>NC_137215.1:27904560-29178625 GCF_949987685.1 Ammodytes marinus | reverse complement strand
CAAAGGACAGATGCCCTGCGGCCACAGAAGAGAAAAAAAATCATATAAGGAAGTTTTATTTTCATTATGTCAAGAAATGTCAAGAATAAAGACGAATACTCAAAAAATGCTATTGGAGTTAGTGGGGCTAATATTTATTTTCAGCATACTACAATTGACTTGCATGTATTGGGAGATCCTAAATCTTGTTCTGGCATACTAAATAGTATGGAAGTATGGGGATTGGAATGCAGGGGTATGCTTTATTGGCAATGGAATTGATGAAGTAGCCCACTTGAGGAATGCAATGACAATGCAATGACATTGCAAGATTTTGTGTATGGGTTGAATGACAAAACTAACTAAGCATACTTGTGGAATTGCCAATAATAGTGTCCATACACAAATACTGATTAAAACATAGGGAGAATTGCGTACATGCATGGCGGTGTTTGTGTGTGTCCATACCTCCACGACTCCATCAAATCCTGGTATAGTGTTGACGTTAGCAGCCTTAGCGATCAGCTTGCTCTCAATCTTATCCCCCATTGCTCCCATAGCATAGGTGTCTGGACCAATGAAGGCCACGCCCTCTGCCGCCTAGCAACAGAACAATAACACCATGACATTTACCATATCAGACTTACAGTATAATGATACACTAGAGAAAACACTCAATTTGTTTTTTGTTTCTTAATATATATTATTATCAATATTGAATATATCTATTGTTGGGTGTTTTCACTTTTATTGGATAGTTTTAAGTAGGGATGCACCGATCCACTATTTTTAGTTCCGATCCGATTCCGATATCTGGGTTTTGGATATCGGTCGATACCGATACTGTCCGATACGATATCATAATTGTTATAAAAAAAATTGTCGGTGGTGATGTTATGTATAAGGCTAGGAAGGCTTAAACAATTCTAATTTAAAACAGCAAGAAATATACACAAATGCATATAGGTTTATCTTAAAGGCAGAATTATAGTCATACAAAAAAAAAATCCTTCTCAAGATCACTTCTGCCCCACTAGAATATGTCGTGGTCTGTTTGTCTGAACAGTCTTCCTCTCTCTGGCTGTATTTTAGTAGAATTTGTCACAGTGCAGAAGCCTCTCCACTTCCTTGACTTGGATTAGCTTTGGTTAGCTCACTGGCTAACAAACTGATATGTACTGTATGTCTAACTAGAAAGTGGTGTCCTCTCTCCCTACACCGAACGTCGGTGCATGCTCGCACGGCTCGTTCGCTCTTTCATAGTAAAAAAAACAAAAAAAAGTCCGATATCCGATACGCAGATTTCGGCCCCGATACTGGATCGGATCGGCCCCATCCCTAGTTTTAGGCACAGAGTTCAAATGAGAGAGAGAGAGAGAGAGAGAGAGAGAGAGAGAGAGCGATATAATCACAACCTGAATCCTTCCCACTGTTACCTAAATGACCAACACTCACAAGAATAGGACAGTTAAAGCTGCAGTTGATAATTTGAGCCGTTGGGATCCCAACGGCTGTTTCCCCAACGCTCTACCTGCTGTAGCTCCTCCCTCTGAACGACAGCTTCGTGCGTTCATGTGAATTCAGTTACATTGACAGGAGACAAACACCATGTCCGATTCCGAGGTGATTAAACATTAGTAATGATAACTACATACGTACATATTGAGCATACATTTTAATCACAGACATACCATGTATGTTAGCTTAAAATCATTGTAAGTGTGCTGGTAGGCCTAACAAAAGTAGCTGTAACAGCCAGGCAAGATAGCAAACTAATTGTAACAGAGCGGAGAGGTGTGTGTGTATCTCCTATCAATGCTCCTGCTCTGACCGCAGCTGGGAGGGGCTGCTCGGGCAGTGTTGCCAACTTAGCGATTTTGTCGCTATATTTAGCTACTTTTCAGCCCCCCTGGCGACTTTTTTTTCAAAACAGTGACAAGCGACAAATCTAGCTTTTTTCTGGTGTAATTGGTGACTTTTTTGCCGAAGCAAATATCACTTTTAACGCTTCTCAACGAGCAGCGGGAGCCTCCCGGCCCGTCCCCCGTCACAGAGCACTGACAGACGGCCCGGTCCTTGCGCAGCTCGGACCGTAGCCTACACCTCTCAGCTCGGGGCTCCCGCTGCTCGTTGAGAAGAGATGATACTTGCTTTGGCGAAAAAAGTCACCAATAACACCAGAAAAAAAGCTAGATTTGTCGCTTGTCGCTGTTTTGAAAAAAAAAGTTGCGAGGTCGCGGTCGGAGAGGTCTTGATGTGATAGGGCAAGAAGACATGGCCGGTGTACTTTTTTTCAAGCTCTCTCCGTCTCCCTTTCAGCAGTTAACTTTTCAATATTCGTCTTTCCTCGTTTTTTTGCTGTCTTAACGGTGTTAGTTGTTAGTATCCTGGGAATGGTAAATTGAGGGTTCATTTGTGAAGACATTGCCACTCGCTGTCCGCCGTAGTAGCCTTGTACCAAACAGTAGGCTAGTGTCAGACTGCTAGGGTCGTGAACGCTCACGCAACTGACGCATCAACGTCGTTGCCAAGGTCCCACAGCCAATAAGAACGGAGAATCTGACCTCGCTCTGATTGGTCAAAATTAACATGAGCGGTGGCAATTTTGGGGGGCAGCACACAGAGGCAGGGGGGAGCAAAGTGATAAAAAAATATTTTCAGACCACTTCACCTACATATAGCTGAATGGCTATTATGACAGTTTTGCCAAATATTACAGTAAAAAAACTCTCAACTGCCGCTTTAAAGTGTTTCAGTATTTTCATCCTTTCATGTCGATCATTAATCAACATAAATGACTAATGCAAATAACTGAAATATACCATACGTGGGGTCAATGAGTGTTTGAATAAATCAGCAACAAATGAATTTCTAAACAGAATCAAAATCAGCTCAAAGCCATAGCCTTTGTTTTTCAGTCATTTACCTTGAATGGTAGTAAAGGGTGTGTAGCTGATGTAGGGGATTACTCACCAGTCGCTTTGCAAACTCTTTGTTTTCAGAGAGAAAGCCATAACCAGGGTGAACCTTTAAAGAGAAAAAGGTAGAAGTCCATTTCATTTTGCTTACACGGGCTTTCACACAAACACACACACACACACACACACACACACACACACACACACACACACACACACACACACACACACACACACACACACACACACACACACACACACACACACACACACACACACACACACACACACACACACACACACACACACACACACACACACACACACACACACACACACACACACACACACACAAAGCTACAACGTTAAGATGACAAGTATCCAGCAGCTTGACATTAACAGCTCATCTACATGCTTACAGCCTGCGCTCCAGTCACTCTGATGGCCTCCATGATGGCGTCCATGTTGAGGTAGCTCTTATTGGTGGGGGCGGGGCCAACACACATGGCCTCGTCAGCCATCTTTACATGGACCTACAAACACACACACACACACACACAAAGGGAAGTTAAACCCACATGTCACCATGAGATGTGGAATTGGCACGGGCTGCTTGAAGACAAACACACATTATTGATGGCACACATCAGGTTCCAACAGACACTCTGGGACGTGTGTTATTCACATGTATTGGATACAGCTTCCAAGTCACCAGAGTGCAACACAGTATTAGGGCCACCAAAAAAGTTGGACAAAAGTAAAACATTTGAATGCTTTGATTTGCTTCCTTTGATGCTTGGTCCAGCAATATTTATTTTATTAAAAAAAATATACAGTTACATGTCTGATTAATTGCAATGTTTCAGGGCCAATGAGCCATGGACTGGGTATTAGGCTCTGTGGTCAGACTACTATTGCTGCTTTGGTGATTTCATTACATATTTATTTAAACTTGTATAATTATTATTTTATTACTTGCTGCCGTTTTTATTTGAAATGGGGACTTTTGTTTGTTTGACTACAAGCATTAAAGCTGGGGTGGAGGATTTGGGGAGAAAATGGCAGTTGGGATAGAGATTCAAATCCAAATACCTCAACAGCTCCACTTGTTCTCTTTGGTCCCTCCCCTATGGTCCCTCCCTGACACGCTCTACACCAACAAAGTCGTGCCAAAGTGAATGGACAGTCCCAACAGCCAATAAGAACAGAAAATCGGAGCCTCGCTCTGATTGGTCAAAGTTTACAGCTCGTGTTAACTTTGACCAATCAGAAATCACATACCCCAGCTGTAAGCATAAGGTAGGTTATATATTGCCGTGGATTGTTATCCTTTCAGACATATGCGTTCTAAAAAATAGATCTAGAAAAATCTAGAGGCTCAGTCAGTCCTCAGAAGCAGCAGACCAGGGGTTACAGGGCTGTACAGTGCGACAGTTTTGATCGCATTTGCTACTGAAATTGATCACGTGCGATGATGAATACGAATCCATTCGCACTCCTGCGACAGGTTGCTAATGAGGAGAGGCTGTCTTTGAAACACAGAGGAGCGCTGCACAACACTGCTTAGAGGGCTCTACATTAACACTGCGGGTAAATGAGTCTTAGGAAAGTAAGTTATTGAGTCCACCCTTCACTTTGGCTGGTGAAAATGTGAGATGTGTCCTCGGGATCTGTGCTCGTGCAGCGATTCTAGGTATAAAAACTTCACCAACGGCAATTACCGGAAGCAGACGGCACATTACCGCAGTTAAGTTAGCGCGTGTACAAACAGAACATTTCCTGTGCGCCTTCACATTAAAAGCCTGTTACTAGCCAAACGTGAGTTAACTTTTATTTTGAAGCCGGTAAGAACAGGAAGTTAGCACTTTTTTCTAGCTTGAAAGGCAACTCATTCAGCTGCAGCGAGCAGTCAACAGTAGCCTATAGTCTATTTACAAAGTTTTAAATAAGCCACTGAAGAACTACTCCCAACACATTCACAACAACCTATTTAATTTATCCTAAATTGTACCAATATGTATACTTATTTATTTAATAGGCTATGTTTAATGTTTTAAAGTTTGGTTTTAATTAACAGAAGGACATTATAATAATAATTCTGAATCAGCAAAAAATTGCAATTGGCAGGTTAGATTTTTTTTTCTAAATTGCAAACAGTGCACCCCTATTCATTTTTCTACAATTATTACTGCACACACTAGGATATCATATTAATTGTGAATCTCAAATGAGACCAGGATGACATGCTCAAAGGTAATTAGAGCAAAATGCAAGGGTTAAGGTTATGCAAGTTTTCAATCATAGCCTACTTTGTGTGCTACCAAATTTATTTTTGTGCTACTGAATTTTTTTGCTTGCTAGCACCAGTGCTACCACCTAAAAAAATAAGCGTACAGCCCTGGGTTAGAATCCGTCCCATGGGCATTCTCAGCATGTCATTCCCCTCTCTACCCCATTTCAACTCTGTCCCTCCAAACTGTATAATAATAGCATCATTTTATTTTATTTTTTTTATAAAAAAAAGAAGAAAAAAAGAAAGAAAGATCTATTGCTCCTCAAAGAATGGCTGTGATCCCTCCATCTTAGAACACACTTCTCCTTCCCATCCCTCATACTTCTCCTGACCAAAACGAATAGAATTTCCTGGTGAAATACAGGGATAGTAATGGTTGGCATTTCAAAGCGTTTTAATAGTGAATGAACACAGGTGGTTAACTCACAGCACCGGAGTCTACATCACTGTGAACCGCTACAGTCCGGATGCCCAACTTCTGACACGTCTTGATCACCTGATGGAAGAACACCAGACAACACAACACAACAGGTTGGTCAAAGAAAGGCTGATGTAACACAGCGGTAAAACATGCCCCTGCTTCAACTTTTTTTGAAACGTGTTGCAATTTGTAAATTGTATATTTGTGTATATTTACAAAAAACAATAAAGTTGTATCAGTTAAAACAAATACATATGATGTGTTTGTACAGTTATTTATTGAATAAATGTTGAAAAGCATTAGGAAATAATCACATTGTTTATTCACATTTTACATAGAATCCCAACTGCAAAATAAAGTGTAATGCACTATTAACAAAATAGGAGGGCAACACAGCAAAAGTAAAGTGTGTGGGCCCACATCTCCTCCATGGTGGGCTCATTGTAAGGACACGCTCCGGTGATTGTAAATGTGTTTTACATGTTCAACAGTACTGCAACACTTGATTTACAGAACATAGGTGTCTGTCAGCCAGTCTCTTACCCTGCAGGCAATCTCCCCTCTGTTGGCAATGAGGATCTTATCAAAGGTCTGTGGAAGGAAACAGCACACTGGTTATCATTGACACAACCAGGGCCTTCCATCACTCCACCTGTTGGTTGATGAGTAGACTAGCAGCCAACACAACAGTCCTGAGCAGGGCCTTTCCTTTCATCAGGCTCATACAGTAATCATGTCTTGCATCACGATTATTAAACAAAGACACTTTCTTCAGTGTCAGTGGCTCCAGTCAAAGAGAGCTTTACCTTTTCATTGGGATCGCAGACGGTGGAATATCGAGCACAGCATCTGGACTGGAACGGGACATACTGTCAACACACATACATTAGATTAGGCTTCCATTCATTCACTTAGAACAAACGCTTATCATTTCACATTTAGATGTTTTTACAACAAACTAAATAACATTGCATAAGTAAATATATGACAAGGTATACAATGATTCAATTCTGGTTAAAATAATGATCATAACTAAGTTGGGCATTATTGGTTTTATTCCCATTCTAAATTGATGCAACCCACCATCAATTATTAAGGTGCATGCTATTCCGTCAGAGTCTATATTCAGGAGAATACTCAGTGAATATCTCCTCTACCTGTCTGTTTGTGCGCTGAAAAAAATCAAGTGCTAATACGCAGCCTAGGCTCCGTAAATGGACATGTTGCTAGCTAAGGTGCAACCCCATTTGTTAACATAATATACGCGTTGGTGTGTATTCTGTCAAATGTCAGGTATCTAATGTTTCCCACTCCGATGTTTGTCCAATACAAACATGTTTCAGCAGACTCTTCCTGGAGTTATACGTCCAGAAGGCTTTCATAGAACAAGGTAAACAAGACTACTAATTTGATCACACAACACACACATAGGCCTAAATGGAAACCAATTGCATTTGCACCAATAATTTAACTCCAAACATACGTAGCATTTAAGAGTTCCTTCTTTCCACATGTGATAAGAGCTAATCTGGGCAGGTACAAATAAACTAAAACGTATACTGCTGATCAGCCATGCAATCAGTATGAGAGAATAACCATTATTTTCTGTTATACCCAACAAATCTGTTTTTTCGTTTTACAGTCATGTAGCCTAGTTGTTTTTATTTGAAGCACTAAAAACAGTGCAATGTTGTGATGTACTTTAAATTTAGTCTTATATCTGATTAAATTGTTAGAATATTATTTGTTCGGTTTAATTAGACACTCGTTCTGATGATTAAATGAGGCTTTATTGTCAAAAAACGGAAGTCATGAGATTAAAACGGAAAAAACGGAATTTGTGAAAAAATCAAAGGGATTTCATAGGGCCCTACCTATGTCCATGGGCCCTACCAACCACTTTGTAAGTGAGGGAGTCTGATGCTCAAGCCTAGAGGAAACCACACTTCTATCACATTCACAACAGAAGCAAACTGCTTTGTACAGACAAATACATCATGGCTCTCTCATCATACAGCCAGGCTCATCCACGCTATGTTAGAGTGTGTGTGAAGCAGTTTACTGCTACATTACAGTTTAACCAAAGTCCTCCAGACAGGTGGCCTCTAGGGCCGCGGATCACTGAGCATGGAACCACTTAGCCTGATGTCATGCAGCTAGGAAAGTTAAAATGCACTTCTAACAGTTATATTTATATGGATACAATGCTGTCCCAGAGTCAAATAAATATGGAGTCAGAGGTCGGAAGAAAATACGTTCCATGGTGTTTGGTAGACTAAATTGATGCCCTAAATAGGCTATGCACACTGTGAGTGACCTACACAACAGATGTTTTCCCTACCCGAAAGGAGCAAAGTTTGAGAATATGGCAAAGTTACACTTAACTTGTACCTACACTCGCTGACACCATTCCTTCATTTGAGAAGCTTTTGGTAAAACACCTTTTCCATATATAGGCTTTATTATGTTGGTTACTTTTCTTATCGTCGTTATCTGTGTGCGCCTGCTCCGTCAAGAGCGTCTCGGACGCTAGCAGGTCATGGGCTATGCTAACTCTACTAGCAGGTGTCGTGTCATTCATTAGAGTGCTGTAAGTGAACACTCGGCTAACAGTTTGAAGTGCAGTCACTCTGTACACGGCTCACCTTTACAGTAAACAGAAGTCTGTTCAGTGATGGAGAAAGCCTGTGCGCCGCCATGTTGCTCAGCTGTACCAGTCAACCACAGCGCTGACGTGATTACGTCAGACCTTTGGAGCGCGCGGACTGGTGGAGAGAGAGGCGTCAACCGGCGTCAACTCAGCTCGTCTTTTTCTGTTCCCAACTTTATTGAAACGCTTCATTTAGGCATACTGGAAAGATGAATATTCTTTGGAAGACAGATGCTTCTAATCCCTTTTCCCTTTTTTGTCTTGGGAATGTGTGCATCTTCTGTCAAGAAACGACATTCCTTAATGTGGGGCAGTTATAAACAAGAGTAGTAGCCTAGGCCTATTAGACCTATTTATATGCTATTCTCTCTTGTTTTCATTAATAAGTTCTGGAGTAGGCATAGGCCTGCTTTGTATAATAACATTGCATTTTAAGATACTAAATTCATGTTTAAAGAAACAATTGATTATAGCTACAAATGTTTGGTTTGCATGTTTTAAAGTCACACTCATGGTGCTTTAGTGGATTTATTCTAGACATGTTCACCTTATGTCCTGAATAGTCCAAAGACCAATGTGTGACGTACCAATAACATTTCTAGTCAAAATCCTCATGACAGTCTAAAGCGTCTACACACATCTACAAAACAATTCAATACCTGAACCTTGATACTCAAATAGCCTATCATGATGACAATTTATCACTCCAACAAGACACGCCTTCATTTTGACTGGACCCACCAGAGAAAATAAAATCTTGGTTGCAAACATGAAAGACGCAAAGAGCTCCATGTGCCCTCCATGTGCCCTCCATGACTAGAATGGTTGCTCTCACCTTCCACAACATGACATGACTGACAGGCTCTGGACCCACATCAGCCAGAGATCGTAGTAGAAGACGCCATAATCTACCTGCTCTAGTGAAGCCACTCTCACCTGAACAAAGCAAGCAGCACTGTAAAGATGTTCATCACATTGCACATTGCAATGCGATGAACTTTTTACTTACTATTCTATTTTATATATAGGGGAAGGTGGGGTGATTTGTGCATTTTGGAAGTTGCAAAACCCCTTGTTTCTAGAAAACCGTGGAAGAAATTGGAAATGTGACCACATATTTAAGAAGAGCCATCCATTTGACTCATCCTGTAAAGAAGGGAGACACAAGGAATAAGATATAAGCACATTTAAGCTCAAAAAACTGTGTTTTGCCTTTCAAAGTAAAATTTCCATGATCAAGGTTTTTTGATTATTGTGTCTGAACAATTATAGACACGTTTGAAAACATTTGACACATGTTTTAGTGCTTTGGTATGCTATACTTTGAGTCTATATAGTTAGCACAATGTCAACCCTAAATTGCTGCATCATGCCTATTATCCAAAATTCTGGGGATGGGGTGATTTGTGCGCAAGGGCCTGGGTGAGTTATAAGTAAGTAAGTAAGTAAAATGTATTTATAAAAGCACATTTATGACAGTTTGCACTGTCCAAAGTGCTGTACATAGTGCATTCAGTAGGTAAACAATGAAGGTAAAATAACAATAACCAAAATAAAAGACGTAAAGCCCATACATCCACATAAACACAGATAGTAGTGCAGAGGTAAGTAAGTAGTGCAGAGGTTAATGGGGAGGAAACACCAGGGTGTACATATGGGTTTTGAGCCTTGATTTAAAGGCAGAAATGTAGGGGGAATCACATTTGTCAGGTGGCAGTTGGTTCCACAAGCACGGAGCAACTAGTGCAAAGTACATTTCTGAGAGTTGTGCCAGTGGCATGGCTGTATACGCTGGTCACCAAAAGAAAGTGATTGTCTACAGTAGCTCAGAAGAGGGTGACATCTCAATTCCACTTAACGACACCACTGATGAGAGTTCAGATGGCCAGAAAGATGATGATGGTGACTTTGTCATTGTGACACAATGACGCACAAATCACCCCACTACGTGGGGTGATTTGTGCGACAAGACAACTTTTTTTCCGAAAGCTATATTTCTTAAACAGTTTATTCCAGATCCAAAGTTTTTATTGCCAGGGATGCACAACATCCTGAAATATATGTACATATTTGAGTTGGAGACATAACTGTCAAGGCCTGACTTTAAAATCACTTTGAGTAAAAAGTTGCACAAATCACCCCACCTTCCCCTATACAGTTTTATTTAGTACCCTTGTACATTTTAAGTATTTAAAATGTATTTAGCGTTAACATTGTTTATATTCTTATCTTTATCTTATTCTACTTTATTGTATTGTTCCTATTGCACCGCGGGTGGGAGATAAACAACATGTTGATTCTTATGTCTCGCATGTGTCAGAATTGACAATAAAGTTTGACTTGACTTGACTTCATGTTCTCCTGTGCCTCTAACAGGATCCAGGCTACACTGCTGCATTAGGCTACAAGCTGACATTACATGATGGTCAAACAGTGTGTGTGTGTGTGTGTGTGTGTGTGTGTGTGTGTGTGTGTGTGTGTGTGTGTGTGTGTGTGTGTGTGTGTGTCTTAGGATGAATGTGTTAGCCGCTGATTAAACACAGGAACACTGCTGTTCTCTCACCTTCCCTGTTCTCCCTGTAGCCTATACCTCACACTGCCAATGCAACTCACAGTCCTGTCATGTAGAGACATATTCACGTGACTCAGCAGTTGTGGAGTGTGTATACGGTTAACCAATCATAAGTGATCATTTACATCTATCGCGTTATTCGCGTATATACAAATTGTTAGCCTCACAGCATAATTGCCTAAATCATATTTACTCTACTCTGCTTTTACTCTACATACTCTATTCTACATCTACTCTACTCTACATCTACTTTACCATACTCTATAACCCTTCAAATATGACTTAGGTAATGATGCTATTAGGCTAACGAAAAGTAGATGTAGAGTAGAGTAGATGTAGAATAGAGATGTAGAGTAGAGTAAATATGATTTAGGCAATTATGCTATGAGTCTAACGATATGTCTAATCATATTTAATATTATTCTATTACGTATGTAGTATCCTATTTCACCAGGCTATACAGTTGTTATTATTTTGATTGTTATTTCCATGTACAGTATTCAATTTCATCTACTATTTATATTATTTTGCATTATACTTTATATTTATATGGTGAAGTTTGTATCTGCACTGTGTCCACCTGCTCTTAAATGTAACCAAGGTGAGGGAGATGCTGCTGGATCTGTAGGGAGGACTACGGCTGAACACTATTCCCATCCAGGGAGAAGAGGCTGTAGTGGTGGAGGAATTTAAATACCTGGCTGTTCACCTGGACAACAGACTGGACATGTAAGATGGAGGCTGTCTACAGGAAGGGACAGAGCAGACTCTACTTTAAGCTTATAGATCCTTCAATGTGTTCAACACAATCCCTGTGTTTTCCGAATCGCATACGTTCTACTATAGAATAGGCTATGTAGAAAAAAGATTTAGGATGTCCCGATTCTTGTGGCCAGATTTAGGATGGTTAGAAGTACCCGGATGTCCTACTTCATCCGGCCAAGATTGTTACCCTGCGTTCCAAATCACATACACTTTCTTTTTACTACACTACATACTAAAGTAGCCGTAGGCCTACAGAAGAGTTTAAGGGCCACATTATGTTGAGAAATGTCAAGAATAAAGATGAATACTCCAAAATGCTATTGGAGTTAGTGGGGCATTTATGTATTTTCAGCATACTACAACTGACGTGCATGTATTGGGACATCCACAACTTTTTTTGGCATACTAAATAGTAGGGAACAGTGGCGATTCCAGGAAATTTTGACTGGGGTGGCCAAGGTGGGCCACAGAGCTAGAGTGGGGTGGCCATCGCACACCTGAATGAACAGCATGTGATATGCTGTACAACCAATTCAAAGATGATTTATAATCCCAAATGCCCAAATGAAGTTACTATCCATTGTAATGTTTGTCAGAAAACTAAACCCCTGAAGGGGGGTCTGGGGGCATACCCCCCCAGAAGATTTATTTTTTTTTATTTATGAAATTCTGCCCTTGCTAAGAACACGTTACACTTGCTAACTACAAACTTTTATTTTTTTATTCAGATTTCAAAAATCTGCTGGGGCACGGGCCCATACACGTGCATGGGTGGCACGCGTGTCACAAGCACACTTATGCTGTTTTCAAGACCTTTGCTGACCAGAGACCAGTTCTAGTGGCCACAGTCCTACCATCAATTTAGTACTTGAAAATTGCAAACTGATCTCATATCAGTGGATTGGAGTGTTTGTGTGATGAACTTGGCAACTACCTATCACAAAAAAGTTAAGAAAGAAAAAAATAAATACATATAATCTCTGAACTAGGCTACATATCAGAAAAAGAAAAAAACATCCGAACTGGGGGGGCCATTGGGGTGGCCAGTAACATTTCAGGGGGGGCCATGTGATGTCACATCGACGAAGCCTCCATATGAAAACAAACGGGGATGCGACGGATATAATTTGCAAGAGGCAAGATCAAGGCGCAATGTTATGATGAAATAAGAGAGTAAAAGTATGTCCCAATAGTATGCCTACTGCATCCTAACTAGATTATTTTTATCGTCGGATGTAGCCTAGTAAGTAGAATAGAAAAAAGAAAGAGTATGCGATCCGGAACGCAGGGAATGTTTCTTCTACCAGTGTGTTGTGGAAAGAGCGATGTTCTTTGCTGCCATCTGTTGGGCAGCAGGAGCAAGTGAACAAAGAGATGGCTGAAGGCTGGCTCTGTGCTGGGGACTGATCTGGAGACACTAGAGTTGGTTGTGGATTTGATTTGATTCAATTTTATTTCAGACATATAAAAAAAAGAAAAAATTAAAAGCATGAAAATACAATAAAAAAATATGTTCAAATGATTTCACAAATAAAAATAAACAAAAAATAAACAAATAACATATTGAATTGATATGCCTGAAAAGGAGTAGGAAGAAGTAAAGTGGATAGAAGGATGTTGCACAAGCTGCTGAAGAGAATGGAAGCCAAGTATTTAAAAAGTTAAAGCTTTTCAGTTCTAATAAGGATCAGTATATATGTATCCTTAACAAACTGCTGTAGCCTATTAGTGTCTCTCAACAGTTTGACTTGTTAGGGTCAACTTGTGACTTGTGAATCCTCCACTCTGTGTCAATGTCTTGGTCATTTAACCTCCATTTAACCCTTTGATGCATAACAAGGGTCAACATTTTTACTTAACTTTTTTTTTTTACTAACCATTTAATGTAGCCCGGTCCTACCAGACCATCATACTTCATTTCATTTGTACAGAGATACTGAAGGGAAATGACAATTGAGGGGAAGTATTCATTTCACCACGGGGGTCAAATGACAGTCGGTAGGCTGAGGATTAAATGCTTATTTGATGGTGCAGTTTTTTTTTAAATGTTAACTTACACATATGGTTAAAAAATGACTAATATTGTAAAGCTCATACAGAAAAATAACAGAAAGAAATACTCTCCTAAGAACTTTTGATATTTGTAAATGTTTCAAAATTACGAACGTATTCACTGCAGACAACTATTCTGTCACTTACAACACAGTTCACTATGTTCAGAATAAGAGTGTTAGGTTTAGGTTATCATTGCTATGTGTATTCTATGTGTAACTAAACATATTTAAAATACTGTGTTACAGTTATAAATAAAAGTGTTCCAAATTTTAAATGTATCATTGTTTAGTCCAAATATGTTAGGAGATTCTATTCCATCAGTTTATTTTATTTGACATACACTTAAGATTAATGTTCAGCATTTTTTTGTATAGGTTAAGGTTATCTATGTGTATTCTATGTGTATTTTATGTGTAACTAAACATATTAAAAAATATGGTATGTATCATTGTTTGGACCCCATAGATGAGGGCATTTTATTCCATCAGTTTTATCAAAATAAATTCAGTCAAATACACAAAAGATCACTCCAGTTCAGTCAATGTTTTTTAGGTTAAAGGTGAAGTAAGCTCTTTATTCATACAGTGATCACTTATACAGTATAGTGTGCGCGCCTTCATAAAGCTGATCTCTCAGTCACCCGCTCTGCATGTAATCGGCATATAAACTTTTCGGGGATCCCTCTACTGATAACCAATCAGAAGAGAGAACGCTACAAACCGGCACCCGTCTCACTGACGGTTCACGTGCAGAGCAACAGATGGGTGAATGTTTATGCGCCTACAATGGCGGAGCAGGTAAAAATCCTTCCCAATGTCTGTTTTGATGGTTTTTATCGTGTTTTATCACACTTTCGGATCTAAGATGATGAGATAACTCGCTTGACGTGGGGACGAGGGAGGGGACTGCTAACTGCAGTCACTGAGAGGAAGTTAGCTAAACTTACCATTCCGCTTACTGAACCTTTAAGGTTTTTTTTTTTTTTTTTTCTTTTAAGTCTTTATTGAACATGGTTAAAAAAAAAATAATAATACAAACAAAAATCAAGGTTATCATAGTAGTTATGTATGTGTATTCTATCTGTATTGTATTTTTGTATTTCCACCTCAATTCCGCACACATGGGTCATTTTTGACCCATGTGTGCAAACTGGTTGTTAGTGATACACAAACTGTTTTTGTGTCCAAAGTAAGGAAGGAAAAATGAAAATAATGATTCGTCTTAATCAAAAATAAGATTTGTAATGAAAATATGGAATATGAAATGATGAAAATCATTTATTTCAAAGACATAGCAAATAAATACCCAGCCATGTATATGAACTACCATAGGAAATGAATGTGGGTTATGTTTGACCCATGTTATGCATGCAAGGGGGTATGCAGAGCTTGGATATCAAAGGGTTAAAACAGGGCTATCCAATTTTAAGCTTTTGACACATCCTGTCGCGTCAGTTAGAACAGTGTTTGATCTGTTCTATTTGAATGATTCTTAATGTCCTAAATAATGAAATATATCCAGTGATTTTAAAGATTAGATATTGGCATTTTTTGCTCTACAAAAGACAGTTTGGAGTCAGAGAAGGGAATGACATGCTTTGCTTATGGCTGCACCTCACAGACATCATACAGTCAGAAGATTCATCTAAGGGGCGCTCATGGTGTAGTGACAGCCCCCCCCTCATGAGGCTCAGTCCTCTTCACAGCAGACCCAGTTCAAATCCGACCCGTTCACCCGTTCTCTGCATGTACTTCTCTCTGCACTATCAATAAATCATTGGAAATGCCAAAAATATATTTAAAAAGACCGGATTGCAGCTTTTTTTTTTTTTTTTTACGTTTTAACCCATGTGAAAAATGTCTGCTGAAAATACACGTACTGTATGCTTTCTGTAGGGTTGTCTTTGCGTCTGTCTACATAAGTATAGTCAAAATAGTTTAACCGTAATACTACTGTGGTTCAGTAGGCTATGTTTCTGAAACAAAACAGGCAAATACAAATGTTATTCACAAAAAATCCTGAAAATTTCGCATATGTAAAGATTGAATAAGAAGCTGATGCATCCAGTGGCTGTCACATGTGTGGAAATGTTAAAGATTTAAACGTTGAAGAGAAAGAATTGACTGTTAAGATTTAGAAGGTTTTATTTGAACAAAGTACATTTTCTTGCGCATGAGAAGAAAAAAAAACAATAAAATGAGAAATTCATTATAGATCTTTTGTATTGCTCTGTGAAGACTGCACATGATGACTCATGGTGTAAACCAGTGGACCTGCGTGAAAAATACAGGTCAACTCACTGTCAGTAAGGTAACCTATCAGACAACTTGCTAAGTGCCTCCAACCAGTAATGTGGGCTACAAGGTTTTTCTTACTAATAATAATTTAAAAAAAACAAATAAATATACTGGTTAACTTATATTCTACTGTTTCAGTCTGTTTGTGATTCTCTATCTGTTCATTTAATGATCACAACCGTGTCAATTCAATTCAAAGTGTGACACCACAATTCATGACACTCTTCAGGTCCTGAAAAAAATGTTAGTAACACAACTTGACAAGCAGCCTAATGGGAAGCAGTCAGAGCAGGCAGTGAATATCCAGATCATCCCTGATGTTAGCTAACCATTCGTCCTAGCACCCGGATATGGATTCATTAAGTTCGCTTGAATAATGTGGTTAGAAATGAGCGGTTGTCCTCAGTCCCAACTATAATCACCACCAGAAGACTTCAGCTAATAGTATAGTAAGACACTATAGGGAGATTTTTCCACAGCATCTCATGGTCTTAATCAGCATAATACAGGTGAGTACGTTAGCCCCTAAACAGAAATGGAATAATACAGTCTATATCAAGATCACAAGTTAAAAGGTGGGGTTAGCAATTCTGGAGAATTTTTGTTGACAAAAATCACTTTTTGTCAAAATCAGTGAATATCTCCTCACAATCTGCTAGGTCTGTTGTCACGGGAAAAACCGAGGAAATAAAAATGTACGATTCCATGTCCGTTTAGGGCTTCCATAAGTCAGTGAACTCTGAGGTTTTTGTTTTTTAATATTGGTCAAGAAAAAAACTGACATCGGTAAGTCGCTAATCATCTTCATTTAATTTCCTATTGGCTCATTTATTCACTCATAATTACACCATAGTGTTGAACCTCTGGGCTGGTAAAGGAGAGAGACCGTCCCTGCGTTCCAAATCACATACTTTTTCTTTTTACTACACTACATACTAAAGTACAGAAGAGTTTTAGGTCCACAGGAGAGAAAAAAAGGAAGATTTTTTTTTCATTATGTCGAGAAATGTCAAGAATAAAGACAAATACTCCAAAATGCTATTGGAGTTAGTGGGGCATTTATGTATGTTTTAAGCATACTACAATTGACGTGCATGTACATCCTAAATCTTTTTTTGGCATACTAAAAAGTAGGGAAGTATGGGAACTGGAACGCAGGGTCTATCTCACATTTCATCCGCTGCCTTCAATCCATCAACATTGTTTTAAAGACATGGCTGGATGCTAGCCCCTCCTTTCTTAAATGTTCAGTGATTATTAACTCTGATATTACTGCCCTTAATGAACGTGCAGAAAGCAAATGGTATCAAACATGATGCCACTCGACTTCTAGGTCAAATGTGATGTATTTTACTCTGCTCTGTGGTCTTTGTGGTAGCATGGCCAGTGATATCCATTCATCCAGTATATCCAAACCAGCTTTTTGCCTTTCCCAACACAGGGTAAAAGTATGGTACACCATGTTAAAGGGATAGTTCAGTGTTTTTTGAAGTAGGGTTGCATGAGATACGTATGCATAGTTAGTTTGTGACCTTATGGAGATGGCGGTCAGTGCAGTCACTGGAAGGACTTTAGGGGAGATGTCGCTGTAACAGAAGTCAGCCATGTACTGTTGCAGAGGGGGGCAGAGGAAAACGTTTTTTTCTCCACATATATAAATGCCAACCCTAAACCTAGATATCTGTTCAATTGTAAGCTAAACTGAGATGTTTTCCTCTGTAGTTTGCTGCCAGACAGCTCTTTATTTTTGTCTCACTCCACTAATCAGCCTCTCTGCTCAGAGCTACTGCTGATTATTCAAGAGAGACACAAGAAAACATAAATAAAGGGCTGTCTGGTGGCAAACTAAAGCTGTGGAAAAAATCTCAGTTTGTTGTACAGTTCATTAAATGAATATTTAGGTTTCAGGTGAGCATTTTAGGTAGCATGTTGTGGAGGAAAAACATTTTTCTTCTGACCCCCTCTGCAACAGTACAAGGCGGATTTCCAAATACAGCCAAGTCTCCTTCATACTCCTTAAAATGACCGCGCGGACCGCCATCTCCACAAGGTAACACACTAACTATGCATAAGTACCTCATACAACTATCCCTTTAAGTTAATAGTCTTATATCACAAGTCTAACATATGTGGACGTACAACCATTCAGACTCACATGTACACCTATGAGGCTATTCACATAGACTAGGGCTGCGTTCCGAATCGCATCTTTTTCCTATTCTACATACTACATCTGACGATAAAAATAATCTAGTTAGGATGCAGTATGCTACAATTGGGACATACTTTTACTTGAGCTTGCCTCTTGCTTTTATATCCGTCGCATCCCCGTTTGTTTTCATATGGAGGCTCCGTTGATGTGACGTCACTTCACGTGCACACTGGATTATGAGTCCGAATCGCCCAAAAAGGATGCTGTTTTCAACACTAAAAATCTTGGCCGGATTTAGTAGACATCCGGGTCCTTCTAACCATCCTAAATCTGGCCACAAGAATCGGGACATCCTAAATCTTTTTCCTACCATACTAAATAGTAGAAAGTATGCGATTCGGAACGCAGGGTTAATGTGCATGTGTTTGGAGAAAGCCCCACAGATAACAGAGAGAGAACATACTCAGAAGAACCTTCATTTGGCCACTGTTCCACTGCGCCAACCAAGACAACACTAACAAACTTGGTCAACTGCATGAGAGCAGTTACTAACGGATTATTGCTCGAGAACCAAAACCTTGATGAATCAATTCTCTCCGCGCTCTACAAACTGTCCCTGAACTTATGACTGTGTACCATCTACATTGATGACATAGAAGTGACCCTCAATGTGACTCTGATGTGGTGTTAAGGCGAGACACTGCAGGCAAAAACATCCTTTTTACAAGCACCGGTCAATTTTGAGATTTTTTTGTCTATTTTACTTCCATAACATGTCATTCTTTCATACTAGTGTTAATCAAAGGTCCAAAATGTAGATTTAGGTGTTTATTTAACTTAACCTAGTCTGTTTGTGTCTGTATATTTCTCCTATACCACCATCTTTAATGGACATTATCTCAACAGCAGTTTTTTTTTAATACCCTGAACCAAGAATCTCAACTTCTAAAGCACTTACATTAACTTAACTTTCCACAATCATTCTTAGCACTATTCTGAAGGTTATTACAGAAGGGTTTATTATTCATATGCTGTTTATTGTATGATACATTTTCTTCTTAAAAACATGCTGAAAATGTACCTTTCATTGATGTATAAAATGAGAGAAGGATGTATCCAAAAATCTGTTTGGTGAAAACGTTGGACGCTAATATGTTGTCGAATTGAAAAAAGATTTGAACTGTGGCTTTATCCAACATCTAGAATTTAGTTTTTTTTAAGGGATGCAAATATACGCATGATTAGTTAGATAAGGCCAAATTTGCTCATTTATTCAAACATTTCCGATTTAAAAAAAAAAATATATATATATATATATATATAAGCAATCAACTGGCAAAGTTTCTTGAAGATATCTATACGTTTAAAAATGTTACCCTAATTCACCTGCAGTGTCTCATCTCAAAGGTAAACTCCCGTTTCACTCAACTTGGATACTGTCGTGGCAGTTTTTGTCCATCATTCTTCTGGGTTAAAAATGATGTACTCACCCTGGTAACCATCTTGGGTGAACGTGGTAACTTCAAAGGTTTTCAACATAGTCAAACGTATGGACTTATGAAGATGAACAGTAAAATGATAACCCAAGCTATCCACAGTTTACAGACCCACTTCCTGCTTCAACTTTAACCTACTGCAACTTAATGTAGTGTTTAGGAATTATTGGAGACATTTCAGGAGTGCACACTTTAAGTTTTAACCTGGTTGCAAGACCTGTGTTGTACTACACTTTGAAAATAGCACTTGAATCTTGTGTCGATTGACTTTCAAACAATCTGCTTCTGGTTAGGTTTTCTGAAGTCAATGTCCAAAATGTAGCTTGAAATGACTTAGGAGGAGTGCATGGAAAATGTACATTGACACCAGTCAATTTAAAATGTTATCAATGGTGGCAACTTCAAACACAGATTCAGCCTTTTCCCAAGCCGGATCACAATGCTACACAATGTATCTCACTTATCTCCCTGATTCAATGACACAGAATACTTTCATTAACAAGTCAATATTAAATATGCAAGATGCCATTTACTGTATATAGCCTGGTGAGAACAGCCTGATCCTGTGCACTTCATATGCTTTTCTCTCCTGCAGACCAGTCTAGCCTTTCTCCAATCTCTGTGGAGGGCGCGGGGGGTGGGGAGGGGGGCTCACAAAATGCCCAGGCCAATCAGAGCCCTAACATTTGTCCCTTATAGTGGAAGGCAGCTTCTGATTGGTTCATGTAGTTGACAATCTAGCCTCGTGAGACCAGTCCTATCTCACAAGCTTATTTGTTGATCCATTAGGCCTTTCACACCGCCGCAAAATCGGAGCTAGTTCCTGGCAAGTTCGGAGCTAGAGCCAGTGTTTTGGTTTCACAACGCCAGAGAGCCGGCTCCGGGCTGTAAAAACCGGTTCAACTCAAACCCCAGGATTGAGCAGGGTTTGAGGTAAGAAATGCTTGCGCCAGCGGCCGGGGGAGGGATTATCCTGACCAACCAGACCAACTCAAACCTCATGCCCGCCATATTTAAAAACACCGCTACTACGAGACGTAAACATAACATAATTACCGAACGTAGCGATCAAATTGACCGGCGAAAATACGCTGTATGGGTCCTGTTTTAGCAAAATAAACTTGTGTCACCACCGGTAATGCCAGAGACACGGCTTTCTATATTGAAAAACACTATCTTTAGATCAGCGCGCAGCAGTTAAGTTACAAATAGAGCATTAAGGCTGCGGCTTCACATTAAAAGCATTTCACTGGCTTCACATTAGCATTTCACTGGACAAATGTGAGTTAGGCTTTTATTTTGAAGTAACATGAAAGAAAACGCTGAAGCAGGCAGCACCTTCACAGCATGGACAGATAAATACAGAGCCCACTGAGCCGAGCAGCACGACAAACGGAGACACACACACACACACACACACAACACACAACACACACACACACACACAGATAAAGTGAGAGCCAACACGTGTAAAAATAAGACGTATTCGCCGCTGTTGTCGTGCTTAAAGCTAGCGCTAGCTTTGGCGTTAGCCACGAGAGCAGCGGCGTCGGGCGACGTACACACACGTTTACAGTGACGTCATGACGTTGCTCTCTTGCCGGCTCCATGGCTGGCTCTGGTCGTTGTGAAACCAACCGGTTCATAACTGGTATAAGGCTGTAACCAGTTTTGAACTGGCCCCAGCACCAGCCTGGAACTGACTCATGGTTCTTTTTGGTGTGAAAGGCCTACATGAAGAACCAATCAGGGGCTGCCTTTCTCAGCTGGACGGAAAGTGGGGAGGGCCCGGTCTGACTGAAGGCTAAATTGATGTCTACATGAACCAATCAGGGGGCTGCCTTCCACTAACAGACGGGGCCGGGCTCCTCCCCACGGAGATTGGAGAAAGTCCAGACTGATCTGAGGGAGGGGAAATCTTGTGAGATCCGGCTGGTCTCACCATGGCTAACACTTTTATGGCTACACCATGAGACCTCCTGTTGAAGGAGTATTGATATGACATACAGAGATTGATGGTCATGTTGGGAACATTGGGGGTCTTGACTAAATTGTAAAAATGGAGTGTAAACAAATGCAGGTGATTAACCCACTGAAAGGTCCATTGAGTAGATGAGTTGAAAGATACACTTGATAATCAGACGCTGGCTGCTGGATTTTGGACTAGATGTGATCAGGAAAAATAACTTTTGGTACAAGTTACTAATGGTTTCGTTAGTAAAGGCCTGCAAACAAAGTGCATGTCACATCACATGACCTAACAGCAATCTGAAAACCCCCTTTTCAAACAGCAGAATCAAACACTCCATGTTTTCTAACCTTCATGCCATTGTATTAACCAGTTTGAAATAATACTGAATACTTTACGGACACACACAGCGGCCTCCACCCCTATGTGCCTGGACTTATACACCTGCTGCTGTGTTACCATGTGGTAACACAGGGCAACAGTCAGCTCAGGTCAACAACACTTCCCTCTGTGTCAATTTAGCCCTTGAAAAAAATTGTTTCGTCTAGCTGAAGATTTTTAGATAAATTGGTCAATAATCTGTCTCTCTAGAGAGGTCCTCAAGTACACACACCCTTTTCATATTCCTTCCACTTCCATCAGAGCAGTCACCAACATTCCCTGGTCTGTTTCTTTACCACTAGCCCCCCTTTGTTAGTTCAGGTTAGGTCGCTGACACTGACTACATTTCAAACCTTCTGTTCGATAACTAGAATGATGGAATTTCCTCTTGTCCATTCTGGCAAACATTTAAGCCATTGCTATTTGGTCCACGGATAGTGACGATCTCCGAGCTGAGGAGTTTTTTGTACTTGAGATGCAGTAAAAAAAAAACTCCGAATATCTCCAATCACACAGCCTTCCCCGGCATCTTCCAAAGGGGGCACTGATGTTAAACCATAAACCACTTCTGGTTCTGGAAGAAGAACAAACAAATTACAGCAACTAGGATTCCACTGAACAAATCCTCTGGCCTGACAAATATATGAGGTCTGTTCTTCACTTTCCAAAATTCCACTTCCTTTAGTTCCCCGTCCACATCCTACGTAACGTATTCCTCGTCATCGCTAGGTTCTGATTTGATGTGGTCCGGGTGTAGGAGCAGGGGAAAGTGTGGCGGCGCTGTAGTCCTGGTGCAGACGTACCACTCCTTAATGTTCGACAACTGAGGTAAGGCCGGGTTGACCGAGCGCTGGCTCCTGCGCGGGGCCCGCCCACTCTGCTGCTGCTGCCTGTGAGAGCGCTGGTTCTTCAGGCCTGACAGAGAGAGGTCCAGAGGCATGGCCATGGGAGAAGAGCTCCTCAACAGCAGCTTGTGGTCCACATCGCCCACCGAGCCCATGTCCAACGGGTGAGCGGACAGCAGAGGGAAATGATGAGGGTTTGTGTTGGGGAGCGATGGAGAGTGTCGGTTCATTTTCAGGTCCAGGGGCTGAAGGAGGAGAGCCTGGTGAGGGGGCAGCTGGAGCTGTGGAGGGATGGAGGGGTCGTATGCGTCCTGGGGGTGGTCGGAGGTAGGGGAGGACTTGATGTGGACCTTCATGTGCTTGCGCAGGGAGCTGGGGTGTGTGTAGGACTTGGTGCAGCCCAGGGCCTTGCAGTCGTAGGGCTTGGAGGCCGTGTGGACCTGCGAGTGCTTCTTTCGGTCGCTGCTGTTGGCGAAGCGGCGCTCGCAGAACTCACACTGGAACGGCTTCTCACCTGAAAAAACACATCACACTGACCATTATCACAGTTCGGAATGGAATGCACCCCACAACCATCAGGACAGTTGAAGGGACGCTCTACAAATGCTCTTATGCAAAATGCACAGTAAAAACATATTTTTCAACATTAAAATGGGTCCCTTGTGTGACTAGAGACTCCCAAAGTATGAGAAAATAACACCTTATCTCTTTTTCTACACCTCCAACTTTCTGAAAACCTGTGTTCATTAACCCCAGTCAGATTTCTCTCTAGTTTTGATATCAAAAGGGGAGAAGCCACGCCCCATCATCACCAAACTAACTTAGCACTACCTCCACCTGTGATAAGCCACACCCCCAGATCCCCCTGAATCTAACTGGTTAGATTGAATCCAGCAGTTTGATTCAGAGCAGACTGGGCCCTTTGGAAGGCGGGGCTTAAAGAGACGGACTCTAAAACTGAGCATTTCAGACAGAGGCGGCAAAGAGGAGATTCAGTAATGGCACTGTGAGAAATATAACAGTTTTTTTTGGACACTGCACCATGAAAACAGTTTCTTGTAGCAACCCAAATCAACATTTTCAACCTGAAAATGAGAATACTATGTGACCTTTAAATTCCATTGAGTGCTATTTGAATTACAGTCTGCTGAATGTAATGAGCCACAGAAACTCTCATCAACTGTATGTGTGGCTAGGTTCAGGCATAAGGCTTTGGTAAAAGATTTGAGCAGAAGTCAAGATTGTATTCAGATGTTAGTATGAAAGCCGAATATTTTAAAGTGGGTATATTTCAGGCAAAGTAATTTATTCCATTAAACTACAACGAAATGTGATAACACTGGTGTCTGTCTGGGTAAACAGTATGCCATATGCCTGATACATGCCTATAACACTGTGAGAGGCAAAATGATTGCATGAAAACATTTACTGTCTAATGTTTAAATATAAATGCAATGCTAGACAGGTGGGCGGATTTATTTACTTTAGTTTACTTGATTGGGGTAAATATATTTTTTCCCCCTTTGCATCTCAATGTGGACAAAAATGATTCACCTTCTTTTAAAATGTCATTTCTATATTGTATACTATGTACTTTATTTTAAAAAGAAAATTAAAATTAAATTTTTGCCACATTTTGCAGTTTATGTGAAGTTGGAAAATGGAAAATAATACCCATTGTGCCAACCAGTGACATAAGCTGAGTGGAGCTGCACTTACATTACACTATATTACATTATTTGTAGTGACTGTCCTTCTCTTTAAAGGTGGAGTCAGTGATTCTGGAGAATGGTTGTTGTCAAAATCACTTTTTGTCAAAATCAGTGAACTCCCGTCACGATTACGTTAGGGTTGTTCGATTACGGCAAAAATCCTGATTGCGATTGTTTTGATAGATATTGAGATCACGTTTATTTAAGACACTAATTACATTTGACTTTAGAAAGATGCAGTATTACGTCTTGTTCTCAGTGGCTTTCCTATAGCCCAGTTTAAGTGTAAAATAATAACATGTACTGGCTTAAAGGCTCGAGCAAACTTCTCAACATTATCTTGTAAAAGTCGCTCATCACATTTGTATGATTGGAATGGAAGACAAGATTGTAATTGCCAATAAAATTCAATTCATTGAACAGCCCCACGGTCCGCTACTTGCCCCTATTCACCTTATTTTGGAACGTAACCATGGAAGACGCCATTGTTGTTGATCCTGTCATCGAACTTCCGGTTAGCTTGATCTTAGTATAGCATACCTGCGGAGCCCCGTTGTTTGTTCCGTCCACTTTATATATAAATAAACCAACTGAATAGCATCCCTACCCGGAGAAGTGACTTGGCTATGAAGCTACGTTGAAGAAACCACTCCGGGTGCTATCCAGGTATGTCAAACTATCAACAGCCTCCTCTGTTTACTGGTTTGATTAAAAAGTTTGTGAACAATTTGTAGCCTACTAACAACAAAAACTATGGCGGAACGAAAATTATGTATCATGTAACGTGTTACCTAATTAATTCTGCATTCAATTCTATGTAAACATACATATTTTACTTATTTAACAGTTAAACCAGATAATAATATAGGCTACCTACTAATGTAGATTGGGCCGAATAGGCCTATGATGACCACAATCAGGCTGAGTAGCCTACAGATCAGATATTTGCAATCATTGTGGATTATGGAAATAGTAAATGCACATGTTATCTAAGAGTTGTTTACAGTGGGGAAATTATTATTTTGTTTGTAGGCTGCATTAATGAAATACAATTTTCTATTTTACTAGGTGACAATGCAACACCCAGCACCGAGCCATGGATGTGGATGTGCCAAACTCACTGAGATGCTGTGACCCAGTGGGAGGAGGACTGGACCCTTTGTGACCATAGTTACAGTTCATGTTTCCCCCAAGAAATGTACAGTTAAATGTCAATTGGTTTACTTATTACAAGACACATGCAAAATGTACAGTAACATTTTAAATTTGTACTTATTACAAAAGACATGCAAAATGTACAGTAAAGTGCCACAAAGTTTATTAAAAACATACTTATTTCAACAGCATTCAACAAAGAAATATTTTGTTTTAATTCCTCAAATGTATTATATTAATTAAGCAATTTTGGAAGCAGCTTTTGTGAAAACAAACAATTGTTAACATACTACCGGAAACTTTTTCTTCTTTGAAATACATTTTAACTACATTAACAGAATGTTTAACATTAGGGCAAGATGGGAGAAATGAACAGCTGTTTTAGATCTAGTTTTTACAAAGCTGCTTGTATTTCATATAGTGACAACCTGCCTGCCTGAATTTCATTTGCAATACGAGGTAGCATATATTTAAAATAGAAAGCCTTTAGACTTGGCACAATTTCTGTACAGACATTTGCATCATTAGCTACACCCAGCAATATTGCTGCTGGGATGGGGTTACACCAACTGGAAATTGAAAATATGTCTTGTTGGTAAACTCTCCTCCCGTCACGTTAAGACGCCACTGCTCTGCTTCTTTCAGTTTAATTGTTTTTCTAAGTATTGATAACACTCTCCTTATACTTTGTGAAAACCAGCTGAGGCCAGACACTCTGTTCCTCACGTAAGGCAACCGATTACAGTACCCGCTGAACTGTAATCGGTTTCCTTACGTGAGGGACAGAGCGTCTGGCCAATTGCAATTAAAAAAAAATCTAAAATCCACACAGCAACTTCTTTACACATTTTAATGTACAACATTTTGCACAATCACCTGAAAGAAGAGTGACTGTCGTAACAACAAACACGGACCAGTGGGTTTTCCCAGGAAATGTGTCCCTGCCCTTATTGGCAGTGAGTAAAGGGAGAACTGCCTCATGGGAGGATCTCGCTGTCTCTCAATCCACAGCTGAGTTCAAAGCTTTTCTTAGACTGAAAGTAAGTTTTACTTTGTTAGCCTCAGAAATGTAGTGGTCTCAAAAGTAAAATGTATGTCTTAGAAAAATAGTGAAGTGAAAGTCATAAGTTTCCAAAAAAGCAGATACTCAAGTATAGTACAGACATTCAAAAAGTTGGAACTCAATAATTTAACTTATTTACTGTCCACCACTTCATGTAATAGTCATGCGGCCCATGTGATTGTGATTTTAATGCCCCCCATGTTCACATCTGAGATCTTATTACTGAAGTGGTCTTCCTGAGACGTCAGAGGATTTCTCCAAGGCTGGACACTTGGAACAGTACTCAGTGTTCATCACTCCATCAGGGCTTCCCGACAGCCATGGCTCCTCTGCTGACCACTGTGCAAAAAGAAGAAAGAAAAAATATATTTTTTGTCAAGCAGCAATCGAGTGGTTGAATCAATATACATGTAGGCCTACAGCAGTTCTAAATATTTCTGATTAATGATGGCAGACATCTGAATATTATAATAAACAACTTACTTTGAATCAAAGTGTTATTATTAGACTTGTACTTTCTGTGACATAGAAGTAGACTGAATATCACAGATTATCCTGAATAAGTCTCAGAACTGATATTAAAATGTGTTGATTATGTAAGATTTAGTCAATCTTATTTCATTCCAAATAATTTTGTGGAAAAGAGTTGCATTAAACTGTGTAAATGTAAAACACGACTCCATGCACAGAGATGGCAGTACATCTCATTTAATAGTTGCTTGCACAGTGTTCCACTTAAACGGAGCGAGCAACTACTAAACATGGTGTATTGCCAATGCCATAATGTCTTTGTGTATGGAGTCATTTCAAATGGGATATATTTTGTTTTTATGTAGAGAAGATGTACACACTTACCTCAAATCCATTTACGTACATACTTTCTTCCTCTGCCAGATTCTGCCGATTCTTATTCTCGTTGTGCTGTGATACACGAAAAAGCATGTTAGCAAGTTAAATTTGATTAGGTTTAAATAGAAGTGGTATTGATTGTATAAGTAATCGCAAAGTTTTAGTGTTGTCAGAGGCTATTTTAACTAAAGTAGCTGCAAACATTTATTATGCTACTTCACATGAGTCGATATTTTTCATGTTATTTCTATTTTCTGGTTAGACAAAACATAGAAAACTGATCATTTGAACTTAATTTAATCACATAATTGTATATTGGGAAAGATTATCAGATGATATAATTTGAGATTACACTTTAGAATAGAGAAATATGCCCTTGTATGATTGACAATCATTGTAGGTTTAAAACAAAAAAACATATTGTCTTACCTTCCTCAATTGAAGCTGCTTTACTTGGAGTAGCCTAGTACAGCCCGCTTTACCCCTCTGAAGGTACTGACTCAGTGCTCTTGACATTTTTCACCATGGCTCCATCTTCTCCAAGGGACAGCTAAATATGACCGTAATCTAGCCACTTTCTCATGTCATCCTCGTTGCGGGCGTCTGACTGCCGCATCGTAATAAGAGGATGCGACCACGGTGTGTGTAGATGTTAGCGATGTAAGCTAGTTTATCGAAAACAAACTACTAAATGACAAATGGCTTAGTACTTAACTTACTAAACGTACTACTTTTACGTTTAGAACCTTTCTGTAAACAAATATTTCTTCCCTACGATTCAATTGTGCTTCATTGTTTGCCGCTGTTTACATTATTTCGCGGCTCTGCAGCGCTGAACCGGAAGTCGCATGATAAACTCGCTAGAATCGGAAGTGGAAAACGGGGCGTTCCAAAATAAGGTGAATACTGTGTGCACCTTTTTTATACTATCTATGGTGTGCACTTTTGGGGAAAATCCAGTGTTAATACACAGCCTAGCTCTTTAAAGCTGGGGTGGAGAATTTGTGGAGAAAATAGCAGTTGGGATAGAGATTTGAATCCAAATACCTCAACCGCTCCACTTCTTCTCTTTGGTCCCTCCCCTATGGTCCCTCCCTGACACGCTCTACACACCAACAACGTCGGTGCCAAAGTGAATGGACAGTCCCAACAGCCAATAAGAACAGAGAATCGGATTTATTTATTTATTTTTTAGAATCGGAGCCTCGCTCTGATTGGTCAAAGTGTACCGCTCATGTTAATTTTGACAAATCAGAAATCACATACCCAAGCTTTAAAGCCGGGGCATGTTTCTATCTTTGTTTACATATCCTTTGTTTACATACCCGTTTACAGAGCCTAGGCTGTGTATTAACACCAGGTTTTTCTTTTCAGCGCACACACAGTACAGGTTAGGTTGCGGATCGAGATATTCACTGATTTTGACTCGTTGCAGTGGTCGCGGGTTCAAATCCGGCCCGTGGACCTTTACTGCAGGTCATCCCCCCCTCTCTCTCTCTGTCTCCCCATTTCAACTATGTACTATCTAATAAAGCTTGAAAATGCCAAAAAATAATTTAAAAAAAATTAAAAATAAAGTGTGTTCAAGGACCAATGTTGAAGATCCCCCTCTCACGCATGCTCTCTCCCCTCACTCGGTCTCCTACAACCATGTAATGCCCCAAAATACAAAACACCAGACAGAGGCATTCGCTTTTACTAAATTATTAATTACCCATTTATAATGCCATTAGTTACAGCTTATAAACACTTCATAAAAGGTGTTTTTTTTCTGATTCTGGGTGTGTGTTGGGTAAAATAATACCGTAACCTAACACTGGCAATTCAAATGATAGCCTAATTATAGCCATGTTGTCTCAACCCACTTCTGCCTCGTAGGCTACATCTGATTAATCTGCTTGTGTATTCATCCCTTTCCCCCTCTCTCCTCATCCAGCTGCTGTGTGCTGCCTGTCACCTTGCATGACTCCTTGGTCTGCGGTTCCCACTCGTGATTCCTTAAGGGAACGAGGGAGCAGCGAAGGGCGGATGTGAACGGGGTGCTGGACGGAGCCTACGTAAACATGGAGGGGGTTCCTAGCAGGCGGCTGCCTGCTGGGAACAATCTCTATTAACCTCTTTATTCTCCGTGTCTGTGTCAGGCGCGCTGCTGGCTGTCCGGGCGGATGACACGGATTTACACCCCATAACGACTGTATCACACAGCGGTCTGTCTGCCTGTGTGCGTGTTTGTGTGTGCGTGTATCTCTGTGTGTGTCTGAATGTGTGTGTTTGTAGCCTAGTCGCACAATCACATGAAAGCCCAATTCCTACCAGTGTGCGTGCGCGTGTGGATCTTGAGGTTCTCGGAGCGTGCGAACATCTTGCCGCAGTTGGGGAAGCCGCAGGAGAAGGGCTTCTCCCCGGTGTGCACGCGGATGTGGTTGATGAGTTTGTATTTGGCTTTGAACGCCTTCCCGCCGCGCAGACACTCGTCCCACAGGCAGACGTGACTGAGGCTCTCCAGCCCAGCCGCTACATGCTCCGTGGTGACGTGGTCCACCAGCTCGTGCATGGAGCTGAAAGTTTGCTCGCAGACGGATGTCGCCGTCCGCCCCGCAGCGAGCCTCTGTCGAGAAGTTCGGTCGATCCACTTGCAGATCAGCTCGGTTTTGACGGTGGCCATGGGGCCTCTGGAGAAATCCAGCAGGCCGTCCATCCCAACGCCGGTGCCCGCGTCGGCACAGGCGGAGAGGATGGTGGCTCTCGGCGGTGAGACGATGCTCGAAGCCCCGGAGTTGTTGTTCCCCAGCGGAGAGACGAGGCCATTGTGCCTGGCCACTACAGCCGCCCGCTTCATGCTTTAGCAGCACGGCGGGCTGCCCCTCTCCCGTTGCCCAAACCAACACAGTCCCCTCTCTCGCTCTCTCTATTCCCACGGAAAAGCAGTGGAGTCCAGCTGGCTATGCGTTTGCCGCTGTCCCGTTTCCTTCCTGTGTATATTTCGGTGAAAGGGAGAGCGCATGCGGCGGTGTCGACCCCCCGCTGCTCGCTGTTAGATCCCGAGAGTCAGAGCCTCCATGCTTTTATTTACTGTGTGAATGGAGGTGAACAGAGTCGAAGGAATACAGCCGGCCGCGTCCCAACACTGTCTGGCGGCGTCCTTGTCTCATTTCCTCCCTCCCCCTCTCCTTTCTCCATACCTTTCTTATTTTTCAGTGAACAGACATGGCAAACACATGATCAGACAAATCCCATCTCACGCCTCCCACACGAGTTTGTCATGAACATTTGTGTTGAAATGACGGAGTATGAAAACTAAATGTAGCCTGGAGGCTAGAATTGTGTTGCCTAACCAGTCCAGTAGCCATGTGTCACTCCCTCTGCATGACATGTTTTACCATGAAGTACGCTATATAATATAATTGTAGGCTATAGTTTTGGCAAGCAATGTCAACAGTTTGGAGAAAAAATATATTGATCTTTTTAATATTACTATCAATAATTCTCCCTAGAGTTACCCAGTTATTGAGTCTAAGGTCCTGCAAAGATCTGTCTGCAGGTCCAAAGCCTGATGAATAAACCCTCTTACCACTGCTGTCCAAACATTATGAAACCCAAATCAAAGAAGCACAGTGTTTCTTGGGTTTCAATCGTGCATCACAAACACCAACATGTTTGGATAAGAAGTGAGGGATTGCTGCTCTCGGCACTAATCACAGATGTTAATATGAACTATAATACATTTGAGGCGAGACACTGCAGGCCTCTAAAGCACTTACAGCGAAACTTTCCTTTATCATCCTTGGCACTATTCTGAAGGTTATTACAGAAGGATTTGTTCATATGTTGGTAATTGTCTAATTTATGATACATTGTGTTCTAAAAACAACATAGACATGATACGGAGCTTTGATGTATCCAAAATCTGTTCAATAGAAACATTAGATTCTCATATGATGTAAAAATTAAATAAAGATGTTTAACTCTTCATCAACATCTAGATTTTAGTTTTTTTTAAATAGAGGAAAATTCCTGCATTATTAATTACATATTGACACTTTTGCATATTTATTCAAACATCCTGAACAAATTGTAATACAAAAAAGTATTGTATTAATGTAAGTAATCTGCTGATTTTATATGATTAATAAAATGTTACCCTATAACATGCAGTGTCTCGCTTAATAAAACAAATATAATAAGAGCTAAATGGTCAGCAGGGTAGTTGACTGTTTTGAAATGCGCTATTCTGCCCAGACCTTTGTAGTTCTTTTTAGTTGCACTGTTGCTAAAATGCAACTGAAGGGTGTGGAATATGATACATACATATGATAAATTGACATAACCAAGGGCTTGTTGGAGCCCTGCACACAGTATTAACTGTAAAAGGGTTATTGCATTCAATAGTTCAGCAGTTCAGCTGAGGACCACTTTAAGTTGAACAAAAAAATCAGATTATAAGGGAAAAAGTCCTAATATTATGAGAAAATTATTCAAATTGTAAGTGAAAAAAGTCATTATACTTTCATTAAAATGACTGGGACAAAATAGTATGTCAAGAATGAATTTGTTGTAATTTGTGTTAAATATTTTGAGAATCATTACTTTTTTTCATGTATCTTATATGTTATTTTGTATTGTATCTTGTACAGCACTTTGGTCTACTGATGTTGTTTCTAAATGTGCTATAGAAATCATTTTGACTTTGACTTTTGACTTTTTGTCCTGTTTGTGAGATGAATTCATTGTTAGATTGCCAATATGTTTTGTTTCTTCAGACTTTCTTCATCCAATCCAATAAACAACAGCAGACAAGAGTCAATAGCAGAATAAGCTGTTTGGCATGGGCAGAGAATATATTACAAGTTTTTTCATGGGCGCAACCCACGTACTCAACTCTGTTGCTCATCCCAAAAATACATTTTCCTTACAATTGTGGCACCATTTAAAAGTTAAAAATAAACAGGCTTTCTAACGGCATAAGATCTATTTTGTTGTCCATTTTCACCATTACAGCTGCTTATTATTCTAGTTGGTATTGTCCATCTCATTTGGCTATGCTGCTTATTTTATATATTTTTGGTTTTATAATTTTTTTATTGATTATTTTGCTGTAAATGGTCAATTTATTTCAATTTAAGAGGTTTACATTTTAGTATATTTTATTTTATGCATTGATGCTGAGAATATTCCATAGGAGGATTTTTACTATTAAAATGGCATCACACCATTAAAAATGACCTTTAAGCAATTAGTACGTTTCTTATCAAGAATATTAGTCGTGTGTGGCTGGGCCCAATATCTATTCACGGAGCAGAAAATCCCATGGATTTATTATAAAAGGAAAATCTCAGTCTATGGTTATCAACTTTATTGTGAAAAATGAAACCGGACATGGTTATGGATATGATCATCACAGAGCGAGCTCCTGTGTTGATGCTAACCATAGATAGTAGATGCTAACCCAGTAGACATGTCGGAGTCTCCGGACGCCCGCAGCCTGCTCTCTGCTTCCTCCCAGCTCAACCTGATGGAGGTGGACGCGGTGAGACGCTCTCTTATTATTATGTTGTCATGGCGGAAGGGGAATTGAAGCCTTTGACTGCCGCGGTACTCGGTTATTATCCCAGGAGTAGTGTCGGCTGCACACACACAGCGGCTGCTCTTCACTCTGCTCTTGGGGTTAGCCTATTATGATACTTTTATCCGTAGTTAAACACCTTATTGTTAATGACGAAGGCCAAGGTAGTACCCTGGTAGTACCTGACAGGTCCACATGAGGCCCAGCAGCTCTGCTTCTCCCGTGAAGGAATAGGCTACTTCTTGACATTTTATTTGGACATGTCCGAGCTGTCATATTACTGAGACTGTAGCCTAGTAGTAAGATAACAGCCTCTGACACCACGCATTCAGTTGAAACCATGGACATATAGAGGTTGAAACCAGCCAACTGGTTTTCTATTCAGAGGTTGAGTTTAGTGACTGTAGTTGTGGACAGTTAATTACACTGTCCTGAAGTCTGAACGTGACCATATCACGTGATTGCGTTGTCTATTTACCATGCACCTCACGCTCACTCAGCCCTATCAATATGCTATCAAAATGTAGAGAGACATTTCTTGAAAACAAGAATACAGTGTCTTACTAATATGATGTCCTCCATTCATTTAATATATAGTATTCTATATTTTAGGACATGTGGGTTTAGTGGTGCAACTTACTGTTCGTGGTGAGTTCAGGCGCCGCCGTAACTTCCCGTTGGTTTCACGCCCAGTAGCCTACTACACCTAATAGCCTAGGGTTACTGTAACCTGATTCAAGATCCTTAGAGCAATTATAAAAGTTCAGGAAAGTACAAATCTTTGGTCTTTAGTCCTAAAAGGTTTTTATGTTTCACCCTATTCATAGGTCTGAGAATAAATAGACCTATAGGCCTACAGAACAGAATTAAACAAACAATATTTATTAAGTACAATATCAAGATGTGAATTCAGCATTCAGCCTATTCAATGTAAGCGTGTGTCTCAAAATAGTAAAACAAAGCCTATAGAATTGTATGATTACCTTTGGTTATACATGTTCAAATATAAAACACTACTGTATACTGTGACTTGGCTGATTACTTGAAGGGTATTATTAACGGAGAGATGTTTCCCAGTAGCTATGACCAGCTTATCAAAATGTTTATCCTTTTTTTTTTTTTTTTTTTTTTTTCACTGTCATCATACGCTTTCCATCTAGCATTAGCCTAAAGATTAGAGCCATGGCTAATTATCATAGTAATTAACAATAGTATTGTTGAGCACTTTGTGTTGAATATGGCTGACATTATGTCAACCCCTTCAGACCACAACAGAGACACAGATGAAACGTTCCGAAGTGTGTCACTGTGTAGGTATCTTGTTTTGTGATATTTTTTTGTCGTTGGGATGCATCATAAAATTGCATTTCACTTTTCTATGATAAATGACAGAACCCATGTTTCTTTCCTGGACAAGTGTGTTAACAATTGCAAAATGTCAAGAGACATTTTGGGTCCAAATTCAATACCTCTGAACTACAGTAGAGATCAAGATTGTTTGAATTATATGCAAGATAATTCAATTACATTTTGGGAAGAGCTACGCCCCCTCTGTCTCTGGGGCTGGTCTTGTTTTTTATGGTTGATGCAAGTTTTCTGTTACTCCACATGAAGCTTTGAATATTTGCCAGAAGAACTCTGCTGTGTCCAGATGTCAGAACTCTAGGGCTGCGTTCCAAATCTCACACTCTTTCTTTTTTCTATTCTACATACCACAACTGATCATTAAAATAATCTAGTAAGCACTAAGCATGCAGTTGGCATATAATTGGGACATACTTTAACTTATTTATTTCATCATAACATTGAGTCTTGATCTTGACTGCTTATACAATGCCCGTCCCAAAAAAAGTCACACACTCAAATATCTTGTTGGACCGTCTTTAGCTTTGATTACATCCCATATTCACCTTCACACATTTTGTTAAGCTTTATTTGGCACATAAGGTTGCTGAAGCTAGACCTGACCAACTGAAGCAACCCCAGATCCTACTGTACACTGCCACACAGGCTTGTACAGTAGGCACTAGGCATGATGGGAGCATCACTTCATCCACCTCTCTTCTTACCCTGATGCACCCATCACTCTGGAACAGGGTCAATCTGGTCTCATCAGACCACACAACCTTTTTCCACTGCTCCAGAGTCCAATCTTTATGCTCCCTGGAAAATTGAAGCATTTCAATCCGGCCTGCAGCGCAAACTCTTTGGTTCCGCCCTTCTGTCTCACAACAAATACTGACATATTTACTCCCGGTCCACAACAATATCAGACCATAATCATAAGTGATAAATAAATACTCAAAAACTTACATTTTAAGTGATCTACCATTATGATCATTTAAAGGTTTTTATCCGACCACATTTCTTCCTCAAAGATGACGGTTCACCATTATCTATCCAGGTTTTAATAATGCATTGGACAGTTCTTAACACGATTTTAGTAGTTTCATCTTCTCCTGAGTAATTATCTTTGTTTTATGCAGGCCAATAATTTCAACCCTCTGAAACAGAGTTACATATTTTCCAAAACCACAGCATACCCCATCTCAACACCAAATTTCACATGCACAAATAGTATCTTTATTAGTAATGTCTTTTAAATAAAGGGCGAACAAGTTATTGAACCATTTTATAAAGAATGCCACTGGTTTGGGTTGAAAGTCTCATTCTACCATTTAGTTATCTGATGCTGCCATCTGGTGGTCTACTGCTGCTATTACATCTTTTGGGATGTTATACCTGGTGTTATCATGGAAACCTTCTCCTCCCCACACAATGCCAATGGGCCGCATACCATTTAAAACCCCTTACTAAAAGACAACATTCAAATACAAGTAGGACATGCTGCCAGTCACGCATATGGAAGAGATGTAATCATCTAAGGAAACCCAGCGATAAAAGCCCCCCCTCTCTCTAAACCTCTGTTCTACTTCTTTATTCTCAGATCGACGATAAAGAGTTTGACATTCCCCAAGTGGACACACCGCCCACACTGGAGAGCATCCTCAATGAGGTCAAGTACAGGCTATTCTTTAACCACTATACTGCATCACACGTGGTCAACAGTGTTACAAGACATCTTTCCAATTCATTCAATTCTCCTGTCTGTTTTGTGTGTATCTATATGGTATTGGTATGATCTCATAAGTATTCTACATTTCTTTGTTGGTGGTGATGGTATGTGTTAGGAAGGCTTAAGCAACACAGCAGTTCTAATTTAAAAGAGCAAAACATATACCAAAATGCATAAAGGTTTCTTCCATGGTTTGAATACTGAAGAACATCACAACCCACCGTTTCATTGCCTAATTCTTTTTAATATGTACTATATCACATAGCTATGGTCTTAACATTTTCATTATTTCACACTTGATATCATTTAGAAGAAAACATTTAAACAGATTATTGAATTTTGGAACGGTACGTGGAGCGGATGTACTGTATGAGAGCATTGGAGCTGAAGTGTGTGTGTGTGTGTGTGTGTGTGTGTGTGTGTGTGTGTGTGTGTGTGTGTGTGTGTGTGTGTGTGTGTGTGTGTGTGTGTGTGTGTGTGTGTGTGTGTGTGTGTGTGTGTGTGTGTGTGTGTGTGTGTGTGTGTGTGTGTGTGTGTGTGTGTGTGTGTGTGTGTGTGTGTGTGTGTGTGTGTGTGTGCAGCTGTCGGATGAGGAGGAACCCTTTGTGTTGGAGGACACCTGTGTGCTCAACACAGACAACATGGACGCCCACTCCTGTGACACCTCCTCTCTGGCCAGCTCTGACAGTGGAGACCCAGCACACCTCAAACGGTACGCACTGGGTAGTGTTTAAGTAGTGGTGGAGGAAGTATTGCTATGTTTTGATATGATATGTGCAGAGAGCTTGATTGAAAAAGGCTTCAGATTGTCCTCCCATGTACTTCTTGGGGTTGATGGCAAGTAGCGGATCTACAACAACGCTTCTGGAAACAGGATCATCTCAGTTGATACTGTGCTTACAGACATCATAATTGGACACACAGTATTCAGTTTTGATTTGTGTTTTATCAAATGATCACTACCAATAAATATTCATTTCATCTTGTCAAATGGTTAAAATGCTCCTTTTTCTTCAGAGTAAATTAAGGCGGGATACTGCAGGTGACATTAACTTTTAGGTTTCATCATGAAACTTTGCCGGTTGATTATTCACATAAAATGATGATTTTTTGTCCTTCAAAATGTTCAAGGATGTTTGAATCAATCTGCAAATATGGCAATATTGATCTATTTATGCACACATTTGAATCCTTTTAAAAGACAAAAGTCTAGATGTTGGATTAAGCCAGAGTTAATATCTTTATTCTATATTTATAGCATATAATTATCCAAAGTTTTTACTGAACATATTTTAAATACAACTTTTTAAATTTTACAAATAAAATAAAAACATGTGCAGATCTTAAAAATGCATTTTCTTCATTTAAAAAAAGGAGAGAATGTCTTCTAAAAAGACAATTAACAACGTAACAAATCCTTGTGTAATGACCTTCAGGATAGTGCTAAGAATGATAATGGAAAGTGGAGTTGGTTTCATATAGTATTGGAAATTTTTTTTTTAGATAACTGCCATTGAAGATGGTTGTAAGAGAAATCGACAGACGTAAATGGACAAGGTGCTTGAAAAAGCCATGTTTTTCCCTGCAGTCTCACCTTATTGTCTTTTGCATTTATGTCATTAAATTATATATTATAATCATTCATTCATTTCATCGTCATCTTCTTATCCGGGTTTGGGTCAGGCTGACACCAGCTCCAGCACGGGACACCATCAAAAAAAGACTTGCACCATCTTTAGAATTTTCCTCCTTTGTGGGCAAAGTCCTCTCCAAGCTCTTTACCACAGCCGTCAGGTTAAGTTGAACGAAGGCAATACAGAGCTCAAGTCCTGCCTCTATTTTCAGCTATTTTCTCTCATCATCATAAGGTTATCTCCGGGTGCTGCGGTTTCCTGTAAAATCACATAGCAACACTAGCTATTGGTTTCACTAATAAGTATTTGTGACATCTATTATCTATCATCTAATCTCATCGTCAGGCAGGGCTTGGGTTGGAGGGGAGGTGGGGTTGACATAGCAATGAGATCCCAGCTATGAGGTTTCATTTAAAAAAGAAAATCTCGAACAACATCAATAACAACAGTTCAATAAAAATGCTCAAAGAAAATTCTGCCTATATCTCTTATCATTTACTGTCAACATTTCACTCAGACTGAAATTCTTCTTATTCACATTCAGTCAGAATTTCACTTGTGCATAAAATTCAATGAAAACAGTGTGTTCTTCTGCAGCTTATTTCATGTGAAATCCAGTTGCATAAACAAAACATACAACAATAATTGTTCAAGTTACAATCATAAAACAACATTTATTTCTACTTATTACGTTCGTTATTTGATTATTATTTGATGAACAATCAACCCTCAGAGTTTCTTGCTAAACCAAATATTATGGCTTTATTGTTTTATGCAGCTACATAAAATAACATTCAATCACAAATGCATTTAAACATTAAGGAGTAGCATACAACAGTTTCAACATCAAATCCTGCATTCACAGATTTCTAAACATCAGTGTGGACCATTCCACTAAGTTTTAATGATCACCTTTGTAACAGCAACAACAAAACTAATATTTGAATAACTTTATGAGTAAAATTAGAAATAGGATTTTAAAAGTATTTAAGTATCAAGAGTATTTAAATGTCGTATGTAATGTAGGCTCAAAGATGCACTGGGTCAAAGCCGGCCCAAGCCTTCATAGGGCCCTAAGCGAATATGATTAGGGGACCCCTCATATGTGCAGCTGGGTGAAAATGGTAGCCAGCCGAGATCCCGACTCTCGTAGAGGGATCCGGGGGTATGCCCCCCCGGGAGATTTTTTTTTACCTTTTTAGAAAGTGAAATGCATGAATCTGGTGCACTTTGAGAGGAAAATTAAGAGGCTAAATCTGAGGAATTTTGTGTGAACAAATAATTTGGAGACACTAGGTCGGATGAATTAGAAGCTATTGAAGAAAGACACATGGATTTTCCATAAAAATATTAATTTAAAATAAAATATTATGCAGGGTCCTCTGGGTTGGGCTTGGAGCTCATTTTCTTTTACGGAACATATTTCTCTGTAATATAATGAATGCATTTAAATGCAGTGAGAGGAACGAAGCAGAAGAACTCTGTTGTCCAGCTTTCTTTTTTTTACATAGACAAGGCTGACAGGCTATAGACTATACACAGTGCATGGGCAACTGAGGGCAGCCCCATTTCCAAATGTTTTTAAATAAACTCAAAACACACTGTGTACACACACACACACACACACACACACACACACACACACACACACACACACTTGATATATAAATCAACAGAGGGTTAGAGAAATACGTATATATCAGGAAGTAACTGTCGACAAAGCTTAGCGATAGCGATAATTATCGTGATGGATGGATTTTGGACTTCAGATCTGTGGAAACCTTTTAATGTGGACAACAACACAATGAAAACAATGTGTCCAAATCAAATAAAGCAATATTACATCAAATATTTCCATAACATTTCAAATGTTTTAATGGAAACCAAATACACTTACTTTTTCTATTTATACTGAACTACAGTTTCTATTGAACTACATGCCATATATTAAACTGTTCAAATATTTAAATGCAAATCATTTAATGTTAAAATATTGTGAGCTTAAGTTGATCATGTATTTTATCTTGAGATCCTTTTTGTTCATATGTGTGAATAAGGGTTGTAGTTTTCTCTGAACAGTAAGTCAAAGAAAATCATTTTACACAGCCTGCAGTGCCAACAGCCCAACAGACCACACGAGTCATGATGCATAATTTTTTGTATTTGCATGCACATGGTAATTACATTGAAAATGTGTTGTCTGGTCTGTGTGTGTGTGTGTGTGTGTGTGTGTGTGTGTGTGTGTGTCCGTGTGTGTAGAAAGAGGAGGACGTTGGATCTGAATGCGACGGTCCATGGTTCTGTTCTCCGACACAGCCTGCTGAAAGGCATCTCTGCTCAGATCGTCTCTGCTGCTGTAAGTCTACCTCTACCCCAGAACTTAACAAAGTCTAGATACACCTGCTCAAATATCACTCAACTACAAGCCAAAGTGTCATACTTAAAGGTGCTCCGAGGAACTTTTAAATATTTCTGAAACAGTCTCATTTTTCCTCTGATGATCATAAATGACTTGTAAACAGCAAACGAGACCATCACTGCAAATAATGCTATTTTTTTATATAGTTTTTCTTAATGCCTTTGTCATGGGTATACGCTCACCCAGGAACAACATCTGGCGTAGTAAAAACACTACCGCTTTTGTCCAAAGGGGGGCGCAAAATGAATTAACGCAAAATGGAAGTTCCTCAGAGCACCTTCAAGATGCAAGATATCGGCAAATGATTAACCTTATCAAACGAGAAGTGATGTGACACATATTTCACTAAAATTATAATGTTATAAAATCACATCTTAATCATCGTTTATCTCATATAATTAAAAAATAGAAATGGAGTGAAGTCAAAGTTTCAGATAATAAGTTTCTCTGCATGTCATTCCCCTCTCTGCCCCATCTAATCTCTGTCTCTCTAAACTGTCTAATAACAAGCAAAAATGACAGAATATTTCCTTTTTAAATTAAAAAATAAAATATAAAATAGTAACTGTTTCATGGAAGCTAATAGAAATCCTGTGGCTTTCATTTGAATGATTTCTCGTTAGGGAAGTCTGTACGTTTAACAACACATACTGTAGGTAATAACATCAGAATTGTACCTTTTGTTTCTGTAGACTAATGCGTACAAGATAGTATTCAAGCTTAATAAAAAGTTGGTTATCTTTTCCATCAGGACAAAGTGGATGCTGGACTGCCAACTGCTATAGTGAGTATTATTTTTGTCAACTATGAATTCAACTGAACATAGAGGGATCATATTAGTTTTAAAGGAACATTTGGTGACACACTCGCTCAATCACATTTGATGGCTAATTGTGTATGCTCTCATGATGCCTTTTTAGCAATGTTATGGATTCAAAAGATGCTATATATTAGCTTCTACTTAACAATACTGACTGTTTTAGTAACAGCATCGTTGAACATATGCTGAAGGGAGCAACAGTAAAAGTGTGAAAATAGTGACAGAGATGTAGGTAAATGGACTTGACTTATATAGTGCTTTTTAGCGGATTTTCTGAGCCCCAAAGCGCTTTACATTTCTTACCACATTCACCCATTCATACACACACTCAAAGACGCTTCGACATGTGGTGGGTAGGCAGTGGATCAAACCTCCGACCCTGCACTCCAGAGGCGATCTCCCGATCCACTTTGCCACTGCCGCCCCAATGTAGGAGAGTAGTAGAAAGAGAACGAGTGTTTGCAATATGTTGTATTAGTCAATAGTAATGCTGTGCAATGAGAAAATACTGCTTCTGACATTTTTGTTTTTAGAGCGAGCAGTACGGCCACACATTGACCTGTCTTTGTGTGATTGATTGTGTGAGTGTACAGAAAGTTATTTTTTCTGTATTTCAATGTTTTCCTGGCTGCCACTAAATCTATTGTAATGTTGTGTTCAGACAGTGGCTGGTGTGATCGCTGTGGGAACGTCTCATGGTCTGGCTCTGGTCTTTGGTGAGTCTGAAACTCCATTACAGTCAAATTCAAGTTATTTTTATGTACGTTTATATATATATATATAAACGATAAAAGAAAAGCAAAGCAGTTGTCGGCAATGACGCTCTTGGTTCTCAGGCCCCATTCAATCCAATGCAACAAACAAATGTAAAATAATAAATAATAACTCACGCAGTTGTCACGTCAAGTCCTCAGATAAAGTCATGAATTAGTGCAAAGTTAAAATGTAGGAATAAAATATAAACATAACCAGATCAATTAAAATAGAATATACAATAATACAATGACTAGTCTGTGGGATGAAGCTGTACTGTCTCAGTTGCGCACTTATTTGGGAAAATGTATTAATCGTTCGGATTACTCAATTGAACAAATATATCATTCAATTATCAACATTTTAAATTCATATGAGCGTATCAGCTCTATCTCTATGTTTCAGAGGAAACACACTTCAGCTGTAATCTGTTTTATTTAAGCAAACTATTACGTCAACATACAACTATGACATCATTTGGACTCAAGTCTTGTTTTTTTATTTGATTTGGCATCAACTTTGGAAAAATCACATCTGGAACAACCAATATTTAGTGTGTATGTTTATCGAATATTGAGGCACTATTTCAGCTATAGTGACTACATTCTATCGGTTAAATTGTGCTTTATTTATACAGTATACTTATTCGGGCTCACACACGGCAACACGTAGGATCTTTCTCTTCTCTTGATTCAATACATATCTAAGCCGGTATCGCTAACATCCACCCTCAGGACTGCTTCCCCTGAGTCTGACATGGAGGCACTGACCATCACATAATCGCCCTGATAGGAAACACAGGAGCCGTTAGCCTTTGACCTGACAAAGTTGTTCTCACTGCCGTTGTACATGGTGTCGTAGAGGTTGTAGTCACACTCGTTGCCCCTCTCGAAGATGCCCACCGCGCACCAGTTGGAGTAGAGGTTGCGGTCGTAGGGCACAGAGAACATGACAGCCAGCACGTGGCTGCAGTCCTGCTGCTCTGTGTTGAGCAGGTCGTAGGTGAAGACGCCCACAGAGCCGGTGGCAGAGCCTGTGCTCTTGTTGAACAGGGCGCTGACGTAAGAGCAAGGGCCCACCATGGGGGGTAGAGGCACCTCGCAGCATCCGCTCTCAGTGAACACCCTGAACACACAATACAGTATGTCACAACACACATCTGTATTTTAAGTTGCTTACTTATAGTCAATGGCTTCATTGAAATGTTGTCTTTTACATATCCACTCTCAAGTTACCAAACTTCGGAGCAGGTTAGAGCGCAGGGTCAGCCACAGGTGGAGGTAGTGCTAAGTAAGGTTGGTAATGAGGCTTATGACATCATATGAGGAGATACACCCTTGGAAAAGTTTTGGGGTTCAGTGTCTTGCTTAAAAGGGGGGAGGGGGTCTATAACTACAAGCATGTGAATGTACACACAAGGATCCTAAACAGCAGTCTAAAACATCTTCCCAAGTTAGGGTCAATTTAGTTTGAAGTTATCTGACTGTGTGTCCTCAGACTAGTACTTGGCTGACTGTAGTGTAGGAGATTGTAACACAACATGGGAAATTGGTTCAAAAAAAGACACATTTTGGAATATACCCACTTAAAGGTCACCTGTCACATATGTAAGATGCCTCATTTTTCAAACTGATTATGGTTCCCCGGTGTGACTAGAGACTCCCTCAGTATGAGCAAAAACAACCCTCTCTCTCTCTGAAAACCTGTGTTCAAAACCCCAGTCAGATTGATCTCCTCATATGATGTCATAAGCCTCATTACCAACCTTACTTAGCACTACCTCCACCTGTGATAAGCCACACCCCCAGATCCCCCCTGAATCTAACTGGCAGTTAAATTCAAAACGGCAGTTAGATTCAGAGCCAATCAGAGCAGACTGGGCTCTTTGGAAGGCTCTAAAACTGAGCGTTTCAGACAGAGGGTGAAACGAGGAGATTCAGCAATGTTTGTTTTGGACACTACACCATGAAAAACAGTTGCTAGTAGAAACCAAAATGACAGTTTTGAACCTGAAAATGAGCATTGTATATTACCTTTAATGTGACTAACACATATTGAGTTTCAAAATGCATTCTTGCACATAACAAGGACTTGAACACATTTGAAGCTATTTAGTTTTTCCTTTATCTTGTCACTTCTGTCTATACACGATTGGTTGTACGCCTGTCCATCCTGGAAGATTAATCCTGAATCTATCTAATCTGGATCCCTTTCAGGAAAAAACTTTTGATTTTGGGCCACACAGATCAAATTGACCAAACTCAGAATGATACAACTAAAAAATAAACACATCCGGCTCCCTTTTAAAATTCCACAACACAACTGATGTGTGGTTGACTTCTGTAAATTATACATCAAGGTTTGTTTGTAGAACTTTTCAGAAAAGAATTTGCAGCACACTTCTCTGAGGCAGTGTTATCTAAAAAGACCAGGAAGTTCTTTCTCAATTGGGCTGTTTTATTGACTCTCTGTGCTATGTCTCCAATACTCAACTGTAAACCTAAACATTGAAGGGAACCAGGAAGATATTCAGACCTAAATATCTCTGGTATACAATTATTTCTATTCACTCAGAGACACACAAATCTACAGGGAGAGTGTTTGTGATTGCTGTTTAAAAATTCTACCAACACAACCCAGACTACAGTCAGGTGGCTTTAAAATGTAAATGTACCCTGCGTTCCAATACCCATACTTCCCTACTATTTAGTATGCCAGAAAAAAAGATTTAGGATGTCCCAATACATGCATGCCAATTGAAGTATGCTGAAAATACATAAATGCCCCACTAACTCCAATAGCATTTTGGAGTATTCCTCTTTCTTCTTGACATTTCTTGACACAATGAAAAAAAAACTTCCTTATCTGATTTTATTTTTCTCTCCTGTGGCCCTAAAACTCTTCTGTTCTTTAGTATGTAGTGTAGTAAAAAGAAAAAGTATGTGATTTGGAACGCAGGGGTAATGTCTCTCTACCTTTTGCAAAAAGACAAGCACAAAGGGGACACACTAACCTTGCATTGGCCAGAGTGTAGGAGCCAGAGTTGTTGTTAATCTCAACAGAGCAGCTGCGGTGAGGCATGGTGATGAGATGTGTGGAGCAGACAGACAGGCTGTGAACTAGAGAACAACACACACAATCATTCCTGTTCACTCAGCATCTCTAGAAGCTGAGCACACTCATTTCAGTCTCACTTTCTTGTGCTTTGCTGATTACACACACACACACACACACACACACACACACACACACACACACACACACACACACACACACACACACACACACACTCACACTCACACACACTTTTAACGCTAATAGCATTTTGGAGTATTCCTCTTTATTCTTGACATTTCTCGGCATAATGAAAATAAATCTTCATCTGATTTTTTTTTCTTCTCCTTCTGTACTTTAGTATGTAGTGCAGTAAAAAGAAAGAGTATGTGATTTGGAACGCAGGGTATGTGTCAATGAAATTGCTTTTAAGTTGATTATGAATTGTAATGTCACCAGGATGATGTCTGATCTTGTTCATCGAATGTTTTTGTCGTCATGACTAAACCAATATATATGAGGTGATCATATGATTTCAAACATCTTAATCTAAATCAATGAATGGCCTATTGTCTCCACTCTCCAGTTAGGTTCTTTTTTTTGTAATACCATATCAAATTTGAAAAGAACATTTTGGAGTCACTGTATCCACTACAAAATAACAAAGGATCTCCAAGCTGCTTGACTGGTTGGTCCATAGTGGCACACTATCATATGAGCAGTATTGATATCTATAGCACACAGGCAATGCTCTCAGTTGAAGCCTGCTCTCATTCCCTTCATGTTTAAGTATACTTTTTATTACTTATACTATTGAGAGTAAATGTAGGAGCACTTACCTATTAATGAGTTAGAAAGAGCCAAAGGGAGCCAGTTGTTTGAGCCGGCAGATTGTTGGTCCAGGTTCCAGGCAGGATGTACAGTAATAGTGAAGTCACATTGACTGCCCACACACTGGCTTTTATTGACTGGGTTAATCAGGTTAACTTGTAGGCACCAATTGCCTCTCCCTCCTTATCTGGTATCAGCTCAACCCCACTCCATTAACCGGACCTCGCCATCACCTTATCACAAGCTTGGGATTGGATCGTTTGACTGATTACGTCAGTGTATGCTTTTGTTGGGGAACATTTTTCTTGTTTGTTTGAACCTTTCCAAACAGTAATGCATTGTTTGTACAGGGTGGGTACGTCTACTAGAGTTGATAACTGCTTACGTCAAGTTCACAAGTTGACTGAGACTCTGAGAAATATAGGAAATAATTCACTGAGCATTGAATGAGACTGTTCCAATCCAATCCAATCCAATCCAATCCTGACTGTTCTGGCAAAGTGGACTGTAGCTGCAGTAAAGATGGCACCCGTTGAGAAAAGCAAGAATCAGGGCAACCACACACGTATTACTAAGTGTAGTGCTTTGCTCGCACTGTTCAAAAATCCATTTTCACTACTGTATGCAGAGGAACAAACACTATGTCCTCTCTCACCAAGTCAAAACCATAAGGGTGTTTTGATACTTGTGGTCAGTGGCCACACATATCCATGTGTTTCATTCAGTGTGTGTGTGCATGTTTTAGTTTAGTGTCACCGCTCCAGTCTTCGGCCCCCACGTGTATTCAAGGAGTCCACCAATTTCCCTGTTCTCAAAAAAGAGCAAAAAAACATTTGGCTGAAAAACTACTACTTCAATAGCATCTAACCTCCATCATTATCATTCACACCTCCTCCCTGTCTGACTGACTGACTGGGGCCACTCTATGGAGCCACCTCAATATGCATACAGCCCTACATAGATCCAATCATCATGTCATGGCCCTCACCCTCCACATTTCCCTCTCCCGACTGCACCAGAGGAACACATATTACCGGTATAAATTCAGGTTAAACCTCCTCACGAAATGTTCATGAAACAGTCTCATTTATCCTCTTAAATGGACTGTAACAGCAAAATGAGACCATCAGCAAAAAAACAAAGCTATTTTTATAGTTACTATTAATTACGGGTACGATTTTTTTCCGTAAACGATTTACGGCAGGCAGACTGTGTTTCCCTATCATTAATGAAAGTTTACTTTGCTTCACTATCGCCACATTGCCATTATTAATCTTTACATAGTCGCATATAAATACGTAACCTGCAGTCTCTCTTCATGGGCATATTCAAAACTGAATCTTCCTCTTAGCTACTTTTTAAATCAAATACAAAATGATAGGCATGGTCCCAGCTAAAGGGACTTGTTTAAGCTTTAGTACAATTCAGTTGTCTGATACGTCCTGGGACTTTTCAGTCTTAGCTCGAGGTTTTTATCTTTCTGTAAGGGTCAGTGTTTTGATAATGCTTGAGGATCTGAGAAAGTACTTTTTTCTGAAGTCTAACATGGGTATTTTTCAGATAATGTGTATTGTTGTAAATGGTTTCCCTTATTATCTTTAATAATTCAGGTAAGATAACTACTAAAACCTGCACCTGACATAGTTTAGGTGAAAGCAGTAGTGATATAAAATAATGCACACGTCATTTTAAAAGACAATTGTAGACAAGAGGGATGGAATAAGTGGAAAAGTGCCTAAAGCTATACTGCTCTCAACTGGGGTTTGATTTGGGTTGAGGTTACCACAGGGCTGACTTGCGCTATGTCTCTTTATATTGCTGACATAATGATGCCTTGGCAGGAAAAGGTATGAACATCCCTGTCGTATATATATCGCTCACTCATGCTTAATGTTGTTCATTTTATGTTTTTAAAGTGACTGGCTATCGAGACGTTATACTGCTCATGTCCATTTTGGTTTTGGCCCGAGCTACTTTGGTGCATGCTTCTTGTTGTTTGTTTTGGATATTTCGTATATATTTTACTGCATTTCCACCAATTTCTTTTTGTGTTTTTTGATATCAACTGTTAAAACTGAAGACTGCGTCAAACGTCTGTCCTAGGGCTGGGTGGTATCCATTTTTTAATATCTTTAAACCTTCCCCAAATTATACTTTTACTAGATTACATTGAACTAATCACTATGACGCTACCTCCGACAAATACACATTTTTACTGACAGCACTTGAACACATCACAATCTACGTTCCAAACGAGGGAAAAGAACGCATGTCATTCACTTGGAAGGTATTTCAAACACAGGCATTGGTGCTGCTGCTGGACATGGACACACACACACACACACACACACACACACACACACACACACACACACACACACACACACACACACTGACACTGTTAGGGCATGTATTATAAGCATGCACCAGGCATTACACACCACCAAATGTTTTTTTATGATGGTATCCACGGTAAAAAGAGGAATACCGTTGCTATGTTTTAATACCCCGGTATACGTTAATACCTTAATACCTCCCAACCCCAGTCTGTCTTATTATTCATTTATTTTTGTTTACCATCCATAACCTTCTCTAAGTCTTATATCCCTGTTTTTTTAGCTTTTCAATGACAATCTTAACCTTTCCTCTCCAGATACTAACCAGGCCCTGCGCCTCTGTCTGGGTACCAAGGCAACGGGGGCAGAGTTTGGAGCAGTGTCCGCCCTCACTATCAACCACGATTGCTCTCGCCTTCTCTGCGGTTTCGCTAAAGGACAGGTGCACGCACGCACGCACACACACACACACACACACACACACACACGCACGCACACACACACAGTTCCAATCAGAGGCTTGTTGACAGAGGCTTTGATTACAATTTTTATAAGATCAAAAAGGGTGGAGGCAGGACACTGATGGCGCTAGCAGCAAAGTAGATATAAGTTGAGCATGGGTCTAATGAAAGTTAGAATACAGTTGGTCTTGTTTGTTCTGTAGAAGCTATTGGCCTGTTGAGTGAGAGCGCTGCTTTGAGAGACTAGAAATAGATTCTCAGGTCGTTGTCCAAATCACCAATACTTTAACTTCAATTACTATCGCAAGGGGTTAAGTTGACACAGGGCATAAGAACAAATGATTACAATTGATTGTATGACATTTTTACCTGAAAATTGTGTTCATCTCTTGTTTTTTTTAAATTGTAAAGTGCCTCTCTCGCTCCATCTGTCTGTCTGTCCGTCTGTCTTTCTTGATTAGATCACAATGTGGGATTTAGCCAATGGGAAGCTTCTGAGAACTATCAATGATGCCCACCCTCCAGGGACAGCTATACTTCACGTGAAGGTACACACGCACACACGCACGCACAAAGAAACACACACACACACACACACACACACACACACACACACACACACACACACACACACACTGTCTAGAAAATGCTTTTCCCCATGAAACAAAGCGGCTTCAAAAAGAAATAAAGCAAATTAGTGTGTGTGTGTGTGTGTGTGTGTGTGTGTGTGTGTCTGTCCCTTCTTCTTATTTCCCTGTGTTTGTGTTTGTAGTTCACAGATGATCCCACACTTGCAGTGTGCAATGACAGTGGAGGATCAGTGTTTGAGCTGGTGTTCAGGTAAACGGCTTTGCTCATGTTCATTAATAAAACATTTTTCCCTTTCCACCAAACCTGGCAACCTGAGCTAATCAATAAAGCTTGATCAGGGGCTAAAGAATCTGAAGAATTACTTGATTTAAATGAAGCAATGCATGAGTAAAGGCATCATGGCTATTTGAAGTAATCTTTGTTTTTGTATTTTTTAAAGATTATTTTTGGGGCATTTAGCACTTTATTACACAGATTTGGAGAGACAGAGTTGAAATGGGTCAAAGACATGCAGAGAACAGTGCAACAGTGGATCATCTGACGGTGGTTTGATCTTAACTGACTTTCTCTGCTCTTGTGTGTGTGTGTGTGTGTGTGTGTGTGTGTGTGTGTGTGTGTGTGTGTGTGTGTGTGTGTGTGTGTGTGTGTGTGTGTGTGTGTGTGTGTGTGTGTGTGTGTGTGTGTGTGTGTGTGTGTGTGTGTGTGTGTGTGTGTGTGTGTGTGTGTGTGTGTGTTGTGGATCTCCTTGTCATCAGGAGGGTGATGGGGATGCGCTCCTGTGACTCTCGCTGTCTCTTCAGTGGTTCTAAAGGAGAGGTCTGCTGCATAGAACCGCTGTGTGCTCCCCCGGACTTCAGAGAGCACCCCATCACACACTACTCTCTGCTGGCTATGGCCTCGCTCACTAAGGTTCATACTCACTCACTCACTCAGTCAGTCACTCAGTAACTCACTCACTCACTCACTCACTCACTCAGACGCACACACACACACACACACACACACGCACGCACGCACGCGCGCACACACACACACACACACACACACACACACACACACACACACACTGTCCACAGTGTCCACAGTGTCCACAGTGCATCCGGTGCTTATCCACCCAACTGTGTCAAGTATGTGATCATTTTGCCTTTTTTTTTTTTTTTTTTCATCAGATTCTGGTCATTGGACTTAAGCCCTCGCTGAAAGTTTGGATGACTTTTCCCTACAGCAAGGTTTGTATTTTCTGTTTGTATGTTGGCCCTTATGTATTTTCAAATGACATGTTTGCCTCAATGGGCTTTACGACCTGTACGGCATACAATACATCTACCCTTAGATCTAGTGGCCTTAAAGGAATAGTTCAGCATTTTTGAAGTGGCAATGCATCGTTAGACTGTTAACTTCTGGAGATGGCCATCAGTCACTATAAGGAGTATGGGGGAGACGTCGCTGTAGCAGTAGTCAGCCTTGTACTGTTGCCGGCGGGCCAGAAGTAAAAACTATTTTTTCGCCTTGTGTATTAATTAGGGCTGTCAAACGATTAACATTTTTAATCAGATTAATCACAGGATTCTTAGGCCTTTCACACCGCCGCAAAATCGGCGCTAGTTCTGGGCTTGTTCGGAGTTAGAGCCAGTGTTTTGGTTTCACACCGCCAGAGAGCCTGCTCCGGGCCGTAAAAACCGGGAGAACTCATACCCCAGGATTGAGCAGGGTTTGATAAGAACTGCTTGCGCGAACGGCTGGGGGAGGGATTATCCTGACCAACCAGAGCAACTCAAACCTCATGCCCGCCATATTTAAAAACACCGCTACTACGAGACGTAAACATAACATAATTACCGAACGTAGCAATCAAATTGACCGGCGATAATACGCTGTATGGGTCCTGTTTGCTTAAGAAAGCAAAGCGAGAGCCAACAAGTGTAAAAATAAGACGTATTCGCCGCTGTTGTTGTGCTTAAAGCTAGCGGTAGCTTTAGCGTTAGCCACAAGAGCAGCGGCGTCGGGTGACGTACACACACGTTTACAGTGACGTCATGACGTTGCTCTCTTGCCGGCTCCATGGCTGTCTCCGGTCGATGTGAAACCAACCGGTTCATAACTGGGATAAGGCTGTAACCAGTTTTGAACTGACCCCAACACCAGCCTGGAACTGACTCTTGGTTCATTTTGGTGTGAAAGGCCTATCTGTGGATTAATCAGGCCCGGATTAAGAAGAAAGATTACACTAGGCATACCGCATTTTTTCGGGCCCCCTCCAAACGGATACTTCACGATTTGGTGAAAAACTACGTACATTTGAACTGCCACAAGAGTATTATGCTCATTCATTTGTTTAAGAGTTGCGCGTTTGTAAACGGGAGTAAAGAGAAACGTAACAACGTGCAAGCCTGATCTAACACAAAAGCCTTGCGTGAGCGAAGCAGCGATTCACCTGGTGAAACCTGGCGTGGAACTCTGTGGTGGGTAAGGGCGAAATTCACAGTGAGACATCGCCGGTCTGAGACGCCGCACAGAAAAACTCTGGTTTGACCACTAAAATTATAACCGGGGAGCAGAGCCGGCCCAAGCCTTCATGGGGCCCTAAGCCGAATTTGATTAGGGCCCCCCTCTCCAATGTTATCGTGACCAAATAATTGACTATTGTTAAATGTCATTCACACACCCAATGATAATAATGGATTGGATTTATATAGCGCTTTTCAAGGCACTCAAAGCGCTTTACAGGGTTCCAGATTCCATTCATTCACACACAGTCATACAGTTCATCCCTAGTGCCTCCAATGTCCAGTTTAGTGAAAATAGTAGCCAGCCGAGATCCTGACTCTCCTAGGGGGGTCCGGGGGTATGCCCCCCCGGGAGATTTTTTTTACCTTTTTAAAGTGAAATGCATGAATTTGGTGCACTTTGAGAGGGAAATTAAGAGGCTAAATCTGAGGAATTTTGTGTGAACAAATAATTTGGAGATACTGGCTCGAATGAAGTAGAAATAAAAGCTATCGAAGAAAGACATGGATTTTCCATAAAAATATTAATATAGAAAAAATATAATATATAAATAAAATAAAAAATATAATTCAGTGTCCTCTGGGATGGAGCTTTTTTTTCTTTTACGGGACATATTTCTCTTTAATATTATGAATGCATTTAAATGCAGTGAGAGGAACGAAGCAGAAGAACTCTGTTGGTCCAGCTATCTTTTTTTTCACAGATGAGGCTGAAATAGGCTATAGACTACAGTATACATTGGAGGGCATCTTTGTATACTGCAAGTGTTGTATGCTGATCTCTTATTTTATTTTTATTTTATTTCTTTTTAATCTGCATGCATTGGTGTGCTTTTTGTTGTTATTTATGTATTGACTCTATTTTTTATACATTGTACTATGGATCTTCATGTGTCCTGAATAAAATCATATATATATATATATATATATACACAGTGCATGGGCAACTGAGGGCAGCCCAATTTCCAATTTTTTAAAATAAACTCAATACCGAGTGATAAGTTAACCTCGGATGAACTGATTAAATTAATAGGCTATTAACTATCCAGACCAAAACATTGTATTCCTTTTTTTGTATGATAACTTACATTTGCATAATATGATGTAATATCAAACACATACCGTACTAAAAAATATATTTTTTTTCTTCTCACTGGGCCCCCTTGTGGAAATGGGCCCTAGGCACGTGCCTAGAATGCCTATGCCTAGATCCGGCCCTGGGATTAATCACGATTAATCACGATAAATTTTACCATTCGAAATATGCCCGAAAAATTCGAATTTTCTCTGTAGGGGAAGGTGGGGTGATTTGTGCGTTTTGGAAGTTGCAAAACCCCTTGTTTCTAGAAAACCGTGGAAGAAATTGGAAATGTGACCACATATTTAAGAAGAGCCATCCATTTGACTCATCCTGTAAAGAAGGGAGACACAAGGAATAAGATATAAGCACATTTAAGCTCAAAAAACTGTGTTTTGCCTTTCAAAGTAAAATTTCCATGATCAAGGTTTTTTGATTATTGAGTCTGAACAATTATAGACACGTTTGAAAACATTTGACACATGTTTTAGTGCTTTGGTATGCTACACTTTGAGTCTATATAGTTAGCACAATGTCAACCCTAAATTGCTGCATCATGCCTATTATCCAAAATTCTGGGGATGGGGTGATTTGTGCGCAAGGGCCTGGGTGAGTTATAAGTAAGTAAGTAAGTAAGTAAAATGTATTTATAAAAGCACATTTATGACAGTTTGCACTGTCCAAAGTGCTGTACATAGTGCATTCAGTAGGTAAACAATGAAGGTACAATAACAATAACCAAAATAAAAGACGTAAAGCCCATACATCCACATAAACACAGATAGTAGTGCAGAGGTAAGATAGTTAATGGGGAGGAAACACCAGGGTGTACATATGGGTTTTGAGCCTTGATTTAAAGGCAGAAATGTAGGGGGAATCACATTTGTCAGGTGGCAGTTGGTTCCACAAGCACGGAGCAACTAGTGCAAAGTACATTTCTGAGAGTTGTGCCAGTGGCATGGCTGTATACGCTGGTCACCAAAAGAAAGTGATTGTCTACAGTAGCTCAGAAGAGAGTGACATCTCAATTCCACTTAACGACACCACTGATGAGAGTTCAGATGGCCAGAAAGATGATGATGGTGACTTTGTCATTGTGACACAATGACGCACAAATCACCCCACTACGTGGGGTGATTTGTGCGTCAAGACAACTTTTTTTCCGAAAGCTATATTTCTTAAACAGTTTATTCCAGATCCAAAGTTTTTATTGCCAGGGATGCACAACATCCTGAACTATATGTACATATTTGAGTTGGAGACATAACTGTCAAGGCCTCACTTTAAAATCACTTTGAGTAAAAAGTTGCACAAATCACCCCACCTTCCCCTATATTGTTTTATGAACGGAAAGATAAATGACAAAAGGTGGATATGTATGGTATGTATTTAAAATGAGTATGTTTATTAATTGAAAATCCAAATGATGGTTTTAATACTGAAAATAAATTTAAATCAAACTAAAATATATAGGCCTACCTACCACACCATAATTCAATTGGTCTGTCTCTTTACTATGTCTTTGGGCAAATATAGGATAGGCTATAGAATGGCATTTGGTGAATCTATAGGTTGTGCATTCTTGAATACACCTTCATTACAGTCCGCGATGTGTGTGTGTGTGTGTGTGCGTGCGTGTGCGTTTGTACGCGCGACCACGTCCTAGGGGACTGTTCATTTGTGCCAGGAAGCCGACGTTATGTTGATGTCTGATCACACACACCTCTGAAAACTGCAGACGTTTGTGTCCTCGCGGGCTCTGAACAGAGCGGACAATGTTTCTCCTCCTGTTGCTCCCGACATCAACTGTCACCCGCGGCAGTTGATTTGATATACTATCTATGCCCCCGACACAGACGTGGCCGTTAGCAGTTTAAAACTTTAAAACACGGCACGGGCTAACGTGCTGCTATGTTTGGCTGCGCGCAGCTACTGATCCTGGGTCAGCCACAACGTTAGAGAGACTGTAGTACAGAGCCGGTGGGATGTACGGGGCGGATCCTTCTGCACATGCGTTAAATGCGTTAAAAAAATTAACGCCGATAATTCCAGAAATTAATCACCCTGCGTTAACGCGATAATTTTGACAGCCCTAGTATTAATGCTTTCCTAAAACATAAATATCCATTCAATTGTTAAATTGCTAAATGAAGGATATTTTTTACTGCTGATTTGACTAAAGTGATGTGATGTGTTTGTCTGTGTCACCAGTCGGACCCGTCCAGTGTTCCTCAGCTGGCCTGGCAGTTTGTCCCTGTTCAGAAGACCGTTAACCCAGTGCTGGCCTTCTGCAAAGGAGACACAGTCCACTTCCTCCTGGTACCTCCTCCATGTCCTTCACTCAATTCAAAATACACTATTTCTTTGTGTACAATTTTTTGGGGGATTTTCACATACATCTCTCAACTAAGGGATGGATATTATGAACAAATATATTATAGTTTGCTATATCTGTATACTTACCAAGCTGTTCCTTTGGTTTGAGTCAAGACAATTTACTTGAAAAGTTATTTATACACAGTATTGTTGTCCAATAGTATTGATTTTCATTTCTGTTCCTACTGTACCTTAGAATACTGATACTGTGTGATTGTCGCATGGATTCTGAAATGTATTTTCAAACAATTATTTATGGGTCATTTTTCCCCAATACGTAGCCGCATTAGCTCAATGCTAATGCTAGTATCTCCCAGATGTCTGCATACTGCCTAGAGCACTTCACTGGTGTGTTGTGGGAGCAGGGAGTGGGCGGAGCAGTTTGTCGGGGTCCTGATGTTGTCCTCTGTTTCTCCAGGTGAAGAAGGAGGAGACAGGAACCATCCATGTCATCAAACAAAGGCAGCTTCACCTCAGCTGTGACATCATAAGCCTGAGTGTAAGTCTCTCAGACCCCGTTTCCACTCGGCATTAACATCTGATTGTTGTCATCTGATCACAGCTCTAACTACAGGTGGAAACACTCTCAAGACGCATTGAGATCAGATCACAAAAACCACATTCGGAGGTGGTTTACGTCGCATGTGTCCGCATTCAAATAGAAGTGTAAACAGCAATGTGACTTGTCCACATTAGGGACCTCCTACTCAACTGCCGCCCCATGCCTGAGCGGAAATACATTGAAAATGCATCACTGGCGTTCATGCAGCTTTTATAGAAGCCTCATGAACATTAGTTGCATCCGCCAGTATTGCAAATGACAAGCTTTCTGTCCTCTGTTTTCATTTCACTGCGTACATCTGAAAACACGGAAATCGCTGCTATTGACTGGAGAGCTGCAGGGCAGCGACTTCCTGTTCTTATCTGCTTAAAAATAAAAGTCAACTCGCGTTTGGCTGGTAACAGGCTTTTAATGTGAAGGCGCACAGGAAATATTCTGTTACTTAACTGCATATAGAAAGCCGTGTACTGGTGGTGACAAGAGTGTATCACCAGCCAAAGTGGAGTAATAACATACTCGCCTAAGAGTTTTTACTTTTAGATCCTATCTATGATATTTACCCACATTTGGCGAGTGTTAATGTAGAGCCCTCTAAGCAGTTGTGCATCGCTCCTCCTTGTCTAAATGAGACAGTAGCCTATCTCGTCAACCTAGACTTGTAATTATCTTTGCACGTAATGCATTTTAATAGCAAATGCAAAAACTGCGGCACTGTATGTTTACTTGTTACCTTGGTTCTCTGACCACACTCGTGCATTAAAACTTTCCGGACTTCCGGCTTGCCGTGGGTTAAGAGCTATTACCGTGAGCAGCGGAGAACTCAGATTCACAACCTTAAAAATCTCTGATAATCTTTGGAGATGTCCAAAAAAGGAAAAACCACTGATAAGGGGAAGGAGGAGGACAAAGATTATGCGGAAGAGATGAAAAAACAGTTGGCAGACTTGATGAGAGAAATGAAAAGTGAGAGGGAGACGGAGAGAGCACTGCTGAAAACTGAGCTGGCTGGGATGATGGACGACTGGATTGGGCGTATTGATGCAAAAATTGAAGAAAAAATGACTACTGGTCTGAAGCCAATGATGATCGAATTGAAGGTACTTCAAGCTGTGAATGTGAAGAAAGATCAGCTCTTGAAAGAGCTTGGAGATAAAATTGATGACCAAGATCAACAAGCAAAAAACAGAGATGTGATAATGACTGGAATGGATATTAAACCTAGGTCGTATGCAGCTGCCGTGAATGAAGATGATGAGGGCGATACTAGGAATGTGTCGGTGGAAAACCAGGTTGAAAGGTTCCTGAGAAGCAAAGGCATTAGTCTGGATCTGGAGAACGTGGAGTCTTGTTTTCTTCTCCCGAAGGGAAAATTCGCCAAAAAGCGGGCTGTCATTCTGAAATTTGTGAGTAGAAAGTATAAGATCGAGCTGCTATGTCAAGGCAAGAAGCTTAAAGGTGAACAAATTGGAATGAGTGAAAACTTAACCAAGAGAAATGCTAACCTGGCCTACCAAGCGAGAGGGCTAAAAAAATGTGGACGGGTCCAACAAACATGGACAAGAGATGGAAGAATCTTCATCAAAATGAATGGAGCTACACCCGAAGAAGCCAAAATTGTGCAAATCAGAACGGAGGAGGATCTGGTTCAATTCCGGAGGGAAGAGGACCTGATCAACCCTAGGCAGCAAGAATGAGCAACACAACTGATGGGATAAATTATCATGATAGTCTGGAGTTATCAGCTAATCTTTACGAGGATCCTACATCATCGGACCAAAATGAAAGTATTGACCCTGATAATCACTTCTACAAGAGAGGGAAAAGAGACTGTCAGTATCATACAGAGGATCAATTCATCAGTTGCTTTCAGTCAATTGGGAAATTGTCCATAATTCATTTTAATAGCAGAAGTCTCTACACAAATTTTTCGCATATTAAGGAATACTTACAGAAATTCTCCAACCCATTCAACATCATTGCAGTGTCAGAAACATGGATTAAGGATGGCAAATGCATGGACTTTGAACTTAAGGGTTATAAACTGGTTTGTGTCAACAGAATTAACAAGAGAGGGGGAGGAGTGGCCCTTTTCGTTGATGAAAATATAAGGTTTGAAATCGTAAATAACATGTGCGCTGCAATTGATAACCTAATGGAATGTGTGACTATTGAAATCCAAACAAATGATAAATGTTTAATTATCAGCTGTGTGTACAGAACACCCGATTCAAAAATGGAAGACTTTATAGAATATGTGGGAGAATTGTTTTCTAAATCAAATCAAAAGAAGATATTTATCTGTGGGGATACTAACATTGATTTACTTAATAATACTCCACTGACTGATGAATTTGTAAATACACTGAACGTAATGGGCCTACAGCCCTTAATTACAAGGCCAAGCAGGATTACAATAAATAGTGCCACGTTAATTGACAACATATTTACGAATGTTATGGGGGATGTAATAGATAGTGGACTATTAATAAATGACATAAGTGACCATTTACCTGTATTTGCTGTATATGATTGGAAACAAAAGTTGCAAATTAGACCAAACACAGACGCATATGTTAGACTGGAAACCGAGGAGAGAATAGAGGCATTGAAAAATGATTTATTGTCGCAAAATTGGGACTGTGTATACAAGGAGAAGGATGTAAATGTAAGTTTTGAATTATTCCTGAAGGTATTTCAAAGGCTGTATGAAAAAAATTGTCCACTAAAAAAAAGGGCCTTTAAGCAAAGACAGAATAAACAGTGGCTAACTAAATCCTTGATAAATGCTTGTAAAAAAAAAAATACATTGTACAAAAGATTCATAAAAGCAAGGACACCTCAGGCTGAGTTAAAATATAAAACCTATCGTAACAAGCTAAATATCATTCTCAGAGATTGTAAAAAAAACTATTATTGCAAGCTTTTAGAAACAAATGCAAATTACCCAAAAAAATTGTGGGACATAGTGAACGCAGTGTTAAGAAATGACAAGAAAATACATAATTATCCTCAATATTTCCATGAAAATAACGTTAAGTATGAAAACATGAATACTGTGGCGCATAAACTAAACACATTTTTTGTTATGGTTGGACCGAATTTGGCCATGGGTATCCGTGACAGGTGTATGGGGGAGTCTTGGGAACAGGAAGAATCTCTCCAACAGTCCATGTTTCTAAAGCCAGTCAAGGCCAACGAGATTAGTGAGATTTTACTGGGAATGCAACCAAAGACCTCAAGAGACTCGCTGGGGCTTCACATGAAAATAATAAAATCAGTGCAAGAAAGTATTCTTCAACCTTTGACACATATTTGTAACTTATCTTTTCAAACAGGAACTTTTCCTTGTAGCATGAAAATAGCTAAGGTTATACCATTACATAAGAGTGGAGATGAACATTCATTTACAAATTATAGACCAGTCTCAATTTTGCCACAATTTTCTAAAATTTTGGAAAAGCTATTTAACAATAGATTAGATGATTTCATTAATAAACATCAAATTCTTTATAACAGTCAATTTGGCTTTAGAAAGAATCATTCCACGGCGCTGGCCTTGGCTGAATCGGTAGAAATTATTAGTAATGCTATTGATCAAAAATTGTACTCTATAGGAATTTTTATAGACCTGAAAAAAGCTTTTGATACTATAAATCATGAGATCCTTCTCAATAAGCTTGGGAATTATGGCATTCGTGGGATAGCACGGGACTGGGTCAGAAGTTATTTACAGGACAGGAAACAATATGTGAAATTAGGGGAGTTCACATCGAGATGCTTGGATATTGTTTGTGGGGTCCCTCAAGGGTCAATTTTAGGGCCGAAATTATTCCTGCTTTACATAAATGATATATGGAAAGTTTCGAAGGTCTTAAAGTTAATTTTATTTGCTGACGACACAAACATCTTCTACTCGGGGCATGATCTGAATAATATGGTTGAGACTGTAAACATTGAATTGACTAAATTACATGGGTGGTTAAACCGAAATAAGTTATCATTAAATTTAGAAAAAACTAAATTTATGTTGTTTGGTAGGAGAGCAGCAGAGGTCACTGTGAAAATACAGGTAAATGGGATTGATATTGAAAGGGTCAAGCAACACAAAGTACTAGGGGTAATAATTGATGACAAGCTAAGTTGGAAACCACAAGTTAGCCATCTTAGGGGCAAAATAGCCAGGAGTATTTCTATACTTTGGAAATCACAATATTTTTTCAATCAAAAGGCCTTACTTGTTTTATACTGGAGTTTAGTTTCCCCACATCTGCATTATTGTGCTGAGGTGTGGGGAAACACTTACAAAGGTAAATTGCACCCCCTGGAGATCCTTCAAAAAAGGGCAATAAGAATAATATATCAAGCAACTTACAGGGCACACACCAATAACTTCTTTATTGAAGGTAGAATTCTCAAATTACGGGACGTAGTAAGTTACCACACCGTACAAATGATGTACAAGGCTTCAAAAAAAAGCCTTCCTGTCAGTTTACAAGCAATGTTTGAAGACAGAGGAGTTTCGCATGATTTAAGAAGAAAAAGAAGATTCACAGAGAAAAATATACGGACCACACTTAAATCATTTTCGATTTCTGTAAAGGGTATTAAATTATGGAATGAACTTGATGATGATATCACAGGGAGTTGCAGTTTGCAAAATTTCAAAAAAATGTATGTCTCTAAAACTATGGAAAAATATACACTGAAAGCCGAGCACTACTAAGCGGAGTAAAGGTGAATGGCACTATCATAACATTATTGTAAAGGAGAGGTCAGGAGAATGACTTGTTTGGGTTTGAATACTTTGGCAGTTGTGTTTAGACTACCAGATAACTGACTTTGAAAAGGCCTGAATAAAAGGGCAAAACTAACTCTGCATTGTACAGAATAATCAGAACGGAGCAGAACTGATCTTAAAAGCTGAAGCAAGTGGATTAATCATGGAACTACTATCTTGGTCGCTGAATGCCATTGACCGCGTGTTTTCAACCAGAAAAGCGGGAGCTGGAGAGATACCGTGTCCTGATGGCACCTTCCTGTCCGGTTACGCACTGGATAGCTGGAAAGAATGGAAAGTGGTTTGCCTGGCTGCATTGGACATTGAGGATGTTGAAGATGTATACATCTTCGCTGGCATGACGGTGGGGATGATTGCTTTGGGAATTGCTTTGGGAACTGCTCTGTATGTCCAGTATCGCAAACTGAAGAAACTGATTGTTGCACAAGCGGATGGGAGGGACGGAAGATTTACAGCGCTGAAAGATATGGATGGAGCAGCTGTTCGGGAGGGGATAGCAAACCTTGCATCCAGTATTGCATCTATCAAAGGAGACATCACAGTTATCAAAGGAAAAGTCGCTGGAATCGATGGCATGAAAGGAGACATCGCAGATATCAAAGGAAACATCCAAAAATTGGCTCCAGTGGATGGAGAGGATATCGATGAGTAATTAAATTCATCGGGAAAATGGAAAGCATGTCAGTTGTGCAAGGTCAATGGATATGGAGAATGAAAAGTTGACTGTGTATTGGACTGCAGCTTAACAGACAAAAAAAAAAAATAATAATATGCAAAATTGTGTTTTCTTCCTTTTTGTTTTCTTCCTTTTCATTTTCATTTTCATTTTTAATTTTTAATTTTCATTTTTTATTTTTTTTTATTTTTCTATTTCTTTAAAACATTTTTTAATTTTTAATTTTTTCTGTGATCAGTAAATGTGTATCTGATTCTGAATCTGATGAAATTGGGGGCGGGACTCGATAAGCCTTAGGCTTCTTCCGTCACCCTTCGGACAACACAAATTAAGATGTATGATGTGAAAGAGATAATTGTGTATTGTGTGGAATTGTCCGAAAGAATAATAATAAATAAAACGGGCCTGCCGCAGACTCGAAGACAGATGGCGCACCAGTAAATCTGACTCCTCCCGCCTTGCTTGGACACTTAGTTTCAAACGCTATAAACGTGCACTTTCTGCTGCTAGGTCTTCTTATTTCTCCAATTTGATTGAAACCAATCAGAACAATCATCGGGTCCTGTTTAATACTGTGGCCAGACTTACACAGTCCTCACCTTCTCTGAATCCTGCTATTTCACCCAATGATTTTCTAGAGTATTTTACTGATAAAATCTCCTTAATCAGGAGCAATATCACTAGGCAGCAGTCCCCTAGTACTTTGAGCGACCAGTGCCAGGCAACCACAAGTACACTCTCACAGTTTGAACCTATCTCGGCTGAAGCCTTGGCCTCATTGGTTGTTGCTTCTAAGCCTACAACCTGTTCACTGGATCCTATCCCTTCTGACCTCTGTAAGGAACTTTTCCCCTGTCTTAGTGGCCCTCTACTCTCCATCCTGAACACTTCCTTCACTGAAGGGTGTGTCCCTCTATCCTATAAATCTGCTATCATTAAACCACTCCTCAAGAAACCCAACAGCGATCCACTGGTTCTGGCTAACTATCGACCTGTCTCTACTCTCCCCTTTTTCTCTAAAATTCTTGAGAGAATTGTTGCCGATCAACTGACTGCCCACCTTTCTGCCAACAATCTCTTCGACAGCTTTCAATCTGGTTTCCGCTCCCGTCATTCTACTGAGACTGCCCTAACTAGAGTAGTTAATGACCTTCTCATTACCGCCGACTCTGGATCTGCTTCTCTTCTACTCCTTCTTGATTTAAGTTCGGCATTCGATACTGTAGATCACTGTATTCTTCTACATCGACTGGAGCATTGTGTGGGTGTTCACGGGTTGGCACTCTCATGGTTCCAGTCCTATTTATCTAACAGAACCCAATGTGTTAGTTTTAATGACTCTTTATCTGAATGTTCTGCAGTTGTCTCTGGTGTGCCCCAGGGGTCTGTCTTGGGCCCTCTGCTCTTTTGTATCTACATGCTTCCTCTGGGTAGGATCATTGCTGAATACGGCATCCAGTTCCATTTCTATGCCGATGACACACAACTTTACATTCCACTGCAGCCAAATGACCCCTCTCAAATTCAAAATCTTGAATCATGTGTAGTCCGAATCAAGAGCTGGATGAGTCACAACTTTCTTATGATTAATACCGCTAAGACTAATCTCCTGGTGATCAAGCCCAATAATTATAAATACTTATCTGAAGGTCTTCGTATGAACATTGATGGTTGTTTTATTTCTGAGAGTCCTCTGATCAAAAACCTTGGTGTTACCTTTGACCCAACATTGACTTTCCAGTCTCACATAAAAGAAATCACTAAAACAGCTTATTTTCACCTTCGGAATATTTCTAAAATCCGCCCTTCTCTGTCCCTGCGTAGCGCTGAGGTGGTTCTCCATGCCCTTGTGTCCTCTCGACTGGATTACTGTAACGTTCTCTTTTCTGGCCTCCCCTTTTCCACCACCGGGAGCCTTCAAATTGTCCAGAATTCAGCTGCTAGACTTTTAACTAAAACAAGTAAATTTTATCATATAACTCCTGTTTTAGCTTCATTACACTGGCTGCCCATTCAGGCAAGAGCGGATTTTAAAGTTCTTCTTTTAACTTTTAAAGCCGTGAATGGTCTTGCGCCACTTTATCTTTCCCATTTACTCACTCCCTACACTCCGTCCCGTCCTCTTCGCTCCCTTGGCTCAAACCTCCTAGTCATTCCACCCATCAATAAAAAATCAGCTAGTGGGAGGGCTTTCTCTTACCGCGCTCCTCTTTTATGGAATGCCCTCCCACTTGACATCAGAAGTACCTCCTCCATCTCACTTTTTAAATCACGTCTTAAAACACACCTTTTTACCCTATACTTTGATTAAACTATCTTTTAGCATTTCCCCTGGTCTTTACTATTGTTTTATATTTTTATTTTTTATTGGTTTTTATTTTCTTAACTGTTTTATCCTTCCTCTGGTGTTTTAACTGATGTTTTGTAAATGCATTTTAACTGTTTTTTTTTTTTTTTGGTGGTTTTGATTGTTTTAACTGCACTTGTTTTTATTGGAAAGTGTATTGGGACCGTGTACCATGGTGATTTTGCACTTTAAATAATAAATTGATTGATTGATTGTTTGAACCCCACTGGTTAAAAACACCAATGCAAACGGAAATGATGTACGTGTTGATTTACATACAGAGCGGGTAAATGCAATCCGATCACAAGTAGACAAAGAAGTCACATGATGTGTGGACTGAGAGCTGGCCACCTTTGATCGGATTACCAAAATCACATCATAATCCCAGGTGGAAACAGGGCCTCAGTCAAGACGACACAGGGCCAACTCCGGTAACTTCCAGGAGCTACCAGCGTAGTACACAGACAGACAGACAGACAGACAGACAGACAGACAGACAGACAGACAAGATGCAGAGTTGTGGGAAAATATGTGTTTCTATTGGACCACTTATTGTGATACATCTTATTGTGAGCCAATGTATCATGATGCGTATTGTATCGTGAAATTCTTGCCAATACACAGCCTTTGTTAAGACAAGTCTGCTGTAGTTGAAAGTGCTTGACTGGGAGCGCTCCAGTGGCATAGTGGATAGAGCGCGTACCATATTGGCTCCGGCCTTCGTTGCAGTGGTTGTGGGTTCAAATCCGACCCGTGGACCTTTACTGCAGGTCATCCCCCCCTCTCTCTCTGTCTCCCCATTTCAACTCTGTACTATCTAATAAAAAAAAGCTTGAAAATGCCCAAAAAATAACCTTTAAAAGAAGTGTGTGTGTGTGTGTGTGTGTGTGTGTGTGTGTGTGTGTGTGTGTGTGTGTGTGTGTGTGTGTGTGTGTGTGTGTGTGTGTGTGTGTGTGTGTGTGTGTGTGTGTGTGTGTGTGTGTGTGTGTGTGTGTGCAGTGGATCAACAGCCGTACTCTGGTGCTGGTGGACAGCCATGAGAAGCTGCAGGTGGTGGACCGGCCCAGTCAGGAGGTGCTGGAGACTCTAGACCTGGAGCAGGTCCAGCTGGTCTACAGCAGCAGACACTTCAAGTCCCTGGCTACTGGAGGCAACGTGTCCCAGGCTCTGGTGAGACATACACTGACAGCAACCACAGCTTCCACTTTAAAAGGAATACTTCACCCATACAGAACCAGCGTTCTATCATTATAAAATCGCTTTTATAATATAATGAATGAGCTTTTTCTTCCCTGAGTCTTTCCTCAGTCTTCCCTTGGCCCAGCTGTCCTGTTAATCCTAACCCTAAATTTTCCTATGCGTGATGTCACACATGGGAAAATCTCGGGTTAGACAGTGAGATCATAAAACACTCTTTCTTCCTTTTTCTGAGGCTAGGATGAACCGATTTCTAAAATGTTTGCACTACATAGGATCTCAGAGTTCCATACACCTTCATATTTCCACCGGTCAAGTAGGTCTTTAACATGAATCAATGTCTGGATATAGAGATACATCAATCCACTATTTTTCAGTTCGATCCCATTCCGATATCTGGGTTTTGGATATCGACCGATACTGTCCGATATCATAATTATTCTACATTTCTTTGTTGGTGGTGCAGTTATGTGTAAGGTTAAGGAAGGCTTAAGCAACACAGCAGTTCTTATTTGAAAGAGCAAAATATATATATATAAAAAAAACAGCGTTACGGTTTATCTGCTCTGAATGGTTTTGAATATAGAATAATTCAACTTTTCAATTGCTTAATTCTTTTTCATTTGATCAATATATCACATAGCTATGGTCTTAAAATGTCATTTTTTTCTTTCATGGTAAAAATGATTTAGAATAAAAAATAAAAATAAAAAAAATATGGAATTTGGATGGGTACGTGGATGGGAGTTGTCAGTCCAAATGAACCATCAGTAGTATACAGTATATCCAACATGTGTTAACACGTCCTACCCCATGTTAACCGGCACATACTCTGCATTTACCTTCATTCTGGATCCTGTGTTTGTGTCTAACTGTGTTCTATTGTTTCAGGCGTTAGTGGGAGAGAAGGCCTGCTACCAGTCAGTCTCCAGCTACGCGGGACAGATTGTCTATTTGGGCACCAAGGTACTGTGTGTTGTAATGTGGCTGTTTGCTCAGTGAGGCTGTGTGTGCTCAACAGCTGTGAGCCTCTTGAAAAGAAAAATGCTGACTATATTTTCAGTGGGGAACACGTTGATATTAATGTGTTACTGAATTGTATCCGTTAACAAGACACCACTATTGTCATAATAATAGTTTTAGAACTGAGAGAAAATCATAATATAAAAAAAAATAATCATAATTCACTCACTTACATTAGATGCATATTAAACCTTAATAAACTAGAAAACACATTTTGATATTTGTGTAAAAGCCACTCTGATGTTACTATCAAACCATTTTGAATGAAACTCCTAGTCCTAGACACCACATCTTTGTGAGGGTTGCCGTTAGAGTGTAAGACGTCTGAACTACACACCCATAATATATTGTTGCCATTATCTTTATCATATGTCTTAATTCATGAAAAAAAGGAAAAAAGTCATGTTATTTTGGGTTGTAAGTAACTCTTCTCCATTCATAACCATTCTGTGTGAAAGTCATATTTCTTAAATCATTACCAGAGCCATTTTCCTTTTGTCTTGCAGTCGGCTCACATTATGGCGCTAAGGAACTGGAGAGAGGTATGTATGAACGAGACTGTTTGAAGTCAGTTTTGAGTATAGCAGTTATAGTCTAGTATGATGCTTGAAACAACACCAGTAGTTTCACTCCCATCTCTTAATGTGAAGAAGTGTTTCAATAAGTCAATGATTCTTGGTTACATTAAGGTTTAAATAGTGTTTTAACTTTTTGTGATTAATGAATAAAAAACACTATATATCATTAAACTAGTTTTTTTTAAGCAGTGATGATAGAGTTTAAAAATCTACGGACAGATTTGAGTAGAAGATAACTTCTTTTTGAGCTGGGTTATAGCTGAGAGGATTTAGTTTGAATCTGTAGACCAATGACGGTTGGCTTTGCACTGATCTGTGTCCCTGTCCAGCGTCTAGACTGTCTACTGAAGCAGGAGCACTTTGTGGAGGCTCTCTCTCTGGCCTGGACCTTCCATGAGGGAACTGCTAAGGCTGTGGTTGGTGGGTAGAATGCATTATACATACATAACATAACATACTATCTTAAATCTACCAAACTCTAACCGTTTTAATTAGGCTGTATTTTACTTTTACCAATTTAATTTTATTTCCAGCCACTCTACACCTCTGTCTAAAATGTTTCTCTTTACCAGCTTGTTGTGTATTTGATGTATTTGCATTGTATATTGTGTATGTATTGTTGTTTTTGTTTCTCAACATCATTGCAAATGAGGGTCACCAATCAATGATATCTCCAGTATAAATAAAGGTTAAATAAATAAAAATAATTATCACACTATCTAGCAGCCTGTACATCAATCTGATAAACATAGGTTTTGCTTTGTAAGCCCCCTTTGCTTTGTAAGGGGGCTTAAGCCTCGTTTCCACTGAGCGGTGTGGTCTGGTTTGGTGTCACCTTGGCACGCTTTTATTTTGCGTTTCCACTGTTAAAAGTTGGTAAGGGACCCAAAATAAGCGGGCCGATCCGCACCTATTTTGGGACCCTTTTGTTTGGGTACCCATCCGTCTGAAAGGGTCCCAAAAGGGTGAAGCCACACACTGTAGTTTGTTGATCGGTCGACAGAATCATTTCTGTGTGCGTTATCTCCTCTGTAAGAGTGATAAGTCTTGTGTTTAGAGAAAAATGTAATCACGCATGTCTTTGTTTACTGTGTGTTTACTGTGTTGCATTAATCAGCGGGCTACACTGTGTATGTCTGTGTAGGCCAAGGCCAGGGCCGTTCAACAGCTCTGACCCATATGTATACTTATCCAGCATAAACCCAACCTACCAAGTAAGGCTAGTGGAAACGCAAGCTGGATGTAAGGTTACAGTGCTGACCCGAACCGCACTGCTCAGTGGAAAGGAGGCATTAGTGATATACCCTGCGTTCCAATCCCTACTTCTCTACTATTTAGTATGCCAGAAAAAGATTTAGGATGTCCCAATACATGCATGTCAATTGTAGTATGCTGAAAAATCATACAGTAACTCCAATAGCATTTTGGAGTATTTGTCTTTATTTTTGGCCTTTCTCTACATAATGAAAAACAAATCTTCCTTATCTGATTTTCTTTTCACTCCTGTGGCTCTAAAACTCTTCTGTACTTTAGTATGTAGTGTAGTAAAAAGAAAGAGTATGTGATTTGGAACGCAGGGATTGTCTTTTTCTCTAAACACCAAACTCCAAAGTCAGAACCAGTTTCCAACAAGCATTTCTCAATCAAATTCACTACACCAATATGGCCTATGAGTTTCCTGACGTAACGGCGGCAATGTTCAGTGGAGCATTATTAAATGTGAATAATAAGTTAAGTCAATGACAGAGGTCATATGTCCTGGGGTCACATATAACCACTTGACAGACATGCTCTGTGTTCCAAGTATTGGAGAAGACTCATTCATTAGGCTCATGTACATGCACATACAGTACAAGAGCCAGTTTACAGAACATATGGTTTGATTGAACGACTCTTCAATCTTGCTCTGTTGTATAGGACTCCCTTGGCTTCATCATGCGATCAATTGTGATTGATCAGATATTTCTATATATAAAGTACATGTATTCATAGAAGGACACAATAATGAGGTGCGACTGTGTGTTTTTTACAGGCCTGTTTGGGGATCCAATGAAAAGGAAGGGAGCGGTAGCTGACAAGGTAAGAACAGAAAACAACTGGACCTGCTTTATTCAATATATCTACCTCCCAAAGTGTACTCTGACATTCTTATGTTCATGTTTGAACTTGTACTTCTCTCTCTCTCTCTGGCAACTACTACGGTACATTTTCTATCAGGGGAAGCAAAAATGGCCATATACATTAGCCGTAAAAACCGAGTAGAAATGAGGGAAGGGCAGGACTCACAGGACAGTCTGGCTCTGCATCATCAGGGCCAGGCTGTGGCTAGAGTAGACTTTTTATAGGAAAGTTGGGGACTTGGACACTTTTAAAAATCGCTGGTGCTACAAGAACATTGTCTGTTCAGTTGTTCATGATGACTGTGCTGTTTGCACATGTTTTTAAAAGATAATTTCTTTTTTAAATCAAGAGATACACATTAATTGAACTTTAATTTTTTTAATGTTCATGTAATAAAGTATTTTTGTAAAATCTCAAAATCTCTCTGTCTCTCTCTCTCTCTGTCTCTCTGTCTCTCTCTCTCTCTCTCTCTCTCTCTCTCTCTCTCTCTCTCTCTCTCTCTCTCTCTCTCTCTCTCTCTCTCTCTCTCTCTCTCTCTCTCTCTCTCTCTCTCTCTCTCTCTCTCTCTCTCTCTCTCTCTCTCTCTCTCTCTCTCTCTCTCTCTCTCTCTCTGTGTTCAGATGGTAGAGATCTTTTTCCAGTTTTCAGAGCATGCGTTGAAGAAGTGTCCGGAACACGGCAAGATCCAAGTGATGGAGCAACATTTTCACGTAAGCCAAAATGACTGAAGAACACAACTTTACACTGCCTTCTTTACCCAGAATGCACTTCAGAAAAAAAAGGCCAAAAACATAAACAATATATTGGCAACTGTATTTCTGTCAATAAATGCTCACATTATGTAAGTTTCAGAACATACACCTGAAAATCAAATAGCTCATACAGTGCCTTGTTTGATGTATTTTAATAGCTGTTTTTAGAATGTTAGGACTAGGGGTGTGAACATTTGTGTGACCATCCATACCACTTTTTTTTAATGTAGGCTATGTATTGTGGGCTCATGTTTTTGTATGGGTGGGATATGCATATGTGTTGTGTTGTGTGTATATGTATGCTGCCTGCTGGAACACCTACATTTCCCTGCTGGGAGGAATAAAGTATCTTATCTTTTCTTATCTTATCTTATTTACAAAAATGTGTTAAAAGTAACACGACTGCAATTTTTTTTGTGAACACGTTAAACCGTTTCATATGGTGGGGGACGTCATTGTGGTCGTCCCCCACTCGCACGCACGCACAGACACACACAAACACACTTGTTCGTTCGCCTGTCATTATTGCCTTCACTCATTTCTACTCTGTGAACGGACAGAGTAGATTGATAGTATATCGCTTTCTACAAGTCCAGGTGTATGCAGGTTGAACAGGAGTATAGATAAAGTTTGGGCTTTTTACTTTTGAAGGTTTTTATTGGACCTACTTACGAGCATTGTTATCATCAACTGTAAGTCAATCTTCAGTTTATCTTTCATCTCTCTGCAATGGCTGTGACACACACACACACACACACACACAGAGACACACACACACACACACACACACACACACACACACACACACACACAGAAAAACTGTAATTGAAAAACATTAAAAATCCATGTCTCTCCCTCCCTCCCTTTCTCTATCTGTCTCTCTCTCTGTCTCTCTCTCTCTATCTGTCTCTCTCTATCTTTCTCTCTGTCTCTGTCTCTATCTCTGTCTCTGTCTCTGTCTCTCTCTATCTTTCTCTCTGTCTCTCTCTCTCTGTCTCTCTCTATGTGTGGTGTGTTCAGGATGTGGTTCCAGTCCTGGTGGAATACTGCCTGCTGCTACAGAGGCCGTAAGTATTTCTAGGTATACATACAAACACACAAGCAGCCAAGAGCTTTTGCATTAAACAAATAGATTTATAGCGATAGCTCTGACTGTAGCTGAGGGCATATGAAATGGAGTATAAAAAAGAACACATTTGCAGGACATTCTATAGTATTCTAGATGATCACTTTTGTAACTATGGAAAGGATCTGAAATTAAGAATTTGAAAAGTGCGGCTTTGTGTGTGTGCGTGTGTGTGTGTGTGTGTGTGTGTGTGTGTGTGTGTGTGTGTGTGTGTGTGTGTGTGTGTGTGTGTGTGTGTGTGTGTGTGTGTGTGTGTGTGTGTGTGTGTGTGTGTGTGTGTGTGTGTGTGTGTGTGTGTGTGTGTGTGTGCGTGCAGCGACCTGCTTTTCAACGAGCTGTACTCTGGCCTGGCTGAGAACACTGTTGCTAAGGGCGTCTTCCTGGAGACCCTGGAGTCCTACATCGTAGCAGACCGCGTTGGTCACCTGACCACGCCCATCATGAAGGATCTGCTGGCCCACTACCATGGTAACGGCATGATGGACAGCCTGGAGAGATGCATTGTCCATCTGGATGTCACTAGTCTGGATATACAGCAGGTGTGTGTTTGTGTGTATGTATGTGTTTGTGAACAGTACGCAACAATCAGCCAATATTACCACATTTTAGGCCTGGGCAATTTGACCTAAAATCAATATCAGGATTAATTAAATTTTTTACCTGGATTACGATTATTAAACCAATATTTTGTGTTTTTGCCCTCATAGGTCACTCACAAGGTTTGTACTGTAAATATCCTCCCACTATTACATCTATGATATTTTATCTAATGAAGTTTTTTTTTAATCAATTTATTTTCCTATTTCCCATGTGAAAATAGGAAAATAACTTGAACTTGATTCTCTAGTAAACAAATGTTTTAAATATAAATGTAATATAAAGGAAAATGTCAATGAATCACTACTGATAAGGAGTATAAAAACAGGGGCTTGGACAGGGCCCAAATCATAATAATCCACATTGAAAATTGAAGTCGATTACAGGGTCTGAATGTCGGTTTCGATTCATTGCCCAGCCCCACTACATTTCCCCTTTTATCATTATTACTAAAAGTCTGTGTGTGTGTGTGTGTGTGTGTGTGTGTGTGTGTGTGTGTGTGTGTGTGTGTGTGTGTGTGTGTGTGTGTGTGTGCGTGCGCGTGCGTGTGTGTGGTCCGTTTTAAAGGTAGTTGAAGTGTGCTGGGAGAACCAGCTGTATGATGCTGTGATCTACGTTTTCAACAGTGGAATGAATGACTACATTGCTCCTATGGAGGTAAAGTCTTCCACCTCAAATCTTTGTTTTATCACTTTTTTCAAAAAAATTCAAAACCAATGTGCTGAATAATGTTTCTTAATGAATAGGATAACTGTGAATGAAGTGGTCGTATGGAAACAAACTTCAAACCATGATTTGATCTTTTTGGCTTTCTTTCACTGAGATAAAAGGTTTGGGGGCTCATTAGTTCAGCTATTAGTTTGTAGGTTAGGTATGTCATTTCCTTTAAAAGAAAGTATGTGGAGTAATGGTCAAGGCTTAACACTTAGTCTGAGTCTTACTATTCCTACATACAATTATACATGAAAGAAAAGTAAAAATATTGGCTTTTTTAGTGAGGATAACCTGATTAGGTTCACCCTGCGTTCCAAATCACATACTTTTTTCTTTTTACTACGCTACATACTAAAGTACAGAAGAGTTTTAGGGCCACAGGAGAGAAAAAAAACAGATAAGGAAGATTTCTTTTTTCATTATGTCGAGAAATGTCAAGAATAATGCTATTGGAGTAAGTGGGGCATTTATGTTTTTTCAGCATACTACAATTAACTTGCATGTATTGGGACATCCTAAATCTTTTTCTGGCATACTAAATAGTAGGGAAGTATGGGGATTGGAACGCAGGGTCAGTTTCTTGTGAAGAGAATCTCAAATCAACGTTGTACATTCCACAGCTTCACACACACTGTCCTATCAAACATATCACATACTGTATTTAACTTATATAAGTTCTTACCAAAGGCTCATCAAGTTGACTCCATCAGAAATGTCTATTGTTCATTACATTATAATATCCAACTCATGAGAACTAAGGTCAGGTTAGGTGGAGCAGGACAAAGAGTTGATACATTGATATATCGTGTTCACTCATAATTAACACTTTATTTAGTTTTTCATTCTAAAAATTGTCTTTATATTTCAGAAACTCTTTGCTGTGATTGGACCACCGCTGAGGGAGGGGAGGGGCCTAACGGGTAAGCCTGGAACCACATCCCCCAGTGTTCACGGTATCACCAGAAAAAAAGACGGATCTAAATGGAAAATATGTTTTTAAGTGCTAGGGTGTGTTAGTGTTTGTAAATCATATTCTTCAGTCATGCTCAAAAGGTTCCATTGTATTTTTATTTTTCATGACTTTAATATACAAACATTATTGAGCATCTTTGCTGTTCATAACAAGATCATAAAATATATTCTTTGGAGAAAAGTGTTCAATTTACAGAAGGTCTGGAATCGCTCAATTGACAAACGTTAACTCACTTGAAGGCGGGTGTCTGTTGAAGTTTAAAACTATTGGATCTACCCAGTGCCACTCTGGATCTGCCAACCAATCGCATAACGTTTGGTCGTGACAAATGTCACACGCTGGCTTCTGACTACAACTGAAACTGGCGCACGACCTCAACGTCATTGTTCTCAGCCACTCCCTCTGTTGGCTGATTGGAACGCCAAAAATCTGGTCGTAGAAATCCTAAGAATATACCGCAGACCCAGACTGACTACTGAAGGGAAATGAAAATTGAAAGGAAATATGTAGGCGGGCGTTGCCAGGCTAGGGCTCACTGTTTCCAGGCTATTTGTTTTAAAAAATGTTGAACATGTAGGTTACACTTTTGGGAAAGAAATGTTATTTTGAAAGAAATGTTGAAACTATAGTGAATGCTGCTGGTAGGATGTCAATATGACAGTCAAGAGATTATTACTGTCTCTATTTTAGCAGAGACACTCTACTTCACATTACTGATTCTACTGACATCCACAAACTCCATGTGTGTTCTGTACTTCTCTTGTGTTTTTAATGAATCCCATTTTTCATTTTGTTTTTGTTGAATATGTTTAACCAATGAAAACAGAGTGTCTCCCACTTTGTCATGGCCTTACTTCCTGGTTGTGACACGTACCCTGCGTTCCAAATCACACACTCTTTCTTTTTACTACACCACGTACAGAAGAGTTTTAAAGCCATAGGGCAGAAATGGTATTGTTCGTTATGTCCAGAAATGTCAAGAATAAAGACGAATACTCCAAAATGCTATTGGAGTTAGTGGGGCATTTATGTATTTTCAGCATACTACAATTGACCTGCATGTATTGGGACATCCTAAATCTTTTTCTGGCATACTAAATAGTAGGGAAGTATAGATATTGGAACGCAGGGGTAGTTGCAGCGGGCTAAAATAGGGTTCCAATCTTTATCACTATTTTAAAGTGTAAAATGCTGGAGGGCCTATAAGCAGCTCAAAAGGACCAAATAAAGAGAAATGGATAGAAGAGTGTATCGTTAAACTGGGGCCAAGCAGACACAGAGCCCGGGGTCTGCCCTCACGCCTTTCCTTCTTTCAGCGTGTTAACAGGTTAAGAAGCATTAAAGAGGACCTATGATACTTTTCGACTTTTATGACCTATAAACGTTGTTATAATGATTTATAGTCATGTTTAACCATACTACAGTATCAAATAATTACGTACATGCATTTAGACGTATTCCCTGCTGACCGTCTGGGGTGGCTATGCAGAGCATAAACACTATGGCAGCCGGTCGAGCCGAACTCGTTCAAATTTCCGGATTGTTTCTGTCACGCTGGGGTCGTTTCTGTCATGTTTCCATGCATGGTAATGCTGCCGCTCAGGCAAGCTCCGGCTGCATGCCCCCACCTTCCTTAAAATTTCCCGCTGCTGGAAGGAAGGTAACCAATCACAATGGAGTGGGGTTTGCAACAGGGGGGGAGGGGCGGAGAAGCTCAAAGCAGTGTGTAGAGAGAGACTGCTGTGCTCGCTAGGGTAAGAGGAAGAGTGTCCCGAAAATCTACATAGTTTTTTGTGATGTGATTCGTGTCAGGTTGCTCTATAGCAGTTTTTAACAAGAAATGAAGACCAGAAAAGTAGTATAATAAGATCTTTAACCCTGTATGTTCCTTTCCTTGTTGGACAGATGAGGAGGTGGTGATAGGAAACAAACTCCTCGTGTACATAAGGTAAGTCAACACAGATGAATCTGCCATACGTTATGCCTGAAAGTTTGCTCTAAAGGGACTTAGAAAAATGCTAAATATATTGACTATAATAGACTTTTAGACTTTATAATAATAATAATAAAAAGAAACACTCTGATCTTATTTTATTTTATACTTGGTGAGTATCAGAAATGTGCATGGCTTGTTGATTTTCCCACTCAACACATACGTAGTGCATATGATTGAGTGTGCCACTCAGAATGTGTAGAAGTTGTTTGTCCCAACTCACTAAGAGGGAGGCACCGTCGTAAATAGAATTCATGGAATAATAGTTGACTGTAAAGTTTTGTATACATACTACATGGTATCTATGGTGATAGGGATCACATGACAGATCAATGTGTAGCGTAAGATGAAACAGGACTCCATGTTGACAATATTACCTCATAATAACGACAATATGTTTTACAGCTGCTGTCTCGCAGGAAGAGCATATCCACTAGGAGAAATCCCCGAAGACCTGGTGGTTCAAGTCAAGAACCAGGTGAAGTGTGTGTGTGTGTGTGTGTGTGTGTGTGTGTGTGTGTGTGTTCTACTTCTATTCTAGCAAAGCAAATTATGTTGTAGTGTTGGGATCATAGACTGTATAAAACTATTGGTTGGGCTATGTGGTTATGGTTAGATGTAGAGTAAGCAATCCATTTTATAGTGGTCTAATGTTTTGTGTGTGTGTGTGTGTGTGTCTGTGTGTGTATGTGTGCGCGTGTCAGGTGTTTGAGTTTCTCATCCATCTCCATACAGCTGACTCTAAGGATGAGGAGGAGGTGTTCCCGTGTATCCGTACGCTGCTCCACTTTGACACCAGGGAGTTCCTCAATGTGCTGGCCATGGTGAGATGTCCTAAGATATTTAAAACCCCTACAGCTAAAAGACAGTGAGTTTGGAAGCTTCCATAATGATACCTGCTGGAAGTGTAAATAGACTGTTTGCAAACAAAGTCAACTCCATAAAAGGTCATGTGACGTGCTTCTGCTGCCCCGACATGGTAAAAGAAAATAGTTTATTTCTTGTTTAATGGTGGGGTAACAGACTTAAACATGTGCAAACAGTATGTGCAGTTAGTAGTGTGGCATGTGTGCTTAAAGGAAATACAGTACAACATGGGAATTAAAAAATTACCACAGTAAGTTGCATCATTCATAGAAAAATATTGAGTGATTAATTTTTTTATTATTATTATTATTTTTTGGCATTTTTTTTTTATGCTTTATTGATAGTGTAGAGACAGAGTTGAAATGGGGCAGAGAGGGGAGTGACATGCAGAGAACGACCGCGGGCTGGAATCGAACCCGGGTCCGCTGCTGGCCAAGGCCCATGGGGGGGACGCCCTACCAACTGAGCTAAGGGCGCCCCCTTTGTTTTTAATTGTTTCATACTTTTATTTCTGGCATCCATCCTTTCCTTTCCTAAGGTCTTGCTTTGGTTGAATTTAAAAGTGGACTAAGATATTGGTCAGTTTTTTTCTTTTAATGTGTGTATAACTGCTTCCTACTTTATTCTAGACATTCGAGGACTTTAAGAATGACAAGCAGGCCCTGGAGTACCAGCAGAGAATAGTGGACATTTTACTCCAGGTAAAAATCACTCAAATCATTCTGCCTGATATTGTATTTGTTTGACATTATTGTTCATAAGCCTAACCCTGTAAAACAGCATTGTGCATGAGGACAGACTCTTTAAAGGTTCAGTTAGGAGAATGGTCAGTTTAGCTAACTTCCTGTCAGTGACTGCAGTTAGCAGTCCCCTCCCTCGTCCCCTCGTCACCACATTAATGCACTGCGGTCTTCAAGCAGCGAGTTATCTAGCATCATCTCAGATCAAACATGATAAAAACCATCAAAACAGACATTGGGAAGGATATTTACCTGCTCCGCCATTGTAGGCGCATACACATTCACCCTTCTGTCGCTCTGCATGTGCACCGGCAGTGAGACGGGTGCTGGTTTGTAGCGTTCTCTCTTCTGATTGGTTATTAGTAGTAGGATCCCTGAAAAGTTTATTTGCCGATTAAATGCAGAGCGAGTGACTGAGAGATCGGCTTTATGAAACGAGTACACTATATAAGTGATCACTGTATGAATAAAGAGCGATTTAACACTTATATTAACATAAATAAATCGCTCACTTCACCTTTAACCCATTGATGACTATGGCAATCTAGGATGCATGTCCTTAATGCCTGAGGGTTTTCTGAAAAAATAGTACGAATTGTCAAGTCTACCAAAACCTTAATATCTAAGCCTGTGTAGCACATAGAAACATGAAATAAAATACATTTAAAAGTTAAGGTTCACAGGTTTTATTTAAACATGCTCCCTTAGCGCTTACAAACCAACAAATATTTCTAAAAATCGTCAAAATTAGATGAATTAGAAAATTATTAAATATTGTTAATAAATAGATGCAATGTGTTGTGTGATTTTCGTCAGTAGTCTATAGTAGACCTTGATTCTGCGCACCAAACACCACTAACTGTTCTGTCGCCGACATAGCTGGCGTATTTTTTTTATTATTTTGTTTTATTTTTTAATTTTTTATTTTTTTGATTGACATGATTTTCGGCAAACCACACAACTTTTGGGTGGTCACGTGGTCTTAAAAAAATCAACAAAACCCACCTCATGTGTATTTGAACCAATGACAGTGCATTCTATGCTGGGAATGCCATGAAAATTTGATAAAGTAATAATGCTGCGCGACGCAGCATCAGGCAGGAGAGCCAATGTGGCATCGCGCAGCAGCCGTCATCAATGGGTTACTGTGTCCTTTTCTAAAACAGATAAAGTGATCTTACATTTCTTGGTTGTTTCTCTCACTGCAAATCACAGTAACAACTAGCACATAACACAACATACAGTAACTTAGTTGTCTTATATAGCTGGAGTATTAATATGTATATATATTTTTTATTCATTTTTATCTTATTTTAAAGTGGCTATGAGGAACTTTCCTTTTGTGTTAATTATAGCGCCCCCTTTGGACAAAAGCAGTAGTGTTTTTTACTTTGTCAGCTGTTGTTCTTGGGTGAGCGTATACCCATGACAAAGGCATTAAAGCAGCTACGAGTAACATTTAAATATCTTTTAAACAGCCTCATGTTTCCTCTGATAATCATAAATTACCTTTAACAGCAAACGAGACCATCAGTGCAAAGAAAGACGTTTTTATATAGTTTTTATTACTGCTTTTGGTCTGGTCGCACACCCAGTCTGATTTTCGGTTCGCTCGTGCAGGCTCTATGGTCACATATCTGTATTGATCGCAGATTTCAGTGTGGCGCAGTAACGCGATTTGAGAAGCCTATCCCTCCAGGTGAGGGAAGGGGAGCGGGAGCCTTGTTTGAGACAGTTATTTGTCGTCATAATGACTGATAACGGGGCTGAACCATCAAAGAAAAAAAAGAGAATGCAATGAAGAAAAGCTAAAAGGGAGAGTGGTAGACGGGCGGGAGGGCGTTGCCAAGCAACGTATACACAATTTCACGGGAGCGAACTAGACTGCAGTGTTTACTCCTAAATGAATGAGCGGTAGCCTACTAAAACAAAGTTTACTTTGCTTCACCATCATCAGATGACCATTATTCATCTGAAATAGTCATTATTTACAACAACATAAACACATTACCTCATCGTGATCCATACTAACTGCCGTCTCTCGTTCATTCGCTTTCTGTGAGGACACGTAATCTTTCAGCTCCGTGAAAGTACTTCGGTGACACTGCATCAATTCATTGCAATCAGGTGTGTGTAGCACTGACTGGCATTAGTTGATGCAGTGTCACTAACCACTCTCACAGAGCCCTCACACTTTCAACACACGGACATGCACTATATTGCTTCCTGATCATTTGAATCTCGCACGCCCGGCACGAGCTAGAAAACAGCTTCACGACAGCTGGCGTCGTAAAAATACTATCGCTTTTGTCCAAAGGGGCCGCCAACGGACAAAGTTACTCGTAGTGGCTTTAAGAGAAACTATGTAAAAATAGCATTCTTTGCACTGATGGTCTCGTTTGCTGTTACATGTAATGTATGATCATCAGAGGAAAAATTAAACTGTTATATAAATATTTAAAAGTTCCTCAGAGCTACTTCAAAAGACAACATTTTTTTTCAAACCCCACAATAAACTCAACACCAACATCAATAAAGAGTTGCATCTCAAAACGGGAGCCCTCTTTAACATCATTAACTGCTCTGTTTTTATTTTCTTTGATTATGAATGTCTTTACGGTTACCTAGGTGATGGTGGACAACCCAGACTTCACTCCCTCCCAGGTGGGCGGGCTCTTCACCTTTCTGGCCCGCCAGATGGCCAAGCCAGACAACACACTCTTTGTCAACAGAAAGCTCTTTGATCAGGTAACTATTGACATCCCCCAAGTAACAGTAATAATAACAGTATTATATCAAAGACATGCAATAAATACATGTATACATAGACATCATTGAAGAAAGAATGCAGTGGTTTGTGCAGATTGTGAAAGCCAAAGACTTTTTCTGTTTCAGGCCTTTTGTATCTAGTGCATGAATGTACATCAAACTAAAAGTTGGAATGCCGTTTTAGACTGGAATGTTTAGGCTGAATGTAAGGATTCTTGCTGTATACCATTGTCCTGACCTTCGCTGTCTTGGTGACTGGAATTGTCTTTTCCTCTGAGGGGTTAAAACCACCTAGCGTTCCCCTCAGACGGAGCTCAACGTTAGGTCAGGACCATATATATTATATACGCGTCCTCCCCGCGGAGACTGGAGAAAGTCCAGACTGATCTGCAGGAAAGTAACCAATGTGAAGCTAGTGAGATCAGGCTGCTCTCCCTATGATCATTGGAAAAGTTTCATGTTAAATTTTGGGGCGACTGTTTCTCAGGTGGCAGAGCGGGTCGGCCAATGATCGAAGGGTTGGCGGTTCGATCCCCGCCCTGCCACTTGTGTCATGGTTGTTGTGTCCTTGGGCAAGGTACTTCACCCACCTTGCCTCGTGTGAATGTCGATAGTAAGCCTGATATCGGTGTATGAATGTGTGTGTGAATGGTAACGTGAGAATGTGAACAGGTCTCCCTTGTAAAAGTGTCTCCGGTCTCAATGGGATTTACCTGTACAGGGCTGTACAGGGCTGTACAGTGCGACAGTTTTGATCGCATTTGCTACTGAAATTGATCACGTGCGATGATGAATACAAGTCCATTCGCACTAGTGCTAATGAGGAGAGGCTGTCTTTGAAACACAGAAGAGAGATGCACAACACTGCTTAGAGGGCTCTACATTAAAGAGGACCTATGATGCTTTTTGACTTTTATGACCTATAAACGTTGTTATGATGATTCATAGTCATGCTTAACCATACTAAATTATCAAATAATGACTTACATGCATTTCGACGTATTCCCTGCTGACCGTCTGGGGTGTCTGTGCAGAGCACTAAACACTATTCTAGCCAGTCGAGAAGTCACGTCTTCAAAGCGGTCTACCCTTTCATAATTCGTGACGTCGCATAAAAATTTGTGACGTGACCACGCGGATGTTTCCATGTATGGTAATGCTGTCACTTCCCTGTTCGCGTCTGCCTCGCGCCCTTATAGGTCCATGCTCGCGCTTCCCGCCACTGAAAGTGTTCCGAAAGGAAGGTAACCAATCACAACGGAGTGGGGTTTGCAAGAGGGGGGGGGGAGGGTAGCGGAGATGGCCGATGCACAGGCGGAGGGAGCGGAGATTGCAGAAGCACACACACTCAAGTGTTGACAGGACGTGCTGGATCGCCAAAATAAGAGAAAGAGCTTCCCGAAAATCTACATAGTTTTTTGTGATGTGATTCGTGTCAGGTTGCTCTATAGCAGTGTAAAACAAGAAATTAAGACCATTAAAGTAGTATAATAGGTCCTCTTTAACACTCCAAATGGGGGTAAATGTAGTCTTAGGCAAGTAAGTTATTGAGTCCACCCTTCACTTTGGCTGGTGAAAGATATGTGTCCTCGGGATCTGTGCTCGTGCAGCGATTCTACCATATAAAAACTTCACCAACGGTAATAACCGGAAGGAGATTACCACAGTTAAGTTAGCGCGTGTGCAAACAGAACATTTCCTGTGCGCCTTCACGTTAAAAGCCTGTTACTAGCCAAACGTGAGTTGACTTTTATTTTGAAGCCGGTAAGAACAGGAAGTTAGCGCTTCACAGCCCTGCAGTGCTCTAGCTAGAAAGGCAACTCATTCAGCTGCAGAGAAAAGTCAACAGTAGTCTAAAAACAAAGTTTGAAATAAGCCACTGAAGAACAACTTCCAACACATTCACAACAACCTATTTAATTTATCCTAAATTGTACCAATATGTATACTTATTTATTTAATAGGCTATGTTTAATGTTTTAAAGTTTGGTTTTAATTAACAAGGACATTTTCTAAAAATGGTTATTATTATTAATATAATAATTATATGTATATACAAAACATATATAGATATAGATATTATTTTTATATTTTTATGGGGGAAAATAATTCTGAATGAGCAAAAAATTGCAATTGGCAGGTTAGATTCTTTTGTCTAAATTACAATCGGTGCACCCCTATTCATTCTTCTACAATTATTACTGCACACACTAGGATATAATATTAATTGAGAATCTCAAATGAGACCAAGATGACAGGCTCAAAGGTAATTACAGTGAAATGCAAGGGTTAAGGTTATTAATTTAACCTGTACAGCACTTTGGGGCAGTACCTGCTGTTTGTAAATGTGCTTTATAAATAAATTTGACCTTGACCTTGACCTTGACCTATGCAAGTTTTCGATCATACTTTGTGTGCTACCAAATTTATTTTTGTGCTACTGAATTTTTTTGCTTGCTAGCACCAGTGCTACCACCTAAAAAAATAAGCGTACGGCCCTGCTGTATAAATAAAGGTTAAAAAACAAAAATTTTAAGCAGTATCACTGGTCTCTGAAGTGGCTATCCAGCTGTACCTTTTAATTCCCCTTAAGTAGCTTTAACAGTATAGAAATCCTCACCCAGTATACACCCCACCCACACAACCTAGTAGTCAGACAGCACAGTGTTGTTAGTGGGACTCTACTAAGGATCGGGTTGCACAGAAGATCATTAACTGACCACAGCAATAACCATCTACAATGACTTCCTCCTGGGTCAGGAGAGGAGACTCCTACAATCAGATTCATTCATTAAAACTTGAGAGTTTTAATTCATATTTAATTTTTTATCGTTATTTGCTAGTGAGACAATAGTTATCTGTTGTCTTCAGTGCAACCCATTAAGGAGGATTTATGAGGATAGCTAACATCCGCCACCATTTTGCTTTTACTGTCTTCACAGGTTCTGGAGTTCCTGTGCTGTCCAGACGATGACTCCCGACACACTGAGAGGCAGCAGGTGTGTGTGTGTGTGTGTGTGTGTGTGTGTGTGTGTGTGTGTGTGTGTGTGTGTGTGTGTGTGTGTGTGTGTGTGTGTGTGTGTGTGTGTGTGTGTGTGTGTGTGTGCCTGTCCCTGTGCATGTGTGTGTGTGTGTGTTTATTTCATCATGTCATGATCTTGATGTATATTGTGACTGTTGTCTAGGTCCTGCTGGAGTTGCTGCAGATTGGTGGTGTGGTCCAGTTCAATGAAGAGAGGCTGCTGGCTCTGGCAGAGAAGGCCAAGTTGTGAGTGGCTAAAAGACTAAAAACCAAAGACATCTCTATTCAGACCACATTGATTATCCTGTCTGTCAATAGAGCATCGACAAGAAAGTGTCAGGGCGCATACACACTAGGCCCGTTGTCCACGTACCTTGCCCAAGCCCCGCTCCCCCAAGTGTGCCATGTCTGAGGAAGTGTACCGTGCTGGTGCTAAACAGAGCACTCACACTGGTCAAACCAATCTAGACTTTAGGGGTGCAAATGTACTTGGGCACGGTACAGATTGGCCTGGTGTGATTGCGCTGTCAGACCTCTGTACGGAGCCTGTCCTATGCTGCGCTGTGATTTGCCAGCCTGCATGTGAGGGGCGTGGCTTAGCGAGTGGGGTCAATCAATGACATGTCTTCTGTTGTTGTGTCTTCCCATCTCGCCCCCCTCAGCTACCAAATCTGTGAATTTCTCTATGAGAAGCAACATCTGTACGACAGGATCATTGACTGCTACCTGAGAGACGCCCTCAGAAAGGTAACATTCATGTCACATTCATCCAACTAGACATGTATGTGGTTGATTATGTGCTCAATTTGAACCAATAGAGCGAGGCAGCTGGAGAAAGCCTGTTCCATCTCAGCTGTAAGTTAGACGGGCTGTGTTTGGTAAGGGCTGTGTGCTTTTCTTTCCATTTGAGTATCAAAGAATCTAGAAGACCTTTTTAGATATTATAGCGTAACTGGTGGATTCTATCGCGGAAACTGAAATATCAATTTGTCTGGTTAAGACGGCAAGGGACCTACATGACACCTCATTGAAAGGGACCTACATTGACTTTTTATTTTCTGTTTAACATTTATGACATGTATAGTAGACTACACCATGTTTGTTGTTCTGTTTATTTGATGTTTTATTTTTGTGTTGCTTTTTTCAGTGTTCTATCAGTGTGTATGTTCATAAAATGAAAAAAATCTATAGATAAAGTATTTAAAAAAAAGGGGAGAGTTAGCGATTAAATACCTGTTGACACAATATTCGAGTAGATTGTAAGATCTTTTATTGCTCGCAAGCAGAGTCGTCAACCACATGCACAAGGGGAACTGCAGATATGACTGAAGATAGTCAGTCTCACATCAACAGCTATAGTATTGAAGATTAACACACAGACATTTGCATACGCCACAATGTCTAGACATGTCAATCATAGATACATACTTTGACACAATCTTAGTCTCCAATACCTAATATCTCAATCATAACAAGCTTGCTTTGTTGCAGCTGTCTGAGGTCAAGAACTCTTTCACAATTAGATTACTTATGTAGTTTCACAATGACATCTAAGCCTAATATACATATTATATTTATTTCCATCACAACTCAAATAAGATATTGTGTGTCTGTGTCTGTGTCTGTGTCTGTGTCTGTGTCTGTGTCAGGGGGAGATCTTTAGTTACATCCACAACCTGCTCTCCATGCCCGGCTACAGCCCTGAGGAGAAACAAGCAGTCAAAGACAAAGCACGGGAAAACATTCGGGTCAGTACAACCTCACACACTCACACAGGTTTGCTGTATACACATAGTTATCCCTTCATGTCTGGCTGAGTCACTGTACTAGTCTGCTATCATGTACCGTATGTATTATTATAAAAAAAAAAAAATTCATAATATTGTGAAATTCATAAAGATGAGCACCTTGACTCCAGTGAGTGCAGCCAGTCTTGATGGATGGGGTATTCCCTCATTTGGTGTGATGGTGTCTAACACGTTGGTCCATTATCTCCAATAGATATTCAGTTGGGTTGAGATCAGGTGACTGTGAAGGCCATAGCATACTGTGATTAATAATCTTTTCACTTTGTGCCCTCATCTCCTATGACTGAGCACAGTAACACAGTAACAGTTCCAATGGCAACCATTTTTTTTTAAATTAGTTTTCTTTCTTTTTTCAACCTTTATTTAACCAGGAAAGTCCCATTGAGATTAAAAACCTCTTTTTGGAGGGAGTCCTGGCCAAGAGGCAGCAACACGTTACATGCATACACATACACTCACAACATAGAAACAGAATGAAAATGATAAAAAACAGTTAGCAATTAAAATAATAAAAAACAGGTACAAGTAAATATTAGAATAAATATAATATAATATATAATATAATATAATAAATATTTGGCTTTTATAAAGTTCTCACAGGCTGCCACATGCATGCTCAACCTAAAGCAGTCCTAATACGCCTACTTATGAGTGAAAGGCAGTAGATGAGGTTGTACCCATGTCTGGCTCACAATTGTTTTCGCCGGCTTCACTGACAGTTTAGAACATTTGAACCGATAACATTTCAGATTCAAATTGTCATTGAGCGATGGTATGTTGATTTGCCTTATTACGCCATGCAGTGCACCTGTGTGCAAGCGTCTGCATTTGTTAGGTTTCTCCATTCATTGATACAGTTTTATTTTAATTCATTTGTCATTGTGGCTGTGGCGAAGCGGGTAGGGCGGTCGGCCACTGGAGTGCAGGGTCAGTGGTTCGATCCCCTGTCTCCCCGCCACATGTCGAAGTGTCGAATGTGTGTATGAATGTGTGTGTGATTGGGTGAATGTGTACAAAACAATGTAGAGCGCTTTGAGACTGTGAAAAACGAGGGAAAAGCGCTATATAAGTGGAGTCCATTTAACATTGTATTTTGCATATAAACCCTCCAACGTACTTTGACAGGAGCTTGTGACCCTTGACCCCAGCAAGTCAGCTGACCTGGTGGTGTTCCACTTTGCTGAAGAGGTGCAGCAGATCAACTCTGAGCTCCAGGTAAGGTCACAATCAATAGTGTTCATGTCTTCCTTATCTAATCATACTAGTAATGACTGTCAGAATACAAACTACCATTCACCAACTATTACACTAAGTACTAACAACTTACTGCACTTAAACGGCACGCTTTTTACTATTACCAGAGCCATTGTCTGAGTTTTTCAAACCACGATGAAAAAGCAGAGGCATTTTTTTTTTCTAATTCAAAAAGTATGAAATGTGATTTCCATCTGAGTAGCTGCTACCTTGCACACGTTAAAGCTCACGGTTGCCGCCTGAAACCATGCAGATTGCAGGCTCTATTTCTACGCAAATCACTGAGCTATTAGCACTCGGGCAATCCATTCCTTGTGTATATCTGGCCCTTAGTGTTACTAGTTATTGTTGTCTACTGAATATCTTAATGCTCTCTCTCTCTCTCTCTCCCTCTCTCTCTCTCTCTCTCTCTCTCCCTCCCTCCCTCCCTCTCTCTCTCTCTCTCTCTCTCTCTCTCTCTCTCTCCCTTCCTCCCTCCCTCTCTCTCTCTCTCTCTCTCTCTCTCTCTCTCTCTCTCCCTCCCTCCCCCCCTTTCTGTAGGATGAGGAGCTGCTGTTCAGGTTCCTGAGCTGTCTCCTGGAGCCACGGTAGGCTGTGTGCATCCTGTCCTGATCACAACTCACCCCTGTCCTCCCTGTGTGTCTCCTCATATTCCTTTACCTTTTAATCTTCACGCTGCACACATTTAGAATGTTAACTACACCGTATCACGGATACATATTTCTACCTTATTATTATTTTTATTTCCATGTTCAGTATTCTATATCGTCTACATTTAACTTAACTTTAATTTGCATTCTACTTTATAATTACATGGTGCACCTTTTCTATCTGCACCGTGTCCCTGCACTACTGTTGTGTTTATCTGTGTCTCAGGTGTTGCTCTCTTCACTTGTGTTTTTCTTCTATATCACATTGTTGAGAGGAGCGTGGGACTCATTGCTGATGACTACTGCTGTAATTGTTAAATGTGCATGTGAGAAATAAAGCGTGTGAAATGTCCTAATGCTCTCTCCTCCTGCTGTGTTCTTCAGTGAGGTTCCTCATCCAGGGTCTGACCTGCTCCTGGACCAGGACCTTCACGAGCTCCAGCTGGACCTTCTCAGCCGCTTTGGCCCCCAGCAGCTCCTCAGCTTCCTCCACACATCACAGCACTACAGACTGGAGGAAGCCATACAGGTAACTAACTACATTTACCGAAACATACCCTGTGTTCCAAATCACATACTTTTTACTACACATATACATACTAAAGTACAGAAGAGTTTAAGAAAAAAAAAAAAAAAAAAAATCAGATAAGGAATTTTTTTTTTTTATTATGTTGAGAAATAAATGTCAAGAATAAAGACGAATAATCCAAAATGCAATTGGAGTTAGTGGGGCATCTAGGTATTTTTTGGCATACTGCAATTGTCATGCATGTATTGGGACATCCTAAATCTTTTTCTGGCATACTAAATAGTAGGGAAGTATGGGTATTGGAACGCAGGGACAGATTATTTTATGCATTTCAAAGAAACGTATACCATTAAAGGAGATTAGGCACAGTCACTGAAGTCTGACGCGAATGACAGGACATGTCATCCGCCTCAAAACGCTTACTGAAAAAAGTCACAAAATGACAATGTTCAGACGGACAGTCTTTAGAGTCCATGTTAAAGGGACAGCACTAGATTTCCATATAACAGGTATAACAGTGCAGTCAAAAGCCCACTGGACACACCTTAACTAAAATGAGGGAACATGGTAAACATTACAACTGTAAAATATCAGCATTTTAGCATTTTCATTGAGAGCGTGTTAGCATGCGGACATTAGCTCAAAACACCACTGTGACTACAGTAAGTATAGCCTCATCGTCACTAGCATTCCTGTTGTGATGTATAGTCCAGCAGTGGTGTGCTCAGTTAATAGCACTGTTGTAGGACTAGGTGGATGTATATTGTGCTTAGGTTTCTCAATAGTAACAGTTTTTTAATGCTTTTTTATTCAGTGGTCAGTTTTTTTATCTACTGTGTACACTGTGATAATAGAGTACTATAGGGGGACCAGCCTACCTGCACATGTGTGTCTAAAAGCATGTCCTTCTCTTTGTGTTCATGTCTCTGTCTCCAGATAACACAGAAGTACCACCACCATGAGGCTACAGCTTATCTGCTGGAGAAGAAGGGAGATGTTCATGGAGCTTTCGCTGTCTTGTTGGAGGTAACTTCAAAAAGACCTGGGGCGTGATCACTTATTAGACCAATCAAAGGTCACAAAAGTGCTCATTTGGGTTTCTAATAGAAAGTGTTTTCATGGTCGAGTGTCCAAAAAACCCTTGATTTTTCTCACAGTACCATTGCTGCATCTCCTCTTTTCAGCCTAAAAACGCTAGAGCCTGTCTCTTTTGGCCCCCGCCTTTCAAAAAAACCCAGTCTGCTCTGATTGGCCCCTTATGACGTCATAAAGGGAGGAGAAATATAACTTGGGTTTTTGAACACAGCTTTTTTCAGAAAGGTGGAGGTGGAGAAATGGAGAGAGGGTAGTTTTTTTCTCATACTTTGGGAGTCTCTATGAGGCTTGTTCTGATTAGTGATCTTTAAGCAGCGATTGAAGGCATGGATAACGATTGTTTTCCCCCAGACGATTGGAACGCCTATGAAGGCTCCTCTAACTAACTTACTATCATCAGATCTTATATACAAATAATCATGTATTAAAGCATGTGTTGATCTAGCGGCGCAGTTAAAAAGTAGTTTGATGAAGTGAATTCAAGTAATATTAAATATATTTAGAAGTGCACACACTTTTCTAAAGGTTTATTCATGAAATGAAGTGAAGGAGTAAGTTTAAAGGCTATTTAAAAGCTCCCCAAGACAGAGCTGTAACAAACCCCTAAAAAAGCGATCGGATCGTCCATCGGTGAGGAACATGATTGGATGATCTGAAAGTAAACCCTATCGCCCAATCCTAGTCTCTAGTCCCACCTGGGAACCATTTTGGAATGGCCTTTAATGAACTAATTAGTTATCATTTACTAATTTGAACTTAAACAAGGGCCTTAAAGTAGTAGTGATTCATATCTGTGATATGGATTTCCACACATATCGGTGAATTTATGGACATCATTTTTAGTTTGTTCATAGTGGAAATTATATAGTACCAAAAACTATGGCTAAATGCATTAATTAAATGTGTTCTAAAAGTTAATATGCCCAAACATTGTGTTTGAAGACGTTGAAAGACAAACTGAGTGTCCTGACTGCGGAGAGTGACAGAGGAGTGGAAGGAGGGGATGGAGAGGAGAGAGACAGCCAATCACTGACAAGAGTTAAGGATTCCCTCAATGACATCATCGCCTTGTGTGATCGGAGCTCTAAGAACCTCCACCAGCAACAAAGAGAGGTATTTACTGTGTGTGTGTGTGTGTGTGTGTGTGTGTGTGTGTGTGTGTGTGTGTGTGTGTGTGTGTGTGTGTGTGTGTGTGTGTGTGTGTGTGTGTGTGTGTGTGTGTGTGTGTGTGTGTGTGTGTGTGTGTGTGTGTGTGTGTGTGTGTCTGGGCTCCATTCATTGCTTTGTTTCTCACAGGGCCTTTGGTTTCAACTCCTGGAGACCATGATGGCATCTCAAAAACTGGTGAAGGGGCTCAATGCCAAACACACCTTTGAAGGTAAAGAGACACACACACACACACACGCACACAAGACAATGGTTGACAATCACTTTTTGTCAAAATCAGTGAATATCTCCTCATGATCTGCTACCTGTCAGTAAAACAAAAATTGGTGTTATTACGTAGGCTCTGTAAACAGGTATGTAAACAAAAGGGCCCCCCACAACTAGCAACTGCAACGCTGCACTTTTTACACGTAGTACATACAGGTAGTGGACACCAGGAGATACTCACTGACAAAACTAGTTATTTTGATAGCAAGCGTTCTCAAAATGAGCTGACTCCACCTTTCATGAATGCAATTTTCCTTAAACATCCTGTCTTTATGTTCATGTTTGATGTGAGCATGCTTTATGTAGCCATTGATCACCTTAGTTTATTAATAATCATGACAGTGATGAATATGATATTAACATATGAATGATTGACTCAGTCCTGAAGGAGCTGACCATGAAGGTTCTCAACTGTATGAGCAGCTTCATCTCTCTTCCTGCCATCATCCAACGAATACTTCAGGTGTGTGTGTGTGTGTGTGTGTGTGTGTGTGTGTGTGTGTGTGTGTGTGTGTGTGTGTGTGTGTGTGTGTGTGTGTGTGTGTGTGTGTGTGTGTGTGTGTGTGTGTGTGTGTGTGTGTGTGTGTGTGTGTGTGTGTGTGTGTGTGTGTGTGTGTGTGTGTGTGTGTGTGTGTGTGTGTGTGTGCAGCCTTTACCTTCCTCCATACACAAATGAATGAAGCGTAACCATGTGACGCTGTGTTTATGCCTGTGTCTGTCAGGACCCAGTCTATGGGAAAGGAAAGCTGGCAGAGATCCAAGGCCTCATTCTGGGCATGCTGGACACTTTTACCTATGAACAGGTAACAGCTCTCTCTCTCTCTCTCTCTCTCTCTCTCTCTCTCTCTCTCTCTCTCTCTCTCTCTTGCTCCCTCTGTGCCGGTTGTGAGTGAGTGTGTGTGTGTGTGATTGAGTGAGTGTGAATTTGCACAGCTGTTCACGATGTTAACCACATCTTTTTATTGTCATTGTGAATGCATTTGTAATTGATAAGGGAAACAAAATGACAGATTGTCTTTTTAATAATGCTTTCTTTTGTGTGTTTTTTTTTGTTTAGACTTTACTTGAAACCACCACTAGTCTGTTGAACCATGACCTGCACTGGTCTCTGGCTCACCTGCGTGCTGCGGTCACGCGGGGCCTGCACCCCCGACAGGACCACTGTAACATCTGTCTGCAGCAGTACAAGAGGAGGCACGACCCGGCCGAGGAGATCATAGTGTTCAGGTAACCCACAATCTAGTTAGGATGCAGTAGGCATACTATTGGGACATACTTTTACTTATTTATTTCATCATAACATTGCGCCTTGATCTTGCCTCTTGCTTTTATATTCGTTGCATCCCCGTTTGTTTTCATATGGAGGCTCCGTTGAAGTGACGTCACTTCGCACTGGATTGTGGGTCAGAATCGCCCAAATAGGATGCTGTTTTCAACACTAAAAATCTCGGCCGGATGTAGTAGACAGCCGGGTCCTTCTAACCATCCTAAATTTGGCCACGAGGGCGTTGCCAAGCAACGTGTATACAATTTCACGAGAGCAAAACTAGACTGCAGTGTTTACTCCTAAATGAATGAATGAGTGGTTGGTACTAACACAAAGTTTGCTTTGCTTCACCATCATCAGATAACCATTATCTGAAATAGTAATTATTTACAACAACAACATAAACACATTACCTCATCGTGATCCATAGTAACTGCCCTCTCTTGTTCATTCGCTTTCTGTGAGGACACGTAATCTTTCAGCTCCGAAAAGAGTCCTCACACTTTCAACACACGGACATGCACTATATTGCTCCCTTCTCAGTTCACACTCGCACGCCTGGCACGAGCTAGAAAACAGCTTTGCGACAGCGGGCGTCGTAAAAATACTACCGCTTTTGTCCAAAGGGGACGCCAGCGTGCCATATTACTCGTAGTGGCTTTAAATGCTATGAAGTCCACCATTGTTGTTGTTCTTAAAGGGAGCTAGCATTGGCTGGGTGGGCGGAGACGTTTACAGTGATGTGATGACGTGGCCCTCTAGCCCATGGAAAAGCAATCCGGTCCTTAACGGGTTCACTAGTAGATCTAACTGATCTCAGTCTCTCATTCAACCTAGGCTCAGGCAGATAAGCAGACAGTATCTGAGCTCAGATCAGTATAAGAACAGTACCGCTAAGTAAAGTGTCATATGAGCTAGCTTGATGGCTCAAGGGCTTAGTAGTCTTATTATTACATATTACATATATTACAGCCTGTGAGATGAAACTGTCCTTTAGCTTTTTGTTGTGGACGCAGATGCTGTAGTGCCATCTGCCATCTATACAAGCTATATGCCCATTTTAAAGGAGAGCACTGCATATAATAGTGTGATTTGTGGATTCATTATTTTAAATAAACTTAAATACCTTAAAGACAGCCCTTCAACTCGGTTTGTGCAAAATGAAAAACAAATATTACACGTCATGTATCTTATATAAGGAAAACGCTACTAACGATGAATACAGAATCGCCTCATTGATTGATTCCACACACAAAACCATTCAGGATCATAAATATAAAAAAATATCTTGTGTAATTATTAATCAAAACCTGCCTGTTATAGGATGTATTCTCATTCATTTAGGTGAACAGCTTACTCTATTACAAATAAGGTTTGATGCTGTTTCCAAATCCTCAGTCAGACAGACAGGAGGGCACAGTTTTATACACTATTCATAGATGTACTGTACATCACATAGTGTGATAATTTTTATATCAATATGACTTTTAGTTTGTTTAATGTAGGCCTATGTGTTTTTCCTTTATTCTTAAGCACATTGTAGGCTTAATGTGTTTTTTAAAGGGGCTGTGAAGTTTACGTTTTAACCCTCCGTCACTGCACCGGGAGGAATTCCCCGAATCAGTTTCTCATGGGTTTTTTTTTGTCCCCTGCTCGGCACAAACACTGCTGTGTGAGGATATGCACTGTTTTGCGTCCACTTTTAATTATCGCTTTTTTTTCTTTTTCGGCCACAGTCCGACATTCTGAGGCTGCAGCATTAACAGAGATGGCCACACGCTGACACTCTGACACTGTTACACTCACACTGTGTCACCAGACTACATGTTCCCTGCTCACAAGCTTCCCAACAGGAACTTAAGCGTGACCGCAGTGATCCACACCGTGTGGAGTCTATTTTTCCATTTCCCTTTCAGTCGGCGTTTGCCACGACCGCCTTCATGCACTCAGTAAATGATATTTATTTGGGGCGTTTCAATGACTATTTATGGCGTTACGTGAAGCCCGCAAAGGCTGCGCCACATTTAGAGTTGATTGTGATTTATAAAGGGAAACAGGCGTAGGACGTCAGTGCACACTGTTTTATAAATCCGAATATTTTTGTTCGCCATCACTTCCTGAGTTTCTTCCGTATGCCAGCTTTCCACGTGAATCCTAGGCACAATTTTATGAATGAGGCCCCTGGACTTATTGAGGTGCTAACGTGTGTATGTGTTGTGTGTTTCCAGCTGTGGCCACCTGTACCACTTCCAGTGCCTGCAGCAGAAGGGCTGTGGCGGGGGCTTGGCGTCGGAGCTGCAACAGCGCTGGAGCTGCTACAAGTGTTCCTCTAGCCAAGGAGGCAGGGCCGGGGCTCCCACTGACCCAAAGAGAGGCCGCTCCACCTCACTGGCACAGGTGTGTGGCCTTCAAAGGAAAGAAAAACACAAAGGGATAAATAAACCCTTTAATAACATGCTACTTTGGGTGAAAAATAACAAGACATCTGTTGTCTTTTCTGGCCAACAAACTCTCATGAAGGGCTAACACAAATACTTGGAGAAAATGCGCAGCAGTTCGGAAGTATGATGAAAAATTGTACACGCTCTCATCGTATAATACAACAGTAAATAATGAAAGAACATTTCCTGCAGCCTTCAATATGTGAAGTTGCGGGAATGGCTCCACATGGCTGTCCACAACGTTTGACCCAATTCAATCCCATGCTGAGGTGAGATGGTGCAGCATCATCACCTTACCTCTGATCGCTCTGCAACTTCTCTCAGCTCAAACAGCAGCTACATGTGAGAGGATGACACACACAGAGGATGAGGAGGAGTTTCTTTCCCCAGGCACATAGCCCACCACCCAGTGGCCACCCAATCATTATTATAATCAAATCTTGCACTTTATATAGTTGAATGACAGCCGCACTAGTACACAAGAATTTCACTATGCATTGCCCTGTACAATTGTGTATGTGACAAATAATAAAACTAACTAACTAACTAATGTACATCAACCAAAGAGCATCTATAAAATGTCCACCAAGTGTGTTTCCAGATGACTTATTGCCTTGTGCTGACCATGGCCCCTTAGTCCAATAGTTGACCTGCAGCAGGCTACGTGGCTACATGGAGCGACCAGCTAACACAGTGATAAAAGGACTGTTGTCTTGTTATGTCATTGTATTGATGGAAGCACAGAGAATATTGTTCAGTCCTTACACATCCCTCTCCCTCTCTCTGTCAGACCCGGGTCACATCAGTGCATCATGACGCAGGAGCAGACGTCCACGGCAAGAAGGTGAGCTTTTAGAATAGGATTCCACCTCCACATGAAGCCAGGTCCAGGCAGCAGGCAGCAGACAGCCCGCTAGCTTTGACTCTGCTGCAGATCAACATAGGGCCTCTGAGCAGGAACCAAATATCAACCTAAGCATATATTTAATGCAATGCTGCTGTATTGTTTTACTAATGATCTCCACCCTCCACCCACCATGTTTGCTTCTTGTATAACAGCTGCTAAATCATTCTGCTTAGACATTCCCTTTGTTCTGCTTGTGTCGTTGCTTAGGTTTTTGTTGAGGCAACATTGGACCTTCAGCAAGAACAGTCCTGGGGTCAGCTACGCAGTTTATACCGAGGACCATCCAGGGTAAAGAGTGTGTGTGTGTGCATGTGTGTGTGTGCATGCGTGTGCGTGCGTGCGATGAAGGTCATTCCTGCCATTGGTAATGACTCTCTTGATCAGAGAAAATGGACTATACACATTTTAAAATGTTTAATTTTCAATGACTTGATTTTTTAATTCTGTTGGCCATTGCTACTGCAACTACACAATTTAAATTCAGGGATGGATAAAGTGTCTGTCTGTCTTTGTACACATGCCCAAACAGTGCTATACACATCTCGAGCAGCATTATACATGCCCATAGAATCATGCCATTAACATGGTGTGCATGCGCCACTTGGAAGTGAGATGAATCAAGGTGATGTATCATGTTTTCCATTGTTTCTCTCTCTCTCTCTCTCTCTCTCTCTCTCTCTCTGTCTCTCTCTCTCTCTCTCTCAGCTGTCCATTCTTTCAGAGCTCTCCCAAAGCCACAGCAGTGAGAAGACAGGACTTCTGATTTCAGCCCAACCAGGATCAGAGAACTTCCAACTGAAGCTCTCTCCTCCTCCGCTGTTGGAGGAGTAGCACCAGACTGCTTGATCTTTTCATTTCTTTATCCTTTTATCTGTTCAGACTTTTGTGAAGCCTTCGGATAAAAGTTTTTTTTTTTTTACAGCTTTTTCCTTCAAAATGTTTGTTTAAAAATGAATGGTTTAATATTAATAACAATAGTGCCACGTGCCACGGCTAGCTCAACCATCTTGCTCTGGTTGCTTGGATGTCAAAACGTGGATTTAAACGTTACTGCAAAGAAAGTTAAAGCATTTCTTTTTGGAATGTGTAAATATAGTGAATGTTTGTTTTAAAATCCTCTTTTACTTCAGCACATTAAAGCAACACTAATCAAGACTTTGATAATATCTTCAAGCTTTCACAATGGGTTTGGCAGCTGCTATTGTACTGTGATACATTGTAATAAATGACCAATAGTAACTGAATCCATCTCAAGAGTTTTTTCGGTGTAAGAAATCTCCCATCATGTTGGAGCTGACTTTGTTGTAGAGTCAAACGTTTTGGTTTGGCTGAGCTTATGTAAATCACAGAACATAATATCATTTTTTATAAATGATAGACCTGTTTGGACTCCTTGGATCATTAAGACAATGGTTACATCTTAAGTAACTAAATCTCACAATAACTACATTAGGGACTATAGTGGAGAGGCCAAATAAAGGGGGAAGTTTAAGCATTTTTTGTTTAAGTGTGAGAAATGGTCCTTTCTCTTTATTTCAGCCTTGTGTTGTGGGATTAATGAATAGAATTAAGCACATATGTGCTACATGAGGATGCACTTTGCCATATTCAGAGAAGAACAATCCTGCCCAGAACAACATGGGTCATGGGTGGAAAAATATCCCAAATTGACCAAGTTTATCAAACCAATCTAATTTTGACTTCTGGTTTTCATCAAAAAACCTGATAGTTGAACACAATATTTCTATTGTCCGCCCAGCTGAAGAACTCCAACTCCCAGTCACAGTAACCATGCAAAGCCAGTGGCCCCGAGTGACACTTTGGAGGCCCAGCCCGGGCCCTGTATGCTGTTAGCTTCCTCAATTCCCATCTTTATATTTAATGGAAAAGGTGATGAATCTGTGTAGAAAACAGCACTCAACCATTACCTCCAAGTACTGACAAAAAAAGAATATCAGTGAATACTTTATTTAAGCTTGAAAACAAGAGCCATACAGGAGCACTAGTCGATGGCTCAACCATGAATCAAATGCGCTCGACTACTGTCTCTAACCACCAGTCCTAACATACAAAATAACCTGACAGTAATTATTTTGGTATCAGTGAAATCAACATGAGTTTGAGAGATCTTTCTCGTGGTGAGGATGTGAGGGGCTGACTGACAGTCCCCATGCTCCTTAGCTCTAGGACTCCTCTTTAAGTTTAACTGTATTTATTTGTAAATGAACACACAGGTAGATTCACTTGAAATGGGTCTTTTTGCATATCCCCTCCTGCACCCCACACATGCAATTCCTCAGAGGGGGGTCCACCCCTGAAGCAGTTTGGGGTTAAGTGTCTTGCTCAAGGACACAATGGTAGAGATGGTGGGCACCGTAGATGTAATAGCAGCCACCACTAGTTTTTACTACTAACGCCCTCCTGTCCGGTGCCGGGGATCCAACCAGAGACCTCATGTTTACTGGGAGGAACCAGAGACCTCATGGTTACTGGGAGGAACCAGAGACCTCATGGTTACTGGGAGGAACCAGAGACCTCATGCTTACTGGGAGGAACCAGAGACCTCATGCTTACTGGGAGGAACCAGAGACCTCATGGTTACTGGGAGGACACTCTTTCCTATCACCCCCACAATTAGAACAATATTAGAAGCTCAAGGGGTCTTACCAGAGATGCGGTGGTGAACCTCTAGCAGGCTTTTTAGTAGATCAGAAGATCTACTTGGTTTTATTCAGCAATCAAAAAAGCAGAGGAAAGCTCTACATTTAACATCACATCTCCTTATGAAGGAGACAGAGTTAAGGGGAGGAACTTGTTTAAGAAACAATGGGCCGGTTTCACAGACAGGGCCTAGATTAAGCCAGGAGTAGGCCTTAAAGCTGCAGTTGAGAGTTTCAGCCGTTGGGATCCCAACGGCTGTTTTCCCAACGCTCTACCTGCTGTAGCTCCTCCCTCTGAACGACAGCTATGCGCGTTCATGTGAATTCAGTTACATTGACAGGAGACAAACACCATGTCCGATTCCGAGGTGATTAAACATTAGTAATGATAACTACATACGTACATATTGAGCATACATTTTAATCACAGACATACCATGTATGTTAGCTTAAAATCATTGTAAGTGTGCTGGTAGGCCTAACAAAAGTAGCTGTAACAGCCAGGCAAGATAGCAAACTAATTGTGACAGAGCGGAGAGGTGTGTGTGTATCTCCTACTATCTATGCTCCTGCTCTGACCGCAGCTGGGAGGGGCTGCTGCGCGAGGAGCGGGCTGCGTGTCAGTGCTCCCGCTGCTCGTTGAGAAGAGGTGATACTTGCTTTGGCGAAAAAAGTCACCAATAACACCAGAAAAAAAAGCTAGATTTGTCGCTTGTCGCTGTTTTGAAAAAAAAAGTCGCCAGGGGGGCTGAAAAGTCACTAAATATAGCGACAAAATCGCTTTGAGTTGGCAACACTGAGCACAGGACGAGGGCTATATAGGGCCAGCGGACGTCCTGCTGCTAGCGGCAGGCAGCCTAGGGGCAGAGGAAGGGGACGAGGTCGCGGTCGGAGAGGTCTTGATGTGATAGGGCAAGAGCTCTCTCCGTCTCCCTTTCAGCAGTTAACTTTTCAACATTCGTCTTTCCTCGTTTCTTTGCTGTCTTAGCGGTGTTAGTTGTCGGTATCCTGGGAATGGTAAATTGAGGGTTCGTTTGTGAAGACATTGCTACTCGCTGTCCGCCGTAGTAGCCTAGTACCAAACAGTAGGCTAGTGTCAGACTGCTAGGGTGGTGAACGCTCACGCAACTGACGCATCAACGTCGTTGCCAAGGTCCCACAGCCAATAAAAACGGAGAATCTGACCTCGCTCTGATTGGTCAAAATCTGCCCCCAAAAATTTTTGGGGGCAGCACACAGAGGCAGGGGGGAGCAAAGTGATAAAAAAATATTTTCAGACCACTTCACCTACATATAGCTGAATGGCTATTATGACAGTTTTGCCAAATATTACAGTAAAAAAACTCTCAACTGCAGCTTTAATGTGGACTAGTTAAACTAGGACGTTTAAGTCACTTTCATGGATATGGCTTAAATTTGTCTTAGTTAGTCTGAGACTATGAAGTCCTGGAGTAAGTTAAGTAAGCCTGATTGTAAACACCTGCCCATGAGCTGCTGGTCCAACGGTGATCATAAAAACCCAGAGTGGAGCTGAAACACCATTGCTTGTGAGAAAAAAAAATTGCAGAGGCTAAACAAATCCTGTCAATAAACTTTAATGAATTTGAAAAAAATCTCTTAAAAAAAAATGTTTGAAACCTTCCGGTTCTTGAATCTAAAAGCCATACTGCTGGGACTGAGCAAATAAATAGTTGGGCCGCAATTTGCAACAAATTCAATTAATGAAAATGTTACTGAGAGAACAATACACCAACTTCAGGTTATCTTCACTATTATCGGTATTTCACATCTTTCTCATTTATAACTTTGACATTATATTTAATGATATCTGCACTGATAGACTGTAGAAAAACCCGAATCTTTAAAGAAGAGCTTGCCACAACCTTTCAACAAAGGACAAAACAGATGACGTTGCATGAAAGTTAGCCCGAGAATTCCATGAACAGAAAATGCAATATCTGAAGGAAGTATGACATGAAAATGAAAATTCATGGAAAAAGTTGGAAGAGAGAGCTATGATTCAAACTAAGATACAGTACTGAGACAATTGTGATTACTAATCACAGTGAAGATACAAGTAGAAAATAAAAGGTGTTCATGTTGTGTTTTGTCATTTTGTTATTCATGTGTGTCAGTATTTTAAATCACAACAACCACATTTGAAAACAGAATTGTTTCAGACACTCATTGTATTATGCTGAATACATCTTCAATTTAAATGCATCCATCTAATAAACTCAAGCTAAGTTGTTATTTTCAGTGCATTTTCCATATTGAAAGCGGTCTCGAAATGTAAGTTCATCAAATAAATGTTTTGGATAAGACCTATCCACAAGTACTCTTCTGTCTGGCCTCTGCAGTGGGAGTTGGTCTTCATTTAGATATTCCAAATAGTCCATGCTCTCTCACAAACACCACTAAACTGAAGTTAAACCTGCCTCTTTGGAGGATTAATTTAAGGTCAAATTTAGACCTAGAGTAGCTCTAGTCGTCCGTCTTGCAAGTAGCTTTGTTTAATCCAGAATATCTTTAATCTAGGACTATTTTAAACTGAGTCTGTGCAAGTGGCTTTGAATTAATCCAGCTCAACGGGCATTTTAGTCTCGGACTAGGCTTAAGCCTTGTCTGTGAAACCAGCCCAATGAGTACATAAAGTACTGAAATAAAACAATCAATTCATTGGCTAAATGGCCCCATCATGCAGACACATTGAAGCCTCATTATTACTTGGTAACACTTTACAGTGAGGCTACATTAATTAACTGTTGGTTAATGCTAAGTAAATGCATACTCAACATTAACTCATCATTAACTAACTGTTAAGTAATGCTTAATAAGAACTAACTTAGTTAACGCTTAGTTAATGCTTAACTAAGCGTTAGTTAAAGATCTCCTATTATACTACTTTTCTGGTCTTAATTTCTCATTAATGACTCCTATAGAGCAACCTGACACGAATCACAGCACAAAAAACTATGTAGATTTTCAGGAAGCTCTTCCTCTCATCTCGGTGCTTTCAGCATTCTCTGTCCACACTCGGCTTTGTGCTTCTCCGCCTCCTCGCCCCCCTCCTGCCAACCCCACTCCGTTGTGATTGGTTACCTTCCGGAACACTTTCAGCGGCGCGCGGGCAGATTTGAGCAGGAAGGTGGGGGCATGGCAGGAGCGTGCCTGAGCACGTTGCAGCATTACCATACATGGAAAATCCAGATTGATCTATGTAGATAAATCCCGGAAATTTGAAGAAGTGAATCGCGACAGGCTGTCCTAGTGTTTAGCGCTCTGCACAGCCACCCCAGACTGTTAACAGGGAATACGTCTAAATGCATGTAAGTAATTTTTTGACACTTTAGTATGTTTAAACATGACTATAAATCATTATAACAATGTTTATAGGTCATAAAAGTTGAAAAAACATAATAGGTGCTCTTTAACCAAGCATAGTTAATGTCTACCCAAGTCATTAACTTACCATCAATAACTACAAATGAATGGTTAGTGAATGCTTAATGGGCATTCACTAACCGTTAATAGCATTAACTAAGCATTAATTAACAATTACTTAGTGTACCCTTATTGTAAAGTGTTACCTACTACTTTTTTTCTTCTTTCTTTCCATCTCTTAACCCCTCTCCTGTATCAGTTTACTCACTTCCTGCCTACACACACACACACACACACACACACACACACACACACACACACACACACACACACACACACACACACACACACACACACACACACACACACACACACACACACACACAGGCCTCTTTTTATTTTTAGCTGCGGGCTGCAGCCTGCACCGTAGAACACATAGAGGCTGCAGAGTGAACCCATTCTATCTTTCAACGGCATATCAAATCAAAACACAATATTATGCATATAACAATGCATACTTTACACACATCAAAAAATGTAAAAGTAAACGATACAAAAACATATAAACCACAGGCTAGTTAAAACACATACATCAGTTTAGAAGTGCAAAACCATCGTAGGCACATTAGGCATTTTAACCTCTATCTGTCGTGACCAGCTGGCTGCTGTGCGTTCCTCCTCCTCCTTCTGCCACTCCCACTCCCCCCCCCCCCCCCCCCCCCCCCCCCCCTGTCTGTCTCACACCTGGTCTGCATCACCAATCAACCCACCTACTTCACCTCTGGCTTCCCTGCTGTCGTCGGCAGATCGTACCATGCACTACAGTGGTAACTATACACGCCTGGCTCCAGTTTATACTACCTTGCTCCCTATCTCGTTTTGTTTTTTTGTGATCCATCCTAATGTTGTTTTCCTCTGCCTGCAGTTACCCGGACCACTACCTCCAGCCTGCCTACCTGCCTCACTACACCCCGGCTTACCCACTCACTACCTGCTTACCCTTCTCATTTAAATAAACCTTTTTTTTATCATATCCTACAACTGTCTCTGCCTGCTCTTGGGTCCGTTATCAAAGCGTAACACTATCTCTACACCTATCTCTTTCTTTGTTGCCTACTTCCATTGTCCTGGGCAGAGTGCATCATTGACCCAGTGCCCACTGCTAACAGTAACCATCTGCATTGTGTGCGTTGCTCTGCTCATTTTATTCATCTCTTAGTATAGCTGGCAGCAGTTTTAAGGAGAATTATTTTACAAACTTTTATTTCTTTCAAATTCTAAAATGAAAGCTTATTTACATGAATCGCTCATCATCCTTGTTTTAGTGAGCAGTTATACTGTGTGTCTGTTACTGGGATTCATCTTCCTCATGCGAGATTGGTCTACATACATTTCACTTCCTTATAATTACATTTGACTTCCTAAGCAACCGCTGCTTTGTCTCCATATTGCTATACAGTATGATCTGCAGCACATGTTTTCACTTAGACATTTTTCCCCCCACCAGGCAGGAAACTAGAGGGCAGCTTTCTGACTACTGTATGAGTCATCATAACTGGGGCACCAGCCTGCTAAAACACAGAGACTCAGCGCTGCTCGCTAAAAGAGGGATCTCTCTTTTCATACATGTATGAAGTTGATATTTTCATGTTTTGACCTCCACATATTTCTCTAAATCTTTCCTGAGATGTGACTGCACTGGGTGTTAAGAATAATGGACTCTAAAGGGTGAGTCGCTTGTCCCGCCTCGGGACACTGCCAAACTCTATGATTGCATGAATGCATTCCACTGGGGCTCTTTGAAGGTCTCTAGTTTCTTTTCCATTGACGCCATAAGCATGAGCTTGAGTGTGACACTTATTTAATAAAAAGGAAACTCAATCTTTTCTTTCTCTCTCTCTCTCTCTCTCTCTCTCTCTCTCTCTCTCTCTCTCGCTGCAGCCTACCGTTGCTGTAAAGTTTAAAACAAACTCACAGGTCTTCCAGTGTCCTTCTCAGAAAAGACTCTACTACATCTTCACAACAATGGCGGCCGCTCTACTCGTCAGAGAGAACTTTAACTTTTTGTCCCTTTTCTTCAAGAGCAAAGATGTGATGATCTTCAATGGTCTGATCGCTCTGGGCACTGTGGCCAGCCAGACCGCATACAACGTCTTTGCCTTCGAGTGTCCATGTTCCCAGGGGAGAAACTATTACTACGGCCTGGCTGCCATCGGCGTTCCAGCGCTGGTATTGTTCCTGGTAGGAGTAATGATGAACAAGAGCAGCTGGGACCTGGTGTTCGAGTGTCGTCTTAGACAGTGCCGGAAGCTGTCTGGAGCTGCAGCCTTTGCCCTGCTGGGGAACATTATCGGTCGGGCCGTGGTGGCTCCGCTGACGTGGGCGGTCATCTCTCTGCTGCGGGGAGAAGCCTACATGTGTGCCCTCAGTGAGTTTGTGGAGCCAGGGACCCTGGACGGCTTCCCCTCACACCAGGGGCCGGAGGTAATGGCAAGGTTTCCGTGTCAAGGAAGTCTTCCAACAGAGCTGCAAGGCTTCTGGGCTGAGATCGAGCGAAGACTGAAGTTTGAATCTCAGGTAGCAGAGCACTTTATTTTAATTTTTTGCAGAAATTATTTTGTGACACACTTTAATAAACTAATACTTAATAAGCATTTACTAACCGTTAATAACCGCTTAATAAGCATTAACTAACCGTTATGCTAATCAATGTTTATCTAAACATTAGCTTAATACGCATTAACTGACTGTTAAAAGCGTTAACTTAGCATTAACTAACTGTTAATAGAATAAACGTAACAGTTAATTAATGCGCCCTTATTGTAAAGTCTTACCAATTAATGGTAATCTCTTTGTGTGTTTTGGATAAACATGGGTCTTAGTATAGTTATTAAAGATGTGTACACATAGAAATATACATAGTCATATTTAGATTTGTTTTTATTGTCACAAAGCAGTTTTATTACCTCAGACATGGAGAGATGCATCTGTCTTTTTGACACTGTAGTCAAGTGTACTGACCATTAATGATGAATAAGATTATTTAGATTGCTTAATTTTTTCCAAACCCTGCTGTTATGACATCCTTTGATCCTTTTGGTTTATTTTTGATATATACACCTGTTCAGTTGCTTATAAAAACAAAAAGCTAATCAGCCAATCACATGGCAGCAATTTAATGCATTTAGGCATTTAGACGTGGTCAAGACAATGTACTGAAGTCAAACCGAGCATCAGAATGGGATGGCATGGTTGACGGTGCACGGCAGGATGGATCCATACTTTCATGTTGTTTACGCCAAATTCTGAACCTGCCATCTGAATGTCGCAACTGAAATCGAGACCCATCAGACCAGGCATGAGTTTTCAATCTTCTATTGTCCAATATTGGTGATCCTGTGAGAATTGTAGCCTCAGTTTCCTGTTTTTAGCTGACAGGAGTGGCACCCGGTGGGGTCTTCTGTTGCTGTAGCCCATCTGCTTCAAGGTTGGTCGTGTTTTGCGTTCAGAGATGGTATTCTGCATACCCTGGTGGTTGTAACAAGAGGTTATTTGAGTTACTGTTGCCTTTCTATCATCTCGAACCAGTATGCCCATCCTCCACTGACCTCTGACTTCAACAAGGCATGTTACGTCTGCACAAATGCCGCTCACTGAGTATTTTTTCTTTTTCGGACCATTCTCTGTAAACCCTAGAGACGGTTGTGCATGAAAATCCCAGTAGATCAGCAGTTTCTGAAATACTCAGACCAGCCCTCCTGGCACCTTCAACATTGCCATGTTCAAAGTCACTTAAACCCCCTTTCTTCCCCATTCTGTTTCTCAGTTTTAACTACAGTAAGTTGTCCCGTCCAGGTCTACATGCCTAAATGCATTGAGTTTCTGCCAGGTGATTGGCTCAGGGGTGGATTACTGCACGGGCACACCGGGCACAGGCCCAGGGGCCCAAGGGCTCAGGGGGTCCTTAGCCAGAGATACTGATAGTAACTTTACATGTTGCATAGTCAAAGAGCTCAGTCACTCATGTCATATAAGGATACTCATTTAAATGTAACAAGATAGAAATCATCATGGGCCCCTCAACTAGTAGGGAGAAATACAAAAGCAAGTTAAAAACAACAGCATTAGTAGCTCTGTCTAAGGGGCTTCATGAGGGGCCTTGAAGGCCCCCTCACACATACAGAAATAATCTTTATATGTGTAAATTCTATACTGTTCATAAAAAGTAGCTATCCACCCTTTATCTGTTGAAATGGGCCCCTCCATCATATAAGATGGGTCTGCAGACCAATCTACTGTACTGGCTTTACAGTAGCAGAGTAAAGAGTGCTGCCTATTTAAGAAAAATCTGAAAAATAATGTTCCTTCTGCATTTTAGGATTTGATATAGCCTCTAAAATGTCCTCTCAAAGTGCACCAGATTGATGCATTTTACTTTAAAAAGGTACAATTTTCTTCCAGGGGACATGCCCCCGGACCACACAACAAGGTACAGGGTACAGTATCCCAAAATCGTGTGGGAAACACTGACTTCCTTACTATGTTTTTGCCATTAATTGTATGTATCTGTGTGGAAAAGTCAGTGTACCTGACTGAATAGGGAGGAGTGGGGGCCTCTTTTATCTCATAATCCGTATATGGATTGGCTGATTAGTTATATGTGTTACCAAGAAAATGAACCGCTGTACCTAATAAAGTGACCGGTGAGTGTATATAGACAGACTTTTAAATTGTCCTGATGTGGCTGTTGAAATGCTCACCCACCGTCCGTAGCTAGCAACAATGCTATCGACATAGACTTAGCTACTGATGGGCGTATATACTTTTGCTTTGATATATATATTTGCGTGCGCATGCTGACATTTTCAGGACGGTTCGAAGCCGGTGCCCAATCGGGAACCAGTTATTTGGTTTTCCACCACAAGAGAACCGGTTCCCTGCCTAACAAACTGCTCCAAAGAGCGCCACTAACTCTGAGCTGGTCTGGAACTGTGAACCGCTATACGTCAAGGGGCGGGATTATCGTGACCAACCTGACCAACCAAAACTTTGCGAACGCCATATTAAAAAATACCTCTACTAGACGTCATCGAAACATAATCTTGGACCATTAGCGATCACAGCGCTGGCGTACTCGCTCAGTAGGATGAATCATCTCATTTCCGAGCGGGTTCCTTAACACAAATATACAGAGTACAAAACACAAAATGCATTCAAACACAAACACGGCTCTCCCAAGCCAAGCTTTACTTCTCCAACACCCACTTACCCCCCCCCCCCCCCCCATTATTGAAGTATGAGTATACATGCTCATACTTCAATAATATCAACAAGCGTTTCTTTAGTGACTGTATGCTCCACCTTCTAAGCCTGTGTGTTCTCTTCAGCTCATAGGCTGGCTGCTGGTGGCTGGAGTGGCTGTGTTGGTGTTCCTGATGCTGTGTGTGAAGCGCTGCTGCTCTCCTCTGGGCTACCAGCAGGAGGACTACTGGTCCCAGTACCGCTCCAATGAGAAGAGCCTGTTCCAGCGCACGGCCTCCGTCCACGCCCGCCTCCTGGCCGCTGAGAACATCAAGAGCTTCTTTGGCTTCGTGGCACTGGACAAGGAGGAGAAGGAGCAGCTGGCCGAGCATGAGAGCGCCAGCCCCATCTGTAGCACCGAATGGAACCGAGTGACCGGTGTCTACCTCTACAGGGAGAAGGACGGACTGCCTCTGTACAGCAGGCTCAACAAGTGGGCCACGTACAGCCAGGAACACGACCTGGAAGCCATGGAGAAAGAAATGGGCGTGATGAGCCGACCGTCAGCAACCGGGAATGTCCAACCCCTTCTCTCTTTATCCTTACCCGGATTGTAGAACTTTCTGTGAACTTTTTAAAAACTCTGTGAAACCTGAGACACTTACAATCACGCACACTATGTCTGCAACTTTTGAAGAGCAGGCAAAGAATCTACGGTGACATGGTAGCAGCGGGAAACACTGTAGCCCACTGGTTCATTTAATGAAGAGGAAAATCACCAGACAATTTCCGACATTTCTCGCTAAACACAAGACTCTTTTCACTGAGCCGCTCTGCTGAAACCAGGCTTGGTAACCCAACGGAGGAGTGACCTACTGAAAATATGCTCGCTTATTTTGGACCCTACCCAACTTTTGGCAATGGAAACACTAATATAAGCGGACTGAGACGCACCGAGCCGAGACAATCCACTCGTTGAAACTAGGCATAATTATTTGTCAGGAGTTTACCATCAATATGTAATTAGGGTTTCATGGTGCCCACTATTAGGCCTCTTTAACTCATGGTATATTATGTTGTCATGCAAGCAGTAGCCTACCAAATAGAAAAAAAAAATCGTTTTAGCTTTTAAGCTATTTAAGAATTTCAGGGAACAAATCTGGGTTTTAGTGGTTGACAGGGATCTAAATATGGGTAAATGTCCCGTTCACCTTTGATCAAGAAGTGGTTTTAGCCCCTCACCTTTCTACCGTGCGGCAATAGTGGCTTTTCTGAAGAATTAGTACAGGCAATAACATACCTCAAAGAAATCAGTGATTACTTTCTCTGCTGCCAATGCATTACTACTAGCTGGATTTGGTGATTTAAGCACATATGGGGGGGTTGTCTTTCCAGTTTCTCTTGCAACACCTTTGCACCCCTCCATGCTTCCCAGCCATTACTAAGGTGCCCTCCAACACATGACTTAATATTTTGAAGTGTCAAGTCCAGCTTTTGTATACTCTGCAATAATTAGGTCTGTCAATGTTTTGGTATCTCCAGCATCCGCTGTAGCTATTGTCAGTAGAAGCTTTGATTGTTCATATGATGCAGATAAAAAGCAAAAAAAATATAAATACGTTCTCACATCCAGGGTGGTCCCTCGTTCCTCGTCCCATCCCCCCTGATGGTAAACTCTGCCTGGGCTGCTTCTCCCACGATGGTATCCCCCACAACATGACTCACCCTGCGTTCCGAATCGCATACTTTCTACTATTTAGTATGGTAGAAAAAATATTTGGGATGTCCCAATTATTGTGGCCAGATTTAGGATGGTTAGAAGTACCCGGATGTCATCCGGCCAAGATTTTTAGTGTTGAAAAAAGCATCCTATTTGGGCGATTCTGACCCATAATCCAGTGCGTACGTGAAGTGACGTCACATCAACGGAGCCTCCATATGAAAACAAGCGGGATGCGACGGATACAAAAGCATGAGGCAAGATCAAGGCGCGATGTTATGATGAAATAAATAAATAAAAGTATGTCCCAATTGTAGCATACTGCATCCTAATTAGATTATTTTTATATTTGTATATTCAAAGTATTCAAAGTATCAATATACATTGTAGTTGGGGCGACTGTGGCTCAGTTGGTAGAGCGGGTCGGCCGATGATCAAAGGGTTGGAGGTTCGATCCCCGCCCTGCCACCTGTGTCATAATTGTTGTGTCCTTGGGCAAGACACTTCACCCACCTTGCCTCCTGTGAATGTCGATAGTTAGCCTGCTATCGGTGTATGAATGTGTATGTGAATGGTAACGTGGGAAAGGAAAACAGGTCTCAATGGGATATACCTGTATAAATAAAGGTTTAAAAAAAGTATGTAGAATAGAAAAAAGAAAGAGTATGCGATTCGGAATGCAGGGTGAATGTGCAGATCAGTTTTTCATTTCAGGACTGCTAGCTCAGTGTCTTTTTGATTGTGATTTCTAAATCCTCCCCCTTGTCATTTTGCTGCTTATAACTGGCAGGTCTTCCCCTCTTTCTCCTGCCTTGTGGGTTCCACATTAGGGCCTGTTTTGTAATTGATTTGTGTTTTCTTCTGAGTGTGTGGCCAATCCATTTCCATTTTCATTTTTATTTATTTTTTCCCGACGTGAGGCGGAGTAAAAATCTCACAAAATGGGGACGCGCACAAACCAGGATTATTGGATGCCGTGTGAATAACTGAGGTCAGCCCGGATGCTATATCCATATTATTTACTATCTAAGAAAAAATAAAAAAATAAAACAGACACACTTTCTACACGCTCAAAATATGTACATATATTTCAGGGTGTTGTGCGTCCCTGGCAATAAAAACTTTGGATCTGGAATAAACTCTTTAAGAAATATAGCTTGCGAAAAAAAAGTTGTCTTGTGACACAACTTGCCCCCCGGTGTGGTGTAAGGTGTGCCGTTGGAGAGAATACCATGGGGTAATTTGTGCCATTGATATATATCTCATAAACTGTAATGCAAGACAAATCCATTAGACAATTACTTATTTAAGGTTTATTTAAAGTAAATAAAGTAAATATTTTACAAAGACTGAAAGACAATTTTCTTAAACAAGGCCTAGCAGATCTAATGGTTTTACGTGCAAAGCTCACAATGACAAAGTCACCATCATCATCTTTCTGGCCATCTGAACTCTCATCAGTGGTGTCGTTAAGTGGAATGGAGATGTCAGTCTCTTTTGAGCTACTGTAGACAATCACTTTATTTTGGTGACCAGCGTATACAGCCATGCCAATGGCACAACTCTCAGAAATGTACTTTGCACTAGCTGCTCCGCCCTTGTAGAACCAACTGCCACCTGGTATATGCGATTCCACCTCCATTTCTGCCTTTAAATCAAGGCTCAAAACCCATCTGTACACCCAGTTTTTTCCTCCCCATGAACTATCTTACCTCTGCACTACTATCTTTGTCTATATGTGGATGTATGGGCTTTATGTCTTTTATTTGGGTTATTGTTATTTTACCTTAATTTTTTACCTACTGAATGCACTATGTACAGCACTTTGGACAGTGCAAACTGTTATAAATATGCTTTTATAAATACATTTTACTTACTTACTTATAACTCACCCCAGGCCCTTTGCCACAAATCACCCCAACATATAGACACAAAGTGTACTTAAGCACTTAAACATGTGTCAAATGTTTTCAAACGTGTCTATAATTGTTCAGACACAATAACCAAAAAACCTTGATCATGGACATTTTACTTTGAAAGGCAAAAAACAGTTTTCTGAGCTTAAATGTGCTTATATCTTATTCCATGTTTCTCCCTTCTTTACAGGATGAGTTAAATGGATGGCTCTTCTTAAATATATGGTCACATTTCCAATTTCTTCTATGGTTTTCTAGAAACAAGGGGTGGCACAACTTCCCCACCAGCACAACTCAGGCCACTCTCCCCTATATTGTAAATGACTACATATATATAAAATAAATATATAGATATTATAAATATGGGAAACATCGTTGTGGAGATAAGGCATGGATGGAAAAAAGAAAAAGCATAAGAAAAGAAAGCACACAACACACCAACAACCTTTCCTCAGCCTGGCTGGCACATAACATAAGTCAGGTTGTCTCTAACACAAGTGTATGACTCATTGTCAAACCTTATGAAGCGTTGTGGTGAAGCGTTGTGGTTTTAAGGCATAACAATTCACAGTGAGACTTTACCCTACTATGGGGAGGGAAAAAGGCTTGATTTAGGATACAAATGTCAGCCAATATAATTCAAAGTCAAATGCTATTTTAATGCAATCCAGGTTTGATATTTTAAGGAATTTTGTGAAGTAAAAATTAGAAAACATTAACTTTGAAAATCTCTGACAAAAGAACAGTAGGCCTAATCATGCTTGAATCTGTGTAAGTGTGTCAGTGTTCTCCCTAACACATTTATAGAACACATTGTCAGAACTGATAGACATAGGCTAATGTGCTTTTACATTGGCCTACCCAAAGCTTCAGACATCAAGTCATTTCTAAATGAAAATGAAATAATACATTTCTCTGAAATACTAGCCTAGGCCTACAGTAAACATATGATTGATTTTGTATAAGTGTGTAGCCAACTCAGAGTTGTCCTTAGGCCTACAAGCCCAATTCCGAAAAAGTTGGGATGTTATGTACAATGTTAATAAAACAGAATGTGATCATTTCCTAATCCTTTTCGACATGTATTCAATAAATAACAGTACAAACACATCATATGTATTTGTTTAAACTGATACACTTTATAGTTTTTGTAAATATACACAAATATATAAATTAAAAATTGCAACCCGTTTCAAAAAAGTTGGGACAGAAGCATTTAAAGATTGGGAAAGCTGTAGAATGTTAAAAAAAATACCTGTTTGGATCAATACTCACATAGGCTACAAATAAGGTGATAAAAATGGGCATCCCGTAAAGGTTCAGTCTTCAAGCAAGCAATAGGGTGAGGTTCACCACTACTTTGTGAAGAACTGCAGAGGAAAACCGTCCAACAGATTTAAAACAACATTCGGCGGAGAGAGTGCATCTGGGTGGGGGCCGCAGCCGTATGAAGGTATATGTGGTGCATAAGTCTTTAGCCCATGTAACTGCAGATTTCGAATGCGTAAACTGAAGTCACAAATGTGTAACAGTAGATTTGAAGTCGTAAATATTTGTTTTGCATGTGTACTCCAAAGTCACAAATGTGTAACAGTAAATTTGAAGTCGTAAATATTTTTCTACCATTGTGGACACAAAATAGGGGCTACGAGTTCACAAATCGTTGTTACGGGTGCAAAAATCCTATCCTGTGCATCGCAACTTCAAAGAGTCATGCGCTTGACACTTTTGCTACAATCATTGCAGCACAGTTGGTGCAAAACACATTTGCACACCCGTGTTTTATAATGTGAGAACATGCCCCCAATTTGTGCATTCGTAAACCCAAATGTGAACTAACGCATCAGAAGTTGCACATCTGTGAAAAATGTCCTCTCAAATAAAATGATATCGAGCACAGCATTTTAATGAGCGAGCACAAATCGATGATACAACTGCTCAAATCTGTTCCTACAAGTCTCAGCTGAGGGTTTTCTCTGCTCGAATCTGCTCCTGCAAGTCTCGGCTGTGGGTTTTTTTGCAGGTAGATTTGCACCACGCCCAGGTGGTAAATGTGGTGCAAAAGTGTTTCGTATGCGTAGAACAGATTTGTATCCGTAGAAGGTGGGCGGGACAACATTGTCGCATCATCCAATGAAAGCGCCGGTTGGGACCCGTGACGTCAGCATGTGAACAAACGGAGGAAAAGCCTTTTTCCTTCGTCCCTTTTCACCAGAAATTGTAGGAAATGACTAAATGAGCAACAACAACTATCAAACTAATGCGAAGTAGTAGGTAGTAGTGAATTGAACTCTTTTTCTGTAGTTTTACATTGCATTTTTTAAGTAATGGAGAATTACATTATATGTACTCCAGCCTTTGAGGAAAAGTAGTCCAAGGTGTCTGTAACAGTAAATAAGCCGCGTTAGCTAGCTTTGAGGTGGTTTCCCGATCATTTTAGACAGGACAGGAGGCTTATTATGTGACACGGTGACGTTGAGGAGGGGATACCCATTAAACACCAGGACCTGCGGTCGTTTAATAAACAATTGAGCTGCTTCACAATCTCTGTCCGGAGCCGCAGCAGTGTCTGGACTGACGGTCACGGACACACGGTCGGACACAGACCTAGGGTTTAGCTAGAGCCTACAGGACACGGAGCCATCCCACGGAAACTATGAACTGTAAGTCTGGTTTTCTTATGTTTTTAAACTTCAAAGTTGGTCGGTATAATACGTTCAATGATGAGAAGCAACGTGTGGTTATAATGTATTGCAGGCAGCATAGCTAACCACTAGCTAACAAGTCATAATGGGTATAACAGCTAATGTTCGTTAGCATATTCTTTTAAAGGATGTACCGTTTTTTAAGGCATTTGGTCACTTCTAAGGATGTTAATAATTAACTGTTAACGTAAAATAAGAAGGCTGACCAATGAATCCTTCCGTTAATCAGTTAAAATAATCCCGGCGCTAGCCAGGGAAATATGAGTCAGCTGAATACTGGAGTCTTGTTGCTATAATAATAATCAGCGTGTCTGTATGTCTGCTTTTCTGGGACATCGGCACCTTCATACATAGCCTACTAGTTTTACATCAGGATGTAATGTTAGCATGTGTCGACCTCATATAGAGCGTTTTCTGTCTTAATAGTGGCTATGAAGATCCAAATAAACACATGTGAGCAGTATACCATTCTGCTCAGCCCGTCTCAACATCATGTTGCTGTTTCTGAATAAAAACAGGTAGACAAGCGTCCCATTATGCAAAGGATTTTTTTTTAATTGTGCAGCTCCATCGTGTTTAAATCATATTTTATATCTGTTTTTCCAGCCTGAAAAAAAACATTTACAACTAATTTTAAAAGTCACTAATGACAAGATACCCCCCACGAAGAGAATGAATTGCAGGGCTGTTATAATAAACTATATTGATTAGTTTTTAGCTTTGTGACATTATCTTAACATCTGAATGGCACAATCTGCTTTTCCACAGACTCATCTTGGCTGTCCTGCACAAGGCCTGCACAAGTGTCTGGGATTTCCACCCTGTCAGGGAGAAGCCATTGTACAGTGAGCAGCTACAGTCAGTCCTAACTATTATCCGTCATGTGTTTACTATAACATCACTAATGGGATCTAACAATTGTTTCCGTCCCCAGTGTATGCATTGCTGAGGGAAGGACACTCCAGATAACTGAAGACTTCACTGCTCCTGCTGCCTTGAGAAGATCTCCGAAGATGGAGCAGCGTGGAACTCACCTGGCAGTCACAGCACATCAGTCTGACTCTACACTCTACACACAATTTGTTTTCAATTTTTAGATTGTGATTATTATAAATCTAGACAAAGTCAGATCATACTCAATTCATAATCATATTGATTGCAGTAAATGAGGTGACATACTCAGTCATGTTTATTTGTTTGACATATTAAAAAGGTAGGGGAGATTTTGATTAAATATGGTAAACAGTTGGGCTACAGACCAAGGACTAAGTTACTAGTTTTATGTTTTGTTTTATAAAGTCTTGTTCCGGCACATGCCAGAGCATTTTGGGTATTTTGTTCATTTTCTCTTAATAAAATAATGCCATACAAAACTTTACTTGGAGGTATGCAATTGTGAGTGCATTATAGTTTTAAACTGGTTGATTTGTATTTTTCATTTTGACCGTATGTAAATCCACAAATATTTTAAAAAGTCCAAATCTTGTGATTTGTTTGTGGGGTAAGCTTTTACTATACATTTGTACTGATTGTGCTTTGATGTGATAACTGCAAATCATAAATATAATTGATATAGGGCATTTATTAGTCTTGCTTTAGCAGCATGCAGACCTACTTATTAATGCAGCACGTGATCTGAATTAACATGTTCTAAACTGCATAAAATGTTATGGTGTGACACTTTGTGATTGTGATTAATTAAAGTAATCACTGAAATGAGGTTATATGAAGCTTTGTACCCTGTTCTTCTGGACACGTCACATGAGGTAAGGTGTATAGCAGAACTGTCTGGGGATAAGCACACAGTTAAACCTGATCATCTAATTATCAGTTTGTGATACAAGTAGTGATAATTTCACATGGAAAATGTGAGATAGAGGAACAATTATTCCAATTCAGTTTTAATGTGTCCTCTATACTTTTCTATTGCCTTGTAGAGTAGGTTACTTATTCACTTCACTATTCACACGTTTAAATTAATTAAGCTTACTACATTTAGAAGACTAAGTGTATGATTTATAAGCATATTTCTGGATTTAGATACATGCTGAATACTCTGCAGCAAGATATGTAGGCCTACTTTATTTACTTTGGTCCTCAATGCCTGCAACGTCCTCCTCAACCCCTGCGTGTGGTGTGTTTTAACTTTTAACCATAGATAGTTTTAACAGCCAGGAGCCTTGACAGCGGCTGCGGGACAATAAACTATTGTCGATAGTTAACCTGCTATCGGTGTATGAATGTGTGTGAATGGTAACGTGTAAATGGGAACAGGTCTCCCTTGCAAAAGAGTCTTCGGACTCAATGGGATATACCTGTATAAATAAAGGTTAAAAAAATATATAATGGAAATTCATTCTCTATTTAATAAAACTACTTTTATTAAAATGTAAAGGTTTTAAAGAGAAAAACAGCAGGTTTAAACAGTTACACCAGTGCCAATCACACAGCAGACGTTAACTGACGTCGACGCTGGCCCTTATATCTGCTAAAGTAAACTTGTTTATGACTTTCACTACTGGCATAAGGCTCCGCTGTAGTTCCCTCTTATTCAATTCCCTTATTATTACATTTCCTACATTTTCTGGTGAAAAGAGACGACCATGGACCAGCCATGGACATATAAGGGAGACGACGGAAACAGGCTTTCCCTCAGTCTGTTTAAATGCTGACGTCACAGGTCCCAACCGGCGTTTTCATTGGATGATACGACAATGTTGTCCCGCCCACCTTCTACGGATACAACTCTGTTCTACAGGTACGAAATACTTTTGCACCAAACATAGCAGCTGGACGTGGTGCAAATCTACCTGCAAAAAACCCACTGCTGAGACTTGCAGGAGCAGATTCGAGCAGAGAAAACCCTCAGTTTAGACTTGTAGGAACAGATTCGAGCAGTTGTATCGATGGATTTGTGCTCGCTCATTAAAATGCTGTGCTCGATATAATTTTATTTGTGAGGACATTTTTCACAGATGTGCAACTTCTGATGCGTTAGTTCACATTTGGGTTTACGAATGCACAAATTTTGGGCATGTTCTCACATTATGAAACACGGGTGTGCAAATGTGTTTTGCACCAACTGTGCTGCAATGATTGTAGCAAAAGTGTCAATCGCATGACTCTTTGAAGTTGCGATGCACAGGATAGGATCTGTGCACCCGTAACAACGATTTGTGAACTCGTAGCCCCTATTTTGTGTCCACAATGGTAGAAAAAATATTTACGACTTCAAATTTACTGTTACACATTTGTGACTTTGGAGTACACATGCAAAACAAATATTTACGACTTCAAATCTACTGTTACACATTTGTGACTTCAGTTTACGCATTCGAAATCTGCAGTTACATGTGCTAAAGACTTATGCACCACATATACCTTCATACAGCCGGACCCTTCTTCTCCGCAGACCGGAGGGTGCAGGTTTGGTTCTGGTTCAGCCTAACAGACCGTAGCTTGCTCCAGGTCAGAAGATGGCAGTAGTGAGAGCTCGAAGAGTACCGCAATAAAAAAAGAAGACGAAGAAGAATTAGAAGTTTCTCTGCGCATGTGTGGCAGTTTGATGTTTCGGGCGGGATGATTCAAGACCAAAACAAGATGGATTTGATATCTGCGCTGCACTTTCTGAAGTTAAATGCAATTCCAGAAGGTAACCATTTGTAAATTGTGAACGATGTAAACGATATTTCTAATGTTATTGTTGAAAACAATAAATTTGGATATGTTAATGCAGTCCTCCAGGCTGGCTGTATGTAAAGTGGGCTGCTAACGTATTTCCCGGGATTCGTGACCTGTCAAAAGTAGCGCTGTGAATCCCATTCATTTATCCTTTAAAATTAATAAATTCCGTTCGATTTTGAAGAAAAACATCGTTAAAACGAAACTTGAGACTTTAAACCTGAATCTGTGGGAGCCGAAGGAGAATTCGGCAAAAGATTGAAGCCTCTCTGTCATACCATTAAACACACACACGTCCTATTTTTTTTCTATATATAAAATTAAACACAATAAGCTGACGTGTCTACTTGTGTGACCAGACCACTTGCATAATAAATAAATCAACTATCAGCAGCAGTCATGGAGGGTAGGAATAGTTAGTCAACACCATAGAAATGAGTATCCTCTTCCTAATATCATAAGCGTCCTTTGAATTATATTTTGTCGTGTTCTTTTAATAGTTAAATATTGTCCCACGTAACGGCTTACGTTTAGGCAAATAACAATTTTCTTTAGAATGAATCCTGTATAGATTTAGATTCCAATGTGTATTTGTTACTACTATTAACCATCCTTCACGTCATGTTTAGTACTAGCATTGTCCTACGGTCCTACCAGACCATCGTACTTCCCCTGCGTTCCAATACCCATACTTCCTTACTATTTAGTATGCCAGAAAAATATTTAGGATGTCTCAATACATGCATGTCAATTGTAGTATGCTGAAAATACCTAGATGCCCCACTAACTCCAATAGCATAGTTTCATTTCTCAACATAATGAAAAAAAACTTTAGTATGTAGTGTAGTAAAAAGAAAAAGTATGTGATTTGGAACGCAGCCAGGGATAGTTTCATTTGTACAGAAGTGAAAATTGAGCAGAAGTAGTAGGCGGGCGGTGCCGGGCTAGGTTGGTACTAAGGTAATTGTCAGAGGTATTTCTGTCCTCTTGATGCTAGAGACCTCATTTTGTCCTGTATGCAGGAGAAAATGAAACATCTTAACATTTACTCTGTGCTCTTCATGCTTTAATTAAAGTATGCCTTCTGTAAATTCTCTTTGTTGGGTCAACTAATGATGTTCATTTCTGCATTCACAATAAGCCTGATGCCCTCTCTGATCCATAATATCCTTACTCAAGACTCACACATCTTCAGGGTTCTCACAAATCAACTTCCTTGTCATGCTTGTCCAGCCCCTTTAGACGTTTGTTTGTACAAAAGTGTCGGGTAAATGTTAGAGGCCTCTGCAAGCTGTTCTCCCCCCATGTTCTCTGCATCAGGCAAATCCACCCTGACTTAAACAGGTGAATATCATTCCAAAACTTGTTCATTCCCTGTGTTCCGAATCGCATACTTTCTACTATTTAGTATGGCAGAAAAAAGATTTAGTATGTCCTGATTTTTGTTGCCAGATTTAGGATGGTTAAAAAGACCCGGATGTCTACTACATTCAAGAACTTCAGTGTTGAAAACAGCATCCTATTTGGGCGATTCTGACCAATAATCCAGTGCGAACCTGAAGTGACGTCACATCAACGGAACCTCCATATGAAAACAAACGGGGATACGACGAATATAAAAGCAAGAGGCAAGATCAAGGCGCAATGTTATGATGAAATAAATAAGTAAAGGTATTTCCCAATAGTAGGCCTACTGCATCCTAACTAGATTCTTTTTATCGTCGGGTGTAGTGTAGTATGTAGAATAGAAAAAAGAAAGAGAATGCGATTCGTAACGCAGGGTCAATCTCCTGTCTGGGCTTGGCCCTTTCCTGAAGGTGGAACTCTCCCCTCAGAGGGGGTGGGGGGTCTGTCAGTCAGAGCCTCATCAGGAGAAAAAGAAGTAGGCCTAAAAGAATGAGAAAGAAAGCAGCAACACATCAAATAGAGAAGACGCTGAATTCCATTTTTTAGGAGACATGCTGCCTTAACATCAGGCAAATGGATTGTATAGTACGCTCCGACTGGCCAGATTAAACGGGACAAGTTAAAAATCTAGTTTTAGTTCTGAAGCAGTAATGTAACTTGCGTCTGTTAGTAGACCCTGTAGTTCACCCCTCACACTCCCTGCGTTCCAAATCACATACTTTTTCTTTTTACTACACTACATACTAAAGTACAGAATAGCTTTTGGGCCACAGGAGAGAAAAAAAAACTCAGATAAGGAAGTTTTTTTTTTATATTATGTCGAGAAATGTCAAGAATAAAGACAAATACTCCAAAATGCTATCAGATTCAGATTGATTTTATTTGTCATTGCACCGTTACAGAACAACTAAATGTTATTTCAGTTCACCCCCCGCCAAGGTGGACAGGAGAGAGTGTAACTGTAGAGTCGTCTAGCGTGGGCCGCGCCCCTATTGGAGTTAGTGGGGCACTTATGTATTTTCAGCATACTGCAATTTCTTTTTCTGGCGTATTAAATAGTAGGGAAGTATGGGTATTGGAATGCAGGGACTGTTTCAGCCAGGGCCAGCCGCACACAGCCTTCATGGGGAATGTGTGGTTGGTGGTCATCACGAGACAACCATGGCTTGGAGTTTGAGAAATGTCAGTTTGAACATTTTAAGGGACGCATTCTTCATAGTAGGAATCTGACTTTTTTTTTGGGGTCAAACATTTGCCAGCTGTTTCATTTCCCACAGAATACTGTCTCTCACTTGAGTTAATGTGATGACTGTTGTGATTCTCAGCCTGGGTGGATGCAGTGTGGGACTCGGAGTTCACTGAGAGAAAAGCACTGGATGAAAACATAGAGGAAGAACTGGTAGTCGGTGGAGATGCTGAGGCCTTCAGAACCCTGTACCATTGTTTACTGGCACACGCCAATGACCAACAGACAGCTGGCAAAGATGGAGCCTCACAGGTAAAACTACACACACACACAACACACACACAACACACACACACACACACACACACACACACACACACACACACACACACACACACACACACACACACACACACACACACACACACACACACACACACACACACACACACACACACACACACACACACACACACACACACACACACACACACACACACACACACACACACACACACACACACACACACACACACACACACACACACACACACACACACACACACACACACACACACACACACCACACACAGTCTGCCATATAGCATACATACGGCTGTAAAGGCAGCTGTGCGCCCCTAGCATGTTTTACTCTGGTGCTGTAAGCGGAATGGTCAGTTTAGCTAACTTCCTGTCAGTGACTGCAGTTAGCAGTCCCCTCCCTCGTCCCTACGTCGCCACATTAATGCACTGCGGTCTTCAATCAGCAGGTTATCTAGCATCATCTCAGATCCATAAGTGTTATAAAACATGATAAAAACCATCAAAACAGACATTGTTCTGCGGGTGCACCGGCAGTGAGACGGGTGCCGGTTTGTAGCGTTCTTTCTTCTGATTGGATATCACTTTCGGGATCCCCGAACAATTTAATTTGCCGATTACATGCAGAGCAGCTGACTGAGAGATCGGAGGTATGAAACGCGCACACTATATAAGTGATCACTATATGAATAAAGAGCGATTTAATACTTATATTAACCTAAATATATCGCTCACTTCAACTTCAACTTTAACTGGAAATGATATGTCACTTTTTTTTGTTGGTAATCTTCCACCATCTAAGTTTCTGATGGATTTCCTGCTTAACAGCCCAAAGGTGTGCTAAAAACAATCATTTGCATTTTTTTTAAATTAATATTATTATTCAAATCAAGGGTCTAACAATCACAACAATTCAGTCTATGCCTCCCTTTTTATTTTGATATTTTTTGTTTTCCCCCAAATATGACTATTCATGCTTACTTTGTACATTAAATAGACATCACCACAAATATATTGTGTATGGAAAAGTGTTTCTTTTCTGATGCTTGCTTAGTTTTTATGAACAAACAAACAACTAAATGATTTGTATAGTGCAGTGAGATGACCTCACAGGTAGATAACCTATCTAGTAAGTTTACTATGACCTTTGATGTAGATGTGTTATTATTCCCTCCTCCCCTGTGTTACTGTGCAGAGTATCTGGGCCACTTTGGGGGAGAACGGAGTGTCTGTCAAGTCCCTGGTGGCTGTGCTCTCCTTCTTTGTCCAGGGAGCAACGGCCAAAGCGGCCCACGTCAAGCGGAGAGTGAGCGCTCTGCACGCTGCCTCACTCTACCTGCTGCTGCTGGGGATCCCAGGTCAGTTCATCTAACCCATTAGACACATAAGAAAGGGCCACAATACGGTTTCATCTTTTTATTTTCTTCTTTGGACTATTGAAACAAGGAGAACATACTGTTAATATCCTTGTTTTACTTATCAGCTAGTATGTGTGTATTAGTCATCCACTGTGTCGTATACGTTGCTTATGAAATACATTTCAGAGAGTTTTAGTGTTATCAATTTACTCCTATGTTGTAAGCCTACTAGAAAAGCAGATTGGATTTTACACTTTGAACATATTGTGCATTTTGAGACATACAGCAGTATTCAAACAGAAGCAGCCAGAACATCCTTTTAGAGCGTCATCATGTCCATTCTTCCAGGGAGCATTGCCAACAAGGTGTTCCATGAGGTTCTACTGGACACATGCTCTGACCTGAGCTCTCACTGCTGGCCTCAGGACAACGGGAAGAAACGCAAGAAGGACGGCCTGAAGAGCTCCCAGGCCGAGGGCAAGCGCTCCAGACCACAGCGCAAGGATCATCACGAGGTATTAAACTCCTATTAGTGTCTGAGCTATGACACCTCCCCTCCCTATGACCCTTCCCCCATCCCCAATGTGCAAGTCCTCATAGTTTGAGAATTGCCTTTTTTCCCTTAATTTTTCCCTTTTTGTTTTCCTTTTTCCATCTATGATGAGGGGCGCGGCCCAGCTAGACGACCCTACAGTTACACTCTCCTTTCCCCCCATGTTATTGGTCACTGTCTTTCTATGTTTCTTGGCGGGGTGTAAACTGAAAAGTCATTTCGTTGCTCTGTAACATGTGCAATGACAATAAAGTTGATTCTCATTCTATTATCAGCGATCATTCAAACCTACACACACCACTAATCACACAATCACACTTGTCACGGGCACAAAATTTGGCGTAGAGTAGTCTAATGCACCTAGCTGTTGTTCATCTGCTGTGGTCCAAAATCAGAGACTCATTTGTCACTCTGTTTCAGTCGGCTCCTTGTGCGATAGCTGTGTTCACCTGCTGTGTTCATTATTCCGTGTCTCAAACTGATAGCCAGTTACAAAATGCTGTATTATTAAAATGACATTTGGTAGATTGAATATAGTTGAGGCTGTGTGTGGAAGTGACCATGCCTGTTGCTGTTGTCTTCAGATGGAAGTGGAAGAGGAAGAGGAGGAGGAAGAGGAGCTTCATTTCTCTACTCAGGACCTGATGAAGATCAGAGATGGTGTGGTTCTCTTGGTCCAGAGCCTCCTCAGACTCCTGCAGACATTCCCACTCAAGGACAGACCCCAGAGCGCCAGCAGCTGCACACAGGTAACTATTGACTCAATGCTTTCCATGGAGATTTAAGGTGGAATGGTCAATTTCAATAGCCTGGAAATCCAGACCCATACCTAGAACGATAGAGGGTCTGGCCACGATCAATAGACCTTCCCAACTCAAGGGGCGGCTCCTACTCGTGCATTTCAAATGCCACTGCATTTGACCAATCAGAGCAATGAACAAGGTGAAGTATTAAGCCCAGGTCGTTTAGCGAACATAGAGTTGACTGTTAAATTAAACTTTTGCCGTGGTCGGTCGGCAAAACAGAACATTCCTCTTACTTGCTAATGAAAGATTTGAGTGCCTTTCAAGTCGTAAAGGGTCGAGGCCAAAGCCGTCTCAAACTCAAACAACATATCCGCAGCCATCTTTGATGTTTACTATCACGGCTTCGACGCATAGCTTCGAAGGAGCACTGTCGTCATCAGGTTTCGTACGCCCCAGAGCACCATACATAGGGCTCTGGCCCGCCCATATCAGATAACCAATTGAAATGTAGCTCAGGATTTCTTGACATATTTAATGAGCTTCAATGGAGAGTGCCCAGACCAACAGGCGCAGCACATTTAATTTGCCAGCGCCTAGCGGCAGGTCTGGATTTCCAGGCTACAATTTCAACCTTAAACTGCTGAAACATCCAACTGAACTTGAACACCCTCCTATTTCTCTGAAATCACCGCTGTGGAAGTGTTTTTGCGTTCCCAGTTTGCAGGCTATGCTATGCTATGCTCGTGTAGCATACTGGCCCCAAACATACTTTTTCGTAATGCGTGTGTCCATGGACTCGTCTGGTCGTGCCGTATTATTAATTTATTATTGTATTTGCATTATACCGCGACGTGCATTGCGGAATGTTTGTCCCTTGCAGTGTTCCTAAAGTACGTACATTTCCCATTAAAAGTAGGCTACATTTAAAAACATGTACATTGATTAAAATAACACTTCGGTTTATTACCCCACATTAGTAACATATTCCACTCTGTGATTAATAAATAAACAATACACTTTTATTAATAATAATAATAATAATAATAATAATAATAATAATAATTTTCATTTTTTCATTTTCCTTTATTTATTCTCGAAAGATCAATTGAGGGTTACCCTCTTTTACAATGACGTCGAGTCAATAATGATGATGATGATAATAATATAATCCTGTTGTGTTGTGAAATGAAAGAATGCACTACAATGATGAGAGCAGGTTTTTTGTTCTCCAACTATATTGGTATCATCCAAATCTCTGCTGCCCTGTTGTTTCTCAGATGAGCTGTGTTTCCTCATTCTTTTTTTTTTCCATGAATGATTTTTATTGAACCTTTTCTTTTTTTAACAAACACACAAAACATTTATAACGCCACCCACCCCACACCCCAAACAATCCTTGGATAGATGACATATGAAATGACATAAAAAAATTAAAAAACATATTAAAAACAGTTACAAAAGAGACAACTACATGAATAATACACCTTAAGTGTTTCCTCATTCTTTACAGATCTTCAGTAAGCTGCTGTACCTTGAGCCGGTGGTTGGAGAGCTAAGCTTTGCTGCTGGACAGTGAGTTCTCTTACCTGTGTCTGTCTGTCTGTCTGTCTGTCTGTCTGTCTGTCTGTCTGTCTGTCTGTCTGTCTGTCTGTCTGTCTGTCTGTCTGTCTGTCTGTCTGTCTGTCTCCGGAGCTGACTGACTGTTGTGTCTTGTCTCCACACAGAGATGCCACCAAGCTGAGGAGTGTTCCTGAGCTGGCTTTCCACGGCCTGCAGCTGCTCTGCTCGCCCAAACATGGGGATCAGAGAGAGGTACCACACAGCAACTAAAACATGCATTTCGTTAGCCTCATAACATAATTGCCTAAATCATATTTACTCTACTCTATTCTACATCTACTCTACTCTACTTCTACTTTACCCTACTCAATAAACCTTAAAATATGACTTAGGCAATTATGCTATTAGGCTAACGAAAAGTAGATGTAGAGTAGAGTAGATGTAGAATAGAGTAGATGTAGAGTAGAGTAAATATGGTTTAGGCAATTATGCTTTGAGGCTAACGATTTCCTTTTTTACAACAATTCATAATTTCCATTCACAAATATGTTCCATGTCCCCCATTTTCTTTATAAATCACAAAAAACAGCATTCTCCCTTAGACTAGAACAGAGGGATAAATAATAACAAAACAGACTAATGTTTTCCTCTTAGATTAACCCTGGCTGCATCTGTAAAACCATTCAATACAATTTCAACACGAGACACAGCTGTGGAAATTAAACAATGCATTTCTGACAGAAACTGCGTGGGAATGCGGAGAGCTGAAATAAATTGATGTGGATAGTGTTAGAAATAGCACTTTTAAATCACTTAAAACATTTTGAACTGTAAGGGTGGTAAAACAACGTGGCAGTCAACCAGACAGCTGAGTGCTTTTCTTGGTGATTTAGAAGCAGAATGTTCAGAAACAGTACTTCTTTAATAAGTATATGAGCTGAACGGTGACATGTTTTGGTCTGAACTGGGCTTAAGAAGAAAGAAAATTCCCTGCGTTCCAAATCACATACTTTTTCTTTTTACTACACTACATACTAAAGTACAGAATAGTTTTAGGGCCACAGGAGAGAAAAAAAATCAGATAAGGAAGATTTTTTCTCATTATGTCGAGAAATGTCAAGAATAAAGACAAATACTCCACTTATGTATTTTCAGCATACTACAATTGACGTGCATGTATTGGGACATCCTAAACTTTTTCTGGCATACTAAATAGTAGGGAAGTATGGGGATTGGACGCAGGGATTGACTAGACAACATCTTTATTAGTGAAAAGTGAACAGAAATAAACCACTCCAATGCTTTTAAAATGGGAAGATATTGTGATCATTTGTTCCAGAGAGAAGTTTGTAATTATATCTGCTATGTGTCCAGTCCCTGCGCAGGGTTTTCCACCGGCTCCACTATGTGATCCTGATGATGACTAAAGGCAACAGAGGGAAGCCCACCCTCCTCACACCGAGCCAGGCCATCCTCTCCACACGCAACCAGGCCATCCATTTTGTCTGGTAAAACAGCAGTGTATTAATCAATATCCTATTTCACTACAGTTATATTTATTTCCTTTGTACAGTATTCTATTTTCGTCTACATTTAAATTAACTTTATTTTACATTCTACTTTATATTTCTATGGTGCACCTTATCTCTACACTTTGTATCTGCACTGTGCCCTTGCAATACTATGTTTATTATTTGTGTCTCAGGTGTTGCTCTCTTCACACAACCAAACAGTAGAATTGCTTGTATAAATTTGAATATTATATGATTTGGTACGATAGCCACACATCTATCGGTTATTTGTAACAATCACATTATTTATTGCAACAGTCATTGTCGAAAGCATGATGACATCAACCAACCTCATCAAACGTAAAACATACATCAAAGGTGCTACATCAAAAACATAATCTTACATAAAGCATTCATACAACATACCAAAAGTCTACAATACATCACACAACAATCAAAACAAACCTAAACCTGTCTAATACATACAGTAGCTCACCTTGTCATTTATCTCTTCAATAGTTGGGAAAAAGAAAGTGCTTGAAAATGAATCGACTAAGTCACAAATGAATGGATAGATAGTAGTTATCATAGTCATACTTATGTCAAATCTATAAGATCAATAAAAAATACATCGTTGGTGCATGGAGTGTACTGGATTGGAACTAACGCTAGCATCAGGATCTATTGGTTGGCTTGTTAAACTGCAGACATGTTAGGAACGGTGTATTCATGTGTTCATGGTTGATGTGTTTGTGATTGCAGTCATCTGGTGGGTGAGCTGAAGGAGGTGGCTCCGCCTCTCCTGCAAATCCTTCTACAGCATATCTGCTTCCAGGTGATTCCTCCAGCACAAACCACAGCATTTTATTTATCCTTTACTTTTCCAGGGAAAATAACATTGACCCTGTGTTCCAATACCCATACTTCCATACTATTTAGTATGCCAGAAAAAGAATAAGGATGTCCCAAACATGCATGTCAATTGCAGTATGCCAAAAATACCTAGATGCCCCACCAGCTCCAATAGCATTTAGCAGTATTCGTCTTTATTCTTGACATTTCTAGAGATAATGAAAAACAAACTTCTTTATCTGATTTTTTCTGTGAGTTTAGTTTGTAACAGTTTTGCCTTCACAGTGTGTAACCAAATAATATTCTACTGTTTAATTTAAAACTGGGGTATATGATTTCTGATTGGTCAAAGTTTTACACTTTGACCAATCAGAGCGAGGCTCCGATTCTCTGTTCTTTGCGTGTCAGGGAGGGACCAAAGAGAACAATTGGAGCGGTTGAGGTATTTGGATTCGAATCTCTATCCCAGCTGCTATTTTCTCCCCAAATCATATACCCCAGCTGTATCAACTGTTTATGTTGAAGTTGTAAAGGCACTAGCATCCAAAGATATTTACAGGTTGCTAAAATATTTTCTTGTGACATTAGCTCACTGCATTAATATACCTGTGTCATAATGCTTGTGTGGATGTCTAGATGGTGGAGAAGAGCGAGTTTCGAAATCACGGAGCCCAGGCTGTGGGTATGCTGACGTCTCACATGGGAAGTACAGACTACGCCCGCTTCGTCAAGTGGCTCTTTAACTTCTCCAGACACTCCAAGGTACCACGCTACATGTCACTGTATTTCTATCTTATATTGTTGGAATGATTCTGAATATATGATGATAGAATAATCAAGTATTAGCCAACACGGGCAAATGAGAAGGTAATTATTGTGTTAGAAAATGGAGTCAGTGTACTATATGGTGGCCACCAGCAGCAACAGACTAAGGGGCTGTTCACATGGCAACGTTTTCAACATAATACGCAAATGTATAATATGTTTCGGGCCATTCTTATACACGACATCAGCGTTTTGGGGGGTCTGAAAACCAAAGCCTTAGGAACCAGGTTTCAAAGAGACATCTGTTGAATTACAAAATTCCAGCATCGCCATTTTAAACTAGCAAATCCTTTCCCAGTGGAAAAGATGACATCACGGCTCCTCTACGAACAACATGGGCATTACACTTGCAGTCAAATAGCCACACGCAGGTTAGAAGACCATATAAACGGATAAGCGAAGTTTGCATTGTTATCTGTGATACGTTTATTAGCGCTCCTCCGACAAATGAAATATTTGCTGCACACTTACGTCGATCAGCGGAGACGGATTATTTACATGCGCCAAGTTGCACCTGAAGGGATATCTACTACTACTACAGAGATTTAGGTCTCTTTAGCTGATCCGTGTGTATGCGGACCGTGTTCAAAAAACACTGTCTTCTGAACACAGAAGTTTTTAAAAATGAAACGTAAAGTAAAAAACTTTCCTGTTTTAAGCGAGATGGTTGTAGTGTAAACGCAGCCTAAATATGTGTCAGGCATTTATCGGTTGAATCCTTCCCTGCATTCCAATACCCAAACTTCCCTACTATTTAGTAGGGGAGAGTGGCCTGAGTTGTGCCACTTTTTACTCAAAGTGATTTTAAAGTGAGGTCTTGACAGTAAAGTCTCCAACTCAAATATGGACATATATTACAGGGTGTTGTCCATCCCCGGCAACAATAACTTTGGATCTGAAATCAACTGTTTAAGAAATATAGCTTTCGGAAAAAAAGTTGTCTTGTGGCACAACTTGCCCCCTGTGTGGTGTAAATTGTGCCACAAGAGAGAATACCATGGGGTAAATTGTGCCATTGATATATATCTCATAAACTGTAATGCAAGACAAATCCATTAGACAATCACTTATTTAAGGTTTATTTAAAGTAAATAAAGTAAATATTTTACAAAGATTGAAGGACAATTTTCTTAAACAAGGCCTAGCAGATCTAATGGTTTTACCTGCAAAGCTCACAATGACAAAGTCACCCTCATCATTTTTCTGGCCATCTGAACTCTCATCAGTGGTGTCGTTAAGTGGAATGGAGATGTCAGTCTCTTTTGAGCTACTGTAGACAATCACTTTCTTTTGGTGACCAGCGTATACAGCCATGCCAATGGCACAACTCTCAGAAATTTACTTTGCACTAGCTGCTCCGCCCTTGTAGACAGTGCAAACTGTTCTAAATGTGCTTTTATAAATACATTTTACTTACTTACTCACTTATAACTCACCCCAGGCCCTCTGGCACAAATCACCCCAACCCCAGAATTTTGGATAATAAGCATGATGCAGCAGTTTAGGGCTGACATCGTGCTAACTGTATAGACACAAAGTGTAGCATACTGAAGCACTAAAACATGTTTTCAAACGTGTCTATAATTGTTCAGACACAGTAATCAAAAAACCTTGATCATAGAAATTTTACTTTGAAAGGCAAAAAAACAGTTTTCTGAGCTTAAATGTGCTTATATCTTATTCCATGTTTTTCCCTTCTTTACAGGATGAGTCAAATGGATGGCTCTTCTTAAATATGTGGTCACATTTCCAATTTATTCTATGGTTTTCTAGAAACAAGGGGTGGCACAACTTCCCCACCGGCACAACTAAGGCCACTCTCCCCTATGCCAGAAAAAGATTTAGGATGTCCCAATACATGCACAACGTCAATTGTAGTATGGTGAAAATACATAAATGCCCCCCTAACTTCAATAGCATTTTGGAGTATTCGTCTTTATTCTCGACATTTCTCAACATAATGAAAAGAAAATATTAATTATCTCTCTCACGTGGACCTAATACTCTTCTGTACTTTAGTATGTAGTAGAAAAAGTATGTGATTTGGAATGCAGGGATAGTGTACATGTGTCATGTTGTGCTGTCTCTGTGTATAAGATGGTGCACAGGCTGTTCTCTGTGGACGTTGTGATGGTTCTGCTGGAGCAGCCAGAGAGGAGTGCAGAGGGGTGTGAGGAGCCCGAGCTGGTCTGCTTCATGCCACACAGGTTCCTGATCCAGAGTCTGCTGTTCAACCGGCGCATAGACGATTCCCCCACGGTGCAAGGCCACGCCCTGGCCAGCCTGGCCCAGTGTCTGGAGCTGCCTTCACTCAACGCCACACAGGCTGTCCACAACCTCTTCTCTGCCAGTAAGAAAGCACACGCACACACACACACACACACACACACACACACACACACACACACACACACACACACACACACTGCTAGGAAAACTGGCTTTTTCCTGTAAAGTTCATGTGAGAATGGACCATCAACGCGAAAGATGTTGCAGTGGTTAATGACCTGGAGACGTGGGATGTAATCCCGGCGATGGAAACCTTAGTTTTCCCTGGTGGAGACGAGACGGTGTGGATCCTCTGGCAGCATCTGAAGTCTTCCTGCATCCACACTATTCGCACTTTACTGGTCAATGATCAAATTTCTTTGTGATTTTCTCTACTTATGACATCTATTGCAGTATGTCCGTCCTGGGAGAGGGATCCCTTACTCTGTCGACTCTCCCTGAGATTTATTCAATTTTTTTTTTATTCCCGGTTAAGGGTTTTTACTGGGAGTTTTTCTCAGCCGAGCTAAGGGTGTAAGGGCAGGGTGTCATATTGTATCATATTGTATGAAATGTAAAGCCCACTGAGACAAATGTATTTGTGATTTTGGGCTATACAAATAAAACTGATTTGATTTGATTTATGTGGTACAGTAGAGGAATTTTGCGCTAATTCGGCATGTTAAACTAGGATTAGTTTTTGAAGTATGAAAAACACTGATGGGGGAATCAAATAATTATTTGATTTATTTAAGGGCACATTTTGATATTTCTTAATAGTTGCTATGTTTGTATCATGAAGTGTTTCTCTGGACCCCTTTCCACTAACGTAACCTCTCTTCTCTCTCTCTCTCTACAGCTGGAATGCAGACCGTCTTTGAAGTCACAGAAGGTTCAATCTTTTGTTTCTTTATTACAGAGTTTTGTTTGGCTCACTACACATTGAGTTCTATTTCTGTAGTTGTGTCCTTCATTCCTATTGGTAATATTTAAATCTATTTACAAAGTTACAATTTTTAGGACTGCAATCATGGTGAGATTGTTAAAAAGTACAAGAGAAATTAGTATTCGGACTAATAGGTTGGAAACAAACTTCCAGGTTAGTCAAACCTATTGGGAGACAAAGAGAATATGAGTATGTGAAAATAGACAGTTTCACACACTCATTCAGACCACTTTCTACTGAACTTACTTTAGTTTAGCACAGTGTCCATGTTCAATCGGGGACTATCGTGCAAAAGTTAATTTATTTCAGCTTAAAAGGTGAAACTAATATATTATATAGACTCATTACATGCAAACTGAGATATTTCAAGCCTTTTTTTGGTATCATTTTGATTATTATGGTGTATAGCTTGTGTAAACCCCACATTCAAAATCTCAATTTTTTTTTTAAATATTACATAAAATCAATAAAAAAGGGATTTTCAATACAGAAATGTCAGCCCTCTAGAAAGTATAATCATGCATATGTACTCAGTACTTGGGTTAAAGTCAAAGTCAAAATTATTTCTATAGCACATTTAAAAACAACAGCAGTTGACCAAAGTGCTGTACAAGATACAATACAAAATAACATATAAGATACATGAAAAAAAAGTTAGAAGTGTCAAAGTCTCGACTTGTGTTAAAGGCCAATGCAACAAAAGTGAGTCTTCAGCAACGTATTAAACTGTTCAACTTTACAGGGGTCCAGGTTCTATTCATTCACACACAGTCATACTGGTGGTGGTAAACTACGGTAGTAGCCACAGCTGCCCTGGGGCAGACTGACAGAAGCGTGGCTGCCAACACCAGCAGATGACATGGTGCCCCAAATAATTACTGACTGTTGAAACTTGTCTGTGGTCTTCAAGCAACTTGGATGTTGTGCCCCTCCACTCTTCCTCTAGACTGTGGGACCTTGATTTCCAAATGAAATCATGCTTCTGTCTGCTGACAAGCTTTATGGAGATGACTATTTCCATTTCCAGCAAGACTTGGCACCTGTCCACAGTGTGAAAACCACTAGTAACTGGTTGACTGACCATGGTAATACTGTACTTGGCCATACACCTCTCCTGACCCGAACCCCATAGAGAAACTATGGTCTATTGTCAAGAGGCAGATGAGACACACCAGAGCCAACAATACAGACGAGCTGAAGGCCTCAATCAAAGCAACCTGGGCTTCCATAACACCTCAGCAGTGTCAATGCAATTATGCATGCAAAATAAGATCCCAGACCAAGTATATAGTTGATGAATGAAAACACTTATCAAAAGTGCGACATTTCTGTATTATAAATATGGAATATTCTAATATTTTTAGATGCTGGATTTTTTTTTCCATGAGCTGTAAGCGGGAATCCTGAAAAGTTAAACAAAAAAAAAATGCCTGAAATATATCACTGTCTAATACATCTAAAATATATTGAACTTTCACTTTTTATTATTAAATTAGATAAAAAAAATAGCTTTTCCATGATATTCTACTAATATGAGTTTCACCTGTATGTTATAAAGATAAAAAAAAAAGCTGCATTACACAAAAGAGAACATAGATAGATATGGACCACTATCTACATTCAATAAGTAGCTGTTGAATGTAGTGGACATTGATATCAAGGCCTGGTTCAGTGAGGTGCGTATTGGTTTGAAGTGTGAGTGTTTAATATATGTAAAACTCTTTGTTTCAGGAAGCGTCAGTTCCCAACAGACTCAGAAAACCTTCCGCACTCTGCCATTCAGGACTGTGGAGATGAGCAATACGGATAGCTTTGGCTGTGACGGTGAGACAAGTCAAACCAACCTCACCCTGCGTTCCAAATCACATACTTTTTTCTTTTTACTTCACTACATACTAAAGTACAGAAGAGTTTTAGGGTCACACAGGAAAGAAATAAAAATCAGACAAGGAAGATTTTTTTTCATTATGTCGAGAAATGTCAAGGATAAAGACGAATTTGAATGAAGTTAGTGGGGCATTTATGTATTTTCAGCATACTACAATTTGATGTGCATGTATTGGGACATCCTAAATCTTTTTCTGGCATACTAAATAGTAGGGAAGTATGAGGATTTGAACGCAGGGTCAGTGTCACTCAAATGATTCTTATCTACATGCATTAGGTACTGGGTGCCATTTTGAAAAAGATGTGCAAGAATTCTTTACACACTTGTATTATTATATAAATATTTTTATACACATGAAATTGACTCAGAGACGTAAGCTGTTATGTCTTTTCCGATGCAGCAAAAGAGAACCTGGCTCTTCTCCTCCGACGAGTTAAAGACCCAAAGACCAACGTGAGGAAATCTGCACTGCAGGTATGGGGGAACATTATTCTATCACATGTACAGTATCCTATTTCACTTCAGTTATTATGGCTTTTACTTTTTTATTCCCATATACAGTATTCAATTTCACTTATATCTAGGGCTGTCAAACGATTCAAATTTTTAATCACAGGATTCTGTGGATTAATCATGATTAATCACGATTAATTTTACCATTCAAAATATTCCTGAAAAATTCGAATTTTCTCTGTATATTGTTGTATGAACGGAAAGATAAAGGACAGAAGGTGGATATGTACATTTAAAATTAGTATGTTTATTAATTGAAAATCCAAATGATGGTTTTAATACTGAAAATTAATTTAAATCAACCTAAAATATATAGGCCTACCTACCAAACCATAATTCAATTGTCTCTTTACTATGTCTTTGGGCAAATATAGGATAGGCTATAGAATGGCATTTATTTGGTGAATATATAGGTTGTGCATCCTTGAATACACCTTGATTACAGTGTGTGTGTGTGTGTGTGTGCGGCGTGGGTGCGTTTGTACGCGTGACCACGTTCTAGGGGACTGTTCATTTGTGCCAGGAAGCCGACGTTATGTTGATGTCTACTCACACACACCTCTGAAAACTGCAGACGTTTGTGTCCTCACGGGCTCTGAACAGAGCGGACAATGTTTCTCCTCCTGTTGCTCCCGACGTCAACTGTCACCCGCGGCAGTTGATTTGATATACTATCTATGCCCCCGACACAGACGTGACCGTTAGCAGTTTAAAACTTTAAAACACGGCACGGGCTAACAGGCTGCTATGTTTGGCTGCGCGCATCATTCTGCGCATGCGTTAAATGCAGATAATTCCAGAAATTAATCACCCTGCGTTAACACGTTAATTTTGACAGTTATATCTTTATTTAGGATTCTATATGTATTCGGTGCACCTCATCTCTACACTTTCTATCGGCACTGTGTCCTTGCACTACTGTTGTGTTTATTAGTGTCTCAGGCAGAGGTGGGCAGAGTAGCCAAAAAATGTACTCAAGTAAAAGTAAGTTACTTTAAGATTATAATTACTCAAGTAGAAGTAAAAGTACTCATAAAAATTATTACTCGAGTAAGAGTAAAAAAGTATGCAGTGAGAAGACTACTCAAGTACTCAAGAGTACAAGTAGGCCTACTGAATTACTCCGGATTTATTTTTGAAATATACAGAGCAACACAAACGGTACAGAATAGACACGAACATAATATAAAACAGCAATGTTCAAATAAAGATATGTTAAATAACATAATTTTAAATAAAACAATAAATAAGGTATTTAAAAATCAAATGAATAACCCTTGAACTCAAACAATAATACATTAATTATCTGCCAAATTAAATACATCACCCTTCAAATAAAATGATAATAAATTAGGCTTGTCCAAAATTATATTAATTAAAACCAATACACTTATAACACTGTTGCAATTGTTTTGCACATACACATTTTAAAACAAATTCCTACAATATGTCACTGGCCCTGAGAAAATTATCTAGGTTGTGTTTAGCCCCAAAAATATAAAACACACAAAATTAAACTTCGTTACACATCAAAACCTGCTGGCACACTCACTTAACGTATGAAACTACAGAGTGGCTGAACAAAGAGACCACTCTCAGACTCACGCAGCCAGACTGGGGCATGCGAAGTGAGTAGGCTACAGGGAGAACATGTGTCAAAGAAGAACAGTTTCTCTGTAATTGCGAGTGTGTGGGAGTCTGTGTCACTGTGATTGTGTGAGTGTGTATTTGAGGCCAGGGGTGTGGCTATTGCTCCTCGGAATCAGCGGTTTCTTCCATTTTTCGACTCACCCAGATAGTCGGTAAAATATGCGTTTAACCTACATGGCACGGCCACAACATCGGTGCGGAACCGCAGCCTTTAAAAAAGTCCGCAGACATTGTTGAGCCCATGGTTGAGCCCTATGACAACATGACAACAGTTGTCATGTGACTGAAGTGGCTGCATTTGATTGGCAAGCTTTTGTAATGTGGTTTTTATTGGTTGAAATAGTCACGTGATAGAGATGTTGGCTGAAGACTTCCTTGGGGAGAGAAATCATGAGAGAAATAGCTCTCGCATGTAATAAATAAAATATATAAGAAAATAAGGTAACGACCGTCACGTAGCCAAATGGAACGTCGTAAAAGTACCGTTCTTTCTTCAAATATTTACTCAAGTAAAAGTAAAAGTATGTTGCAATAAAACTACTCCTAAAATTACAATTTATTCAAAAAGTTACTCAAGTATTAGTAACGGAGTAAATGTAGCGCGTTACGACCCACCTCTGGTCTCAGGTGTTGCTTTCTTCACTTGTGTGTTTCTTCCCACATTGTTGAAAGGAGCCTGGGACTTAAGAATTTCATTGCCAATGACTGTTGCTGTATTTGTTAGTTGTACATATGAGAAATAAACCATCTTGAATCCTGTAACTTTGACCTGAATATGTATTTAAACCCCTGGCTTGCTTGTGTTAAACAAAGAGATGCACAGATGACCTTCTAACCTCTGCTGTGCCCCCCACCCCCTCCCACCAAGGCTCTGGTGGGTCTCCTGAAACATGACGTCATCCCAATGAGCTGGGACAATGTGTCCACACTGTCAGAGCGCTGCAGAGACCCGGCTGTGTCTGTCAAGAAGAAAGCCCTGCAGTGTCTGGGAGAGCTGCTCACTGTGAGTCTCTAGCAGCAGCACTGAGAGAAGAGAATAAAGAATAGACAACTAGGATAGAAACAAAACACAGATGGTGTTATTGACAATAAATATCAGTAATTGAGTAAGTCAAATTAGGAATATATTTTTCCTTGCTGCATAAAGTTACATTTTGCACACTTGTACCTCTGTTTCCACTGATCAGCACAGTTCGGTTCAGCATGGACCATGGTGACCATAAATCTGTTTTGTGTTTCCACTGCCGACAGCCTTACCCTTACTTTGTAGGCAGGTTTATGCTGGACGGTAGATAGGTGTGGTAAGGCCTTGCCTATTTTAGTACCCTTCCCAACTTTTGACAATAGGAAACGCAAATAAATGCGCGCCGAGCCGCACCAAACAAAACTGCACCGCTAAGTGGAAACAAGGGTTTAATATAACATCTCCGCTTCAACACTCGGCTCTTTTAAATCAGGTCTGAAAACTTTACTGTTTCCGTTTTAACCTGTAATTTTACATTTTTATTTATTTTTATTCTTTTTAAATTTTTAAATTATTTTATGTTTTATTTATATTCATGTTTCTCATTCGCTTTTTTTTATGTATTTTTTTAATGTGTGCTCTATTCTTGATGTGTTTTTGTTTTTGCATCTGTAAAGCACCTTGAATGGCCTTGTGTCCGAAATGTGCTTTATAAATAAACTTGCCTTGCCTTGCCTTGCCTCCAAACAAGTCAAACCTGACCTGATCTCTGACCAGAAAAAAAGTGTGTTAAACATTTTTCAATGCACCATTAAAATAAGTGTGTTTTTTGCGTTGACTTTGGTGTGCTGCCAGGTGAAGCCAGAGTGCTACGTGAGCCAGAAGGCGTGGCTGCAGGGCGTGGTGCCGGCTGTGGTGGACTGTGAGAGCTCTGTTCAGGACAAGGCCCTGGAGGCTCTGGAGCAGGTGCTGCTCAGACAGGTCAAACCGTACCGTACCAGCCAACACCTGGACGCGGGCCAGAGGCTGGCCTGGGCCCTGCTAGGCCTGCTCTGTCACCAATGCCAGAACCTCAGGTTGGACAACTTTCACTTAACTTTGTGTTCCTTTTTAAATAAGAACTCGTCATACAGTGGAAATTGGAGGGCAATACTGGATGCTTTGTTTTTTGTTGGTTTTTTGCTGAGTTAAAAAAACACCAATTATAAAAAATTCAGCTTGTTGTGTGTTTATTTATTTTTTATCAACTTCGTATTGATTTTTAACATACATACAAACAACTACCAAGACATGAGACAGACTACAAACCCCCTAGCCCTCCCACTTCAGGTCAATACATTAAAGTCATGTTCTTTACACTTCCCACGGCATCAACTAAAGCAGGCGTTTCCCAACCTGAAATGCTAGTACACATTTTATTTTTAATTTTTTTCCTGACTCAATGTACTGGCCCCTGATCTTTGAAGAACCCAAAAAATATTCTTTAAAAATAAATTATTGACTGGCTCATGATAGGCCCCTGATCTTCGTAGAGGGGGGCATACGGAGATCAGGGGCCTATCATGTGGCTGTAAATTTTTAGATATTTTTAATAATTTTTAATAATAACATTGTTCGGGGCCACGAAGATCAGGGGCCTATATTGAGTCATTTAAAAAAATAAACAAAGACTTCAGAGAGAGAAGGAGCTTCGGGATAAGGTATTATTTTAAAAATTTGACTTTTTGAACCTGTCCTTTCTGCTTTTTGGTAATTCTGTGCTTCCAAAAATTATTCAAGAAAAAAGTAATAAATAGCTCACATGGACACTGTTGATTTAGCTTTAGTTTTATTCTCAAAGTGCACCAGATTGATGAATTTTACTTTAAAAGGTAAATATTTTGCTCCCCCGGACCCCCCTAGAAGGTCCAGTGTCCCCACCACAGTCTCCCAATTTCAAACTCAAAAGGCATAGTATTGCTGAGACATTAATATTACCAGCTGCTATCGAAATGGTAAAAACGATGTGCGGGGATGTCAATTTGTGCACTAATCCTGGCTACTCTACATGTGCAACACGGTATAACAAACATGATCAAAAAACTAGTTAGAGAAAAAAAATTCTCTGGGGTCACCAGAAATGTTTGATGTCACAATGGGGTCACAGCTCAAAAAAGGTTGGGAACCACTGGACTAAATGTTCAAGTTCTTAGGTATAGCACCGTGTGATCTTGCAACTGATTGTTACATGTTGAGAATATCCCATGTCTTTAGCTGCTATAAGGCCAGCCAGCCACACTCGCCGTGGTTGAAAAAAGACAACCTTAATTAAGAGTCATCACTTAAAAGTAGCCTGGCTCCGCCCGGCTACCTACATCCGGCCAAATTTAATTTTCCCTTCAGTAGTCAGTCTGGTGATGGGGCGTATTATTGGGATCCTGCTCGAACAGATTTCTGTGTGTCCAATCAGTGAACAGAGCGAGTGGCTGAGAACGATGACGTCGAAGTCGCGCTCCAGTTTCAGTTGAATGCTGCGTTCCTTTATACTCAGAAGAAGGAGATTTCCGACTTGGTAGTTCCGACCTGTCTGTGTTCCAGTGCATCTGCTCGCGAAAGTATGGATGCCGACAACCTTTCTCGTCCAAATAACTAAACGTTAGGCTCTAACAAGTTAGCGTTGCCAGGTACCGGTAGATCCATAGACCACAATATGTAGTGAAGTCGGAAATTTCCGAGTTCCCTGTCCAACTGGAACGCACCGCCAGAAGCCAGCTCATGACACACGCGACAACCAAACGTTATGCGATTGGTTGGCTAATCCAGAGTGGCACTGAGCAGATCCAATAGTTTTAAACTTCAACAGACACCCGCCTCCAATTGAGTGAACGTTTGCCAATTACAGCACTTCCAGATCTTCTGTACAAATGAAATGAAGTACGATGGTCTGGTTGGACCAGGTTAACTTAAAAGCAGAACCCATGGAGAAAATGGTACTGTACATTCCATGATTACTGACAGACATGACGAGACACGTTCCCAAAATGTAAAAACCTCTGGACATTCCCAAATCATATGAATAAAGGTGCCCCGGATTTACCCTGGGAGCAAAATCTGCAGTTAGGGGATTGTTCGGCTAATTTCCGGGGAGTACAATATGTTCTCCATTACAAAATTCTAATGTATCATCTGATGGTTTGGATTCCTTTAGGAAGTAAACCAGACTCTAGTCCAATTTATCTCAGTTTTTTCCCCCCATATATTATCAATCAGCATAGTTTTAAATGTTAAATGAATGCCTTTATCCACAATGAGTATAATGTAGAAACCAGACCAAGCGTAGCAAAACAAAAGAATATATACAATTGATGCAGTGGTAGTACTCGCCCCTGGGGGATTTTCAAGGCATTTAAAGGAGAACACAACTGCAAGTAAAGGAGTAAAGAAGAAGTTGGGTTAGGGTTAGCTAAGCTTGTTGTGTGCATTTGATATATTTGTTTTGTACATTGTGTTTAGTGTTGTTGTTTTTGCTTTGCAATCTTCGTTTGACTCATTGGAAAAGAGGGTCATCCCTCAATGATCTCTCCAGTATAAATAAAGGTTAAATGAAATTAAGATATATGCATAAAGTTTTTCAGGTCTTTACTGGCCTCCAAATAGCTGTATTGCTTGGAGTAGAGTCCCCTCCTCATCACTGGTTTTTTTTAACAATGTGTTTATTGAGTTTTCCATTTTTTGACCAAAAAAAAAAAACAGACATAATAATTATAGAACATTTAATTTAAAAATAAAAACATAAATATATATACACTCACCGGCCACTTTATTAGGTACAGCGGTTCATTTTCTTGTTAACACATAACTATTCAGTCAATCACATCAATGTATCTAGGCATGTAGACCTGGACGGAACAATTTATTGAGGTTGAAACCGAGCAAACGGGATGGGGAAGAAATGGGCTTTAAGTGACTTTGAACATGGCAATGTTGAGGGTGCCAGGAGGGCTGGTATGAGTATCTCAGAAACTGCTGATCTACTGGGATTTTCACTCTAAACCATCTCTAGGGTTTACAGAGAATGGTCCGAAAAAGAAAAAATATCCAGTGAGCGCCATTTGTGCAGACGTAACATGCCTTGTTGAAGTCAGAGGTCAGTGGAGGATGGGCATACTGGTTCGAGATGATAGAAAGGCAACAGTAACTCAAATTACCACTCGTTACAACCAGGGTATGCAGAATACCATCTATGAACGCAAAACAAGACCAACCTTGAAGCAGATGGGCTACAGCAACAGAAGACCCCACCGGGTGCCACTCCAGTCAGCTAAAAACAGGAAAATGAGGCTACAATTCTCACAGGATCACCAATATTGGACAATAGAAGATTGAAAACTCATGCCTGGTCTGATGAGTCTCGATTTCAGTTGCGACATTCAGATGGCAGGTTCAGAATTTGGCGTAAACAACATGAAAGTATGGATCCATCCTGCCGTGTACCATCAACCATGCCATGTTCAAAGTCACCAAAACCCCCTTTCTTCCCAATTCTGATGCTTGGTTTGACTTTAGTACATTGTCTTGACCACGTCTAAATGCATAAATGCATTAAATTGCTGCCATGTGATTGGCTGAGTAGCTTTTTGTTTTTATAAGCCATTGAACAGGTGTACCTAATAAAGTGGCCGGTGAGTGTATATGTATATATACACATTCATACGACACATAGAAAATAATAAGAAAAGTATGTAAATGTACGCATTCCAACACAAGCAATCATTATTATCGATGATATAATCTTTGCCCTCCTCATCACTGTTGACACTAATATTGTCTGTTTTTGTATTTTGTCTTCAGCCGATATTTCAGCAGGGCTTTCACCATCTGGTCCAAGCAGGACCTGTTCACCCAGACATTCATCACCAGCCTGGTCTCACACACCGAGGCAGAGCACAGTGCCGGGGCCTGGCTGCTGCTCTCTAAGGTGGTGGCCTCTTCCCCCACACTGCCTTTTGGCAAGATCCTGGAGGCCTGGGACAGCATGCTCAGGTCAGACACAAAACACACAGCAATTTAGACACCACATTTACATTTAACTCTTGTTCTTATTTTACAGCTAGAGTATCCAGTGCATTATCATATTGATGCTCAGTCCGCACATTGTCATTATGCCCTTATATTGTACATTTTCAATCTCTTAGTTTACTGTTTATTGCACATGTTGTAAAATAATCTTCTTCTTAATATTGCACATTTTCAATTTATTATTCCTATGCTGTTTTGATTTTTCCTCACATTTGCATTATCTAGAAGTGATTGATTGTAGACTAGATATTACTTATCTTATTTGATCCTTTTGTACTTATTCCACCATGTGCCAGAGATAGAAACGTACTTTGGATTCCTCTGTATGTATGGCACATATTGCAGAAATTGACAATAAACTTGACTTGACTTGATGCTGGCAATTAATCACGATTAACTTTACCATTCGAAATATGCCCGAAAAATTCGAATTGTCTCTGTATATTGTTGTATGAACGGAAAGATAAAGGACAGAAGGTGGATATGTACATTTAAAATTAGTATTTTTATTAATTGAAAATCCAAATGATGGTTTTAATACTGAAAATAAATTTTAATCAAACTAAAATATATAGGCCTACCTACCAAACCATAATTCAATTGCTCTGTCTCTTTACTATGTCTTGGGGCAAATATAGGATAGGCTATAGAATGGCATTTATTTGGTGAATCTATAGGTTGTGCAATCTTGAACACAACTTGATTACAGTCCGCGGTGTGAGTGTGTGTGCATGCGTGCGTGGGTGGGAGCGTTTGTACGCGCGACCACGTCCTAGGGGACTGTTCATGTGTGCCAGGAAGCCGACGTTATGTTGACTCACACACCTCTGAAAACTGCAGACGTTTGTGTCCTCGCGGGCTCTGAACAGAGCGGACAATGTTTCTCCTCCTGTTGCTCCCGACATCAACTGTCACCCGCGGCAGTTGATTTTATATACTATCTATGCCCCCGACACAGACGTGACCGTTAGCAGTTTAAAACTTTAAAACACGGCACGGGCTAACGGGCTGCTACATTTGGCTGCGCGCAGCTACTGATCCTGGGTCAGCCACAACGTTAAGAGTGACTGTAGTACAGAGCCAGTGGCATGCACGGGGCGGATCATTCTGCGCATGCGTTAAAAAAATGAACGCCGATAATTCCAGAAATTAATCACCCTGCGTTAACGCGTTAATTTTGACAGCCCTAATATATATCTATATATACAGTCATATGAAAAAGTTTGGGAACCTCTCTCAGCCGGCATTATAATTGACTCTGCTTTCACAAAAAAAAGATAAAAGTGGTATGTCTTTAATTTAACAGGAACAGCTAAGTACTGGGATGTTTTCCAAACAAAGATTTTTTGAAAAGCAGTATTTGGTTGTATGAAATAAAATAAAATGTGAAAAACTGGCTGTGCAAAAATATGGGTACCCTTGTGGTTTTGTTGATTTTGATGCCTGTAACAGCATGTAAAACTGATGACTTTAAACGCAAAGTTGGTTGGATTATGTTGTTAAGCCTTGAACCTCATATAATTGTCTGTTTAATCATGGGAAAATGTATTTTAGGTGCATAAATGCAAGTTGCACTTCTCTTTGACTCTCTGCTGAAGTGAAACAGAATGGGATCATCAAAACAGCTCCCAAAAGATCTGAAAAACAAAGATTGTTCATTGTCATGGTTTAGGGGAAGGCTACAAGAAGCTTTCCCAAAGGTTTCAATTGTCAATTTCGACTGTAGGGAACGTTGTCAGGAAATGGAAGGACACAGGCATAGTGGCAGTTAAACCCAGGCATGGCAGACCAAGAAAAAAACAGGAGCGGCATAGGTGGAGGATTGTGAGAATGGTTGCACACAACCCACAGATCACCTACAAGAACATCTGGCTGCAGATAGTGTATCTGTACATCGTTCAACAATTCAGCGCAATTTGCACCAAAACACCTGCTTTTTATAAAGACCAAATAACTTAATTTTTGTCTCATCAGTCCAAAGCATTTTCTTCCAATATGAAGCTGGCTTGTCTAAATGATCTTTAGCATACTCCATGCAACTGTATCTGTGGCGTGGGCGCAGAAAGGGCTTCCTTCTCATCACCCGGCCATACAGATGTTTTGGTGCAAATTGCACTGAATTGTAGAACCATGTACAGATACACAATCTGCAGCCAGATGTTCTTGCAGGTCTTTGGAGGTGATTTGTGGGTTGTCTGCAACCATTCTCACAATCCGCCGCATATGCAGCTCTTGTACTTTTCTTGGTCTGCTAGACCTGGGTTTAACTGCAACTGTGCCTGTGTCCTTCCATTCCCTGACAACGTTCCTTACAGTAGAAATTGACAATTGAAACCTTTGGGAAAGCTTCTTGTAGCCTTCCCCTAAACCATGACAATGAACAATCTTTGTTTTTCAGATCTTTTGGGAGCTGTTTTGATGATCCCATTCTGTTTCACTTCAGCAGAGAGTCAAAGAGAAGTGCAACTTGCATTTATGCACCTAAAATACATTTTCCCATGATTAAACAGACAATTCTATGAGGTTCAAGGCTTAACAACATAATCCAACCAACTTTGCGTTTAAAGTCATCAGTTTTACATGCTGTTACAGGCATCAAAATCAACAAAACCACAAGGGTACCCATATTTTTGCACAGCCAGTTTTTCACATTTTATTTTATTTCATACAACCAAATACTGCTTTTCAAAAAATCTTTGTTTGGAAAACATCCCAGTACTTAGCTGTTCCTGTTAAATTAAAGACATACCACTTTTATCTTTTTTTTGTGAAAGCAGAGTCAATTATAATGCCGGCTGAGAGAGGTTCCCAAACTTTTTCATATGACTGTATATATCAGTGATTCTTGAGAACCGGGACAAAAGGCTGGGACAACATGCAACTGCTGTAATCTTTAAAAATAAAAATCTTTAAAATTGTAGATGTTATTAGGGATTAAGAATAGAATGTCTGGAGCACAATTATCCCCTTAAATTTAATTTGATTATTATTATGTTAAATTTATGACACTTGTTATCCTCTAATGACGTCAAAAACAGTGTGTCCACAGAGAAGATTTCAATCTTTCATATGCAATAAAACCTGATAAAAATGTACTTTAATGATTAAAAAGAGCTTTTTTCATCAAAGGCAACACTAAATAATCTCTCATATCAATAAACAATGTTTTTCTACAACACATTCATGTTTTATAAGGTTTCTAAGTGGGGGGACACTTTGTCACCACCGTCAGACATTTCATTAAAATGTAATAAAATAGGGAAATATGAGGGGCAGCTGTCTCCGTGAAGGACCTATTGTCACAAGCTATCTGTGCAGAGTACATTAGAGTCAGACAGGCTCTGATTAGTGTTGTAGTTTTAGAATATTTTACATTCCAAATCTTGAAAGTCCTGCGTCACAACCATGATATGTCAACACCGACTTACAATTTCTGAAGAAGTTATTTGAAACGTTTCCATAATTTTATATTCCTGAAGTAGTTCATACTAGCACCAATCATCAACAGAAAAAACTAATGGCTACTAGATGAATTCCATTTGTTTTGTTTAAGAAACGTTAAATATGTCAACACCGTCAGATGTCAACTCCGTCAGATTTCCTGTCTGACGACGGTGGTGACAGGCCAATGACGGAGTTGACATTCAATGCGAAGGCATCATATGTGGGTGGTTTTCAAGTTATTATAATTATATTAAATACAGAAATAGCTTTTAGTTTTTCTAATACTGTATTTATGGAAACTCTCACAATCTTCTTTTGTCATGGATGATTCTTAAAAAAGTACAGGATGATATACAAAATGAGGCGATTTGGTCTGAGTCTTTTAGAGCTAGTCTGATTGAAACACTGTAATGTGAATCTTGAATTAACGCTCAACCAATAATATGCTGTTATAAAATCACTGTTATTGATTATTCTATTTGATGGTTATCTGGGTTTTTGTTAGCCTGGTCCAACCAGACCATCGTACTTAATTTCATTTGTACAGAAGGTCTGGAAGTGCTGTAATTGGCAAACGTTCACTCACTTGGAGGCGGGTGTCTGTTGAAGTTTAAAACTATTGGATCTGCCCAGTGCCACTCTGGATTAGCCAACCAATCGCATCACGTTTGGTCATCACGTGTGTCATGAGCCGGCTTTTGACGGTGCGTTCCAGTTAGACAGGGAACTCGGAAATTTCCGGCTTCACTACATATTGTAGTCTATGAATCTACCGGTACCTGGCAACAGTAACTTGTTAGAGCCTAACGTTTAGTTATTTGGACGAGAAAGGTTTTAGGCGTCCATACTTTCGCGAGCAGATGCACTGGAACACAGACAGGTCGGAACTCGGAACTACCAAGTCGGAAATCTCCTTCTTCCGAGTATAAAGGAACGCAGCATTCAACTGAAACTGGAGCGCGACTTCGACGTCATCGTTCTCAGCCACTCGCTCTGTTCGCTGATTGGACGGCTGTAGATTCTCCGGAGAATCTGGGAAATGCGCTGTACACCCAGACTGACTACTGAAGGGAAAATGAAATTTGGCCGGAAGTAGGCGGGCGGGCGGAGCCAGGCTAGGTTTTTGTCACGACCGTCCGATATGTCAAATTCATAAGATATACTTGTCAACTCCGTCAGATATACTTGTCAACTCCGTCAGATGAGTCAACTCCGTCAGATTTATATTATTATGATAACAATACATAGTGATATTTCATAGTTGATGAGGAATAGTTGGTCATAAGAGAAAATCTAACCAGTCACCTAACATGAGAATGTGTTTTGAAATGTGAAACACATCTTGATTGCTGTTCATTTTAAAGTAAACATTCTATTACACAGTTAAACTGAAGAACATAGAGGAAAATTGATATAAAATATCTATAGTCATATACATTTTGAAAATATTTTTTGTGGCCTCTGTCAGTCTTAGTGAATACTTGTGATCACAATTCTTCTCATGGGTCTAGGAAAATGAATGTGTGTTTTTGGTGTCTGACGGGTGTTGACACAAAATAAAGAATGGCAAGGTAAAAAGCCCATTTTGATAACAAGGATAAAAGCTGGGAGGTTGTATCAAAGCTTAGCTCAGTAGCTTAGTATATGTTGGAAACATACATGTAATTTAATTTGCCTAACATAGGGTTTGTATTTTTTCAACATTGCACCCTGTTTTGTCCCACTTTTCAAGAATCACTGATATATATGTATATGTATATGTCTAATCACACACACAAGCCTCTGAACAGAGAGGCCAAAGTTTCTCCTCCCGTTGCTCTCGACATTAACTGCCGCCCGCGACACAGACGGGCCGTTTGCAGTTCAAAACATGGCATTGACTTGCGTGCTGCTATGTTTAAGTTTGACCGCGCGCAGCTACTGATCCTGGGTCAGCCACAACGTTAGAGTGACTGTAGTGCAGAGCGGGTGGGATGCACGGGGTGGATCATTCTGCACATGCTTTAATTACGTTAAAAAAATTAACGCATTAATTCCAGAAATGAATCACCCTGCGTTAACCTGTTATTTTTGACAGCCCTAATTACATTTTTTCCAATGTATTTTTGTTTTCAGTTCCAAGGAGTTAAACGTGACAACATGCTGCCACATACTGGGTGTGATGGGAGACATCGCCAGGAATCTGAACGAAGACACCAAGGACAGGATCGTTGGTAAGTGATTGGATATGGAGAGAACATTTACAGGAGTCTGTCTTCTGTCTCTCTCTCTCTCTCTCTCTCTCTCTCTCTCTCTCTCTGTTCTTTCCCTCTGCATGGAGGTGTGAGTGCTATCTTTTCATTCATTTCATTTTATCATTATTTAACCAGGTTAGTCTCATTGAGATTAAAATCTCCTTTTCAAGAGAGACCTGGGCAAGATGGACAACAGTACACAGATACCATTGCAACATTACACATTAAGATAAAATACATGTTCAAAACGCACCTGGAGTGCAATTGGGAAACTACATTAAAGTGATGGATTAAAACTTTCGCAATTTTCGACGGCTTTAAATTGAGTCCCTAGGTCCTTTTGCAGGCTATTCCAGGAAGACGCTGCAGAACACTTGAAGGCCTTTTTACCCAGCTCTGTTCAAGATTGAGGAACAGTCCTAAGCACATTGGCCCTTATTAACTCACAGTGTGTATGCACAGATTCCTGCCTAAACCGTGTGTGTACCAACGTTTCACGCACAAATTTATGATTGATCAATATCTTCGTAGCTAAATTTTTTCATATTCTGAGAACAAATTTAGAACTTCCTCAGACCATGCGTTTGCACAAATTATACATGTTCCACTGTCTTAGAAAATGTAAATACACACTTTTAACAAAATGCACAGCATATTAAACCCACATTAATTTAAAAAAGGCTTATAGAATATGTTTTGAACTTTTCATTTAACAATGCATTGGCCAATGGATTGAATAACCATGAAATAGATTGCATTGCAGCATATATAGAATGTCCACATGGAAATGTAACCGTTACGTTTTTTTGTTTTTTTTGTTTGCATTGCTATTTTCTTTTAAATCAAATGTGAGTGTAATGTATTTCTGTATTCTGTATAACTGTGTTAGGTTGTTCATATTTTTTTTTAAACAAGCAATTGAATAATATAGGCTTATCTTCAAATTATATATAAAAAAAAAAAAAAAACTTTTAAGTGACAGTGCATACTAGCCTGGTCCTTAATTTGTACTTAATTTCATTTGTACAGAAGGTCTGGAATCGCTCAATTGACAAACGTACACTCACTTGAAGGCGGGTGTCTGTTGAAGTTTAAAACTACCGCCCAGTGCCACTTTAGCCTGGCTCCGCCCGCCTACCTACTTCCGCCCAAATTTCATTTTTCCTTCAGTAGTCAGTCTGGTGGTGGGGCGTATTCGTGAGATTTTTCCGAACAGATTTCTGAGTATCCAATCAGCGAACAGAGGAAGTGGCTGAGAACGATGAGGGTCGAAGTCGCGCTCCAGTTTCAGTTGAATGCTGCGTTCCCTTACGCTCGGAACTCGGAAATTTCCGACTTGGTAGTTCCGAGTTCCGACCTGTCTGTGTTCCAGTGCATCTGCTCGGGAAAGTATGGACGCCTACAACCTTTCTCATCCAAATAACTAAACGTTAGGCTCTAGCAAGTTACCGTTGCCAGGTACCGGTAGATCCATAGACTACAATATGTAGTGAAGTCGGAAATTTCCGAGTTCCCTGAACGCACCGTCAACAGCCGGCTCACGACCAAACGTTATGCGATTGGTTGGATAATCCAGAGTGGCACTGCGCAGATCCAATAGTTTTAAACTTCAACAGACACCCGCCTCCAAGTGAGTGAACGTTTGCCAATTACAGCACTTCCAGACCTTCTGTACAAATGAAATGAAGTACGATGGTCTGGTAGCGCCAGGCTAGTGCCACTCTGGATCTGCCAACCAATCGCATAACGTTTGGTTGTGTCGTATGTCATGCACTGGCTTCTGCAACTGAAACTGGCGCACGTCATTGTTCTCAGCCACTACTGAACGGAAATGAAAATAGAGCAGAAGCAGGTAGGCGGGCGGTGCCAGGCTAAGTCCATGTTGGATATCATCACTATTTCCCTCATGTTTTGGCAAAATGCCACTGATGGAGATTTGTCAATTTATTCCAGTAATCCTTTGATGTTGGACTGACAGATCAGGTGGCCCCTGTCCTCCACTGGTTTCATTTTTTCGCTTTGATATCAAACCATTTATTTTTCACCTGAGCAACGTTTCTCAGACGGCACAACACTTTACGTTTCCTACCTCCGTTATTAGGTCAGGTCTGTAATGCTTTCTCTCTCTGTCTGTCTCTGTCTGTGTCTCTCTCTTTCTCTCTCTAGCTGATCTGATGTCTTGGTTGAAGACTTTTACTCTGTCTCTGGAGGTGATCAGTGCCTCGGTAGAGACTCTCCATCAGCTGTGTCACAGTGAGGACATCAAAGACACTCAGGTTGGAGATCTGGCCCTTCTTATTTTACAACTGCAAATATATACAATATCAAAGCACTGTAATCAGGCCTTTTCCTGCATAGTCTCATAATTAAAGCCGTTGGTACAGAGGAGTGTGAAGCCTGCATTTTAATTTTTATGCAAGTGAGAAACAAAATCAGGGCTCCCACACAGTTTACAAGACCCTGTAGAATCCTAATTTATCAAAAGAGATGCACCGATCCACTGTTTTTCAATTCCGATTCCGATATCTGGGTTTTGGATATCATCCGATACCGATACTGTCCGATATCATAATTATTGTACATTTATTTTTTTGGTGGTGATGGTATGTGTAAGGTTAACAAGGCAACACAGCAATTCTGATTTAAAAAGATCAACACATTTACACAAATGCATAACAGTTTATCTTAACAGCTTTGAACTGTTTGCGTGCAGAACATCAGAAGTCAACTTTTGAATTACTAATATTAATATGTGCTATATCACATAGTTATGGTCCGAACTTTTTAATTTCTTTCATAGTTAAAATAATTTGGATTTATTAAAAAATAAAAAAATCTTGTCAGTCATATACCCGATACGTAGATTGCAGCCATATCGGTCGGCCCCATCCCTATTAATCCAGAATACAAAAGAGAAACGTCTTGAGCCAGACAACTTTGTATAGGAAATTTAGTTAGATGAGTATGATTAATGATATGTTCCAGCAGTCACAGCTCATAAGCCAGTTTGAAACATATTCTCCAAATTATGATCGCACAATATCATCTTCCACGTCGTACAGTAAGACTTGAGAAAGGCATCAGTTATCCCCCAAATCCCACTTGTAGGTTCTGTGGTGTTATGTGTGGATTTTCTGTGTTTTTCTCCAGGCTTCTCTGAACCAGCACTGTGGAGAGCTGGTGTCAGTGTGTGAGGCTTATCTGGCCAGCATCATCCTGAGTGAGAAGGGATCCCAGAACATCAACGAGGAGCTGATGGTGAGAACCAGAACCAATTGCTTTTTGATTTGACTTTTTACCCCTTTTTTCCACTGCTCCAGACAGAACTTGGTTGTCACACTGGTACGCCTAACTCTTACCATTACAGGTGCACCAGAATATATTTAAGGTGCACCCAATATTCAATTTTTTCAAGTTGCCATAGTAAAAGGTAAACCTGATTTTATAAATGATTGTAAACGGGAGTAAATGTTTCGAAAACTTTATTATTTTATTTTATCTTATCTTATCACAGCACACTCAACAAGAAATTATGATAAAACTCTCCCTGAGATGGTATAACAGTAGTAGCTCATTGACCAGCCATGGACCTACAAAGAGCGTGGCCGGCTTAGCGCCGACATGATGACTCTAAAATTATTTACAATACAAAAAAATTCTTAAAATGTCGATATTAAACATATTGCAATATTTTTCAATATTAACACCAGCATATATGTGTTCCTTAACAACATAGTAATTGAATTCAGCTTCTATCTCAAAAAACATGTAAAAGGATGCAGTTACACTTTAAGCCAGGGTTTGATTAAAGAAAAGAATGTTTGTCTCTTCCAGATCAAATACCTGCACACTCTGGGCGTGGTGTCGCTGCACTGTCCTGCTCAGGTTAGCAAAAGGACAGTGCTGCTGGTGGAGTCTGTCCTCACAACTCATACTGACAGACTGGCAGGTAGGCAGGATGGCATTATAGGAGACACAGCTTCTTTGTTCTAGAACTTTTCCCTTGGCATTCTGATCGAAGGTCGAGAAAGTAACTACATTTTATATGTACAGTATATACACTCACCGGCCCCAAAGATGCTCAATAGGGTTTAGGTCTGGAGACATGCTTGGCCAGTCCATAACCTTTACCCTCAGCTTCTTTAGCAAGGCAGTGGTCATCTTGGAGGTGTGTTTGGGGTCGTTATCATGTTGCAACACTGCCTTGCAGCCCAGTTTACGAAGGGAGGGGATCATGCTCTGCTTCAGTATGGCAAAGTACATGTTGGCATTCAATGAACTATAGCTCCCCAGTGCTGGCAGCACTCATGCAGCCCCAGAGTGGGGGCTTTTTTTTTTCAGAATTGATTCAAATTGGCCGAATTGATTCGCGGGCCACATCAAAACGTGTGGCCCGCGGGCCTTCAGTTTGACACATGTGCTGTATACCTTAATTTTCGGACTATAAGCCGTGCCTTTTTCCCCATTTTTTGACCCTGTTATTACACAGCACAGTATATGTTCTGTAGCTACTATTGTAGTAAATGCAAAAACACTTGAATACGTTATGCAAATATGCAACTTGTTTGTTGAAATGTTAATAAATGGGAGCTTCCTCAAGCAGCCATCTCTTTCCCGACAATCCCCTCTGTGCACAAACTCTTACATGTGGTAATTAAACATTAAAACACCTGCGGCTTATAGTGCGGAAAATACGGTATATATATATATATGTATGAGTTTTTTTAATTTGGTACAAAACACATTAAATAATGAAATCTTACTTCATGAATCTTGTATTTACCCTATTTATAATTAAAATTGATAGCCCTAGTCCTTGACGTAACCCCCACCACCCCCCGTAATTATTTAATTTATTTATTGAAATATTTGAGTAGTGTGTTGCTTTGTGCTATTTTTGTTTGTTGGTAATACCTCTGAACAGCTAGGTGGGAAAACATGGTCAAATCCTATACTTTGGAGTTTTAAAAATAGGAACGAAGGAAAACAATACATTTATATTGTGGTATAACAGAGTTGATTGTTGTTATTGTTGCTCATTGACAGAGTGCCAGGAGGACCTGCCCACCTCTCTTCCTATGTCCCAGTTCAGAGCAAACTCTCTGCCCACCAGAGTCAGAGCGCATGGAGTCATCACTTTAGGTAAACTCTCCAGCTCTCTCTTATAATGAATTCAAAATGATCCAGTTTTAATACACAGCCTAGGCTCTGTAAACAAAGGGTATTCAAACAAAGTGTATGTAAACAAAGGGGCCCACCGTAGCTAGCAACATGCCCGTTTACAGATCTTAGGCTGTGTATTAACTCGCAATCACAGTACGTACACGAAGGGGATCATTAGGAGACATTTACTGATTTTCACAAAAAAAAGTTAATTTGAAAACAAGCGTTCTCCAGAAACTCTGATTCCACCTTTAAACCTCCATGCATTTCAGCAGTGTCATCATTTAATGTTTGTGTGTGTGTGTGTGTGTGTGTGTGTGTGTGTGTGTGTGTGTGTGTGTGTGTGTGTGTGTGTGTGTGTGTGTGTGTGTGTGTGTGTGTGTGTGTGTGTGTGTGTGTGTGTGTGTGTGTGTGTGTGTGTGTGTGTGTGTGTGTGTGTGTGTGTGTGTGTGTGTGTGTGTGTGTGTGTGTGTGTGTCTTCAGGTAAACTGTGTCTGCAGCACGAGGAACTAGTCCAGAAGTACCTGCCGGTGTTTGCCAGAGAGCTGGAGCTGGGCACGGAGGTGGCTGTGCGTAACAACGTGGTGGTGATCATGTGTGACCTGTGTGTGCGATACACCAACATGGTGGTTCACTACATCCCCAACATCTCCGCCTGTCTGCAGGACAGTGAAGCCGTCATCAGGGAGCAGACCCTCATCATGCTCACCAACCTGCTCCAGGTCCGCACATGTTCTACACATTCTACAATAGGCAATAGTTTGGTCTCTTTGTACTTTTTACTTCTGATACTTGAGTACATTTTAAATCCTGACACGTACTCTTGATACTCCAGTACATTTAATGTAAGATACTTTAAGACTTTTTAACTCAAGTGATTTTCCTATGGGCGACTTTAACTTTTTCCTAGAGTTATTTTCATGTAAGATATCTTTACTTTTATTTAAGTATAGTATGTTAGCACTTTATACACCACTGGTCGGGCGGTGTCCTGTTGATTTGAAGAGATAGTGGCTTGGTGCTAACTTGCTTCAGTTCTCTTGTTGCTAACAGGCTTGGCTGGTTGACCTTGTGTCGTAGCCGCTGGCGCTAACAGTGGCTTCAATTTAGGACGCTTTCACACCTGCTGTGTTTGGTTCAATTCAAACAAACTTGGGTTCAGGCCAAGGGGGCGCTCATGGTGTAGTGGTTAGAACGTCCCCCTTAGATGCGTATGTTTCAGAATAAAAGTAACAATCGACTAGTTTGAATTGTCCCAACAAAAGCAAGGGTATTTGAAACTAAGTAAATAACTATCTCAGTTTGATATATTCAAGGCACTTTCAGATCCTCCCTAGACAGTAGGACACTTAAAAAAGGAAACATCTGATTGCTGGTTAAACCCAGATTGGACAGCAAAAAGATACCCACATTTTAAACCTTTTAATCTCGTTTGACTCGGTGGAAGACTCGAAACTGATCAGAAGAAATCGTCACTACACGTACAAGCATTCTTCGGTTATTTATTTTTAAATTCCTTTGAATTTTCAGCATTTCCTCATTCTCGAATGGAAAATGTGCATAAAAACGTGTAGCTAGAAGCCCTACTAATGTCTATCTCTACTTGCTCTGTTCTTTTTATTAGGAGGAATTTGTAAAATGGAAAGGCGCCCTCTTCTTCCGCTTCATGGTAGCGCTGGTTGACCCGGTCCCTGCCATTGCCAGGTAAATCAAACTGGATAGATAAAAAGATGATTAATAAAGTGAATCATTTTGATATCGAATAAACATCTGATTTTAGGACACCTTACGCCCAGTTTGGACCAAAGAATCGCCGTGCAACAACTTGCAACGAGACTGTTTTGGAACATTGCAGGGGGAAAGTTGCAGCGGTGTGAACTGGTCATTGCAGCGCGGCTTATGCCGTTGCAAGGAGTCGCCAAAGATTGAACATGTCAAATCGCCAGGTCTAGTTTTAGAAAGCAACGATGTAGCTATTTCTCTTTTCCAGCCAATGACTACAATGCAGAAGTAGTGGAGAATGACAAAACACAGTAACTCTTGCCTACTCTCAACCGAAAATTAAAATACAACTAATCGCAAACCTAAGTTAGGCTACTTTTTAGCAGGATGCAAGTGATGCTGTTGCTCTCAGCTGTGCCAGAACGTTCACAGTTGCTGGGGAAACTACCTACCGTCGCAGCCCGGTGCAGCAGTGTGAACTGCCAGTTTTTAGAACGTCCAGTCAAGCGTGTTGCGAGCAGTTTTCAAGCATTTTCAAGTTTGCGTGTCGTTGCGTTGCGAATCTTTGGTCTGAACTGGGCTTTGTTTGTAATACTGTTTACTTAACAGTATTTTTTATATATCTTTTTTGTGAATGTTGTACTTGGAGAGCAAATGGTTACCGACGTCAAATTCCTTGTTTGTTTACGCAAACCTGGCCAATAAAGCTGATTCTGATTTTGATTTATGACTCCAAATCGCTGGCAGTGTTGGGAAAAGTAACAGCAATGGTCAGCTTTATGTTCAAAATCCACCAAGGCTGAAAATGTTTTGGATTTTTTCCTTTTTAATAAACACTTAACAAAGGGCCCTAATATCATGAGTAGTGCACTAATCCATGTGTATTTCATTTGGGTCTAGCATGTATGAGCACACAGTGACAATGTGTACCTAATAGCGCGTTCATGTGGTGTCGGACACATTGGAAAAACAAGTTCCCGAGTGGGGAAAAATGCACTTTGAATGCCGGCTGAAGTCGGAAACAACAACTCGGAAACTCAGAAAACATTTTTGGTGCCCGACTTGACGTCATAGGCATTATCAACATGGCAGGCAAAGATAGCTGTTTTATTAAGGATTTTATTATTAGCGTGGTGCTTATTTGAAATCAATCTGAGCCTATTTCACAGCTCACTTGATCCGTTCCTTTTCTCTTTGTTATCATGAAAATACTGGAACGATCAGCATTGAGTTGGATCTGTGTGAGTAGGCTAATAACGGTCCACACATCTTCTTCGTAGCATTGTTTTTATGGTTACGACCAACATTCCGTCTTTCCGTCTTGAGAGCACGTGAACGCACCGAAGTCGGATGAACGACTTCAGATCTGGCAAACTTGGACCGTCCGAGGAGCACATCAATGCACCATGAATGTAATAACGCACATAATCAAACTAAGGTTCCTGTGTCTGCTGTTCCAGTCTGTGTGAATACTGCCTGCTCCACCTGCTGCTGAAGAAGAACCCGGAGATGTTCAGCCAGCACTTCATAGAGTGTATCTTCCACTTCAACTCCTACAGCAGACACAAGTCCTACAACAAGTTCCCTCAGAGTGAACGGTAGGAACCTGTCGGGAGAGCTTTTCTCTCATTCATCTTTCACCTAATAAAGTGGTGTGTGTGTGTGTGTGTGTGTCAGTGTGTCAGTGTGTTTGTGTGTGTGTGTGTGTGTCAGTGTGTGGCACATGAATGTAATAACAAAAAATTATAGTCATTATTATTATTAGTGTTCGTTTATTAATTAGTCTATTCTTATTTTCTTTTAAATCCATGCAGAGAAAAGGTTCGTTTTTCCCTGAAAGGAGCTCAGCATCGCAGCAAGCGCTTTCGCATCTACGTCTTCCTGTTGGAACACTTCACAGACTCCCAGCGCTTCAACATCCTCAACAAGATCAACCAGAATGTCTTAGGTCAGCAAACACACAGCAAGCTACCGGCTCCTCTTAACCCATTGATGACTATGGCAATCTAGGATGCATGTCCTTAATGCCTGAGGGTTTTCTGAAAAAATAGTACGAATTGTCAAGTCTACCAAAACCTTAATATCTAAGCCTGTGTAGCACATAGAAACATGAAATAAAATACATTTAAAAGTTAAGGTTCACAGGTTTTATTTAAACATGCTCCCTTAGCGCTTACAAACCAACAAATATTTCTAAAAATTGTCAAAATTAGATGAATTAGAAAATTATTAAATATTGTTAATAAATAGATGCAATGTGTTGTGTGATTTTCGTCAGTAGTCTATAGTAGACCTTGATTCTGCGCACCAAACGCCACTAACTGTTCCGTCGCCGACATAGCCGGCGTATTTTTTTTATTATTTTGTTTTATTTTTTTATTTTTTATTTTTTTGATTGAAGTGATTTTCGGCAAACCACACAACTTTTGGGTGGTCACGTGGTCTTAAAAAAATCAACAAAACCCACCTCATGTGTATTTGAACCAATGACAGTGCATTCTATGCTGGGAATGCCATGAAAATTAGATAAAGTAATAATGCTGCGCGATGCAGCATCAGGCAGGAGAGCCAATGTGGCATCGCGCAGCAGCCGTCATCAATGGGTTAAGGCTTATATGTTAACCTGTCTATGGAGATTGTATCAAAGGGTGCTTTATGAATAGTAAACATCAGTTGGCATTTTCTTTGTGGATTCTGGACTGTTGGCAAGCACCAATGTGGACGAGCAGTTTTTATTTTTATTTATGTTTGTTTTTTTAAGCTTTTTAAAAATAAAATAAAATAAAAACACTAACAATAAAAACAAGACAAAAAACAAAAAAAAACTGTCTATACAGAGTCAAATCGAATGGAAAAATACTAAAGCAGCAGAGCACATGAATCAGGTGGTTAAGTATCTTCCAAAAATAGTTTCCATACTTTACTAATACCGTCTTGTGAATTCTGTTTGTTAAAGCGAGCTCCTTCCCTAGCAAAGTAAATCATTTGGTTCAGCTACCTCCCTGGGGCCTGTTTCAGGAAGCGGGTTTTGAGTCAACTCAGAGTTTGTTCGCTCTGAGTTAGTGGAAACTCTGGGTTTTCCGTTTCAGGTAGCAGGTTCAGCGTAACGGAGAGTCAGTTACTGCGGCAACAGACCCAGTTAGACTAACCTGCTCGCTCGGAGGTTTGACCTACTCTGAGTTTGTGTCACTTTACGCTGCAGCTCCGACTGAAGTGTCACAACTCGTCCCTGTACAGTTTGAAGCAAATTCACTCCATAGAAATCTCCTTTGGGATGTTTTTATCATTTCCTGATCATTTGACGTTTGATCAATCATCTATCTGATCAGTATTCTCAGCCCTCGTGTCTTTCATATAGTCGGCCACTTTACACATAGTGAACATGCTCTACATTCAGATTAATAAACCTATTTTTGTTGAATCTCATTCTTTTTTTTATTAACAGGAGTTTTCTAACATCTGTGCCGCTGAGCAGTATTCTGTCAGGCTGAAATGTCACGCTGCGGCTGCATGCGATCGTTACTGTTCACTTGTGTGATCACAAAGTCACAGGCGAGCCTCGTTAAATAGCCTAATACGACTATATAAATCATTTTATAAATTAAACTGTGTTCACTTGCTGAGGAACATGGGTTTGGTTATAAATCAATCAGGCTCTTCAATGAAAACTGTCGCCTAATTTATCTGACGTTAAAGTCTTTCACTCCCCGATTAGTTAAGAGGAGCGACAGTCTGTTTACTGCACATGATTATAGAAACGCATGCTTACAGCGAATAAAAAACACAGTCAGCAATTTGGTGCTTTGCCAGTTTTCATACTTTTGCTGCTGCTGATATGCGTCACTTTTTAAAATAGACTATTGCTCCTCATACGGAAGCGTAATGATTCTCTCAACAAAAAAAAAGTTTGCTCCGTTTTTTTCTGAATTGCCAAGGTGATTAGATCAGAGTTATGAGATAATAGCCTATTCCAATGAATTATTCTCCGTAGCCTACCATACAGGCCTATTGTGCATTTATTAATATTTCTCACTCTAGGGGGAGGAGTGGAGACGTAGAGGAATTTGTCAACCCTGCTTTCTGAATTAGGCCCCTCGAAAAAGAGCAGTTTGAACCTGGAAAGAAAAATTAAAAAAAATCAACATCATTTGTAACCTCTGACTTGTTCCTCTCCCAGCATGCTTTGCAGATGAGGAGCTGCCTTTGGATGCAGACGGTGCTGACATTCTGTCTGAGACCTTCAACATCCTGAGTCTGAAGGAGATGAAGCTGCAGGCTGTCAGTGCTCCTGGAGGGGGCGCTGCAGAGGAGGAGCCAGAGGAGGAGAACATGGCCCACATGGCCAGGGCTGTCCTGCAGGCCGCACAGAAGAAGGTGGTGTCACAGGTCAGCAATGGTCAAAGCAGAACGTTAGCAAGCCGCTTCAGTCGTAAGCAATTCTGGAGAATGTCTGTTGACAAACGGAGTTTTTGTCAAATCAGTGAATATCTCCTCACAATCATTTTCACATGGTAAGATGGCCCCCCTTTGTTTACATTAGCCTCGTTTGAGATGTCGCCGTCTTGCTCAGACCTGCGCAATTATGACGCTCGGCTTGCTGAGCGCACAGCATTTTTGTTGTGCGCTCAGCAAGACGCGCGTCATAGTTGCGCAGGTGATTCCTGCACGTTAACGTTGTTGAGGGGAAAGGCTTCTGATTTCTGATTGCATTTCTCGAGCCTGAATATATTGTGCCATGTTGGCAAACTATCTGCGCGACAAGAGCAAATATACAGTGAGACGCACCCCCTCCGTTAGTTTCAGTCTACAGACGAAAAGTTACAACCAGCACCTAAGCATGGACTTCGTTTAAATAAAGCGTCTAATTTTTATGATCAGCGCTCTGATGCAAATTCTGAAGTCTGAACATTACGGTGTCAGCTGTGGTGTAGTTTTTTTTACAGCAACTCAACGTGCACTGCAAAAAAAAGAAGGCAATAAGTCGATCTTTTTGTAGATTCATAGCCTACCTCCTCTTATAAGTCGAAGTACAAATCAATGAATGGTTCACAATCACATCCCTAGTAAAATATTAATTTTACTCTTAGATTCGAAGGTTTTACTGATTATTTATTTTGTGTGGCTTTTTAGTTGTAGTCTATGTTTGAGGAGCACAATTGGGAGTTTTGTTTATGTAATGTTGAAAGAATTGGCTGAATTTTCATTTCGGTGCATCCCTACAATGAATAATCGTCTTTAATAACCGTGATTACAATATCAATCAAAATAATCGTGATTATCATTTTTGCCATAATCGAGCAGCCCTAGTGCTAGATAGTAAATACTTTAGAAAATTGTGTGTAGATTTGAGTTGAGATCCTCTCCACAGGTCCAGAAGAAAGCCTTCATCGAGAACACAGTTCCTCTCATCATCAGCCTGAAGAGCCTGCTGGAACAGAAGCGCTCTCCTGTCCTCAGAGACCTCATGGCCTACCTCCAGGTGAGACCAACGCATGGACATGCACATACTCTCTTCATATTCAATTTGATGGTTGAATGGGGAATTGTTGGCCAGTGTAATAGCTTGTATATGTTAGGGCTGTGGCAAAAAGGTCCATACGGCACTATACAGTAATATATATATTTTTTTAATATCTTTATCGTATCGTCAGCTCCAGTATTGGTATTTTAGAGCAAAAAATAAATTCTGGTTTTAAACTGGTGGTGTGAACTACAGCCTCGGCTCATGTAGATGTGACGCAGGAGGGCTAGTTGCCCTGAATTGCCAGGGTTTTGGATTAAAGTAATCATCAATATAATGTGATGGATTAAGACCACCCAGCAACTTGTATTTTAGCTTCAGTTTTTACAATTTCATTGAACTATTTGGAATATCGCAATACATCGCAAAAGGAATTGTATCACAATGTGTCGTGATCATACAGTGGCTTGAAAAAGTATTCGTACCCCTTGAACTTTTCCTCGTTTTGTCACGTAATAACCACACACGTACATTTATTTTATTCAGATTTCATGTGATCACATAATTGTGAAGTGGAATGAAAATGAAACATGGTTTTTAATTTTTTTTTATAAATAAAAAACTGAAAAATGTGGCGTGCAAAGGTATTCAGCCCCCCTGAGTCAATACGTTGTAGAACCACCTCTCGCTGCAATAACAGCTCCAAGTCTATTTGGGTATGTCTCTACCAGCTTTGTACATCTACAGACTGACATTTTTGCCCATTCTTCTTTGCAAAATAGCTCGAGCTTCAGATTCAGCGTCAGATTGTATGGAAAGCGTCTGTGAACAGCAATTTTCAAGTCTTTCCAGATATTCTCAATTGTATTTAGGTCTGGACTTTGACTGGGCCATTCTAACACATGACTATGCTTTGATCTAAACCATTCTATTGTAGATCTGGCTGTATGTTTAGGGTAGTTGTCCTGCTTTAAGGTGAACTTTCACCCCACTCTCAAGTCAGTTGCAGACTCTAACAGGTTTTTTCTGCCTTGTATTTGGCTCCACCCATCTTCCTATCAACTCTAACCAGTTTCCCCTTCCCTGCTGAAGAACAGGACCCCCACAGCATGATGCTGCCACCACCATGTTTCACAGTGGGGATGGTGTGTATAGGGTGATGTGCAGTGTGAGTTTTCCACCACACATTGCATTTTGCATTAAGGCCAAAAACTTCAATTTTGGTCTCATCTGACCTGAGCACCTTCCTCCAACCCTTGCCACAAACCATTCCGTGGACGCAGCATATGCAGATAAGACCAAACTTGAAGTTTCTGGCCTAAATGCAAAATGCAATGTGTGGCGGAAAACTCACACTGCACATCACCCTGAAAACACCATCCCTACCATGAAACATGGTGGTGGCAGCATCATGATGTTGGGGTCCTGTTCTTCAGCAGGGAAGGGGAAACAGGTCAGAGTTGATGGGAAGATGGATTGAGCCAAATACAGGGCAGAAAAACCTGTTAGAGTCTGCAAAAGACTTGAGACTGGGTGGAGCTTCACCTTCAATGAGGACAACTACCCTAAACATACAGCCATATCTACAATGGAATGGTTTAGATCAAAGCATAGTCATGTGTTAGAATGGCCCAGTCAAAGTCCAGACCTAAATCCAATTGAGAATATCTGGAAAGACTTGAAAATTGCTGTTCACAGACACTCTGCATCCAATCTGACGCTGAATCTGACGCTCGGGCTATTTTGCAATGATATTTATCATAAATCATATTTAATTTTCATTCCACTTCACAATGATGCGCCACTTTGTGTTGGTCTATCACATGAAATCCCAATAAAATAAATGTACGTGTGTGGTTGTGACGTGACAAAATGTGGAAAAGTTCAAGGGGTACGAATACTTTTTCAAGCCACTGTAGATAGTATATAAAATGGATGTAGCATCCGGGCTGACCTCAGTTATTCCTACTGCATCCAATTCTCCTGGCTTATGCTCGTCGCCATCTTGTGATTTCAGTAAGTGTTTACAGAAGTGCCACGCTGTTACTGTCTTTGAAATGCATTTAGTCATTTTAAGGGGAAAACACATTGTATTTATTATTTCAACTATTGAGTTATTTTTCAAACAGCATGCTAGTGTGGGCCAACAAGATTTATTTTCTGAATTTTCAATGCTGCTTTATTTTTATGTTTTAAATTGGGAAATACATGTTCCAAAACAACCAATAACCTCTGTATTTAAAAATAAATCAAGCTAGTAGGCTAAAAATAATCATTAATGAATTATAGGCTATCGCATCACAATAGGCCTATTGTCCACAATAATCGCACGACAGCCACCCATCAAAAAAGGAACTTTAAAAAGTTGAATTTGCACTTTGATGTACATACACATGTTAACCCTTACTGTGGTGTCACAAGAAGGAAACTGTAGGGTTAGACAGTGAGACCATAAAACACTCTTTCTGCCTTTTCTCAGGCTAGGATGATCCGATTTAATTTTTGTTTGCACATTTATACTTAATAGGATCTCCGAATTCAATACACCTTCATATTCCAACTCGTGAAGTCGGACTTTAAGGGATTTGCACAAATCTTTAAAGCGCTAGCGTTTGGTCTTCCGATGGTCGTAGAAAAATTGTTTATACAACTTCGCCGGTAGAGCATAATGCTTTTGGTTTTGTCCAAATCGGGCGAAAACTGTAGGAGGAGTGTGTTTTGGTGACTGACACGGTTTTGGCGATGTAGCGAAAAATCTATATATACGCAAATGGGCGTGGCCTATCTCAAAAGATGCAGCTGACTTGTGGGCATCTGTGGATAGTTTTTGACTGTCGGACGTTTGGTGTGGGAGTTATAGCCCCAAACGCGTTTTCATTTGTTGTAGCGCCACCTAGTGGCCGGCATGTCTGATTTTTTTTGTCTGCGTACCAGGCACGGACCTGGATAAGCCATGCAAGTGGCATGTCCCAACCCTTTACGGTTTGGGCTGCAGCACCAGTTTTACGTAAGGAATAATAATAAGCGGAAGAAGAATAAAACATCCAGCAAAAACAATAGGGTTCCCTGCCCAGCAGGGCTATGGAACCGCGTAACTCTGCAAAACGCGGTCCCAGGCCCTTCTCGGGCTTGGCCCCCTAACTAGCCTGCTAGAAAAAAAATGTGCCCCCCTCAGTGTTGTCATGGAGATATGACCTAAACATACAGAATAGAATAGTTTTGTGGACCAGTCCGTAAATAGGTTTAATAAGACGGTGAAAACGGCCTGTTTAACAAGTGAGTCAACAAAAAATTGCTCACTTTTGGTACCACCCCCCTAGTGGCCACTGGAAGTTACTGCAATGTGTGTCACTTCCGCATTGGATGCTGAAGTGTATCGCTGTGGTTGGGGCTTGATCGTGATGCATATCGTGAAGTCCTTGCCAGTACACAGCCCTAGTATATGCAGATGCGAGCGGAGAGAAAGAGGAACATTGTGGAACATTTGGCATGAACTAGATGCTAGAAAAGCCCTTCTTCAGATGACACCATGCTGTTGTTGTATTCCCCCAGGTGACCATGCAGGACTACCGTGAGCAGGTGAAGGAGTTCTTCAGTGGGGACGAGCAGCTGGGGGCGGAGCTGGAGTTTGCCCTAAAGAAGGCTGAGCAGGAGAGAGAGATGGAGGCACAGATGGAGGACTGCAGCCTGAGAGGAGACACCAGGACTCCCACTGCTCAGGTCAGAATACACACAGACAGGGAACTTTTATGATATCGGTAAAAAATAAAAAAAAAATCCGATATCAATACTTTGACTTCGATATCGGTTCCCTGAACAAATACGTCTTTTCGATTGCAATGTTATTAAATTATTTACAAGCTCGTTGGCATAATATCAATTTGACATTATATCAATGATTACACCTTTTAAAGTAGCAGAAATGGAACTGCCTGCCTTCCAGATAAGCACAAATGGAGCGATCTCCTGAACCACTGCAGCTCCAACTAAATACTAAAGGAACGAAATAGAAACAATACAATGAACAAGTGCAAATAGTTTTCAGGTCAAAATGAAAAGGTTTTCAGAACTCGATGGTATGGAGGCGTTTCGGTTGGTGCCAAAAAAAGTAGCAAACTTCGATACCCAGCCGTACTTGTATGTACAGTAAAATAAATATAGAAAAAGAACCAACAATGATTCATCAATTAATTGATAGTGAAAATTATGAATGTCCTTGTGCTTTAAAATGGGTTCTTTGAGGCCTGGAAAAGCCTTAAAGGAGAAGTAAGTGATATTTCTCTGTTAATATAACTGTTAAATCACTCTATATTCATACAGCAATCACTCAAACAGAATGCGCGGTTCATAACACAAGTCAGGTGAGAATCCCGCTCGTTTGATCCAATCAAGAGACAGAGCTCTATAAAGAGGCGGGTCTCTGTGCCCTTGAACGATGACTCGCTGCTCTCCATCGCAGCACTATCTGATTGTTTTGAGAAGTTATTGCAATTGAATAGTCGTATTCTTTATGAACTGCGGGTGCAGGACAGAATGTAGGAGTTCCCCACAGTGTGTTGTGGTGTCATGGTGTCTGTGCTCTCTGTCTCCTCAGCATTCGGTCCAGGCTTCTCCCATCGTGCCCCGCACCCTCCTCCCGTTCAGCTTTGCCACACCGCAGCCGCCACGCCCACACCCCCACTCTGCCAGGCTGACTCTCACTGACAGGTAGGCTTCCATCATAGCACACAGGACTCCACAGGAACTCAAGCACATTTCACATTACGGGAATAGGTATGTTACGTCCCTGTCTAGGGCTAGGGACTGTAACTTAAAAACCAGATAAAAGAAAAGTAGGAGTCGGGCAGTAAAATAATGGGTAATTAATTCTTAAAAAAACAAAAGTATATCAACTTAACTTCACCGGTCAAAAACAGTTCAGCAGCAATATTTCCACAGCATGGCAGCGAGCAGAGCAGGGGCAAAGACTCACGGCCTCCACACACATCCTACGTCTACTGCGCGTCTGTGTCTGACTTTTTTTCACTGACCATGTAATCAACCTAGAGTGGCCACACATCCAACATCAGACACACTGCAGACGGCCATCAGAGGCGAGTCTGCAGCGACGCTCTCCTTTACCTCAGGAGGCTCGCCTATTTTTTTCTGAGACGCGCGTCTCTCTCGGGTCTCGCTGCTTTAACTGATAGAGAAATACTCTGCTGAGAGTCATATTGACTTCATACAGGCAGCTTTAGCTGTAGTTTCACCATTTCCTGGTGTGTCCCTTTCAAACTAAAACTTCCAACAAGCGAAAATGTGGCAAAAAAAAGAAAGAAAAAAAAGGCAATGGGGCGCACGGATTACTGTCGAGACTCAATATTAGACTCAATATAAATCATATGCATCATAAATGACATGAAAGAACTTCATTTTTAATGGGAATTATCTATGAAAACTCTATGTAGAAAGACAGACATGTATATGCTGCCCACTAACACCTGTGCATGATTGAGCACTCAATCAGTGGCAAATTAAAGAGAAGGGAAAAGAACACACTAAGAAAACACCCAAAACAAGCCCATACGTAACAAGGTATGACAACGCTTCTCGTTTGTCATAGGACAGAACCACCCCTGCGTTCCGAATAGCATACTTTCTACTATTTAGTATGGTAGAAAAAAGATTTAGGATGTCCCGATTCTTGTGGCCAGATTTAGGATGGTTAGAAGTACCCTGATGCCTACTACATCCGGCCGAGATTTTTTTAGTGTTGAAAACAGCATCCTATTTGGGCGATTCTGACCCACAATCCAGTGCGCACCTGAAGTGACGTCACATCGACGGAGCCTCCATATGAAAACAAACAGATGAATATAAAAGCAAGAGGCAAGATCAAGGCGCAATGTAATGATGAAATAAATTAGTAAAAGTATGTCCCAATAGTATGCCTTCTGCATCCTAACTGTCCCGACTCCAGATCTTAAACAGCGACTAGTTTTCCAGCTCTGTTTTTCCACTTTCAGATAAAGCCACTATGAGTAACTTTGTCCCTTGGCCAAAAGCGGTAGTATTTTTACGACGCCCGCTATCGCAAAGCTGTTTTCTAGCTCGTGCCAGGCGTGCGAGTGTCAACTTCTTCTTGCGTATGTCTTTAGATCCTCAGCTCGGTTGTAGCAAGCCACTCCAGCGTCTCGTCATCCAGGTTCGTTAGGCTAGGGTCGCCATTTGGTGGCCGATGTTTGGGACAGCTGGTCAGGACGTGATCTACAGTCTGTAGGGGGTCTACACATTCACAGTGGGCGCTGTCCTCGAGGCCCCACCGCTGCATTGACTCTCCGAAGCGTCCCACACCTGTCCTCAGGCGGTTGAGGGTTGTCCACTGCCTGCGGGGTAGGTGCTCGCCGGGGACGTCTGTGGGATCCTCAATGTAGCGGTGGAGTCTGGATGGTACTGCTGCTCTCCACTGTTCCGTCCATCTGGCCTTGACCCAGGAAGCTCTGCTGGTGTCAGCTGGTGTAGAGCTTAGCAGTTCCTGGGCATGTATGTCAAATGGGCGGCGGGATTTGAGGCGCTTGCGCTGTGGTCTCTCCGTGATGGTCTTGTGGAGGAGGTGGGATTCACTCGTCAGTGCCTTCTGAGCAAGAGCCAGCATGGCTCCCTCCCGTCTGATCTCGGCTGGGGCGATTCCAGCTAGAACAGGTAGTTGGTGGGTTGGGGTGGCTCGTAGGCATCCGGAGACCGTACGTAGGGCTTCATTGAGGGAAGTGTCAAGCTTTTTTACGTGCGGACTGCGGCACCAGACTGGGGCACAGTACTCAGCAGCAGTGAAGACCAGGGCCTCGAGTGTCAACTGAGAAGGGCGCAATATAGTGCATGTCCGTGTGTTGAAAGTGTGAGGGCATGGACTCTTTTCGGCTCCGTGAGAGTGGTTAGTGACACAGCATCAACTCATGCCAGTCAGTGCCACACACACCTGATTGCAATGAGTTGATGCAGCTACTCTCACGGAGCTGAAAGATTACGTGTCCTCACAGAAAGCGAATGAACGAGAGACGGCAGTTAGTATGGATCACGATGAGGTAATGTGTTTATGTTGTTGTAAATAATGACTATTTCAGATGAATAATGGTCATCTGATGATGGTGAAGCAAAGCAAACTTTGTGTTAGTACCAACCGCTCATTCATTTAGGAGTAAACACTGCAGTCTAGTTCGCTCCCATGAAATTGTATACACATTGCTTGGCAACGCCCTCATCCCGCCCGTAGCCTATATCACTCTCCCTTTTAGCTTTTCTTCATTGAATTCTCTTTTTTTTCTTTGATGGTTCAGCCCCGTTATCAGTCATTATGACGACAAATAACTGTCTCAAACAAGGCTCCCGCTCCCCTTCCCTCACCTGGAGGGATAGGCTTCTCAAATCGCGTTGCTGCGCCATACTGAAATCTGCGACCAATACGGATATGTGACCATAGACACCCAGACCGAAAATCGGACTGGGTGTGCGACCAGACCAAAGTCAGTAATAAAAACTATATAAAAACGTCTTTCTTTGCACTGATGGTCTCGTTTGCTGTTAAAGGTCATTTATGATTATCAGAGGAAACATGTGGCTGTTTAAAAGATATTTAAATGTTACTCGTAGCTGCTTTAACCAAGTTGATTATTACAATATGCATTGTATCACAATGTATCGTGAAATATCTCATTGTGACCCATGTACAGTGATGCATATCGTATCGCAAAATATATGCCAATAGTCAGCCCTAATAATGTGTGTGTGTGTGTTTGTGTGTCTCTCTGTGTGTTTTATCAGGCGTGTGCACAGACCCAGTCAAGAGGAACATGTCCAGTCTAAATCCATTACTCTTGAAAGAACAGGTAAATGTTGGAAGTTTAATGCTCCTCACCACAAAACACAACAAACCAAACCTACTGTGAACACCGAAGGATCTGGAATGGCATTAAACAGATCATCTCATTTCTGGGCCGGCTGTATTTACATTTTGGACTGGGATAATTCCGGTTTAAAAAAACGAAATGTGCCAAATAAAGCTCTCGTGTGATTTTATGCTACATGTCAAGCCAAAAACACTAGGCAGGAGTGTCTTGTGGAATAGCTACATTTATTCTCCTGCAAAAAAAAAAGTCACACAAATATTTAGCTGGATCATCTTTAGCTTTGATTACGGCAATCATTTGCCATAGCACACTTTAGCAAATGCTTTATTTGACACTTAAGATTTTTGAACCTAGACCTGACCCACTGAAGCAACCCCAGATCCTACTGTACACTGCCACACAGGCTTGTACAGTAGGCACTAGGCATGATGGGAGCATCACTTCATCCACCTCTCTTCTTACCCTGATGCACCCATCACTCTGGAACAGGGTCAATCTGGTCTCAGACCACAGAACCTTTTTCCATTGCTCCAGAGTCCGGTCTGTACGCTCCCTGGAAAATTTAAGCATTTTATCCTGATAAGCCCCACTGATAAGTGGTTTTCTTAAGGCTACACATCTGCGTAGTCCATATCCCTTATGTTCTCTTTGCATTGTGCGTGTGGAAATGCTCTTACTTTCACTATTAAAAATAGCCGGGAGTTCTACTGTCAATATTTTATATTTTGATCCCACCAAATGTTTTAAGTGATCTCCCATCATGATCATAAAAAAGAAATTCCGACCACATTTCTTCCTCAAAGATAACGGTTCACCACTATCTATCCAGGTTTTAATAATGTGTTGGACAGTTCTTAACACGATTTTAGTAGTTTCATCTTCTCCTGAGTAGTTTTCTTTGTTTTATGCGGGCCAATAATTTCAGCCCTCTGAAACAGAGTTACATCTCTTTTCCAAAACCACAGCACATGTCTTCTGACATGGTTGATTAAGAAATAAGAAGCTATTCACTGCATCAGTTTGAGTTAAATAACTTGTTGCCAACTGAAACATATTAATTACTGCAGTTTTTTGCCTATCCATGTATTTCCGTAAATCCTCACAAAATAATTGTGAGTACTGTGGTGGGATTGGCAGACAACGGCAACATAATGCAGCATTTTTAAAGTAACAGAAACGATATACACTTGAATTGAGGTGTATATTGTCATTCCCAATCTGATTAACGACACTGTTGTTTTCATTCTGAGGGTTTAGGGTTTCTATCCAGTGTCAGTATTTTACAGGTCAGCAGAACTCTATTATATTGACTTGACAATCTTCCCTGTCTGTTTCCAGTGATGCCTAAAGGAGCAGCGGATACCAGAGCCATCAGCACACCAAAGGGTAAAACACATTCTCCACAAACACAGCTGCCATTCAATGCATGCTGCTTTACACACAACCTACTGGCCAATCACAGACAATGATCAGCTGCTTGTGCCAGACCACAGTTTGAATTTTTTTTTTTTATCTGCAGACATTTTCCTACATTTCCTCTTTGACTCATTCTTATATTCCCAGAGTCTGGTTGCCCTTTCCTTTTTAAAGTGTATGTTTGTCAATCCTAAGAAACAGTTTAGCATTTAAAAAAATGTACTTTTTAATATTGACTTCTTTCGAAGAGTGAAATATTTGTGTAACTAAACAGAATTTTGTTGCCCTGAAACATGTGCAATGACAAAATAAAATGTATTGATTGATTGATTGATTGATTTAGATGGATATCAGCCTCATGTTTGTCTTTAAGGATGTGCTAGCTTAGCATAAAAAAACTAAGCAGAGAGAAACAGATTAATGTGTTCACAAACATCTAAAATGAAGATTTATTTTACCGGCTGAACATTTCTGTCCAATCTTTATCTCATCAATTTGCTGCAGATTTAGTTGTGTGTTACCTTTTTATTGTGAAGAAGTTTTTTTCTCTCGTTCTCACACACCCCAATCCTAACTGTCCATCTCTCCTCCTCCCTGTAATTCAGGTGTCGAAGTCAACGTAACCTTTGACGAAGGAGTCAGTGCAATCTTCTGTGACCGAGGAACAAGTAAGCTATCCCCACTTCTTCTCACTGATCAGACAGCACTTAATGAGTATCTATGAGAGAAAAAAATATGTCAAACAGTCAGGTATACAAGGTTTGAGTTTAGATTTATATGAATCTGTGCCTGCCTACGTTTCTCCACACAGGTCTTGGTGGGGAGACCAGTGTCCTACATTTGAAGTCAAACGAGCAGCGGTAAGTTTACTTCATTTTGACACTTCTTTCACTAAAGTCTGTGATTCAAGCAGTTCTGGGGCCTCATTTATAACGGTGTGCGTAGAAACCATCCTAAAACATTGCGTCCGCAGAAAGCCAAAAATGTGCTGCGCAAAAAAAAATTCAGATTTATAAAACTGTGCGGCGCACAGTTGCACGCAATCTTCCCTTTATAAATACCCACCTGCTGTGAATTGTGCGCAGACGATCTCCACCCCGTGTCCTCCCACTTCACCTCCCAGTTTCATCCCACAATCTACCATACATGGCGAATGCTAAATAGCTCCTGAATATGATGACGCACTTAATAAGCACGGAATTTTGACTGACATGAGGAAAAAAGGGACGCAACGCGGCCGCAAAGAAAGCGACTGTGAAGGAAGAAAGCCTGTGACGTCGTGCATGTGCTGCAGAAACTGGCACACACACATACACACCCGCGCGCTTATCACATATCATGATTGGCACAGTCGTTGTAGTCTTTGTAAAGCAGTTTCGCCCAACTTTGTACTGTATGAAATATCACGTATTAGCGTAGGCCTATACCTGTAGTCCTGTAGGCCTATATAAAATATGGTGTGACAAGTGAAATAATGCCTATAGTCAATTCGAGAGCATTGTTTATCTCCCGTGAGATCCACACATTTCCAACAACGTCAGATTAGGCTATAGTTATATCTTCCAGGGTGAATTGTTATGGGAAAGAGATGTGTGTAATGATTTGCTAAATTCATAACATGATTTTATCTAACGAAATTACAGTTTTAATTAATATCTGTTGGGCTTAACTTTGTACAAAACTACTTTTTACAAACCTCTTAAAATTTGCTCTCCCGCTGGCCACTCACGGAAACACCTCCCGACGTATAGGATATTATTATAAAGTAGTGCTATAAGATTCAACTTATAAAATATAACCAAAACATGTAGACCTAGGCTACTTGATAAGTAATTCAACCTACATCACAACTGCATGCCATAGACTACAGTAGCCATATATTCACAACTATAGGTAAGCTTATATATTTTATTGACTAAATATATTGGGTGCCAAGCATAATTTGTCTGTTTTTCTGATGACTGAGCTTTATTTCGTGGTGTTGCCATTGAGTGTCGCTGATTCCCCGAGTCAGGAAAACCTTGCGGTAGCTCTACGCATGGTCGAAGGTTGGCGTAGGAATACGCACACTTCTCCGCAAATAATGTCTTTATAAATACCAACGTTTGCCACCGCACATTTTCCCGCAAATTTCTTCCCGTCTACGCAAGGTTTTTGTGCGCCGCAAGCTTTATAAATGAGGCCCCTGGTCCTGCTGACACTTTAACGTGATGGAATGGACAGTAACAATAATGTAATCTGAGGAGGGATGCATCGATTGCAATTTTCTTGGCCGATCCCAATTGTCGATTTTCCCAATTGAAGAGTTTAACCTGCCGATTCAATCTTCAGATGCTGAGCTACTGTATTCAATAAATAAGCAAATGTTTTTTTATGCTATCGATAACTATTACCCTCTAAAGTGAATTCATCCACTGCTGAAAGTAGTCCCAAACAACAATGTTTCAACAACAAACATCTTATTTATGAGCTATAACTTGGATTTACAACAATGCGCCTGGTTCTGAGAGCCACAGACAATATGTTGACATTAAAAAACAAAAAGATATGATCTATTACCAGTCTCTTTTTTTTTAAATACTTTATTTATAGGTAGGGGAGAACTGGGTAATGTGAGACACTTTTTACATTTGCTCTCCTCTTAGCGAGCTAAAATGATTTATCAGTCAAATGTACACATTTCCCATTAATGCAGGATGTTTCCTAGCAATGTACGTTATCAGAATTTACTCAGGACTAACGGCAGTGAAAATATGATTGTTACAAAAAAAGTTGTCATGTGTCTCACTTTACCCCAGCTTCGGGGTAAACTGAGACAGACGTTTTCCACTCTAAACTACTATAACAACACATGTTGTAACAGTTACAATCCTGACAGCTAGCTTGAAAATCAAATATTCCAAAACTAATGTCGGACGAGTAACAGAATCATGGGGTTTGGTCAATTTAGCAAAACATTTTTCTAAACACTTGAAAGTAACTCTGATCAAATACAACATATAATTCATATTCAATAATTATCATTGAAATGAAATATAGAACCAGTTAGTTTAAAAAACAGTCTTGGGGTCAGAACACAAGACCCTTAGAGCCAGCTAGTGTCTGGGGGTCAGAGCAAAGGACAATCAGGACCAGCTTGAACAGCCTGGGACTCAGAACACAGGACTAGACCCAGCTGTCATTTTCCATCTTTTGAGTTTTTGATTAATATTTTTCTGCATTTGTTTTATTGGGATCATTCATTTAATAAAGACATATTACTGTGGTAGCCGAATCCCCCGTTGCGACCAAGACAAAGGGTGAGGCCAGGACAATCATCATTGTGTTTCAAGAGGTTTATTTCAGGAGATTTCCATCAGACATCAGACATAGGATTTCATGGTAGCATAGTAGCAGCAGGCTGAGGCCGCAATGGCACTGAAGTTGCTAGTTACAGGACCCGTTTATATCTGTGTGTGTGGGGTATCATGTGTCTTAATATCTGCAAATAGACATATCGTTTCATTGCTTGTGCAACACCAAGTCAAACACACGTCCATCTAGGGATCTGACGTTAACCTTTAGAGTCTATCTGCTCAGCAACTCTTGATGAATACCATTCAAATCTACCACATTCCTCCATTTAGAAGTAAATACTTCTACCAAAATCAGATGTAACCATACATATTTGAATGGCCTAACAGAAACCTCCAACAAAACACAGAAACACTCTTTATGAGTCATGTAGAATACAATGCATAGGTGTAACACATTACTGCAGCAAACTACAATAGAATAGGACCAACAAGCAACAGCTTAAACACTGAACGAAGATAAAATGAGAATAGGGTGCGAGAGCCCTCTGCAGCCGAGTCTCAAGAGTCTCAAGTTCAGATATTTTGAAACGTGATCAGCTTGCATGGGAAATGTAGTCCATCCAACTTTGGCACAGAGGATGGCTCCTCCATTACATAATTGGCAGACTCCGCCAGACGTGGAATTTTGGTGGCCACCGGCCCAGGAAAGTCCAAGCTGGTATGCGGTTGGTATGCGTGTGGCCTTCTCCACTATCAGCATGATCAGCGCCTTACACTTGTGACTGCGCAGGAGCAGTAGCCCGAGCAGTCAGCATTCTTGATGACAGAAGTTGGTCTCCAATCTTTTTCCTAATTTTTTAGCGTACATAAAGCACAGAGCGACGTAACAAGCTCGAATCCAGTCCAGCCTTTTTCCCAAAGTCTTAGTCAATAAAACTTGCACACGGTTTCTTTGTTATAACAGTGGAACTACGTGGATACCTGGCCATAACGGAGCCTCTGTGTGTAGTCCCCCAGACCGGACGCTCACGCCGTGACCTTGAACTTGGCACAGAGCACTATCAGCCGTTTACACATTATCTCCCGTAGCAGTTCTCAGTTATTTTTAGATACTGGAACAGACAAGCACTTTTCAACAGCAACAGTCCATCTGATCTCATTCCAACAGATGTGTCCCGAAGTGTACAGGTAGTCTCTCATCATGTCCCTGTTATATCCGTTATCGTGACGCCAAATGTGGTAGCCGAATCCCCCGTTGCGACCAAGACAAAGGGTGAGGCCAGGACAATCATCATTGTGTTTCAAGAGGTTTATTTCAGGAGATTTCCATCAAACATCAGACATAGGATTTCATGGTAGCATAGTAGCAGCAGGCTGAGGCCGCAATGGCACTGAAGTTGCTAGTTACAGGACCCGTTTATATCGGTGTGTGGGGTATCATGTGTCTTAATATCTGCAAATAGACATATCGTTTCATTGCTTGTGCAACACCAAGTCAAACACACGTCCATCTAGGGATCTGACGTTAACCTTTAGAGTCTATCTGCTCAGCACTCTTGATGAATACCATTCAAATCTACCACATTACTTAGAGTCCATTGAAGTTAAAGGTCACTCTTCTGTCCCCCAGATACATACCTGCCAAACCATGCCCTTGCTGACACCCCTATAACCATTCAACCCCCACCTCTGGCCCGCATTGTCTTTTGTCCTATTCAAACTAGTCTCCTTGCTACCTCAAATAATGGATTCATTAAAAGAGGGCACAGACACTGTCTCTCTTTACCCCACAGCATTTGTCTCACTTTACCCCACTGCCACAATTTGAGAAAAAACTACCTCTCTCAGCAATTCAGGCTAATCTTCAGTTTTCATCATCACATGGTTTCATATGTTGGTAGTTCATCAACAGGTATGATAGAAGTTTTTCCACCTGAATCAATTTGCTTTGACACAACAGTTGATTAAGTTGACAGCAGGAAAATTTACTTTTACATGCAAAAAATTAATTTTTGTGGAAAAAAACATGCTTACAACATCACCATGAGGTCCTCTCTTTCATGGCCAAGGGGAAATGAGAGGGGCTTGAAAACATGGAGACTTCTGCCTCCACCACAGTACAAAATGTGATTTAGTTTATGGTGCTTATAGCATAGTTTTTTTTTAATTTAAATTCACTTTTTTCTTGTCCAATATGACGTGGCTCTCTTCTGTGTTTCAGAACTCCTGGACGGAGGCTGTGGAATGTGCAGTCTCCTCTCCGCCAGAAAAAGAAAATGCCTCAAGTTTAGATTGTGTACAGCTTAATATCTTTGTTTGAGTTTTTTTTGTCTTTATTACAACTACTACTCTTCCAACTTATTACATCTACTTTTCCATCTACATGCTATTGATAAATATTATATCATAATCAGATTTGATATGTTCGTTTGACTGTTTGTCTTGTATCTTTATGCTAATAAAGTTGACCCTGACCTCAGAGTAGGGTTGCAAAGGGGTGGAAAGTTTCCGGTAAATTTCTTTTGCTCGGGAATTTTGGGAATATCCAAAATTGGGAATTATAGGAATTGACTAAATGGCGGAAATTTTAATGATCTGCTTCATATCCAAACATAAATCTAAACATTATGTTTTGTCATAGGCAGACATTCATCCAAACTAATACAATTAAGAAATATTACATTTGAACAGATTTATTTTTATTATTATTATATTATTATTTTATGAACAATCAATAATTTCACTGAACAAAAATATGAATGTTGAGTAAAATATTACTCATCTGTCTGACCCAACCCATTCAATAAATTAAGTAAAATGCCCCCCCCCCCCCCCCCCCCTCATGTGATGGAGGAATGCACAGTGCATGTAGGGGGCGTGTCCTCAGTACCCCTGCAGTAAGCGGTGTGCTATGAGCTACTTGCCAAGTGTACTTGCATGAAATCTGGTTGTTTAAATCAAGATTATGCTGAAATATATTTCCCCCAACTTTATTTAAAATCACTGTTTAAGCCTCTGTAAACCTGCTCTAGTAAAAAGCAATAAATGATATCAGTTGGGTGTCTCAATAAACTTTTTAGAAAATCAGATTTTAAATTAAATGTTCATAACTATTATAAAACTTAGTTGAAAAAACTGCTTTTTACTGTGTAGAACGTTTGCCAGGACTGACATAACATAGTTAGAAGGATTTAGTGCATTTGGGTTGCTAATAACTGTTCATTCCCGTTAATTCCCATGGAAAGTTTCCAACTGTGAAAATTCCCGGTATTTTGCAACCCTACCTCAGAGTATTGTTTGTGGACAGATTTGTGCAGGTATACTGTTGTCAAAAAAAAACCTAATGGGCTTCCTTTCCTTATTTTGTGACAAACTGTTGTTACATTTTCAACTCCACTCTTTTGTAAGTGATGGAAATGCTTCACTGTTTCATCCAAAATTCTAGATGAGTAAATTCCTATCCTATTAACACTGTAACAACACCTCCTTGTATCAGTTTCTATGTGAAACACAAAATGTTCTCATACTGAGATCCTCTGTGGAGAAAATAGTTAAGAAATGTTAAAACATGTGCAGAGTATTTAAGGTACACAGAACATTACAAGATATAAGATGAAATGTTTGGATGTCTGTGTAACAGTAAGGTGGAATAGGTTAAGAGTCCAGATTGTACTGGAATGTTCATCAGTAACTACAATAGTTTAAAAAAAAAAGTTTGGATCCCATTAAGTGACCAAAACGGTGCTACACACATGCTAAATGCTCATGTGGATCCTTCAGCAGTGACTTATACACTCACCGGCCACTTTATTAGGTACATTTTCTTGTTAACACATACAGTCAAGTGCGAAAGTTTGTGAACCCCTTGAACATTTTGGAATTTTATTTATTTTTTACCATTAATAATTCATTTTTATCAATGCCAGTATTTTTTATATGAAATAACACATGTTTGTTTATCAATTCAACATTTTTCTTTTCCAGAAATCAATTGTTAAAACAGATAAAACTAATTATTTGACGAATGTTGTATGTGCAAAAGTTTGTGAACCCTGAGCTGCATTGCTTAAATCGAGCAGGTTGACACAATCAGGTGGGCCAAATTGGTTGATGAAATAGACCAATGTAATGAGAGATCTTTAGGAAAGAAATTGGGTGGCACTAGATAAAACAGAGATAAAACCAGGTCAGTTTAGGCTCACCAAAGTGAACCCATACAGGTCAGACATGCTAAAAGGGAAACAAATCTCAGAGGATCTCAGGAATAGAGTTGTGATGTTGCACATTTGTCTGAGGACAGTTATAAATTCATAAAAAAAAAATTGAGCTCAATCGGTCCACCGTGAGGCAAATCATCTACAAATGGAGAGCTTTAAGAGTGACTTAACATCTGCCTAGAAGTGGACTTCCTTCAAAAATATCCTCAAGCGCCACAAGAAAAGTGATTTTTCAGGTAAAAGCCAACCCAAACATTACATCTGGAGATTTGCAGACAATTTGAAACCACCATTATTCACTTGGGAGAAGGTTCTCTAGGTGGTAGGCAAAATTGCGTTTTTGCCCAAACATGGCGGTTTTGGTTATGACCAAACAGTTCAATTTTGGACTAATCTGTCCACAGAATAAGACTTCAGGTATCTCCAGGTGCTCTCTGGCAAAGTTGTGACAAGCAGTTTTGTTCTTTTTTGAGAGCAGAGGCTTCTTCATCAACCATCCCATGAAAGCCATGTTGACTGAGTTTTCTTCTTATTGTGGAACCATGCACATCTGTCCCAGATGTTGCACGAGAGGTCTGCAAATCACTAGATGTAATGTTTGGGTTGGCTTTTAACTGAAAAATCACTTATCTTGTGGCGCTTGTGGATATTTTTGAAGGAAGTCCACTTCTAGGCAGATGTTCAGTCACTCTTAAAGCTCTCCATTTGTAGATGATTTGCCTCACGGTGGACCGATGGAGCTCAAACTTTTTTTAAAATAATTTATAGCTGTCCCCAGACAAATGTGCAGCATCACAACTCTATTCCTGAGATCCTCAGAGATTTGTTTCCCTTTTAGCATGTCTGACCTGTATGGGTTCACTTTGGTGAGCCTAAACTGACCTGGTTTTATCTCTGTTTTATCTAGTGCCACCCAATTTCTTTCCTAAAGATCTCTCATTACATTGGTCTATTTCATCAACCAATTTGGCCCACCTGATTGTGTCAACCTGCTCGATTTAAGCAATGCAGCTCAGGGTTCACAAACTTTTGCACATACAACATTCGTCAAATAATTAGTTTTATCTGTTTTAACAATTGATTTCTGGAAAAGAAAAATGTTGAATTGATAAACAAACATGTGTTATTTCATATAAAAAATACTGGTATTGATAAAAATGAATTAATGATGGTTACAATAAATAAAATTCCAAAATGTTCAAGGGGTTCACAAACTTTCGCACTTGACTGTATAACTAATCAGCCAATCACATGTCAGCAACTCAATGCATTTAGGCATGTAGACCTGGACAGGACAACTTATTGAGGTTGAAACCGAGCAACAGAATGGGGAAGAAAGGGGTTTTAAGTGACTTTGAACATGGCAATGTTGAGGGTGCCAGGAGGGCTGGTATGAGTATTTCAGAAACTGCTGATATACTGGGATTTTCACTCTAATCCATCTCTAGGGTTTACAGAGAATGGTCCGAAAAAGAAAAAATATCAAGTGAGAAGCATTTGTGTGGATGTAAAATGCCTTGTTGAAGACAGAGGTCAGTGGAGGATGGGCATACTGGTTCGAGATGATAGAAAATAAACAGTAACTCAAATAACCACTTGTTACAACCAAGGTATGCAGAATACCATCTCTGAACGCAAAACATGAACAACCTTGAAGCAGATGGGCTACAGCTACAGAAGACCCCACCGGGTGCCACTCCTGTCAGAAAAAAAAAACAGGAAAATGAGGCTACAATTCTCACAGGATCACCAATATTTGACAATAGAAGATTGAAAAATCATGCCTGGTCTCGATTTCAGTTGCGACATTCAGATGGCAGGTTCAGAATTTGGCGTAAACAACATGAAAGTATGGATCCATCCTGCCGTGCACCATCAACCATGCCATGTTCAAAGTCACCTAAACCCCCTTTCTTCCCCATTCTGATGCTCGGTTTGACTTCAGTACATTGTCTTGACCACGTATAAATGCATTAAATTGCTGCCATGTGATTGGCTGATAAGCTTTTTGTTTGTATAAGCCATTGAACAGGTGTACCTAATAAAGTGGCCGGTGTATGTTCACCTATAGAACTATTACCTTTTTATTCTACGATATTTTCACCAAAAACATAAAAATCAATTTTACAAAAAAAAATGTATTTACAATTTAATGACTTGTGACTTGTTTAAAAAATCCTGTCTACCACAATTTCCTATTAAACGATTGCCTTCCGTGGACCCGTCTGTACTTGGCCTTGAAATATTACCAGAATAATATTCTAGCATCACATACAATGAAATCTTGAATCTAAATGTAGCTGATTCCTATGTTTATAAACTATTTATAACACATTTACAATATCTCTATCTTTCACTTTTTATTATATGTTAAGTCAAAAGACCACTTTTTTACTTTTGCTACGTAAAACGGAAATATTACCCTCATCAAAAAAGTGAATGACATTCAGATGTTTGTTTTTTTTAGATTTCTTTATTTAGAAGGGACAGTGCACATTAATAAACATGAGCACCAAAGTTCAACATGTAAATGTGCCAGATTTAGCCATGTAGGCTAATGTTCACCTGTAGTCCCTGGCAGGTTGATGGCTTAAAAGAAAACATTAAAAAACTACATCATGAATGAAGTTGCCTTTTGATACATCACCACGTATACAGAATCGCTGTTTCAGAGAAGGGTTTTTCCAAGGTTTTGCAACTGGATGGCAGCGAGGCAGCACCTGCTTGACCGCACGCCACCATCTTTTCAAATGTCATTTTAACATAGTAGGTGAGTGCAAGTAAAGAAAACAGACATTTTGATGTCACATTTTTGTTTCAGTGACCTTCCAAGGACCAGAAAATAGGTGTGTGCCAACCAACCCCGGTCTCCCCTATCATATTGTAGCCTATAAAGTGGCTTTATTGATTCAACATGAGCGAAAACATACATAGCGGCCAGACTGTTTGCACAGGGATCTAGTAAAGAATAAAAGTCAGTCAAAGGACTTACTGATTTTTGCATTATTTTATTGTAGAGTCACTAGAATGTGGTAAACAATGTATTTGAATCTCATATTTTTATGGGGAAGGACCCCACACACACACACTTTAGTTTGGGAATAAAATCCCTATTTTCTATGTTGAAAACAGGGATTATCCAGGCAAATTAAGGGTCAAATGTTTTGCCTTTGTTGCACCTACTGCATAATATAGCCTACAACATGTTTTTTTTTTAACTAGCCACGGTGTAGGCTAAACCATATGTTTAAAAATGTTTACAAAATGATGTGCTGGATATTCAAATTTGGGTATTAAGATTTGCAACTGGGCCCTGGATTTTTTTTTTATATCTATATGCCGGTCCTTGGAACAAAAGAAGGTGGGAACCCCTGATCTAGGCAGGGAGCACTGGGTGGTGACTGACATCTAAACATTAGCCCCAACTCCCCATTCCTGCTGCAGCAGCTTGTGGGGGCTGGTGGAAATGTGCATGTGTATTAGATTCATTCATTAATTTCTTTATTTCAAACAGAATAAAAATAAATAAAAACCATAGTTTAAAGAAGTACAAAAAAATTTATTTTAGGCCTATGTGTCCGGAAAGGCGCGGGCGGGAGGAAGCCAAACCTTGTTCATTTCCACCACCTATTCAACTGCTGATAATGATCTAATGGAGATGTAACACAGATAACTGTCAGGAGCGACACACTGTTTGAGTAGGGTGCATAACTGAGGAAATAATGAATGAGTATTGAAGGTGCACTATTTGGATTCCTGGGACACTGAAGTTAGAAAGCTACCTTAGAAGTTGCTCTAGCAGCAGGGCCCACAGTTTTGTTTTTACAAACGTTTCCGTTCTTAAGTTTGGTTCCAGATTCCTCAAAATAAGTTAGTTTTGATTTATGATGATAGAATTATTCAATATTAAGAATGACATGTAGAGAAGGTGTTTTGAAAACTAACTGCAGGCTCTGCACATTTAAACAAACCTCCCTCCCTTGAAACTGCATATTAGTGCCCCTATTATATATATATATATATATATTCACTATAATGTAAAAAGTCTACCACAGCTGAGGGAGTGTGTTTACAGCTGTTCATTTTGGATTACACTGACATTTTGTGATGTCAACAGAGTTATTTTCCTATTAAATGATTGCCTGTGTAATCTAAGCAGTGACCACTAGGTGGTGTCAGGTACCTTACATTCCCTCCAATACCCCATTCCTCCTACAGCAGCTCGTGGGCGATAACGGAAATATGAAAGTGTAGTAGATCCATACAGACAACAGACAGGACAGCCGTACATACAGTAGTTTGAGTAGGTTGCATAGTTATGAATGAAAAAAAATGTACGATTGACAAAGTTGGAAATGCCTTCTGTTGTATACCTGCTCTATCTATTTTGATACACACATTTTATGAAATATGAATTAATTTTGCATTGCATCTATCCAGTAAACATTCAAGTGTCGATTAAAATGTTTATGTTTTTCTTACATTAACCTTTAAAAAATTGGCAAAAATATCTATGAAAAAACCCTTTTGGATCACTGCATGAAGTCAGTGATCTTGGATGTCTGAATTGAAGGCTCTCTGGTGCATGAATGAATGCCTCTGGTGGATTATCCGTGCATTGCATGGAAAATGACCACACTGATGATGAGAAGAGGTCTCAAAAATCATGTATCAAATACGATAAGTACGGCGCTACAGGGTTAAAAAACCTGAGATTTTGACCCTTCTACATGCATGACATCACAATACATTTTCATATCACTAAGCAGTAGTTCAAGTACGTGATTTACCTGGTGAGGTCACTAATTCTACCTTAAGTTCTGTTTAAATGATTGAGGAAGAGTGTCACTGTTTTGAGTCACTATTGTGTAGACAGGATATACATGAGGACAGTTACTACAACAATCACTCAACACGGTAACTATACCAGAAATAATTACTTGACCAATGTTTCCCATTTTCTATTGCGCACCAAGGTTCTGGTTACGTTTGGCAAGGCTCCACATACACACACAGACACCATTCAATCCATGAAAATATTATGTACGACACACATTTTTATATTTATAAATCCATGCAGACCATTTGAAATAAGCAAACGGATGTGTCTAATATGGTATGGTTATAGTATGACCATGTTTAATAAGGCCCATTTGGAGTCTCCAATGACGTGTGGTCTCAAACTTCAGGAGCTTGACCGACTGATGGTTTTTAGGTGGGACCAGATATAGTGGGACATGGCACATGGCGCTCAGAAGACTTGGTTTGAGGTAAGGGCAGCAGATCTTTGGGCATTGGTTTTGGGGTTAGGCTTGTCCTTAGTGATATGATTCCTGAAAGAGACAAAGTGTTTAGCTGAAAACTGAAGCATTTAACAACTTCAATCTGTCCCTGTTATGTTGGTGTAGGTGATGGTTTACAGCCGACATGATAGGCTATCACAGTGTTCTCATTGTTAACAGTCATGAGAACGTCCCAGTCCCTGCAATCCAATCACACCCAAAGATCCTCCATAGCTTCATGCTCCACTACTTTGATTCCCTTATAACAGGTTAACAGAGCTTTATTTTCTGCCTGTATGCAGGAATCAGGTGGATCATGACATGGTCAGAGTGACCCAGTGCGCTGCCTGACAGATCACGGGCCATTAGGCTATACTGGCTGTAGTTTAACAGTGATTATGTGACCAAATTAATCTTCTCTCTGGTTGAAAATGTATAAACTGTCTTTAGTTGGGTTCATGACTGAGATTCCCTTTGTTAAAGGAGCTGAGGATAGAGTCCAGGTTCAGTTCGCTTCCTTCTCTGTATCTGATCGGCGAGAGCGCGCGCTGAGCGTCCTGCGCGCTGCTTTGGCATATAACCGACCACCTGTATGAACTCACGGGGAGACTAAAAAGGTTTACAGCTATGAAAAGAACATTCCAGACCAGGAGAACGGTGTTGTAGGACCACGGTCACATAGGCTACACTGGTTAATGCAAACACAGATTCCTCCCCCTTTTTGAGTCAGACATAGATCTACACAGCAAGGGCTCCGTCATGGGGCGGCTGTGGCGAATTGGGTAGGGTGGTCAACCCCACAAAAAAACTACAGGGTCGGTAGATCGATCCCCCGTCCCCATGCACTGCCACATGTCTACGTGTCCATGAGCAAGACACTGAACCCCAAATTGCTCCCGATAGATGTAAAAAAAAGTCCCTGTCTTTCCCCAGCTTGTTGTTGCACAGTGAACGAGCCCACGTTGGAGAGTAATATTCCCGGTAGCGGCGTACGAAGCCGTGCGCCTGGGGAGCCGTCTCCTCCTCCATCGGCGCGCCGTTGAATCCACGAATGAAAAGGGGGAAAATCCCTCAGATCTACAAGCTGTTTTCGGAAGAAACAGCTCGTGGAAAAAAGGAATCAACTCCACAAACCAAACCATGTGCACGATATGGCCCAGCGAGGCTATACTTCTTCTTCACACATATGTGTTTGGTGTTTATCTCCTGTGAAATGTGTATGAAACAAGATTACATGGCTCTACCTCCAAGGCCGCATCAAGTCAGTAGGCCTATTTATTTTTACACTGTTGTCAAAACCCACATTTAGTTGTGTGTGTGTGAAGGGACCCAACGACGATTTATGAAGGTGACAAACTAAATAGGCCGTCTTAATAGCCTAAACAGAGGATACGACGGGGTAATATACACCATGGGCCTTGTTGAAAGGGGGTAGGCTATTTATATTTTATTTGTAAGATTCCATATGCACTTGGCTGTATTATTTCTGTAATCCAGTAGTTGTGGCAGAAATGTTTCGAACGTAGGACTGGACAGGAACCAACACATAAAGGCTGAATGACGTCAGCATGTGCACTGTTGTCAGTAGATAGACAGGTCTCCTCCTCCGAGCTCTGCTGCTGCCGCTGCCGCCTCTTGTGCATCTAAGGTCAGCTTTCCACACCACACCACAGCGTTCACTCTGTCACACATGCTGGTTCAGTTTGAATGTTATTTCTATATTTGTTTTCTTCTTCTAAAGTTCCTGACCCATCACGGCACACTTCTTGTCTGTCTCCTGGAGGACTCGAGCGTCCGTCTCTTTTTAGTGGACGAACAACCATGGGGACATTAGACGCGCTCCGGCAATTCAGCCTGTTGAAATGGCTCAGAGAGGAGCGCCAGTCGAGGAAACTGATTCTGTTCATTGTTTTCGTGGCTCTGCTCCTGGATAACATGCTGCTGACTGTAGTCGGTAGGTCCATCTCTCAGCTCTTACAGCTCTAGCCTACACATGTAGCTTTCTTTCTTTCTTTCTTTCTTTCTTTCTTTCTTTCTTTCTTTCTTTCTTTCTTTCTTTCTTTCTTTCTTTCTTTCTTTCTTTCTTTCTTTCTTTCTTTCTTTTATTGATTTATTTTTGTTTCTTTCTTTTTTGCGCAACAGGTAGTGCGCAGTTCACTTCGTCTAAATATGCAAATGCGCCCAATTGTCTTGTTCCAGTAGTAGGCTACAAACCGTTGCCTCAGCCTGCACGACGCTATACAGTGGACTAGACCCCCTCACTGTTTTTAGATTTTATGACGGGCTCCAAATTATGGGATTATGTAAAAAAAATAAAAATAGTGTAAGGCGGGTCAGCAAAATTGGAAAACTGATTATGGACATTTGGCTTGAAATTCTCAGAATATTCGCTCGACATTGATCTTCATTAGAAGGACTGGAAAACAACAGGATCAGACTGGAGCTCGGTTTATGCAGGCTATTGACCCAACGCTCTCAAAAAGTTAATATTAAAGATCTCTTGATATGACTCATACGACTTAATATCTATACACGTAATCTTACATCGCAGGCTATTATATGCCCACTTTACTACACTCCATTTGATAGAGAATAGACATTAGGAAGATAACACGTAAATTAAATAGTAGCCTGATACTGATATTAAGGGGTAGGCTATTCTATGTGCACGATTGAATGGGAGTTGAACAGGTTTTATGTTGTTCCATATTAAGCTTTTTACCCTCTTTAAAACGCCCTAGTCCATTGAAATATATGTTTTATATATGTTTCAAAAAATATTTTATCCCCTAAAATCCCATTTAGAATCGCTTTACTTCAGATTTCATGTGTAAAATGATTAGAATTCTTAGTGTTGAAAAATGAATCAGATCAGAACTATGGTGTAAGCAACGTCAACGACGGACTGAGACCATCACGGGTCAATGGTTAACTGGTGTTCACCATTCACCGCACATCTCTGCTGAGAACACACCTCCAGCTTTTTGCAATTGCTTGGCTCGCAGAAGAAATCTGGATCTTCTTCTGATAGATGGAATCATTCTTAATCTATTTTAGGAATGTTATAGAAACAAGATCCTGAACGAAGGTAGATTGAAATAGCCTATATCACTCCACTAATGCCAAACAGACCTTGGCAAAATGGCTGTAGTAACAGGTCACTTAATTCAATTATTTAAAAAAAAAAGAACTGTAAAAAGAAAAAAATTGAAATGGTTTTTTTTCATGCAGCCTTTGAAATCTACTGATGGCTGTGGCTATTGTAAATCATATATTATACCAAACACAATCAAAATCATTTGGATTTCATAGATAGGCTACTTGTTGCCCATTTTTCAAATCACATATGCGTCTACTTTTGTTATTTGGCTTCGTCAACAGTTAATATAAAGACATAGGCCCTGATTAAAATGTCTCCTTTCTTTTACTCTCCCTTTTTTTCTTTTTCTATTTGACAAAGAAATAAAATAAAACGTAAGAATAATGTATAGTTTGGTTTTAACATATATATCATTTTCTTTCTTCTTATTTTTGGGAGATTAACTACTATTGTCTGTTCCGTCAGTCTGGATATGACTTTACTTTCAAACTCATATTTCATAGAGATGTGTTGCAGCAGACTGCACAGTTTAGAGCCATGCGTTGATGGATAGCTTTGCTCCTCTGGGAGTGTGAGAGAAAAGAGCAGCAGTGGAGAAGAAATAATGTGAAAACACAATGTGTCCTTATCAAAAAGTCAGTGTTATTCTCTGTCATTTTCTCACCATCATTTGTATACCGTATACTGTGCCTTTTTCTGTCTGTACACACAACATCCATTGCATGTCTGTCCATCCGGAACTTTCTTCTATTTCGTCCCTGATCGGATCATTTTTTGGCTGAGCTTGCCTTATCAAGGGTCTAAATATATGGCTGTTAAGGCTGTTGTGTGTAGGCTACACGTTGTGAGGCTCATGGGGGCAAATGGTTGTTTGTGAATTTGTGCTGTATATTGTTTGTCAGGAGAGGAAACAAAACCAGTATCCAGAACATACATATTTTTTTTGAGTTCTTTTAGAAGAAAAGTAATATTTTTCAAACGTTTTTACAACAGTTCCTTTTTTTCTTCTTCTTACCTGTTACGTCTGATTGAATCTTACCAGCAGCCTTAACATTCACCCATGATCATATGACTGGCTGCCTGTGTCATGCTCTTTGCCATGCCCTTTCCTATCTATCTCCTACACTACATTACTAAACCCAGCTGCATTAGAATGCCAGGCTTAGGGTAAGGGTTTGGGGTTGGCCTGGGGGTATTGAGGGGCTGAACATGAACCACAACCTCCCCGGTGCAAATCTAGCAGTTCAGAGCTTATACCCTCAGTTTCTGTTTATCCTGAACTGCCCAATACAACAAGACAATACCCCAAAAACCCAACAAAAAACTGTGAGCTTTTGGCCAAACCAATGTATGGGAAAGCACATTGTGTCACACTGATACCATATCTAAAGTATATGCAGGGATAGATAATATTTTCTTTTTCTTATTTTGATGATGTGTTTAAAGGTATACTTAGTAGGTTTTTCTCCAATCCCTCTCAATGACAACTTATGCCCCACTATAATGTGTGGTGGTGTGTTAATCAGCAGAATTCTGCCATTACTAAGAACATGTTACACTTAGAAATGGATAATCTTTTTTTTTTTTTTTTTTTAGATTTCAAAAATCTGGTGGGGCACTTGCCCTGCCCATGCACATGCATGGGTAGCACGCCTGTCACATGCACACTTATGCCGTTTTCAAGACCTTTGATGACCAGAGACCAGTTCTAGTGGCCACAGTCTTACCATTACTGTAGTACATGTAGTTGGAAATTTCAAACTGGTCCTATATCAGTGGATTAGCTCTCATCATTGATTTATCAGTGTGTGTTGATGAACTATCAGGATTAAATTAAAAAAATCATCTCGGAATGACCTATACCCAGGGGGCAAAAACTGTCAGTAGTCAACTGGCGAAATTTCATGATATCTTCAAGTTAAAAAATAACATTTTTACCCTCGTATTAAGTCGTGGTTCTGATTTGCTATTTCCGCCTCCTGTAGCTTTCCAGCAGGTATTTGACCAGGTTGTCCACCCAGGTTGTGATCCTTGAAGGTCCTAGATATCATTTCTGGTGAACAACCTTTTACAACATGCCATGCCCATAAAATCACTTTGCCCCCTAGGTACTATCTGGAAAGAAAATCTGAAAAAAAGATTATTAAAAAAAAACTACTAACTTACTATCAGACCCCCCCAAACCTTTGCTTGGCTAATGCTATCAAGTCCCCCCTGAAGAACCCATCCTTGCTGTCTTCTGACATATGTTGCAGTGAACTGGTTTGACATCCATGAGCGTCAGTCAGTGTCATATTTCAGTCCATTGATGTCCTCTCTTTCTCTCCCCCACCAGTACCCATCATTCCCAGCTACCTGTACAACCTGGACGAGACAGCAGACCTAGAGCTGAAGAACAACAACCTGTCGCAGCAGCAGAATGCCTTCCACAGCATTGTGTCCTTATACGACAACAGTGTCAAGTCTCTGGGCTCCAACACCACCAGCAGCAGCAGCCTGGTCCCCACTGCTGCCCCTACTGCTCCAGAGCTGCCCCACAACGCCTCGGACTGTCCCCAGGCCAACAGCAGGCTGCTCAATGAGAACGTCAAAGTGGGAATGCTGTTTGCCTCCAAGGCCACCGTACAGCTGATTACCAACCCCTTCATAGGGTCGCTCACAAACAGGTAGGCTTTGTTTTGTTTTTTCATTCTGTATTTTTACTTATATCTACTCACCGGCCACTTTATTAGGTACACCTGTTCAATTGCTTGTAAAAACAAATAACTAATCAGCCAATCACATGGCAGCAACTCAAGGCATTTAGGCATGTAGACGTGGTCAAGACAACTTGTTGAAGTTCAAACCGAGCATCAGAATGGGGAAGAAAGGGGGTTTAGGTGACTTTGGTTGATGGTGCACGGCAGGATGGAGCCATGCTTTCATGTTGTTTACGCCAAATTCTGACCCTACCATCTGAATGTCGCAACTGAAATAGAGACTCATCAGACCAGAGGGGTATATCAGGTAGCAGGGTTTACGAACTCTGGTCAACTCAGAGATGAGCAACTCTGGGTTATCGGTTTCAGAACAGTGGATCAGCATTGGGTCAATCAACTGTGAGCGTGTTCACTCTGGGTTGAGCGCGTGTGTAAAAGCCATTGTCAATGGATCGCTGATAACATGATTCACCATGGAAACAGGAGAAACAAATGCTTGATCCTCCCACTTCTCCACTTCTCAAAAAAAAAAAAAAAAAACTTCGCTCTTCCCACTAGAGTTAGAAATATTAACGAATGAGCTTATGGTATGGAGAAGAATTAACGGGGATGTCTCATAACTCTGATCTAATCACCTCGGCCATTCAGAAAAAAAACGGGGAAAACGATTTTTGTCAAGAGAATCATTACGCTTCCGCATGAGAAGCAATAGTCTATTTTAAAAAGTTACGCATATCAGCAGTAAAGTAGCCTATTAAGCTGGCATTGCTGACAGTGTTTTATATTCGCTGTATAATATGTAGGCAAGCTATAATACTTTACAGACTGTCGCTTCTTTTAAATGGGGAGTGAAAGACATTAACGTCAGACAAATTAGGTGACAGTTTCCATTGTAGAGCCTGATTGATTTATTACCAGATCCATTTTCCTCAAGTGATCACAGTTTAAATTATTATATAATGTCTATATTCATATTAGGCTATTAAACGAGGCTCGTCTGTGACTTTTGGATCATACAAGTGAACAGTAACGATCGCGTGCAGCCGCAGCGTTACATGAATCCACCTGACATAAATCTGTTCAGTGGCACAGATGTTAAAAAACTGTTAATAAAAAAAAGAATGATGAACATACAATGCAAATAGGTTTGTTAATCTGAATGTAAAGCATGTTCACGATGTGTAAGGTGGCCGCCTATATGAAAGACACGAGGGCTGAGAACTAGACTACTGATCAGATAAATGATCGATCAAACATGAAATCATCAGGAAATGATAAAAACATCCCGATGGAGATTTCTATGGAGTGATTTCGCTTCAAACTGTACAGGGACGCGTGTGACAGTGACACTCTTTCTTCAGTCGGAGCTGCAGCGTAAAGTGAAAACAAACTCAGAGTAGGTCAAATCACCTATCCAGCAGGTTAGACCCACGGCGTATGTTGCCGCAGTAACTGACTCTCGGTTGCGCTGAACCTGCTTCCTGAAACGGAAAACCCAGAGTTACTACTAACTCAGAGCGAACAAACTCTGAGTTGCCTCAAAACCTGCTTCTGGAAACACCCCCCAGATGGTAGACTTCAGGCTACATAATAGTTAAACAAATAATAATTGTGGAATGGCCTGGTGCAATTCTTTTAGGTATGCTACTTACTGTTGCAGAATTGTAATAGCCTATACCACAACAATTATTTTTATCAAAACCTTTTCTGATATCCACCAAAAAACTTCAGGAATTTATGTTTATTTGATGTAGGGGAGAGTGGCCTAAGTTGTGCATTTTGGAAGTTGTGCCACCCCTTGTTTCTAGAAAACCGTGGAAGAAATTGGAAATGTGACCACATATTTAAGAAGAGCCATCCATTTGACTCATCCTGTAAAGAAGGGAGACACAAGGAATAAGATATAAGCACATTTAAGCTCAAAAAACTGTGTTTTTCCTTTCAAAGTAAAATTTCCAAGATCAAGGTTTTTTGATTATTGTGTCTGAACACTTATAGACAAGTTTGAAAACATTTGACACATGTTTTAGTGCTTTAGTATGCTACACTTTGAGTCTATACAGTTAGCACGATGTCAGCCCTAAACTGCTGCATCATGCCTATTATCCAAATTTCTGGGGTTGGGGTGATTTGTGCCAGAGGGCCTAGGTGAGTTATAAGTAAGTAAAATGTATTTATAAAAGCACATTTATGACAGTTTACACTGTCCAAAGTGCTGTACATAGTGCATTCAGTAGGTAAAAAATTAAGGTAAAATAACACTAACCAAAATAAAAGACATAAAGCCCAGACATCCACATATAGACAAAGATAGTAGTGCAGAGGTAAGATAGTTAATGGGGAGGAAAAAACTGGGTGTACAGATGGGTTTTGAGCCTTGATTTAATGGCAGAAATGGAGGTGGAATCGCATATACCAAGTGGCAGTTGGTTCTACAAGGGCAGAGCAGCTAGTGCAAAATACATTTCTGATAGTTGTGCCATTGGCATGGCTGTATACGCTGGTCACCAAAAGAAAGTGATTGTCTACAGTAGCTCAGAAGAGACTGACATCTCAATTCCACTTTACGACACCACTGATGAGAGTTCAGATGGCCAGAAAGATGATGATGGTGACTTTGTCATTGTGAGCTTTGCAGGTAAAACCATTAGATCTGCTAGGCCTCGTTTAAGAAAATTGTCCTTCAATCTTTGTCAACTATTTACTTTAAATACACCTTAAATAAGTGATTGTCTAATGGATTTGTCTAGCATTACAGTTTATGAGATATATAGCAATGGCACAAAGGGCGCCCCCGGACACTTTATTTTTAATAGTATGAAAGAAGAGATGTTATAGAAGCAAAATAGCCCAAAACATCTCTAAATTGACCAGTGCGTGAAAACAAGTTGGTGAAGACAAAAGCAGAGATAAACGGAGAACGAATATTGGACTTTATTTTTGAAGTGACCCAGAACATGACTCCAAATAAAAAGTGAGTGTTGTTGATTTGTATCTGCTGGAGGCGTTGTAGGTGTTCTTCACAACACGTCAGTCTAATGGCTTCTTTCTCTCATCGTGTGAGGAACCTTGGTGAAGAGATGTTTGAAAATGTTATTTAGCACAGCCGATAAGCTTACATATTGTAACAATTGTGCAACTTTTTGAGAAAAGCATTACAATTCTAACATGGTTAGGACATGCCATAAGGTTTATTTTCTGACGTTGATGAAAGCCAAATTTGCGGACAGTGACAAGTCAAATCCAAGATGGCCACCATTTTATGGGAATAATGTTCAAACTCTCATAATTTAAAGGTTCAGTAAGCGGAATGGTCAGTTTAGCTAACTTCCTGTCAGTGACTGCAGTTAGCAGTCCCCTCCCTCGTCCCTACGTCACCACATTAATGCACTGCGGTCTTCAAGCAGCGAGTTATCTAGCATCATCTCAGATCCATAAGTGTGATAAAACATGATAAAAACCATTAAAACAGACATTGGGAAGGATTTTTACCTGCTCCGCCATTGTAGGCGCATACACATTCACCCATCTGTCGCTCTGCATGTGCAACAGCAGTGAGACGGGCCGGTTTGTAGTGTTCTCTCTTCTGATTGGTTATCAGTAGTGGGATCCCAGAAAAGTTTATTTGCCGATTACATGCAGAGCAGGTGATTGAGAGATCGGGGTTATGAAACGTGCACACTATATAAGTGATCACTGTATGAATATAGACACGTATATTAACATAAATATATTGCTTACTTCACCTTTAAGAACCATGCAATGTAATAAAACATTTAAGGTGTCATTTCCAACTAAATTGAATATGCCCAATCATTCGGTGACACCTTTGAGATCAAGGAAATGCATTTAAGTCATGGTCAAAGTAAAAATTTACCAAAGTCTAGACAATTATGTCTGTAAACAGGAGGTTTTGCCTGGTGGTGGCGCTTCAGCGAACCTCATAGGGTTATCAAAATCAATGTGCCTCGTATTTCTGTATTTTTGAATATATTAAGATATGTGAAAATCCTTCCTAGGATAAACAGTGTTTGCTTGCAAAGTGAGCTTACATATCAAAACATAATGTATTGAGTTCCCAATGTAGACATAGATTTCCCTTGGAAATAATCTTATACTTTTCAGCTTTCGGATGTATTTTGCACACAGCAATAGACTTTTTTAACATGTCAATGTATTGTGTGTTATACTTGTGATCTACAGCTTGCTCGTTCCGACTGGTTCATTTACAAATCGTCATTTGTAAGAAATCAAATGAATCTACCGTATGTAGCTTCAGTATTAAGCTCAATTTAATACATGTGAGGATCATACTTCAGATAACTACAACAAGTCTTAAAGTACATGGCATTTGATACAACTCAGTGTGGATTTTATGACGTAATGCAAGAAATGTTAGAGAAAATACAAAAAGCATTCAATTGGAAATGATTCAATTTGAAGCAGAGCCACAGAAGCCTCGTGCTAGCCCCGGGACACAATTGTGGTGAAAATTCCCACTTGTGTTTGAAAAGCAGGCCACAAAAACAACATTTATGGTCTTATCTAATGCAACATCCGACACAAGAGTCAGAGCGAGAGCAGCAACAGACAGGAAAAGCATATGTCGCATACGGTGAAGATGTCAGTTTAATGTGGTTTGAAGGGTGAAATGTCATGTCTGCTACGACAGCTCAAATCCAACTGACTCAAATAGAGCGGAATTCCTGATAATATGTGTTTATATGTGTCGTGTTTGCGAGTGCATTTCTTTTCTGTTCATGCATGGATAGCTTAACTATGGATGAGCTTCTTAAATGATTGGAAAAACAAACCTAGCCTTCTTGGTCATAATCACAATAAAATTGCAACTTAGTATTTTTCGAGAGGTGTTAGGACTTCAAGAGTTGGAGACAGCATGAGCAGAGATGTTTAGTAGTACTAAATATTGAAGCTGCACTTAGCAATATTTTAGGCAATCAATGAATTGAACATAGGTAATGTTTAAATAATTGCTGTTAGTGATGAGCCCATAGAGAATAATGATGCCTTTTTCAGCACCTTACACAGTTAACAACTAGTGAACCTAGTTGAGCATTTAGTAGCTCAAGACCATAGTTATATTTCTCATGAGTTGTGGAAACAGACCTTGAAGGTTTGTGAATAGTGGACTTTCTGTTGTTAGGTTGGGTTATGTGGCAAAATAATGATAATTCTGCTATAATGAACTTCCTGTCTGGAGCCTTTACCATGCAGAAGCTCAGATACGGCTGCCATCAGTGGAGGTCACTATAGGTTCAACAGTAGCCTACTATTAAGTGCACTCAATAAACTGTAAATAGCTGTTATTAAGTATGTTGGAAACTTGGTTAAAGGTTAAAACTTGCCACTAGCTGATGTTTTGATCTTGAAAACCTGTGAAACAGATCTGGACATCATGAGACACTGAAAGCTGAAAGTTTCCACTTTACAACAGGCTACTTTGGTTCTGCTATAGGTTGGGTCAGCAACACCAGGCAGAATAATCTGGCAAGTATATACAATAAAAAATTATATTTTTAAAGTAATCATTGAATTTGGGCTTAATCTTTAAATGTGTTTTGAAACCCTACCAGAAAGGAACCATTCTTAAGGATTTTTTACAGAATTCTAGATAAATGTTTCATGGAGAGGGAGATGTGTGGACGCAGCTACATTATTGGCTCTCGCCTCAAAGCCAGTGTCCCAGATGGCCACTCAGATATGCTGTAATTGAGGCAAAGAACACAGTGCCATTACCCTTTCTTAGTCACCTTCCCTTCCTGACAAAGGACAATGCAAAGCAAGTCAAGCATGTTAGCAGTATACAGGGGAAATACAACAGCTCTTATGTGCATGGCAACTTTTAACCCTTTCATGAAACCCCCCCTCCATCCTTCTGGTTCAAATGTGAGACTTGCTGGCCATGGCGAGAATGTGTCATGCAAAATGCAGAATTTCAACAAAGGTTTTGTGTTGCATGGCTTTGCAACACACGTCTTTTGGCGATTGGCCCTAAATCTAACGGGCAGTTTGAATGTAACTGCCACGGGTTAGATTGAGGGGTGTCTCGAGATGTGACTTATCACAGGCGGAGGGAGTGTTAAATTAGGTGGGTAATAAGCACCTTTTTCAGAAAGGTGGAGGTGGAGAAAAAAGAAAAAGAGTTGTTCTTTTTCTCACACTTTGGGAGTCTCTAGTTTTAGATAGAGACAAAATGCTTCAAATAATGGATACACTATAAATGAACTAGTCTATGCATTTAATGAACTTTTGTGTAGACACATTAAAGCTGATTCTTTGCTTCCTTTTTTTCTCTTTGACTCTGTAGAGTAGGATACCAACTTCCTATATTCGCTGGCTTCTGTATCATGTTCCTTTCTACTATCAGTAAGTTCAAGTCCAACGTGTCTTCATTCATCAGAAAATCATAATGTGTGCAGAATCCCTGATATTCCTTGCCCATATTTCTGCTCCTCTTGAAGTGTTTGCCTTCTCTTCGAGCTACACCCTGCTGTTTCTGGCCAGATCGCTTCAAGGTGTGGGCTCCTCCTGCTCCTCTGTGGCAGGTAACACCTCCTCTCTCTCTCCAACTATTCACTATATTATGAAATGAATTGAAATTGAAGATTGTGTTGTGACTGAGCATGTTCATTTCAATTTCTAATATAGGCTATTGTTAATGTTGTTCGCTGTGTAGGCCAAGTAAAGTGCCTTTAGAAAAGGTGTTTTTGCCTTGGGCAATATTGAATTTGTCACATACCATGGTGTCAATTTTAGCTCTAATACATAATTTTTTTGTAAAATGTCAGGCAAAGTTTGTTTGATAAAGTGCGGATAATGTTGGACAAGGTTGCTTTAAGAAATGTATTTTGTGTCCAACTTATTGCTATTATCCACCACGCCCTTTCTTAACAATTTGTGGTATCAAATGAGGTGACATGATTCTAGCTATAATAGGCCCAGTCAGCCTTGGTGGCCAGCCAGACAAATACCAAAGCCATCTTTCAACTGTAAGCTTCTTTATGTCCATCTGGTGCAACCGGCCCCCGAGGTTCAATCCAGAAATGGTAAATGTAATTAGAAAGGACAAAAAAATTGGTATTGTTAAAAAGAACAGTGGTCAACATAATATTCAATATAGTCTTATATTATGCCATGCATAAGGTCCTGCACTCTTGGTAAAACCTACCCTGGAGCAATGCACCAGGTGCATCTTTTAAAAATGGTGCTTTTATTATATTTTTTGTTAGTTAGTTTGGTGTGGGGGCACACAGTGGGGACAGTATACACACACTAATCACTGGTCTCAGCTGAGCTAAAATAACATGAGATGATAAAAGTACACACGTGAAACACCTACTGTATACTACTCCTGCTCAGTGTAAGGAAATGTTAGCATGCATGTAGCAGACTAATCTGGCAAAATGTCAAGGAACAAGGTGAGCAATCCTGCCTGCACTATTTAGATCATTTTTTTTTTTACAAAAGGGCAAACATAGAAATGAACACTAACATAATTATAAATGAAAGGAGCAGTGACTAATATGCCCACCTGTCATCCATGTCACTATGAGTTTTGTTCTCAAAAAATGAAGTGGTTTGTTTCTTACACGGTTATTTGTGTAACCACATTTTCTTTGAATTTTTCTGCCCTCCATTAGTTAGTAAAGGCCTGCACAAGTGTTCTTAAATGCACAGTCTACACTTGTGTGTTTGTTGTCAGGGATGGGAATGCTTGCCAGTGTGTACACGGATGATGAGGAGAGAGGCCACGCCATCGGGATTGCCCTGGGCGGTCTGGCACTGGGAGTCTTAGGTATGTAGAGTCCTTGTTGAGACATTATATGGTTATTAAGAATTATTATTGACATAATTTTTTAGAAGTAAATCATACCACCGAAATCAAAGATAAATGCTTGTTGTGTTTTTTTTGGGGGGGGGGGGGGAGGGGGGGATCAGTGTGCATTCAAATTAAAAAGATTATAAAGGCAAAACACTGTCTTAATCATGCCAGGCGAGAAGGTGGCTATAATGTGTCACGTCAGGTCAAAACACAAGAGAGCATCGTGAAAACAAAACTGGAAATGGCGAATACCAAAGTGGATTTATACGTTTGTGCGCAATATATTGATTCTCCTCTGTAAGGCATAGTAGTCATTTTGTAGTAAAGACAAGTCGCCTTGGAAACAATTGAACCCATGTCTAGACCAACAGCGTCGTGTTTTTTGGGGGTTTGATGGGAGGCCAAATATCTACCTCCAAAAATAGTATCACAAATAGTCGAATCTCATTGGCAGATCCAATTCGACTGAGATATTAATAATTAATTCATTATTTTCCAAAAAATTCATATTCACTCTATTCATTTATTGCGATAGACTTTTATTTTATTACACACACACATATATACAGTACAGGCCAAAAGTTTGGACACACCTTTTCATTCAATGCGTTTTCTTTATTTTCACGACTATTTACGTTGTAGATTCTCACTGAAGGCATCAAAACTTTGAAGGGACATATGGAATTATGTACTTAACAAAAAAGTGTGAAATGACTCTTAAATAGGTCTTATATTTTAGATTCCTCAAAGTAGGCACCCTTTGCTTTTTTGACAGCGCTACAAACCCTTGGTGCTCTCTCAATGAACTTCATTAGGGAGTCACCTGAAATGGTTTAGCAAAGAATTACACATGTGTTCATTCAAAGTTTTGATGCCTTCAGTGAGAATCTACATTGTAACTAGTCATAAAAATAAAGGAAACGCATTGAGCGTGTCCAAACTTTTGGCCTGTACTGTATATATATAGATATTTTGCGGGAACTGCAGTGATTTATAAAATGGCAACTGACTCCTCCTGACATTACGCTCCTCCACAGTTGGACCCCCGTTCGGCAGCGTGATGTATGAGTTTGTTGGGAAGACGGCTCCTTTCCTTATTCTGGCTTTCCTGGCTTTATTTGACGGAGGTACGTTTGCAATGTTTCTTAATCCATAGTCGCTGTAGAAGAAATGCCAAGTACAATGTGTGAGTGTTTTTTTGAACAACGTTGAAGAAAATACAGCCATTTTTTAAAATAAAATCTATTCTTTTAGCTTTAAGTTGATTCGCTGTGTCTCTGCAGCTCTGCAGTTATTTGTCCTCCAGCCCACCAAGGTGGAACCAGAGGTGAGTTTCTTTGTCTTGATTATTCATTTCCCAAAGATGATCCCTCTTCATTAAAATGACCTTTAAAGCTGCAGAACATTTATAGAGTGTTTATTTAAACAGGTTTTTTTTCTTCTTCTAATTGGATATTTAATAAACAGGAAGTGGGGAGTGAAATAGAGAAGGTGGCTGACATGCAACAAACTGTATTGGTCCGAATATAAGACGACCCTGATAACAAGACGACCCCCCGTTTTTCAAAACTCAAATTTGGAAAAAAGATTTGAAGACCAGATCTTGTTTCTTTTATAAAGATTTGATTTATTAAAATAATATACAGAAATTAAAACGCATTGAATAAAACACTTTTCTTCATTGCAAATAAACAGTAGTCTAAAAAGCCTATAGTCTGTGTTCCCCACAGACTATAGGCTACTCCTCACGCCAGGGCTGGTTCTAGGCAGTAAGATTAGGGTGGGCAGATAGAAGTAGTAGGTGGGCAGAGAAACCCGTTATGCTCGTGCGCAGAGCAGATTTTTTGGTGCACTCTGAGAGGAAAATTAAGAGGCTAAATCTGAGGAATTTTAATTAATTTTAATAATTTGGAGACACATGGATTTACCAACTGAGCTATGGGCGCCCCCGACACATGGATTTATGGATTTTCCATCAAAATATACATTTAAAATAACATTATGCAGGGTCCTCTGGGATGGGCATGGTTCTCTTTTTCTTTTACGGGAACTTTTTTCTCTAATATTAATGCATTTAAATGCAGTGAGAGGAACGAAGCAGAAGAACTCTGTTGTCCAGCTATCTTTTTTTCCACAGACGAGGCTGAAATAGGCTATAGACTATACACAGTGCATGGGCAACTGAGGGCAGACCCATTTTCTAATATTTTTAAATAAACTCAATACACACTGTGCATGCCATGGACGTGAACGTGATGTGATCAGTTAAACTCGGATTACCTCCCAGATGAACTGATTCAATTATTAGGCTATTAACTATCTACCAAAACATTGTATTCCTTTTATTGTATGATAATTTACATTAACATAATATGATGTTGATATCAAACCCACAAACTAAAAACTAAAACTAAAATATATATATATATATATATATATATATATATATATATATATATATATATATATATATATATATATATATATATATATATATATATAGTATAAAGTTGTGCATTTTGGAAGTTGTGCCACCCCTTTTTTCTAGAAAACCGTGGAAGAAATTGGAAATCTGACCACATATTTAAGAAGAGCCATCCATTTCACTCATCCTGTAAAGACGGGAGACACAAGGAATAGGATATAAGCACATTTAAGCTCAAAAAACTGTGTTTTGCCTTTCAAAGTAAAATTTCCATGATCAAGGTTTTTTGATTATTATGTCTGAACAATTATAGACAATTTGAAAACATTTGACACATGTTTTAGTGCTTTGGTATGCTACATTTTGAGTCTATACAGTTAGCACGATGTCAGCCCTAAATTGCTGCATCATGCTTATTATCCAAATTTCTGGGATTGGGGTGATTTGTGCCAAAGGGCCTGGGTGAGTTATAAGTAAGTAAGTAAGTAAGTAAAATGTATTTATAAAAGCACATTTATGACAGTTTGCACTGTCCAAAGTGCTGTACATAGTGCATTCAGTAGGTAAACAATGAAGGTAAAATAACAATAACCACAATAAAAGACGTAAAGCCCATACATCCACATAAACACAGATAGTAGTGCAGAGGTAAGATAGTTAATGGGGAGGAAACACCAGGGTGTACAGATGGGTTTTGAGCCTTGATTTAAAGGCAGAAATGTAGGGGAATCACATTTGTCAGGTGGCAGTTGGTTCCACAAGCACGGAGCAACTAGTGCAAAGTACATTTCTGAGAGTTGTGCCAGTGGCATGGCTGTATACGCTGGTCACCAAAAGAAAGTGATTGTCTACAGTAGCTCAGAAGAGAGTGACATCTCAATTCCACTTAACGACACCACTGATGGGAGTTCAGATGGCCAGAAAGATGATGATGGTGACTTTGTCATTGTGAGCTTTGCAGGTAAAACCATTAGATCTGCTAGGCCTTGTTTAAGAAAATTGTCCTTCAATCTTTGTCAACTATTTACTTTATTTACTTTAAATACACCTTAAATAAGTGATTGTCTAATGGATTTGTCTTGCATTACAGTTTATGAGATATATATCAATGGCACAATTCACCCCATGGTATTCTCTCCACCGCACAACTTACACCACACCGGGGGCAAGTTGTGTATCAAGACAGTTTATTCCAGATCCAAAGTTTTTATTGCCAGGGATGCACCCTGAAATATATGTACATATTTGAGTTGGAGACTTTACTGTCAAGGCCTTACTTTAAAGTCACTTTGAGTGAAAAGTTGCACAACTTAGGCCACTCTCCCCTATATATTTTTTTTAATTTTTTTGGGGGGGGCCTGGCAGTCGGGACCCTAAGCAACCGCTTATTTCGCTTATGCCTCGGTCCGACTCTGCTGACCAGTGACCACTATAAGCGGGTGGGTAACTTGGAGGCAGGCTGTCCTTAGAGGCAATGCATAGTATATTCTATAGTATTAAATAATTGTCTGAATTTTATTTTACATTTTCTTGGACAGCGAACGAACAGGTCTGTCCGATAGTGGGTCTGGACTTCCACCTAAAAAATAAATAAAAAATCTTCAATTTTGATTGGGTGGGCAGGGCGCACATTGGGATGGGCTGAGCCCACCCTTGCCCCTGGCTACCGCCGGCCCTGCCTCACACACACATTCCTTTGCCCCGCTGTGATCACTCTCGCTGTCATCTATCCTATGCTCTGGTTTGGTCGTGGCATAGCAGGTCATCCTCGCTGCTGTCCTCGGCATTTGAGACGCAGCTTTTATTTAATGCTCATAGTTAATCACATAGCCTAGTGCTGAAACGAAAGCTATCAACGCCGTGGACTAAGGCTGAAATGATAACCGGGGCACGTTACCGTTGTCGAGGGGAAAGGCTTCCGCGATCTCCATTAGTTTCCGTTTACAGCCGACAAAGTTACAATCACCACCACTGCATGGACAGCGTTTAAATAAAGCCTCTCATTATCATTATCATAAGGGCTTTGATGCAAATGATCAAATCTGAACATTACGATTACCATTATGAACATCTAATAGACATTTGAATTCAACATGTCTGTGTACGTCGCCCGATGTCGCTACTCCGAGGCTAATGCTAAATCTAGCGCTAGCTTTAAGCCCAACAACAGCGGCGGATACGTCTTATTTTTACACGTGTTGCCTCCCGGTTTGCTTTGTTAACCAAACAGGACCCATACAGCGTATTTTCGCCGGTCGAATTGATCGATACGTTCGGTAATTATGTTGTGTTTGCGTCTCGTAGTAGCAGTGTTTTCAAATATGGCGGGCATGAGGTTTGAGTTGGTCTGGTTGGTCAAGATAATCCCTCCCCCTGCCCCTGACGTAGTCAATTCTCATTTCTAGCCCAGCTCAATCCTGGAGCTGGGATTGGACTGTTTTTTACAGCCGGGAGCCTCTGGGGGCTCTCTGGCGGTGTGAAACCAAAAAACTGTCTCTAACTGGGCTCTAGCTCCGAACTAGCTCCAATTTCGCGCCGGTGTGAAAGGGGTAAGAGATTTACAGCAAGAAACAATTGTCCATTTTAATTATAAATTGCTTGTATTTGGCAGGAAATCTCATTCTCACTTTCATATGTGCATTACTTGTTCATAGTTTCTTGCTGGAAAATAATATTGTCATTGGACAGTTAGCATATCAAAATGTAATACTAAATATTATACATAAGTGATTTGAGTCAGTGCTTAACTGCAACCAAAATGAGTTCCTCAAAGGTTAACATTATATCTCACTGGGAGGAGGGGTTTTCTTCATGGTAAAGACATATTGTGTGCAAAATAAGTATTCAAATGATATAAATACTAAAGCACACTCCACTGACATTTAAATCCTGAGTCTTTTACATGTGGGCCTTTTGACTGAGAGTGATGACTTTGTCCTTCTCAGAGCCAGCAGGGGACCCCACTGCTGACACTCATGAAGGATCCATACATTCTCATCGCAGCTGGTAAGGAAATACTATCAAGACAGTAGGTGTGAGGAAACCTAATGTCACCCCACTCTGGAGTAGAAAATGTGTGATATTGTCTTTTTTATTTTTGGGGATTTTTTGTGGCATTTACATGCTTTTACAGCAAGATAGAGAGGGTGTAACAAGGACTTTGCCTTAATGGTAAGGCAAGGCAAGTTTATTTATATAGCACAATTCAGACACAAGGCCACTCAAAGTGCTTTACAGGGGCAAGATTAAAATACACAATACACATTAGAAAAGCGAATGAATAAAACATTTAAAAGCGAATGAATAGAAACAGAACATTTAAATAAAATAAAAAGTACAGGTTAAAATGGAAAAAGAAAAGTCTTCAGACTAGATTTAAAGGAGCTGAGAGTTGCAGCAGACCTCAAGTTCTCTGGGAGTTTGTTCCAGAGATTTGGTGCATAAAAACTAAAAGCTGCTTCTCCTTGTTTAGCCCTAACTCTGGGGACTGTAAGTAAACCGGTCCCAGACGACCTAAGGGCTCTGGACGGCTCATAACGTATCAGCAGATCAGTAATGTATTTTGGCCCTAGACCATTTAGGGCTTTATAAACCAACATCAATATTTTAAAATCAATTCTTTGAGTGACAGGAAGCCAGTGTAAAGACCTCAGAACTGGGGTGATGTGATCCAATCTTTTGGTCCTGGTGAGGACTCGAGCAGCTGAATTAGCTAAAGCTGTCGGATAGATTTTTTTTGGAAGGCCTGCAAGGACACTGTTACAGTAGTCAAGTCTACTAAAGATAAATGCATGGACACGTTTTTCTAAATCTTGCTGAGACAAACACCCTTTAATTCTTGATATGTTATTAGGGTGGTAGTAGGCTGACTTATTAATTGATTTAATGTGTTTTTTGAAATTCAAGTCTGTGTCTATGACAACAACACCAAGATTTCTGGCTTGGTGTGTGGTTTCTATCATAACAGATTTAAACTGTGCGCTGAATTTTAATTGTTCATCTTTTGCACTAAAGACAATTACTTCAGTTTTGTTGTTGTTTAATTGAAGACAATTTTGGCACAGCCAATCATTGATTTGTTCAATGCACTTACTTAGTGCTTGAATTGGACTATAGTCTCCTGGTGATATGGTTATGTAAATTTGTGTGTCATCATAATTATGGTAGCATAATTTGTTCTTATTCATAATCTGAGCTAGTGGGAGCATGTAGATGTTAAACAGAAGAGGCCCAAGAATGGAACCTTGGGGGACCCCACATTCACTATTTGTTCGCTCAGATGTGAAATTGCCTATTGACACATAGTAGTCTCTGTCCTTTAAGTAGGATTCAAACCAGTTTAGTACAGTTCCAGAAAGTCCAACCCAGTTTGCAAGGCAATCTAGTAATATGTTGTGTGTCAACAGTGTCAAAAGCAGCACTGAGATCAAGTAAAACTAAGACAGAGCTTTTGCCACTGTCTGTGTTTAAGTGGATGTCATTGAGTACTTTAACCAGAGCGGTCTCCGTGCTGTGGTGTTGTCGAAATCCTGACTTGAAGACATCAAAGCAGTTGTTCATTGCTAAGTAGTTATTTAGCTGTTGATAGACAACTTTTTCAATGATTTTGCTTAGAAATGTGAGTGATGTTTCAAGAAGTGGCTTGATGACTGCTGTTTTCAGGGCCTGTGGGAATACACCGGTGCGAATGGACATGTTTACAATTTGTAGAACATCTGAGGCCATACAGCTAAAAACGGTTTTAAAGAAGCCTGTGGGCAGAATGTCAAGGCAACAGGAGGAGGAGTTGTATAATGTCATCCAGGTTTTTGTGGTTGATCAGATACAATTGTGTCATGCATTTTAATTGATTTTAAGTGGGCACAGGGATAACAGATATGTTGAACTTGGTATTGATGCGGTGACCGCTTGTCTAATTTTGTCAGTAAAGAAAGAGGCAAATTCATTGCAGGCTCTTGTGGAGAGATGTTCAGACGCTACTGGCACAGGAGGGTTTGTTAACCTGTCAACAGTGTAAAACACGGCCCGTGCATTGTTGTTGTTTTTGGTGATGATGTCAGAAAAGAAAGACTGCCTTGCAGTTGAGTTAAAAGTGCAAAGTTTGTCTTTGAAGATATCATAATGAACCTGGAGATTTCTTTTTTCGCCACCTGCGTTCTGCTTTACGGCACTCTCTTTTTTCTAGTCTGACCTGCAGGGCATTTCTCCATGGAGATTTCTTCTTACTAGAGACAACTTTCATCTTAGTGGGTGCAATAGCATCTATAACCAGTGTTTCCAGCACGTTCACATACTCTTAACCTTTACTCATAGCCTTTACAGGAGCTTATATCCAGTCAGGAGCTTGTAGCCTAGGTATTTTCGGGAAATTTAAAAAATGAATCCATGCTGTTAGATCCGATGTTGTTCTTTATTGCCATATAAAATCAGTTTTCATCGCAAATTTTAGTTAGGGATTTATGCTAATTGCCTGTAAGCATGTGGTCATTAGCATAAATGCAGGGAAAAAGCCTATGGACTTTTTAAAAGATTATGAATAGTTTCTATTATGTATAACTTATATTTATTTTAGAATTTTCTCATCACTTTTTGACTCCCAAGACTAAGTAGAAGTGTTTTAAGCAATAACAAGCTTAATCAATTTGCCTTTTTTTTTTTGCTTTTTTTAGTCTAATTAATAATTTCCTACATTCAAACGACATCACTGCAGCACACATATTCTGATAGTCCAGGTTGTGACCCAAATAAATGATAGCTTGACAGCTATGCATTATAGGGGTGATGAATGCAATCTTAATAAGAGAATAAATCTAGGTGAACCAAAACATCTCAAAAATGGCTTAGGGCTCAGAGGTTAAAAGGCTGGTACAAGCTCTTAAGGGATGCACTGTGCACAATGTATATATTTGTGCTGTCAGTTTAACGCGTTATTAACGGCGTTAACGCAAACCCATTTTAACGGCGTTAATTTTTTTATCGCGCGATTAACGCTCTTTATGGCCTAGCAAACGTTGTGTTTTTTCACATGCTGTTGCATCAACTGAAACACCACAAACTATTCATATGGCTCGCCATTAAGTTACTGTTAAGTCAACCGGAACATGTCCTACAGCGTAACTTCACATTCAAATCATTTAACTGGCAAAATGGCTAAACGTCAAGTCAATTTTTATTTTGAAGCAGAAACCGGAACCTAGCACTTCCTAGCTCAGCTGCGCAACCTTCACTAGTCTTCCGTGTTGTGACTGGGACTACGCGGAAAAAAAACAGAAAAGAAAGCTTGTCATTTGCAAAAGTCCTACTTATAACCCTGCGCCCCCCCCAAAACCTCCATGAACGTTAGTGGCAGCCGCCAGTCATTCATTTTCACTTAAATTTTCGCTATCAAGGGTGACTGAAGCCTCTGCTGCAGGAGCGGTATACCAACCACTAGCACACATGGATGGTTGTGGATGAACGACTCCCAAAACATTTAGGCCTACAACAACTTTAGTTTATATAGGCTAGACTATGTTGTTTTATGGTTTGGTTTTTAAATAAAAAAGGAAGTTCCAATTATGTTTGTGTGTGCTGTTCTATGGGTGGGTGGGATCTACATTGTTGTCTATTTGCACTGAATTGAAAATTATGATATTTTAGAAGAAATACACTGAATTACAAGGGTGTAGAGAATGGGTGTGATAAGAGCATTAAAATGAGAAAAAATAATGGGACAAAAAGTAATCAAGGGACATCTAGGCTAGAATAGATAAAAATGTGCGATTAATCGCGATTACATATTTTAATCGTTTGACAGCACTAGTATATATACATAGTTAAATAATATATATTACATTTGCAGATGAGTCTAAAAAGCTGGGTGAAAAAGAAAGGCAGACGGGGACAATGGAGGAGCTGAGGTTAGTAAAGCAAATTAGGGAAGCAAACTTTCAAGCTAATGAGAATTTTCTTTTGGATTTGAATGCATAATGCTAGGTGATATTATTTGAACATTACAAATACATGTATATAGGGTAATTTGAAGGAAACAAATAAGATTTCTAGCATTTCTTACTTGTTGTTTAAGTGCTCAAGTTTATTACAGAAAATACAGGTAGACCAAGTAAGGGAGGAAAGATAAGTGACAGAGAAGCAAGGAGAACAAGAGAGAGAGAGAGGTGGTAGATCCTGAGAGGTGTTTTGCCCATGATTGCAGGAGATTTCATTTTTGAACAATGTGTCTTATGTAAAAACCAGTGTGTAGTGTTTTGCAAGAAGTGTGTTGGAGAATTTCAAACACAGTGCAAAGCACTTATTGTGTTTGTAGGGTTGGTGCTTTTGGGCATGGTTACAAAAGTCAGAGGTTGTGATGCTTTGGGCATAGCAACCACTTTAAGTATTTAAGCATTAGGCAAAAATCTGTAAATAAATTGTGTAAATTATTTTTGCGTTGTGGCATTTTGTGTTTAAATATTAATTTCTACACAAAAATGTCAAACTGTAAATGAAGACACAAAAGGCAAAGTTACAACACCAATAATCCTATCTACAGTAATACACAGTACTGTGTGAATAGGATTTAAGTGCATATTCTCCTCTCAAAGTGCACCAGATTCATGGATTCCAATGTACAGGGTCCAATGTGCATGCCCCCGGACCTTCCTAGAGGGTTCGGGGACCACAGCACCGTTGCTGGAAGAAATCCTGCCGGAAACACTGATAACGCTTGTGATTTTCCCATTAAAGTTGTCTAAAAGCTCATTAACTGAGTTACAGGGGGAGGGGGTATTGAAGAAAATGCTTGAATAAATGTTTCACTGGTATTTTCTGTAATATACCGTTTTTTGATTACTTTTGATTGATCATTTGTTTGCACAGAAATTGTACTCTCAAAAAATAAACAGGAATGATTGGATAAACACACATCAGACACTGCTACTTGTCCAATGTCTAGGCCCCTGGAAATAAGGGTACAACTTCTTAGAGTATACCCACTTCTCCAGGCACCGCTTCACCACTGGGCAAGAGGGGGCAACCCTGGCGCGTGCCCCTCTGAAGGGCAAAGGGTGTGGATCTTTCCTGGTTTGTTAGAATGGAGGCGGTGGGATGGGCATAAATTAAACGCACCCAGGAAATAAAAGGGGCCCCAAGACAGAACTCCTCCAGCACCTTGAGTACGTACCCCCACTCAACCTGATCGAAAGCCTTTTCCGCGTCCAGACACAGAACAGCTTGTTTGGAAGAGCTGTCGAATTTGTTATACATAATATTTAGGACTCTCCTAACATTAAAAAATCAAAACCTATTGGGGATGAACCCGGTCTGATCTGTGTGAATAATGGATTCTATACATTTGTTTAGTCTATTTGCCAGAATGTTTGTAAAATATTTGAAATCCAAGTTAAGCATAGAAATTGGTCGATATGAGGACGGGTTAGTTTCATCTCTGTCTTGTTTTAACAAGAGAGAAATGTTTGCGTTATACAGTGTTGGTGGGAGCCTATTCGCTTCGGCTGAGTGGGAGAACATTCTATGCAGGATCAGGGTTACTTGGTCAGCAAACTTCTTGTAAAATTCAACTACGAAGCCATCTGGCCCAGGGCTCTTGCCGTTATGCAGCGATTTGATAGCGTCCGTGATTTCTGCAGGGGACAGTTCAGAGTTTAAGGCCTCGCGGGAGGCGCTGTCTAGTTTTGGTATGTCTAGCTTTTTTAACCATGCGTCGATATCACCATTAGCTTTGGATTTATACAGCTCCTGATAATACTCCTTAAAGCGTTTATTTATCTGTTTCGGGTCAGTTAAAGCCACACCTCTGCTAGATTTTATTGTATGTATGATCTGCTGGCTTGTTGCCCTCTGAGCTGGCGGGCCAGCAAAGTATGTGGTTTATCGCCTAATTCAAAATAATGTTGCTTAAAGCTACTACGAGTAAGTCGGCACGTTGGCGACACCTTTGAACAAAAGCGGTAGTATTATTACGACGCCAGCTGTCGTGAAGCTGTTTTGTAGCTCGTGCAGGGAGCGCAAGATTCAAATAATCAGGAAGCAATATCAAGCTAGCCAAGCTAGGGGCACCGTCCGCCATTGTTAGCTCTGATGCCTCGCCGTTCGCCCCCTCCTCAGCCGGCGGGGGTGATGGGCTTTCACCGTTAGTTTTCGGCTTTTTACGGGTCATTTTGTTTCTTTCCCGGTAGTAAAGTACAAAGCAGCACTCAAAGTGGGAATTGTGCAATACGTTTTCTTTTTTTATGTAAAACTCGATTTATCGGAGAGGAGCTATCCACTATCCATCGCATGCGCTCTAGCGCCCCCGATATGAATACTTTTAATCCTGTCTTATTTAGGCAGAGTCCATCTGTCTTAAACAACTGCCTGTGGTTCCAGAAAGTGTTAAAATTGTCAATAAAATGCACTGAGTGGTCAAGGCACGCAGTTGAAAGCCACGTGTTCAGTGCAAGCAATCTAGTGAATCTCTCAGGTCCTCTTCTGATTGGTGGCAGAGGACCACTGATAAACACCTCAGCTTTTAGTGAGCTGACCGTGTTCAAGAGATCTTTAAAAGTCCTTCAACATTTCAGACTCTTGCTTTATAAAACCATTTGACCCGATGTGCAGAATGATGTTCTTTACAGTTGTGTGTGCAGCTGCAATGTCCAGGATTCTTTTTTCAAAGTCGGACACCATATCATTGGGAAAGCATAGTACTTTGGTATCCATATTACACATGCTTTTCATATCTCTAACAGAAAAGTCTCACAATCAGATTTTCAGGCCCGGTTGTTAGCTTGGTTAGCCCGGTTGTTAGCTCTCTCTGTGGCTCTTTGCTTTCGGGCCTTACCTTGTTGTGTGAAGGCGCTATGTTATCTTGGTCATCAGAGGAAAATCCAGGGACTTGCATCAGTGGAGTAAACCTGTTCGACACTTGCATACTTGTTTGCTGTGGAAGATTGTCGTTGTTACCGCTTCCCTTTGCAGCTATCCATGGCTGCGGCCTCCTAGGCGCGGGGGTTGAGGAGGCACAGTGCTTGGGTGATAACGCAGGCCAGCCGTCCAGATCAGTCATCTCATGGCGCTCGGCCCTGGCCCTGCCGCTTATCCGTCCCCCCTTTTCCATTCTCTTTGGCTTTGCACCAAGACGACTCCAGGGAGGGTTATCACTAACCTGGACACGGTCCTTTTGTTTCTTCGTAACCTTGTCGGTGCTAGTTAGCTGTGTGTTAGCTTGATCTTGTCCACTGTTTAAAGTCACTGATAGAGTGGTGTCGTTCCCACATAGTCCGTTCACTTCCATGTTCACTTCTAATCGATTCATTTTTGTTTCCAGTGCTGTAATCCTCTGTAGGAGTATTTGATAGTCCTCGTTTGATAAGGGAGGCATCTTGCTGCTAATTAGCTTTAGCTTAGTGCCTGCTTCCAGTCACCACAGGCGTGTCCTGTTAGGCCTCCTCACGTTCTATTGAGAAGGTTGTAAAAATGTCCAAAAATGCCTGTAGTATCTATAAAAATAAAAGTAAACTACAGTCCCATTGATTTGTATGTATCCAGGAGCTGCTGCGAAATGTATTATCGAGGAAAAATAAGAATGTAAGCAAAAAGTGCAAGTAGAGGAGAGAGCAAGCCGAAGAGCATCTGCACAGTAGGAAAGCAGGAAGCAAGAATGGTACACACTCTACCAGTTAAGCTTCTGGGGTGCCCCATGATAATGCATTTATAATGGTGCTGGGAAAAGAGGAGGGAAATACATAAATAAACTGAATTGACAAATATATTGATAAATATAGATGCTCTTTCTTTGTCAGCCAAACACAAAGCAAATAAAATGATTTAGAGGTGCTAGAGCAGGCTTGAAATTGTGTTGTAAAGCGAGTGATGTGAAAACCTGTGCCGAAAAACAACTGAGGGGACCTGCAGGTCCTGCGGGCATCCGCTATTATGCAAACACAGTAAGGAAAGAGAGGGAGAGAGAGAGAGTAAATATATTTTTTTATATACTGTATATAGTTTGGGGTTTTAACTTTTATATAGGCCTAATGTCATACTTCTTTATTGTTCGCACCAAGAACCCATATTAATATTAACATAAAAAAGTGTATTTTGTATTATAAATTATATAAACTATACTGAACCCACTTATCCTCCATCTTCCTCTCCAGGTGCCATTTGTTTTGGAAATATGGCCATTGCCATGATGGAGCCAACGCTGCCAATCTGGATGATGGAGACCATGTGTGCCAGGAAATGGCAGCTAGGTATTTAGAAATATTTCTTCATGTGTTGATAAAATGTTCAATCTTTAATGCTCCATCTACATAGCGCATCTATCAAATATGAGGGCACACAGAAACATGCATACGTACATGCACGCGCATGTACATTGAGCTAATAAACTGAACTTTGAATTTTTTTGCTGCAGAAGTTATCTCAGCTAATTTTTGTTATCTAATAATGTGATTGTATGCAGAATGCTTGTGCCAGAAACTCATACAGTGGTTTTGTACAGATAAATAAATAAGTAAATAAAAAATTTCTGTCCCCTAGGGGGGGCATGACAGAAAATAATTGAGAACCACTGCTGTACAGTTTGAAGCAAAATCACTCCATAGAAATCTCCATCGGGGGGTTTTTATCATTTCCTGATGATTTTGCATTTGATCGATCATTTATCTGATCAGTATTCTCAGCCCTTGTGTCGTTCATATAGACATCCACCTAACACAGCGTGAACATTCTCTACATTCAGAAATAATTATTTGTGTTTCACTAAGACCTAATAACTTTTTTTAAGTAACAGGAGTTTTCTCACATCTGTGAGCAGATTTTCTGTCAAGCTGAAATGTGTTGCTGTATGCGATCTTTAGTGTGATGTTCCCAAAGTCACAGACAAGCTTCCCTTGACAATAAATGTTTGCCCCGTTTTTTCTGAATTGCCGAGGTGATAAGATCAGAGTTCTGAGATAAGATCCCCGGTAATTCCTCTGAATAGCCTACCATACATAGACATATTGTTCATTCATTAATATTTCTCACTCTAGTGGGAGGGGTGGAGAATTATAATTTTTTTATTAGGAGTGGGAGGATCAAGCATTTGTTTATCCTGTTTCCATGGTGAATCATGTTATCAGCGATCCATTGACGATGGCTTTACACACACGATCCACCCAGAGCGAGCACACTCAGAGGTGATTGACCCAACAATGATCCACTGTTCTGAAACCAATAACCCAGAGTTGCTCAGCTCAGAGTTGGTCAACTCAGAGATGAGATGCTCACACTAACGATGCTTACGTTAGTTGATAGCCTATAGCTTTGTAAAGGTACGAACACACTGCACATCGCCGCGCGGCGAGTTTCAATAGAAAGTCAATGTATTTCGAGCGCCGCCGCGCGAACCGGCGGCCGGCGGAGAGCGGATCACGCGGCGCGGCCAGGGGCGGCGCGGCGCGGCGCGAATGGGGCGGCGCGGCCGCCGCAGAAGTTGAAAATATTGAACTTTTCGCCGCCGGCCGCCCCGCGATAGCCAATCACCGTCGTTGAGCTCCTCCCGACGTCACTCGGGTGAGTCTGCTGAGCTACAAGACACGTGAAACCTGGCTGGCGGTGCAGTCGGGAAAGGAGGGATAAAGGGAAAAAAGAAGGAAAAGACAGAGAGAGAGAGAGAGAGAGAGAGAGAGAGAAAGTTCCAACACATCGATAAAATGTATGACAGCAGTTTAATGAGACACCTTTTAGTAAAAGGAGCAAGGAATAGACTCACATTATAGAAGAGAGAAGGAGAGAAAGCCAGGGAAGATGTACTGCAGATGAGTGAATATGCAGAGACAATAAAAACTAAATACGACAACTGACACTTCCAAACATTTCCCTAAACATCTGAAAATCTGTTTGGGTTTTCTCTACATGTTGATATGCCGGCGTGAATGTGTAGCCTATATGCACGGCCATCGATACGTGCGTGCGTGTGTGTGTGTGTGTGTGTGGGCGGGTTGTGTGTGTATGTGTGTGTGGGTGCATGTGTGGGTGTGTTTACGAAGCTTGGGTGGCAGGTGGCGGGGAGAAATGTGTGAGAGGTGCAGTGAGACCAATACAAGGGCCGATGGCAGAGATGATGAAGGCAGAATAGCCTACTTCAGAGACGCTCCCAACAAAAACAAATCAGTGAGGATGACGACGATGATGAGAGAGATGTAAATAGCGGGAAGAAACTGGGCGTGCACATTCAATGAGTCATCGGGCGGCGGCCGGCGGCCGGCGGCGGACACAAATGAGCCAAAATGACCACGCGGCGCGGAACCTGCGATTCGCGCGGCCAACCGCCGCGCCGCGCTGTGCAGTGTGTTCGCACCTTAAGGCTCCAAACTTATAAAACTAGAAGATCGACCGTCAAACAGAAAGAAGAAACTTTTGGGTGTAAAGTCGATTTATTCATTTGTATGCAAGCCTGATACATAACCTGGATTACATGACTTAAAGCACCCGGAAAACCACGCTCATTTTATGCTCCATATAGCTCAAGAGAACACCTCAAAGAGTTTAAGACCATGGTAATTCCCCATACACCTGCTCAATGACACAGACTATGTCAAACGAACCAAGATTAATATTGGCAACTTGCTTAGCATTAATAAGTGGACTGCCTCACCATCCATAGTGTGGGAATCTGATTTTCTGATCAGCATTTGTTTCACACAAAGACAGTTGAATCAGAGAGGCTCTTGAGAGGAAACATTTTCAGACACAAAACGAGGGGACCTTCAAGACTTTAAACAATAAAAGGATTGAGTATGACATGCTGACAACACAAGTTCAGTCAGGAATACTTTAGTCAAAAGTAGAAGTTTATTTCAATTAGCAGAATACTTTGCAATTATTAATACGGCGGTATGGTTCTGATCCATGATCTCCTCCCCCTCCACGCGCCCGCGTGGAAAGTTTTAAGGCAGAGAGAGCCATCCCTCTGACCTCCATGAGCTACATGGATTACCGAAAGGTGAGGAGATCTGCACAAGGACCCCCTAGGGTGTAGAACAGAACAGCGTCAATGACAACAGAAATGACATTGATGACAAATACAGTTAACAAGGAGGTGGTGGGGTGGAGGTGGGTTGCAAGAGTTTACAGAGGAAGCAGCACCAGTAGGTAGGCTAGAGCAGCTTAAATAAGGCGCCACTTTGAGTGTACGGCCAATGGTGTACTAGGGGCGTATCCTGGCTGTCAGCTGACGTGCACAGATGACAGCCGGCTTGACGTCCGTACCCTGCCTGAACTAACGCTACGCTCCATTGGTTGAAAACGCTATGGCCAGAACTAAAAAACAATATTATAAATAAGGATCAGACCGGATTCATTCAAAATATTTTTTTCCTATGACAACATACGTACATTTCTAAATATAATTCACTGTGCTCAAGACATCAACATCTCTGAAGTTGTCCTTTCATTAGACGCCGAAAAAGGCATTTGATCGCGTGGAGTGGCCCTTCCTTTTTGCAGTTTTGGAAAAAAAAATTACTTTGGTCCAAATGTAATACAAATGATATCTCAATCCATCAGCAATGATCCAAACAAACTCTAATATATCATCTCTTTTTCCCTTGTCACGTGGATCACATCAGGGTTGTCCCTTGTCCCCTCTACTGTTCCCTTTGGTGTTAGAGCCTCTTGCAATTGCTATCAGGGCACACCCTATAGAGGGCGTTTTGGTGGAGCAGGAAAATGTCATCTCTTTATATGCCGATGATATCTTGCTGTACCTGACAAATGCAACACTATCACTTCCTGCCCTCTGCCATCTATTGGACAAACTTCAAGGAGATACCATCTCATTTTGGTGGGAACCTCATTGTATATGCTACCTTGGTTTGCACTTTGCAGATACCCAAACAATTAAATGGAGTTTCCTCTCTCACCTATTGCCCCCTGCTTAAAAAGGTTGAAGCGGATTTGGAAAGGTGGAAGTCTATATCGCTAATTGGACGAGTAAATTGCATAAAAATTACTTTCCTAGCCAAATTTCTTTACCTATTTCAGGCGCTCCCAACACCAATTCCAAAAGCCTTCTTTAAAACATTGGACAGTCCGATTTCTAGATTTCTGTAGAATGGCAGAGCTCAGGGAGTCATGCTTAAAAGTAAGAAAGTAAGATGAATGTTCTGTTTTGCCGACCGACCACGGCAAAAGTTTAATTTAACAGTTAATCCCGTTGTTCGCTAAACGAACGGGGCTTAATACGTCACCTTGGTCATTGCTCTGATTGGTTGTAGTGCTATCCAATTGCGTGCAGTGGCATTTGAAATGCACGAGTAGGAGCCTCCCCTTGAGTTGGGAATTACTATTGATCGTGGCCAGACCCTCTATCGTTCTAGATAATGGTCTGGATTTCCAGGCTAGAACTATTGGTTAGAAGTTCTGGAAATAATTAAAAGCATTGTGAGGATGGAGATCCCAACCAACCCGAGCCTGACAGTGCTAGGGGATTGTTCAGTTTTACCCATCAATCCAAGGGTTAATAATTAGCTTTGTGGGACTAGCCCTAATTGCAGTTAACAAATGTATAGCCATTCGCTGGAAAAGTGAGGAGCCTCCAATAGGCCTTTCACACCGCCGCAAAATCGGCGCTAGTTCTGGGCTAGTTCGGAGTTAGAGCCAGTGTTTTGGTTTCACACCGCCAGAAAGCCTGCTACGGGCCGTAAAAACCGGTTCAACTCATACCCCAGGATTGAGCAGGGTTTGAAGTGAACTGCTTGCTCCAGCGGCCGGGGGAGGGATTATCCTGACCAACCAGACCAACTAAAACCTCATGCCCGCCATGTTTAAAAACACCGCTACTACGAGACGTAAACATAACATAATTACCGAACGTAGCGATCAAATTGACCGGCGAGAATACGCTGTATGGGTCCTGTTTGGTTAAGAAAGCAAAGCGAGGGCTAACACGTGTAAAAATAAGACGTATTCGCCGCTGTTGTTGTGCTTATAGCTAGCGGTAGCTTTAGCGTTAGCCACAAGAGCAGCGGCGTCGGGCGACGTACACACACGTTTACAGTGACGTCATGACGTTGCTCTCTTGCCGGCTCCATGGCTGTCTCCGGTCGATGTGAAACCAACCAGTTCATAACTGGGATAAGGCTGTAACCAGTTTTGAACTGACCCCAACACCAGCCTGGAACTGACTCTTGGTTCATTTTGGTGTGAAAGGCCTACTAGTGTATCATTGTAGCTCAAAGAGCTGTCTTCATACTTACCTTCTAATAACTCTATAACCTTTCTACAAGATAGACCTTCTCTAAATGATGATGTCCATAATTGAAGCTTGTAGAGCCCTTCTGAGACCTTACTTGACCGGGTGCACTTCGACCTTAGTCAAGTCAATACTATGACCCATGTAAATAGCATGTCTAGCTCCTGTACTTAATTAATATTTATTTACTTTTATTTTATTTGTATTCTTTGTTTGTGGTTTTATCTTTCTTTCTAATTTAAATGTTACAATTGTGTATTTATCCTTTGATATCATTGCCGTCATCCTTAATACTGTCACCACAACTACTTTTATGATGGGGGGGGCATTCAGGATTCTGTTTACATTGTACTGATTGTCCTTTGTCACTGTATGGAAGAAAATTGAAAATTCAATAAATATATTGTTTAAAGAATAAAAGTGCATACATGTTAACCTTATAATATGTCCAGAAAATAGTATCATATAACCCTTTTCAGAAAATATTTTTCAAAAGCGCTCTGGTACCGAAATATCAATGATGAGTTTCCCTGATTACAAATCCACCAGTAATTCCGCCAGATTTTCTTTTGTCTCATTCACATATTATACGTTCTTTTTTTCCCTTAATGACTTGATGGAGTGCAAAAGTGCCCTCCTCCATCCTGCAGTCTTTGGTCTTATTAGTTTGTGGTATATGAAGTCTAGGTCAGATTAAAAAGAAACAGGATATTAGTGTGTCGTATGCTGGCAGGTGGGAAGCACAAGTCTTCATTACAGTCAGTGATGAAGCGCTGATAGAGATCTGCTTATCTTGGAAGGGCCTACCCACACCTCCAGTCTCTCATCTCTTTCTGTGTGTGTGTGTGTGTGTGTGTGTGTGTGTGTGTGTGTGTGTGTGTGTGTGTGTGTGTGTGTGTGTGTGTGTGTGTGTGTGTGTGTGTGTGTGTGTGTGGCCCAGGCGTTGCTTTCTTACCAGCTTCCATCTCCTACCTTATTGGAACCAACATCTTTGGCACGTTGGCGCACAAGATGGGAAGGTAAGGAGGGAAATGATCCTTATCTGCTCTCTGCTTGCTTTCTCTCTCTCTCTCTTTCTTTCCCTCTCCCTCTCCATCTGTGGCTGTGATATCTGCTTCCTCTTCTCTAAATTAGTTTTCACTGCTTTTAGTGTTTGTGAGGCTGGCTCTATTGATGCCTTGACGGTACAGGTGCATACATCATTTCTGTGTGTACATGTACAACCCTGTTTTTCCCATTCAACATTTCATTTTGTTTTGAGTATTGCCATTTTATTGTACATTTGTGTTTTAAGGACCCCCTGAAAAGGATATGAATTTATCTCAAGGGGTTATTCCTAATAAAGTCCTTTGGTAGACCAATCATCTTCAATGTTATAATAGGACTTTCAATTCCTCAATTTAACCATATCAAACTTCTGCTACTTCAACTACCACTACTGGCCCTGTTGCTTTTTCAATTACTGTTATTACTTCTAATGCTATTGACACCACCACCATAAGCTTAATGCTGAGGTACGCCATTCTGGAAAATGTTTGTTGACAAATCACATTTTGTCAAAATCAGTGAATGTCTCCTCACAATCCGCTACCTGTCCTTACTGTGCTTGCGCCATAGATAGTATATAAAATGGATTTTGCATCCTGGCTGACCTCAGTTAATTAATCTGCATCCAATCGTCTTGGCCTATGCGCGTCGCCTTCTTGTCAGATTTCTACTCCGTCTCATTTCCTCTTACCAAAAAAGGGCATCGATGTGACGTCGGGGGGAGGGAGATACCCCCATCTAGCTGACGTACACCTCCGAGGCAGAGTGAGGGCCAGCGGCTAGCTGTCAGTCAAGAGGCCGCGCCCCTAATTATTTGTATATTTTAACCTCCAGTCCTCCAATAGAATAAAAACTACCGTAATAAAAAATGCACCCCCCTCAGTGTTGTCATGGAGATATGACCTAAACATACAGACTAGCATGTTTTTTTGGACCAGGCCGTAAATAGGTTTAATAATGCTGTGTAAACGACCTATTGAACACAGGAGTCAAATCAATAAGAAATTGCTCTGTTTTGGTACCACCTCTTAGTGGCCACTCAGTGAATTTCATTGTGTGTCACTTCCACTTTGGGTGCTGGTAGAACTCGCTGTGGTTGGGGCTTGGTTTGCGCTGGAGAAAATATGGTGTTAATACACAGCCTAGGCTCTGTAAAATGTGGCCCACTTTCAGCGCACACACAGTATGGACAGGTAGCAGATTGTGAGGAGATATTCACTGATTTGGACAAAAGGCGATTTGTCAACAATCGCTGACTCAACCTTTAATGCTGCTTCTGCCAAATGTGGTAGTTCTTCATTACTTCTGGTAGAGCCAGTGTAAATACTGCCAGTACTGTTTAGTATTGCTGTTACTGCAACATTATGGTCACTGCTGCTTATTATAAGTGTGATAAGTTAATTGAATAGATATCAAAACATAGGACAGGGCATTTCACAGACTTCCTTCTGTGCTGAAGAGTATGAAACAGAATGAACAACTGCATTACTTTAATAGCACCATTATAATGTTCCACCTCTTTATAAATGTGGGTTTTTGGAGCCTTAATGCATATGTGATTTACTCCATCTCATAAAGTTCCCATACTTTTCTAATCTAATGGTTGTATGATGTAAAAGTTGTTACATAAAATAAAATAAAAGGTTCATTTATCATGGACTGCCAATGAAAAGTAAAAATAATAAACATTGCTTATAGCGATATACAACCATATATACTTCCCAGCAATGAACCAATATCTGGAATATATCGTTGATAGATACATTAGTGATGACGTATGTTTGGCACCGAGTAATGTGGTATGATAGCTATCATATTCAGCCTATACTTTATATGTAAAAGCATGTTAGATAACAGTGAATATGCCTTCTCTCCTTCACAGATGGCTTTGTGCTCTCATTGGAATAATGTTGGTTGGAGTCAGTGTAATATGTGTAAGTATGACAGAGACTGCTGCTGTACACCATTAGTTTACACACAGTGTAGCCCGCCAATACATTCGATGAAGACACAGTGGTTTATCTCTTGCACGGGAAATGTCGACCAATCATTGTTCATTTTTGTACCCTTCCAAACTTTTGACAGTGGAAACGCAAAATGCGTGCCGTGCTGTACCGAACCGAATTGCACTGCTCTGAGGCTTAATTCATTCAAATGACCTGGGTGAGACCATTGGTCTCCTTTGATCTGTGGAGTTGATGGGTACCAGTAACTATGGCTACCAAAAGGCCTCAGACACAACACAGATAATATGAAAGGCTATTTGATAAAGATGTCAGCAAATCAGTACCATTAGTAGTCTGCTTTTTTTTAACAAATCTTATTCTGCCAATGGGAATCTGATTTTGCAATAATTTGGGAATAAAATAAAAAAGCAGCAATCCACTCTCCTCAGTGTAAATATTTTGTTGTTAACATTCCCATGAAATACATACAAGTAAATTAAAATTGAATGAACCCGTTTTTTGATTTTGGTCTGTCTGTTGTTAGGTTCCATTTGCTACAAACATCTATGGTCTGATTATTCCCAACTTTGGGGTTGGTTTTGCCATTGGTAAGTCTGCTGAATGTTATATTCTGCTTAATAAGGATGTTCCCTGCTGAACATTGAAGAGATGTATTGTTTGTGCTGTGTTCCAGGCATGGTGGACTCCTCCATGATGCCTATCATGGGTTACCTGGTGGACCTTCGGCATGTGTCTGTTTATGGAAGTGTGTACGCCATTGCTGATGTGGCTTTTTGCATGGGATTTGCTCTTGGTAAGCAGGTACCAGACAGACACACACAATGTAATCAATCCTACAGACTATTTAACTACAAGTAAGGTTATCAGTTAGCAGTGATTCATAGTTATGTGTTTCCAACTAATTGTTCTGGTCCTTGGTGCCTAGGTTTAAATAGGTGTTACAGGTTGGTTATGCATCTTGTAGCACTCATTTGTAATTAATAAACCAAAATTACCACATGTGCTTCCATGCAAGTGATCACAGTATGTGATGTAGAATATGTATTAGAATATTTGGAATTGTATGGCAAACGCTATTAAATTGTTTTCCTTCAATAAATGATGTTTACCTGTGGTAGCCTGCTATCGTATTGCAAAGATTTTTTTAAATTAAATAACATCTGTTTTGTCTTACCTGATATAACCTTATTATTCTGATATTAATCATATATGATTGTAACTAAATTATTACCATGTTATAACATCACTAACTTGAGGTGCTTTTATTATTGAAGATATTAAATCTCAATAGTACAACTTCTCCTTTTTACCAGGAAAGTACTAGGTTACTCTCTAAGTATTGACCCTAATGTGTCCCTGTTGTTACTGTGATGCAAAGTGCTGCCTTCCCCCAGACAGGCCTGAACTAAAGCTCTGTGGGATGTGTCCTCTACCCATGTAGGTCCATCCATCGGTGGCTCTATAGCTGAGAACATTGGCTTCCCCTGGCTGATGACCATCATTGGAGTGGTGGATATTTTCTTTGCTCCTCTTTGCATTTTCCTCAGGAATCCACCAGGACAAGAAGAGAAAATCGTAAGAATGAACACACACACATAAAAACTAATAACCAAAACCTACATAATCACAGAAGTATGGAAGCTATGGAAAATAAGGTCAACAAGCTTGTTTTCAGTTCTAATGGCTTTGTTGAGTAACCCTATCTAAGTGCTATACTATCTAAAAACAGATACGTGACAAGTCCCAAAGTCTCACTGTGTATGGTAAATGGCCTAAGCTATTTCAAAGCTACACAGACGCTGTGCTGGAAAACCATTAGTGTCTGTGTTTTAACCCCTTTCATGCATGAATTATGATATCCTTAGTCTGGATTTTTTTCTCAAGTGATTTTATACTTCTTTAGGCATGAAAAGAAAAAATACAACTTCATTTTTTTAAACACACATTTTTCAGAGAGTTTTACACATGTCCACTCGGGTGGACTCCATGCGTTTTGACTTCTCAATTTTGACCTTATTTATTTAACAAAACTGTGAAAAAAATTATATATTATCTGAAAACTATAAAATAATATATATTTTCAATGCCTGTTCACATATATTAACATATTCCAATACTTCAATCTAATGAAAAAGCGTGGAATAATTTTTTCAATCAAAATGTTCTATGAAAATAACAGACAACTTGGTTCTCCAATTTCTCTTTTTCAGGTGTAATTCAGTAGTACAGCCTACTAACTTGTACACCACTTCATCAAAGCAATTTTAATATGAAAATTGGCATCATAGTGACACCAACTGTTTTACACATAATGGAATAATCTGTAAAAAAAATTTTTTTTTTACACAAATACTTCAAGTTGCATTCTAATAACATAAATCTATTGATTTAAAACCAAAAAGTTACAGCAAAGTAAGCTTTTTCAAGCACAACACATCTGCAGTCATAGTATTTATTGAAGTCGGTGATACATGATGTCCAATTTAGTGGACAGGTGATTAAACATAATTTCCTCCCAATGTAAAATCAATAATTGGAAATTTTAACAACTATATGACTCCTAAGATGTTACTTGTTGTTGTCACATTTTTTTTACCTGCCAGGCTCTCCTATTTTAGAAGTATTTACAGGATATTCCTGAGCTACTCAACTTTTCTGCTCCCTGTCGGCCATCTTGGTTTTAACTAATTGTGGCTGCTCTTACAATGGTTGGCCACTGGTTGGCAATGCATTGGATGACACACAAGAGTCCACTGTAGTGGCTGATATGCAACTAGGCGATCTACACCCATGCATATTCAAGAAAACAGCATTTGAATAGCTGTCCACTGTAGTGACCACTATGCGTGAAAGGGTTAAAATCGGTTGTTTTTCAGTACCTTTTATTGCGCTCATTTGTTTCATGTCTGTCTTTCTGTAGACATGAGGAAATAATGATATACTATACCTCTTATTGAGTAGCTTGATAAAAATAGCATTGTCTCATTACAAATAATGAGGTTTTGCACGTCTTTGCCTTTTGTCGCGTGCTTCCTTCTGTATATAAGATGAATATGGAAGGTTACATGCATGGTACACATTCTGAACTGAATGCAAGTGGAATCTCAATGGCATTGGCAGATAAAAAGAGCTTCCCTGATGTTCACATGAGTACCTTGGTCTAAATAACCTAATTACCCATGATGCAAATGGCTTAGTAAAACTCTCTTAAAGAAGTTGCCTAGTTGTCTGCTGTAGGTGAATGCATTCCAACATGTCCTCACAAGGCATCACTCAGGCACACTGTCATGTTTTAACATGTTTGAGCGATTGGAGAGAACCTATGAACCTATAAGCTCACCATCACTGGAGTGGACAAACTGGACATGGATGGGCTGCATGCACATTGCTTGTGTCTGAACCTCCTCTTCCTTGCCTTCATATCCACTCTTATTATTGTGCAGCATCTGCGATCATTCTGGTCCCCATTGCATTCACAGACATCCATTCATCTCACTGCCACTCCCACCATCACTTTTTTCCTCTGCCATTTTGAAAGGTTTTCACTATACTAGGGATTCTCCAATCTGTTAGATCAGGATTCTGAGTGTGTAGGGATGGACTTCAGTATGCTGTGCTTATCACAGAGCCAGTGCTGAGTTAGGTTGGTAATGACGGGGCGTGGCTTCTCCCCTTGTGATGTCTTAAGGGGGAGAGCAACTTGAACACAGGTTATCAGAAAGGTGGAGGTGGAGAAAAGAAAGAGGGTTATTTTGTTTTAGAGAGAGTCTCTAGTCACACCGGGGAACCGTATTTATGTTGAAAAAACATGAAAAAGTGCATTTCACATTAATGGAGACCTTTAACACTTTGTTCATAAATTAATTTTAATTTGAAGGGATGTGTTTAGTGTCCACGTGATTCTTTTTTTCTCGTTCATTGCCATTGCCCCTTTCAATGTAGATCCATTGGGAAAACTGGCACACACTGATGTTTGCTTCATTGTCTCTTTATATTCTACCAAAAGCAACAACCAAAAAACCCATCGGGGCTTTCATGGCACAAAACAAAACCGCAATAAATGTGTTATTGTAACATAATGTTGTCTTAACCCTGAGCCTTGTCACATATAGTAGAATGAACTGGTTAAGTGAACTTAAAACCCTTACCCAGAACCTTCCTCCAAGCTGGAGCATGAACTATACAAATGAAATACATGTGGTGATTGATAAGAGATGTCTTAACTGAGGGAGAGGGTGGCAGAAAACAACACTTTCTAACAACTCTTGTCTTTTCAGGCAATTCTGATGGACAGCAACTGTTCCATGAAGACCAGGTCCTACTCCACACAGGGGACACACTCCCAGGGAGAAAGCATGGAGCCGGAGTACGACGATTATGATTAACAGGACATGCAGGTTAACCCATTAGAAGCTCTATTTTGTTGAATAAAAAAGGAACACATAATAAGAAGAATAAAGACAGCAACACAACAACAAAAAAACAGCCACGATATCTCCATGTGAATGTCCTTCACTGTTCAGTGTCCTCTTAGCAGTTATACTGGAGCAAACCAAAGTTGTCCTTGGTCTGTGGTTGCAAGTGCATTACGTGAGATATGTTTTTTTCAGCCTCATTTAGTGGGGAGAGGTGTCAAAAAAGCACTTTTTAGACTGAGCATTATGCTTTGCTGTTTAAAAATAATATATATAAATCCATCTTATTACATCATGTGTTGTATATTTTTTGTCAACTGTATGTCCATGTTACTGTCCAGTACGAATATTATCAGACCTTGGTGTGCAAATTGGTATTATATTGGGTTACTGTGTGGTACGTCAAGAAACTCTTGTTTGTTTAAAGGTTTTGTTTGCCTGGTCCATAGTACTGTATGCATTGATACAGTTACAAAAGTACGTATAGCACTTCCCCAGGCCAACTGGTCTGACCCAAGTCAACACATTTGAGCTGCTGGAGAAAAGGATGGGGACTGTATTCTCAAACTCAATATAGATATAGTGTATACCCACCCAATAAGAACAGAACCAACGTGTATTTTTCTTTTTGGTTTCAGAGAGAAAGTCAATGGCAGGCCACTGTCTGTACTGTTTTGGTATCACTTTACAATAAGAGTACATTAATTAATTAACTGGCTTATTTCTTCTTCATTTCTTCCTAATTTACCCATTTGAACTCTTTAACTTCTGTCCTCTTGATATATATTCATTATATGAAAATCACTGGTACATTTCAGCCAGTACATCAACAGAGTCACTATACTGCTCTGGGTTTCTCTTTTATTGAAGGAATATCGTCTATGTTCACTTACCAATTCCAGTTTTTTTTCCCAGTTCCTCTTTAGCATTTCATCAATGTATTTGAAGCTCCAGAGAATGGAACTCAACACTTCCTGTAGAGTTTTCACATGAACAGTTGGACCTTTAATGTTAACAATGGGGAGTGTCCAGTTTCAGCATAATGGTTGAGCATTACTTAGCTCTGTTGTTGTATTAATGAAACATTATAATGTGAGTATTGCAGCAGCTGACAAATAATTCAAACTTTTTCTTTTTTTGAACCATGCCTTTAATAGTTAGACCAGCCTTTATTTGTTCACTCAAAGCTATTATTTGGATTTGGAACTAAGCCAATATTTGTATATATGTAATGGACACACTTCAACAGTTTTGGCATACAAAGAGCACTTCCCAATGTGATTCATTAATTCATCTACACTTTGAGTATCAAGTAGTGCTCTGAAATTGGCCCTGAAAAGTGTCATAGCTTGCTCTGTCATGGGCGACAGACAATGTAGTCAGCTTGACTTTGAACGGGTGGATCGGTCCTGATTCTAACCAAGGAAAATCATTCAAATTTCTGCCTTCAATTTAGATTATACAGTTCTACAAGAAGCACAATAAGCAGGACAACCAACCATGAGAGATGGATGGACAGGCAGTGTTCAGGCTAGTGTTGAAATATATTGGAAGGTGTTCAAAAAAACTATCATATTTTTTTGGGTGAATACCTGTCATTTGCAGCTTATTATTTTTTCACCACACAGATGTTACTTGTGCACTGACTTGTATTGTGAACCATAATAGCAGCAACACTTGTGCAGTGCTGCGTTTGGATGGACAGATGGATCTAGCAGCAGCTGAGTGGGGAAGGCGTCAGTGTGTCTCTGTGACCTTGCCACTGTATGAGTGTGTGTGGAGCCATCATTATGTAATTACTTACACCTGTGTTTCCTTTGTGATGAAAAGTCCAAATTTGGGCTGTTAAAAAAAGGTCTGTTCGAGTGGTTTGTACTGTGACAATGGATCTGGGAAAATAAATAACACAGACCAGTATATTTCTCGTAAGATCATTTGCGAAAAATGAGTGCTTCATCAACATGACTACACACAGTTTAATATTCTTTTGGATTTGGGAAAGCTTCAGGTCCAAAGTCGATCCTTACAGGATAGATACAGACTGAAAGGCAAACAACAATGGCCTTTAAATGTCTGTTTTTTATTTGTATCATTATTGTTATTTTGATCTATATAATTTGGCTACATTTTAAAATGTATTTAATTATTTGCTGGTTTAATGGAAAATGTGTTTCTTTGGCACCGCCCAATGTTGACCAATGAACGGACTGATGTGCCTACCTCTGGTGCAGCTTTGTTATTCTATTAACAATGTGTCTTGTTCAACAACTGTAATGTCCACTGTGTGTTTATAATATAGTGTAATGTTCAGAATGTTGTGTCACATGTAGTGTTTTTTAATTTCTTCATAAACTTGCACTTTGGCTGTGAAATCTGGTATAAAAAAAACTAAAGAAATGTATGATTCTATATAATTAATAATATACTGGAGCAGTTCATCCAGAAATGTGAAAGTCAAAGAAGCAGGCGTATGTGAATAGTAATATTCTTTTAATATTGTAGCTTTGTTAACCCAAAATCTTTTGCAAACATTCCATTATTCAGTGTTATCCATGTTTCTTCTTTTTATTCATTTAACATTTATTTACACTGGAGAGATCATTGAGGGGTGACCCTCTTTTCCAATGACGTCGTGTCATGTGGGAACAATTCTATTATTTGTGATTTGTGATGACCTCTGAAAAAGCAGTTATCTAAACAACTCCAACACAGAGATGTTACAGCTTTTTGGGTAATTTAAAACACTGAGCATTTAGACCATTTGTTTTGCTGTTACTTTTACCGCCGTATCCCATTATTAGCATGACGGCACACAAAGTAATAACGTGTATAGGTACCAATCAAATCTAAAACGGTAAAGAAAGTGCATGCTTCTAACAGTTCAGAAAATACTGACAGTGATTGCCTCTGCACTGGTTGGTGGAAGACAGCAGAATGAGTGGGGAAGTGTGGGAGCAGACACACCGTAATCAGTCTGTCCATCTCAACACTAAAGGCTTCAATTAGTTTGCAGATGGTCACAGTTCTTTCTTTCTTCAATAAGAACCCAGATGACTGTGAAATACACTGCCATGTCACACACTCAAATATCTTGTTGGACCATCTTTAGCTTTGATTACATCCCATATTCACCTTCACACATTTTGTTAAGGTTTATTTGGCACATAAGGTTGCTGAAGCTAGACCTGACCAACTGAAGCAACCCCAGATCCTACTGTACACTGCCACACAGGCTTGTACAGTAGGCACTAGGCATGATGGGAGCATCACTTCATCCACCTCTCTTCTTACCCTGATGCACCCATCACTCTGGAACAGGGTAATTCTGGTCTCATCGGAGCACACAATCTTGTTCCATTGCTCCAGAGTCCAATCTTTATGCTCCCTGGCAAATTGGAGCATTTGAAACATGGCTCAACTATTTGCCTAGTAAAATCCAGGTGGTGATTTTTGGCCAGGCAGTGTGTGTATATTTACACGCATACACTGTATATAAAGCCTACATAATACATACTTCTAATCTAAATAAAAAAGCCATTTCTACTAATTCTAGAGCTGTGAGAGAATGGATGTGTTGTACTGCTCGAGTGCCTTTAGCTGCTGATACGTTATCTTTTTCTTAATGTCCACAACAAATCCCACTGGAATTAGAAATACAAAAGATTCCTGTGGGAAAGGAATGGACTTGAAGCTGAGTTGGTCAGACGGGTTAGGACTGTCACATAGCAGTGAGGCATGATGGTTCTTTTTCAGATTTCTCAACAGTAAATGTGTGTGTGCACATACAAACCTCTGTGCTTTTCACAGATCCAGTGCAGGCCTCCAAATGTTGAAAATGTACAGTATACGCTTTCAAATTGTCCATGATAAAGAGCAATGGCAACTTCCATACAGGCCAGAAACCAGACTCATGATGGGAGTTTGACTTTCAGATCGTTGATTTAATCTAACTTTGAACTTTTTTTTCTTCTTTTTTTACATGGGGCTGTTGAGTATACTGGTGCCAAAATTGTCATGGACAGAGCTAGGCGTTTTTTCATGCCATTCGACTCAATGTAAATTCAATGGCATGCATGGTTACCACTCGGCTCCCATGATGATTTAAACAATGAGCTTTTAGACCATTGTTTAGCCGTTTCCATTACGCCGTTTCCCATTATTAGTAAGAAGGCACAAAGTCATAAAGTGTATTAGGTACCGATAAAATCTAAAATGGTAGAGAAAGTGCACGCTTCTACAGTTCTGATTTCGCCCTACACTGGGTGGTGGAAGACAGCAGAAGGAGTTGCCATGATGGGGACTTACATAGACTGTGCCATCAAGAGTTGTTCAGTGTGTGAGAGCTCATTAAACCACAGAATGGAGATGGGAATTCATTTGGGCTTGTTTATTCAGGGATATGTACAATAAAGCTTTATCACATGAGACTTCTTGAAAACTGTGTACAACAACATCCCTCACTTTTACACACTAAAACAACCCAACTCAATCCAGAACATGCTGAATGCTGTGGTGGTGAGCAGACATCTTGGAAGTGCAGTTTCAAGAAGCATGATGGTGAGATCATGAGTTCTGTGGAAGAGCGCATTGTAACGACAGCAGCAGCAACAAAACGCTGTGCTTCTCAGGGCTAAAAGAGGGATTTAACCTCCTCCACTCATTGCTTCTCATTGGTCCCCAGAAAACCCTCAGGTTACATTAGCAAACAGATGGGCACACACACACACACACACACACACACACACACACTACACAAGAGAAAAGAAAAGCAATCACAGGCATGGGGGATTTCACTTGCTGATTATCAGTTTCATTTCCTAGAAAAAAAAAATGCAAGTAATGCAAGCCAGTAAGCCAATATATACATGAGCAACATATATATAAGAAACAGGAAAGAACAGAAAAAATGGGCCTTTGTTTTTCCACTGAGTCCGGATGTATGTACATGATTCCGTGTTGGTGTGGAGTGCAGTTCTGCAATTTAAAAAAGGAAAAGTCTACCCCTCTTCTGCTTCCTCACACTGTTACTCAATGCATTTCCAGTAATGTCTTATTATTTTGTTCTTTGTTCAACACATGAATCAACACATCTTTTTGTTTTGTTTGCGGTGGGATAAGTGATGCTTGAGAAGGTTTGTTGACAAATCACTTTTTGTTCAAAATCAGTGAATATCTGCTCACAACCTAATACCTGTCTGTACTGTGTGTGTGTGCGTGTGTGTGTGTGTGTGTGCACGCTGAATAAAATAATCTGGTGTTGATACACAGCCTAGGCTCTGTGAAATGGTTAGTAGTGCGGACAGGTAGCAGATTGTGAGGAGATATTCACTGACTTTGACAAAATGTGAATTGTCAACAAATTGTCCAGAATCCCATACCCCAACTTTAATTTGAGAAAATATGAAGGCGTCTCAAGACAACCTAATCCTAACCCAAAAAGCAGTGTTCCCCAACCCTCGGTACCAGGCCAGGGAAGCTTGTTTATCGAGCATTTTTAGGAAACAATATGATACATACAACATATTCTTAAATAACAAAGGCTAGATAGGCTATTTTGCAGGTACCTTGATCCAAATGCTTTCTTCCTGAATACACTTGCAACTACCCAGTAAAAATGTGTAAAAAAAAAGAGTTGGAAAGCTTAAACGTTGCTTCAAAAAAAGATAAATGACCTTTGTGTGTATTGACCTTCTTAATGTCAGATCCAATTCTTTCTTTCAGTTGAGTTAAGGGTTAAGGCCAACTGGTCCACTAGGGCTGGCCTGAATGCCATTTTTCAGGCATCGAATATTCGTTGGTTTTTCCGAGCGAATATTTGAATATTCGTTCCAGAAAAACACACCATCAAAAACAACATAGAAAAAAAAATAATAAAAAAAAAAAAATAATAAAAAATAAAAAACGTTAATAATCCCTATATACTCCCTGGAACCGATTTTGACAGTATCTGCATATTTTGTTGAAGATTTACGCGCTCGGAGGTGAAGTAATGGATGCGCTATGACACTTAGTGATGTAATATCCTCCTAAATGAGCAATACTACTACTACTACTACAATATTACTAACTTTTATATCCAAATATAAAATTATTTGATGACATTATATTGCAGTACTAGCTTCTTGCAAACATTTTTTTTGAAAAAAAATAAAATAAAAAATAAATAATAATAAAAAAAATTAAAAAAAAACGAAGCTCCGAATACTAATTTAAGCTCCGAATACTAATTTTCCGAACGAGTATTCGAATAATTCGGGCCAGCCCTATGGTCCACAACAATGTTTTCTAGATGAAAACTGTCTCTGGTGCTAAGAAAGTTAGAAACAAATGCTTTAAAGCCCTCAGTATGCTTTAACTATAGTTTGTACACTGTGTCTTCCCAAAAACATCTAAAAGGCAGAACACAAAGTCGGAGTGAAAAAGCCTGCAGTCACAGCCTTCTGCACCGTTCTTAAGTGGGTTGCCAGATAACATACAAAAGGCCCCAGAGTCTGCTGTCTGACAGAAGATTTCACACGCTGCTAGGCCTTTATTTTGACCTTTACCCTAAACTTATAAATACTCTTCAACCACCGACGGAGATGGTACATGAAGGCGCATAGCTGCATTCCTCATCGATTCAAAGGAAGTTATACTTTGGAGGTCACCAAGCAAAATAGTCGAAACTTGCTAAACAATCCATGAAAAGTGTGCACTCATGATATCCTCCATGTCTCTAACAAGGCATTGTATAGTTTCAAGCAATCTTTACCAAACTAAATCTAAACTCTGGGCTAAAATTATTCATCCTGATGTAGATTGTGAAGTCATCAAGAGATCAACACTTCATTAAAACAGTTGAGGAAAAGAGTTTTCAGTTGGGAAGAAGAAAACTTAAGACCAGAAAGTTTCAGGAGGAAAGTGTGTAAAGTGGGCGTGGTCATTTCAGAGACGCCATGTTATTCTGACGCTGTGTTCACCCCAGAAAGAACTGTCAATTTACTGGCACGTCTACACACTCTGGCACGGCGCTAATGTGGCCAATCAAAGACTTGCAAGTACACTACAAGGTGGATTACTATGTAAAATTAACAGTTTATTTCCACCGTTTACCTTGCAATCAAATTGCAAGATACAATGTTTGCCAGGGTGATGACTGTCCAGATGATTAAAATCATTCCATATTCATTTCCACTGTGCAGTGTTTTAGTGTCAGTATGATGAGTTTGAATGCTAATCAAATTAATCGATCTTCTGGATTTTCCTTCATTATTCAATTCTTTAAAAGGCAGAGCTATGTTTGCTGTGCGGCCACTAATTCCAAACATTGGCTCTATACGTGTATATCTTCAAATCAAATATGAAACATTTTCAGTTTTAGGGTAGATATTTCCTTTTGATATCCAATAGGCAAGAAGAAAATGCCAAAAATAATCTAAAAAACAAGAGAAGAGAGATTACCACTTCACAAATGATTATTTTCTGGTGGCTCAATGAGTGTGTCAAAGATAGATGAACAGTACAGTCTTTTGAAGCTGTATCTGATATAATTATAAAAATCATGGTAATAGGCATTGCTTGATGTTGATGTATCCAAGGATATGTGGGGCAGACAGAAAGGGCTAAATGTACATTCATCTGGGCATGAAAACAACTAAGGAAGGCAAATTCACAGACAAAATCACATGCTCACATTTTGAAGCATGGCAATCATCTTCATACCCACACAGAAGTAAACGGAAGAAATAAATGTTGGAGATCTCGGATCTTGGAGAGGGCTTCTTCATAACATTCATTCAGAGATCAATCAAAAATATACCTTTCAAAAATTGCTCACAACAAAAGTTTTCAACAGTTTGCAATGTGCCATAGTTAAGTTTGGAAACATGACTGGGCAAGGCAAAAAAAAAAAGTAGAAAATGTTACGCAATGATAACCCTGGACAATTACCTTCTTATACCCTCACAAGAAAATGGGTTATATAGTCAGACTTGCCTAACTAATACAAAGAAATACACAAAAAGAAAGACAAATTATATGTAAGATGCCACTGATAATCATGCAGCTGCTGAAATCCATGAGTTTTTTGAGCAGGGTGACTCCCAAAACCCAAATATATTGCAGTAAAAAAAAAGAAATAAGAAAATGCTCAAAACAAGATATGTATGACCACTTGCAGGGTCCTTGGACAATACACATGTCCCATTAAGGTGTCTAAACCTGCTTTTCCCAAGTAATGTTGACACTGTTAGAGACAGAAATATTTCACCTTCATATGGGCTTGTTACTCACAGCAAACAAATATTGAGCAATTACTTATCCTTCTCCAAAGTTGAGTTGATTAAGATTGGCAGACCACAGAAAGGTGTGCATTTTCTACTTATTTCAAAGCAGAGACTGTCAAGAAAGCAAACTGAATTAAATTCTTACAATAAGATTTTGAAGCCACAGAAAATAAACTGAAGGATACACATGCAGCACTACTGAGGGCAGAACATAATGTAGCTCTCAAGCTTCCCTTTAAAAAAAACAGGAGCATGGAAACAGCATCACAATGTGCAAATCATCAAAACATCAAGAACAGGTTTACCATGAATCCTGCGGTAGGAAAATTCCTCAACCCATGCTTTCTTTTTCACATAAAAAAAACAAACACTGGACCTCCAACATCCCCCCTATTTAAAACGGACTCTTGTAATTCCGCAATCTTTAAAATACACCTGGACATTATTTTCGCTGGGAGGCCCAAGCCCAAAGCATGTTCCTCCTCTTCCTATTCTCCTAGTCTTATTTAGTGGAGCGCCTCCACACAGATCTGCTCCTCTGTAATGTCATCCAGCAGCTGCACCTCCACCACGGGGCTGCATATGTCTGCGTCATACACCTCGGTCCCCAGCAGGCCTTCCTCCTCTAGGCCTTCTCCTTTGCCTTTAAAGGCCTGCTGCTCTAACGGAGAGGTGCTCTCCACTGACTCCAGGTCCTCGATGCCTGCCCGGTAGTGGATCATTAGCAGGGTGAGAGCCTGGAGCCTCTCCCCGGACTTGGCCAGGGCAGCACTAATGAGGTTCTTGCGCCGGCTATCTGTGGCCTCTCTCTCTTCCATCAGAAGGGCGTTATTGTGCTCCAGCTCCTGGTCTATCTCCTGCTGCAGTTTGTCCAGCATCAACTCTAGCTTCTGGGAGCGTTCGTCCGTGGGAAGGCCCCGGTACAGGTCTCGGCCTATCTCCTTCACCGCAATGAACACGCTGTCATCCAACCCTCCTTCCTTGCGTACGAGTTTACTGCTGCCGCCACCACCACCACCGCCAATGGGATGCTTTGAGGGGCTGGCGCCGCTCGTGTAAGTCTCAGTATCACTGCTCTCATTGTCTGAAGTGTTGGGGGTATGCTTGGGCGAGGGCTCCACCACTCCGGGCACCACGTCAGCCACCTGCTCCACCAGCCGAGTTTTAGGCACCTGGCGTAGGTTGAGCAGGCGTGAGCTGGTGTTGATGATATGGCGTGTTAGGCCTGTGGTGGCCCTGTTTATTGTGGATTTGGCTTCAGGGTCGGCTCCTCTGCGTTCGGTTGCTGCCACACAGAAGGGATTCTCAGTGAGGCACTTGTCTTGGCACTTCTTGTGGCAAACGTAGGCGCATACCATACATTGTGAAGCTGCTTTGGTCCACACCTTCTTCTTGCAGTATTCACACCATGTAGGGTTCTGGAACTGGGTGTCCTGGAAATTGTGACGAACCTCCACCAACTGCATAGTGTTATAGGCCAAGTCATCGCGCGGTGCTGACAGGATAGGCTCTTTCTCCCTCTCCTTTAGATCTTCGTCATGGGCACTTACCTCTCGCTCCCTTTCCGCCAACCCCACCGGATACTCAAACTCACCCTCGGCTAAGTAACAAAAGTTCAGAGTAACATCTCCGTAACACAGCTTCTCGTTGAAGCCCTTGTGGGTGCTCAAACTGCGTAGCGCGGTGCGGCTGACGTTAGCTCTGGGCTCTGGAGGCCCTAGCCTAAAGGTGCTCTGGTATTCTGCAGAAGATGTGGCCATACATTCCAGGGCTACATGCTCCAGCTGGAGGCTCACATGGCCCAGGCACAACAAACTGCCCAGCTTAAAGGGATCTTTACACCACAAGGCCACATTAAGGTACTTATGGTTGCTTTCCACCTCAAAAGCCACAGAGGCCTTGGGCCAGCATGCCCTCTGGTGACGAAACATAGATTCTGGGGACTCCCAGAGTGAGTTGTCTTCTAGACTGTCCCGCGTGCTGCAGGAGCTCTCTGAAGCTTTGTCCCTTGGCTGATCTGCCTTGGTCACGGGAGCAGGGACCGGCAGCTCATCGCTTATCTCTGCTGGCCTGGTAGACTGCTTGGCCTCGGCTTGTTTGAAACATGTCTTCTCCGTGCCACTTTTGTCCTCATTGAGAGTTTTTTCTGGAGATTTTTCAGAAGCGCTGATGGTGGTCGTCACTGTGTCAACAGTAGCAGTAGTAGTTGTAACGGAATCAACAGCTTCTAAAAGACTGGTTTCTGAGGAGGCTGATGTCAAGCGTATCTGAGGTCTCGGTGGAACTGGGGGGCGAGAAGGAGGCGGCGGGGGAGGGACGAGTGGCCGTTGAAGACCCTCCCCGTGATCACTACTAGTTTTCTGTGGCGAGGGCTTTGGTGATTCTTTTGGCTGGGGCTTCAGTGGTGACTGGAGGCCAACCAGGTTTAACTTGCGGTTAAGGATTGGTGATATGCTACCAAGGGGCTTTGAGGCCAAGCTGGCCACAGTCCTTTTGGGGCTTTGGTTAACCGTAAGTAGGTAATCCTCCTTGGTGTCACTGGTACTTGTGGTGTTGAGGTTAGGACTACCGGGCTGGCTAGGTTTAGTTTCCACGATCAACTCCTCAAACTCAGAGTCCATGTCTTTGCTGTCGGCTATGTCAGAAAGGGTGGTGATAGGGGCTGGCTCTTCCTCATAACCCCCAGGCTGGGGAATAAATCCTGTTTCTTCCAGCTGCCCCAATCCTTCCTGGAGAGTTCCAAGGCTTCCATAAGAGTGAGCCTGGTGACGAACCGGTCTCTCGTACAGTACCACCACCCTGTCTCCAGCTTGCCTCAACAGTTTCGGCACTTGAACCGAGGATGTCACCTTGACACCTGTTGACAGAAAATAAGAACAGGTACAATTTCAATCAGGTAGTGCAAATAAATGAATAGCAGTCTCAAACATTGTATGCTTAATGAACAATCGTGCCACATCTCAGACCTCCAATGGCAATAAGCCGATCACCCCTCTGCAGGTCTGCCGTGGCCGCAGGGGAGTTAGGCGTGACGGTCTCAATGCTGACGTGCACGGCATCCCCTTCGCTGGCAGGGACATGCCTGAACGTCATCCCCACACTGCCACATGGCCCCTTGACAACTTCCGTCTGATGCGTACATGGAAAGAGAACATTTAACAATGAAGGCCAGTATTCATTTAGAGGCAGTGGGCCATTTATGTTCATGACTTATTGTCCCAAAATAAGGGCTAAGATAGTAGTGAACAAAAACATGATCAATTCATGATGGTAAAAGGTTTAATCCCCCCTTTTCAGCACAAAGCAGAAATGTAGTATGTACTCTCTTAACCTCATGTTTCAAACTTTAATGTGTTGACTTCTATGGATTTGGATAATGATTATTGTACATATTAAGAATTGGAAGGGATTTGAGTATACAGGGTTAAGTGTATTCTGAAGGTTATGGTAAAGTTTTGTTAGCTATGGTGATCCATAAAACTGCTATACACGTTTGGTTAACATAAATCGGTATGTTAGAAAATAAATAAGTATGGCATTAATAACAACTGTAAAGAATGTACTCGTTTGAAATGTTTTTCTTAAGTACTTTGTTAAGGTTAAGGCATCTAGGTGAGCAATGAATCAACTGCTGTATATACACAGGTGCATCTCATATTATTAGAATATCATGGAAAAGATTGTTTTCTTCTGTAATTTAATTCAAAAGGTGAAATTTCCATAAATTCTAGATTCATTAGACATAAAGTGATATATTTCAGGCCCATATTTGTTTGATTTGGCAAATTACAGCTTACAGCGAATCAAAACTTGGCACCTGCCCACAGTGTGAAAACCACTAGTAACTGGTTGACTGACCATGGTATTACTGTACTTGATTGGCCATACACCTCTCCTGACCTGAACCCCATAGGGAATCTATGGAGTATTTTCAAGAGGAAGATGAGACACACCAGACCCAACAATACAGACGAGCTGAAGGCCTCTATCAAAGCAACCTGGGCTTCCATAACACCTCAGCAGTGCCACAGACTGATCTTCACCATGCCACGCCGCATTGAGGCAAGAATTCATGCAAAATAAGATCTTAGACCAAGTATTGAATGGATGAATGAACATACTTTTCAGAAGGTTGACATTTATGTATTATAAATCCTGTTTTTGATTGGTCATGTGGAATATTCTAATATTTTGAGATGCTGGATTTTCATGAGCTGTAATCCGGAATCCTGAAAAGTTAAACAAAAAAATGCCTGAAATATATCACTTTGTCTAATTCGTCTAGACAGTATGGAACTTTCACTTTTTGAATTAAATGACAAAAAAAAATAAGCTTTTCCCTGATATTCTAATAATATGAGATGCACCTGTATTTCTTTATGTTAAAAGTCCACAACTAACAACAGGTACAGCGAGAATAAGAATAACATGTAAATTGACAAATGCAGGTGCAACACTGACATCTGTCTTTTTGATGAGATACTCAAACTGAAAGTGGCAATTATGTGCTAGGGGAGAGAGAGAGAGAGAGAGAGAGAGAGAGAGAGAGAGAGAGAGAGAGAGAGAGAGAGGGCTTAAATTCAACCCCCAACTGCTTTGATAACAGCCACTGCAGACAGTCCAAGTTGGATATGCCACCTGTGTATAGAACACCTGTTGTGATGCAGGGTTGTCCTGGTTCATTTCTGACAGGTCGTTTGACATTCATGCATATACTATGCTTATGATCGATGGTGGGCAATGCAATTTAAAACTGGGTTTGTTGGAATAATTGAGATGTGTGCAGTATTTCCGGGTACAAAGTATAAGTAAATGAGTTGGAAGAGGAGAAGCAAGGGGACGAAGATGGTACAGGTGTTCTGGTTTGAAAAGACAGAAAAAAGGAGCCAACATGATGTGGGTAGACAGAGACGAATTACTGTAATTTCCCCAGCTGCCATTTGTCTTTCTGGTTCTGGTGGAAGGCAGTGATTGAGTTAGGGCCGGCCGTGAATAAGCAGATGATCTATACAAGCTGACAAGGAAGTTTGTGTGTGTGGGGGGGGGGGGGTTCTGACGGCTGAGGGATGGTCCACTCTTATTGCATCACATAGTAGACAACAAAGACACTAAAATATCTGTCTCTCTCTCACAGATAGATGGGTAGATATACAGTATTCAGTACACGCTTGTATATACACCAGATTTTGTTCACCTTGATTCAGGAAGTAATCCCATTCTTACTGGAAGATGGGGAGACTAGTCCCTTAGCCACTTCAGCTTTGTCTTGGCCAAGCGCTTTGGGTCATTGTGGGGTTGAAGATCGGATTTAAGTTGATTTTGGTTATTCTCTAAATTAATTCAGATTAAAGCATTATGAAGTGGTTCTTTCTACAGGGGGAAAGAAAGACCATTCGTACATTACTCACAGACAGTGAGCCTTATTATTAAATTCCAAATATGGGAAAATGGCTGAAAAGTTCTCCTAAATGATTTGTACCACTTGTGCCACATCAAAGAATGTGTTTGTGTAAGTGGTTCTTGTAACAAAATAACTCTAGTTCATCAATAACGTTCAAGGCTTTAGATGTTAGATTCTCTGATGATGCCTGTGCAAGGACTCAAGAGACTCTTTTCCTTGCTGAGAGCTTCTGCCACACACATCCTACCTCTACTGTGCGTCTACTGCGCGTCTGCGTCTGACTTTTTGTCACTGACCGTGTAATCAACCTAGAGCGGCAACACATCCAACCTCAGACACACTGCAGACGGCCGTCAGAGCAGTAAGGTAAGGCGACGCGCTTCAGAGGTAGACGCAGGATGTGTGTGGAGGCCGTTAGCGGTGTAGGGGTGTGTGTGTGTGTGTGTTTCGGCTTGAAGTGTAATTTGATTTGGCCATGTTAACGCTCTACCATGAAGACTATAACAACATTGCACAGGCAACAGGCTGCTGTGGGTAAAAAGGTTGAGGCTAAAGACCTATTCAGCCTCACATCAGACAGTGACCATTACTTAGTGCACAGGAAGGTTCTGTTCACAAATACTCTGAATGTCAAGGCTGTATACAACAACAACAACTGATGATTGAAAATCACTTGGAAAATAACACATTTATCCACAATATGCAACTGATAATTCAGTCAGTCTCACAGGATCAATGCTGTAAAGCGTCAGATTTCATAAGGCAAATGTTTGACCCATACCATTTTATGAATGTCTAACATATTAGCATACATGTAGAAGCTACTTTATTATCTGCTCCTTGCTAATATTGGTTAGGAAGCCCTTTTGCCCACAGGAAAGCCTGCAAAGTGTGTGGCACGGATTCAAGAAGCTGCTGGAAACATTCTTTAGACAATTCGAGTTGACCTAATAGCATGAAGCAGCCAGTCAAAAGAAAAAAAGAAGAAATCACATCACACTAGAAAACAAATGCACCGATAGTGGTTTCAACGCATGTCCATTACCAAAGTATGAACATAAAACACATGTTTTAATGCATTGTCCTTAGATGTATTATAGTAAATTTGTACTTCTGGGCAGAAGAAACTTTCCCTTTCCAGGTTTGAACTATATGATGAATGAGAGTTTACGAGAGCAGATACCCAGGAAATAGAAGGTAAACCTTTCATCTTTCTATCTTTGAAACATGTGTTGCAGTATCACCAGAGTTGTGTGTGTGCAGACATAATTTGGTAGATTTAAGTGTCTGTGGGTGTGCATATATTGGTCATGTGTACCACGTAAGAGACAGTATTACTATTTGCACTTCAGCAGAATGGACTTGTGTTCTCTCCTTTGTAAATCTATTGTAGACACAACGGCCATATTGAAGCCAGTGGTACAGCTAGCCTATATACACAAAGCAACTCCAATTAGTGATATTCAGCACCTACTCTCACCTTGCAGCTGTTCTTTTTTTTAGCTTAGTGTTTTTATTCCGAGAATGAAAAAAAGTACAACAATACAATGTATATAATACAATGTACATGTAACACATGCAGAATATAAATGAAACTTTTGCATTTATACCCCAAAAACATTCCCCTAAATGGTGAACAAACACACTACCTCAAATGACAAAGATTCAAGTACAGAGCACAAACAAAGCAATAAAGTGCAGGAGGACATGTCAGTTAATAAATAATAATAAAAGATAACTTAAGAATAAAGTACAAATAAAATAGTAATAATAGTAACAATGATTATTATAATAATAAATGAAAAAGGACAGAAGGGAGGAAAGCTGGTTGAGAAAGGTCCTGAGCTACAAGTCTGACAAAAGATTCTTCAATTTGTCAAAATGTTGTATAATTGGGCCCCAAGTAGAACTGAATGACCTTTCTGCTGTTCTTAAAGGGCATAATAATAACTAGCTTAAAAGTCGATCCTGATGCCACTCAGCGCTGGCATCAGGATCTGATGGTAACACCCGCTAAGGGCCAAATGACAGTGAAATGTGTGTGTAAAGGCCAGGACACACCAGCCCGATAATCGCCGTCGTCAAAAAAAAAGACGAATCTGTTTGGTGTGTGCCGTGACGCCGGCCGACGTAGAGGTCGTCGGGCTTGTTTTGAGCCTGTCGGCCGCCGATTGAACATGTTCAATCGGCGGCCGACCGTATTTCATTTGGAGCAATTTGATTGGTGGAGGGCTAGCGAATCAGTGAAGCCCGGAAGTGAGGCGGGTAGCACAAACAGCTAACAACAGCTAGCCATCGTTTTAATGTGTTTGTTCGTTTTGTTTTGCGAGTACTCACATGCATCAACCCTTGTTGACTGCTCGACACCATGCTCGACACTCTGCTAAAAATTGTGCTCTTATGGTCCATAAATATAAATACGTATTTCTATCTATGTTTATGCTCTAGAGAGCTGTCCCATCATTTCCGGCTTTCGTATTTTTTCGGGCCACAATACAGATTAGCGCCGCCTGCTGTTGTGGATACTTTACAAGCGCGGGACGAACGGAAAATAAGCAGTCGTCTCGGTGTGTTTTTGGGCCGCGACGGAAAGACTGGAGCTTCCTGAAACGGCGACTCCAGTTTTTGGGTAGTCGGAACGTGTCGGACTGGTGTGTCCTGGCCTTAAGACAACAACCAGTCTCTGTAGTTACTAGCAAAATATAAGGTTGAATTAGCCAGGCAGAATCATAAAATCAAACACCAACATCTTGGTCCGTACTGTGTGGTTGCTTTTAAATGAAAATAGTTGGTCAAACATTTGTGAAAGAATACATTTCCCATAAACAAATAACAAAATCAAGGAAGCTAATTTAAAGTTCATTCATACATTCTATCTCACACCAATAAAGATGCAAACAATCGGGGTGCCCTTAGCTCAGTTGGTACGGCGTCCCCCCCCGGGCCGGGCCCAGCGGCAGACCCGAGTTTGCTTCCCGCCCGCGGTCGTTCTCTGCATGTCACTCCCCTCTCTGCCCCATTTCACCTCTGTCTCTCTGCACTATCAAATAAAGCATAAACATGCCCAAAGAAATATAATAAAAAATAAAAATAAAAAATGCAAACAATCTCAACTGATAACTCAACTAAAAGGATGATGATCAGTTAGATAGAAGAACATGCAGAATACTAATTATAATAACATATTTTGCTAAGAAATGTATATAAATTTTTTGGACCAAAATGTCAACATTTTTACTAGTAGAGAAACAAACCTTGGAAAAATTTAATCGCGGCCATATTTTTCATGAATTTTGGGTTCCATTGATCTGTTGCTTGGAGGAATTATCTAAAGAAGGTTGTCAACAATGATAATGCAATGATGTTATGATTTTAAATGATTTAATTTTATTATTATAATTTCTTATTTTTTTCATTATATTACCATTATTAGTATGATTGTTTTGCTTTTTTTTGTTTTGTTTTTTGACTGTTTTGTATATGTGCATGCATGTACGTAGGTCTATGTATGCAGATAAATAGAAATATGAAAAAAAAAATTCAGTGTGCTTTCTGAAAATGCATGTCATCCCTGTGTGTGTGTGTGTGTGTGTGTGTGTGTGTGTGTGTGTGTGTGTGTGTGTGTGTGCACACATTATACTAATTGTTTATAATATCTGGTTGTGCAAGCAATAGTCTCATTTGAAGGATGTTTAACCGTTTAACATGTCATCATTAAATTATTTTGTAACTTTATTTAGTATGCGTTATATGTATTTATAAGTGAGTGGTTTTATGCATTTTTGTTGTCGATGCTCAATTGCTAATCAACCCTGTCGACGTGGCAATAAAGTATTTCATCTTAAATCTGGACTTTCCTGAGATCAACCAACTGTTTTTGAGCTCCTCTAAATTGCAGAGTTTAATTGTTGTGTAGTGGAGCTTTATCTTGGGCCTGGGCAGCAGTGACTGGACTAACCTTGTTAACATCGACTAAGACAACAGGCAGGCCTTTGCTTTCTCGTCTCTGAGCAGAAAACACAAACAAAGAACGTAGCAACCATCCACTGGCCAGATGTAAATGGAGCTCTTCTCCATCCATTTCAGTAAATCCTGCCTCTCTTTTATCTGCACTAGCACGCAGAGCAAATGAAAGGTTAATATGTTCAAATAGCAGCTATCATGGCTTTAAAGTTCTCTCCTTTATCTCCAGGAACCTTGACCCTGATAAGTCTTCCATAGATCCCCTAAGTAAAAACCCTCATTGTAATAAAATACATCTATGACATTTTCTGTTACACTTGGGACACACATCATTTTGCTCCCTCCCCCGAAAAACGTGTGGATTAATTCACCACTGAAAATAGTCCCCAGCAAATGCACTATTTCATCCTATTTGAGTAATGTTTGCTTACATCTGTTTGCTCTTTTAATACAGTGTACTTTTGATGGGATTTGTGACCATAGCCCTACTGTAATGTGCTGCTCTTAACTAAATTCTAACCTGATCCGAATGACAGTGTTGATGATCAGCAGTTCTAACATTGATAAAAGTAGCAGGTTTATTATTTGATTAGCTAAACATTTAAAAATGATCACTTCACTGTGTGAATGTGTGCACACATCAAGGAATTTAATACAGTTAAATGCCGGAGAGGAAATGTAGCCTCATTCAAAATAGTGATTCATAAGTGACTCACTCAATTCATTGCTCAATAAACAGGAAACAACTGGGTGTTTATCAGACAAATACATGTATAACATTTTGTAAACAGTCAGTTATTGAGAAAACAGTAGGTTATTGTACATAAACGTTTTTTTATTTTATTTTCTATGCTACTTAATATTTTCATGTTTTAAATTGAGAAAAAACATTTCAAAACTATCAATAATCTCTGTATTTCCCTTGAAAACAAAGAAAGTAGACTAATACCATTTATTATACAGCAATATTGTCAACCTTAATCCTAATCGCACCATTTAACCAAATCTTGCAGTATTACTGGCTACCATGCCCAACAACGTTTCTGGGGGAAAAACCCTCCACATTCTTTTTCTGCAGATTATATAAAAGAAAATGTACATCCATATTTGAGTTGAGTGGCTGATAGTGGATTCCAAAGCTACGTCATGAGAGGGTTATTCATATATACTGAAAGCAGTGTACAGGGCGAGGTGGCTAGCTGCGGGCTAGTCCAGGTTTGTTGAACAGCACAGACGGAGCAGCTTGTTGCTTGGTTGAACATCCCTGTGCTCTCCAGCCAGCGTGTGAGACGGAGAGAGGGGGAAGTTGAACAAATCCTTTTCCCCGTCACTGCACTGCTCGGTAATTTAATCTAATACCACATGTCAGATCGATTTGTGTATGGTTATAGGGTACAAGTCGCTGGGAGGCAAGTGCACAGCAATTCCCTGCCACATTCAATTAGCAGCCCAGCTTGTGATGGGGGTGGAGTGGGTCGAGGGGCTGGGGGGTGCATGGCCACAAGCCGAACAGGTGTTTTACGTAGGCACTTATTAAGTCTGGTTAAAAGCCACGCATATTACGTATTTTTGTGTGAGATATTACATCAATAAAGCAGTGTTTGAGCCATTATTGTCATTGTGAGATGGAGTCAAACAGAATACAGAATAATATCAGATGATACAGGAAATTCAAATTGGCCATATTATATCAGCAATAATGTTTCCAATCATATGAATCGGTTAATTATAAAATCATTCAGTGGAGAAATATGGGGGAAAAAAAGTACAGCCCTGTCTAATGTCTAATAACATCAACATGAGAAATAATACATTACTGAAGAATTAACAAGATAAAAAGTGTCACGATAAACGGCTGATAGGTCATGTCCGACAATACAGCTGAAGATACCAGATCCAATCTAAAGTGTTCCTGTGCGTCTCTCTCACTCTATGTCCACACTGCCAGTGGCGTGCACAGGTAGACACCAAGTGGTGCCTGAGCACCTGCCCTTTGCCCCCTGGACCAATCAAGTGCCCTTTTTTAGCAGTGTATCTTGCCCATGCTGACATGACCATCTCGATGATTAAATGCGGGTGATAACAATGCCCCGATTAATAAAAAATAAAGAAAGTAATAAAGATTTTTTTACGGAGTACGGAGATCAGGGGCCTAACGAAGACTTCAAAGAGAGAAGGAAATCCCTAAACTTTCAAACATGTACATTTTTTCTTTCTGCTTTTTGGTAATCTGTGTCTCCAAATTATTCCAGAATATAGTACTAAATAGCCCACATTGACACAGGTGATTTAGCCTTAGTTTTCTTCTCAATGTGCACCAGATTGATTGAATTTTACTTTAAAAAGGTTCACATTTTTTCTTCCGGGGGACCATTCCCCCGAACCTCCCTAGAAGGTCCAGGGTCCCAAACACAGTCTCCCAAAAACCTGTGAGAAACACTGTATGTGTGGCCGGGTATTTTGTACAAGTAACCTTAAAATGATTTGGTCATTCATCGATAGAATATATTGTGCCCTTTTTTTGCACTGAGCACCTGCCCCCCAAAATGTCTGTGCACGCCACTGCACACTGCTGATGGAGCATTACGTTAGTGAACAATATAGTTTGACGGATTTGATAATTTCTTTTAATTAGATGTATTTAGCATATGATAAAAAAACACTAAAGAGGACGCATTTAAGAGGCATTAAGTTAAAAAAGGACATGCAAATGAAACAAAGGGACAAGCATATAATTAGTAATAACTTCAAACCCCCAAAGCACCACCACCTGCATACCAGGCTACACCTAATCACTTTGGAAACCTAGGGAAAACCGTGATAGCTACACTGATAAAGAAAATCAGCATCTGCACTTGATTTTATGAAGGGGGGGAGTACAGGGATGATGAGACATTTCACGTTTAAAAGCCGTCACTGTTGCACTCTGGATCAACTTCTGTTAAAATAAACTATACTGACCTACAATCAGTAGCCTGCTATATGCTAATATAAAGAGGGTTATGAATGCAAAAACATAGGAGTTTACTCTCTGCATCTCCATTTATGATTAACTCAATCCCTGCGTTCCGAATCTCATACTTTCTACTATTTAGTATGGTAGAAAAAAGATTTAGAATGCCCGATTCTTGTGGCCAGATTTAGGATGGTTAGAAAGACCCGGATGTCTACTACATCTAGCCAAATTTTTAGTGTTGAAAAAAAAGCATCCTATTTGGGCTATTCTTACCCATAATCCAGTGCGAACCTGAAGTGACGTCACTTCAACGGAGCCTCCATAGGAAAACAAACGGGGATGCGACGGATATAAAAGCAAGAGGCAAGATCAAGGCGCGATGTTATGATGAAATAAATAAGTAAAAGTATGTCCCAATAGTATGCCTACTGCATCCTAACTAGATTCTTTTTATGGTCAGATGTAGTATGTAGAATAGAAAAAAGAAAGAGTATGCGATTCAGAAGGCAGGGTATAATATCCATTGAACACCTCCAGCCATCCTAGACCACTACTACTACTCCCCATGCACCAGGTCAATGCCAGCCATTTTACAACCTAACAACTACACAGAATGAATGAGCAGATATGAATTACTCAAGAGACTCACAACCTAGAGAAATGGATTGACACGCAATGTAGCGGTGGATGCTAGTTGATGTGTTTTGGGGTAAAAATCGCTGTGAAGTTACTTTTACTGTAGTGTTTGTTGTGTCGCTCAATCTGAATTCTCAAGTTGCCTTTTTATCATAGGGAAGCAGGTTTTCAAAAGGACCGAGGAACAAAGGAGTTGTTATGGAGACGCGGGCAAACAAAAAAGGTGCTTTGCCTAATTTGCACTTGTATGGAGAGACACTGGTTTGGTCGCCCACACACACACACACACACACACACACACACACACACACACACACACACACACACACACACACACACACACACACACACACACACACACACACACACACACACACACACACACACACACACACACACACACACACACACACACACACACACACACACACACACACACACACACACACACACACACACACACACACACACACACACACAGTCCCTTTCTGTAGCACTGTCATTGTTCCTGGCCTTATAGAAATAAGGATCTGTCATGATGACTGTTACTTCATCAAAGTCTATTAAATGACAGACTACATTCTAAACTGCTACCCATTGGCTCAGAACAGAGTAAGACACCATTTTTTCCTCATTATCAAGTTGGCATTTCAATCTTTTCCCACTCCTTTGAACGGCACATACATTCTGCCTATCTCCCTCGGCGAGCTCACCAGTTTGCTTTGCACCGGGATTGCCAAAGTGTTATTTTCTATCTTGGGAAACCTAGAAGTTATCTGACCACGAGACATTTGCTTATCATTCATTTAACATTCGCACAGTTTTCTAAGCTCATTTCAGCCTATAGGTAAACAGACTACAGGTCCTTATCTTCTCCTCTCTTCTAGTACCTTTTCAACTCCCATAGAAAAGCTCTTAAAAACCAGCAGAAACCCCCCCCCAACCCCATATCAATGAGAGAGTCCTGGGAGAAAGAGTATGAGAAAAACGAATGCTTGATTTCATTTGGCTGTGCTGCTGCATGCTACATGTGATATCATTTTGGGTTGAGGAGAAGAAGTGGAAACAGTACACGTGGTTGCCATCACTGTGAATAGCACTGGATATAGAGAAAGAAAAGCAGACCAACCTACTACGTCATGTCAGTTGTCAGATCCTTTAAAATGGAAAGACAAGGGGCAAATCAGATCAATGGAGAGCCTTATCTCTGAGTTACTTTAAAATTAGAGGGATTTTCGTACAAGCAGTATGAACCGACGGTTTTTGGTTACCCTGCAGGATGGTACACAATTTAAAAATATGACTGATCAAACAAATCATGTATATGTTGAAATGTTTGGTGATGCTTAAGTATTTGAGTTTTCAAGTTGGTAGTGGTACCCTTCCAACTTTACATGATAACAATTAATCTCCAGCTAAAAGTATTTAAGTCTACAGGTATGTGTTGTCTACAGGTATGCATACAGTTCGACATAGAGGATTATAACATTTGCAATACTACATGAATAAACTAATGAAGAAACAAATATTAAAGTAGGGCATTTTGCCTATTCAATTGAGATTCCTATAATTCCTATTTGAATTTGTACCAAACTACATTCATGTAGATCTTTCCAGGAAACTAAATATTTTACTAAATACAGACTGATAATATAGTGTATATAATTTAAGCTGCTATTAAGTTATTTTTAATCACACAATATAATTTACATTTCATTCTAAACATTGACCATTGTAAGGCTAAAACACTCAAAAAAGTCCAGCAAGACAAAATCTTCCCTCAAAGGCTCCAGAGTACAAATAACAGGAAGAATATTCATCTAAACATACTAGTTACACTTTAAAAATAAACAAATACTGTATTCAGCTACATACATGTCTGGCTTTGGAGCTGGCTAATTACAAATCAATCAGTGCTTCATTTTTGACTGCAACAAGTTAACAAGTCATTTCTCCTCTTAATGAGAGACCACACCTTGAACGTTCTAAATGAAAATAGCCAGAGAGCTGTAATGTGGCTGTGGCTCTGTGTGTCATGCACATGGCGGCTGCTCTATTACGTTTCCCTGTGAGGTGAATTGATCCATGGGAAGAAGCCATTTGAAACAAACAAGCTTGTGGGACCAACATCTCATGTCTTTAATCGGCTTTTCAGCAGCGACGCAAGCTTGTTGTCAAACAGAATTAGAAACAGGACATTTAATTGGCGTGACAAGGGCCGGAAATGGGTGATGAATGTGTCACTCGCCACACAAGTCAATGTGTGCGTTTGCGAAAAAATGACAAAAGGTGATAGGCTACCCTTGGGATATTATTGGATTATGTGCTAGATGTGCATGTTGACATTACAAACAAATGCTGCTCCAGCCCCTGTTTCTCTGAAGGAGAGGCAAAGCAGATTCACATACTTTACAGATTAAAGGCATACTAGGTCATTCTGGAGAATGTTTTTTAAAAAATCAGTAAATATCTCCTCACAATCTGCTACTTGTCCATACTGTGTTCACTGAAAAAAAGGGCACAGCCTAGGCTCTGTAAACTGGTACGTAGCCAAAGGGACAGGGCCCACTTGATTTACATTCCCTTGTTTACATACCAGTTTACAGAGCCTAGGCTGTGTATTAACACCAGATTTTCTTTTCAGCACACACACAGTACGGACAGTTAGCAGATTGTGAGGAGATATTCACTGATTTTGACAAAAAGTGATTTGTCAACATACAATCTTCAGAATTCCCTAGTATGCCTTTAAAGACCTTTACAGAGCATGAGACTGTTACAGAAGGGAGGGGCCTGACTTGGAAGAGGCTAAACTGCAAGACATGTTATATTTCTTCTTCTCAAGGTTAGGTTATATGATGATATATAGTGACACCAGGGTGGGCGGCCCCACAGCGTACCACCAATTTTTCTTTTAGTGTTATTTGCATTTTCCACATTTAATTTATTTAGATTACTATTCATACACATTTGAGTTCTTTTTAAAAGCCCCCGCCATATTGCTTTTTAGAAGCTGAATATCAAAACTCAATGCATTTTGATGAACAGAGACAAAAGTTTTCAAAAGAGTCCGATTACCTTAATTTGTTTTATTGCAGAACACTGAGATATTAAGCAGTTTATATAATGAAAAAACAGCTGTCCAAACATCTTATGTATTTAAAAAGATTTAATATATATATATATATATAGGGGGAATCGGAACGGGGGAATCTGAGGCATCGGGTAATGTGAGCCACCCCCTGTATCTAGGCAACGGAAAACATTTGTGGTCATGTGAGATATATGTCTTCAAGCTGAACAAGAGCCCTCCTCTGCGCGTCGGGCTCCTGCTTCAGCTTGTCGGTCTTTATTTCTAGCAAGTGACCCGTTCGCTATACTTTATCCCTTACTTAGCCTAGCCTAGCTTTCCAATCGTACAACTTCTCCTGGGCAGAAATAGACTCATACACTCTGCAAAATGAAGCGTGGGGGTTTGGATTGAGCAACGGACCTCATGATCAGATAGATTATACGCCGTTCCTTTTATTTGGTGATTTTTACGGGACATCAGGCCGCCGTGATTAATGTTAAACACATGTCCTTCAACTGCTAACATGGTCGCATGTTTAGAACGTAGGCTATGGAACGTCAAATGCCCCCCTGTTCCGCAACAACAAGCTGGAGCATTTAAACAGAGAGGCGGAACTGATTGTGTCGGGAATCTTACTACCCCCCGAGGTAGTAAAATTCCCGGAACAATCTCTCGCACCTTTCTTCCCTCGTTCCGCAACTGTCGCATTTAAACAGCAGGGCGGAGGGCCGAAAGGCCGGCATATTCCCGGCTTTCACTGGCTGTGTAAAAAGGGCTAGAGTCTCACTTTCCCCCACCATGAGGCACAAGTTAAGTTTAGTCTTAAACATACAGTATTTTAATGTAATATTACATAACATATGTTTTATTTTAATGTCATACACATTGTAGAAAAGCCATCATGCCAAGGAAATACACGGAAAGAGCACCTTCTCATCTTTCCCTGTAACCTTCAGGGCTGGAATGTAGAGTAGGCCTAGTTGTATGACAGGTTGATGTTATAATCCAGTTGGGTCTTCTCCTGTGTTCTGAGTCCCAGGCTGTTCTCACTGGTTCTGATTTTCCTATGCTTTGACCCCCAGACACTAGCTGGCTCTAAGGGTCCTGTGTTCTGACCCCCAGACTGTGTTCTAATCTAACTGGTTCTATCTTTCATTTGAATCTTATTAAAACCTTTTGAATTATATGTTGTATTTGATTTTGTTCAGAGTTACTTTCAAGTGTTTAGAAAATTAGCTTTGCTTAATTGACCAAACCCCATCATTCTTTTACTAGTCCGACATTAGTTCTGGAATGTGTGGTTAGCTTTCAGGATTATTACTATTACAATATGTGTTGTAACAGTTATGGTAGTTTCAGAGTGGAAAAAGTAAGTGGATCAGTAAAGCGAGCCACATGACAACTTTTTTTAAAACAATCATATTTTCACTGGCCTTTGTCTTGAAAAAATTCTGCTAATGCCCATGTCTAGGAAATATCCTGAATTAATGGGAAATGTGTAAATTTGAGTGATAAATCATTTTAGCTCACTCAGAGGGGAGCAAATGTAAAAAGCGTCTCAGATTACCTCGTTCTCCCCTATATATAAAAACTTAATTAACAAAAAATAAATAAAATAATAAAAACATTCACTCCCCCCAAACTCAGGTATTATAAAATATGCCAATAGCAAAGTAATTCATTTAAATAGCAATATGCACTTCCATTTCTTATTTTATCCATCAGCGGATTACTCAAATGTTTTGTTGAAATTTTTTTTACTTCACAATACATCATTATTGATATAAGCATACTGTAGAAATGATTTAAACAACTCCTTTCTCTCCAGAAAATCCTGAATGGAATGCCTGTCTGCTGCTTTGAGCACTAGCTGACGGTAAGGTGTGTGTGCGTACGTGGGTGTGAGCCTCCTCAACAAACTGTCTTTCATCGGTTGTCCGGGGCAGATTAAAGACACCATAGTGGAACATCAAACAACCACTGTGATGGGAAGAGGTGTGTGTGTGTGTGTGTGTGTGTGTGTGTGTGTGTGTGTGTGTGTGTGTGTGTGTGTGTGTGTGTATCATGCGTCACAGATGCTAAAATCACCTGCACAAAATTGCCTGTTCTTCCTCTCTAAGCCCGACTGGTGCTCTGTGCGTGCATGTGTGTGTGCGTGCGTGTGTGTGTGTGTGAGTGAGTGAGTGAGAAATAGAAACTGGGAGGATAAAAAGGTAGTGCTATGGCTAATCCTGAGGTCTTGGGTGACGGCTGTGGACAGGACTCTCACGTATTCAAGATATGACTGAACAAAAAGATAAAAAATCTTTAGGTACAACCCTAACTACGAAAGAGTTGGGACGTTATGTGAAATGTGAATTAAACAGAATGTGATAACTTCCTAATCCTTTCCGACATGTATTCAATAAATAACAGTACAAACACATCATATGTATCTGTTTGAACTGATAAACTTTGTTTATTGTAAATATACACACATTTTAACTTTGATGCCTGCAACACGTTTCAAAAAAGTTGGGTCAGGGGCATGTTTACTGCTGTGTTACATGCCCCTTTCTTTTAACAACACTGAGTAAGCGTTTGGGAACTGAGGACATTAAAGCTGGGGTGGAGGATTAGGGGAGAAAATGGCAGTTGGGATAGAGATTCGAATCCAAATACCTCAACCGTTCCACTTGTTCTCTTTGGTCCCTCCCCTATGGTCCCTCCCTGACACGCTCTACACCAACAACATCGTGCCAAAGTGAATGGACAGTCCCAACAGCCAATAAGAACAGAAAATCGGAGCCTCGCTATTATTGGTCAAAGTGTACAGCTCATGTTAACTTTGACCAATCAGAAATCACATACCACAGCTTTAATTGTTGACATTTTGAAAGCAAAATGATTCCCCATTCTTGCTTGAAATACAATTTCAGATGCTCAACATCCATTGTGACCCGGATGTTGACTCCATTGTGTCTACTTTTGAACTCTTACATTTCTGTCCTTGCACAGAAAGTGCTTTAGTTTATATTGCCATTTCATTTTGAAACAAGTTTCACTGCTTTTTACTAAGCTTATAGATGACTTAACTAATACAGTATTTGTTTTGTATGGTCACTTTATATAATTATAATTGTTGCAATGTGGAGTCAGGCTCTAGATTTCATTATCTCTATTTATAGTAATAAAGTATGTTCAATCATAAAATGTCAGTTGGAAGTTTCTTACTGGTCACCTTTAAAATGCATTTAATTTCATACTATTCATATAGAAAATGTGTAAAAAAATTACAGTTTGCATGCATCATAATTTGACATGTGCAATGTTATGAAGTTCTGATAACTGTGTGAAGTATTTTCTTAGCTTAATGCAGCTGTATTAGATTTTGAGGTCAAAGTTAGAAGAATTGACTGTACACATCCTTCATTTTCTCTATTGTACAATTTCCATGTTTGTCTCTCATCTCCTAGTTGCTGGCCAAGTTGGGAACACATGTCTACATTTTCATGATGCTCACACAGTATGTCCTGATTCTACCACATTAACTAAAAATATTATATATATATATATATATATACTGACGCTTACAACTACCTAAATTGTGTACAGACAGAGACCCTAAACAAATGACGACATCTGGTTAGAAGCTGTCCAATAAAAAAAATAAAAAAAGTCTGTGGTGAGAATTACGCCCTCTTTCAAGTCTGACTGGCTGAATTTGGGCTCTGCCACTAGAACATTCAGCCCTCATACAGCCATAAATACATGTTCTTTGCACACGACATAAAGCTAAGCAGCTCCCAGTAAAACCAATGTCGAACTGTTGTGTATGGTCACACATACACACACGTGCTGTATGTCCCTTCAGTCAAGCTGTCAGCAGGCATCAGCACTTCAGGCTGGCGATGGAATCAACGGGGCAGATGTGCAAACACAGAGTCCCCATCCCCCAACCTCAACACACCGCATATGAGTGATAATAAATACATAAAAACCTGCCTAATGCCACAATGTAATGGAAAAGGCCTTCATTTACCCAGTTCACAAGTGTTCCACTGGTGTGCACAGGCAAGCACACACAGAACAATGAAGTGGCTGAAGAAAGAAATTGACCAATATAAGGCCGGGGAGATGTCAACAATCTTTTTCAAGCCTCAAATGATCAAGGTTACCACCAGCAAATGTAAAAGCATTATTGATATAACCTTAAATAGCTATTCTAACAAACGAATATAAAAAATAAAAATAAATAGCTAAATATTGTATGTCATATAACAACAGAATGAATAAACGTCATACTGTATATTTTATAATAAAATTACAAAAGGCTCATTTCAGAAACTTTAGACATTATTTTGTTTTGGTTTTTCTGTGCATCTTACATGGAACAATGTTTTGGTTAAAAAAAGGTACAAATCATAAGGCTACGTACGTGTCGCTGCACCCCTAATAAAATAATGTAAAATAAACAAAGTGGATAAATAATATTTGTCGGCTCATTTTACGGCTCATTCAAAACTGGTGTTAGGACTTCCTTTTGTTGAGGCAGAAAATAAACAGTGATTTCCGGCTGGAACAAAGAGATACAGGCCCTGAAAAGCCTGTTAAACAGAGGAGGTGGCTCTCTCCTTGGGAATATGCACACATGGTGCAGTCAAAAGCAGTGGAGTGGCTCACACTGGCAACAAAAATAAGGGAGTATTCAAATGGCATGAAAACCCCATTAACCTAAACAAGACAGGCTGCTGTTTTCACAAGGGAAGCTCATATCTAACAATCATCAGTGGGGAAAAAAAGGGTAGAGAAAGATGGTTGAATTAACCTTTTCCAGAAGCTAGAGCCTTTAAGCCTTACTACAGAGTCCAGCTGGGCCCATGCGGACTGGAGAAGCCTGATAAATAAGGCTCAAATGCCACTGTGACTGTGCATTTCTATGGGTATATTAACAAGAAGAAAGGTACACAAGAAGGTGCTTTTGAAGTGGGTCCACTTGGAGAGGGGGCTGTGCTGATGGCTGTATTGGTTGTGTTGATGTGAAACGATTCTCATATTCATTAATTATTGGATGGCTGGCTGCACCATTAACTGACCATAGGATCAGGGCGGAGGAAGATGTATGTCTATGTGTTTGCATGAATATAAAAAGGTGTGCTTGTGCAACATTTTGATAGTTTATATTAATGGGATGTATTTTAAGAACATAAATAAGGAACATTTATTATATTTGAGGACTAAACCATGAAGATTTATTCACAACATCAGATATTCTTTTGGAATGGAAAGCGCTCTGCTTCCAGGCTTGTTTTCTTTCAATTTGTTTTCTTTTATAAATATAAATTCAATTTAAAAAATAAACTCCTGTACAACTTATACATCATTTGTATTTGGAAAAAACATGTTAAATCTGAACTCGAGGATTATAAAAAAAAAAGGAGAAACATAAATAGATCTATTTTATAGATTTACAATGAACTGTCATTTTTTGGAATGAGAGAAATGACGGTGAAGATAATGTTGCTCATTTTGATTATAGCGAGACCTGATATTTCATTGCTTCCTGCTTGGACGAAAGGAGCCCTCAAAAAGTCATTAAACATTGTGTGAAGGCACAACACAGCAGTACAATTAGTTCAACAGAATACAAATAATCTCTGAGCCATTGCAAATGTCATTCAGAAGTGTGTGAGGATAGCAACATCGAGGCTTGGCTGGAGCCGGAGCCGGTTGATTAAGTCTGACATTTCCCTTCCACAACGCTCATTAGTCACTTCCAAACAAGCCCTGATGTAATAACTGTAATATCTCTAAATTACCAACATTAAATAAAAAAGGTTTGCCAGAGGGGGCATGAAAATCTTTCTTTTCTACTCCAAATGTCAACAATGGGACAATCATATTAGTGCAAGGGAGATGAAAATAAACGTTAAACAATGTGTCAATAAGAAAAGTTGTCCAATATGTAGCATTTTACAAGAGGACGTGTTTGAAAAGCTACGCGGTTATTTCTTTCATTTCAGCGGGCTCCATTGTCTCTGGCAGACCTAAGCAACTGGTAAAAAAATTTCCTTACACTGATTGTGAATTTGTGTGAATTGGCGATCATATTACCAACATGGTTCTGACCCGGTACAGATCTTTGGGTAGAGAAATGACATTACACAGATTTTGTTATCTCTCCGGGGGGTTTGGGACTATAATACAAAAGAAACGAGTAGGGACACATTAGCCAGTGTCATTTGTCAGGTGAAGTTCCACAGTTGTACGCCAAAAAGTTAAGCGTAAATACAACATAATATTTTTCTGATTTTGAACAACTTTCAAAAATCTAAATATTCAACGACAGCAAATACAATGTATCTTTTCAGATTTGAATATGGGTCGGTAAAAAAAATTGACAAATGTACCCCTTTCTATGTAATTTTAACACCAAAATTAACGAAAATGTAGATTTTTTTTTCCCAGTCACACACATGTAATTACAGATGTGGACCTTGAAATTTGCATCTGTGAGTGATGGGAAGTCTCAGCCATTTTTTCAAGGCTTCGTACTCATTCAGATGCTTCTTTTTACAACTTCAAGTCAGCAATGGAGTGGCCCATTTAAAGGACATTTTTAAGACTTTTAACTAATAGCTATATACTTATAGCTAGAAACTTCATTCAAACTTTGTAATATTCATCTATCTTTATACTTTGTGGGTATTATTCAACTTTAAAATCCCGTTCATATACTAATTCAGCCCATTCCCAATTTTCCATGATGTCTTCATACTCCATCAGCAATCCTGGTTAGCGTCAGCTTTTCAACATCCAGCATTCACACCTTCACTTCTTGGTGTGTATGCTTTGGTGATTTTACACTACTCACTTTTGTAACTTTATACAATAACATCAATTAATACCTTTAAAAAGATTTGGATAAAAGCACAATCCAAAAGTAGTTTTATGTACATGATTCAGTGTAATCCTAAATCAGAGAAAAAGAGAAGGAAAACGAAGGGGGGGAAAGAAAAGTAAAGTCAGATTGAAGCTGGTAGGAGAACCTACCCGTTTGATGGAGCTGCGACTCTTCTCCTTCCACTGGTGGCTACTCAGCTCCAAGGTGCAGTGAACATAGGTTTCTCTGTCATAGGAACCCAGGATAAACAGTCTGCACACACACAAAACAAGACATAAGGGACTCAGAGCCACTAGGACATCAAGGAAAGTCTGTGTGTCTGTCTGTCATTCCTCATTTAGTTTTTCTCCTCAACGGCTTGACCTATCATGCGGAAATGTCACATGGCCCTTCAGTACCTGGCCAGAGACTCACGGAGACATTTTTCTCATTTGTCAAATGGCAAATGTTGGAAAAAAAAGCTTGATTTGGAGCATTTGCGCTGCGATCGTTGCCGAAAATCTGTGAATGCGCAACTGGGCCTACTCATTTCACAGCTTTGTTTTGTGCAAAGGAGCAAACAATCTCCTGCACGTTGTTGTGTTATTGTGTGAGGCAGCGCTAACAGAGGCAACAGACCCAGCACAAACATACTGCAGGAGAAAAAGAGTTGGGCTGATGTACCACAAACACACACACATGGACTTCGCGAGTGCAATCAAATTGTATGCAGAAATGCAAAACGTGACAATTTTTTTTTTTATCATTTGTCACTGCAAACTTTGATCATATTTATTTTATTTTATAAATGGCCTGACATTTCTGTTACCTGTTTAACAGTGCTGTGCAGTGTGTTTTGCACTAGCCAGAGTACAGAGCAGCGCAGTAGCAGATCTTGCAGTACTAGAGGATCTTGGCCTTTTTTTCCTTCATGACATTTTAACTTTAAGGTAACCACCTGATATATGATCCTGTTATAAAGAGTGTATCCATCTTCATACACAGACAAAGAATCTCCCCTCATATATTATGTGAAATGACGAAGGGACAACTATCAATAGGCCTTAAGAATATCATATCATAGCTATTATAATAGAGGAAATAACCTCTCTCATAATCTCTTTTCAAAAAATCTGTTAGATATTGCCAATTGTGTATATTTATTCAAACATTTTAGATTTTTTAACTTTTATAAAAAATAAATAGGTTTCTTGTCAGTAATCAACTGGCAAATGTTATCTATGACCTAAACATTTAACCCTTTTCACCTTTGTTTTGCCTCAAGTGCCCAAACTTTGTGGAAGTGTGGATTATATAGTATGAAGATAATGTATAATTGAATGACCATCAGGTCGAACCCGAAATTTCCACATTTACTTTCTGTTAGCATCAACTTTGGGTGGCGGGGTAGCAGGAGCTTTTGCTTGCAGAAACAATGAACAATATTGTGATTATTGTTTCAGATACATTTGTGGTGGATAAACCAATGTATTAATTGACTTGCCGTTTGAGCTCTATTGGTCACTAAAGCTTTTCTCTTGATCTAACAGCCACCCCCTCAGTCATTTACTGCTGTATTAATGCTGAAATAGCAAATGATAAAAGCTGCAAATAAAACCATACAATGTACCTGGATGTGTGCTGTGATACTGAGCTAGAATTAGATTACAGAAACATCTTGTTGGCTGCTGCTGCCCCCTGCTGTACAGAGGACTTCCATGCATCAGGGTCTGATGAAAAGCTTTTCCCCACTTCCGCCAGTCTGAAATATACCCTGCGTTCCAAATCTTTTTACTACACTACATACTAAAGTACAGAAGAGTCTTAGGGCCACAGGTGAGAAAAAAAAATCAGATAAGGAAGATTTTTTTTCATTATGTCGAGAAATGTCAAAAATAAAGACGAATACTCTAAAATGCTTTTGGAGTTAGTGGGGCATTTCTGTATTTTCAGCATACTACAATTGACGTTCATGTATTGGGACATCCTAAATCTTTTTCTGGCATACTAAATAGTAGGGAAGTATGGGGATTGGAACTCAGGAATTGTGTACCTCTAAAAAGACACAACTGTTTACTTCTACACTTTGACAGATTACACATACCGAGCTAAACTGGTGGATACTTCCCTCTAGTGGACATTGACAGACCTGATATTTTCTTTTCTGGATAAAATAGGATTCTTAGTGGTGAACTCTGTTTTCGTCAATACTTTAGTGGACTTTCATTGAGTGGTGAAGATAGTTATAAAATTTGTATTATCATTATTATCTATTTATTCCGTCTTGGTCCTTAAAGGTGAAGTAAGCGGTTTATTTATGTTAATATAAGTGTTGTATCGCTCTTTATTCATACAGTGATCACTTACATAATGTGCACGTTTCATAAAGCCAATCTCTCAGTCAGCTGCTCTGTATGTAATCGGCAAATAAACTTTTCGGGGATCCCGAAACTGATGTCCAATCACAAGAGTGAACGCTACAAACCGACACCCGTCTCACTCATGGTCTCACTGCCAGTGCACGCCAGAGCGACAGATGGGTGAATGTTTATGCGCCTACAATGGCGGAGCAGGTAAAAATCCTTTCCAATGTCTGTTTTGATGGTTTTTATCATGTTTTATCACACTTATGGATCTGAGATGATGCTAGATAACTTGCTGCTTGAAGACCGCAGTGCATTAATGTGGTGACGTAGGGACGAGCGAGGGGACTGCTAACTGCAGTAACTGACAGGAAGTTAGCTAAACTGACCATTCCGCTTACAGAACCTTTAAGAGACTTTCCAATTGTCTTGTGAAAGTCATATATATACAGTAAGTCATTTTGTGGGGAATGATCTTGCCCCAATGTACTTGCATATTGTTAATTCAGTTTGTTTATTTGTTTTCTTTTAAAAAATAAAAATAAAATAGGTACATATGACATTTGTACTAATTCTGATGTAATGTATGGGTGTGGTTTTGAGGATATTGTGAGAACTCACAATTTAATGTATTTAACTTGCTGCATCACAATAAGGTTTATCCTCCAATACATTTATTGAAATGACTTGTTTGACGGAGCATACATCTAACAATCACTTACAAGCAAGCATGTGATATATGATATAATTACTGTCACATGGGTAGGCCAAGGAGACAACAGCCTCCAGTCTTATAACTTGATGCCTAAGTGGAAGAAGTTGATATGAGATGGTAGATTTGTCCATCTATAGAGACTGGATCATTATAATGGGTATGACATGAATTATTAACGGGCCTGGTCGGATCACACAACTTGCCTGCCTCTCCAAGGCGACCAAGGATAGGCCTCTCTGTCAAAGCGAAGCCGGGCTGATTGATTTGACTCTTTGGCCAATTAAACTTTAAACATGCCAGCTTGCTACAAAGATGGAGTCACTTTGTGTCAGAAAGAAAAGCCTTTTCAGACAGAGTGTGGTCTGTGCAATATAATGGCTCTGTATGTACTAGAGGATCTGAAAGCTCCATGGAAGCTGCCACTGTAGCAGCAGATGAGGATACAGTTCAAATTCACTCTATATTTTGACTACGTGAATTTTTATAATAATAATAATAATAATAATATAGTGTTATTTTCTTTAATATTTTTACATTATATTATAATTGTTTTACCAGGGAATTGTGTGTCAATTATATGTAAAGTTCAAATCCATTGTTAACACGATTATTTATTTATTTTTACAGCAAAAGTCAATGAGTAATCATATCATGTAATAGTGATCTCAATATTCACCAAAATAATAACGATTAAGATTTTTTATTTTATTTTTAATAGTTTTCAGCCATTGTGCTGATTGATACAAATGTTTGGTCACAACATAGAGTTGTACAAAATGACTTCCCAAATAAAATGTTTGTAAGGGTATTGCTGTTTAACAGCTGACTTTGAATGAATTGTCAACCAGTGAGTAAAACTGCTCCCAGCAAGTCACAATATGTTCTTTAGAATGAGAGTCTTATGGGTCAGGGCAAAGAAAAGGATTTATGCATTGCATAACCTAACAATGCACTGAAGCATACTGAGAGACAGACATTGTGTAAGAAAACGTTTAGTTTTCTCATCTGAAGGTTTGGAAGGTGCTGTAGTTAAATGCTGTCCTTTGAAGAGAAAAACCCAAACTAGAAAGTTTTACTAAACTTGCTGGTGAAGAGTTAAGTAAACCTCCCTAACCAGCCACCACCAATCAATGTATCTGGAGCTAAAGTTCTTCATAAAGAGCAATACATACTGTACAGAATATGAATAACGTGCCTCGTTCAAAAGAATGACCTCAAACGGTGGTCTGTAGGTACACCATGTCCATGGGCTAAACCACCGCTTCTTTTGGAGGGTTGTGTCGCCCGCAAAACTGAGAAAATACCCAACTGACCCTCCCAATATGCAGTAGAAAATCGCCTTTTATGAACACTGAATGGATCTGCTGTCTCCTGTCATTTACAATCTTCTATATTGAATAGATTTCTGTTTGACAAGAAAAAAAAGAAAAAGCATACTACCAATTACCTTCCCAATCAACACTGCATGATGTGTAGCCCGGGCGATAGTACAGAGGGCGCTCATGTTGTGCTGTTGCTGTTCGCTTTTTATTACATCGCAAACGATCGCAAATGGATTAAATTCAAACCAGGAAATGAGACGCGCTAAACCGAGATTTGAACAAAATAGCTGCTAAAATAGATAGAGAAATAATCTGTTGATTCTGATTCACTGATTCTGTCCAAACTCAACATGTATTAAATGTAGCCTGTTATAATTTCAGACCCCGGTGGAAACACACACAGCCACGAAGCCCAGGAACTAAAGGTTCCTGCCCGAGGAGTTCCTGATAGTTTTGTTAAGTTACATTTTTTAACTTAACAAATGTCGAGATGGAGGGTTAAAACTGTGCCAATTCCCGCATTATCATGATGGGGGCATTGGCATTTTGAAAGAGGCCTCCTATAAAGTGTTGCTACACATTTGGAAGTGCGCTCTTGTTTAAAATATCACTATGATGCATCAATATGTTAAATCAAAATGGAACAAAGTGGGCCTGGCCCAAAGCAGGAAGAACACCTCATACAAACACTAGGACAATACACAAAGCATGTGAGGATAAGGGAGGGATTTCTCACCTGCTACATTCAATGAGAGTGACTTGGAGTCGGCCTTCCACCAGCCTGCTGTCCTGGATGGACAGGTCCAGATCACAGGCTGAGCCCAGAGGAGGCTGCACTTGGAACGGGAAAAATGGCTTGTATCTGAAGAGACACAGAAAACATTGTAAGTACAATTTTACATTTCGTCTTCGTCTCTCTCTCTCTGCTACTGTTCTAAATATTATTGAAGCTGACAGCTGTCAAACAGGTTTGTTTCTGATAGTAACAACAACCAATTCCAACAATGGGTAGAACTAGAACCTCAACGGCCAGGTTATGACATTGATAGGTTTAGTGCAGCCTGTGGTTAAGCCTCAGCAATTCCAGATAAAGTTTAGGTTGTGTAGGGCTGGGCGATATGGGCTAAAATCAATATCTCAATATTTTTGGACTATATCTCGATACACGATATATCTTGATATATTTCAAATCTCCTCTAGAGCACATCATAAATGCTCAATTTAATAATTTTTTTGCACAACATCACACCAGTAATATGATTTAAAAATAGTCCCTGCAAAATGTGTCTGCACTAACGATGCATGACATGAAACAACATCTTATTTATATTCTTTAGTGCTTTCTAGTGGAACAATTTGAAACTTGCACATGGCAAAGAGTTTGCGCATTTTGTTGATTATTCCACATCCTTTCACCACTCCCATACAATGGACCCAGCACTATTTTATTTGGAAACATATCTATATTTTTCCAACTTCTGTTAATCTGTAAAGTGGGGACACTAATTATGACTCATTACAACCACTAACTAATTGTTTATCACCACTAACCCCCTGAAGATAGCAGCATCACTTTACATGCAGAACAGGTTTTGCTCCATAAAAGTATGTTTTATTTTATAGAAAATACAGGCAAATTGACTTTTCATAGACTTTTAGTTCATTGTTCACAATAGCCTAAACGGTGTGCACCTCCCTTGGTGCTGCCATGGACTTATTGTAAGAGGCCGCCCATAATAAATGTACTGCCGTGGTTGTGTGACGTCAGACCAAAAACTCTCTGTGAAGTCGGGGTAATCGTCTGCCCCCCCGGCGCTCGTTCGCCTGTGTAGCCAACCTCTCATAAGCATGGACCCATAAAGAACTTCTTTCTGGTCTGACATTTCATAGTTCACGAGAACTCAAGTGCCGAACTCCTCACCGCGGCACCCCGACTTCAGACTGACCAATCACACAATATTTCTCGGACAAGCTGCGAGAAGCAGCTTTTCTGTATGATAACTCACATTTGCATAATATTATGTTATTATCAAACACACAAACTCAAAAAAAATACATTTTTAACCTGCCTTTCAGAGCTTCCCATGGTAAACAAGCCTTAGCCATGATGCAGGATTAAGCAGTGTTAGAGAATTTACATTTATATCTTTAACTTTATTTTATTTGGAAATGGTTTTTGAATTTTTTTTCAACAAAACTGTATTCAAAGCAGGAGGTGTGCGTTGTCTGGGCGGCTGCCTGAACTATACAGCGCTTCATGAAATACATCTGTTTATACATTTCCTTCATGATTCATTCATTCAAACTGGTGAAGGCTACTGCCGAATAGAAACGCAGATGTCGCAATGATGCATGCCCATCTACAAACCAATCAATGTCCAGTATAGGGGGAGGCAGCCCATGTAGGTGATAAACACAGGACGTAGGTATGTCATGGAAAGTTCTTTAGTGCGCCGGCAAAACTGCAATGTGAAACCAAACCTACGCGGATCAAATCCATACACGGGATTAAAAAACCATGTTGCGGCATTTAGGTGAGAAAACGCCTTTAGTTCAACGTTTGTGAAATAAAAGTTAAAATACAAAAGGTTCATCTCTTTAGAAGTCTGCAGCGACATAGAGCAACACATTTGCGTATTTTCACTAACGGCTTTGAAAAAAACTGGGGCAGCCTCGGATCAAAACGGCTTTGATTTGTATTTGATAAAAAAGATTATTCTGGCCTCACTTGTACAGGCTACAACAAATATACAGTGGTGTCTGCTACTGGACTGATCAAAAGAGATTTCTTCACCTTTAGGCCAACATGTCTGAAAAATGCTTTGAATGTGGAGGTGCTCGTGGTTTAGCGTCGTCCCCAGAAGCAGCAGACCCGGGTCGGGGTCGTTCTCTGCATGTCATTACCCCATATTTCATTTAGGTCCCTCCAAACTGTGTACCGTATTTTCCGCACTATAAGCCGCACTGGACTATAAACCGCAGGTATTATGATGTTTAAGTACCATTATGTAAGAGTTCGCGCACAGAGGGGATTGTCGGGAAAGAGATGGCTGCTTGAGGAAGCTCCCATTTATTAACATTTCAACAAACAAGTTGCATATTTGCCTAACGTATTCAAGTGTTACCATTTAGAGCTACTAGGGATGGGCACGAGTGTTTTCGCTACGCGAGTGAACGCTTGCATTCCTCGAGGATCAATCGATTCCTCGTTAAACCTTTTTCTATTTTTAGAACACAACGCATCTGTCTGCAGAATAACGGATCACCGCAATAAAGCGCTCAATGCTTATTGTCAAACAGTCACAGTTGCCATATGATATTAAGGATTTATTTCCCACAAGTTTAAAGCACCTTTTCCTCACTGAAAGTAATTAAATAGACGGGCCACAATTTAAACCGATCGAGTAAGTCTGCGGTGTGGAGAAAAAAAGCATGGGCTGTAGTTGTAACAAAAAAAATAGCCAAAGTCATCATTTAAAATAAGAAGGGCAGCAAATAATATAAAATTATTGTCCTACAATTTAAATACATGTAAAAAAAACTCACCAAAGCAGTAGACTTAGTAGTTGTATATCCAACCGCGTAATGCTCACTCCGTGTCCGTGAATAATTACCGCAACTAATTCCTCATTAACGGAACGTTACACCGGTCGGTTTTTGAATCTCATCCCCATATTCCATAGTTAAGGCTTCTTAACTGTTGTTGGCTCGGAGCAAATGTGCCTGAAGTAAGCCTTGCTTCTTCTTATTTTTCTTTCCAAGCGGAGAGCACCTTGCAAGCTCATCTGTCCCGGAGTCTACTCATTACTAACTGAGAGTAACAGGTGTCATCTCCCCTTTTTATAAACGTAACTTTATCAGTTCAGTTTATTGCACTTGCATCAAAATAAAATGCCAAAATAAAAGTGCTTTGGATGAAATCCTAACATCTGTTCAAGCTGGCATGTCTCAGGGCTGTACGCTTATTTTTTAAGTGGTAGCACTGGTGCTAGCAAGCAAAAAAAATCAGTAGCACACTTTTTTTTTTGTAGCACACAAAGTATGATCGAAAACTTGCATAACACTCTAATTACCTTTGAGCAAGTCATCTTGGTCTCATCTGAGATTCTCAATCAATATTGTATCCTATTGTGCAGTAATAATTGTAGAAAAATGTATAGGAGTGCAATGATTGCAATTTAGACAAAAGATTTAACCTGCCAATAATTTTTTTTGCTGATTCAGAATTATTTCCATTATTTAATATTTAATAATAACAATTATTTTAACATTTCCTTTTAATTAAAACCAAGCTTTAAACCCTTGGATATAGCCTATGAACTAATATACATATTTGTACAATTTGGGATCAATTAAATAGGTTGTTGTGAATTTTAATGTGAAGGCGCACAGGAAATGTTCTGTTTGCACACGCGGTAACTTAACCGTGTTAATGTAAAAAAGTGAGATAGTATCTCCTCATTAGCATCCTGTCTCACTAGTGCGAGTAGACTTGTATTCATCATCGCACGTGATCAATTTGAATAGCAAATGCGATCAAAACTGTCGCACTGTACAGCCCTGTGTCTGCAGATCAATCTCCATCATGATGAAGATGCTGTAGGATACAGTGTTAAAAAAAAAAAGACACGAAAAAGCTCCCACACAGAACTACCATCTGTGCTACTCAGCAAATCCCAAGGTCCACCTTTCACTCTGGCTGCTCTTCATTACATAACCTCATCACGCTCGCTCACTCACTCTGCATGATTGTGGGAGATTCACACTCACACGCATGTTCTTCTGTTATGCTGCAGTATTATTATCCTTCAGAGCTCATAGAGTCCGTGTGAGCCAATAAGGGTTTAAGGCCTAAATGTAAGAGTTGGACAGGCCTTTCAGATCCTGTGATGGGGGTATTTAAAAGAACTATCACATCACATCAGCCTTGTCTAAAGGACATTTCAGGGTGCACTCCCAGGGCCCGCTTCCTGAATATTGAACACTCTGAAGAGTACACACAGAAAATCCTTTCTCCTGACTGTGCTGCTGTATCAAATGGTTTTGAGGTATCACATTTTGACAACAATGACAAAATCATCTAATGATAGAGGAAGACGTGATGTGTGTGTGCGTGCGCGAGTGAGATGAGAGTGCACTGTTCTCATAAAGGCACACACAGACAGAGAGAGTGAGTGAGTGAGTGAGTGAGTGAGTGAGTGAGTGAGTGAGTGAGTGAGTGAGTGAGTGAGTGAGTGAGTGAGTGAGTGAGTGAGTGAGTGAGTGAGTGAGTGAGTGTGTGTGAGAGGGGAAACTCTTTCAAATTTCAAAATGCCCTGTTAGGCCTGTCACAATAATCAATATATCACCCTATCGAACGATATATAAAAATTAACACGATAGTTTTTCTTCCAGTGATATTGCCGTTTACATGCGTGTTTGTTTACATTATGAAGTGACATTTCAGTGAGCTGCAATTCTACTTTCTTAACGTCTGTAAACGCGCCTAAAAGTCGGTGACGTATGACGTTGCTCGGCTGTTTACATTCCGTGCTCTTCAGTCATGGTTCAACGAAGATATGAAAGGCGGATTCGTGTAATATTGAAAATTCGGAATTATGGGAATTAACTGGAAATGGGGGTCGCATATCCAAACATAAATATAAACTTGTTGTTTTGTCATAGGCAGATATACATGCAAATGAATACAATTAAAAAAAACTTATATTTCAACAGATTTATGATTAAGTAGAACTTCATTAAGTTTTAATTATATAATTGAACAATCAAACAAAAACATGAATGTTGTGTAAAATATTACTCATCCCCCCAATAGGATGCCTCAATAGTCCAGGGTTCTAGAAATCATCTGTGCATGTGATAGAGGAATGCACAGTGCATGTAGGGGGCGTGGCCTACATGAGCACACATCTTTCACCAGCCAAAGTGGCGGGTGGACTCAACTACTTACTCGCCTCAGAATACATTTACCCGCTTTTGGAGAGTGTTAATGTAGAGCCTTCTAAGCAGTGTTGTGCATCACTCCTCTCTGTGCCTAAATGAGATAGTATCTCCTCATTAATAAAATAAATGTACGTGTGTGGTTGTTACGTGACAAAATGTGGAAAAGTTCAAGGGGTATGATTACTTTTTCAAGGCACTGTATATGTGTTTTTTGGCTGGTCCCCTCTGCAACAGTACAATGCTGACTTCTGCTACAGTGACGTCTCCCCCAAACTCCTTATAGTGACTGATCGGCGCGATCCCCATCCCCATAAGGCTGAGGTGTCCAAAAGTTTTTCACTGAGGGCCACATACAGAAAAATATACGAAGGGCAGGGCCACTCACTACTAGAGGTGAGCTATTGCCTCACTTCTTGTGTATTAAAGTTAGGAAAATCAATCAAATGTCATGTGCTTGATAATTGAATATGCTTAAAGTAAAAACCGTCCTGTATTTTGGATTGTTGGTCAGACAATATGACATCTGAGGAGGTCACCTTGGGATGTGGAATATTATGCACTAATCTATATGGTTTGATGAACTACACAATGAATAAATCAATTAATAATATAACCTTTTTTTCCATCCCTAAATCCCTTTACAATCGGTACAGAGAGAAACTGAAATCAGGGAATGTTTGCAAGAAAAATAGCTTTTTTCTGAAAATGGCTACCAGTTCATTTTGATGGAATGATCTTAAGTTGCTCAGAGTAGCACATCCAGTTAGGAAAAGTAGACCCCTCCTACACGCATTATCAGCCAGGGATGTGTGAGGGAAGAAAGAAAAGCTCATAACTGTGCTGCTTGTCACAAGGCCTTAGCTGTTTTACATAACTTTGTCTGAATTGGCTCGAAATAGTTTTATTTTTATTTTTTTTTACGTTTTTTTTAATGCTTTATTGATAGTGTAGAGACAGAGTTGAAATGGGGCAGAGAGGGGAGTGACATGCAGAGAACGACCGCGGGCTGGAATCAAACCCAGGGTCCGCTGCTGGCCGAGGCCCATGGGGGGGACGCCCTACCAACTGAGCTAAGGGCGCCCCCAGCTCTAAATAGTTTCAAGTTGGTATTTGTTGTTTATCATCAAACCTCTTAGCTTCTCATTTTAAACTTGATATTCTGCAAGCCCCAGGACTGTTTGGTGGGCCAAGATGCCATTCATCAATTGAAATATGTGTTTTGTAAATATAACACCATTCTTTGGTTTGAATGTGAAGCCCAGATTTCCAACCATTTGGGCAGTACAGACAGGTTAAGGCTCTCATACAAGTAAGTATTTCAGATCTGCACAGGCTTTTTTATTTTATTTGACCTTTTTACATAAGATTAAACTTTACATCAAAGACAAGGCAATGCCCTTCATCTAACCACATGTACAAATATTAAATATTATAATTTATATTTAAAAATAGCAGAGAGGGTTGAATATAAATTTGCTGGGATATATAAACACAGTACCAACGTGAACAGTGTCAAATGGTCCATTGAACTTAATGATAAAAACCTCCAGCCATTGAAACTAGCCAGGCTTTCACAAGAGGAGTCTTCAAGGTGAATTGGACAAAGAAGAGGTGATGAAATAGACCAAAGTGTGTGCCAGAGAGAGAGAGACCCTGAGTTCCAATACCCACACTTGCCTACTATTATAGGATGTCCCAATACATGCAGGTCAATTGTAGTATGCTGAAAATACATAAATACCTCACTGACTCCAATAGCATTTTGGAGTATTCGTCTTTATTCTTGACATTTCTCGACATAATGAAAAAAAATCTTCCTTCTCTGATTTTTTATTCTCTCTCCCGTGGCCCTAAAACTCTTCTGTACTTTAGTATGTAGTGTAGTAAGAAGAAAAAGTATGTGATTTGGAACACAGGGAGAGAGAAACACAGCACATTGCACTCAGGAAGTGACAGGAAATGCCATAATAATTCCCCAGTCTGATTTCCCCTTGATAACTCGACAGGACTCAACTCAAGACCAGACTCTAGTCAAAAGTCAGTGAATATACAAACGCTGTGTGAAGGGCCAGCTGGGACTTGAGTGACTCCTATATCACATAGTACTGAATTAGAGGATGCCTCATATTGGTGTCACTCCGCTCAATGGAATTTCAGCAATGTTGGTCACAGGGCCGCCTTTATGCACGGGCTTACCTGGGCTGAAGCCCCAGGGCCTACGAAGATTAGGGGCCTCTCAAAAAAAATAAAAAATAAAAAAATCGAACTCAATATAGGCCCCTGATCTAAGAAGGCCCCAAACATTGTCATTTAAAACAATAAATTATTGACTGGCTCATGATAGGCCCCTAATCTTCGTAAGGGGGGGGGGGAAGGCGTACGGAGAACAGGGGCCTATCATGAACCAGTAAAGAAAAAGGAAAAAATAAATCACATTATTTTTGGCCTATGAAGATCAAGGGGCCTATCATTCACCAGTACATTTTTGTTATTTTTGTTTAATTAACATTGTTCGGGGCAACGCAGATCAAGGGCCTATATTGAGTTGAGCCATTAAAAACAGAACGAAGAATTCAAAGAGAGAAGTAGCTTTGGGATAAGGGATTATTTAAAAAGAAATTGGAATGCTGAATGACTGGATTTTTTAAACCTGAATATTTTTGTTTCTGCTTTTTGGTATTTCTGTGTCTCCAAATTATTCCAGAAAAAATAGCTCACATAGGTCACAGTTGATTTAGCCTTAGTTTTCTTCTCAAAGTGCACCAGATTGATGCATTTTACTTTAAAAAGGTTCAAATTTTTCTTCCGGGGGAGCATGCCCCTGGACCCCCCTAAAAGGTCCTGGGACCCCACCGCTGTCTCCTCAATAACTTGGAAAAACACTGTAACCAACCATGTGTGTTTGGTTATTAAAAGTCATTAGACCAGGAGGGGGTTTATTTACATGTTACCTTAAGTGATTTTGTATTTCATCAATAGAGATATTGTGGTGTAGACAAACATGGCTTTAACGCATCTGTATTGTAAGACCGCCGCCCGGGGGGGGGGGGGGGGGGGGGGGGGGGCTACGAAACCTCTAAGCCCCAGGGCCTAGTGGCAGGTAAAGGCAGCCCTGATTACCTTTAGTCCCATATGTAAACCTTATTTACTCTAGTTAGCAACGCACACTGAGATAAAAGATATCATTGTGAAAGTTGGCATTTAGTTTTGCTTTCTCTCTCATACACACTTTCTATGTACTTCCTCTTTTCTCTGTCTCTCTCATTTTCATCTCTTATGTTACTCTTGATCTTGTTTTTGTCGTTTCAAATCCCTGCACTCAAATGATTGTCACATATGGGACTCTTTTGTTTTATTGTGCTGCATATTTGAATCATAGTGGAAAAAATTGGGCTTTTTACTTTGAACAACAACAAAAGGTAACACTGCCTATCTCAAACTTAATGCATTATGCAGACTTATCATAATAATAATAATAATTAATTTAGGTTGTATTTATATTTTTTTGTTATTTAAAAAGGTCAGCTATTATGCATAATTGACTGTTCCATGTTCTTTCAACATAAGTAAGGGTCCCCGGTAGAGGTGTGCTCATGTACACGTGTAACTGGTTAGTAAATCAGGAGTAAATATTTTTTTTTTTGTAAATGTTCACAGCCCTAGTCCCCGGTGTGACTAGAGACTCCCTCAGTATATGAGAAAAGCAACCCTCTCTCTTTTCTCCACCTCCACCTTTCTGAAAAACCCCAGTCAAACGTACTGCAGGCTATTCAGATGTAAACAAACCCCCCCTCCCCTGAAACCTTAAGTTTCTTCAGCCAGCATCTCGGGTTGTTTTGGTCTGATTGTGCTGAAAAGTGTATTCTTTGAGCTTACCTGATTTTGTAGTTGGGTAAAGTGTGTTTCTTTTTGATGACCCTCTTCAGCTGGTTCACTATGATGGATGTGAGCTGAGGCAGAGGCCTTCCCTCGAACTGGGACTTGGCCTCGAAATCCACCAGTGGGTCGTCGAGGAAGGAGAAGGACCAATGGGAGAAGGGCATGCGCGTGAACTGCAGCCTGAGCCTGCCCACTACGCGCTTCATCTTAACGAACAGGTAGGCAGACTTCCCAAACACCAGCTCCACGTCTATGGCCATATGAAAGCCGCCATTGTACTCCAGGTCCACCTCGAAGTTGAGCTCCTCAGGCATGCCGTCCACGTTCATATGAACCGGCTTCATAAGTTTGGCGGTCTTAAAGGTGGGCAGAGAGTTGCCCAGGGAGATGTCCCTGAGACTAAGTCCCTCCAGGAGGCGACCAGCCGTCTTGGTCTGCAGCAGCTCCTCAAACTCCACCTTGATCTTTTTGGTGAGCCAGTGTCTAACGGCAGGGGTGTCCCGCAGCTCTCTGAATAGGAAGAGAAAGATAGCGTTTAAGAAATGGCAGGTTTCGGGCTTGTCCGCATCAGAGACGGGCTCGCTCATAGTAGGCGGTGTCTGCTGTTGTTTGGGGCTGCCGCCGCCGCCGGTGACAGCCGCTTCCTGCTGCCGTGTGGAGACGGCCTCTTGCGTTTTGGAGGCAGCAGATGCCCCGCTGTCCTGCTGCAGGCCTGTTTCGGCATGATGTTGGGTATTAAAGTAATCCTTTAATGCGTTATCGGGCACTACTTTCACATATTGCGCTGTCCTGCCTATGGGCTCCGGGCTTCTCCGGTATATCAACAAGAACTGCAATAACAACGTCACGAGCGCTCCGGAGAACGCGGAAATCAACAGCAAGTAAATCATCTCGAGCCTAGCTGTCCTGTCGTCTCCAAAGGCTGTAGTGTCTTTTCAAGAGCAAATGTTAAATCCGTGTTAACAAAGCAAGTTCCACCTGGACGCTCTCAGAGCTGCCATATCATCTGCTTCTTTCCTGAGCTGAGAGTCTCTCCACATGATTGGACAAGAGCGGTTACGTTGCCGTGCGTAATGACGCAGCTACATAGAGGTAGAGGGGTTCATTCTCCCCCCGCCCCCTCCCCATTACGCCCGACTCTGCCTCTGATTGGATAGTACCCGTTTCCTTTATCGCGTTTTGTGATTGGATGCAGTGTGCACAGAGCGAGATGAGTCCGCCCCAACATCTTGAACACTGAGAGATTAGCCCCATATAGCTATTGATTTGCCCTGTGTTCCAAATCCCATACTTTTTAAGTGCAGGTCCTCAAGGACTGTACTTAATAATAAGAAGTATGGTGTTATCCACCATACTTCTTATTATTAAGTCCCTAAAGTATTGAGGGCTGTAATTTATTGTTATCCACCATACTTATTCTTCTTACTTCTTATTCTTCCATGACATTTTTCTAGCGCCTACTCCTCCCACACCGTTACGCAGCGTCCCTACCCCACGGGGTTTGCTATTATACAGTTTTTTGATTTTGATATAGGTGGCGCTGTTATTAAGCCCCGACCATAGATAGTATAATAAAGGCCCCAACTGAAAAAAGTTTGAGAGGCCACGCCCCTCACACCGTAAATCCGATTGACTTGAAATTTCTCACACATGTGTATTTCAGGGTGGTCTACAAAAAAGCCTCTGGGACCATATAAATCCGCCTTGGAATATGTTCCGCTAATTAGCATAAACTGAAAAACATGTTTTTAACCAAAATTTTCGAAAATTTCAATGTATCGACACCAAATTTCTCACGAAGCCTCGGGGGACTAAGATACACATGTCCGTAAAGGATAAGATTAGTAGGATAGCTTGAAAAACATGGCCGTCATTGACCAAACTGTTTACGCGAGGGCGGAGTTTAGCAGCAAATTGATAACTCCTTAACCATAGGTCCTATCATCATCAAACCTGCTGGATATCTGCATAACACGTGTGATAGCATGTCCCACGAGGCTTGTCGAGATTTACCCATAGGGGGCGCCACAAATGCGAAAACCATAGCTCAGAAATGCAATGTTTGACAGGCCACGCCCCTTTCCAACCACCTCTGATCGACATGATATTTATTACACACGTACAGCTCATGGTGCTCCACAATAAAGCCTCTTGGACCATAAGGGTCAGCCATGATTTTTTTTTCTTCCTTAATTCCATGACCTGAAATACAATGATTCCTGCTGAGGTTATCTACTACGCAGCTCCCCGCATCCAATCACAATATACCTGGAAGGCAACTAATACTAGCCAAACAGGCAAGAGTAAGGCGGGCCATCGATGAATGGGAAAACAAAGCAAGTGTTTGGTATTCCAAGTATGTTGATGTACTAACTGCCTACCAGGAAAACCCGTTTGAGTTGACCTTTGCATAGCATCCAGCAGGATGTGACATCCCTCATCTCCACCTTGACACAAACATGTGTGACTAACTCTGTCACGGATTGGTCCAGATGACAAAATAAAACAAAAAATCGGAAATACTATTGGTTCAATTACATTTTTATTGGATCTTTTTCTATGATGATAAAGAGAGCTGAGTACTCACATATTACAAGCACATCAAAAAAATAGCATTTGCTATATTCCCATTTTTCATGTTTTAATTAAACTATTGTTCTCATCGATACAAAATACAAGGTTTTTTTAGAAGCTTTTTTCTTTTATATTATTCGTCTTGTTATATCATATGGTATAGCCTACTGTATCCTATCCTATCCTAACCGTCTTACTACTATAATTGGCGGAGTGTTTGCTTACATGTTTGTGTGTCTGCTACAGGCACCACTGCATCTCATGTCTCCAAACTTCACCTAATTACTCTCTTGGGGTCCAGACAGGTTTTGGCATGTTTTATCACTCTTACTTACCTGAGATGATGCTAGATAACTCGCTGTTTGAAGACCGCAGTGCATTAATGTGATGACGTGAGGACGAGACTGCTAACTGTAGTCACTGACGGGAAGTTAGCTAAACTGACCATTCCTCTTACTGAACCTTTAATAAAATCTACTGATTCATGTGAACAGTTGTATGCTCAACATGGATCATAGCAGAACCAGGACCAACAGAAACTACATATGTGGGGGCCAGAACTTGCTGCTCCGCCCTTCTGTAAGTTATGTATTTGAACTGGCTTAGTTCAAAGATCATTGCACTCATGTTACATGATTATCGCTACAATACTATAGGGCCAACCTTACATTACAGATCTCCCCATACACATCATAGGACCTTCACAACAACAACAAATGACAGACGTGGACAAAATCAAGCTGGAATTTGGTTTGGATGCATCTAGCTTTGTTTGGTTTTAATGGGTCTGCATCCAGAACAGCTAATGACATACTAAACATTTATTTCTGCCCATGCACGGACTACATTTTCTAAATTGGGTCCAAAAATTCTCACACAGACTCGCACCCCTTTTTTATTCTAACTATTGTTAAGTGAGAAGAACGTAACAACCTACAATTGCTCATCTCTGTTCCCAGCCACTCAACGTCTCAGCTGCTGGACAAACAGAACGCATGGACCTGCTCTGCTGCCTTGCCACAAACATGGTAGGTATTATTCTAGGTTATTATTACACCTGCTTTTTCCATTTATTAATCACACCATGGGGCACCCTCAGAAACTATACCATACTCATGGTTGGGCTAATGTTGGACAGGGCAGTGGACTGTGGGGTAGCAGTCGGCCCTAACAAGGGATTCGGGGTCTTCCTGCCAAGGACACCTCTCCATGACCGGGCCCAGGAGTTCACATTCACTGTGGTTCAGAGGCAGTTCCCCCTTTGCCTGGCCTTCACAATCCATCTTGCATATGCACATTTTCTCATTGCATTTTCTTTTGATAAGTACCTGACCCTGTGTCTTCTGCAGGACAAGAGGACAAGAGAGTTGGTATGTTCCTGCCCCACAGTGTGCTGGGACAAAGTGGCCTTTCAGGGAATTAAGCTATCTAGAACAGCGGCATCAAACAAGATGGTCCATGGCCTAGGACGAACCTTCTCTGATCGGACCTTCTCAAACCAGAGAAGATTTCTCTTTTCCTTAAACTTGGACTGCAGTACATCGAACAACAGACATTTTTTAATATATTTAATATATCATATTTAATTACAAGATACATTGCAATATTGTCTACTGTCTCAGTTCTATTTTGCACTAATAAAAAAAAAAATCTTGACTTTAACATTTGGTTTGATTTGAAGATCCTCTCCATATTCTTCAGCTACTACCATGATGACTTCAGGAAGGTGATGGTGGAGTATTTGGTGTCCCTGGAGATCGTGAAAGTGAACGCTGCCACCTTGGAGATGTGCTCCACGAGTTATTCGACCAAAATAAAATACCATGGAAACATTGTGTAAGCATGCTAATGGACTCATGTTCGGTCATGAGGGGCAGCAAGACCGGCCTTGAGAAAAGGATCCTACAGCACTGTCGAACCCTGCTTGACATTGATGGAGACTTGTGTCACCACATACAGTGCAATGCGGCGAAGAAGTTCACAGAGCCCTTTGAATACTACCTTGAGCAGTTGTTCAATGATCTGCAGACGGACCATCAGTGGTCTCCTGATCAGGTAAAAAGAAATGGAAAGTTTTTCCTTTATTTATTCATCAGATAACTGAATTCTTTGTACAAATATATTTCATAATCTCTCTTTGTATCAGGTGATGTACCTCAAGGAGGAATGCCAGATTCTGAATATCCCTGCCTCCAACCCTCAGAGGGACTTTGTATCCCATAGGTGGCTCTCATATGATGCTAGCATGGCAACCTACACAATGCTGCCAGCATACAAGGTACTCTATTTTGGGTTTCTACCTGCAGAAGACTAGGAACCTTACAAAGAGCCTCTGGCAATGATGTACACACAGTACACTGTCAATCAGACAGCAAGGGCTATAATTAGATCCCTACATGAGGACCTCGACCGAAAAGGTGAATTCTACTTTTTGTGTCATCTACATCATGGTTCAGCTATATTAACCTTATTGACAATTATATTAATGATTCTCTTTTCACAGGCATGACACAGCAAGGGAAAGACAGGAAGAAAACGGTCTGTCGAAAGGTGTGGCATGAGGAGACTACAACACTACTACAGCTCAGCATTTACATGGGTGTAATGGCTATCCTGAAGGAATATGTCATGGTTTTCCAGGTAGGTGTTTACTTGTGTTAGACATTAATGAAACTGTGTAACCAATTATGTTTCTTCTATTTCACAACAGTTTGTTTTACATACACAGGGTAGCCAGACGTTGGTGCACAAACTCCATGACAAGCAGTTTGAGCTGTTCCTGGCTTATTTGGCTTGCTTCCTAAAAGGGGAACACATCACTCAAGTGTCTCCCAGGGCTCTGGGAGAGATGGTGCTGGAGGATAACATGCTGTTGCCTGCCAGGGAGTTCTATGTGGGACAGGAAGCAGACACATTCAGGACCAGGAATCCCAATCATGCGGTTGGTACTCTGCACTATAATAACATTTGATACTTCACCTTTTTTCCTGATTGTTTTTGAGATTTGTAGGGGAGACCGGGGTAAGTAGGCACACTTTTTACTCTAGTGAGAATTGCTCATTACCTAAACATCTTTCAATAGTCATTCCTATATAAAATTGAAGTTTAAGGTGTTGGCTTGAAATGTGAACCACTCACTTTTTCTAACTTATTGTAATAAAGAAGAAATTTACCATCAAAGACACTCTAACACATTGTGACAACCAACCCCATCAAGGGGTCGGTTGTAACACAATATGGGGTTGTTTGTCACAATGCTATCTTTATGGAAAAAATCTTAAAAAGAAGGCAAGAAAGCAGAACTACATTTGAAAGTTTAATTTCATTGTCAAGTTGAAAAATAGGCCTATATAACTTTATGCATCTTAACACAAAATGAGCAAGGAATTAACAAAAAGGAAATCCATATTAAGACCAACCTACTGTATGTAACAACATAAAGAACAAAACAAATAGGTCTAACAATAATAGCCTACTGAACTAGGATACACACATTCACTATCTGAGTTACACTGATGGCAAATGTAGGGTCTGCTCACTCTAACCAGAGATTGTGTGCCCACTGGTTGCACATACAACACTTCTCCCTTACCTCCCCTGAACGGGTGCTGGAGAACGTTTCCATACAAACCAAACACAAACTATCCTCTTCATCTGATGAAGATTCCTCCTGCTGTCTCTTTCTCTTCTGTTTCTTCTTCCCCAGCTGGGGTGGAGTGCACTGGGGTGCAGTAGCCTTGGCAACTGGTCTAGTTTGGGATGCACTGGGTCGTTTTGATTTTGTTGCCCTTTTTCTCTTTTGCATGCTAACTGCCTTTCCTGCTCAATTATCTCCTTCTCTGGGGTGTCAGTGAGGTTACAGCTTGACATTTTCTTTTGTTATTGGGTTCCTTTCCTGGCTGCACCCTTTGGATAACATGTGACCACCAACCCCCCAAAAAATGTGACGACCAACCCCAACTGGAATTTATTGCTAGCATCAATGCCAACAACCATCTGACAGCTAATTAGCTTGCTAAAAACAATCTAAACTATAGCTTACCCTTCACACTTTTTTAGGGTAACAAGTGTTTTGTTATAAACCCATTGTGTAAAAGCCTAGAAGAAAAATACTGAGGCGCTAAATATTTTCAATTTGACATGAAAAACACTAACAGTCCTCTCACCTCAAAGGCAGCAGTCTAACTCCAGGGAAGACTATGTATGTGACCTCTGATCCATACCAAAATTTAACAGACAGCGCCTTCTGGTTCCGAGATATAACTACCCGTGTGACAAATTACCCCGTTCTCCCCTAGTATTTGTTTGTTTTGTGGTTTACTATTTTTCAGCTGCTGAAGCCATTGCTGACCTGTTGACCGCGCACTGTAAGAACATCCGGTCAGCAGGAGGCACTGACAAACTCCAAAGACAGCAGAGTCTGCTAGAAAAGCAAAGGCAGCAGTGCGAGTATGGCTGCCAAGCATTACGCGCCCCACACACATCCTGCGTCTACCTCTGGAGCGCGTCGCGTTACCTAACTGCTGCCTCTCTCGGACTTTTCTCGGACACACATGCAACGTCTCAGCAGCTGCTGCTGCAGCGCTGCTTCTAAAAGCCCTATCTTTCTACATAGAGTTTTCATAGATAATTCCCATTAAAAATGAAGTTCTTTCATGTCATCTATGATGCATATGATTTATATTGAGTCTGGACAGTAATCCGTGCGCCCCATTGTCATTTTTTTTCTTTTTTTTGCCATATTTTCGCTTGTTGGAAGTTTTATTTTGAAGGGGACACACCAGGAAATGGTGAAACTACAGCGAAAGATGCCAGTATGAAGTCAATGCGACTCTCAGCATAGTATTTCAAAAATCACTTTACTGATTTATACGGGAGAGAGAGAGGGGGGGTGTGGTCGGGGAAGAAGAAGGCCGTAGACACAGATAGAGCAACGGAAAACTGTTGCGCTCATCATGATCTTTTTTATTTCTTCACTATATTGGATCTCTATATGTGTCATTTATCCAAAAATGAAATGCCAGAACTAATTGAAAATTAGGTTTTAAATCCCTCGGATTTTGATTGCACAATTAAATCGTGAAATAAAGGGATTATTCGCGTATACGACTGAGGGATGTTTTATTTTGAAATAAACACACCGGGTAAACGTGTAACTAGAGTGAATGCTGCTGGTATGACTGTCAGCATGTATTTCTCTATCAGTTAAAGCACAGAGACGCGAGAGAGACGCGCTGCTCTCAGAAAAAAATAGGCGAGCCTCCTGAGGTGAAGGGGAGCGTCGCTGCAGACGTGCCTCCGACGCGCCTCAGCAGTGCGTCTGAGGTTGGATGTGTGCTCGCTCTACGTTGATTTCACAGTCTGTGACCAAAAGTCAGACGCAGACGCGAGGTAGACGCGCAGTAGAGGTAGGATGTGTGTGGGGCGCATTAGGCAGTGCTTCATTGAGCAAAAGACAGAAGGCTGAATAAGAGAAGAGAGCAAGGCTGAGGCAGCGGGCCCTTCTGACACTGGTCCAGGCCAAAAAGAAAAATAAATAATGGCAGACTCCTATTGCCCTGTCCTCCCAGCTCTTTTTATTCTTCTTAGTATTCTTCTAGGAGAGTATTAAGTTTGTAATAAGTTATGTCAGTGAGTCTTGAGAACCGTCTTCCATATGTAACTGCTGTTATGTTTAAAACTAAAAATATTTAAAATTGTAGATGTTATTAGGGATTAAGAATAGAATGTCTGGAGCACAATTATCCCCTTAAATTTTATTTTATCATTATTATGTCAAATATATGACACTTGTTATCTTCTCACATCGTCCAAAACAGTGTCCTCAGAGAAGGTTTCAACCTTTCATATGCAATAAAACCTATTAAAAATGTACTTTAATGATTAAAAAGAGCAACACTAAATAATCTCTCATATCAACAAAAACAGTTCTTCTACAACACATTCAAGTTTTATAAGGATTCTAAGTGGTGGGATCACTTTACTTTAAGTCAACACTGTCAGACATTTCATTATGTAAAATGTAATAAAATCAGGCGAAATAAGGGGCAGCTGTCACTTTGAAGGACCTCTTGTCAAATTCTACCTCTGCAGAGTACATTAGAGTCAGACAGGCTCTGATAAGTTTTGTAGTTTTAGAATATTTTACATTCCGAATCTTGAATGTCCTGTGTCACAACCATGTTATGTCAACAACGACTTACAATTTCTGAAGAAGTTATTTGAAATTTTTTGATAATTTTATTTTCCTGAAGTAGTTCATATTAGCATCTAACATCAACAGAAAAACCAAATGGCTACTAGATAAATTCCATTTGTTATGTGAAACGTTAAATATGTCAACACTGTCAGACAGGAAATCCGACGGAGTTGACATCTGACGGTGGTGATAGGCCAATGACGGTAAAAAAAACAAAAGCTGGGAGGTTGTTTCAAAGCTTAGCTCAGTAGCTTAGTATATGTTGGATACATACATTAAATTTAATTTGCCGAAACATAGGGTTTGTATTTTTTCAACATTGCACCCTGTTTTGTCCCACTTCTCAAGAATCACTGATGTACCTATTGGGGCTGCCCTTTGCACATAATAAATTAATACTTTGTTCGTAACTTTGTGCAGTCCTGTGATTATTTTATGGGGTCAGACCGGTATCAATATTAATGAATGCACAGAGAAGGATTCACACTTGTATTTTGTGATTTATATATAAATGACTCTCTTCTCACAAATACATTTCAATGCACACACAAATGAATACCGTCATACATAAATGTAAAATAAATCCATCTATAAAAAAAAGTTTCACAAACACATTTCCGATCCACACACAAATGTGTCTTGTTTTAAATAAATGTAATATAAATCCATAAATATATTAATTTAAAAAAGATTTAGAATTTTCATCAAAAATGTGTTTGGATGTTGTTACATTTATATACAAACTGTTACATTTGAATTTACAAAATGCTTTTAATTTGTGAACTTCCTTGCATTCATGTGTGAATTGGTCTGCATTTGTGTGAGATTTATGAGACTCCCCTAACGTCGCTGGTTTCACAAATGCGTTTTTTTCAACCAGGAACTACATATAGCCAATCGGATGTCTTCCTCGTTTTCAGCCAATCACAAGAGCGCAGTCCGACAAGGGTCCGCTTATGCCCAGAGACACAGGACGGTACGGCACGACTGAATAGCTCAACGTCAATGCATTATTTTTAAAACTGACATGGAGTTGTTTTGCTGCAGTGGACCACGTTTTTGGTGAATCCTAAACGAGTCACCAACAATTCCAGCATTTGCAGCGTCCATTTCTCCAAAGAAGAGTTTAGTAACTTTGGCTAGAAGGCTGCAGGCTTCGCAGAGCGGCTATGTCTATCTGATGCCTGCTGGAGCTGCCTTTCTTTACTTCAGACTTCACCGACCCCGTGCTGATTGTCGATCATGTATGTCACTTACCAGTTTAGCTGTACATTACATTTTACTGTCTTATTAGCTTTAGTTTTGCTACTACAGTGTAGTTCACTTGTGGGTGTTGCTAACATTTAGCCCCAGCCCCGGTGTTTGAAGCTAACGTAGCTAACGTTGTTATCATAGTCGCCTATTACAGAATGTTTATTTTTAGCAGGTCATGCTAGCTACCTTGATGACAATCACACAAAATGTGGCCACTGAATTTAGAATTAAATTATACCCTAACAGAATATCTGTAACGGTTGGGTCTGGAGGACAAAGGCGCAGAGACAGTATAAGTAAAAAAGAAGATTTATTTTAGGAGAAACCAGCAGGGTGTTAGGACCGTGATCCGGGGAGGGAAACTGGCTGGCATGGGGGTCCAGGGAGAGAGCAACGGGGCAAGTCCAGGAGGCTGAGTGGGAGCAGGCTAGAGCAGGCAGGCAGGAGGGGTCCGGGGAGTAGTGCTGGTGGGCGAGGGCTGGAGCTGGTGGCTGGAGTCAGGCCGGGAGAACTGTGGCAGAGAAAACAGGAGTTAGCCAGGAAAAAGTGCAAAAAAGCGGAGCTGTAAACAGGTGAGCTAGAGAGAGAACTGACTGTGTGGAAACAGAAGCTACAATCTGGCAGTGTCTGGAAGGTAGGCCCGGGTATATGTAGAGCAATTGATGATGATTGATGGCAGCTGTGAATGCTGGTAATTGACTCCAGCACACCTGGCTCCAACCCTACAATTAGCCCAGCACAAAGACAAGGGTAAAAGGGAAAACACAACACAAGGCCAAGGGGCCCAAGCGGGATCATGACAATATCTCTGTATTACAGCATTACAGACAGCCTATGCCAGAGTGAATGCTAGTGTTGAGGGCTAATGCGACATTGAGCCTGAACCTCTCATCTCAACCCGGGACACTGGAGGACAGACGATGTGACCTACACCTGCAGTAGTTAAAGAACCATGGAGAAGAAAAGGAACAGAGGTATGATGAAGAATCTACTCATGCTAATGTAGTTAAAGATATCCTAAACTACATAGAACTCTCTGTATATTCTATTTGATTGTTTCACTTAATAAGCTTATTAGGTGAACAAGCACACTGCATTTATTGTTCTCATAAGGACTGTTTTCTTCAGTGTCATCATTGTAAATATATTCAATTTCTTCTTAAAAGCAGAAACAAGGTTTTACTCAAAGACATCTCGAAGTGCATCTTCACAATCTCACAAAAGTATTCATACCCCTTAGACCTTTCCACATGGATAAATCACACGTACATTTATTTTATTGGGATTTCATGTAATAAACCAACACAGCATTGTTTATGATTGTGATGTGGAATCAAAATGATACATCATTTTTAGCAAATGCTAGAATTGTTGGTGACTCGTTTAGGATTCACCAAAAACGTGGTCCACTGCAGCAAAACAACTCCATGTCAGTTTTAAAAATAATGCATTGACGTTGAGCTCATTCAGTCGTGCCGTACCGTCCTGTGTCTCTGGGCATAAGCGGACCCTTGTCGGACTGCGCTCGTGTGATTGGCTGAAAACGAGGAAGACATCCGATTGGCTATTTGTAGTTCCTGGTTGAAAAAAACGCATTTGTGAAACCAGCGACGTTAGGGGAGTCTCATAAATCTCACACACATGCAGACCAATTCACACATGAATGCAAGGAAGTTCACAAATTAAAAGCATTTTGTAAATTCAAATGTAACAGTTTGTATATAAATGTAACAACATCCAAACACATTTTTGATGAAAATTCTAAATCTTTTTTAAATTAATATATTTATGGATTTATATTACATTTATTTAAAACAAGACACATTTGTGTGTGGATCGGAAATGTGTTTGTGAAACTTTTTTTATAGATGGATTTATTTTACATTTATATATGACGGTATTCATTTGTGTGTGCATTGAAATGTATTTGTGAGAAGAGAGTCATTTATATATAAATCACAAAATACAAGTGTGAAAACCCCGCTTTGGGTCTATTTTTATATCTGGCACAATTTCCTCCTCTCGTGGCGCTGAATCGTTCAGCAGAATGTTCCAGCTAAATGCATGGCTTCAGTCCAGCGGTAGATCATGCGATATGGTCTTTATCGACAATTTTGACTTGTTCTGGAACTAGGCAGAACTATTTAAAAGAGATGGGATTCACCCAACCCACCATGGAACCCAAATACTAGCGGGTAATATCCAACATATAGTACAATCCTCCACACGTGCGTGACTGTTTACTCGGCACACGCCCACTCCAGAGATCGCCAACACCTCTCTTCCTCGGCACTCATCTCAAGTTGCCATTCAAGACACCAGCACCCCCTACTGTCCGACTCCAGCACCACTTTGTGAATTATTGTCTAAATCCCCCTTACAAATCGCACAGCTTTCTTCCTCATTCATGGTGCCTGCTGCTAGCACTATTGCCCTCGCCAGCGCCCCCCACAGGCACAATAAGTCAACTAGGCTACTTCGGAAACACTAGGAATGGAGCTTGTATCTGCTAAACCTACTACAGCACATAAACAAACACTTCCTCCAGTTACTGAAAAAGTGCCAAGATTGACTTTGAATGCTGTTACTCAAAAACAACATGCTACAAAAATGTTTCAGACTGTAAACCATGCAAAAGTGTTGTGGAACCCAAACAATAAACCTAAGGGAATATTTGGTGGACACTTGAACTTAAGGAGTATAATATCTAAAGCAGAACAGCTTGAACACCTCCTGATGAACTCTAATCTTGATTATCTATGTCTGTCTGAAACATGGTTGACCCCAACCACCCCCCAAGGTATTTTTAATGTTCCTGGTTATACAATATATAGGAAGGACAGAACGCACAGCAAAGGGGGTGGAGTTATGATTTATGTTTAAGAAAACTTCAAATTTAACCAAATTTAATTTACTGAAAACAATGCGGAGTGCATTGGGGTTACGATAACATTATCTCCTGAGATGTCCTTTTTTGTAATTGTAGTTTACCGACCGCCAACTGCAAAAGATGATTTCTTTGTTCAATTAAGCCAAATACTCAAAGCATGTGAAGGTAAATAAGTCCTTTTAATGGGGGATTTGAACTTAAACTGGCTAGACAACAAACACAGGAAAAAATTAAAGGACATTGCTCACAAATTTCAGTTGAAACAAATGGTAAATGGTCCAACCAGAATAACTCTGTCTTCCAAAACCCTATTGGATCTGATCTTCACAAGTAAAAATGAACATATAAACAAATCATATAACTTCATCACTGGGCTATCAGATCACAACCTCACCTTAGTGTCCAGAAAGTTGCTGAAAAATAGATACAGAGTTTAAACACAAAAAGGAAGGCAAAATGGTCTCATCATTTATCCCAAAGAAAGATCTAGAACAATTTGAGAAAGAAATGAATGAGATAATATCTGGAAAAAATTGTGAGCAAGCCTGTAATGACCTCACGTCAACATTTCAAGATATAATCTGTACATTTACTAAAACAATGCCCTGCAAAGTAAATGGAAAGCAGAGTCTCCCCTGGTTTGATGCCTCATTATGGATCATAATGAAAAAAAGAGATGCTGCTTTAAAACAACCCCTAAAGTCTGGATTGATGACTGATTGCTTGATTTATAAAGGCCTAAGAAATCAAGCTACATCACAGCTCAGGAAGGCCAAAGCAAATTTCTTTCATGAAATAATTAAAGATGCAAAAGGTGATAACAAAACATTGTGGAAAGCCATAGACAAATTGTCTGGAAAAGAGCATCCAGAATACTGGACCATACAGATAAATTCAAATGGAACACAAATCACAGATAGCCTCAATATTGCAAAAAAATTTAATGATTATTTTGTAAATTGTGTATTGGAACTTGGTGCGAACTTTTTACCAGCCCAACCTCCCCAAAACTCAAATAAAAACACTTGTGACTTCATGAATCTGGAATGTATCCATGAGCTAAAGTTAAATAAAATATTATCAAAACTTTCAAGCTCAAAAGCCAAAGACGTCTATGGAATTGATACAATGTTTTAAAAAAATAGCCTTGCCTCTTCAATTACTCTCATCATCAACCAGTCATTTCAGAACAATATATTCCCAAGTGCCTTGAAACATGCCATTGTAACACCTGTGTATAAGTCTGGAGATAAACAGGAGATTTGCAACTATAGACCTATTAGCAAACTGCCTGTCATATCAAAGGCCTTTGAAAAAGTGGTTGCAGAACAGCTGGTAGCCCATCTTGATGCAGAATACCTGCTACATCCCATGCAGTTTGGTTTCAGGACAAAACACTCTACTGAAACAGCATGTTGCTATTTTATAGAATCAATAAAAGCAAACCTGGATAAAGGAGGAGTGGTAGGAGCTGTTTTTCTAGATCTCCGCAAGGCCTTTGACACCGTTAACCACCAGGTACTCCTATCCAAACTGTGCAACTACAAGCTGTCCTCAAATACTTTAAACTGGATTGAATCATATCTCTCCAATCGTACCCAGCATGTCCGTATAAATAATATAACCTCATCATCAAAAGCCTGCAAAATGGGCCGCCTCAAGGCTCCATCCTAGGACTGCTGTTATTCAGTATTTATATAAATGATCTCCCAGATGCATGTGATGGAGTGGAGGCTTTGATGTATGCAGATGACACAGTCCTCCATACACATGGCAAGGACGCAGCTGATGTTGCTGCAAAACTGTCAAATGCAATGGAAAAAGTTTCAACATGGCTACATGATTCATACTTTACATTAAATGTGGATAAAACAGTCACAATGTTTTTCTCAAACAAAAGATACAATGATGAAATACCCAACATTTCTGTTAATGGTCAAATCGTAAAAAAATGTCAAAGAGGTTAAATACCTGGGTATCACATTGGATCCCACACTGAGTTTCAAGAAGTATGTTAAAAAACTGAACCAAAGCTTGAAATTTAACTTAGCCAATTTCAGGCACATCAGAGGGTCACTTACAACGGAGGCATCTATGATATTTCTTAATGCTATGATTATGTCTCGTATCAGCTACTGTATAACCTGCTGGTCTCAGGCAAACAAATCAACATTAAAATCAACTGAAAGTCTCCACAAACAAGCTCTTAAAATATTTGACAGAAAATCCCAACAATATCACCACTGTCAAATACTCTCCCATTACAACATACTAAACTTTGAGAATTTCGTCAGGTACTCGAATATCCGTATGGTTCAAAAAATATTAAACAATAGTGCTCCCCTCCCTTGAAAATGTTTGTCCAGCTCTGCTCTGAAACTACCTGTTGAACTACAAGGTCCACCACTAGGGGGGAGTGTAGAGTCCCTAAAAAAAAAAAACATTTGGTCAGTCCTCTTTCTCCTACAGAGCAATAAAAGAATGGAACATCATTCCAAATGAGCTGAAAGTTTTGGCAGACTTTCACTTGTTTTCAGGCCAATTTAAGAAATGGATTGTCAATAACCAAACCTGCACACATTAGTTTAGTCTTTAAAAGTCCTCGTTTTAATGATAGTTTTATCTCAGTGTAATTTTGAAATGGTGATTTCATGTGTGCCATATAGTGATGTGATATGTATATATACTGTATATTGTTATTGTATTCTGTGTTGACCTGCACAGGAACTGCAGATGGAAATGAGCAAACTGCTATAATCTGGTACAATGCATCTTTTCTCTGTGAGATTAATGTTACTTTGTACATGGTCCCTAACAAATAAACTAAACTAAGCTAGTGCTGGTGTTATTGGTACTTGGACAGGCCTTTTACATGATCCCACACAAACAAAGCTTGTTCCATTATTGGCAGCAGCAAAATAATTTCTTATTTCATGTTCTCAAGACTGGAGTGTGTCAAATTTTTCCGATCACAAGGAAACAAAATGAAAGAAATAATCCTTACCAAAGTCTACTCTCCTGTATCAACTGGATTAAATCCCTCCAGTCAGTCTTAGTTTGCTGGTTTATAAAACGTACACCTGTCTTCTCAACTGTATTTTTGCATCTGCAGGGTTATAGTATGTGTGTGTGTTGAGTCGGGGGGAATTGCTCAGTTTCTTGTGAGGTTTTTATTTTATTTTAAGAAATGATGATATCAATGGAGCTATATTTATTTAAAACATTTGATTGGGAAACATGTTTTTGTCCTGGTGATATTTGAAGGCAAACGTTATAAGAAAGTGGACAATATGGGATTTTTTTTTTTAAAGCCACTACGAGTAACATGGCACGTTGGCGTCCCCTTTGGACAAAAGCGGTAGTATTTTTACGACGCCCGCTGTCACAAAGCTGTTTTCTAGCTCGTGCCAGGCGTGCGAGTGTGAACTGAGAAGGGCGCAATATAGTGCATGTCCGTGTGTTGAAAGTGTGAGGACTCTTTTCGGCTCCGTGAGAGTGGTTTTGACACTGCATCAACTAATGCCAGTCAGTACACACCTGATTGCAATGAGTTGATGCAGCAGCGTCACCTAACTACTCTCTCTCACCGAGCTGAAAGATTACGTGTCCTCACAGAAAGCGAATGAACGAGAGACGGCAGTTAGTATGGATCACGATGAGGTAATGTGTTTGTGTTGTTGATGTAAATAATGACTATTTCAGATAATGGTTATCAGATGATGGTAAAGCAACGCAGACTTTGTGTTAGTACCAACCGCTCATTCATTTAGGAGTAAACACTGCAGTCTAGTTTCGCTCTCGTGAAATTGTGTACACGTGGCTTGGCAACGCCCTCATCCCGCCCGTAGCCTATATCACTCTCCCTATTAGCTTTTCTTCATTGCATTCTCTTTTTTTTCTTTGATGGTTCAGCCCCGTTATCAGTCATTATGACGACAAATAACTGTCTCAAACAAGGCTCCCGCTCCCCTTCCCTCACCTGGAGGGATAGGCTTCTCAAATCGCGTTGCAGCGCCACACTGAAATCTGCAACCAATACGGATATGTGACCATAGAGCCTGCACGAGCGAACCGAAAATCGGACTGGGTGTGCGACCACACCAAAAGCAGTAATAAAAACTATATATAAACTTCTTTCTTTGCCCTGATGGTCTCGTTTGCTGTTAAAGGTAATTTATGATTATCAGAGGAAACATGAGGCTGTTTAAAAGATATTTAAATGCTACTCGTAGCCGCTTTAATGTCACATCTTTTTTGGGCAGGAAGAGGGACTGAATATTTCAACCCTGTTACTTGATTTTTTTTATTATTATTTTTTTTTCTTTCTTCCTGGTCCTGAACGAATAGTGAGTCCTTCTCGGTGTTACCCCTTCCAGATATTCCATGAAAACAATGCACACCACCATTGTCACTAAAAAAAAAATCTTCCATGTGAGAGAGATCTGGGAGTGTAAAACTTGAACTACCACCCCAACCCATTTACACAACCTTTTTTTTTTGGTAAATTATATTTTGAAAAGAACTGAACCTTTTCCTGCTTCTGTTTTCAAAGTTCAATATTTTCAACTTCTGCGGTGGCCGCGCCGCCCCATTCGCGCCGCGCCGCGTGAACCGTTCGCCGCCGGTTCGCGCAGCGGCGCTCGAAATACATTGACTTTCTATTGAAACTCGCCACGCGGCGATGTGCAGTGTGTTCGTACCTTAATGCCTGACACGCAGAACGCAGGGCAGAACATAAAATCAAATCACTTATATTTTCGAGATAAAAGCTTGTTATGTTATGATTTTAAATGATTATACATTTTAGCTTACATTTACATTTCACTGTCTTACAACAAAGGTGTCATGTCAGTGTCAGGTGAATGCATTCAGACAGTGTGAGTATCAGGAAGCTGGTCTCAACTGGTGTAGTTCTAATAGGCCACCAGATGGCGTCAGGAATTTGCAGTGAAGTGACGACCAGGACTGTTCACTTTCATACAGTACAATTGTTTTATTGTGAGACATTTCAGGTGAAAAAAATTAATGAGGAGCAAATGAAGAGAAAACATTATCAGTGTACAAATCCAACAAGACCTCTACTTTTCCAGACTGAGAAAACAGTATCTATTCGCGAAGGGGGAAATGCATGGTTGTGACAAATAGGGACTAGAATGGAGGTGTTCGGCAATTCAAGCCTATTTTAAATTTGTTACCAAATCCTCAATGAGTTTTTAACTACAAAACCGATATTTTGTTCTACGTGGAGTAGCGCTGGAAGAGAACTGTCTCTTATTTCCTGTTCTATGGCTACCCATGATGGGGTCGTATCTTTAAGCTCATCAGGATATGTGTCCTGCCAGTAGGTAAGGGCACGGGCATTGGCTGCCCAATAATAGTGCTGGAAGACGGGTAGGGCCAGTCCTCCTAGATATTAAGGTTTGCAAACATGTTTTTTTACCTACATGATGTGCTTTGTACCCCCAGACAAAAGGAAAAATAATTGAATACATTTATTTTACAACTTCAGCCTGTTCAGGTCCATTTCAATACACTATCAATATTTTTCTTGCTCCGTATTACTAATAATTGACCCAAAAGTTAATAAGTTGTTACAGTACGGGCAAAAAGTTCTTGTTGGAGTAACTTTCAAACAATGAAGCCATTATAATTGGGTTAGGGTTAGCAGGACACACAAGAGATTATCGGTTTATGTAACATTCAAATTCAAATAACCCTAATTATTCTTTTAAGTATTAAGAAATAAGAATTTTCGGTTCATGATTGTTACATGAACAATTATGGTTTTGGTGATGCAAGTGAAATAACGCTGCTGCAAAAGAACACAAATTCATGCGTGAGAGTGAGTTAGCAGAACTTCAGTCGGTATTAAATGTTGGCAATAAATGACAAGCAATATAAGCAGAAAATGTAATTTGAGAATTTTTATTGAATTGTTGTTACTGTTGTTATTGAAATTGTTACAGATTATTTTCAATGAAACCTAAAAGCTTGGGTCTTAAAGGGGACATATTATGCAAAAACTCGGGTTTAAATGTGTATTTCCGAGGTCTACTAGAAAAGGTTTTCATGGTTTATTGTTCAAAAAACCCATTAGTTTTCTACCATTTCCCATTTCTTCATCGCCTTTTCCAGCCTTCTCTGCCCTCTATCTGAAAAGGTAGGTTTTGACAGCTTACCCCCCTTCGCACAAATACTAGTCTGCTCTGACTGGTCAGATCTACATGGGCGTGCATGCACCGCCCTGCTCATTTACTCTATACCTACCTACATGGGCATGGCACACACCCAGCTGTCAGTTTTGTTTACTTTTGGCCAATGCAGCATGGAGACCAATGTAAACATGTTTAGCTTCATTTCTACCACAAATATCGGCACACTAACCAGTTCTAAACTAAAAGATGTACAACTGAACCTGTTCAGACAGGAGTCTGAGCTGAAAACTGTGAAAATGGCATCAAGATTTCTGATTTCCCTGACATTATCCTCAGGTAAATACTGTTTAATTATGTCACAGTCAATAACATAATTTGAGCTAAGTATTTATGCAAAAACCTCCTAACTTGTAACATACAACGTTTTATGTATGTCTCTACATGTTAAACTGGGGAATGATCTACAACCCAGTGGAGTGAAAAAGCTTTGGTTGTGAAGCCATGCTGAGGTAACATGTACAGTAACGAGGCAGGAAAGGAATGTATCATGTCAAGATTCACTGGAAAGGCATCTTTTGTAAAAAAAAAAATTGAAATAATTAGTCATAACTGCGAATTATCACAATTATCTGGCACCCTTTCAATATCATTTGTATTGTGATCACTGATTTATAATAAAGTTTGACTGTTAAAAAATGTATTGTGTTGCTAACTGTCACTGTTTGCTTCGTGTAGTAAAGGATTACTTGAAACTCACATTTTCATAGTCAAGATGTTGGACTAGTTTTCTGACCGATTTACATGCATTGACTTTACGTTTTTTTTTAATTCAACCCTTTATCTCTCTGAAGATTTCTTATAAAACAGTATCATTCATTACATTTTAAAAAGACCAAAACCATACTTAAAAATAAAGCAGTTTATTCATAGCCAGTGAAATGGAAATATAAAGTTTACATATCAAACAGAAGCAAAGTCATAACTTGTATGTAACTGTCCTGTTGTTGCTGGTGGGCCCTGAAGAAGACCACCTGTCCCAGCAGTGAACACATCCTCCTCTGAAGGAACGAATAGTGTGGTCCGTCAGGTCACTCACATCTGTAAAACATGACACATTCAATGTTATATCATGTAGACTAGCTGAAATATATCATACATCTGTAGTTATGGCAAAGCTACAAACTAATGAAAATATATTTTTTCTTCCATTATTAAATAAGATTGGCTACTAATAAGTTCAGTATAGCCCTTGCTTAAGAAGCAACGAGTTCTGAGTGATAGGCTACTGTGTGCTTTTTGAAATATAATGGACAGGAAACAAACATCAGCAATTTACAGTATTCCTGTCTATTATATTGTACATTATACTGGAGATGTAATAGGCCTACTGCTGCATGTACCACGACTGCTTGCATAACTACACACTGTCAACAACAAATAAATACAATTCAGTTTCCAACACACCATAGTTTCACAGTCTGTTTTTCACACAGGGGCTGTCATGGACAGACTCACAGATCTAAATGCTAGCGCACGCTAACGCTAACTCTAGCTATATACTACTGTAACCAAGCGTTTTGGCCGTCCCTATACTTCAGTATTGTAATAAACCTTGCCTCTGGGTTAGAGGAGATAGAGAGCACCTTAACAATTGTGTAAGGAAACAAAACGAGGAGGACTGCAGAATCACAATCAATTATCTTTATTTGACAACATTATTAGTTGGGAGACAACGGGACAGGAACACAGGTGAATGAATCTTTCGGTTAGACCCTCTTTTAGTGACACTTCTTCTCGGGCATTAAGGGCATTAATTAGCCACCCACACAACCCCCAGCAACAGGGCACGGCACACAAATGCTGCTATGCAGCCACACCAACCCCTTAGGGCACTGCACTTCAACCTTGCACTGCAACCCACTACACAGCAACCCGTGGCGTCAGAGCCCCCCTGTAGCACACTGGACGAGCGGTCTTCTCCTACTACTTTCCCCACTAGGTCCCCTGTACTGCCGGGTCTAATTAAAATACAGTTAATTAACAAAGCTATAAAACACACAATACAAAAATATATATCTATATCTAAAAGCTACTTAACTCTCCCAGGAGTTGAGACCCCCCCCTCGGGGTCTGGGCTTTGGCGCTGGCCCGGATTGGCTGACGTGCACGGCTCCGGTCCAACGCAGCGAGGCAGCTCCACAAACAGCAGGAGAGCCTCCACACAAATTGGAGAGCGGCTTGAGCACTCCTAAATGATCCCCACCCTATCAGTAACTCGCCCTCAATACTGGAACCTGTCCCTTTGCTCTATTGCTATCTTCACCGCCGGCACCCCTAGCGGCATGCGAACGGCCCCACCCCCCAGGCCCGAGTGCATTCGGCTTTAGAATGGATCTTAGTTGGGCACAAGCCCGGTAACATTCAGTCCGCTCCCCAACAACCCTGATTGTCATCTGTCTGCCCTTTTTCTAACCTCCTTGATTGATCCCAAACCCACTCCTTCAGCTGCATCGCATCATCCTAATTAACAACCACCCTGTGGCTCACTCTCTGATCACTACACTCCTCCCTCCTTTAAATGTGACTCGACCCCGAGTCAAGGCATCTCATAGTCCCGGGACCACACGGGCGGCCTCCTCTGCCTTGTTTGGCGCGTCTCTTGTAACGTCTCTTGTCTGTTCTGTGTCTCTCCTTCTGGTGATGCCCGACTCAATGTCAGACTGGCTGTCGCGCTCTCCTGCGGGATAAGTCTAGCCGTCTGACTGATGTTTGGCTCCCGATTGGCTGGTGGCTGAATACTTGGCATCGGTCCTCCTGTCTGCCTCTCTTCCCCCACCAAAAGGTCGCTCGAGTGGGCCGCGCTCTCCTGCTGTGCTGGTCGACCAGGCCTCTCATTTTCGGCCCTCCCCCCGGCACCTCCTGCCTTCCAACAGACCCAGCCTGTGCTGCCATTTGTTTCTGGGGATCTGGTCTGCCGCCTTGGTGAGCCGCCCTGGTTCCTTGTCTCTGATACAGGGGAGAGGAAAGGTTTAAGTCGGTTGAAATGCACAATCATCTCTGGGCCACCCTCCACTAGCACTATCCTATATAGTACATCTGTCACCCTCTCTATGACCTTGTAGGGACCCCTAAATTTTCTTTGCAACTTGGGACAGACACCTTTTTTTCTAGCCTGTGTTCGAACCCAAACCAACTCTCCCTCTGAGTAGTACTGCCACTTGACCCTTACATCGAAAGCTTCTTTCTGTCTACCCGAGGCCCTAGCCTGGTGCCCTTTTACCGCCTCCACTACCGTGGACAAGGTGTCACACAACCTTGAGACATACTCTGTAACTGCAGAGAACTTCTCTCTTTCCCCCAGACCCAACATGATATCCACTGGTAGAACCATCTCTTGTCCAAACAAAACTTTAAAGGGTGTGAATCCTGTGCTCGAATGCACACTACTTCTATACGCCAACATTACATAAGGCAACAGCGCATCCCAGTTGGATTGGTTCTCCTCCACAAACAAAGACAGCATAGACAGCAATGTCCTATTAAACCTTTCCACCATCCCGTCTGACTGGGGGTGATAAGGAGATGTGCGTGTCTTATTAATGTTTAGCAGCTGGCACACTTCTTTGAACAAATTTGACTCAAAATTTCGTCCTTGATCTGAGTGAATGGTGCGTGGGGCCCCTAAGCGACAGACCCACTGTTCTACCAGAACTTTTGCCACTGTCTGAGCCTCTTGGTTGGGGAGGGGGAACGCCTCAGTCCATTTAGAAAAGTAGTCTCCAATTACCAAGATGTACCTGTTTCGACCAGATGTTTCTGGGAGAGGCCCCAAGATGTCTAATGCAACACGCTCGTAGGGCCTTGAGGCTACAATAGACTGAAGGGGGGCACACGGCTGCTGTCCGCTTGTCTTTCTGGACCCACAGTCTATACACTCCCTACACCAACGCTTGACGTCCCCAAACCAACCCAGCCAGTAGAAACGGTCCTTTACTTTGGCCTGCAACTTCTGGATGCCCAAGTGCCCCCCGGTGACAGAATTATGCAACTGATCCAAAACTTTTGGCACAAGGGATTTTGGAAGTACAACCTGAACCTGCATAGCTGCATCTGAGTTAATGGGTGGTAACCTCACTAGCCTATCCCCCTGAATCTGTAGCTGAGCCCACACTGGTGCAAATCTCTGCAACTCCTTAGGGGGCTGAAGGCCTACATTCTCTCCTCCCAGAAGAGATATCACCTGTTGCAGCTCCACATCATCTCTCTGAGCTTTTACCAGCTCATCTATTACTTCTGGCTCTGCGGGAGCCGAGGCCCTAACATGTTTGACAGCACATGGAGCCTCAAAAACAGGTAACTCGTCTCCCCTGTATTCAGTCATGGTGGGTGGGCTATCTGTCTGGAATGCAGGTAACCTGGAAAGGGCATCAGCATTAGTGTGTACACGTCCAGGGCGGTGGACAATTTTATACTGGAAACTGGCCAACTGCTCCAACCACCTAGCTAGCTGACCCTCTACACCCTGGAAATTGTGCAGCCATCTTAGAGAATTATGGTCTGTTCTCAGCACAAACTCCTTCCCCAGCAAGTAGTGCTTGAAATACTTTGTAAATGTCACCATACCAAGTAACTCCTTTTTGGTTGTAGCATATTTCCTCTCCTGTTTAGTCAAGGCCCTGCTAGCATAAGCTATGACTTGCTCCTGCCCACCCTCTTCCTGCGACAAGACTGCCCCAATTCCTACATCACTAGCATCTGTGTCTAAGATAAATGTTTTGTGGGGATCAGGGTACGCCAGAATGGGGGCCGACATTAAGCCCAGCTTTAGTTTTTCGAAGGCTGACTGACATTCCTCTGTCCATTTGAAACGCCTACCCTTCTCTGTGAGCTGGTGCAAGGGGCGTGCAAAATCTGCAAAGCCTTTAACAAACTTCCTATAGTAGGAGGCCAGACCAACAAAACTTCTGACTTCAGTCTGGTTCTTCGGAACTGGCCACTGTCGTACTGCCTCTACCTTGGCCGGGTCAGCTTCTACCCCACTTGCTGAAATGATGTGGCCCAAATACTGCACCTGAGTGGCAAACAAATTGCACTTGGCTGGCTTGACTTTTAGATTAGCCTGACGCAACTTTGTGAGCACCTCATCCAGTCGTGATAAATGTTCCTGGAAAGTCCTCCCAAACACAATGATATCGTCTAAGTACACTAAGCACGTTGTCCACTGTAGGTCTGCCAACACCAGATCCATCAACCTTTGGAAGGTGCTTGGGCTATTGCACAGGCCGAAACTTAGAACATTGAACTCAAAGAGACCTTGTTTTGTGATGAAAGCAGTTTTGGATTTATCTTTAGCGTCGACCTCGACCTGCCAGTAGCCACTGGCTAAGTCAAGAGTTGAAAACCAACAAGCATTACTCAAACTGTCGAGTGCATCATCAATGCGTGGGAGCGGATAGGCGTCTTTTCGGGTAAGGTCATTTAGTTTTCGATAGTCTACACAGAAACGCAGACTTCCATCTCGCTTACGGACCAGCACAACTGGCGCTGCCCAGGGGCTATTTGAGGGCTGGACAATGTCATTTTCTAGCATCTTTTTGAGATGATCCGCAACCTCATGCTGCAAATGAAGGGGTACACGTCGGGGGGGCAACTTTACCGGTCTAGAATCACCTGTGTCAATCTGGTGCAAAGTGAGGTGGGTTCTCCCCAAATCATTTTCTCCTGTGCTAAAAATTGGCAAATTACGGTAAAGCAAATCACGGATGGCTGGCATTTGAGTTCTCTCAAAACCTCTCTGATTTAAACCCAGTTTTTCTATCAACCCATCAGTTGTCCAAGGTACATGTGACAAACTCCCGCTTTCTACCGCCCCCATATGTTCTGCCCTACTGCCCACTTCAATGTCAGTATGCAACGTGCCTACTTTCATCCCTGCCTTGAGTGTGAGAGCCTCATCAGTAACATTAATGACCCGGATGGGCACAGCTCCGTGATCTACCTGACAGACTACACGGGCAACCATGACATTACAATGAGAAGAAACTGAATCAGACGGCTCCAACATTCCCTCCCTGACAGGACCAACAGAATTTTCTATTCTACCAGTGACGATGGCTTCACTGCGAGGGGGAATTACTGTGTCTGAGGGAAGTGTAACAGCCTGTGGCTTATCTATATCTGCTGGGACCACAAGGGGGAATAGTTTACCCATTATTCTGCATTCTTTCTTCCCAAAGTCTACCATCACCCCGTATTTCTGTAGAAAGTCGAAGCCCAATAGAATTTCTTGGGATGGCACATCAGCAACTAAAAACTCTGCCATCAATGCTAGCGAATCAAACTGACACACAGTGTGCCACTTTCCCAGGATTCCCATCCTCCCCCCATTAGCAGCAGACACATCCCCTTGATGGTCTAGTAACTCAACCCCACCCTTAGTTATTTCTAACCAGACCTGTTTAGGGATCACTGATATTGTTGCGCCGCTATCCACCAACACAAGGGAATCTACTCCCCCTACTTTAGCTGCAATATACCCTGAACCCCCATGCTTACTTGCAAAGGCCACCGTCGTACCATTGTACTTGGGGGCAGGCAGTTGGCCTGCTTTACCTGCCCCCTCTAAGTTTCCCTGCAGATAGGGGCAATCGCGTCTAAGGTGTCGGTTACAGCCACATTCCCAACATCCTCCATCACCCTCTCTGGATCCACGGCTGGGCCTGTTTGGTGCCACCCTCTCTTGGGGACCCCCCTCTGCATTGTGGACAGATTTGGATATATATGGTGTTTGTGGAGTTGTCTGCATAGTTTTAACTGTGGATTGAAGGGAACGTACTTCCTGTCTTAACTCCTCCACCACCCCCAGCATTACTCCCATCTGTTCCTCACTGTCTGACTTAACTGTCACGCCCATTACTTTGGCATCTGGTGACAAGCTGGTCTTCTCTAGGTTTCTCACTAGTTCCATTTCAGCAGCAATATCGATAGATTCTTCTAAGCTTTTGGGCTTGGCACTACGCAGGCTAACCCGAAAATCGCCTGAAGTAAAATGTAACATGAACTGATCTCTTGCCAGCATATCTCTGGTATGGTCATCAGCTGTGGGGTATGCTCTAGTGGCCAACCTTCTCAAGGCATTACCAAATTCCCTTGCCGTCTCATTTGGCCGCCGCCGCCGGGCAGTAAAAGTAGCCCTACTCCAGTCATCGCTATCACATGGTTCGAAACATCTCGTCATAGCTGTTTTTAAAAGGACATAATTATTTTTAACCTCCCTTGACAAACCACTATACATGTCCCTGGCACGGCCGGCTAACAACAGAGACATGAATTTAAGCTTGAGGGTCTCATCCCACTGATTCACTTCTGCGGCCAAATCAAACTGCTCGGACCAATCATACCACTCACGACCCAGTCCTGTAAATGTCTCAGGCATAAACACAGGGCGGGCTGGACGACCAACTGAATGCATGTGAGCCGCTGGATGACCACTACTAGTAGATGGGGAATGATCATTACTGTTCTGCGCCTGTAGCAACTGATTGGATTCTTCCTCCGACATTTTTAGGGCTAACTCTACCAAGATTTTAATATGAGAGATACAAGATCCCACCACTGCCACCAGTGTAATAAACCTTGCCTCTGGGTTAGAGGAGATAGAGAGCACCTTAACAATTGTGTAAGGAAACAAAACGAGGAGGACTGCAGAATCACAATCAATTATCTTTATTTGACAACATTATTAGTTGGGAGACAACGGGACAGGAACACAGGTGAATGAATCTTTCGGTTAGACCCTCTTTTAGTGACACTTCTTCTCGGGCATTAAGGGCATTAATTAGCCACCCACACAACCCCCAGCAACAGGGCACGGCACACAAATGCTGCTATGCAGCCACACCAACCCCTTAGGGCACTGCACTTCAACCTTGCACTGCAACCCACTACACAGCAACCCGTGGCGTCAGAGCCCCCCTGTAGCACACTGGACGAGCGGTCTTCTCCTACTACTTTCCCCACTAGGTCCCCTGTACTGCCGTGTCTAATTAAAATACAGTTAATTAACAAAGCTATAAAACACACAATACAAAAATATATATCTATATCTAAAAGCTACTTAACTCTCCCAGGAGTTGAGACCCCCCCCTCGGGGTCTGGGCTTTGGCGCTGGCCCGGATTGGCTGACGTGCACGGCTCCGGTCCAACGCAGCGAGGCAGCTCCACAAACAGCAGGAGAGCCTCCACACAAATTGGAGAGCGGCTTGAGCACTCCTAAATGATCCCCACCCTATCAGTAACTCGCCCTCAATACTGGAACCTGTCCCTTTGCTCTATTGCTATCTTCACCGCCGGCACCCCTAGCGGCATGCGAACGGCCCCACCCCCCAGGCCCGAGTGCATTCGGCTTTAGAATGGATCTTAGTTGGGCACAAGCCCGGTAACATTCAGTCCGCTCCCCAACAACCCTGATTGTCATCTGTCTGCCCTTTTTCTAACCTCCTTGATTGATCCCAAACCCACTCCTTCAGCTGCATCGCATCATCCTAATTAACAACCACCCTGTGGCTCACTCTCTGATCACTACAGTATTATAGGAATAAGGACTCGGAAAACTCCATTCACGGAACGGAACGAGCCACTTTATTGAAGCGCTCCCAACATAAGTCAAAACAACCACATTACAACAACACTTCCGTGTTCCACCTTTTCACAATAAGAGCCTACACAAGAAATAGCGGCATTATCTCGTTTGGCGTTGGTTATTTTAGGAGGGATAAATTAAAGCACATTACACACATTGAACTCATAAACGGACAGATTTGTTTTTAAATAGGACTAGACTACTTACATTTCCAGAGGAGAGATGGTGTCTCTCAGTCTTCCAGGCACAATCTCCTTCACACTCCAGTACTATAATGGCAGATCACACTAGATTGCCAACCTTTGCTGGGCATAGCCTAACAACAAATGAAGTAAATCCATTCAGCCCCGGGCTGCTTCGAGGCTGGGGTGTGATGGTTCTATATCTATGGTGATGGTAGCTTGAGGATGAGCTAACACTGCAGCTTGCTTCTGCTCTGTTGTTGCATTAGCAGGTGCAGTTCCAGGTGTGTGTGGTTACCAACGGGGCGTATTGATTTGCCAATCAACTGCCGAGTTTCTGATGAGCTTTCCCGTGGGAGTATTTATGTTAATGAAAACCGACTGATTTCGTCATCAGTCTGTGTTTTTTGGAAGAAACCTTCAAATCCCCCCCTTTTCGAAATAAGCATCCCAGAAAAAACTAACATAGTTGTCTTTTATAAGCTTGTTTGTGCTGGTAGGGACCCCAATAACCTACAAAGTGTGCCCAAGCACCGGCAATGTTTGGTTTTTCATAATATGTCCCCTTTAATGCTATATGTCACCCCACCCCACCAGCCTCTTACCCAACCTACCCGAGAACCCAAGCCCTGCCTGACAATGAGATGATATGTCACAAATTATTATTAATAAAACCATTAGCTAGTGTCTAATTGCTTTGTGGTTTTTGGGAAACCAGAGCACCCGGAGTAAACCCTATGACGAGAGGCCAGAAGATGAGAAAACAGATTTGTTTTCCCGATTATAGGCAGGACTTGAGCTCTCTATATCTTAACAATTTTCCCCGAAATGAATGCTACATTTCACTTACCTATTTCTAAATCCAAGAGGTCTGGTAATGGGTTGAAGATTACCTGACCCAGACTCGGATAAGCGGATGACGACGAGATGATAGATGTTACAAGTTCTTATTAATAAAACCAAATAGCAAGTATCTATTTGCTGTGTGGTTTTAGGGAAAACGGTGAGCCTGGAGTAAACCCCTTGATATTACACTGAGGTGGCCATAAGAACCCAAGTCCTGCCCCAAATGATGGTAAGACTAGCAGAGAAGATAGATGATTCAGACTTGAGGCAGGACTGAAGCTCTGTATTGCACTAATTTTGAAAGAAAAAAAGGACAACCCCGGACAATATCTTACCTTCAAAATGAATGCTACATTCAACTAATACCTTTTTCTTGTAAAGGGTCTGGACACGACTCTGCACACATTAGAAAATAATCTGCAGAGGCCGGATCTGCAGATTGGTGGTGCCATCAGGTGATACAAGAACAATGAGGCAATGCACTTTTCTAGTGCTGGTTCCTCTAAATTCATTGAAACGAGCACCATTTCTGCACAGCCTTCTTACAAAGGTCCTTGAAAATGGCTTTGTCGAGCGTTTTGAACATTTCGGGGGTGACTTGAAAATCCGTACCCTCAACTTCAGCCCATATGCTTTGCACCAGACGCTTGATGGTGTTTTCTGGTTTACCAGTGGTCATTCTGACTCCTGCTTTGTTCAATGTCCTTGTCACCAGCTTCTCCACAAGTATCCTCACAGACATCTTCATTTTTTCCTGTTCTTTTTCCTGTGCCGTTGAAATCCGAACAGGTTGGGCCCCTTTCTCCTCACATACTGTGGCACATACTGCAACAGAGGTTATTTTTTCTTCCTCTGCGTTTGTTTCTTGAACCGGTTCGGCTCTTGTTTCCTCACATACTGAGGCGCATTCTGCAACAGATGTCAATTTTTCTTCATCTGCGTTGGTTTCTCAAACAGGTTTGGCCCGTATCTCCCCGCAAGTGTCAAGTTTTCTTCCTCTGTGTTTGTTTTTTCAACAGGTGCAGTTGCTAAAGGTTTGCTCACCTCCACTATGGTGAGAACCTCTGATTGGGTTGGTACCATTGGCTCAGCATCCATCAGGGCCAGTGTCACCCTTTTACTGTGGCCGCCAACCTGGGTGTTGACCAACCAGCCCATAAATCCCAGGAAACACCACACTTTGTTTCTGATATCAAAATGCATGTTGACTTGTGTCGGACGAGCAGACCCTGTGCTGCAAGCTGGACTGATAATAAATGGCCCTGGGGTAATATCGGGCCCTAGTCCATCTGTGATGTGGTCGTAGAGGAGAGTGCTAAGTCCTTGCGTGAAGAACAGCACATTCTCAGAGGAGATATTTGTAAATCTCTGGAATAGACACACCTCATTTCCACCCTGTCTGTCACTTTCCCCTTTCAGGAGCAGAGGTTCAACACTTTCTATGAGTGAATGCATTGAGCTCCTGCATTCAACATTTGACTCAAGATTGAACGTGTTCTCCAATTGCGCAACCATGCGCTGTAAAGACGCTTTGGCAAAGCGTTTGGCAAAAAGGCTCCTAATCTTAAATCCTACTCCCTTAAAAGGCTGTGTGCAACGATGATTGGAATTTGACCTTGAATCGGCAGGGTCTATCTCTTCCGCACTCTTTACAACAAGTATTTGAGCAATGTCATCTGCAACAAACTATCTCCCTAGATGTTTCCGATTGCAGCAGCTCATGGTTGGACTCTGACACTCCGTCCAAAAGAGGTTTTAGAATTTCACTAACCTCCTTGCTAATAATATCTTGGACCGCTTTTGTCGTCGCTGTCACAATATTATCCTCTAATGAGGCCTTGTTCGCCATCTCTTCTCCATCGTCTACCAACTCCATGAACTCCAGCCTTACTTCTCCCAGGCTGGCTGTCTGTATCGAGGCGTCCGGACTCGACCCCTGTCTAGTACTTGGACGGGATGAACAGAAGAACTTAATCTTGGCCGTGAATGCCTTCAACATTTTGCAGGCATGGGAGACCATTGCATTTATGATGCGGGGGCTAGTTATCCTTTGATTTATGGCAGGCTCCCCACTGCACACACTGCTGAATATAGCAGAGTTTATACTTTCTGTGACCTCTTTAACAATAAGGTGATTAAGACGCTTTGAGCTGTCACTCACCACTTCCTCCCTAATGTCCAGAACCTCTGCAAAGCACTGAGGGAGTTTTGGGCGACTGTGGCTCAGTTGGTAGAGCGGGTCGGCCGATGATCAAAGGGTTGGAGGTTCGATCCCCGCCCTGCCAGCTGTGTCATAGTTGTTGTGTCCTTGGGCAAGACACTTCACCCACCTTGCCTCGTGTGAATGTCGATAGTTAGCCTGCTATCGGTGTATGAATGTGTGTGTGAATGGTAACGTGTAAATGGGAACAGGTCTCCCTTGCAAAAGAGTCTTCGGACTCAATGGGATATACCTGTATAAATAAAGGTTAAAGAAGAAAAGAAAAAAAGTTTGTTGCCCAAACTGGTAACCACACTCTCTTCAGACACCATCAACTCCATGCCCGAGAGCCATAAACAGAGCTTTTGTCACTGTTGTTATCAGGTCCAACAGCAGGTCGGCCAACATTACTTTTATGGCATCATCAGAGGTGCCTAATTTCAAAAGTCTCCACTGTTCCTGAGTCATCCTTTTAAGAAAGGATTCAATGAGTGGACGAACAGTATCTACACAAAGCTCCGGCATCTCCACTGCCACTTCTTCCCCTGTTGTTTTCATGTTGACTGTTAACGTATTTTGATCCATTGTATTTAGTGGGCTCCTTGGCTTTGTTTTCACGTAGCGATCTGAAAAGATAAAGCAAAAAATTATGTGATGTCACATGAATTTACTCGTATTTATAAACTATTTGATGTCATTTGTGCATCATGAGTGACATCATAGACACAAGGGGGCGGGACATATGGAACAGTATTTGTTTCAATGCAGCCTAACAACCGTTGCTAGGCCTCGAAAAGGTTTGTTTTTTTCCTATTTACCACAGGTGAATAGGATTACATTTTTACGTAGGCTATATACAGTATATATACTGACATAAACACAATTATTTATATATATATATATATATATATATATATATTTATATACTATTTAAAATTATAGGCTATTAAATTAGTGTTCTCATCTTTTTATAGATTGAATTTGTCATAACTTGTCATGTATAACTGTTAATAACATTGTCAGTCTATTAAAGACTAGGGATGGGAATTGATAAGAATTTAACGATTCCGATTCTGCTTATCGATCCGATTCCTTATCGATTCTCTTATCGATTTTCATTGGGTGAGAGAATAAGTACAAATGAGTTTGTTTGTATTAAATCTCTTTAATATCTGATCAGAAGTGTGTCTAGTGTGTGCCTTGAAAGATTATCAAGAGTAGGCTACATTAGGATTAGGAAATTGTCAATTTTCACATTAATTGGGCCAGACAAAAAAATAAATGTTTGGCTTTTAAGCCCAAATGCCATTATGTGCCCTAAAAACTAAAAACACAAACTTAAAACAGTTAGTTTGTACAGTATGCAGCTTTCAAACTCCTCCTCTGATGGAACAGATAGCTGTGTGAAGGTCCGGGTGGGTCGACGGACACTTCATCAAACACAGGCTCCCTCAGGTCACTCACATCTGTAAAACATGGCACATTCAATGTAACATCATGTAGCTGACATGTACATCTGTAGTTATGGCAAAGCTACAAACTGAGGAGATTAGTGTTTTTTCTTCCATTATAAAATAAGATAGGCTACTAATATATTCAGTATAGCCCTGGCTCAATAAGCAACTAGTTCTGAGTGATACTGTGCTGTTTGGACAGGAAACAAACACCAGCAGAGGCAACTTACAGTATTCTTGTCTGTATACACATTACACTGGACATATACTGCTGCTTGTACTGGTACAGTCAGACAGCTAGCAGGTAGCAGCCTGAAGCTATTAAAAAAAATACTCTTTACAGTTTCCAACACACCAGTCAGTTTCACCATTTGTTTTTCACACAGGGACCTTCATTGCAGTTCTATTTCATCCTTTCTGACCGCCAGAGGCGGTGCATAAGCACTGGATTTATCCGTCTCGCGCATGCGCAGTTCGAGTACCAATATTAACAAAGTCACCAGTGACCATCGTGACACCGGAAGGGCTATATAGCCCGGTGTCTACAGAGGATCTGTTCCTTTTCATCTTCTCGCAGAAGACGCAGACGTACCGCGTGCGATCATTTTTCGCTTTTGGAAAGGATAGCAACGGTGTGCAGCCTCGCGACTAAGGTCAGAGTTACGGGTAAGGAACCCGTCCTCTAGGGGCTGTTTTAGCCGTGCAGCACTAAGTGCTATTGCTACTTTGTTGGGCTTCCCTCCACTATTGTGACGCTAATTGTACCTTCCCTTATTGAATTTCATTTGATAGAGACAGCTCAGCTGTTCTAGATTGCCATTTTTTGTTTTTGGTAAACTTTTTTGAAAAAAAAAAAAAAAAAAAGGGAAGAGGGTTTTTTTCGTTGATTGTATTCTTGTCAGTCGCTTCCCAGTGAAGGCAGCGTCCCTTCCGTGGGGGACGTGCCTGGTATGGATGATGTCCTGTCACTGGCGGCTTCGGCGAACTTCTTTAGTGAGGAGGGAGCCTGGAACACTCTTGGGGAGGCCTCCCGCTCCTCTGCTCAGAGCTCCGAGCACAGTGCAGAGGGTAACTCTATGGGGGCCGTCATCCGTGCGGCCCTGGCTCGCCTGGGGCTCGATGCTCCTCAGGCGGACGTGGCTCAGCCTAGCGCCTTTTTCAGGGGCAGCCCTGTCACAGCCTCTTTCTCTGTCCCGCCTTCGGAGGAGTACTTAAAGGAGCTACATGCTTGCTGGAAGAATTACAAGGCTTTCTCCCGTCCTACTTCCAATGCTCGCGCCTTGGCTGCCATGAAGGATCCAGCGCAATATGGGCTGGGTCGCATGCCACCCATTGAGCCTGCCATTGCCTCCCTCATTTTGGCTCCCGATCAGGCTTTGCGACCGGATGCCAGGTGTCCTTGGGCCCAGTGCAGGGTCACAGACGACCTGCTTTCAAAGGCCTACGACGCAGCAGCGCGTATGGGTCGGGTAGGCAACTCCCTCTCCCACCTGATGCTGGCGCTTTCGACTTCGCTGCAACAAGCTGCAGTTGAGCCATCTATGCAGGACCTTAGCGATGCGTCCCTACAGGCCTTCGCCCTCATGTCTAGGGAGTTGGGGCGTGTTATGTCCACCCTGGTCCAGACTCGCCGCCAGGTTTGGTTGGCTCAGTCGCCCCTGACGGAGGCGTGCAGGAAGGCCCTCAGGGCCGTGCCAGTGATGCCGGGGGAGCTGTTTGGATCAGCTGCCCTGGAGTCGCTGGAGCGAGTTGCCCAAGCAAGGCAAAACAACATGCAGCTGTCGGGTCTTCGCAGGAGTGTGCCCGCCCCTGGCAGGCCTAGAGCCCCCCCGGGGCCGTCCCCAGCCTTATCCAGCAAGAGGCGAAGGCGTAGGTAGGTCTGGGCGGCCCGCCAAGCAGCTCGCTGATAACTTTCGCGCCCCTGCCCGCCCACCGCCCGGGCGGCCTCGGGTCTCAGATCCTCGCCGGTACCCCTCCAGAGCTGACAGGGGCCGGAGGGACAGACACTAGGACCACGGGGCCGGTCGTCGGCTGTTTTTCCCAGCAGCAGCTCAGTTACTGGGCTGCCTGTACTATAGACCCCTGGGTGGTTTCCACCTTAACCCGGGGTACGAATTACAGTTCCGACGCCAGCCCCAGGCCTTTGGCCGGGTCAAGAGGACAGTCGTCCGAGATCCGGCGAAGGCCTCAGCTCTGGCCCAGGAGCTATCCGCCCTCCTGGCCAAGGGTGCGATCGAGCCGGTGGACCCCCAGTCGCAACCCGGGGGGGTTCTACTCGGTGTACTTTCTGGTACCCAAGAAAGACGGCGGATTCCGGCCCATTTTGGACCTAAGGGGCCTCAACACGTTTTTAAAAGTTTTACCATTCCACATGCTCACCTCAGCAGACACCCTGAGGGTAGTGGCCAGGGGGAGTGGTTCACGACTATAGACCTAAAGGACGCCTATTTTCATGTGCCCGTGGCGTCAGGCCACAGGCAGTTCCTGAGGTTTGCCTATCAGGACCAGCATTTCCAGTTCAAGGTTCTTCCCTTCGGGCTTTCCCTCTCCCCGAGGGTTTTCACCAGAGTTATGGCGGCAGCCCTCGCACCCCTGCAGGCGCAGGGCATGAAGGTCCTGCCGTATCTGGACGACTGGCTGGTCTGTGCGCCGTCCAGGTCCCAGGTGGCCCAGGATACGGCCCGCCTGCTAGCGCACATCACCCTGCTGGGCTTGACGGTGAACCGATTAAAGATTTGCCTGGACCCTTCCCAGCGGGTTACCTATCTGGGGTTGGTCCTAGACTCGGTCACCATGAAGGCCTACCTGTCACCTCGGCGCGTGAGCGACATCCTCCGCCTCCTTCCCCTCTTCACGGCCGGCAGAAGGCTGTTTTTTATTCAATTCCTTCAGCTTGTGAGAAAACTGGCAGCTGCCTCAGCTGTGGTGCCTCTGGGCTTACTGTCGCTGCGCCCACTCCAAATGTGGCTGAACAGCCTGCACCTAGATGCCAGATGGCACAGGCAAAGGAGGGTCAAGGTGACCCTACAGTGTTTCATCTCTCTGGCTCCATGGAGAGAGAGAGCGTATCTGACGACAGGCGTGCCTATGGGTGCAATTCCGGCACACCGGGAGACGGTAACAACGGACGCCTGCCTCTCAGGATGGGGCGCAGTGTGGCGGGGCAGGACTGCGCAGGGACGATGGTCTGCCCGAGACGCTACACAGCACATCAATGTGCTAGAGCTCCGGGCTGTGCAGCTGGCACTGGCCAGCTTTCTGCCCCATTAGGCAGGCCGACACGTCCTGGTCCGGTCAGACAACATGGCCACGGTTTCCCAGGTGAACCATCAGGGGGGCACCAGGTCGGCACGGCTTCTCCAGGTATCCTGGAGCCTGTTGACTTGGGCTTCTCCCCGTCTGGCCAGCCTACGGGCAGCCTATTTGCCGGGGGAAAATAATCGGGCTGCAGTCTTCCGACAGAAGCCTCCACCGGGGGAATGGCGGCTGTGTCAATGTGGGGCCTCTTCGGCAGGGCAGAGGTAGACCTTTTTGCCTCGGAGGAGTCGGCACATTGCCCCCTCTGGTTCTCCTGGGCAGAAGCGTCCAGCCCTTTAGGACGCGCTGGCACACGATTGGCCGGACAGGCCGCTGTATGCGTATCCGCCATTGCCTCTGGTTCTACCGACACTCCAAAGGGTCCTTTTGCAGGGCCACCGGCTTCTTCTGGTGGCCCCCTTTTGGCCGGGGAGGCCCTGGTATCCACTGCTGCTCAGGCACTGCTGCAGCTCGCCATGGCGCCTCCCCGACAGGAGGGATCTCCTGTCACAGCGGGGGGTCAGATCTGGCATCCCGACCCCCGTCGCCTTCAGCTCTGGGCTTGGCCACTGCAGGGCCCGACCCGCTGCTGAGGGATTGCACTGCAGCGGTCAGAGACACTGTTCTGAGTGCCAGGACACCATCGACCAGGTTGCAGTACGGGAACAGATGGAAGCTGTTTTCAAACTGGTGTGCAGCTAGGGCCGTGGATCCAGTGCACTGCACTGTGACCACCGTCCTGGAATTTCTGCAGTCCCTCCTGGATAGTGGCCGATCTCATTCTACCCTGAGGGTCTATGTCGCTGCTATTTCCTCCCTACACGATAGGGTTGACAGCGCCACGGTAGGATGCCACAGGTTAGTGTCCCTGTTCCTTAGAGGGGCTCTGAGGCTGCGTCCCCCGACAGCCATGAGCTCCGACATGGGACCTGCCACTGGTGCTGGAGGCTTTGTCGTCGCCTCCCTTCGAACCTTTGGGTCAAGGGGGGTTGAAGTGGCTGTCCATGAAAGCTGCCTTTTTACTCGCCATAACCTCGGCGAAGCGGGACGGGGAGTTGCATGCCCTATCGGTGAGTGATACATGCCTGAGGTGGAAGTCTGATGGCTCGGGGGTCACTCTATGGCCAAACATTGCATTCTTACCAAAGGTGCTTCCATGTAATCACCTAAACCAACCCATCCAGTTGGCGCGCTTCGATCCCCCAACTGTGGAGTGTGGGTCTGAGCTGCTGTGCCCAGTGCGGTCTCTTAGGGCTTATATTTCTGCTACTGCCAGTATTCGTCAGTCAGAGCAGCTGTTTGTTTTCCATGGTGGCCCTAACAGGGGTCGTGCTTTGACAAAGCAGAGGCTGTCCCACTGGATTGTGGATACCATAGCACATGCCTACGGGACCAGTGGGCGTCCTCCGCCATCCAGGGTGAGGTGTCACTCAACCAGGAGCGTCTCTACATCATGGGCTGCCCTGAGAGGAGTGCCCCTGGGGACCATCTGTGCCGCGGCGTCATGGGCCTCGCCTAGCACATTCTCAAGGTTCTACCGTGTCAACGTTGCCACCCCCCATCCAATGGGTGTGGTCCTGATGCCAAGCTCTGCTGTCTCCAGTCAGTAAGGTGAGTGCTTGGATTCTTCGTGTCGTTGTTGGTATTGGCCATCCAGTGCTTATGCACCGCCTCTGGCGGTCAGTAAGGATGAAATAGAACGTAGAGTTACGTATGTAACTCCGGTTCTATGAATCCTGGATGACCGCCAGAGTAACAGGTCACTCAGAAGTCTTGTGGTTTGCGAGAACATTCTGGGAACAGATCCTCTGTAGACACCGGGCTATATAGCCCTTCCGGTGTCACGAGGGTCACAGGTGACTTTGTTGATATTGGTACTCAAACTGCGCATGCGCGAGACGGATAAATCCAGTGCTTATGCACCGCCAGGGTTCATAGAACCGGAGTTACATACGTAACTCTACGGTCTAATGTGAGTTCACAAAAACGAGCTGCAGGCGACAACAAACAGGCTGTGTCTTGATTCAGGGGTTGCACCCTACGTAGGCTGCATTTGAAGACCGATTGCGTCATAGCGGCGCGCAAAGGCTGTCCCGTTTGCAAGGCTCCTTGCAAGGCTCCTCATATGCGGCCGAGAAATGCAGCCTTCGTTTCACGGTTTTGAAGGCTGCATCAGATGTATCCTTCGTGGCCCAACATATCCCAAGATTCATTGCGTTTTTTTCAGAGATGGCATAAAATAAAATAAAAAATAACAAAACAGCAACGTGTTGCTCCATCTTCTTAACTTTTATCTTCCTTTCTTTTTTCTTGTACTTTTTTTTCTTTTCGTCTGGTAGGCAACTTCTTTTTCTTTTTTCCTCCGTTGACAGGGCTGTCTCCGTTGGCAGCAATCAGGGTTGCTAGGCAGCACAGGAGTGGCGAGTCGTCACGCAAGGTAGCGGCTTGTTACGTAAACCGGAAATGCTCGTAAACCGAGACCTGCGGAGACCGTCTCATTTAACAAGGCTCGTTGGCCTTAAAACCGGCCTTAAAATCGGCCTTCATAGGCTATAGCCTTCATAGACCGCGAGACTGCGTCCTACCAAGGCTGCAACCCCTGAATCAAGACACAGCCACAGTCATTGTTGCCAAAGACTCCACAGCTCAAACGGTTAGCCTAAAGCTAACGGTTAAGCTAGCGGACGCTGACGCTAACTAAACCCAGCGGCATTCTCTCATTTCAGTCAGTGTTGGTTATTATAGGAGGGATACGATAAAGGACATCACAGACATTCAACTAACAATGGGCCATAATTATTAAAAAAATATGACTACTTACATTTCAGACAGATGGTGTCTCAGTCTTCCTGCACACAGTCTCCTCCACAGTCCAGTAAAACGGCTTTAATCACACTTTTAGATTGCCAACATTTGCTACACAGCGTAGGCTAGGTAGTGTAGACGGAAAGATAACCTTAATAGCACTGTGAGTCAAAATCATGGTCAAAATCTGCATAAACAACAAGCCTGTCTGGACGTTTGCATCACTTTTAAGTGTCCTCTGGAAACACTTACGGAAGCACTTCCGTCGTGTTTCGGCCTACTTCCGCTGTGTTTTGGGCTATTTGCAGCGTTTTTCTAAATGCTGCTCATGTGTTGTCAAATTGATGAAGATGTTTTCTTAATTTGCTAGTGTTTTCTCTTCTTGCATGTGTTTTCTGATGTTGCAGTGCTGTGAGCTCTCAGGGCCACCGTACTTTTCTCCTGTCCACACAGATCACAAACATAATACTGTTTTCCAGTCCAACCGTTCATTTAGTGGGTTTTTGTTCAGACGCATGACATTTCGCAGTCACAGCCCCCCCACCCCCCACCAGGGGCTTGTTTGTTTCATGGCTCACTACTTTTATCTAAGTCTCAGCTTCTTTCCCTCTGCAGTTGATAATCAACTAATGAGCATTTAATAGATGTAGTGTATTAGTGAGGAAGTAGTGAAGACATTCTGCACCTTAGGGAGACAGAGAAAGTAGTGGGGGCTGAGGAGGGGGGATTTCAATGGAGAGGAGATTAGAGATAGCCAGAGTCAAAGGCAAGGAGATGAGAATGCAACTCACTACAAAACCAGTCGAGGAAGGTGTTTTGCTACTACTGTTGCACCAAGGTCAAAGTGGTCGCATCATATTGACAGGCAATCAAAATGAGAAAAGAGAAAAATACACCAAGATACTTGAAATGTTCTTGAGAAGCATTGTTCATAAAGACACACAAGGCATAAAAAACAGAACAAATAAAGAAAAGGTGGAGTTACTGAAAAGTAAAGGTCTGTTTCGAAACCAAAGGTCAACCGAATCAGGCAAGAGGTCTGAACATAAACATGAAAGATCAAATAGAATCTCAGAATACTAAGAAGGAATAGAGAATCATCCATATCAAGTGCTGTAGTCTCGTGTGATGCTGGTAAACCCGCCACAGTATTCCACCTCAACATTTGCCTGTTGAGGTGGAATTATGTGAAGGACGGCAGATTGTGCAGACCCTAACGCGCCCCACACACATCCTACCTCTACTGCGCGTCTACCTCGCGTCTGCGTCTGACTTTTGGTCACAGACTGTGAAATCAACGTAGAGCGAGCACACATCCAACCTCAGACGCACTGCTGAGGCGCGTCGGAGGCACGTCTGCAGCGCCGCTCCCCTTCACCTCAGGAGGCTCGCCTATTTTTTTCTGAGAGCAGCGCGTCTCTCTCGCGTCTCTGTGCTTTAACTGATAGAGAAATACTCTGCTGACAGTCATTCCAGCAGCATTCACTCTAGTTACACGTTTACCCGGTGTGTTTATTTCAAAATAAAACATCCCTCAGTCGTATATGCAAATAATCCCTTTATTTCACGATGTAATTGTGCAATCAAAATCCGAGGGATTCAAAACCTAATTTCCAATTAGTTCTGGCATTTCATTTTTGGATAAATGACACATATAGAGATCCAATATAGTGAAGAAATAAAAAAGATCATGATGAGCGCAACAGTTTTCCGTTGCTCTATCTGTGTCTACGGCCTTCTTCTTCCCCGACCACACCCCCCTCTCTCTCTCTCGTATAAATCAGTAAAGTGATTTTTGAAATACTCTGCTGAGAGTCATATTGACTTCATACTGGCAGCTTTCGCTGTAGTTTCACCATTTCCTGGTGTGTCCCCTTCAAAATAAAACTTCCAACAAGCAGCAGCAGCTGCTGAGACGTTGCATGTGTGTCCGAGAAAAGTCCGAGAGAGGCAGCAGTAAGGTAAGGCGACGCGCTCCAGAGGTAGACGCAGGATGTGTGTGGGGCGCGTAATGCTTTCCTTGAGCCAGGAAGAACTACAACATTGTGTACAGAGGCATGGAATGGCAGACGCTCCTATCTTTGGGTCAGGGCTAGACTGCGACCAAATGCATTTTTTGAGACAATGCGAGTAGGGGCACGCGCGTGAAAAATTCGCCGAGATTCGTTTTCATAGAGAGAGAGAGAGAGAGAGAGAGAGAGAGAGAGAGAGAGAGAGAGAGAGAGAGAGAGAGAGAGAGAGAGAGAGAGAGAGAGAGAGAGAGAGAGAGAGAGAGAGAGAGAGAGAGAGAGAGAGAGAGAGAGAGAGAGAGAGAGAGAGAGAGAGAGAGAGAGAGAGAGAGAGAAGGGACAGTCCGCGAGTGATCAGTGAAACGATCAACTGCGCGGATCACGTGACCTACTCTCCTCTCAGTGTCCCGCTTTCGTCACGTCTTTAACATTTTGCCAACTGGCGACTTTTTCCGCTATACATGCCGACTTTCCACCATAGCGAAGGCTGTTAAAGACCAGCGACACATCTTGCAACTCTTTTCACCGCGCTCACGAGAGCAGAGTAGCAACGGCTTCTGTCTACTCCTCACCGTTGACAGCACTCACAAGTCACACGGGCAGTCTGAGCTGAGTCTGAGCAGCCAGCAGACAGACAGCACCGTGTGTCAGGTGACGTTTGTGAACACGAAAATTTGTTTATAGGTCCACATTCAATAGGCTACTGCATATCTATAAAAAAGCTAACCTTGTAGTAATATGGCAACCCAAAAAGTTTGGAAAGTGAGTTTGTAAATAGGCCTGGTTAATTTGTAAATTACTTGGTCAACATTTTCTATTAATTTTGCCTCTTTCAGAATTGCATATAATGCAAAGTAGTTGATAATGTCATCTAGCTACTACTACTTGCTTTTGGGCCAATAACTATTTTCCTTATAGAGGAGTCAGCCAGAATAGAGGAGGAAAAAAACAGAATACTCTGATATAGAAGGGGCTGTGGTAAAAATGGGCAAAGAAAATCCTTTTCCTAAAGGAATGTCTGAAGGATTTCACATGGTGATTCAAAATCAAAAACACAATGAACTGTATCATCTGTTGTCAATCTGGTCCAAAACATATACCTACTGATATTGTATTGCCAGCATAATACAATATCAGTAGGCCTTATTTAGTTAAATTGGGAAACATTTGAATAGATGCGTCGCAGGTATATTTAAGGTGTGCCCCTAAATTTTCTGCTAGCGCCCCTAAAAGTTCTGAGTTAGGGGCACCAGTGCTCCTAGTAAAAAAGGTTAGTCTGGAGCCCTGTCTTGGCATGTCTGACCTGTATGGGTTCACTTTGGTGAGCTTAAACTGACCTGGTTTGATCTCTGTTTTAATCATTGAGTAAACACCAAAGCCATACTCATGCAGGTAGCATAGTTAATCTTTTTTAAAAGGGAACATATGCCGTCTGTAAGCACCTGCTTTGAAGAGCCCACTCCTTGTCGATAAAATGGATGGTGAGGCTCATGTAAGGCTCAAATGTACGACTGGACCATAGATCCAGGGTTATGGCAAAGTATTTCACACGCCCAAGCTGGATTTCCAGATGTCCCCGGCACTCTTCATACAGACAAGGCAGTGCCGTTTAAAAAAAATATTTTTTGAACCCGTCTTTCTCCACTGTGCTCATGGGCATCATGTCTTTTGCTATTCAATAAGAAACTGCATATGTTATATCTTTGCTTCTTTTTGATTGTGTATCATACGGTGCAACTGCCGCAAAAGACGACACGATAGACAGCTGTTTTGAACACCCCTGCTCGCACTGCTGACAGCTGCGGTAGGACGGCGGTTAAAACTTGTTGTTGCGTGCATTTTCATACTTTGTGTGGTCGCTGGGATGTTATGTTTTCAGATGTTGAAATAAATTAGTTGTGTTTCTCATTCTTGCTGGCAACGACCGACTGCATAGTTTAAAGATGGTCTTATCCTGTGCTTCATCTCTTTTTTTATCATCTTTTTATTTGGGATCGGTATATACATTGATAAACATACTTAACACAGAATGTTCATGTATCCCTTCCCTGCACCAACAATATAGGCCTACATGCAGGCACATATAGGCTACAACACACAGTCGAAAAAAATAAAAACCTGTACTAATAATACTAATGATGGTATTAAAATAATAAAATAAAATATTTAGAAATCATAACATAATTTCATTATCATTGTTGACAACCTACTTGAGAATATTCCTCTAAACAACTGATTAATGGAATCCAAAATTCGTGATTTTTTTTTATATCTAAGTGAAAATCTAGAGACTCATTTAATAAAAAAAGACAAGGGTTTAAATCAAACAGTGGCGGCTCGCCCATAGAGGGCGATAGGGCGCCGCCCTCCTTGAGCCATATCAGCAAAAAACGAAAATATAATAATGAATAATAATGATGTTTTTTTTTTTTTTTTTTGTATTAATAATCATAATTTATGATTTCAATACAGTTTTTACCTGCATCTAAGTCTGAATATCATTGTACAATCAGCGTCTGTGCTCTGTACCGTCACTCTGGGGCGATGTCGGGCTGGTTGAGAATCGCCCCCAGCGCTCTCATAGACATCAATGTAAAACTTTTTTTTTTCAAACTGCAAGCCTCGCAATGCAATCTCTATGGGTTCCAGGGGTGCTCGCCCTAACGTGTTGTCGTCATACGTACAGTAAACAATAAACCAATTACAGTGACTGATACAGTCACATGTCCAGTATGCAGCCCAGAGCGGTCATATTCAAGACCAACACAACTTTATATCAACTCAGGCTAGGCTGGCAAGCTACTTACTTGATCGGACTCGGACTAGGTCTTTCCCAGACAAAATGTAACCATCAAGCAAGTATCTACCAAGATGGATTGGGGGATCTTATAAACGCGGATTTTCACGGGGCTCGTTTGAACGGCTAACGAGGCTAGCAGGATGCTAATGCGCTAACGCTCTGTCCTGCTGCCGCTGCATGATGATATGGACTGTATACTGGCTTTTTATCCATCCTGATGGCAGCACAGAGACCGCATGGATAACTTTGGGTGTCACCCCTATGCATCATCTCTCAGAAAAGGTAAAACAAACATTAAACATCAATCTGCATATACGAGCCAGCGCCGTTCAACAGCTGATCGGCTATTGAACGGCGATCAGCTGTTGAACGTCGTTTAGCTGACAGCTGCTTTCACCGTCCGACATAAACCCGCCTACCAAGTGCTGTAGACAGTAGTAACCCAAACCAATGTGATGATTAGCACTGTTAATGTTGCACATGCTATGCCAGCATCCATTTTTGTCTCCTAACTTTTAAAGGAAGCCTATCTGAGGAGCACACTGGTAGATGACAAGTTATCTGTGATGGCCACAGCCGGATAATTAAATCATTTTAGAGCTAAAATAATTTTATTCAAGAAATTAACAAACTTAATTTCCAAAAATACTGTACAGTGCAATGCTTGTCTAATGTTGCCAGAGTGGTTATGCCAGATGAACAGGAAAAACAAACAGTTAAATGCAATATGACATTGTCATATGCTATCTGATTTAGGTTAATTTTGGGTCATATTTCCCATCATGGCAACAATTGCCCCCCCTGAGATTATTGTCAGGAGCCGCCACTGAAATCAAATTGCAATTCCAAAACAGATTTCGTAAAACTATGAATATAATTCCAAAAGTCCTTCAACAAATTACATTTCCAAAACGTGCAAAAATGTTTCCTCTTCCTTTTTACATCTCTGACACTTTGGTTATCATTTGAGATTTTATGCATTTTTATTGGTGTGAGATAGAATTTATGAATGAACTTCAAATTAGCTTCCTTCCCAAATATTTTCATTTAAAACCACCCCTAGGAAAGGCTACGACATGAGCTGTCAGGTCACCCCCATAGATACCCCGCTATATGGGGCCCAGTGCTGCGGCACTTAGGGAACCAAAAGGTGTGAGGTTTGCCCCAGTTTTGTTTTTGTTTTAGCTTTGTTTTGTTTCTTGTGTATTTATAGCTTATTTTCTTAATCATTTTATCTTAGTTATTTATTTCACTTTTTTTCTGTATACCTTGTCTGTGAGGGAGGGGAGAGGGGGTTGTGTATGTATTGTATGTGTTTACTTATTCTTTTTTTGTCCATATGTATAAAACCATAAAACCACTAAAATCAAAGTTTAAAAAATGTCCTTTTCCCAGATCTTTAATAAAGTTTGAAAACATGAATGACCCGTTGTTGTCATGATCCTGCCAGAGGGGTATACTACGAAACAAACTCAACAGAGCCCGGCTCTCTTTTTTTGATCTGGTTCAACATAACACATACCCTCGCTCAGAGCTAACCGGTATCACGAAGGAAGTTATCAACCTCTTATGTTGAACGAGGGTTTCGGCTTCAGGCTCTGTGCGCGTCCCCATAAAAGGGGGCGTTTGACCCATCATTTGACTCTGCTTCCCCACAGACTGGACTGATCTTGTGCCGCTAACTTTACACAAACGGACTGATTACGAGCAGCTGAGTAAAAAAAAAAAAAAAAGTGCGTCGCTAACTTCACTCAAGAGGAAGAGTTTGTCAGTCTGAATGATCACAGAACAGCAGAAAACAGAGAGCCGAAAAAAACTCTTACTGCAAATAAGGAGAGAGTGGAATGTTGTCAGAAAATTGGGCTAGTGAATTGATTAATTATTTTACAGATCGTTCTCGCAGTGCGTAACGTGACATTATAAAGCAATTAAAGGTTGAACTCGGATTTAAACAGTACACCATTTAGCCTAGTTGATAATCCTACACTTAAGAATCTGATTTAAGTCTGACACTGTCCCCTAATGAATAGCATAGCCTATGTGGAAAATCACTTTAGTTTTGGGCCACTGTCCACATCAAAATTAATACAATTTTGATTTAGGCTAATAGCCCTTTATTTGCATCTTATAAATACCATTAAAATAAATAGCCAGATACAAAACCTGTAGTCTGTATTTTACGGACAAATATGAATCTACTGTGAGAAGCTTAACCTGCGAGTCTGCAGCGATGTCCGAACTGTGACTGTGACAGCTGTCACTTGTCACGTCCCAACTGTAATCGCTACTGATGAAAAGAAAGAAGCCTACAGTGAAATAATGTTGCAACCTGTGATTTTATAGAACGCTTCATTAAGAGCCAGTGTGTGTAGATCGCCAGATCATTTGAGGTGAGAGCATAGAGTGGCGCTGCATACAGTAGGTCTAGGCTATTTAAAATTTTCTGCATCAATAGCTGTATGCATGTGGCAAAAAGCCCCAGCGCGATGTTACAGTTCACTCTAATGTAAGCCTTATGTCACGGCTTCGTTTCGTTCATTAACTTGCTGATCAATAAGTTTACTGATTTAACTAGTTTACTCAGTGAAAAGTATCGCTCAGACATTATAGTCAGGTCCGCGGGATTTCAAAATGTGTAGTTTCCTTGAAGGGCAGCGCTCTAAGAGCCGAATTTAAGCTCAAACTCTGGAACAAAAACTGGTCTGGGCAGGTTAGCCGTGCAGCCTCTGTTACCACGGTGATCTAGCCAGGTAGAAGGAGAGCCACCTTTCGTGATACTGAAAACTCTGGCTTTAGACTCAACAGACCTCGCTCAGCCCTTAATCTCGCTTCGTAGTATACCCCTCTGGGCCTTTTTGGCCTTGTGTTGTTTTTTTCCCCATTTCCCTTGTCTCTGTCTGGTCTGATTGCAGGGTTGGAGTCAGGTGTGTAGGAGTCAGGCACCAGCATCCACAGCTGCCAGCAATCACAATCTACTGCTCTACAAATACCCGGTTCAACCTTCCAGACACTGCCAGATTTTAGTTTCTGTCAGTCACTCTCCAGCCATCTTGATTTTTGACAGTTTCCACTGTATTTTTCCGTCGCCTGATTTCTGTCTTTTTTTGACTCCTGCCACCAGCTCCAGCCCTTGTCAGCCAGCTCTCCATCCCGGACCCCCCTGCCTGCTCATCTCCCTGGACTTTCTCCTTTGCTCTCCCCCTGGAGCCCCATGCCAGCCAGCTCCCACCGGATCACAGCCCAAACCCCCAGTTTTTCCAGCAAATAAAACATCTTAAACTAGTACTGTCTCCGCGCCTGTGTCCTCCCTGCCCAGCCGTAACAGTTGTTGATAGGACATCATACACTTCACACATTTTTCCTTTAATTGTAATTGAGGAAATGAATGTATCCTCCATTTCTGATAGTCCCAAACTGAACTTTTTTTCTTTGATTAGTGATCCAACAACATTCCGGATCAGTAGATATTTATAAAAAATCTGTGTTCGGGATGCCATATTCACTTAAGTCAATTAATGATTTTGGTTGTAAGTTTTTATGGAATACATCTCTAAATAGTTTTATACCCAAACTTGTCCATTTACTTATAATAATTGATGTTAAATGTTTTTTCAAATCAGGATATTGATAAGTACAATTAGTGAAGCCAAGTGTCCTAATAAAATCCGTCCATGCTAATAGTGTATTGTAGACAGTGAAGCACTGATCCATGTTTTTTATCAAATTAATTATTTTTATAAATATAAGGGAGTCCAAAGGCAAGCGATCAAAAAAGTTGGCCTCCATCTGGACCCACAATGAGTCCTGTCTCCCCAGTGACCATGATATTAAATTATGTAATTGCGCTGACCAAAAGTAATACTGGAGATTGGGGAGACCAGGGCCCCCCATGTTTTTTGGTTTCATGAGGTTTGTCAAACTTATCCTTGTTTTTTTATTGCACCAGATACATTTAGAAATATCTTTGTTTAATGGTTTAAAAAATGCTGCAGATAAAAAACATGGTAACATTTGGAAAAGAAAGTTCAATCTTGGTAGAATATTCATTATTATAACATTTATTCTTCTTAACTGGGATAATGGTAAAGTTGACCACTTACACAAATCTGCTTTAATCTTATCAATAGGAGTGTAGTTTTCTTTGAACAAATCGTCTAATTTTGGTGTGATATTTATTCCAAGGTATTCCAGACCTTCTGTACAAATGAAATTAAGTACGATGGTCTGGTAGAACCAGGCTAAGAAACGGTTGCAGTGGGCTCAGAAATACATGAAGACTAATTTTCAAACAGTCTTGTTTACTGATGAGTGCCGACCGTGCAACCCTGGATGGTCCAGATGGATGGAGTAGTGGATGGTTGGTGAATGGCCACCATGTCCCAACAAGGCTGCGACGTCAGCAAGGAGGTGGCGGAGTCATGTTTTGGGCCAGAATCATGGGGAGAGAGCTGGTAGGCCCCTTTAGGGTCCCTGACGGTGCGAAAATGACCTCTGCAAAGTATGTTGAGTTTCTGACTGACCACTTTCTTCCGTGGTACAAAAAGAAGAACCGTGCCTTCCATAGTAAAATCATTTTCATGCATGATAATGCACCATCTCATGCAGCAAAGAATACCTCTGTGTCATTGGCTGCCATGGGCATAAAAGGAGAGAACCTCTTGGTGTGGCCCCCATCTTCTCCTGACCTTAACCCTATTGAGAACCTTTGGAGCATCCTCAAGCAAAACATATATGAGGTTGGGAGGCAGTTCACATCAAAACAGCAGCTATGGGAGGCTATTCTGACTTCCTGCAAAGACATTCAAGCAGAAACTCTCCAAAAACTCACAAGTTCAATGGATGCAAGAATTGTGAAGGTGATATCAAAGAAGGGGTCCTATGTTAACATGTAACTTGGCCTGTTCAGATGTTTTTGATTGAAATAGCTTTTGATTTCACTAAATATGACCTTCACATTCTGCAAATTCAACAAATGGCCATTTTTAGTTCTTCACAACCTATAAAATGTTTTGAAACTCTGTTGTGCATAATAATTTGGAACGGTGCATTTTGAGTTTTTCATTTTTGAAAGAAAATACTGTTATCATTGGGAGGTTTGTTCAATAAAATGTGAATCATACTTTAACGGTTGATGACTTAAAGGTCACATATTATGCTAAATGCACTTTTTAAATGTGTTCTAACATATCCATGGGTCCACGGTATGCCTAGAGACTGCCAAAATATTTAAAAAAATAACAATCTCTCCTTTTCTCACTCTCCCCCTTTCTGAAACCCCCACCCCTCCCCCACCCAATATACTCCAGTCAGAATTCTCCTCGTTTCTGACCTCACAAACTGGAAAGCCAGAAGCTTCCACTGTGCAGCCCACACCCCTATTTCTTATTGGTCCACGACCCTGACAGACAGAGGGCGAGGCGTATCTGGCTTCGCTTCCGGACAGGGGGCGGGGGGAGCTCAAAGATTGTATATTTACGAGGGGAGCTGCAGCTCTTTTAAAAAAATAGGCTATTGTGAGATTAGCTGAACATCAGCATAGTACAATAAATTATCTGAAAGTTTTTTTCAGCAAACAATTAAAGAAAAACGTATTAGGGACCACTAAGAGCATATAATATGGTGTATAATAGAACCGAAAAGTGTATAATATGGGAGCTTTAAATTATACTGACTGTCATTTGCATCGAATATTTAGGAAAATCTGAGAAAAATATCATTTGCATAATAATTTGGAACGCACTGTATGAATAGTCAAATCTCCTATCCTTTAAGCCTCCTTTTAAGTGTAGAGTTGGTAAACTCCGCCGGCGGCCTGTTGCTTTAAATCTTGCCGCTGCAAAGGATTATGGGATACCACTATCACCTTTCCTTTCGTAAAGGTTGGTCAGAAGTAACCTATGCTAAAGCAGGGTTAAAGGATGCATCGAGGCTCCTTTCCTATGCAACAAGAGACTCTGTTCTCTTTTTTGCACAGGAAATTTCCTTTCCTAACGAGATGACCCGGAAGTAAGGTGGTTCAAATTCTACAATTGCTTAGTAAAGGAGCCTCAATGCATCCTTTAACCCTCCTTTAGCATAGGTTACTCCTGACCAACCTTTGCGAAAGGAAAGGAGATAGTGGTGTCCCATAATCCTTTACGGCGGCAAGATTTAAAGCAACAGGCCACCGACGGAGTTTGCTGACTCTACACGAATACGAACGAGAGACGCTGTAAAACAGAAGTGAGGAGAACCCCCCCCCCCCCCATAAAGATAATAAAGAACTAATAAAAAACCAACATCATAATAGTTATTTTCGTAGCCCATAATTTACACCATAAGAAAATCAAATGCCAACTTCACATTTAATGAAGAGCCTCTTTTTTTAATGTAGCCTCTTTTTTTCCACATGTGAATTGTGAAACAATAACAGAGTTTAATAGACTGCTCCTCAATCTGCGGCTTTTTCTAAAATAGGGAAAATTATGATTAAATTGTTACATCACTTTGCTACCTTGTGATGATGATTATTATTATTATCATTATTATTATTATTATCCTATAATTTAGAATTTCTTTATTGCACTATTATTATTGAGTTATATTTAATTTTTTATATTTCTTTATGTTGGATAACAAATTCTTATATGCAGTAGATGTTTGACATGCATACTGTCCAAACAATAAAGCATACTTGAATTTTTAAATCCAGAGAGAGAGAGAGAAAGTGAGATGGGAACAGAGAGCAAATGAGCACACAGAGAGAACGCAAGCGCAGAAAGGAGGGGAAGGAGGGGGGAGGAGATACAGAGATATTTATAGATACAGAGAGAGAGAGAGAGACAGAGAGAGATAGAGAGACTTTGATGATGGGATTGAGGGAGTGAGAGCAAAGAGTAGAGAGAAACTGATAAGAGACAGACCTGATGTACACCTGATCTTGAGAAGGGAGGGTAGCTCCTCTGCTAGCCACACACCCAAACCCTTTGGCGCACACACAAACACACTCGCACGCACACACACAGTGCTACCAGGCAGAGGCAGAGAGCCAGTCAGCAGAGAGCCTAGCAGCCATGACAGACACTGGTGAGTAGCAACATATCTAACACATCCTTGCGTGCGTGCGTGTGTGTGTGTGTGTGTGTGTGTGTGAGTAATGACGTGTAATACCAACTGTGGTTTATATGATTGTAGGCAGGGACTGTGAACGAGCTTTGTGATGACTATAGAGATAGATAGATAGATAGATAGATAGATAGATAGATAGATAGATAGATAGATAGATAGATAGATAGATAGATAGATAGATATGGTTGAATGAAGAGTGAAGTAGAAATCAAACCTGTGCGTATCAACAGTATGTTTCTGTGTTGCACTGGCTCTGACAACACATCTCCCACTGGGACAATACATGTCAGTCTAGCTCATCCTTACATTGACTTCATACACCATGATATCATTATTTTGATTTTTAAATTAATTTAGGTAAATAATTAGTTTATTAATGATTTACCTGATAAAAAAGAACTACATCACTAAAGATTAAATGCACTATGAATTATTTGTGAAACTATACAGATCACATGGGTAAAGAGATATATACTATCACAGTATATCTCACTTATTGAGCAGGGAGGGAATTGTAACATAAAACAGAAATGAGAATGCCTTAGAACAAATGTTCTAACCTGATGTACAGTTATAGTGTGATGCAAGGTGTAAAAAGGAAACTGTATATGGGGCCTAATCATATAAGGGCCATTTTAAATTGTACCCAAGAAATAAGTCTTAAATATATATACAGCCTTCCAAAATACATTAGAGTAAAATACATATTTTCTCGCTGTAAAGGTCAAACATTCTCCTCATTCAAAATTATTATTTGGGTTTATACTCAACTGTTTTATAGGTGTAGTGTCCAGAAAGGCCTTTACATTTCTCACAGTGCCATTGCTGAATCTCCCCTTTTCATCTTCTGTCTGAAACGCTCCATTTTAGAGCCTGTCTCTTCACCTTCCAAAAAGCCTAGGGCCTATCCGAAAAGTCCAATCTCCTAACCTATAAGCCTCCTTTCCTATACCTTAACCCCTAAACGTCATCGGGGTTAAGGAGAGATGAAAGGTGCTTCCTATCGAACATAGGAAAGGACAGCGCTGTTTCAAATGAATTCGACTCCACTTTTCCTAACCGACGTCATTGCGCGACGGCGAATATTGCTGACGTGAGTCACTAGCGTGAAACTACACTATAGACTATTCTCCGAAAATTGACTACAACAAGCGCTCGTTTGATCCATGCGTTCTTTTCATATTGATTTTAATCAGGTTGTCGCCAACAGAGTGAGAATCACTCCCATATATCCCAATTCACATGTGGAATAAAAAGAGGCTACACTTGTGTTGATGTTGAAATGAACTGCCCCCAGTAACTTCATTAAATGTGAAGTTGGTATTTTATTTTCTTATGGTGTAAATTATGTGCTATGAAAATAACTATTATGATGTTGGTCTTTTATGAGTTCTTTATTATCTTTAGCCTGTGTGTGTGTGTGTGGGGGGGCGGGGGGTATTTTGTTTTAGCCGAGTTAAATCTTCCTCTCTTCTCTTCTCCTCTCCTCTCTTCTGTTTTACCTCTCGTTCGTATTCGTGTAGAGTCGGTAAACTCCGGCGGTGGCCTGTTGCTTTAAATCTTGCCGCCGTAAAGGATTATGGGATACCACTATCTCCTTTCCTTTAGCATAGGTTGGTCCGGAGTAACCTATGCTAAAGGAGGGTTAAAGGATGAATCGAGGCTCCTTTCCTATGCCTTTCCTAAGCATTTTGAGAATTCGGATCACCTATCTGCCGAGTACTTCCGGGTCATCTCGATAGGAAAGGACATTTCCTATGCAAAAAATACTTTTCGGATAGGCCCCTAGTCTTCTTTGATTGGCCCTGAATCTAACTGCAAGTTACTATATAGTAGGTGACCTTTGAATTATTTCAGTTTCAGTGTATAGGTTGAACTTAAGACACTGTCAACATAAACCCTGAAAAGGAACCCACAGAAAGTTCCCTACTTTAACATGTTTTTGAATAATTATTTTTGTATAAGGACACTAAGTCAAATGACCCAGACAAACCTCTAAGGGTGTATTCACACTGAGAAAGTCCGCTAGTTCACTTGTTTTGGTCCAGACCAAATAGAATTTAGATTGTTTTTGTTTGGTGTGGTCCGCTTTCATATTGACCCTTTTGTAAGTGAACCAGCATTACGAAGCAAAACCACACGTGATCTGAGGTCATTCATTCATTGGACAGACATTCTGGGGTAGAGAGAAGCAGGAAGCACGAAGTAGAAACTGCGAAATATATCAATGATATAATATTGGGTTAAAAAATTATAAAAAAGCCTACATCTAGCCTATAAATAAAGAAGAAAAAAATCAAATTATTGTTGTTGCATATGGTTATAATATGTAGCCCTATGACAATGCCACGTTATGTGGCTTCTAGCCTACGATGTGAAACATAATTTTTACTGTATTTTTGCTGCTGGACGTGCGGCTAGCGAAAAGAATAAGCTCAAGCTGACACTCAGCTGATTAAGCTGTGTATCAGCTGCAGTGTTGCCACAGTTACTTAAAAGTAATCCGATTACTGATTACTAGTTACTCCTTAAAATAGTAACTTAGTTACTTTACTGATTACTTGATGTTAAAAGTAACTAAGTTAGATTACAAGTTACTTAAAACGTTACTTTACAGGTTTTGAAACCCATATATCTCAATTTAAAACATGCTCTTTTTTTTACTAATTTTTTACTTTTTTACTCGTTACTGAAAAAATAGGTCCGATGCCGGTAATGCGTTACTAAGTAACGCGTTAGCGGCATCACTGATCAGGTGGGAGTCAGTTCGGCTCGGCTCAGCTCCAAACTGACACGGGGATAGTATTGACGATCCCGTACATGGGAAGCAAAATAAAAACACACACTTCTTGCGCAGCATGAACCTGTATGCACTGTGCGGGAGATGCTCCCCTCTCCTTCATCTGATCGCTGAACACATTCAGCATTTTTATGCGTCCTCTCGAACAAATGTAATATATTGTTCTGGGCTCCCGGTCAAACCACAACTTATCGTCCTAACAATGGCGACAACAACACTTTCCCATAATGTGAAGCTGACTGCAATTTATTAAAAAAGAAAAGAAATAAAAGGCACAGTGCCTCCTGCATTTGGGTCGGATCGAGTCTGGACAAATTCACACCACAAACGAACTGCAGCAGAGTGCGTTTGGAAACGCACCGAGACTACCTCTTCAGCTGGGTCTCGGAGCGTTTGTTTGGTCCGCACCCGAGTGCGATTGCTGTATTCACACCTGCCTGACAGATGCGCACTGAAGTGAAGTGCATCTGAGTTTGTTTCAACCGAACTAAACACGGCATGTGTGAATACACCCTTAGGCCCAATCCCAAATGACTCCCTAGGCACTCCCACTCCGTGAGCGAGTGTCACTCGCTGTGGAGTCACCCTCGCGGCCGTGGAGTGCCACTCGATCATTAAAGGGAGGGTATAACAACGGTGCGACTTTGGCAAGCCCTCGCCTCTGTCAGACGGAAACAGGAAGTTTGTTCAGTCTTTATTTCTCACCATAAAATAAAATTCCACCGCATTTAAATTTTAAACAGCAATATTTAAATTCGGTAACGATAAGAACCTTGTATTTTTTTAGGCTTGTTTTGCTATCGCTTTACCTTCAAGTCCAAGTTATTTTATGCTTAACCTGTACACAGAACATTTCAGAAAGGATATTGATGATAATCGTATACAAAGCATTGACCTGAAACACTCTTTAGCCTACATTCATAATAATATACGCATGTGAGGATAAAATGTAGTATTGAATAAAAACAAACTCACTCCCATGCTTCTTTGGCTGCATAATTAATTTTTTGTTAAACATTTTCTAACTGCATATTCTAAATTTTACCAGCTCAGTATGTGGGAAAACGGGTGGGTGTTTGATCCGCTGCTTAATTATCCTTTTAGTTTACATGCACAGCAGCATACACAACCAGGGAAAAGAACAATAGTCTGCAAAGGCATGTATTCCACTTGTCATACGTTAATCTGCCATTACACCCGCGAATCGCGGCAGTTAATTAGTGTGCATAAATTATAATGCACTGCAAGGATGGTCAAAAATAAGAAAAGTCATGCATAGACGCTTCGGCTGACTGACGTCACCTCCGCTATTACTACCCCTCATTGGCTTTAAATAACAGTAACACAAATCTTACAAACAATATAAGGAAATAATAATCACTGTCCCTTATTAACTTGTGGGCATTTTCTTCATCTGCTTCGTTTTATCTTTTATCCACGGCCCTGAAAAAACACTAAAGGTAGACAAGTGGCATAGTCAATTCAACAAGTGTAAAACAACATCGTTCCAATATGCTAAATTGTAGGCTACCCTCCGGTTCCGTCATTTAGGGCTATGCATAAAAATAATCAATCAAATGTCTGTTTGAGGTAATTAAATGTATAATTCGGGAAACAAACTCCATGGAACTCTCATTTGTAGGTTTGGCTCTTCCATTCCGGACATAATTGATTGGCGGACACGTGTCAAACGTAGGGCTAAGCCTCCATCGATGCAGACTCGGTGATCGAGGGCTTTATAACCCACTTACACTAGAGGCTTGGTGGTTTGGGACGGAACTCAATATGGCGGGCCCTCTCCGCGAACGCGCAAACGGAGGGATAGTGGATAGGGATAGGGTGTAGGGGGTGGATCTAGATTGGGCCTTAGTGTCTTAAGAAGAAGACAGTCATCCATTTGTAGATCTATCTCTAGCTGAGCGTACAAGTATAAAGGCATGAAAAATACTTAATTTTATATTTTTACTACTTGCAGCATAACCAACAAAGGGGACATTTAATAGTTCAGCTAGCTGCAGTACATTTCAATTACTTTTTATAAAAAAGTTTCTGCTAACATAACAAGCATATCTGTTTACAACAGATTCTTCAGCATACATAATGCTATGACATAATTGGCTTGCAATTTAAGAGGAAGTATGGTATTTGCAGGAACATATGAGAGTAGGAAATGTGATCCTATCGTCAGACCCCAATGCTATCTTGGATAAGTTTTGTTGCTGAAAATATGATCACACAACATTAGACAACCTGTAAGGTCAGTATGACAATGGTTCAAATGTACACCGTAAAACAGTGTAGACCTAACAGGACACTGCCGAATGATCTGCATATTATTTACTGAGCAAACTAGCCCATTGTTTGTTGCATTGTTTTCAATACTACAACTACAAATAACTAATTTGAAAAGACAAAAAAGCAAATTTCCTCATTTAAAATAATATAACATACCCCTTCTCAGTGGTCTTGGATGCCCAATGAGGCAACAGGCTATTTGTGATTTTGGGCTATTTAAATAAAAACTCATTAGATTAGATTTGATTGTCCACAGGCTGGTGAAAGAAGAAGAACATTTGAAATACAAATCAGGCAGTTGAAGCAGTTGAATATAGCATTTTTTGTAGGATTCAAACTTCAAGTTTCAAGTTCTTATTTGTCACATAGTGTTGTAGTACATGAGACCGGTCTCGAGACCATTTTATAAAGGTCTTGTCTTGGTCTCGGTACACTCTGTTCTCGGTAATGACTTCTCAGTTTAGGTGGTCTCCACTACAACATTATCACATACTCAGCAATGAAATGCCTGATTCCCCCTAGAATTGTCATAATAATAATAATAACAACAACAATAATAATAATAACAATGATAATAATAATTATAAACTGTAAGCCCCCGTCCCCGTCCCCCCCATTGGCCTAGCTCGATTTTGAAGACGTTTTCGTCAACGGCGGCCATTTTTCTTGAGCTATCTCACTAAAACTGTATACACATGTGTATGACGGTCCCCTAACAGCCTCCACACACATCCTGCGTCTACCTCTGGAGCGTGTCGCCTTCCGTTAGTGCTGCCTCTCTCGCGCTTTTTTCGGCCACACATGGAACGTCTCAACTGCACTCCTGCTGCAGCGCTGCTCCTTGAAGCCCTGTCTTTCTACACAGAGTTTTCATAGATAATTCCCATATTAAGTTGTGTCATGTCATTTTATGATGCATATGATTAATATTGAGGTTCAACAGTAAACCTAGTACCTGGTTGCCTTCCTTTTTTTTCCCATTTTCGCTTGTGGGGTGTTTTATTTTGAAAGGGACACACCGGGAAGCCGTAGAACTACAGTGAATGCTGCTGGTATGACTGTCAACAGAGCATTTCTCTATCAGTTAAAGCAGAGAGACGTGCGTCTCACCGAAAAAATAGGCGAGCCTCCTGAGGTAAAGTGAAGCGTCGCTGCAGACGTGCGTCAGACGGCCGTCGGCAGCGCGTCCGAGGTTGGATGTGTGCCCGCTGTAGTGTGTTTACACGGTCGGTGAAAAAAAGTCGGACGCAGACGTGCAGTAGAGGTAGAATGTGTTTTTCAGGGGAAAGGCTGTGTACAAAATTTGGTAATGATAGTTTGGAAATCCATAAAGTAAATGTCATGTGACTGTATTTCAGTTTATGCAAATTAGGTAAAATCTATCATGGCTGGCCCCTATGGTCCAAGAGGCTTTATTGTGGAGCACCATGAGCTGTACATGTGTAAGACATTTCAGGTCAATTAGAGTCAGGGGGCGAGGGGCATGGCCTGTCAAACTTTGCATTTTTTAGCTAAATGGTTTTCTCATCCTTATGGGTTCGGCTCGAAAAGCCTTTGGAGCTATACTACCAAACGTGTTTTTATCCAGCAAGTTTTATGATGATAGGACCAATGGCCAATTAGCTGCTAAGCCCCACCCCTGCATAAACGTTCTGGTCAATGTCAGCCATGTTTTTCAAGCTATCTTACTCATCTTTTATAGACATCTGTATCTCATTCTTCCATACTTTGTGATGAATTTGGTGTTGATAAAGTAAAATAATAGACAGTTGTAGTGAAAAACCTGTTTTTCAGTTTATGCAAATTAGCTAAAATATTTCCAGGTGGACTTATCTGGTCCCAGAGGCATTTTTGTAGAGCACCTGGAGTTGGAGAGCGGTATCAAAAAAGTAAATCGGACTTACGGTGTGAGGGGCGTGGCCTCTCAAACTTTTTTCATTCACGGCTTAATAACAGTGCCACCTTGTGGGGGATTCCTTAGAAACATAATAGCACACCCCCTTGGAGCTGGGATGCATGTTGTGTGAAAGGTATGCATTTCTGCGCATAACTGTGGGAGGAGTTTCAGCTAGAAAAACAGCGGACGTTATAATAAGAAAAAGTAAGGTGCAGAACAATAATTTCAGGCCCCTCAGTCATCGTGAGGGCCTGCACTAAGTAAATAAAAAACAATACATTCAGCAAGAAAGGAATACAACAATAGAATAAGACTTGAACTCAAAAGGGTTGGGACAGAAACTATTAAGTGGCCAGTAGCACTCCATTAAAAAGCTAAAGACACACACTTAAGATATTGTTGCTGCTAACTTTTGTCTTGCTAAGTGCTGAGCTAAGGCACACAATGCACAGGGAACATCATACATATACAGATTTACAATGAATCATATAGGTGGTCATGAACCAACAGCTCCCTGCCACAAGTCTAAGCCTCCAATTAACGTAATAGGCTTCACAGTGATGGGATTTATACCCCCTGCATGTTAATGTAGCACATGTATGCAATGCATGTGTATATACTGTATGTGGTAACATGCAGTGTTATGGAAGGATCTGTAATAAGCACCCTGGGGATTCCCTCCCAGTACTCCGTGGGACCGATTTAAAAATTGCTCGCCTGTTATCTTGTCAAACATACATAGAAGCCCATAGACACACACAGGAGAACATGGGGGTTAGATCCTGACCTAGCAGGCTGAGCTGTCTTCCCACTCAGGCTATTTTCAATCGTCTTACAAAGGATTAGTAGTTGTGGTGATTACCATCTGCAGGTCTCTCCTTACTGTGTGTGTTTGTTTGTAATTACTGTATTGTATTGTATTGTATTGTATATGTTTTTCATTGGCTTCTTTGGTTTCTGCTTGTGCTTTTTTCCATGCCAGCAGTAGTCAGTTTAAATTAAACCTTTCCACTTATAAGCTGGAGATGGTTTAGTCACTGACATTGTAGGTAGAAAAAGTCTATGTGACACTATGCTTCTAAGAAGGTGTCATATTTTGACACAACATTTGACTTTTCCAGCTGCATACTTTATTATCTTATTATTTTAAAGGAATCTATCAATAATGAATTATTATAATTTATTATGGGTTTAAAATGGGATAAGGAATACTTTTGAAACATGCATACTCTTAACTTTTGGTGGTGTGTGTGTGTGTGTGTGTGTGTGTTTGTTACAGACTCCCTGAGTGAAGCCTTAAAGGCTCTCAGTGTGAGTACAGAGCTGATTGAGGAGGAACTCCAGCCACATTTGGACACGGTGCTGTCTGCTCTGCTGGAAAAGAGTAAGTCATTAAACAAACCTCAAACACAGGCCCGTTACATTCAAACTGCTGTGCTTGCATACATTCATTCATTTTCCTTTATTTAACCTTGAAAGATCAATTGAGGGGTGACCCTCTTTTACAATGACGTTGAGTATTACAAATACACGATATACAATAAAAAATACACAGCAAGCTTACAAAGAGACAGTTTTACCAAGGTCAGACCGGGTGTATGGAACATACTGTATAACATGAGCATGTCAGTTGAGCGGGTTTGATAAAGCCCATCTGAAATATGCAGCATTTCTGTCAAATAGAGTGGTAGCTTTCCGGTCAGGGCTTTATGTATATAAAAATATGCCAATGTGCATCACGTCTTTCTTTAAGAGAGGACCACCCAACCTTTTCATATACTCTCAACAAAAATATAAACGCAACACTTTTGTTTTTGCTCCCATTTTTCATGAGATGGACTTAAAGATCTAAAATTCATTCCAGATACACAATATTACCATTTCTCTCAAACATTGTTCACAAATCTGTCTAAATGTGTGATAGTGAGCACTTCTGCTTTGCTGAGATAATCCATCCCACCTCACAGGTGTGCCACATCAAGATGCTGATCTGACATCATGATTAGTGCACAGGTGTGCCTTAGACTGTCCACAATAAAAGGCCACTCTGAAATGTGCAGTTTTTTGCTTTATTGGGGGTCTGGGGACTCAGAACCAGTCAGTATCTGGTGTGACCACCATTTGCCTCATGCAGTGCAACACATCTTCTTCGCATAGAGTTTATCAGATTGTCAATTGTGGCCTGTGGAATGTTGGTCCACTCCTCTTCAATGGCTGTGCGAAGTTGCTGGATATTAGTGGGAAGTGGTGCACGCTGTCGTATACGCCGGTCAAGCACATCACAAACATGCTCAATGGGTGACATGTCCGGTGAGTATGCTGGCCATGCAAGAACTGGGACATTTTCAGCTTCCAAGAATTGTGTACAGATCCTTGCAACATGGGGCCGTACATTATCTTGCTGAAATGTGAGGTGATGTTCATGGATGTATGGCACAACAATGGGCCTCAGGATCTCATCACGGTATCTCTGTGCATTCAAAATGCCATCAATAAAATGCACCTGTGTTCTTCGTCCATAACAGATGCCTGCCCATACCATAACCCCACCACCACCATGGGCCACTCGATCCACAACATTGACATCAGCAAAGCGCTCACCCACACGACACCACACACGCTGTCTGCCATCTGCCCTGAACAATGTAAACCGAGATTCATCCGTGAAGAGAACACCTCTCCAACGTGCCAGACGCCATCGAATGTGAGCATTTGCCCACTCAAGTCTGTTACGGCGACGAGCTGGAGTCAGGTCAAGACCCCGATGAGGACGACGAGCATGCAGTTGAGCTTCCCTGAGACGGTTTCTGACAGTTTGTGCAGAAATTGTTTGGTTATGCAAACCAATTGTTTCAGCAGCTGTCTCAGTGGTTGGTCTCAGACGATCTTGGAGGTGAACCTGCTGGATGTGGAGGTCCTGGGCTGGTGTGGTTACACGTGGTCTGCGGTTGTGAGGCCGGTTGGATGTACTGCCATATTCTCTGAAACGCCTTTGGAGACGGCTTATGGTGGAGAAATGAACATTCAATGCACGAGCAACAGATCTGGTTGACATTCCTGCTGTCAGCATGCCAATTGCACGCTCCCTCAATGCTTGTGGCATCTGTGGCATTTTGCTGTGAGACAAAACTGCACATTTCAGGATGGCCTTTTATTGTGGACAGTCTAAGGCACACCTGTGCACTAATCATGATGTCAGATCAGCATCTTGATGTGGCATACCCGTGAGGTGGGATGGATTATCTCAGCAAAGCAGAAGTGCTCACTATCACACATTTAGACAGATTTGTGAACAATGTTTGAGAGAAATGGTAATATTGTGTATCTGGAATGAATTTTAGATCTTTAAGTCCATCTCATGAAAAATGGGAGCAAAAACAAAAGTGTTGCGTTTATATTTTTGTTTAGTGTAAAACACAATGGTGTGTGTCATAAGCATCTCCTGTAATGAACCTTAATGCAGAGTGAAAAACAGAGTCTAGGAGTTTAAGACACAAATGTGATGCGTGCCGATAAACCAAATCACCGTACTCAAGAACAGACGTAAAAACTTCCTCGATAATCCGGGAAGGTGGCTTTGTTCCTATACAAATATCCAATCTTTTGTTGCAGACGACATACAAGATTTTTTATGTGAAATTTAAAAGTGAGTTTTTTATCTATCCAGATGCCAAGATATTTATATTCAGTGACTCTTTCAATTGGAGATCCATTATTGTTGTATTTGCTGTGGAGAAACACATATATTTTGTTTTGTCTGTATTAAGAACAAGCCTGAGGTCCACTAGACAGTCCTGCAGGGTGTTAAAAAAGCTATGTAGGTTCTGAATAGATTGATGCACCGAATCAGAAATGCAATACAGTCTGTGTCGTCAGCATACAAATGGGCTTGACAGTTTTGTAGCGATGAAACAATGTTATTGAAGTAAATAGAATAGAAGAAGAATAGGACTGGACCTAAAATTGAACCCTGTGGAACACCATTTGTAACTGTTAAAGCTCCCATATTATACACTTTTCGGTTCTATTATACACCATATTATATGGTCTTAGTGGTCCCTAATACGTTTTTCTTTAATTGTTTGCTGAAAAAAACTTTCAGATAATGTATTGTACTATGCTGATGTTCAGCTAATCTCACAATGGCCTATTTTTTAAAAAGAGCTGCAGCTCCCCTCGTAAATATACAATCTTTGAGCTCCCCCCGCCCCCTGTCCGGAAGCGAAGCCAGATACGCCTCGCCCTCTGTCTGTCAGGGCCGTGGACCAATAAGAAATAGGGGTGTGGGCTGCACAGTGGAAGCTTCTGGCTTTCCCGTTTTTGAGGTCAGAAACGAGGAGAATTCTGACTGGAGTATATTGGGGGGAGGGGTGGGGGTTTCAGAAAGGGGGAGAGTGAGAAAAGGAGAGATTGTTATTTTTTTAAATATTTTGGCAGTCTCTAGGCACACCGTGGACCCATGGATATGTTAGAACACATTTAAAAAGTGCATTTAGCATAATATGTGACCTTTAAAAACTCAGTTTGGTAGCTTCCCAGTTTTACACTGCTGTCTATCAGAGAGATTGTCCCTAAACCAGCTACATGTAGAATAATCAAAACCAATTTCATGCAGCCGTTGTAGGAGCAAATGGTGGTCAACAGTATCAAATGCTTTTTAAAGATCAACAAAAAGTGCTGCACAGTGCTTTTCTTTGTCTATAGCTGTAACAATGTTGTTTAAGACAGTTTAAGTATAACGTGAGATTTTTTCTAGACTTTAGGAACAATACCAGAAGAGAACTTCACACATTTCTTTTACAGGCTGTGATTGGATATCCTGCAATTGTTTTGATCATGATCAATCAGGGAAAAATGTGTCTCATCTTATTGTACAGTGCTCCCCTTTGTTATTTATTTATTATTTATTTTTATTCTATTGTATTATATCTTGTTTTAAGATAGAATAGCCTCTGTACAGGGTACTTAGCTGTTACTTATTCTTATTTTCTACTTTTCTACGATTCTTCTTATTTTCATTTTTTTGAATTTTCCTGTTATAATGCTATTTATACATTGTTTGTATTGAAGCTGACTCAGGGAGATTCGCACAAGAATCCCAATGCACTTGTACTTGTACCTATGCAAATGGCAATAAATATATTCTATTCTATTCTAAATGGATTTGTATTTCCACAGAGAATGATGCTGCTGTGGAGATTGCCAGAAGTGGAATCCTACCCACACTGGCTCAGGCCTTACGAAGTAAAAGCAGGCTGAGCTGCCAGGTGGCTCTGGTGGTAGCAGAGATGGCCCGAGAAGGTAGTGTACTGCTCCAGTTGTTTACAGGTGCATTGTTCTTGAATACTACAAAACAAGATTTCTAACAACTTAACAACAACAATAAAAGTTTCTGCAATAAATATTGTATTGGACTAAAAAGGACTGCACTTATGTGGCACTTTTTTTCAAAGCGCTTCACATACTGTAGTTTATTCACCCATTTGCAAACAATAGATGCTAGTTGAGTGAGATATACCAATGAAAGTAAGAGGGGGAGCAGGCCAAGAGCAGACTTATACAAATGTACCAGCCAGTTAGTCTGCACCAAGTGAAGGCCACTGTGTGCTCTGGCCTACCGGGTACATGTGGTGAGTGAGAGCTCTGCAGGTCGTGACAAACCTCTGCTGTGCTGTAGTACGCAGTGGGCTGAAGTTTGCATGCACAGCAGATCACCACAGTCAATAAAGGGAAGGTACGTAGCCTAAACCATTTCCCCCCTGGCCACGTAGGAAAAGCAGGTTTGATTAAAAATAATGATATATAATAATTACTGAATATGATGGGGAAATGATTATTTGAATATTTTAGATAAACACTACACCAGTGTAATATGGGTCCAGTTACCATTTGGGCGTTCTCCTATTAGCACAGCTTTTCACTGGCCCAATATAATATTGTTGTTAAAAGGTCAATTTAGCTAGCCTGGAAATCCAGACCCACATCAAGAATGATGTAGGGTCTGGCAATAAGCAATATAGCTTCCCAACTCAAGGCACTGCACCAACGCATGCATTTCAAAATACCACTGCACACAAATGGATAGTACTTCGACCAATCAGAGCAATGCACAAGGTTACGTCGTTTAGTGACAAGCGGGGCTAACTGGTAAATTAAACTTTTCCCGAACCCGGTCGGCAACACTGCAAATACAACTTTCTTACTAATGAAAGATTTAAGTGCCAACTGCCATCTTCTGTTAATTTTTTAAAGAAAAAAAAAAAATCCAAATCGCTGAGTGTCGAGGTCAAAGCCATTTCAAACAACATATCTGCAGCCATCTTTGTTGTTTAGGGTTCCGTGCCCGGAGTAAGCTGCAGAGCAAATTCAAATTTGCTAGCGCAGAGTCTGGATTTCCACGGGTACCATTCAGCGGCTGGTTTCAGAGCTTTTGATCAAATCACATGTTCTTACTTGACAGATGAAGTTTTTCCTTGTCATGGAATTGTACAGATTTTCCATTCTGCTGAGCACCTAAAGGCATTCTCATCCGAACTGCCAACATGTTGTTTGATGGACACACAGCTGGATGGTGTTTCATGAATGAAATCAAATACAAATGATATGCCTTTTGTGAGTCATTTCATATTTCAACTTTTTTTCTTCTTCAAACAAACTATGCATAAGGGCTTTTGGCACTATTGTTACACACGGGGAAGTTGTCCCTTTTTGAGAAGCCGCAGTCATGCTTTATTACAGACAAATGTGTTTCTTTGTAAAACGAAGAGCAAGACATTGTTAATTACAAAGAGAGGTTCAAGGGACTTTTAATCTTCTTAAAAGAGGGATTTAAGGGAATTACTAGAATGTAACTGCCATCGTTGTATGAGTGTGTGTGTGTGTGTGTGTGTGTGTGTGTGTGTGTGTGTGTGTGTGTGTGTGTGTGTGTGTGTGTGTGTGTGTGTGTGTGTGAGAGAATGGGAATATGTGGTAAGAAATGTAAAGCTCTTTGGGTCTGAGAAAATCGGCTAATATGCACTATAAAAGTCAAGTCCATTTACCATTTACTAGAATTCAACATGTTATCCTTGTGTAAGTAAGTAAGTCAGTACAGTTTTATTTATACAGCACCTTTCAAAACCTGGGTTACAAAGTGCTTAACAAGGACACAGGACACATGAGTCCAATACATGTGTCAATACAATAAAAATATACAATAAAAACAGAGACAAAAGCAAACAGAAAAACAAAAATACATCAGTGCAATACAGGCAACAGGAGTAGCCCACTAAAGGGGGCTGTACATTATTTAAGCACGGAAACATTTAGTAAAAAGATATGTCTTGACTTGTGTTTTATAGCACCCCAAGGAAATTGCTGATCTGGCTGGAATAGAGTTCTACAGCAGAAAAGGCTGCTATGGACTAGCTATTAATATGACGACGTCCTACAGTGGGCTTCTGGTTTAAGACAATTGGGCTTAAAAGAGTGTCAAACATGATACATTTATGATCAGATAAAAAAAAAATGTGTATGTGTGTGTTTGTGTTGTAGCTGCAGTCAGAGAACAGTGCATTGAAGCAGGCCTGGTCAAGGTGCTGGTTCCACATCTGAACTGCAGTGATGAGGAGATGCTGCTGAATACCGGCAGGGCCATCGGACGAATCTGCTTTGATAACTGTGAGTGGGTGTGTGACAGTGCTGGGTCAGTATACAGGGTTAGTTCGTTGATGCTTGAGGCAAAGACTATTTCAGGGCAACAGAGAGAAGAGTGTCCGTCTCAAGGTTTAACCCTCCCTGTTGTGTTCTGGGTGAACTGGACTGATTACAAATGAACAGAAAATATAATACACATCCTAATGTTTTGGTTTTCGTTATTGTTTATAATTGTGTTCAAATATTAAGACATCATATTCTAATTAAAGTAAAGTTTCATGTATAGTTTTGGGCCTTTCCTTGATCTTACTTCACTAAAACATTTATACTGGACAGTTAGGGTCTACAAAATTTTAAATATATATTTTTTTTTTACAATAATCAATTCATTCCAAAAATTAGAATTATCTTTTTATTAAAAAAAAAAAAAAAAAAAAATATATATATATATATATATATATATATATATATATATATATATGGGAGAACGGGGGAATCTGAGGCATCGGGTAATGTAAGCCACCCCCTGTATCTAGGCAAAGGAAAACATTTGTGGTCATGTGAGATATATGTTTTCAAGACCCTCTCATTTCCCCATGGCCCTGAAAGAGAGGACCTCATGGTGCTGTGGCATGTTTTTTTTCACCAAAATAGGTATTTTACATGTAAAAGTAAATTTTCTTGCTGTCAACTTAATCAACTGTTGTGCCAAAGCAAATGTATTCACGTAGACAAACTTATATCATACGTGTTGATGAACTACCAACATATGAAACCATGTGATGCTGATAACTGAAGATTAGCCTGAAATGCTAAGAGAGGTAGTTTTTTCTCAAATTGTGGTGGTGGGGGAAAGTGAGCCAAATGCTGTGGGGGAAAGTGAGTCACTGTCTAACTTTCCCCCCACCATAAGGCACAAGTTAAGTTTAGTCTTAAACATATTTTAATGTAATATTACATGACATATGTTTTATTTTAATGTCATACACATTGTAGAAAAGCCATCATGCCAAGGAAATAGACCAGGAAGACGACTTGGGGCAACCACACAGAAAGAGCACCTTCTCATTTTTCCCTGTAACCTTCAGGGCTGGAATGTAGAGTAGGCCTAGTTGTAGAGTATGACAGGCTGATGTTATAATCCAGTTGGGTCTTCTCCTGTGTTCTGAGTCCCAGGCTGTTCTTGCTGGTTCTGATTTTCCTATGCTTTGACCCCCAGACACTAGCTGGCTCTAAGGGTACTGTGTTCTGACCCCCAGACTGTGTTCTAATCTAACTGGTTCTATCTTTAATTTGAATCTTATTAAAACCTTTTGAATTATAATATGTTGTATTTGATTTTTAGAATTCTTACTGTTATAATATGTGTTGTTATGGTAGTTTCAGAGTGGAAAAAGTAAGTGGATCAGTTTACCCCACAGCTGGTTTTTTTTTCACATATTCATGAATATGTGAAAAAAAAAAGCCCCACAGTTTGAAAACCACTGATCTATGTGAACTATAATCTTGCATTGTGAACTAAAGTGCAGTGCAGGCTTTGAAATTTGCGGGGGCGCCAGCGCGTCTTGCTGAGCTCCTTCTACGATTCAGTCACGCTGGCTCTGAACCAAGCCCCAACCTCAGCGATTTTTACCAGCATCCAATAAGGAAGTGACCACAACTGTAGTAACCGGAAGTGCCACTAGGGGAGTGGAAGCAGAAGACATCCATCTCTCATTGACTCACTTGTTAAACAGGCTGTTTTCAAAGTCTTATTAAACCTATTTACATTTACAGAGATTTTTCGGACCACGCCAGTTTTTATTTTATCGGAGGTTAAAATGTATTAGCGCGATCTCTTGAGTGACAGCTCTCCACCTGTTGTCCCTCACTTTGCCTCGGAGGTATACGTCAGCTATCTCCCTCCCCCTCACAAAATGGCGACGCGCACAAACCAGGATTATTGGATGCCGTGTGAATAACTGAGGTCAGCCCGGATGCTACATCCATATTATTTACTATCTATGCTCTGAACAAGCACACGTTTGCCAGCTAGTAGCCTACCACGTAGTGCTTTATGTCCCTCTCGGCCGTTCATAGACCGGAAGAACATGGAGGCCTATCCGTTCAGTGTACATAATATTATATAAATATAAGAAATTCTTCGCTCAGGAGGATAATTCAGATTATTCGCAGAGGTGATTTTATACCAATGAGGACATATTTAGGAATAAGGACATTGATGTTAGCTAATGAATTACTTAAAAAGTTACACAGTGTCCCTTTAACATTAAATCTCAGACACAAATACATACATACATAACAAAAACAAGACTCACAACATCAACAAAATCAAACAATGTGTCTATATCTTTCCGTTTCACTTCCACTCTCTCCCACACAGCGTTCCAACAGGACCAGTTAGTGCAGAGTGGAGTCATCCCCAGACTGGTGTCCATCATTAGGAAGTATCCAGAGAACGACCCACTGGTCAACGTCTGCCTGCTGGCCCTCTGTAACCTGGCTGACATGGGTGAGGATTTAGTGATTTATTATAAGTACACTCAACAAAAATATAAACGCAACACTTTTGTTTTTGCTCCCATTTTTCATGAGATGGACTTAAAGATCTAAAATTCATTCCAGATACACAATTGTACCATTTCTCTCAAACATTGTTCACAAATCTGTCTAAATGTGTGATAGTGAGCACTTCTGCTTTGCTGAGATAATCCATCCCACCTCACAGGTGTGCCACATCAAGATGCTGATCTGACATCATGATTAGTGCACAGGTGTGCCTTAGACTGTCCACAATAAAAGGCCACCCTGAAATGTGCAGTTTTGTCTCACAGCAAAATGCCACAGATGCCACAAGCATTGAGGGAGCGTGCAATTGGCATGCTGACAGCAGGAATGCCAACCAGATCTGTTGCTCGTGCATTGAATGTTCATTTCTCCACCATAAGCCGTCTCCAGCAACTTCGCACAGCCATTGAAGAGGAGTGGACCAACATTCCACAGGCCACAATTGACAATCTGATCAATTCTATGCGAAGAAGGTGTGTTGCACTGCATGAGGCAAATGGTGGTCACACCAGATACTTACTGGTTCTGAGTCCCAAGACCCCCAATTAAGCAAAAAAATGCACATTTCAGAGTGGCCTTTTATTGTGGACAGTCTAAGGTACACCTGTGCACTAATCATGATGTCAGATCAGCATCTTGATGTGGCACACCTGTGAGGTGGGATGGATTATCTCAGCAAAGCAGAAGTGCTCACTATCACACATTTAGACAGATTTGTGAACAATGTTTGAGAGAAATGGTACAATTGTGTATCTGGAATGAATTTTAGATCTTTAAGTCCATCTCATGAAAAATGGGAGCAAAAACAAAAGTGTTGCGTTTATATTTTTGTTGAGTGTAATTCATTTCTAATGACCTATGATAAAATCACGTCTTAGTATAGACATGTTGGTCATTTACAGTATATGGTGTGTTTACATATGCATCCCTGGATTTCCCTCATTAGTTGTATAACACTCTAAAACACTCAGCAAGAGCTTACACAGCAATGTTACCAAGGAAAAGTAACCAACGCTTGCCCCAAAAGAAGGGAGGCCAACAGGCGAACACTGTTTCTAAAATTGCTTAAAGTGAAACCCTTTTGAGAAGAAAGACTGGAAATCACCATTTAAAAAGCTTCAGTGTGAATTAAGTCGTAGATGCCATGCCAGTATAATGTATGATGATCTTAACTGTTAGTCAGGGGAATTGGTTAGCTCAAAGACGGTCTTTAGTTATAAAGCACTCTGTTTTCAGACTCTGCACGCGAGGCCCTGGCAGACCTGGGTGTGGCAGACATACTGAAGTTCCAGCTGAAACGGGCCCCTGATGCGGAACGCCGACATGTCATCTTGGAAATCCTGGGTTCACTGGGCGAGAGCGGTAAGGCCACTAGAGGGCATGTAAGAGTCCACAACTACCCGTAATGTAATACATTTAAAAATTAAAACCTGTAATGTAATAACTCCCTGATAATGTAACAAATAGCTGAGTCCATATTTGTGCATAATGTAACAACTTATTCCATTTTGGTTAACTTATTACATTATGGAGCGACACAAATATTCTGCTAGCTACAAAATGTTAGCCTGGTCCAACCAGACCATCGTACTTCATTTAATTTGTACTGAAGATCTGGAACTGCTCTATTGGCAAATGTTCACTCACTTGGAGGCGGGTGTCTGTTGAAGTTTAAAACTATTGGATCTGCCCGGTGCCACTCTGGATCAGCCAACCAATCGCACAACGTTTGGTCGTGACGTATGTCATGAGCTGGCTTCTGACGGTGCGTTCCAGTTGTACTGGGAACTCGGAAACTTCACTACATATTGTAGTCTATGGATCTACCGGTACCTGGCAACGGTAACTTGCTAGAGCCTAACGTTTAGTTATTTGGATGAGAAAGGTTTAGGCGTCCATACTTTCGGGAGCAGATGCACTGGAACACAGACAGGTCCTAACTCGGAACTACCAAGTCGGAAATCTCCGAGTTCCGAGTATAAAGGAATGCAGCATTCAACTGAAACTGGAGCACGACTTCAACGTCATCGTTCTCAGCCATTCAGCCGTTCGCTAATTGGACGGCCGGAAATGTTCCTGCGCTCAAACACATGAAGTCACCGCAGCCCCAATTTGTGCGGAAGTAGGTAGGCGGACAGAGCCAGGCTAACAAAATGTAATAGGTGAACCAAAATGTAACTTGATACAACCCCAATTCCGAAAAAGTTGGGACGTTATGTAAAACGTATATAAAACAGAATGTGATCCTGTGTTAATCTTTTTTCCCATACAATCAAGTTGAAAACAATACAAAGGCAATATCTTTTAGGTTTTACTCTATCTATTTCATTGTTTTTTCGTTATTATATATGCTTATTCTGAATTTGATGCCAGAACACACATTTAAAAAAAAGTGCATTAAAAGATTGGGAAAGCTGTAAAATGTTAAAAACTGAAATTAGCACCACTGTCGCGGAAGTGTTCAACTATACATTAACTGTATAACAGTAAAAATAGCGTAACGTGCGTTCTTTAACACTAAAGCGGACAGGTTTGAAGAGTTGTTGATGTCTGTGGAAAGATTTTAAAACGTTTTGTTTGGAAAGTTGGGTGCATTGAATGAGGAAGTAACAACCGGCTGTGTCTGTTGTGTGTGTCTGTTCGTCAATGCAAGTTTTGGTCGCAGCAGCCAATCAAATCAGAGGGAGGCGGGGTTAAATCAGGGATTACTTCATGCTCTGTGCTCACTGTGGCCTTCAGTGAAGAAGCCCCTGACTGCGGCTCGCAGACATGGGCTCCGTCTGCGAGCCGCAGCCAGGGGTACTTGCTTCAGTGTTCGCACGTTTTCGCCGCCAGCATGTTATACAGCCTCGAGAAAAATTAGGGGCCCAGTCTGGATTTTTCTTAAATCTTTATCTCTACATTACTTATTGAAAATGCTCTTAATGACAATATTTTTATTGTGAATTTGGTAGAAATGTTGTCAGTAGTTTATATTATAAAAGCAAAATGTTCATTCTACTTAAACATATGCCTATAATCCGTCAAACGAGAGACACTGAACATTTGGAGTGGTCTCTTCATTTTTTCCGGAGCTGTAAATATGATAACCTCTACATACGGGTCCTTCTCATATAATTAGCATATTGTGATAAAGTTGATTATTTTCCATAATGTAATGATAATAATTGAACTTTCATATATTTTAGATTCATTGCACACCAACTGAAATATTTCAGGTCTTTTGTTGTTTTAACTGATGATTTTGGCATACAGCTCATGAAAACCCCGAATTCCTATCTCAAAAAATTAGCATATCATGAAAAGGTACTCTAAACAAGCTCTTAACCTAATCATCTGAATCAACTAATTAACTCTAAACACCTGCAAAAGATTCCTGAGGCTTTTAAAAACTCCCAGGCTGGTTCATTACTCAAAACCGCAATCATGGGTAAGACTGCCGACCTGACTGATGTCCAGAAGGCCATCATTGACACCCACAAGCAAGAGGGTAAGACACAGAAAGAAATTTCTCAGCGAATAGGCTGTTCCCAGAGTGCTGTATCAAGGCACCTCAGTGGGAAGTCTGTGGGAAGGAAAAAGTGTGGCAGAAAACGCTGCACAACCAGAAGAGGTGACCGGACCCTGAGGAGGATTGTGGAGAAGGGCCGATTCCAGACCTTGGGGGACCTGCGGAAGCAGTGGACTGAGTCTGGAGTAGAAACATCCAGAGCCACCGTGCACAGGCGTGTGCAGGAAATGGGCTACAGGTGCCGCATTCCCCAGGTCAAGCCACTTTTGAACCAGAAACAGCGGCAGAAGCGCCTGACCTGGGCTACAGAGAAGCAGCACTGGACTGTTGCTCAGTGGTCCAAAGTACTTTTTTTTGGATGAAAGCAAATTTTGCATGTCATTCGGAAATCAAGGTGCCAGAGTCTGGAGGAAGACTGGGGAGAAGGAAATGCCAAAATGCCTGAAGTCCAGTGTCAAGTACCCACAGTCAGTGATGGTCTGGGGTGCCATGTCAGCTGCTGGTGTTGGTCCACTGTGTTTTATCAAAGGCAGGGTCAATGCAGCTAGCTATCAGGAGATTTTGGAGCACTTCATGCTTCCATCTGCTGAAAAGCTTTATGGAGATGAAGATTTAATTTTTCAACAAGACCTGGCACCTGCTCACAGTGCCAAAACCACTGGTAAATGGTTTACTGACCATGGTATTACTGTGCTCAATTGGCCTGCCAACTCTCCTGACCTGAACCCCATAGAGAATCTGTGGGATATTGTGAAGAGGAAGTTGAGAGACACCAGACCCAACACTGTGGATGAGCTTAAGGCCGCTATCGAAGCATCCTGGGCCTCCATAACACCTCAGCAGTGCCACAGGCTGATTGCCTCCATGCCACGCCACATTGAAGCAGTCATTTCTGCGAAAGGATTCCCGACCAAGTATTGAGTGCATAACTGAACATAATTATTTGAAAGTTGACTTTTTTGTATTAAAAACACTTTTCTTTTATTGGTCGGATGAAATATGCTAATTTTTTGAGATAGGGATTTTTGGTTTTTCTTTACTTTTTTGCCAAAATCATCAATATTAAAACAATAAAAGGCTTGAACTACTTCAGTTGTGTGTAATGAATCTAAAATATATGAAAGTCTAATGTTTATCAGTACATTACAGAAAATATTGAACTTTATCACAATATGCTAATTATATGAGAAGGACCTGTATTTGGTCCAAAAAACTTCAAATTGAAGGACAAACACCTTTGTGCCGTGTGCAAGCCATATCCGAAAGACACACAGACAGACATACGTTTCTTGCTTTATAAATTGATAGATAAATGATGTTTTTGTACTGTTTTATATTGAAATCAATTTGTAAATTATTTGAAAAATGATCACATTCTGTTTTATTCACATTTTACATAACGTCCCAACTTTTTCGGAATTGGGGTCGTACATTCAACCATTTTGGATTGAAACGTTCTAAAGTATCAAAGCTGGGTCAGAGTGATAGTTTAGTCATGGCCACACCTTCTGTACAATCAGCACTGAGCCTGTTCTGTTGTTCTGTGACACGTTAAGATGACTTTGGCCCGCTATAATGAGACCAGTTCCATAAAAATGGAATATAAATTGAAACCATTGTAGGTCAGGGGTTATGTGTTTGAATCAGCTACAACTTAATCATCTCAAGACCTTTTTTTGTGCTATACTACCAGAGACACTGAAGCTACAGTTTGCAGAGTCAGGAGTCCCAGAGGCTCTGTCAAACATGATCCGGGGTCTGCAGGGAGGTTGTGACCCCCACGACCTCTGCAGCATCAAGATCGCCTCCAACCTCATAGTGTCCCTGTTGTTGGGAGGTGAGTGGGACATTTTTCAGTGTTTTCTTTGTGTTTTAACAGCATCAACTCAGTGTAGGTATTAGCTTCCTTTTTTACCGCCCCCCCGTATTTTGCTTTTTTACTTATAGTGATCATCACTGGCTTTAGACTGACTCCTGCTGTCGCAAGCCTATCAGCTGTTGTTCTGAACAAGCTGTTTAGACACGGAGGTGAAAACGAAATTGAATCGCCTGGCTGGGCTGACTTAAGGTGGAGCAGCCAAATATAGCCTAAAACTAAATATTGTGACTAAAATACAGGCAATGTGTTGTGTGATTTTCGTCAGGGGCCTACAGTAGACCTAGATTACTAGTTGCCACTAACTGTTCTCTGTAATACACGATCGCCGATAACGTGAACATACAGCCGTCGTTTCTTTTTTTTGTTGTTGCATAGTCTACATCCAATCCGCGGTTCACGTGGCTCCCGAACCCAAATCTCCATCAGTTTGTTGACACACATTAACGTCATAAGCATTGCTGCTGGCTGAGCCAGAGACACTGGATTGACCGGAGGAGATTGAACGTTACCGGTTAACGATGTAGACGGCTGTTATTCTGCCGAAGGTCCAGCTGCTGTAAAAAAGCTTGATAGCTTTGGCAGCTTTGATATCAAGTCCTGCCTTTGGTCCTTCTTTTTGTTTTGTGAGCCGCTCTCGTATGTTCGCTTCATTTTGGTATAGGTAGGTTAATCTCGTCTCTCTCTACCTTCTCCCGCTATTTACGTTTTTGGATTTTACGCCATGTGAAGCGTCATGAGCGTGATGTGTAATGGAATAGTCCATGTAGTGCAGACTGAAGGGGGGTGCACGGTTGGCAGAAAGGCCGTCAAAACGATGGAATTAGACATCCCGATGATACTATTGTGAAGAGATTTTTCATAAAAAACAATAAATATGGGGCAAAATATAAAGAGGGCATTTTGTGGGCCCCAAAGGGGCTTATGAGGCCCCGGGGCTCCAGGCAATTGCCTGGTTTGCCTCTGGGGGTGGTTATGTCCGTGCTACTTGTTGGAAGAAGTAATGCACTGTTTGTGAGTATTATAATGATCTTGTTGAAAAGTGTGTGTGTGTGTGTGTGTGTGTGTGTGCACGTGCCTGTCCCAGATGATTCTATGCAGAAGTGTTTCGGTGAGGGCTCAGGTCTGGTGTATCAGGATGTTCTCTCCTGGCTGCAGAGCCCCAACACTCAGCTGCAGCTCTCTGGAGCCCTGGCCATCGCCAACTTCGCCAGGAACGGTGAGATATGTGTCAGTAAATGAAGGTCTGTAAAGAGATGTCTGCCACATCAGGCATATGTTGCTGAAGAGCCATTCCCTGCTCTCTGTGCCATCTATGTGAATGATGAGTTAATATAGGATAAGCAATCAAGCAATCACCCTCTCCCCAAATATACAGTATTTACCTACTAGCTTTACATGATATATTTCTTATAAGTATGGCTCAAAGGACTATGTGTAATGTGAAAGGTGTGACTGATAGTGATGAATCCACAGAATTATCTACAGAGTTTATTAATTTGGTTCGCCCCGCTCTCCAATTGGCATTCTTAGCAGTAGCAGGCAACGCTAACACTTTATATTAATGTTCATTTATAAGTCATTCATAAGTCATATATAAGTCATTAGATAATGAGATGAACCAGTCATTTATAAAACAGTAATATGTACTTTTAGATGATCAATAAGTGTTATGTTAACATATCACAACTGTGTTGTAAGTCTTCTATAAAGCTTTTGGTAAATCATGAAATGCTAATTAATAAGTCATTTACAAACCTTTCTGCATCCCCCTAATCTAAAGTGTAAAACATTCATCAGTTACACATGTGTAGTAGTGCTGTCCTCGACTAAAAATGGACATAGTCCAATCTCATTGGTCAAATCTTGCCTATAGTCAACTGTTATACTACAACTGCAACACAACGAAAAGGACACAAGACTAGGCTAACTTAGAGCTGATGAGACAGAGGCTAAGTGTAGCTATGCTCACTGAGTCTGCTGGTTAGAAGAGCCCAGTCTCCAGCTCCCATGAGCCTCCAGTCCAGTCGTAAGATATTACGTTCAGTAGTGTGATGGGGAAGAGAGATCCTTCAGTGTAGTTGTGAAAGCTTAAAAATAAAGAACTGTTCACTGAGCTATGCTTGTCAAGCGCCGATTGTCCTCATGTCTCCTGCAGGTGTCTGTGTCAAACAATCTCCTCCAGCTGTCTGGCTGCTGTCAATCATCCAACAGTCCATATGAACCTGCGTCACGTCACATCCTTGCACTTGGCAATTTTATTCTCCTAAACCGCACAAAGGGGCTGAAAGACCCAACTATAGTGGGCCTTATTTACCAAACGTGCGTAGACCAGAATAGTGGGTGTTAGCACATTTCCACGCAAACCTGGTTTGGCTGGATGGGTAAACTTGTAAGTGGTACTGTATATGTAATGTAATATAGTAATCAGGTTTTTAATGTGTCTTTGTTGGCCTGCTGTGTTTCTATCAGACAGTAACTGTGTGAAAATGCTGGACCTGGGTGTGGTTCCTCATATCCTGACCGTATTGGAGCAGCATGTCGACGAAGGAGATGTGTCTGTTCAACATGCTGGACTGAGCGCGCTCAGAAACCTGGCCATTCCTGGTATGGATTCAAGTGAAACACTAGATGTGTGTTTATAATATGTTTTCATTGACCCAACATCAAAGTTATTATTTGAAAGTTGAATACCAGGATTTACCTTTGAACATATAGAGTCCTATAAATGTTTACACCTAGAAACATCAAAATCACTGAGTCTTCTTCAAATACCTACTTAAATAATTCAGATGGGTTTCTATGGACAAACCCTTTACATTGACATTCAATAGTTTCTAATCATCAAAACTGAAAACATAGTTGTAATAAAGGCTTAAAACAGTAATAAAGTTATATTATGTAGATGCAGGGTTGTCAAAATTAACGTGTTAATGCAGGGTGATTCATTTCTGGAATTAACGCGTTCATTTTTTTAACGCAATTAACGCATGTGCAGAATGATCCGCCCCGTGCATCCCACTCGCTCTGTACTACAGTCACTCTAACGTTGTGGCTGACCCAGGATCAGTAGTTGCGCGAGGCCAAACATAGCAGCACGCTAGTCTGTGTTTTAAACTGCTAACCACGGACCTATAACTGCTGCTAACGGCCACGTCTGTGTCGCGGGCGGCAGTTGCTCTCGGAAGCAACAGGAGAAATATTATGCTCCGTTCACGGGAGGAAACAAAAGTCTGCAGTTTTCAGAGGTGTGTGTGATTAATATGTGACATCACCATAACGTCGGCTTTCTGTTACAAATGAACAGTCCCATAGAACGTGGTCGCGCGTGCAAACACACACACACACACACACACACACACACGCACAGACTGCAATCAGGTTGTATTCAGGGATGCAAAACGATGGATTCACCAAATAAATGCCATTTTATAGCCTATCCTATATTTGCTCAAAGACATAGCAAAGAGACAGCCAGATTGAAGTATGGTGTGGTAGCATATGTTTTTGTTGATTATAATTTATTTGCAGTAGGCTATTTACACCATCATTTGGATTTTCAATTAATAAAAAAACTACATTTAAATGTATATATTCACCTTCTGTCCTTTATCTTTCCATTCATACAACAATACACAGAGAAAATGGGAATTTTTCAAGCCTATTTCGAATGGTAGAAATTAATCGAGATTAATCCACATAATCCTGTGATTAATCTGATTAAAAATTGTAATCGTTTGACAGCCCTTATGATATGATATTTTTTTAAATGACAGGGTAACATTTGTCGGTAAGTACCTCTTACATTGAGATACGTGGGAAGTGTACCAGTATGAATTGTGTGTCTTCCAGCCACCAACAAAGTGTGGATGCTGGAGAACGGAGTGACTGAGAGGATAAAGACCCTGCTGCGCTCTGACATGCCACCAGTCCAGTTCAAACTGCTGGGTACTCTACGCATGATGGTGGATGGACAAGGTGAGCATAAGTACAAATAAATAGTAATAGTATCATTGGATGTGATTCCCATTGGGTCAAATTTCTACACTACACTACAATTAGGACCATTTAAAAAAATAATTATTTGTAATTTAAAGATTGGAAAATTGCAATGGATGACAGCTGGATAGCTGAAGGTAACACTTGGTATGCAAACCAAGGTTTGATTCCTGGTCAGTCCAGTAAGGGCTTTCCTGCTATAACTGCCAACCACCACTTGTGAGGCGCTTTGAATAAAAAAAGATCATGTCATTTAATGAACTAAAATTATTTCTATTCTTCCTGGTCCATGACCACCCCTCAAGCAGACTATTCTTGACTGGCTTGAGTAGAGAGATGTGAAAGGTGGGGTGGATGCAAAGAGACCAGAGAAGATACAGGTGAATAGCTGCTGGGTTGATGATCTTGGAAATGAGGACAAGGGCCTCACAAAGTCTGTGGCCAACTTCCTGGATTGTACCTGGAGAGCCAGACCTTAGGTGAATCTGGGGTGAGGCAGAGGTTGACCAATCTGTTGTGGCGGATGTTAGATGCGTTGTCATCGACTGATGAAGGTGTGGACAGAGGGAAAGCTGGCCTTGCTATGCTGATAGCTCCAGGAACCCTTGAATGTAGACCAGTATCAGAGCTGGGCTAGGCGTTATGAGCACACTCCTCTCATAACAATTGTCTTGAGCACTATTGAATGCTTGAGGCCATCCACTGCAGTCTTCATTCTCTCAGGCCAGACAGGCCATTTAACAGGGAGTGTGAATGTGAGTGTGGCATCAAGCAGCTGCATAACTAAAGCTGCATTCACCTCAAATCAGGCAGTGTTGCAGGTTATCGCATTCGTTTGAATGATTGAAGATCCCACCGATGCATAACACTGCTGGTATTTGACGCACCGCAGGATTTGGTGTAAATGCAGCTTAAGTGCAGAAATGACATGGTAATTGAGTCCCCCTATCAGTGGCTGGTATTACATTGTGTGCACCATCTCTACCATTGTGATCCTGAGCAAGACGATTAACCCCAAACTGCTCCAGGTGCGCTGTACTTTGGCTGACCCTACTCTTTGACCCCTACCGAATGTGGGGTAACTTGAGAAGGGATATGCGAAAAGACAAATTTCAATGTAGCCATTGACTAAAAAAGTAACTTAAACGACAGGTTCAACTTAAGCTCTGCCGCCTCTCTAGTATTAGGCAATTCCAGCAAAGGGATTAAGTCAGCAGTTTTTGAGAATACATCAACTACTGTGTACCTTCAGACGCAGGGAGTTCCGTGATGAAGTCCTGAGAGACATGGGACCATGGGCGATGGGGAATGACATTCAACCACAAACACTGTTTTGCTGACAACCCCACTTCATTCAAAGTAAATGAAAAATGTACACTCACCGGCCACTTTATTAGGTACACCTGTTCAATGGCTTATAAAAACAAAAAGCTTATCCGCCAATCACAGGGCAGCAATTTAATGCATTTATGCATTTATACGTGGTCAAGCCAATGTACTGAAGTCAAACCGAGCATCAGAATGGGGAAGAAAGGGGGTTTAGGTGACTTTGAACATGGCATGGTTGATGGTACACGGCAGGATGGATCCATACTTTCATGTTGTTAACGCCAAATTCTGAACCTGCCATCTGAATGTCGCAACTGAAATCGAGACTCATCAGACCAGGCATGATTTTTCAATTTTCTATTGTCCAATATTGGTGATCTTGTGAGAATTGTAGCCTAATTTTCCTGTTTTTAGCTGACAGGAGTGGCACCCGGTGGGGTCTTCTGTTGCTGTACCCCATCTGCTTCAAGGTTGGTCGTGTTTTGCGTTCAGAGATGGTATTCTGCATACCCTGGTTGTAACGAGTGGTTATTTGAGTTACTGTTGCCTTTCTATCATTTCAAACTAGTATGCCCATCCTCCACTGACCTCTGACTTCAACAAGGCATTTTACATCCACATTTTACATGTCGCTCACTGGATATTTTTTCTTTTTCAGACCATTCTCTGTAAACCCTAGAGATGGATTAGAGTGAAATTCCCAGTAGATCAGCAGTTTCTGAAATACTCATACCAGCCCTCCTGGCACCCTCAACATTGCCATGTTCAAAGTCACTTAAAACCCCTTTCTTCCCCATTCTGTTGCTCGGTTTCAATCTCAATAAATTGTCCCGTCCAGGTCTACATGCCTAAATGCATTGAGTTGCTGACATGTGATTGGCTGCTTAGTTATATGTGTTAACAAGAAAATGAACCGCTGTACCTAATAAAGTGGCCGGTGAGTGTATATTTAAATTGATATGCAAACTCTAACATCAATCTAAACATGCAAAACTAATTTTAAAATAAAAATTCTGCATTGAATGTTTAATTGTTTAATATGTGAAATCTTTTCATGATCTATGGTCACTGAATACAATTTTCAGAGCTGTTTTTGTAGCACTGTATCTGTTCAAAGTTACTGGATACTGTTCAAATTACACAGAAAATCTTATCAAATGTATACATTTTAAATAATTTTTCCTTTATTTCTCACCTAAAAATGTATTTCTCCTTTTCTCTGCCTCGTACTGTGTGTCAGAGGAGGCAGCGTTGGTGTTGGGGAGAGATGCTGTACTGCTAGCACGGGTCATGGAGTGGTGTGAAGCCAAGGACCATGCAGGAGTCAGAGGAGAAGCCAGTCGCCTATTGGCTGCTCTCATCAGACACAGCCGCAGCCCTGTGAGTTGGTTTATTATTTGTATATACATATATATATATATAATACACACACACACACACACACACACACACACACACACACACACCTGTACATTAAATTTGTAATTCTGTTTTCTTCTCTGACAGGAAGTTGTCCATGCCTTAGCCAGAGCAGATGGGATTCGACACCTCATCTCCATGGCAACAAGTGAACATGTAATCATGCAGAACGAGGCCCTGGTTGCCCTGGCCATAGCATCTGCCATTGATATTGGTAAAACAATTTCCAAGAATGTGTAAAGTCAAGCGTTCTGGGCCCACATTTATCAAGCATGTCAAAATCATTCCTAGAAAGTTTACACAAACTACAGGTGAAACTGGAAAAGTTAGATTATCGTGCAAGTTAATTTATTTCAGTAATTCAACTTAAAAGGTGAAACTAATATAATATATATACAGTACTCATTTCATGCAAAGTGAGCCTTTATTTGTTATAATTTTGATAATTATGTTTTACAGTTTATTAAAACCCCAAATTCAAAATCTCAGAAATTGTGAATATTCCATGAAATCAATAAAAAAAGGATTTCAATAAAGAAATGTCGGCCCTCTAGAAAGTATAATAATACTTATGTACTCAGAACTGGGTTTGGGCCCTTTTTGCATGAATTCCTGCCTTAATGCGGCGTGGCATGGTGGCACAGTGGTCTACTGGTTTTCAATCAACTTGGATTTTGTGCCCCTTCACTACTTCCTCTACTGTAGACAGAGGGACCTTGATTTCCAAATGAAAAGCAACATTTCATTTGGATCAGTGATGATTTGTTACCTGCTGGTGTTGGTCCACTGTGTTATCAAGTCTTAAGTCAACACAGCCATCTACCGGAAGATTTTAGAGCACTTCACGCTTCCGTCTACTGACAAGCTTTATGGAGATGACTATTTCCTTTTCCAGCAAGACTTGGCACCTGCCTTGCCAGAAACCACTAGTAACTGGTTAGCTGACCATGGTGTTACTGTACTTGAATGGCCAGACAACTCTCCTGACCTGAACCCCATAGAGAAACTATGGAGTATTGTCAAGAGGAAGATGATACACACCAGACCCAACAATACAGATGAGCTGAAGGCCACTATCAAAGCAACCTGGGCTTCATAACACCTCAGCAGTGCCACAGACTGACCATGCCATGCCGCATTAATGCAATAATTCATGCAAAATAAGATCCCAGACCAAGTATACAGTAGATTAATTAAAATACTTATCAAAAGTACGACATTTCTGTTTTATAAATATTTTTTTTGATTGGCCTTATGGAATTTCTAATATTTTGAGATGCTGGATTTTTGATTTTCATGAGATGTAAGCCGGAATCCTGAAAAGTTAAACAAAGAAAAAGCCTGAAATATATCACTGTATGTCTAATACATCTAGAATATATGGGATGTTCACTTTTTGAATTAAATTAGATTAAAAAATAGCTTTTCCATGATATTCTAATAATATGAGTTTCCCCTGTAAATGCGAACTTTCAGCGAAGCAAGCACATGTCCTTTTAGCAGGCCAACCTGGAACACTGTTAGGTGTTAGGACAGCTCTGCAGGTCTTCTAAATCCCAATGGAGAGTGTTGTCACCCATTAACCTAGGTCAAGGACCAAACATAAGTCACACTTGTTTTTAATTGTTGGTCAGTCAGATTTTATCACTGTGAGATGCTTGATGAGGACCAAAGCTTTAACCTCTAATGTTCTTATAGGCCTCCAATGGCAATCATCTTTGCATTTCCATGCATTTTTGAAGTGGGGTTGTATGAGCTACTTATGTATAGTAAGTCTGTTACCTTATGGAGATGGCGATTACTTTACTCACTCAAAATTAGTGGTTTTGGTGAAGACTTCGCTGTAGCAGAAGTCAGCATTTTACTGTTGCAGAGGGGACCAGTAGACAAACTGTTTTACAGTGCCACGTATACAGTATAAATGCTTAGCTAAAACATGAATATCCGTTCAATTGTACCCTAAACTTAGGATGTTTTCACTGCTTCAACGCAAACAAACAAAAGAAACAAGCAAATGTCAGTGCAGCTAGATGCAATCAAAGCGTTAGACGAAATAATTAATACACAGGTTAAACCACTTCTGACCACTAGTTTGGTTTATTTCATGACACATGAAATCCAAGCATTTTGAATGAAATTGTGTAAATGTAATACTACATTTACATGTGCGTTTATCTATATATTGTGTGTGTTTGTGCGTGTGTGAACCCTACAGAGTCCATGAAAGTTCCGTTTAGGGATGCAGAGCTGTTACCCATGCTGAAGAAGATGTTGGCTGATCCAGTGGGGGCGGTCGAAGTCAAGTTCAGTGCTTTGGGTGTAATCTGCAGCCTGGCTCAGTCCAGTACGTCTTGTTCTTGTACACAATCAACAGACAATCCCACAAATTATATTTCACCCCCAATTTCAAGATGTTTTACGACAGAAACAAATTTGTCACTTGTCACTTCAATTCCAAACCATCAGCAACATATGTGCCATCAGCAAACGCACATTAATTCATTATTCTTCATCTTCCAGCTCAACATCACAAATTGTAAAAGATTGTCTAGTTCCCGGAACTAGTAACCTTTGCAGAAACTATGCGTGTTTCCACCGCTCGGGGGGAAGGACTTAACAAAGGTTCAGGAACCTTTGGGGCGGGGCTGAAGATGTCTGATTGGTGGAGTTGCCTGCTCGCAGCATTTCACCCACGATTTATTATTTTTTTTTACCTTTATTTATACAGGTAAATCCCATTGAGACCGAAGACTCTTTTTCAAGGGAGACCTGTTCCCATTTACACGTTACCATTCACACACCGATAGCAGGCTAACTATCGACATTCACACGAGGCAAGGTGGGTGAAGTGTCTTGCCCAGGGACACAACAACTATGACACAGGTGGCAGGGCGGGGATCGAACCTCCAACCCTTTGATCATCGGCCGACCCGTTACCACCTGAGCCACAGTCGCCCGATGTTCAAATCTCCTTTTAGTGAGCGTCTCATTTCCTGGTTTGAAGTTAATCTATTTGCAATGTAATAAAAAGCAAACAGCAACAGCACAATTTGAGCGTCCTCCGTACTATCGCCCGGGCTACACATCATGCATCTGCTGCGCTTGTTTCTGCCTTTTTCTTTTTTGCGAAAGTGTTAAGATTATAGCAGCCGTTACAGTCTACAAGTGTTGCAGTACATGCAACACTTCAGCTCAATTGTCTCGCCTTTTATTTTTATTCTTCTTTTTTTACCATCAGAAATAATCTGTCCGCTGACCGTGTTAACAGACCAGAGCAGCCACACACCTCACCATTGCCACTATTCATCTCACCAGTCTCCCCTTTTTCTTTTTTCCACCAGACGATTGCTTCTCTCTGCTAAAATAGAGAAATGAATAATCTGTTGATTCTGATTGACTGATTCTGTCCAAAGTCAACATTTATTAAATGACGTGCAGTGCAGATACTTTTACTGCTTCTCCATACGTCATCCTCCTGATATGCATTAACCTCCGCGGGACTTCAGACCCCGGTGGAAACACACACAGCCATTGCGGCCCAGGAACTAAAGGTTCCTGCTCAAGGAGTTCCTGGTAGTTTTGGTGGAAACACAGCTTTATTCTTTCTGTTGGCTGTTGAACTAATGCATTAAATAATGATTAGCAGTCCTGGCAACATGTGTGTGTCTTTTTCCTCTCAAGGAAAATGTAGCCCATCTTGTGTTCCTCCCTGGAAAAGTTATGTACACACAATCCACACAGCACTCACATTCCTTCATATAGAGAGAATACTCTGGTCTTAAATACATCTTATCTGCAGATTTTAACCTCTACTCTGCTTTCTATCTCACACTCCCCTCTCTTTTTCTTGCCTTTCTTGTTTTGCTCTAGGTGCGATGAAGGAGGAGTTGACTTCAGTGAATATGAAGGAAAGCATCAGTAAACTGACAGATCATAGCAGCAGTAAACTTGCCTCGCAGGCCGGCTCCATACTGGCCCTTCTCGGAGAAAACAGCTAATCCGGCAATCAGTAACAAAGGACGGCATCTGCTGTTTGGATTCATTCAGCTTATTCAGTGACATGCTTTAATTCAAATGCCCTTACTGCACAGATACTGATACATATTGATTTGACTTTCAAAAAACAATAAATCATTATTTATATTTTCAGTTCTTAAAGCCTTGCCAAAAGTAGGGTTACAAGGGGTTTGCTGTGAGTGTTGGCTCACAAGGAAAGGCCATTTAAACAAAAAGGGGTTCATTCAATTAGAAGCATTTGTGGGGAAAAAAATGAATGCAATGTACCAGATACATAGTGGTACATCATTATTTGCAAAGCTGGCATTTTGGACTGTGGATGGAGTAAGAGGGGAAGTTCACAAAATTACCAAAATGAAATGGTTTGTGTCTTGGGAACATGACTGAGATTTTCACTTTTCTTGTATACAGGTCATACAGTTCCTTTTTTATCGTCTGGGGACCATGAATATCCACATTTTCTTTTGGAAATCCCGTCTGAAGCTTTCAAAATACCTTGTCGTGGAAAAGAAAATTAACATCTACTTTTATCGACAGCTGACAATTACAAAGGTCAAGAGAAGAGAATCCTAAATCTGGTTTTCACATCATTCTGTAGAAACTACAAATACTGTATCCGTACCAAATGTCACAGTCATCTGAACTGTAGTTTTTTCCTGATATTGGTCTGAACTTAAATATTAGTGCAAATGATTTATGCTTATGGGATGCAAGCCATTGTTGAACATTTGGTTTACTGTGAGCTACAGGTATTAAAGGAGAAGTAAGTGATGTGGTTCTTTTAGCTAACTTCCTTTCAGTTACTGCAGTGAGCAGTCCCCTCCCTCGTCCCTACGTCACCACCACATGAACACAGAGCCGTCTTCATCAGATAGTGCCGCGATGGAGAGCAGCGAGTCATCGTTCACTGGCACAGAGACCCGCCTCTTTATAGTGCTCTGTCTCCTGATTGGATAAAAAAATATTTAAAACATTTGGCTATTACTGCATAGCTGAATGATTGGGAGACAGGTGATGTGAACTGCGTATACTGTTTAAGTGATTGCTGTATGAATATAGAGTGATTTAACACATATATTAACACAAATATCACTTCTCCTCTGAACTTCAAATGCCAAACTATTTCTTTAGTACTTGCTTAGCTTCTACTCTATATGGCATGAAGCTCAGGAGTCCCACACATTACTAAATGTACTGAAATGTATTGAACATGCACATTAAATATGAACAAAGATTGTTCTCATAGACCTGAATGACAGTGTTTTGGGCTTGCTTTCTTATTTATTTGTTTATTTAGCAGGGACAATGCACAGCTCATTAGCAGTACCAGAGTTAGCTATTAGCTAATTTTAATCTGTAGTCTTAATATCGTTACAAATCAATTGAGTGAAATTTCCTTTAAGTAGAGCCAATTTAACTGAAAGCCTCATTCTGTTCTTTGCCCAGTCTGTTAATACTATTCTGAATTGCAGAGTCAAAGAAAACTTTCAATCGAGCCACATTAACACAATCGCAATGTTCCTAGGAACTTTGAGTTGTTTTTTCAAAGAGTCCTAGTTTTCCAACTAGAGTTGTACTGTACTGTTGTAGCAGGTACAGGTGGTTCAGATTAATTCAGATATTAGAAATTAATCTGATGATTAATAATACTTTAATAATTTATTAAAGTTCAAAAGGGGCACCACCATTCAAGAATGGAAAAGTAATAGCAAATTGTCTCGTTTAATCAAAGGACTTATTCTCCAATGTTGATTAGCTCAATGTTCAGTTAAACAAATCAATATTAGCAAATCCTAGTCTCAATGATCATTTCCATAAAATAATGTAATCAAGTAATTACTATTATAAATTTGGTAATATGATCTTAACACTGAAGGCTACAGAATCTTTCACTTGTTGATTGTTGACACTCCAATAATATCCACACAAATAAATCACAAACACTTCTGGTTACAATATAAGAACATTTATTTTACCCACAATGAAATTTAAGGTAACATCCGTTTTATACACGCATAAAGCAAATACACTTAATCAAAGAAAACGTCTAGAACACTGTTTATCCAGCCATGTACCAATATGTGTGTGTGTGTGTATGTGTGTGTGGGTTTACCTAGGCTACTTTGGGGACGCAAGTGCAATTGGGTACCAAAACCACCGTCCCCAATTAGATTTCCTTTAAATCTTATTCAGCGTGCTCCAAAATGTATTTTAAACTTAAAATCTACAATGTCCCTAAACATGACTTAATTCAGCTTTTCTGTGTATTTGTGTGTCCCAAAATTCGTAAAATACTTTTATAAATACATACTGTTCATACATACATAATTATTTGCTATATATATATATTTATATATTAGGGCTGTCAAATTAACGCGTTAATTTCGATTAATTAATCACAGAAAAATTAATGCGATTAAAAAAATTAACGCAGATTAATCGCAATTCTATAATGCCCTTTGACCCGGTGCAAAAGTGGTGCGCTGCACCTGTAGCTTTTATATGTCCATGTTGCCGGGCCGGGCGCGCGGGTAAAAGGGAGAAATGCAAAGAGTGAAGCAGGGGAAAGAGGCCGACTCGAGGGCTTTATGGACGGTTTATGGGATGCTTCGGCAAATAAACATGAAGGTAGGAAGACATCTTACTTAATTCTCCGCAGTGTCCGTGCATTATTGATTTAGTGGGTGCAACAATGTAGGCTAGGTTCAAAACAGTAGGCCTATCTCTCAATATTCCTCCAATTTTGTTTGCTAGCTGTCTCGCATTTAAACGAGTGTGTGTGTGTGTGTGTGTGTGTGTGTGTGTGTGTGTGTATATGTGTCGGTGTGTCAATATTTTTGCCTATGAGTAGGCTACGAAATGGTGGCAGTGCAGCGCTGTCTGTTGTGGGAGATGGAAAGTCATTTTGTCTGCTTGTTTTTTTGAGAAAATTCGGCGCTAGTTCATGTATAAAGCTGGCTGAGGGGAGGAGACAGAAGTTACGAGAGACGGAGAGCAAGTGCGCGAGGGCGCGCGAGAGAGAGAGAGTGAGCGCGCGAGAGAGAGATAGAGAGAAACAAACAGTAGCAGGCTATACAGCTGTTTATAAACAGGTATAAAAGTGTCATACAAGTATGCGATTAATTTAGATTAATTAATCACAGAGCCTGTAATTAATTAGATTAATTTTTTTAATCGCTTGACAGCCCTAATATATATATATATATATATATATATATATATATTTATATATGTATATATATATATGGCAGTAGTTTAAAAAAACATGCAAGAGTGTTCAGTAACACATTTTAATTTCATGAATTGTAGTGTTTTAGGTCAGTGAGTCATATTTACCGTATAATCATAAATTATACTAATGTTTGTGTACTTCTATACAAAACAGTTGTCAAACCACACCTTAATTGTTTTTAATAGTTATGTTCTTTGGAACATTTTAAGCTTTTCGAAGGCCAACTAACATACTCTTAAACAATAACAGCTAGTGTCAGCTATGATTTTCAGTTGCATAAAGCCATAGGAAAATTACAAGTAATAGTATTTTTCAATGTTTGTTCAAAACCATGTTGTTAGTAGAGCATCATCATGCAAAGGGAATTAACAGAAGAAAGATACAGAAATAATAAAGTTGACAGTTAAATGGAATTTAAGCTATACCAGGCTGTTTGTCGGCTGATCAACAATTTGAGAACATAGCTTGAGAATTCAAAATTCCCTAAAATCTGGCTTTCATGTAATTTTCTGTCAGATATGTCTTGACTTCCTGATGGAAATGGCAAAAAAAAACTTTATGTCTTTGAGTGTGGTAGGATTGTTGCGCTGAACAAGCAAAGCCTCTCAACGGGCCATTGCTGCCCATGTTGAACACAGTATGATAGTCATTTGAAGTTTCTTAAAGGATCCTTCATGATGGTCATGGGACAAAAAAGTAAGAAAGAAAATACACCTGCGCGGAGCCAGAGTTTCCGATGGGCAGTCAGTGAAGACAGGCAAAGATGAAGGCTCTTTTTGATGCTGACTGCAGCCCAATAACCATAAAACGGCATCTGAGAGACATTGGCCTATGAACAAAAAAACGTCTTCAAAGACCAATTCTCCTCCAACGTCATAAACTGGCCTGTTTGGACTTTCCAAGGAAACATCAAACATGGTATATTAAAAGGTGGAAGAAAGTGCTATTTTTATTACAAGAAAAAATCTAATCTGGATTGCCCTGATGACTACCAATGTTACTGGCATGACCAAGAGCTTCCATTGGAGATGTTTACATGGCACAGTGGAGGAGGCTCCATCAGGATCTGGGCCCTGATTTATCAATTTATCAAAAGCAAACTTGATGAGACAGTGTGCGGTCGTCCCTACACACTCTGACCCATGCATAAGACCATACACTCAGCAACCAGATGACCATTGGTCCCTTGATGTGTGATATGACCATGACAGAAACCTGAATAGACAAGGTTTTCACAGATGAGAGCACAGTTTCCAATCATCATACTGTAGCCTACATTGCAGTGTTTATTTTGCATGCATGGCTATTATCTCATTTAATCTGTGTTATTTAAATTCTTCTTTCATGGGACGATGTGTCTGGGGGGCCTGTGGCACAGACACTGTGTAAAGATATGCGCTTCGGCCACAGTCGATCCTTAAGGATGCTCACAATCTAACGCTTTTTCAAAATGTCAAACTGTCACCTGCAGGGGTTCGTGTGCTCATGGACCGGGCCCAAACTCCATCAACAGGTATCTCAATACTCTTATTTTTTCCTTTTCCTCAACGGGAAAGCTCATCACGCTGCAGCGAATTTCTTTACAAACATGGAATGTCAAAACAGGAAAAAACAGCAAGAGTGGCCAACCAACTAAAATAACACAACCATTTCTTTTTCAACAAAACAAGTTTCTTAACAATCCACAGAAAAGCCAAGTTTCAGTTATGACGACAAGCAGATATTTAATACTTGCAAGTCTATGATTCCGCTTTCCTGCAACACCATCCAGGCTATTTCTTAGAACAAGCACGCAAGGTTTAACAGGCTTCAAGGAAAAACAACAGAGACAGGTTGACATTGGTTATGGGCAAAAAATACATTACCCAGCCGCCGTCTGTCTGTCTGCTGCCCTTCTGAAGTCTTCCGTTACGACAACGCCATTTTATGTAGTGGAAGAATGTGTTGTTATCCGTGGCCGAGTGGGCATTATTTGTTCCACTAACATAACATTTACTTCTAAAAGGAGACAGGCATCTTTAGGCAAGGTAGACGCGGAGAGCAGGAGAGTTGGTCTAACAGGATACTTTATTAAAGGTTGACAGCAGGTTTCAGCTTAATAGACAACTTCTACTATCCAACACAAATGTACTTATTCATTACAATAGTTCAGATCTCATCTCAATTAACCTATGTACCTAGCCTACCCTCAACTTGGGGAAACGGGGGCCCTCCTCAACAGCTTTTTCCTCGGGCGTAAAGGCGCGCTTCTAGTGAAAGTTCTTACCTCTTATACTATCTGTGTGTGTGTGTGTGTGTCTGTGTGTGCGTGTGTGGGTGTGTGTATGTGGGGGTGTGTGTGTGTGAGTGTGTTTGTGTGAGTGCATGTGGGTGTGTGTGTGTATGTTTGTGTGTGTGTGTAAGAGTGTGCATGTGTGTGTGTATGTTCGTGTGCATGAGTGTGTGTGTGTGTGTATATCCTTTCTAAATGTCAGATCTGTGGCTATTCGTGGCACGATGTGGCAAGATATCGCAATAGTGTTCAGTGTCTGTTTACTGCTCTGTGTGCAACTTGTGAGCTGTGTGCTTGTGGCCTATAAGGTCACTGTATGACCTATGACTTTCTCTTGCTTAACTCTGTGAGTTCTGAATTAACTTCTTTTTAATATAACATAAATGTTGGAGAATACTACACAGGTCTTTCAGAACATTTTATAAACTCATACAAAGGTAAGTTTTTACACTCTGTATGTTACAAATTCAAGTATTACATGTTTTAGTTGTTCACAGCTAATTGATAACACTGAATTGTACGGAGCCCCTAAAGGGACATGGAGGAAAAAAAAAATTTTGGTTGAAAAAAAATAAAAAATAAAAAATCAAACTCGAGATACTCGAGATCTCGAGTTCGAACTCGAGATCTCGAGAACAAACTTCCGGGTCAGAATTTAACTTCCGGATCAGAGGAAAAACTAACAACAACAATGGAGCGCACACACACGTGGGGGAGATTTATCGACCTTTATTTCGAGCTTGGCCTCAAATATTTGGACATTAAATCAGTGCTTGCCAGTAGGCACGGCTTCCACATAAGTGAGAGACATCTGAAGAGGATACTGCGAGAAAGGGGACACTCTCGCCGCAAGGCGTACTCTGACCTGTCGGTCCTGGTAGATTTTATTAGCGACCAACTGCAGTACTCTGGACAGCTTCACGGGTACCGATGGATGTACGCTAAATGCAGGGAGCATGGACTGCGTGTGAGGAAAGAGGATGTGCGGTTGGTGTTGAAAGAGCTCGATCCCAGAGGAGTGGCACGAAGGCAAGCCAGACGTCTCAGACGACGAAATTACTTCTCCAAAGGGCCGAACTTCATATGGCACATGGACTCTTATGATAAACTTAAGCCATATGGCATTTGTATCAATGGAAGTATCGATGGCTTCTCAAGAAAAATGATTTGGCTCAATGCTTACACAACAAGCAGTGACCCAAAGTTGATTGGAGGGTATTACATAGAAGCAGTGCAGCGTTTAGGGGGCTGTCCCAGAGTTGTGCGCGGCGATCTTGGAACCGAAAATGGCCACGTCAGAGACTTTCAGCGTTTGCTCGTCCCCATTCAGCCAGACTGCACCATTGACAGTTACTTGGAGGGAGCCAGCACCGCTAATCAAAGGATTGAATCTTGGTGGGGTTTTCTCCGTAGGGAGTGCGTGGAGTTCTGGTTAACGTTGTTTGCAGACCTCAGAGACAACGGTTTCTTTGATGGTGGGTTTCTGGATAAAGGTCTCCTTCAGTTCTGTTGCATGGGACTCATCCAGGTGAGTCAATTAATGATATACATGTGAATGTGTATGTGAGTGAGATATGAGGGGTCCGATTAGAGGAAGAAGAGGAAAAGTAGAAAAGGGAGATATAAACAGAGTTGACAGAGAGGGGCATGAAAGAAAGAGACAGAGGTGGGGGGGGATGAGGGTGAATGCTACAATGTTGTGCTTGATTTCATTTGATAGGCTAATCGCACTAGTGGACAGGTTGCTAATGAACAGATGCTGTCTTTGAGACAAAGAGGAGTGATGCACAACACGGCTTAAAAGGTTAAAAATTGCGGTTAAAGTGGTCTTAAGTTATTGAGTCCACCCGCCACTTTGGCTGGTGAAGGATATGTGCTAATGCGGCTATTCTAGCGTCTAATAAACTTCACCGACGTTAACAAAGGAGAAGGACACGGCTCATTACATAAACTCAGTTAAATTACCTAATTTCCTGTGCACCTTCACATTAAAAGCATCACATTAGCAAAAAGTGAGTTGACTTTTATTTTGAAGCAGATAAGAACAGGAAATTAGCGCTTCACAGTTTACAGTAGCCTATAAACACATTTTGAAATAAACCATGGAAGAACTAATCCCAAAACATTCACAACAACCCATTTAATTTATCCTAAATTGTACAAATATGTATACTTATTCATTTAATCATTCATTTAATAGGATGTGTTCAATGTGTTCAATGAAATGTTCTAAACACGTTTGTTATTATTAATATAATAATTATGTGTATAAACAATATATAGATATTAATAGTATTGTTCTATGGGGGAAAAAAAGATGACATGCTCAAAGGTAATAGGAGCGACATGCAAGGGTTAGGGTTATGCAAGTTTTCGATCATACTGTGTGCTACAAAATTGATTTTTGTGCTACAGAATATTTTGCTTGCTAGCACCAGTGCTACCACTTAAAAAAAAATAAGCGTACAGCCCTAGATATGCATGTAAAGTTCTTCTTTAATGTATTTACTATTTTTATATTCTTACTTTTAACAGGATGAGTTGGATGACACTGCACAGGTTTGGAACACACACACCATCAGGCCATCCAAAAACCCTCAAGTCCCCAGCGGTCGGCCGAACGTGATGTTTGCATTACCTGACCTCTATGGGACAAGAGACTACCTTTCCCCATTTGAAGATGGTGATTTTCAACTGTGCAAAAGTGCATGTGTCTTTCGCCTGACCAAACCGTGTGATCCAGATCTATATGAACTATGCAACATCTTTATGGCTGAGTCCAATCTCACTCTACCAACAGATCCATATCAGGCAGTGAACTTGTACATGCACCTCAGAGAGGTCATCAGTGCATGTGTGTAGGTCAGAACAGATTCAACAGATAGTTGTGTCTTTTGTTGAGCTTCGAAGTAGCAGGATTTTTTGGTCACTTAAGTTATTTTACCTTGGTGTCCTTTTCCTTGATAAGTTTCCTTTAAAGTCATAACTCAACATCTCTAGCTTTTGGCAAATGTTCTATTCCTTTAAACGATATTTTAGAAACACAGAAATGAGGGGGGGGGGGGCTTTATAGACAAATCCTGAAAAAGGTAAATAAAATGTGGATCAATTTGAGAACTTTACTTGTAACAAATGTGTCACTTTTTTCAGTTAGGATTGTATTTAACAAAAAGGTATAACTGGCTTCAGTTACTAAATGTGAATACTTATTCTGAGTCTGTCATGATAGAAGATCATTGGATTTGGAATGATGAGACCAAAGAAATGTATGTATCTATCGAACTCTGAACTTTTTATGGCCAATCAGTACAAATACTGACATGTTACAGACAGGATATTATCTGAGCATTTACAACCTGTAGTTTAAAATACTGAGAGATGTGTTAAAAAATGACAACACACGCTATTCATGTTTTTGTTGAGACTGGAACATTTTTTATTACTGTAACTATATTGCTATCTTGTATGTAATCCTGGTGTGGAACTCTGAATAAACAAAAAATTGCCAAACATGTTTGGTGCTGTTTCCTGGTATTGTCAGGCCACATTTTACACTGGCCACAATAGCTTGATGAAAAACTTAACAATTATTTAATAATTGTACTTTTTCAAGAACAATTGACTTAATTGTTCTTGTAATCAGACTAGTATTACTTTTCATACCATGACAAGTTCCTGCAGTCTTCTTCTAAATGTCACAAGATGTTGCTGCGATGACAAGACAGCTGATTGTATACAGTAGGGGGTGCGGTGCGGTCGCCCTGCCGGTTCAGGTAGGATGACCTGAAACCTGTATAAAATCAGCTGTCTTGACACCACAGCAACATCATGTGACATTGAGAAGACTGCAGGAATGTTAACAGTCAAAACATGTCAAGTTATGAAAAGTAATACTAGTCTGATCACAAGAACAATTAAGTCAATTAACTATTGTAGAAAATGTGGAGGAGAAGAAAAAAAAAGGCAGTGAGGCACACGGATTACTGTTTAAACTCAATATTAATCATATGCATCATAAAATGACATGAAACAACTGCATATTAATGGGAATTATCTATGAAAACTAGTACTGTATGTTAAACACATTATTAATGGGTTTAACGCAAACCCATTTTAACATCGCAACGTTCTTTTTGGCCTAGCAAACTGTCGTTTTTTAACATGCTGTTGCAACAACTAGTAACCTTAAAGATACAACACCAAAAACTATCCCTGCGTTCCAATACCCATACAATCAACAATTTAGTATGATAGAAAAAATATTTAGGATGTCCCGATTCTTGTGGCCAGATTTAGTATTGTTATAAATACCCGGATGTCTACTACATCTACTACTACGAGATTTTTTGTATTTTAAACAGCATCCTATCTGGGCGATTCTGAGCCACAATCCAGTGCACACCGGACGTGACGTCACATCGACGAAGCCTCGAAAACAAACGGGGATGCAAGGGATATAAAAGAGGCAAGATCAAGGCGCAATATTATGATGAAATACATAAGTAAAAGCATGTCCAAAGTGTATGCGTACTGCATCCTAAGTAGATTCTTAGTATGTAGAATAGAAAAAAATCAAGTATGCGATTTGGAACGCAGGGTATACATGTAACTCGCAGTTAAGTGACTGTTCATTCAAACTGAACATTTTATTCAGTCAAACTTTACATTAAAACATTAAAATCATTTAACTGGCAAAACGAAAAAACGTCAAATAAATTTAGACTTTTATTTGGAAGCAAAGCCGGAACCTAGCTTTTCCTAGCTTCCGTCACAGGTAGCCTCTTCCGTGTGTGACCCTGGGACTACGCGGTGAAAGAACAGAAACAAAATCTTGTCATTTGCAATAGGAATACTTGTAACACTGCGCTCACACCAAAAGCTTAATGAACGTTAGTGGCGGCCGGCAGTCATTCATTTTCACTTTCCTTGCGAAGGGCGACTGGAGCACCTTGGCTGCAGCAGCGCCATAGCAACCACTGAGTGCACACAGGCGTATAGTGTGTCCACACACAGTCAATGACAAACCAACAAAACATTTTTTTAAATTAAAATAATATTACAACTTGTATTATCAAGTCATATAAGACTGCCCAAAAGTTTAAAGAATGTCCATATTCAAGTAGTTGCTGGACAGTATGTTGTCAAACTCAGTGCGAAATTCAGGGTATGAACCGTAAGTGTACGGTACTTCAAGGGTAGCTCCACAGGTATGACCAATGGGCCTTCTGCTGAGCCCGGTTTCAGCGTTGAAGCAAACCAATATTTTGTCAACACATATGACAGAAGACCCAGTGCAGAAACGCAGGATTTTTTCTGCTTGGGTTGGTTCAGCATTTTTCACATAACGTTTCAGGTGGTTAAAGGTTGTCTGTTCTCTCTGAGACAGCACCACTTTTGATGTTTCCAACAGTTGAAACACTCTTTTTCCTGTGGCCTTCTTTGACTCATATAGAGACAACACACTTTGCTTGTCTGGCAACCTTATCTGTACAAGTGCCATGGATGTGGAGAAGCAATCGAGTATATATTTTGGCTCTTGGAGAATGGCTTTGTGAGCCATTATTTTGATTGCAGGCTCCATGTTGTTCTTTGGAGGTAGGATATGGGAACCCATCCTTGTGAAAAGGTCAAGCAATTCCTCTTCATCACTTTCCTCCGTTGTGCCCTGGAGAGCTTTTTCAACAGCTGATCTCTCAACAGAAGGGAGGTATTCGAGAAATGAGCTCATCAGGATGTCAGTATCAACTGAGTCAATTCCATGGATGCAGGCTAAAATGAAAGCCTTTGAAAGCGTCACTGGCATGACACCATGTTCGAGGAATCCTTTCACCCAGATCCGACCAACTGCTTGCCATTCAACCTCAGAGAAATCTGGCCTCAGCTTTGGAACTCGCTCTGATTCCCCTTCACACTGTTCAAGAAACTGCTCCCAGAATGCAGTGTAAACTTCCCTTGACACTCCATCAGCATCAATAGCTTTTTCATTGACAAAGTCCATCTTCAGAGTCAAATTCAAAATGCTGCTGTCCATAAATACAGCCACAAGATCAGCAACCACCTTCATCCTGCAAGTTGATGCTCGTCGTGGACTCTCTGGATTTCCGGAGTTGCCAGCTGAGGTTGATGAGAAAGGTTGGCTGTATGAACTTGACGGGAAATCTTGTGGGGAGAAAGTCCGTCCACTGTCCTGCGGGAAAAAGACAATACACATTGTGAAAAGAGTGGCCAATGAGTGAAGGAAAGACCCACATATCAATACTTGTTTGTATGTTGGTGTGAGAATAGTGTATTTTGGATTAGTACACACCCCTACACATATTTAATTTTATTGTCTGAAGTCCTTATTTTGACTTCTTCAGTTTAACAGTCATTCTGCTTGTTATTTGTTTAATGTTGAAGTAGACATTATGTTCCATTTGTCTTACAAAGGCATAGAATGTGATTCATGTAGTACCTAATTTCCGCCACAGGGTGGATTTGACCTGTTATTGTACTCTCTGTCCTGTGAAACCTATACATGTAGTGCTGTACTGAGACGGATGGCGGACAGAAACATGTCTTAAAAAATGTGTCGCTATGTCTGTGTATATTTACAGAGAATCTAATAAAAGAAACAACTCTATATAAATACAACTCTTCGAGCCGCTCTTGAGTTTGATTATTCAAGTGTGCTACATTGGTGTCAAAGTAATTCCTAATGTTGGAATGCTATTTCTACTAATGAAGCTCGAAAGCTTCCCTTCATTACCCTCAAACAGCACACCGTCAGTTTATAACGCAGGCTATCACATTTCTATATCCAAATATGAGTATGTGAATGTATTTTGAAAATGGATTTGAAACACAATGAATGTACTTCTGAACATGATCTCCCTACTTTTGTCCTTTTATATCATCCAGATACACAATGTTGGGAAAAAAATGCTATGCTGAACAACTTAATTATATCTTAACAGTTCTCTAAAATCTTATACTAGTTTAAATAATGTGTTCAGGGTTTCTTGTAGTGCTTAATCTTACTTGTGCAGTTTGCAATGCTGCCTCGTGTATGGACTGCACATTTGGTGTAGGCAGGCCATTAGCTGAAGACAACAGGAGGGTTATATCCTGAATAGGTTCTCCACTCAGGTCGACACTCTGAAGAATGAATTAAGAATACAGTATTATTTGACAGCAGACACTTTGACCTACATGTATAATATGTGATTGCAGATTGCAATCTATAAAACATTTTCTAAACGAGTCTTCTTCATAAGCCAGTGTTCTCTTGAAATCCAGGAACACTGGTGAGATGGTAAACATTCCACTTACATTTTTATAAAATTAAGAAAACAGAAAAAAATAAAAATCTACATAGGAGCAGGGCGCTGAGGACGCCATGTTGCACCGCCATGTTTCTACAGTATCACAGTGTGGACAAACTTAAATTTTTACTGGTTTTAATACCTGTATTACTATTTATACTTCCTTTGCTTATTTTAATCACATTACCTGTGTGACATCCTCATTGTTGACTAAATTAAATGTTATGACATCTGTCTCATCATAATTTGCTCCACCAAGGTCATCTTCTGGATCCCACTCAACAGTGTCTGCCTCATCAGAGTTAGACTCCGATTGTGGAACTGCACTGGTCAGATCAATAGTTTCAAAGCAGGAGTCAGGGACAGCAGAAGAAGGCTCGAGATGATTCAAAACATCATCATCACTTGAATCAGTATCCTTCCTTTGGCCGATGTAGGTTTTTGTATTGTCTTTTGGAGTTGAATGAGCAGGATGTGATTTTGTTGAACCTTGTGCAGTCACAATCTCTGATGTGCTTTTATGTTTTTTGGACTTTGGTTGCATCTGGAAAAGCAGGTTCTGTAATGAAAGAAATCACATTTACTATTTTTTAAAGCTGTTATTTCAAATATGGCAGGGTGAAACACGTTTTCACAATGTATATTAAATAGTGATAAAAAATATATTGCCCAAGAAAGCTCCATTACTCTACTAAGAGTAATATTGTAATATGTTTCAGATGTAATTCATACACACACACATATTATCTACACATGTACAACAATCTATTTCCATTAGCCACAAACCTGATCAGTGAAGTCACTGTGTGATGGCCCAGGCTCCAGGTCAGCAGTAAATGCTTCATCTGCATCAATGGGAGTTACATCCTCATCTGAAGTGTCATCATCTAAGGACTGATGTGTTAAAGCTGCTTGTTTTTTGGTGCAGATGTAGAATCTAAGCAGCTTTAACTTTATCTGCTCGTAAAGACTGCCGATAGACACGTCTAAAGCAATCTCCTTCCTTTTAAAATCGCAGACAACAAAGTCAAACTCTTCCGCTCGGCCCTTTGTCGAGATCCCATCTGGGAAGAACAGCTGCTTTCCCATTTCGAGGATCTGAGACACATGTGACGCTTTGTCCATTGTCGCGTGCCTTGTCCCCCCCCCATATTGGGTCCGCACTTGACGGTATTCATTGCAAGTAAAATTAAGCCATCCAATCTCAATCTTTCTTGTAGTCTTTTCGCCATTATGTGTCTTCAGTGTCGTCATCTCCTCTGCTTTTCTCTCCAAGAGACCTGACTGTGACACTCCTTTTGTCTTCATTTTCCGTGCTCCTATTTTAGATCTTATTTTCTGTAGAAGCGTCTCTTTATCGGTGGTGCTGGTGGATTGTTGAGAGAATGAGAGGACAGCTAATCTGTCCCCATATGACATGATGTACTTTGCCATTTGCTCATCGCTCATGATGGCTAGCACTGCCTTGTCAACCTGTAAATATAAGAAGAAATACTTAATATGCTTATTTTAAACATAATTCTCACACACACGCACGCACACACACGCGCACACACACACACACACACACACACACACACACACACACACACACACACCAGAGATGGAAATGAACTTTTTTGTCCACCAGCCACTGTGGCAGGTAGATTTAAAAATCTACCAGCCACTCATCTTTTTTACCAGCCACTTTTTACACGCAATATATTTTTTAATATATGCGTTAATGGTAAACAATACAATAGTAAGAATAGCTAATAAAAGTGTTTTTCATACAAATGTTTTCCATCAGAAGTGATTTATACTGTAAGTAGGTGCTACCAAGGAACTGAGTTGCAAATGGTACAATCTTACTATATATGATACACAATACACGCCATGTTTAAAACATTTTATAATTGAACTCCATATATACTCTGGGTTCAATGCAACTTTTTTCCCCAACTGGCCTCCACACGTCAACTCGCAGATAGTATTTACCCGCGGAGCGGATCGCGCCGTAGTTCAGTTCAATATGAAAGGCAAAAAGAAACTGTGGAACTGTGCAGTGCACTTGCATCATGTTTATTATGACGAATGTATTAAATGCAAATTCGATCGGACCTGAATGGGAAGTATTACCCGACACAGTGGCGGGCGAAGTGACATAATTTACACGCCAGCAGGCAAATCTACCCGCTTAGTTATTGATTTTGTATAAAGACCATTTACTAGCGGTAGTGTTTTCAATGGTAACAAGATATGACAGAGATAAAACCCACATAGCTACTCATAAAGCAAATTAAAATATATCTGAAGCTAATTTACAACATCTCTAACAGCGTTGGACTAGCATAGATCAGAGCAGGGAAGATATGAGGGCTATGAGCTCACGTGACATTAACGCTAGTCCAATTTCTCTTAAATTAAGTTCCTGCCCACCTTGTCTCGTTGCATTCGCATGATGTCCTCTCTTGGGACCCCTCTGGACCGAAGGAAATGCTCCAAATCCTCCTCCATCAGTGTGTCCTCACAAAAAGCGAATGAACGAGGACTGCCGTTAAATTGTTTACACGTTGCTTGAAAGCTCGAAATAAAGGTCGATAAATCTCCCCCACGTGTGTGTGCGCTCCATTGTTGTTGTTAGTTTTTCCTCTGATCAGGAAGTTAAATTCTGACCCGGAAGTTTGTTCTCGAGATCTCGAGTTCGATCTCGAGATCTCGAGTTCGATCTCGAGATCTCGAGTTCAAACTCGAGATCTCGAGTTCAAACTCAAGATCTCGAGTTTGATCTCAAGATCTTGAGTTCAAACTCGAGATCTCGAGTTTGAACTCGAGATCTCGAGTTTGAACTCAAGATCTCGAGTTTGATTTTTTTTTTTTTTTTTTTTTTCAACCAAACATTTTTTTCCCCTCCATGTCCCTTTAGGGGCTCCGTAGAATTGCACTGTGGAGATTCAAAATCCAGCATTGTAAATGTGTATGTGTCATTTCAACAACTAACAACTATCTCCAGGTTGTATGTATTTCAACAGGCTGCAAATCACGACACAAAAAGCAAACTATAAAATATAATAATGTAATTTTTAAAATTTTACTCTTTTCAGATCAATGTGACTACGTGGCATGCAAGTTATCCTGAACATACAGCACTGCTGCTGAAAACAATTCTAGGGTAAAAACTAGTGTCTTTTCTTATTTTAAAGGTCGAGGTGTGTTCGCACAGGAAATATTCAAGCAAGGTGATTTCTTGCTTGAATACCGTGGTCAACTTTTTCAACGAGATCTACATAAAAAGAACTTCAATGAAACCGAATCAGTGTTCCTGTTCGATTTCGACTGGAAAGGAAAATGTTGGTGGTGAGTTGGAATTAATATGCCCTTGTTTGCAGGTGCAATTACAGGTGCTCATCGAAAAATTAGAATAGCGGGCAAAAGTTCACTTATTTCAGTAATATAACTTAGAAGGTGAAACTGATATACTCCGTAGACTCATTAGATGCAAAGTGAGATATTTCAAGACATGTATTGCTAGATTTTTGATTATAATGGCTTACAGCTTTAAAACAAAAAACAAAAATTCAAATGATCAGAAAATTAGAATATTTTGAAAAGGTCCAATATTATGGTCTCAAAATGTCACACTAAAATCAGCTAAGTAATCCAAAACACCTTTATTAAGTCCAGAGTCAACACAGTCGTCTACCGGGACATTTTAGAGCACTTAATGCTTCTTTCAGTAGACAAACTTTATGGAGATGCTGACTTCCTGTTCTAGCAGGACTTGGCACCTGCCCACACTTCCAAAAGTACCAAAACCTGGTTCAATGACCATGGGATTACTGTGCTTGACTGGCCAGGAAACTTGCCTGACCTGAACCCAATAGAGAATTTATGAGAATTTATTTATTGTCGAGACAAAGATGAGACACATGAGACCGAACAATGCAGTAGAGCTGAAGACCGCTATTGAAGCATCCTGGTCCTCCATAACACCTCAGCAGTGCCACAGGCTGATAGCATCCATGTCACGCCACATTGAGGCAGTAATTCATTCCAAAAGGGGCCCGAACGGAGTACTGAGTACAAATGGATTATTATACTTTTCAGAGAGCCGACATTTTTGTATTTAAAATCGTTTTATTATTGATTTCATATACTATTCTAATTTTGTGATAATATGAATTTTGTTTTTTTTTAAAGCTGTAAGTCAATATAATCAAAAATCGAACACTGACAGTCTTGAAATATCTCACTTTGCATCTAATGAGTCTACGTGGTATATCAGTTTCACCTTTTGAGTTGAATTACTGAAATAAATGAACTTTTGCTCCCCGATATCCTAATTTTTCAATGAGCACCTGTATATTTTTTACAATAGTTTTGGGAGAAAAGCTTTACCTGGTCTGTCAAAAAAATAGGCAAGTACATGATTAGTGTGTGTACACCTCTCACTAATACCTTTACCATTAATTTAAGCAAGCTGCCTCAATTACCTGCTTAGCTCTTGAATGAAAATTGCCATTCTGTCTCCAATATTATTTTCCCAAGGTTTGCATGTTTTTCTTTGTCTATATCTTACAATACTCGTCACTATGTACAAACCACGTAGCTTAGGCAACTTGTGCTATTAACATTGATATGCTTTTCCTCAAGTGTTGATGCATCTGTGGAAGACAAGTCCTTGGGGAGGCTCGTAAACGATGAACACAGAAAACCGAATTGCCGCATGAAAACTATTGATGTTGCTGGGATACCACATCTTTGCCTTTTTGCACTGAGAGACATTGCCCCGGATGATGAAATTACCTATAACTACGGCGATGCAGACTGGCCATGGCGCAAAGAGGTAGACATAATTAACATGGCTAACTGAATGTTGACCAGTGATTGAACAAATGTTATATTTTTCGATTCAAACTATGAAAGTGGCCAATAAAGTCGTTTATTGTTAAGAACAGTTGTAACTAAATGCACCACATTTTGTCTTAATGTGTCTCTGAGCTATGTAAAGGTTGATATATTTATTTTATCCTGCTTCCTTTTGCAGAAGAACTTACCACCTGATGTCAGTGAGCAGATAGCTAAAGACAAAAATAGATCTTAGATAGGGGTCTGTTTAAAAAACACTACTTCATCTTTTAGACACTTGTGGGTTATTTGTTCTTAATGTACACTGTAAAAAAAAATACTGTAAATTTACAGGATTTTACTGGCTACCTAATTGCATTACTTTCACAGTAATTTCACAGTAATTTCCTGTACATATTTTCACAGTAATTTACAGTAAATAATTCACAGTAATTTACAGTAAATAAATCACAGCAAATTACAAGGAAAATACAACTGCATACAGTATATTCACAGTTACCATGCCCATGGAATTACTGTGATTTAGCAATATATAGCTGTGTTATTACAGTACCTTGCAGTACATAAATTACAATTAATAGCTGTGTTTTTTAGTTTTTACTGTGAAAGTAATGCAATTAGGTAGCGAGTAATTTAGTGTAAATTCACAGTTGTCGTACCCAAATACTGTGATATAGCGATATACTGTAACTTCACAAACATGCATCCAAAGTAAAAGGAAAACAAAGAAAACATGCAATTAGTTCAATTCAACATTTTATTAATCAACATTTTAATACTTTAATAATATATATATATATATATATATATATATATATATATATATATATATATATATAATGCCCGGTCCCAAGTGGCCAGGACGAATTTGATAAAAATTCACATTAGAATACAACTCATTTTATCAATTCACATTAAAATACACAACTCATTTTATCAATTCACATTAAAATACACAACTCATTTTATCAAAATTCACATTAATCAAAATTCACATTAAAATACACAACTCATTTTATCAAAATTCACATTAATCAAAATTCACATTAAAATACACAAATCATTTTATCAAAATTCACCAAAAGCATTATGCTCTACCCACTCCCACGAGCAAAAGTTGTATACAGAATTTTTCTACGACCATCGGAAGACCAAATGGTAGCGATTTAAAGATTACATTTTTAAATTTGGAACATTTCTTCTTCTTTTTATTTAAAATGGTGCTGCAGCCCAAACCGTAAAGGGTTGGGACATGCCACTTGCATGACTAGATCCAGGTCCGTGCCTGGTACACAGACAAAACAATTCAGACATGCCGACCACTAGGTGGCGCTACAACAAAGGAAAATGCGTTTGGGGCTATAACTCCCACACCAAATGTCCGACAGTCAAACACTTTATATCCACAGATGCCCACAAGTCAGCTGCATCTTTTGAGATAGGCCACGCCCATTTGCAATAGGATCGATTTTTTGCTGCGTCGCAAAAACTGTGTCAGTCACTAAAACACACACCTCCTACAGTTTTCGCCCGATTTGGATGAAACCAAAAGCATTATGCTCTACCGACTCCCAAGAGCAAAAGTTGTATAAAGAATTTTTCTACGACAATCGGAAGACCAAACGGTAGCGCTTTAAAGATTTGCCGATTAGCTTACTTGTAATACCTTGTACGTAACTGATCATAAATCCAAAACGATACATCCTATCAAGACAACATTTTAGAAATATGGTCGTACCGTCCTAATGAACATCCTCAAAAAAAATTGGAACATTTCGCCAAAAGGGGGCGCCAAAAACACACAAAGTATACATCTCCTTATTCGCTTGAGCATCTTTCCCTGCGATTTTTTTGCCTTTTGGTCTACAACTTCCAGACAGAACATCCCATGTTCAAAAACTTTACCATGAAACAAGGGGCCGGCGCCGCGGACGACAACGCCCAATCCCGAGTCGCGTGGGAGGCTTGGCCCCCGTTCACAACACTTCAGGGTAAAACTCAATGGACCCTGAAGAATCCTCAAATGAAACCGTTCATCCTCAAGTTCTTTCCAGCACGCACGCACGCACGCACACACACACACACACACACAGTTCTAGTTTCTTTTTGTTTTCCAAAAAAAAAGACACATTACATTGACAACCATTCGAAGTCCAATATTTTCGTTAGGAGTGTGCTCACATGTGGGTTGATCAACCCACGCCTTTTCTTGGCTTTGGTGCCCGACTCCGGATTAATGCTCAAGAAGCACCTGTGAATAAACCAAGAAAACAACTTTCAGTTTTACATAGTGCATAATTTTTTCCAAGACAGATGCAGTAAACCTCACAGCCTCCACACATCCTACCTCTACTGCGCGTCTGCGTCTGACTTTTTTTCACCGACCGTGTAATCAACCTAGAGCGGCCACACCTCCAACCTCGGACGCGCTGCAGACGTACCTCAGACGGCCGTCTGCAGCGCGGCTACACTTCACTTTACCTCAGGAGGCGGCGCCTATTTTTTCAGGGAGGCGCGCGTCTCTCTCCGTTTAAACTGTTAGAGAAGTGCTCTGTTGACAGTCATACCAGCAGCATTCACGATTTCCCAGTTTCTTTCTTTCAAAATAAAACTCCCAAGAGCGAAAATGTGAAGAAAAAAATCAACGAGGCACTAGTATTACTGTCGAAACTCAATATTAAATCATATGGATCATAACATGACATGAAACAACTCCATATTAATGGGAATTATCTATGGAAACTCTTCGATAAAGATAGGGCTTTTAGGAGCAGCGCTGCAGCAGCAACAGCAGCAGTTGATGTGTGTCCGAAAAAAAGCGTGAGAGACGCAGCAGTAACGGAAGGCGACTCGCTCCAGAGGTAGACGCAGGATGTGTGTGGAGGCCGTTACACCGAAGAAGTCACAGGCACAGTGATATTATCAACCACTAGAGACTGCTGTTCATCACAGAGATGAAAGACAATTTAAGTCAATTTACTTTTTTGGTTCAACTGTAGCCTTAACTAGAAAGCACTGTGGGAAACCCTGCAGTACAATGTTCATTTGAATGTTACAATACCTTTGGATAAACTCCAAAGTGGAGGAGGCCTCCTCAGGGTACTGCAAGTTGAAGCAATAATAGCTTGCAAAAAGTGCAGCTACTCCATTGATGAAGGAGTGGTGTGGTCCCACGACAACCTTCTGTTCAATGCAGAGCATCCATGCAGTCGGCTTCATCATGTCACCTGAAAAGAACAGAGAACACACATGAAGAGCTGTTGTAAAGAAGTTGGGTGCTATGAGCAAGGAGAGAAGTTTCAGCAACCTTAAATGTTTTCACAAATTGTTACCCACTTACTGATGCTCGATGGTGTTGTGCTCCTGATGGAGACTGCAAGGCAGCGCTGCCTGGAAGGCCCTAACCCTAACCTTAACCAGACAGCGCTGCCTTGAAGACTCTGTTGGGTGCACAAAAAACCCTTACGCATCATTGTTACTTATGTAATTAATTGTCTATTGCACAACTCAAACCATTAAGCCCTTCTTTGCTCTCCCAATTTTCAAGTGTCCAAAATTTGTTTCTCAGTTCTAGAGCAAATCTAAGTCAATACACTACCCTGGAATGCTGTATAAAAGCAATCCGTTATCTCTAAAACCATCTAGCAGCACTACTGTTGAAAGATGCTGAATCCGAAAAGATGGAGACAAGCAACACTATTGGAAAAACATGTTAGACCACTGATGAGCATGTTCTGTCAAAATATTGTGTAGCGGCTTTTGTTTATTTAAAAAACAGATGGTACAATATAAAATCCAGATATCAACAGTACCTTGGACAATCAAGCAGGGGGTGCTCGGCAATGGCACTGTGCCCTCAACATCAGCAGCAGTCGCACACGGCTGTAAAGTAAGACGTAATTGTTACATTCATATATTGTAGCAAAGATTCAACATGGTGCATAAGACGTTCCACTGGTCCCACTGAGTTTGAAGTTAAAGAGTGGATTCAACAATTCCTTAGAACGATTGTTGTCAGAATCAGTGAAAATATCCTCATGATCCACTACCTGTGTGTGCAACCCCCCTTTGTTTACATGCCCGTTTACAGAGAGTAAGATGTGTATCAACTAGAGGTGGGCATAGATTAATTTTTTTAATCTAGATTAATCTAGATTAATTTTGGAATTAATCTAGATTAATCTAGATTAAAATGGCTCATTTGAATTCATTCATAATATGTGTGCTCCCTAAATAATGACTCAAAGTAAGTCTTTGAGAACGTGTTTCTCAAGCCAGGTGGCGCATCAGACCAGGGGCTCATCTCCTGTTTCCAACATGCATCACAAACTGCTTGAGGAAGCTGTTCTACTATGATAATTGGTGATGAAAATAAATAATGTTCAACAAGATGTTACTTAGTAACAAGTAACCGGCATCGGACCTCTTTTTTCAGTAACAAGTAATCTAACGCGTTACTATCTCCAAACCAGTAATCAGATTAAAATTACTCATCAAAGTCACTGTGCGTTACTTTTTCTGTAATTTTCCTTAGTGAAACATTTTACATAACTGCACAAATGACTGCGATTGCGATTTTATGTAAATAAATGTGCACGCATGTGTCTCTAAACGCTCCAACTGCTCCAACCGCTCCTCTCGTCTTTTTGGTAGCGCCCCTCGTCTCTGTCATGCAGCGTGTGTGTGTGCGCCTGTGTCTGTGTGTGTGTGTATGTGTGCAGCAGCATTACGGCCGAACTGTGGCGCAAAACAAAGTTTCCCCCCCGATGAAATATAGCGTCTGCTATGGGGATATTTAGGATTCGGGTACGGTGACGTTGACGTTGAAGAGATAGAAGTGTTTAAAACTTGGAAACTTATAGTCACGTGGCGACCGGTGGCCACACACACCCACCCTGCGTTCCAATACCCGATTGTGTCGTGGGCAAGTGATGGAGAGAGAGAGCGGCGGGTGTGTGAGAGAATAAAGGCTCCTCAAGTGTCAACAACGGCCCCCGGCTATTATTATCTCCCCTGAGCCGAACAGGAGGTGGAATAAGAGATTAACGGCGATATTTTTTTTATCGCCGATAAGAGTCTTGCATTAACGCAGCACGTTAACGCCGATAACGGCCCACCACTAGTATCAACACATCGTGAGGATCTAGTAAATGATTTTGACAATCTGATTTTGACAACAAACGTTCTCCAGAATCACTGACTCCACGTTGTGTGAACATGTGAATGAATGTGATTACCGGTAAATGTATACAAGTGCGAAAGATAACATAATAGTACTGTCTAATACAATCACAACCTGCTTTTTTAAATTTTCAAACAACTTACATCAGCCTCAAGCATGATGGCATTCTTTGGTTCCTTGAAATATGCCATCAGTAGCAGAAGGACACATGCAGCCTTGTCTGACGCCTCTGGCTCGTATTTAGCGAGGACGTCCTGGATGCCTGGATAACGGCTGAGTTGTTGGCAAAAGCGAATTATGGTATTGCCCTTGCTGTTCATAGCCGCTTCATACTTTTCTTGTATGGCGACATCCGTCAGCAGAGTGAAGTGGCAGATAAGGCCTCTGTGTGAGAACAGGAATGGCCATTCCTCCTTAATCTCAGCAATGGCTGGTGCAGGCACCCTGTTTATATACTGCCGCTGTGCGACGTAGGTCCGCTCCATGAGATGATCAGCCGTCTCTGCCCCTCCCATCCCTCCCTCTGCATACATGTTTAGTAATTGCCTTTTTTTTTTCTTCTAAGGTTGCCTCCGTTTCTCCCGCAGGAAGTTCTTCCGGACACCACCTTACACAGCCATACTGATCTATGGGCCCTCTGGCCATTACCAGAGCCCCCTCTGCCGCCACAATGCAGGGCCTGCGCTGCCTGCGTCGCCGTGTTTCAATTGATTGTTTCCTATTTTTGTATTCGACTCTTGTTTTGAGCTGTTGAAGGAGAGAGAAGCTGCCGTCTCCTAACATGTCTCCCTGTTGTCCTACATCAGCAAAGCTTTTTGGCCATTCTCTCACGATGCTGCGGGCGATGCTGTGGCATGTAGCTCTTGTTGGGTTTTGCTCGTTCTCTAACATTTGGTCCACCACAGTCTTCACCATATCTCTCCTTTCCCCTGGTGATGGTCTTTTGTGATCTGCCGTCGCTTTGCGAATTGCTGCTGGCATCTTGTCCCATCTGACCCGGAAGTCAGCACACCATGGCCTGCCAGGCCGTGTGGGTGATGACAAAGGAGATATTAAGCTCTCGCTTTCGGGACTTGATGACTGGGCATAGGGAGTGAGGGGTGGAGATTCAACAGCAACATAATCCACTAATTCAGCCAATGGAAGTCCTAGAAGTGAGAAAACAACATTATTATAGATAGAGGTAGAGCAAGAAGTAGATCCGGGTCGGATTCAAACCCAGGTCTGCTGTGAAGAGGTATGAGCCTCTAGGGGGACGATCTAACCTTTGTGCCACTAGCACCCCTGAAATTGTAAAGGGGCACTGTGTAACATTTTAAGTAATTTATTAGCTAAAATCAATATCCTCATTCACAAATACGTCCTCATTGGTGTAAAATCACCTCTGTCAATAATCTGAATTATCCTCCTGAGTGGAGAATTTCAAATATTAATATACATTTTGTACATTGAGCAGGCAGGTCTTATGGAGGCAGGGCTGGACTGGCCATCTGGCATACCGGGCAAATGCCCGAGGGGCCGGCAGCCTTTTGGGCCGGTGAGGTTAAAAAAAAAAAAAAAAAAAAAAAAAAATTAAAATCTTTTTTTTTTTTTTTTTTTTTTTTTTTTTTGGACCCTCGGCTGTGTGACTCGGCCCGGCCCGGCCAAGTCACACAGCCGAGGGCCGAGGTCCCTTCCCTCTCGGGAGTGCCATGGACATATAAATGTGCGTGCAGGCTGTCAACTTCACCTGAAAGTTACCAGGCCATTACTCATTATGATTGGTTCTAGGCTAGGCCTGGCCCAATCACACACACAGCAGAGGGCTGCCCATTCAGAGGCTGCATTGAGTTGTATTATCACGCATTCAACTTGTACTCAGTAATTATGAGCATCTGACGATGGTCAGTTTTACATTCAGGGCCGTCGGACTGCGGACAGGCTTGGGGGGGCCCAAGGCAGAGGGGGGCTGCACCCAAGAAAAAATAAATTATTTTTTTGATTTATATTAATTTTACTGGCTCAATATAGGCCCCTGATCTTTGAAGGCCCCGACATTTTTTATTTAGGGGCTATGAAGATCAGGGGCCTATATTGGGCCATTAAAAAATACAAACGAAGGGAAAAAATTCCCGAAGCTGACTGGATTTTTTAAACTTTCTTCTTTCTGCTTTTTGGTCATTCTGTGTCTTTGAATCATTCCAGAAAATAGTACTAAATAGCTTACATAGGAAACAGTTGATTTAGCCTTTGTTTTCTCCTCAAAGTGCACCAGATTGATGAATTTTACTTTAACATTTAAAAAAATATCTTCCGGGGGAGCATTCCCCCGGACCCCCCTAGAAGGTCCAGGGTCCACGACACAGTCTCCCAAATTCCTGTGAGAAACACTGTGTGTGTGTATGTTTATTAAGAGTCATTAGACCAGGGGTTGTGTTCAAGTACGCGTAATAATCTGGTCATTCATCAATAGAAACATTGTGTTGTTATCTGGCTCAGAGAGGGACCAGTCACTCATACGTTTTGGACTATAGACAAACAAAGCTTTTACATGTTTGTATTGTAAGACCGCCTCTCAGAGAGCCCATCAGGACTTTCTGTATAGGGGCCCAGAATTTGGTGCAACACCCCTTCCTCCGCATATCGTATAAACGGTGGGCTGCCATGGCCAAAAATGCCAGGGCCGATTTTTTGTCCCAGTCCAGCCCTGTATGGAGGCATCCATGTTTTTGGACTGTCATCAGGTGCATTGATTAATTTAGAATTGTTCTTGTCCTTGAAGGCCACTGTAGCTTCTGTTATTATTCTAAAGGGGTGGGGTTACCAAAGGAGCGTTGCAATCTAGAACTTTCCAGAACTTTCTTGACGATGTCATATTACACACTGCACCTTTAAGCTATTTGAATGATTCAACTATAAAAATAATAAAAACCATGGCAGTGTATATTTGGATTTACCTTTATTCTTAATGCCATTCAGTAGTCTGCGACACTGGATTGGTCTGAGGTATTTCTCCAGGTCCTTCTCTTCCACCAAGGCAAGGTCTGCCCTGGTCTCCACGCCAAGCTCCTCAAACACTCCCAACAGAGAAGTCAGTGTTTCAGTAGAGAGGCCCGGTAAAAATGAAAATATTTCCTCCTTCACCTCTTCCCGATTCATTATCTAAAATAACAAACCAGAATCAAATCATTATTAAAATGTTCTGCCAGCTTTAATAATTGTTCCTTGGTACAATTATCAAATAACTCCTCTGAAGGAGCCTCAATAAACTCCTCTAGTAAAGATCCTGTTCACTTACCAAAAAGTAGAGGACAGTCTGGTCTGGACAGTACAAATTGACTTACGATATTACGTTTTACCAAAAAGTGTGGTGAAGAAAAAAAATTAAATAAAAAATCACTAAAAAGTTTAGATCCAATTGTCCACACTACAAAGTCAAAACATCTTACGTCTTTCTTTGCACTGATGGTCTCGTTTGCTGTTAAAGGTAATTTATGATTATCAGAGGAAACATTCATTAATTTCATTTTCCTTTATTTATTCTCGAAAGATCAATTGAGGGTTACCCTCTTTTACTATGACGTCGAGACAGATTTTATTAACCTTTATTTATACAGGTAAAAATCTCATTGAGACCCAGGGTCTCATTTACAAGAGAGACCTGTTCAGGTAGGCATCAGCAGCAACACAAAGTTACAGACTAACTGAACATACAGGAGACACAACACAGAACACAAACGGTAATCCAATAGAGAGGCCCGGTAAAAATGAAAATATTTCCTCCTTCACCTCTTCCCTATCTAAAATTACAAACCAGAATCAAATCATTATTAAAATGTTCTGCCAGCTTTAATAATTGTTCCTTGGTACAATTATCAAATAACTCCTCTGAAGGAGCCTCAATAAACTCCTCTAGTAAAGATCCTGTTCACTTACCAAAAAGTAGAGGACAGTCTGGTCTGGACAGTACAAATTGACTTACGATATTACGTTTTACCAAAAAGTGTGGTGAAGAAAAAAAATTAAATAAAAAATCACTAAAAAGTTTAGATCCAATTGTCCACACTACAAAGTCAAAACATCTTACGTCTTTCTTTGCACTGATGGTCTCGTTTGCTGTTAAAGGTAATTTATGATTATCAGAGGAAACATTCATTAATTTCATTTTCCTTTATTTATTCTCGAAAGATCAATTGAGGGTTACCCTCTTTTACTATGACGTCGAGACAGATTTTATTAACCTTTATTTATACAGATAAAAATCTCATTGAGACCCAGGGTCTCATTTACAAGAGAGACCTGTTCAGGTAGGCATCAGCAGCAACACAAAGTTACAGACTAACTGAACATACAGGAGACACAACACAGAACACAAACGGTAATCCAATAGAGAGGCCCGGTAAAAATGAAAATATTTCCTCCTTCACCTCTTCCCTATCTAAAATTACAAACCAGAATCAAATCATTATTAAAATGTTCTGCCAGCTTTAATAATTGTTCCTTGGTACAATTATCAAATAACTCCTCTGAAGGAGCCTCAATAAACTCCTCTAGTAAAGATCCTGTTCACTTACCAAAAAGTAGAGGACAGTCTGGTCTGGACAGTACAAATTGACTTACGATATTACGTTTTACCAAAAAGTGTGGTGAAGAAAAAAAATTAAATAAAAAATCACTAAAAAGTTTAGATCCAATTGTCCACACTACAAAGTCAAAACATCTTACGTCTTTCTTTGCACTGATGGTCTCGTTTGCTGTTAAAGGTAATTTATGATTATCAGAGGAAACATTCATTAATTTCATTTTCCTTTATTTATTCTCGAAAGATCAATTGAGGGTTACCCTCTTTTACTATGACGTCGAGACAGATTTTATTAACCTTTATTTATACAGATAAAAATCTCATTGAGACCCAGGGTCTCATTTACAAGAGAGACCTGTTCAGGTAGGCATCAGCAGCAACACAAAGTTACAGACTAACTGAACATACAGGAGACACAACACAGAACACAAACGGTAATCCAAAGTGCACAGATACACAATATACAATGAGAATACACAACAAGCTTACAAAGAGACAACAACAATTAAAACATTCAGATCACTTGAATAAAACAGAACAATAGCCTAATTAAAACAGTTACAAGTGGAGTGGGGCTGATTCAAAATAATAACTTTAAATTGGTTAACAGTTATGAGTGTATTTATTTTAATTTGATGTTGTAGGCTGTTCCACGAGTCAGGGGCACTGTGGCTAAAAGCAGTTTTACCAAGCTCAGACCGGGCGTATGGAACATATAACATGAGCATTTCAGTTGAGCGGGTTTGATAAAGGCCATCTGGAATATGCAGCATGGTTGTCAAATAGAGTGGCAGCTTTCCGGTCAGGGCTTTATATATAAAAATATGAGGCTGTTTAAAAGATATTTAAAAGTTACATGTAGTGGCTTAAACTGTTAATGTATTTAGGGTTGATTTTAGTGCATGCCATGTTTGAGGAGCACATCTGGCATTTAATTTATGCAATGGTGAAAAAAATTTGTAAAAGAAAAGAAAAACTGCAGAAGCCACATTTGCATCCCTAGTTCAAACCGTCTCTAAAAATGAATGGTGGAGAGCAATAAGTGACAGGTCATTGACTCTGTAAGCTGGAAGAGGATAGTAGTCAAGCAAATCTTCATGCTTGATGCAAACAATCCTCTGGAGCTACTCCTAATTCACAGTAGATGCCCATGTCTCTCAACTTCACAAAAGTGTGTTTCTCCATCACAAAGTGCACAGAATCCTGGAGAACAACGACAAGGTTAATTTTCCCAACATTAAGTTCTTCGTCGTTGTTCCCAAGCAAAACCAACATCCCTTTTTTGTACACTGTGCCTTTCACTGTGACATTGTTACAAGCCAGTGCAGACTGTGACTCAAACTCATAACTGGCAAGAGATGCCCTGATCCTGTCATTGTAATCATTTACATACAACTCTGTGCCCTTTTCTACCTGGATAAATGGAGGGAAAAGTTTGCCTGCACTAAGATAGGCTTGCAGAAGTTGGTGTCTCTCTGCCAGAGTCTGACAAATACTTTTAAAGTTGTGTAACTTTCTGGCACACTGCTTGAAAAAAGTGTGTTTGCTTTCAAACCTTAGAGTCCACAGGCGGATAAGTGGGCCAAAGTGCATGATGAGCTCTGGATAGTGGCACAAATAATGGTGCTTGGGCTTCAGGGGATGACCAGGGAAGAGCTGTTTCCTGTACCATATGTACTCTTCAATGATGACTTTCAGATATGCTACTTGGCCTGCTGTAATGGCTGGTGCACAGACAAGTTCCACTATCTCTCTCAGCTGCAAAATGAGCTGCCATACCTTGTTGTCAGCCGGATCTTTAATCCTGTCACCTATTAGTAGAGGTAGCAATCTAAGAAAGCACCAGTTTTGAACTGCGTGCCCACTTAATCTCTCGCCTCCAGGAGAGAGGTCTGCCGGCTTGTCCTTGCCATCATTTCCTTGGTATTTGAATTGGTTCTTACACCGATTTAACTGCAGGTAAGTAAAATGCTTCTCCTTGACTAAATGACCAATAAACAAAGCAAGGTCATAAGAGACGATACCCTCAAACAAATCATGGCCAAGGCATGGTGGAAGGCCAGGCTGGCAAACATGGAAATGTTTTAGTTGGTTAAAAGGAGAGTCAGACTTGATGCCGCAGACTGAGTCAGTGCCACTAGTTTTTAGATGCTGCAAGTGACTTTTGTAGGCCTGCACTGTTCTTGTGATTCCACACAAATGTGCTTCTTTCATAAATGCATCTCTGTCTACCTCACAGTAGCGACAGAAACGATCAGCCCTACTGAAATTTTCTAAAAAACCCCCAATACAATGGGATCCCAAGTTGTCTCCTGAAATGGCAACCAAAGTGCCTTTTACAACCCTGCCTTCACTTAGCACAATACCTCTCTCCTCCAGGACTTTGAGGTCCTTGATGAGTGGTTCAAAAACTTTGTTCATCCCAAAGTATTTAAAGTCCTGCTCCCTGCATAGAAGGACAAGCTGCATCTGATCTATAGTGGATCTATTGTGAGGTAAAATGTCAGTCAGCGTTGAGTAAACAGCTAACACTTTGTTTTTTTTTCCCTGATCCAAGAGGGTTAACGACCTCAAACGCATCTTGGTATAGCATCAAACCAACCGAGGAAGGCTCAGTTTTTAACAGCAGATTACTTTGAACTCCCTCTCCATCCCTAACATCCTGATAGACGTTAACAACAGAGGGTTGCAAACGTGTTGCCGCATACTGTTCTCGTACAGACTCACTTTTAAACAGTGCAGCCAATGTCTCCTGTACAGGTATGTACTGGGCAAAGCGCTCTTTGCCATTTTCATCATTTCCCAAGAACACAGGCACAGGCTCAACATAGTTGAAACTCTCTTTAAAAGCACCCTTTCTCTTATAGTCTGTGCTCAGAACTCCCCTGTTATAGAGCTTGAGTAGATCCCCTCTGTTCAGTTCATCAATAGTGTCGCTTATGGTGGCCTCCGGAATACCAAGTACCTTCAATTTTTCACTTAGAATGTTAAGCAAATGTGACAGGCCAATTTCATGGGCATTTTGAAAGTCCTCAATGATTGTTTGTATTGTACTTGCTGGTAACAATAGCTTAGCTTGTAATGAGAAGTGTAAGGTTTTGTAAAAAGAGGGTTTCATTCACAGCCAATTGCATTTCTAGTTCAGGTTGTTTATCAGAGCTATCTAAACACGAGTGACTAGGTTCAGGCTGACACAAAGGCTCTGCAAGAACCGATTGACTCACAGTTTCTGCGGGAACAGACTTATCTAGAACCGAATCATCTACATCCTCTAAACGTCTACTTGGATGTTTCCTGGAAACATGTGAGGCAAAACTGGACACAACTGTAAAGCTGCAGTCACAACCTCTGAATGGGCATTTGATTTCCAATCCTTCTTCTGAGTGTGAATTCAAATGCTCTAGAAGGGAGGTTAACGTTTCACACTTAAATGCACAAGACTGAGCCAGACACTTTAAGGGTGTGGACAATGGCTTGCAAGATCCTGGTCGTTTATGGTCTCTAAACATATGCGTTTTCAGAACAGTGGCTTTGCGGTACATCCGAGTACAGTCAGGCACACCACACAGATAGTGATAATTGGGAGTGTTACTGTGCAACTTTGCGTGCTGAATAAACTGAACAGCAGTCTCAGACACATGCTCGCACAGACTAAATTTACAGGGGAACATTGTTCACCCAAAGCAATAAATGAACTAGCTGGAAGGGGCATTAATGGACCATAGCTATCAGCTACCTACTAGGTTACGTCTGGTTAAATGAGGGAAATGGACTGGTAAAGCCGCATCTCTATGTTGTAGGCCGATGACTTGCAGTCAGTAACCTTCACCTTTGTTCTCTTTTGGCCCCGGATGGCGATAAAAAAAGAAAAGGGTGGAAATGGAAAAGAAAAAATAAGGATGGGATGACAGCAGCTGTTGAAGGTCGTAGCAATAACACACAAAACCTGTGGAAGAGAAAAAGAACGCGTTAACATAATGACACAAACACTTCCAATGCATGCAAAGTGATATCTAAAAAGGGGTTGCCAAGTGCATCTTTAAAATTGTTTCAATAGAAAGCACTTAAGAATATAAACAAGATGTTATTTCATGTAGACTAATGCATCGTTAGTTCAGACACATTTTGCAGGGATTATTTAAATCATATTACTGGTGTGATTTTATGCAAAAAAAAAGAAAAAATTTAATTGAGGAGATTTGAAATATATCGAGATATATATTGTGTACCGAGATAGTCCAAAAATAGTAAGATATTGATTTTAGCCCAAATCACCCAGCCCTGTTACAATGAATTCATATAGTAATATTTGTAATACTACACAATTTTTAGCTAACAAGTTTACCTCTGTGCCTCTGGCCAGGAATGCGAAATGCAATACGATGGCGATGCCTTCAATGACGCTCAACAAAAAACCTGGGAACAAAGAAAGAACACATTAACATATGACACACTAGGGCGGTCACTGTTTACTCTAAATTGGAATATTCGTTCGAAGGTGGGGTGAAAAGTTAATACTCAAACTGTAATTTCCGTTCGATGTGTGTGCTGCAGTTTCATAAGAATATCAGACCATTCAATGTAGTTTCCCTTGTGATCCAGCAGAGGGCGCTTTCTAACTTTATCTATGAGTTTGACCTATTGTATACACCCTGTTGACCTATCAGTAAACCAAACTAATGTTAATCATGATGTTAATCTGTTGCTTGGCGACCAAAATGGACCATAGTGAGCAGTGACTTCCTGGACGATCACCAAAACATAAGAACAGCAGCGTGTGGGAGTGTTTTGAGGTTAGATTCTCTGCCCGGCCCGCGGACAGGAGCCGGGTAGTTTTCTATTTTTTTAATGTTATATTCACAAAAGTGCGAACACGGCGTGCCCTGTGGTTCTAACAGAGGCTGTGTTACATGCTCCTGTGCACCGCTCATTAAAGCTACTACGAGTAACATGGCAGGTTGGCGACCCCTTTTGGACAAAAGCGGTGGTATTTTTACGACGCCCGCTGTCGCAAAGCTGTTTTCTAGCGCGTGCCAGGCGTGCGTGTGTGAACTGAGAAGGGCGCAATATAGTGCATGTCCGTGTGTTGAAAGTGTGAGGAATCTTTTCGGCTCCGTGAGAGTGGTTAGTGACACTAGTGTCAGCAGTGTCACCTAACTACTCTCTCTCACGTCCTCACAGAAAGCAAATGAACGAGAGACGGCAGTTAGTATGGATCACGATGAGGTAATGTGTTTGTGTTGTTGATGTAAATAATGACTATTTCAGATAGGCGAATGGTTTGATGATGGTGAAGCAAAGCAAACTTTGTGTTAGTACCAACCGTTCATTCATTTAGGAGTAAACACAGTCTAGTAGTTTGCTCTCGTGAAATTGCTTGGCAACGCCCTCGTCCCGCCCGTAGCCTATATCACTCTCCCTTTTAGCTTTTCTTCATTGCATTCTCTTTTTTTTCTTTGATGGTTCAGCCCCGTTATCAGTCATTATGACGACAAACAACTGTCTCAAACAAGGCTCCCGCTCCCCTTCCCTCACCTGGAGGGATAGGCTTCTCAAATCGCGTTCCTGCGCCACACTGAAATCTGCGACCAATATGGATATGTGACCATAGAGCATGCGCGTGTGAACCGAAAATCGGACTGGGTGTACGACCAGATCAAATGCACTAATAAAAACTATATAAAAACGTCTTTCTTTGCACTGATGGTCTCGTTTGCTGTTAAAGGTAAAAGATATTTAAATGTTACTCTTAGCCGCTTTAAGGTCTCATCTGAAAATTTTCGGGTTTTAAATCAGGCTTGTGCCTATAAAAAATACAATTAATAAATCAGTTTAATTTTTATCTATTTATTTTATATTAATAGAACGGGCCGGGCTCGGACAGAACACTCGGGGGATATATTTGAATATATTCGAAGGAATAACGGGTAATTTAAAATTTGTTCTCACTTCATTTCTGGAAACAGCCCAATGACACAAACTTTTAATGTTAAAAAAACAGACAACCCCTGCTATTTTGTGTTACAATATATTGATATAATATTATTTCTAACACTACACAATTTTTAGCTAACAAGTTTACCTCTGTGCCTCTGGCCAGGAATGCGAAATGCAATACGATGGCGATGCCTTCAATGACGCTCAACAAAAAACCTGGGAACAAAGAAAGAACACATTAACCTATGCCACACACACACTTCAAATGTTATAATAAAGAATATCTCAGAATAAATGTGTGGAGTCAATGCAACAGACAGCACCTGATAGACCAGATTCAGATAAGTTAAAAAGGTGGAAAATTAACATTTCTTTTTCATCAGTCAACTCTGCAGTGGATTTTTCAAACAACATGGCCAACAACTGTGCCAAAAGACAGATAAGCAACAACTGAACCGCACAAATGGCATTAAAACATTGCATAAATCAGGCATGAATTTAATTTTTGTGATTTGAACATGTAAAAGAAGCAATTTTTTATCATTTCAGTTTAGATGAATATAATAAAATTACCAAATAAGTGAGTCTTGACTCTACCGAGTTCCCATACACAGTTTGTAGGTATTTACCAAGAAAAACATTATGAAACAGCTTAGAAAAACGGTAAAATGGCAAAAACCAGCTTGTTGATAAAACTTTTGAAAGTGAAAGAGAGAAAAGACATTAAATAATACAGAAAATAACATGGACCCTCAAATCAATCACACCAAATTCCCTTAGAATAAATTATTAAGATTGTGGCAAACAGGCTTTGCATTTTCATTGCTACACAACCAATCAATCAAACACAGTAACACTCTCTAGTCACCCATAGTTTCTCTCTTGCTCACGCTCACACAAACTCACACAACTCAGCTGGCTGGAACATAACGGTGCAAAATATGAATATGAACAGTTGAGTGTGTTGTTTGGCACTCATCTGCTATACTCACTACATTTACTTCAGGTGTGTCGCCCAGAACACCGTGCACCATTTAAAAAACGTGAAAACAACAATAGCCAAAAGCATATTATTAATTTGAGGTGACACGTAGCCTAGTTACAATCTGCAAATCGTGGCCATTAATCAGCGTGCATAAGTAAGGGATTGTAGTGCTTTTACATAATTCACCTATGGAACTGAAGTTCCGGGGTTCCGGGGGGACTGTTATGACTGGGGGAATTTCCTGTTTTGTCTTGTTGGCGTTTTGAGACTATCAGGAGTTTACTGTCTGCTCCGTTGTTGTTACTCGACAAGTGCATTAATGTCATTAAAGCAGTTAGCTCCGTCTTTTGACACTCCGCCTCCGACTCCCGTCTTTACACGCCACAGGATAATGTATAGCGAACGGGTCTCTTTACTAGAAATAAGGAACAAGCTGAAGCAGCTTGTTCAGCTTTACCCGTTCGCTAAACATTATCCCGCTTATTACATGGCTAAGACAAAACATAAAGCAATTTATTGAAGCAAAAATGTTGTTTTAACAGCCAAAAACAGTCCGCTACACGGTCGGAACTTACTCAATAACAACATAACAATATGTCAAGCTGCGGCCAACCTAGAAGAGTTAAACAAAAAACAACTCGTTTCCCTAGAGAGCTTGTCTGATAACTGCGGGGAATTGTCTGCTCGCCCCGCTAGACTGTCTGCTGTTAGCCACAGAGCTACTGTTATGCTAACACAACTCAAGATTCGCACACTGTACACACAGTAAATACAATCGGCCAATATGTTTAACAAGGGCTCCATCTAGCTAACAAAGCATTATCCCCCAAAATCAATCAACACAATTCAAGGAGAAAATGACTGCCGTACATTTACATTGCGGGCTGCAGCCTGAAGTTACTGTGGCTAACTGTCAGTATACGGCCAAACGTAGCCTACTCACGTCGTGTTGACGTCTGTCGGACATTAACCATGACTCCTGTGTTCCCTGCTCTCCTGATACATGCAAAGTCATGTTGAAAAAGTATTCCATTGTTTTCTGAACGAGTAGTAGCCCTGTTTTGTGGACAGGGCTACTACTCGTTCCATCAAAACTTTGACGTAGGTCCTCCTTAGCAAGGGTCATGTTCGTCTTGCTGGAAATAACATACCTGTAGAATGCTGTGATTTACACAGGATTCTCTAAGTGCCATGTAATAAGTCAATACAATCGGCCATATAAAACAACGGTTCGCACACTCCGTGTATGTATTTATAAAAGTGGCACATTAACACCGTAAAATAATAAAACTGCGGCTATTTGCACGCTCCGATAACTTGTAAAGAGGAAAAAAGTTCCCCGCAGACACGCTTGATGACTGATGTCCCGCCCTGATTGGCCAAATGACCGTCAACAACTCAATTATGATATGAGTTACCATCTATCACTCATACTCAGTCCCTATGGTCACCCCCCCCCCCACACACACACACACACAGTGCTGGCAATCAGACCCAACTCCCCCAAATATTTTCTTAATCACATTGTTGGTCAATTTTGCTTAAAAAATGGCCACTTTCGCTGAAACGTGACTAGTTTATAGCAAATACACAAAATACAGCAAGTCAGCATCATACTTAACACATTAACAACTGCGCAGCGGCAGAACATAAAAAAGTCAAAAATTGTACTCCCTGACACTCGAACATAGCTGGGTCTGTCTGAAATAAACACAATTGCTGGCTGTAGGCTACTTGTGGGAGTCCAAGGCCGATAGACCGACAGCATCCAGAGGCACGGACAGCTAATGCTAAAGGCCGCAGCGCGGCAACTTGCTAAGCACCCCGCCGCTGCGGCAGCAGCAGCTTTTAAAAACGCGGGCTCTGTGGTGGAATCCTCCGGCAAAAAGGCGGTTGAGAGCTAGCCAACTACGTCTCACACAATCAGATAGCTTGTGCCTCACATCTAAAAGTGGAGCTAAAATACCACAACCATGATCCAAAATAATGTCGGATATTTTTTAAGCTACTGACACAACCAACAAGATGTAAAGATAGCCCATTTGTAATAGCCTACAATATTTTAGGCAGACATTTCAAAAAACACATCAGTTCAACAGACAACATTTTCTTCTTACAGACTATCTGCCATCACATTTAACTGCATGAATGAAAGAATAACGTGTATTTTGCTAAGTTAAAGGGAAATATTGACGATATATTTCTCATCAGACAACACTGCTGGGGAGGACCTTAGCAAGCTAACCAATGTGACACTATCAATCCAATAACTTGTGCCTCACATAACATATAATGATAGCTAAAATAACCCAGTCATTTACCGACGAAATCAACCATATCGGGTCAACAATATTTGTAATAATTCCATATGTTAGGCTTTAGACACATTTCAATGTTCATAAAGAAATTTAAAAAATCATGGAAAAAATGTACACATAATATTTTCAGACTAATTGCCAACACATTTAACCGCCTATTAATGCTAAAACTGAGAGGGACTTACCTTATCAGTGAGTGATGCTTCTTCCTCCGCTGTCTTCACTTGGGGCGAATGGCAGAATAACTGCTGGTTCTCGACGGTTAAAAGTCGCGGGACCTCCCACAATGCAGTGCGTTAACATAATTTACTGTGTTTTCACAGGGAATGGCCTGAATACAGGATTTAACTGTGAAAAACTACAGTAACATGTTGTGAAATCCTTGTAATGCAAATATCACAGTAAATAACAGTGAAATTTGAAAGTACTGTATTATATTGTGAACATTACAGTTAGAGCCTGTAAAGTGATTTTCACAGTAATTTATTGTGAAATATTACAGTTAAATATTGTGAAATCCTGGTAATTATTTACAGTGTAGTATATAGTGCGTGTACCTGTTTGTTTGTTTTTTCAAATATTTAGCAGGCATTTGGGCTTACTGTGCAGTGAAACTAGTTTGTGATTAAAAAAATCAACGTATGGGCCTGTTCACATGGTTATAAAGATATGCCAACTATAGTATAACAGTGTTTTACACTCCACTGGGGAGTATTACGCTGTCTAACACTAATGTGAATGACACAAGAAGACCAAATTGCACTTGAACATGCATAAGCAGCTATACTTTAAAAAGAAAACAAACAGAAGAATTGAGTTTAATGTTGCTCAAAGTTGTGTTTGTGTGCAGGAGCTAAATATGTTGTTTCCTTTCCTCAGCTGAATTCACAGTCCCTGTTGGACGATGACACTGATGCATGTATTGATGGTATACAGGTATGTTCTCTGTGCACATCAGGCATTATCATTCCATGGTAGTAGCTTCTTATTATTTTCTAAAAGGCCAAATGAGTTTTAATATTGCACATTGGGTTGTTTTTTAGCCACCACCACCATCAGATACATCAACTCCAGATGGATCCATGATGACCTCTGATTCACAGGAAAGTGGAGCCGCAGTGACAATCACACAGGTAAAACAGTACAAGTATTCAAAGCCTCACACACACGCACACGTTGCATCAGCCTTAGATAAATGTAATCTCAGTATTGAACAACCCTAAGCTACAATTGTTAAATTTCAATTAATGTATGTCCAATGCAAAGACCCCAAAAGACACTATTGTAAATGATAGCTTGTGTAATCTCTTTTATTGTTTCCATTTTGTTAAGGCCACTTCATATATGGAATCATCACTAGACGAATCAGATCACACAAACTATAGTGACATTGACTATGTCCCGGACACTGAAGGTAGTTCCTCTGAAGAAGACACACCACTTCTTCCAATTGCAAAAAAGACCATGCACTCTCTGAAGTATCCCACTTTAACTCTGAAGTAAGAGGTATGCCTAAACTGCGTACTTTGTGTCAAATTAAACATCTGTTTGGTACGGAGAACTATATTTTGTATAATTTGTCTAAAAGAAAGAGGTCCCTGTGTGCACAAATTAGGTCAGGAATTCTCCCTTTACACATTGAGTCAGGCCGGTGGGTGGGCACTAGCGAGGAGAATAGGCTGTGTACTTTTTGTGAGCTTGGGGAAATTGAAAATGAAATTCATTTCATTTTTTATTGTCCGTTTTACCACGATTTGAGATTAAGTTTATTCAAGAAAGTCGATGTAAAAGAAGTTCACTATATGTGTGATACTGATATGTTAGCTTGGCTGTTCCAATACAGAACTTTTTTAATTGCTGACTTTATTGAAAAGGCGTGGGCAAGGAGGAATATGTCTCTTTATGTTTAGTGTTTTTTTTGTTTGTTTTTTGTTTCATGTTTGTACTACACACTTTGTGTAGTTATAGCGGTGTCTTGTAATCCTGTGTGGGATGGGCCACTTGTGTGGCATGACACGAAAATAAAAATATCATTCATCAACTCCAACTAAACTAGAAATCAATTCAGAAATCACAGGAAAAAGAAAGAGTCCTCTGAAGACGAACTTGAACAGTCAAAGGAAGAGAAATATCGTATTCCCCAGTCCATCAAAGTCCACTCCAAGGAAGAGCAGATTCCAACATCTTAAAGATGCTCTTCGAGTGATGCCTCCCATAAATTCTGAAACTCGTCGAGTGTACGACAAAAAGAACTACTGTCTCTTTTGCCTGAAGCCCATATCAAAAATTGCACGGCACCTGGAAGCTGTACATGGAGATGAAGCAGAGGTTGCCACTGTATTTCAGTATGCAAAGAATTCAAAACAGAGACGTGATAAATTGAACACTCTCAGAAGACGTGGAAACTTTGCTCACAATGCCATTGTTTTGAGGGAAGGAGCTGGAGAGCTGCAGGCCTGCTATAGACCACGAGAGTGTAGACGAGCCATTGATTTCATTCATTGTTTTTATTGTCAAGGACTCTATTCCAAAAAAACCTTGTGGAAGCACATGAAAATCTGCCCAGCAAAGCCAGACACTAGTGAGGAATCCAGCACTGGGAAAGTGCGAGTTCGATCCAAATGTGCCCTCAAAACTGCGTGCGTGACATTGGTGAGGGCTTGAAGAGTGTGATTTCTTGCATGAACTATGATGAAGTTACTCAGATTAAGTTACTCAGATTATCCAAAATGACCATCTCCTCTTGCAGTTCGGACAACACTTGTTCGATCTTAATGGGTCAAGAAAGAACAGACATGACCACATAAGGCAAAGACTTCGAGAACTCGGACGACTATTACTTGTGGCTCAGCAGAATACTCCTATCCGGAAGGCAGAGGAACTCATCTATCCTGCGAACTTTAATCATTTGATATCTTCTGTGAGAAAGTTAGCTGGGTACAATCAAGAGAGCAACACATTCTTCAAACCCACTTTAGCCCTCAAAATTGGCAACAGTCTGGGTATCATCTCTGAACTTGTGGAGAGTGATAATTTATCCACAGTTGACAGAGACCAAAGCCTTTTAGAGTTTGCTCGAGAGTTCAACACCATTAAAAAATTCAGATGGAAGGGATTGATTACCAGAGGCGCAACTACCACTCTGAGAGAGTCAAAATGGAATGCACCACAGATCATACCTTTCACAGAAGACATCAAATGTATGGACGCGCACATGGAGGATGTTAATGTTGTTGCTGAAAGAATGTTGAGACTGTGTCCCTCTGCAAACAACTACACAACACTTGCCAAAGTGACCCTGGCTCAGCTGATCATTTTCAAGAGAAGGAGAGGTGTCAAGAATGGAGTTGGCCACGTTCAAAGCAAGAAAGAAGTCAGAACCCAATGACGACATGGCTGCGTGTCTCACCCCACTTGAGAACAAGATGTGTCATTTCTTCACCAGAGTCGAAATCAGGGGTAAACGCGGACGAGGAGTCCCTGTGCTCCTTAAACCATCAATGATCTCAGCTATGGAGCTCCTAGCTGAAACTCGTGAGAAGTGTGGAGTCCCCAAAGAGAACATCTACATGTTTGCAAGACCGGGAGCATTGTCAGCTTATAGAGGGGGAGAATGCATCAAAAAGTTTGCAATAGAGAGTGGTGCCAAACATCCTGAGGCCTTAACCTCCACAAAGCTTCGTAAGCACATAGCAACAATGTCTCAGGTACTTAATCTTCAAGAAAATGAAGCAGACCAACTAGCAGACTTCCTGGGTCATGACATTCGTGTGCACAGGCAGTATTATCGCCTGGGGCTCGATGCTCCTCAGGCGGACGTGGCTCAGCCTAGCGCCTTTTTCAGGGGCAGCCCTGTCACAGCCTCTTTCTCTGTCCCGCCTTCGGAGGAGTACTTAAAGGAGCTACATGCTTGCTGGAAGAATGACAAGGCTTTCTCCCGTCCTACTTCCAATGCTCGCACCTTGGCTGCCATGAAGGATCCAGCGCAATATGGGCTGGGTCGCATGCCACCCATTGAGCCTGCCATTGCCTCCCTCATTTTGGCTCCCGATCAGGCTTTGCGACCGGATGCCAGGTGTCCTTGGCCCCAGTGCAGGGTCACAGACAACCTGCTTTCAAAGGCCTACGACGCAGCAGCGCGTATGGGTCGGGTAGGCAACTCCCTCTCCCACCTGATGCTGGCGCTTTCGACTTCGCTGCAACAAGCTGCAGTTGAGCCATCTATGCAGGACCTTAGCGATGCGTCCCTACAGGCCTTCGCCCTCATGTCTAGGGAGTTGGGGCGTGTTATGTCCACCCTGGTCCAGACTCACCGCCAGGTTTGGTTGGCTCAGTCGCCCCTGATGGAGGCGTGCAGGAACGCCCTCAGGGCCGTGCCAGTGATGCCGGGGGAGCTGTTTGGATCAGCTGCCCTGGAGTCGCTGGAGCGAGTTGCCCAAGCAAGGCAAAACAACATGCAGCTGTCGGGTCTTCGCAGGAGTGTGTCTGTACTATAGACCCCTGGGTGGTTTCCACCTTAACCCGGGGTACGAATTACAGTTCCGACGCCGGCCCCAGGCCTTTGGCCGGGTCAAGAGGACAGTCGTCCGAGATCCGGCGAAGGCCTCAGCTCTGGCCCAGGAGCTATCCGCCCTCCTGGCCAAGGGTGCGATCGAGCTGGTGGAACCCCAGTCGCAACCCGGGGGGGGGGGGGTTCTACTCTGTGTACTTTCTGGTACCCAAGAAAGACGGCGGATTCCGGCCCATTTTGGACCTAAGGGGCCTCAACACGTTTTTAAAAGTTTTACCATTCCACATGCTCACCTCAGCAGACACCCTGAGGGTAGTGGCCAGGGGGGAGTGGTTCACGAATATAGACCTAAAGGACGCCTATTTTCATGTGCCCGTGGCGTCAGGCCACAGGCAGTTCCTGAGGTTTGCCTATCAGGGCCAGCATTTCCAGTTCAAGGTTCTTCCCTTCGGGCTTTCCCTCTCCCAAAGCAACCTGGGCTTCATAACACCTCAGCAGTGCCACAGACTGACCATGCCATGCCGCATTAATGCAATAATTCATGCAAAATAAGATCCCAGACCAAGTATATAGTAGATTAAAGGCCTACTTCACCGGTTTGAATATGAAGGTGTATTGAATTCTGAGATCCTATGTAGTATAAATGTGCAAAAAAAAATTAAATCGGTTCATCCTAGCCTGAGAAAAGGCAGAAAGAGTGTTTTTTTAACCCTATATTTCTCTTTCTCGTGACATCACAGAAAGAGAAATATAGGGTTAAAAAAAAACTTACTTTGTAAATATTACTGTGATGTCACAGTAAAAGACATCACAGTAATATTTACAAAGTAAGTTTTCGTTAGATCGCAGGAAAGAGGCAAAGGGCGCAACTGATTTGGTGCGGGGGATGGCGGTCGAAGACCACTCGATCGGCTATCCAGTCCGCGGTCTGAGAGGCTGAGTTTCTCGGTAAACCGCCTGCTTCCCGTGTCCTTCTGGTCGTTCCAACGGAACAGCTTTAACTCACCCGGTTGTTTTAGGTATCACCGCGGCCGCAGTGATAGCTTTCGTAAAACACGTGGTGGTTGGTTGTGGGATCGAAGGAGGGCCCGGTAGGTCTGTACAGACTTGTTGTTTCTATATGTGTATCAGCAAACAGCCGGTCACCAGAAAGAAAGAGGAAGCCGCGGGGCATCCTTTTAAAGGTCCCGGCTTTCCACCGGGGTGGAGTTTCCGGCTAGCGTTTGGGTACGCCCACCTGAAGAGGTAAAGGTGTACTGCAGTGTTTTGGCCGCACGGTGGCGGCACAGAGCTGTCCATAGGTTTGACCCCCTACACTGTCCTACATGAAGTCAAGGATGTTTACATTTCTATCATGTCACCATGCTGATGCTGAGGCATAAATACAATTTTCAACATAGATTCAGATGCGTTAACCCAGGGGTGTCAAACTCATTTTCACAAAGGGCCGAATTACGACATGATAATCACACGAAGGGCCAGACATGTCGCTGCCTTCTTTTTAATCCAAAAATCAAACAACATATCTAGGTATATAACCAGCGTACATAGGCTAGATTTAGTTTACATATTTTGGGGGACAAATTATAGGTGGGGGGTATGGGGGTGCTCCCCCAGAAATGTGTGTGCGTCAAACACTTAATTTCCTGTGTTCTAGTAGATTTTTCTGTTTTAGTTTTCTGTGCCTTTTCTGCGTAAATTTATTGAGGAAATGTCTTTATTTTTGTAAAGGAAAAGACAACATTCAGGTTCCTGGTGAAATAATTCTAAAGGACTATAATGCAGTAAGGCTCTCAGGCATTCTGGATTGAGCGACAATATGTTTTCTCTTGGATTTTTCAAAACTTTCTGCACATTCAAAATATATCACGTTTTTTTATTTTATTTTTTATAGGAATCATGACGCAGCAGTGTTAAATGTTTATGACACTTTACATTGGTAATGAAATGCAAAGCCACCATTGGAAATGAAAGGGGTGGGCTATCAGCGGCTATCTAACGTTAGCAAGTTAGCTAAATTGTAACTTGAGGCAAAAGTTAGAAACCAGATAATGTTAGCATTCATCCTTAGACAGTTGACACAATCAATCATCATATTAGCATTCTATTTTGCCACATAGATTGGCCTATTTACAGCCATTAGAAAAAACATCTTTTCTTCAATGCAAGTTCATCAATTCATGGCTTAAAATTCTGAGCTGTGGAACTTTCAGCAGACATTCCTAGTGGTAAGCTATGCGAGTGTCCTAACGGTTGGGAGCGTGTGCGACGTGCGGATATGGCACAGGCTCCGCATGAAAAAAAAAATTAAAAAAAATCATAATTTTTTTTTTTTTTTTTTTTTTCGCGGGCCGAATTCAATGGAATTGCCGAATTGGTTCGCGGGCCAGATTAAATATTGAAACGGGCCAGATTTGGCCCGCGGGCCAGAGTTTGACACCCCTGGTGGGTCAGACAGAAGCACGCTATGTTGTGATCAACACATATGATGGAAGAGAGATACAAATATTCTAAATATGTTGTCACGTGATGAAAGATAATTGTCATTGTTAAGAGACACCCACGTAGCTTCTGTACTGCCTATAATCACATGCAACTGAATCTTTCTCAGTCTAGCTTGAAGTTGTGGCCACATTAGAGTATCGGCTAGAACTTCACTGCAACAGTGCTTCCTCCAATGGTAAAGGAAAAAACGTCTGTACTAATGAAATGATGAAAAGCAATACCTTGCTGTTATTATGTTGTTCCTATTGTAGTTTAACCAATCAACCATTTAGCAAACTGCTTAATTGACTGTAAAGGTGCGTTTACACCAAACGCGATGCTCGCGATGACAATCGGGATATTTACATATGAAGTCATTGTTTTAGGCACGATGAAGCGTTTGACGTGATGAAGCTATGCAATGGACGTGTTTGGCGCGATGAAATATTGAACTTTTCACATGATGAAGCGTGACGCTTAGCCAGAGCCGGCCCGAGGCATAAGCGAACTAAGCGGGCGCTTAGGGCCCCCGACCGCCAGGGGGGCCCCCTCAAAAAAAAATATATATATATATTATATATATATTTTTTTTTTACACTTTGTGTGTTTGATATTAACATCATATTATGCAAATGTGAGTTATCATACAAAAAAAGGAATCAAATGTTTTGGTCTAGATAATTAATAGTCTAAAAAGGTAATCGGTTCATCTGGGAGGAAATCCGAAATGATCTGATCATGTCACGTTTACATCCATGCACAGTGTGTATTGAGCTTATTTAAAAACAATTGGAAATGGGGCTGCCCTCAGTTGCCCATGCACTGTGTATAGTCTATAGCCTATTTCAGCCTCGTCTGTGGAAAAAAAGATAGATTTAAATGAATTCACTATATTACAGAGAAATATGTCCCGTAAAAGAGCACCAAGCCCAACCCAGAGGACCCTCCAAAATATTTTATTTTATATTAATATTTTTATGGAAAATCCACGTGTCCTTCTCCAATAGCTTCTAATTCATCCGACCCAGTGTCTCCAAATGATTTGTTCACACAAAATCTCTCAGATTTAGCCTCTTAATTTTCCTCTCAAAGTGCACCAGATTCATGCATTTCACTTTAAAAAGGTTAAAAAAATCTCCCGGGGGGGCATACCCCCGGACCCTCCTAGGAGGGTCTGAATCTCCGCTGTCTAATATTTTCGCACAGCCGAGGCACTAGCGAAAAACACTGGGTGTGTGAATGATATTTAACAAAGATATTTAGTTTCAGCAGCGCTAACATTGGAGAGGGGCCCCCTAATCATATTTCGCTTAGGGCCCCCTGAAGGCTTGGGCCGGCTCTGCGCTTAGCCGCGATAGCGTATCAGCTTGGAGATTGACCCGACGTCACTGACAGCTACACAGAGGACGGTACACACAGACGCTGAGAAAAGAAGGATGGAAATGTCGTTGCGGTCAGCCGGTGCTGTATGACAGCCGCTCGGGTGTTTTACAAGAATGAGCAGGCGTGGGGAGAGTGAGTGAGGAGAATGGGCTTCCTGGTTAATTCAGTGAATATGCTGTGCGGCTGTGCTTTAGCCGAATAAACCAATTTAGCGCCGGTTATAACAAAATCATGCTAGGTGAGAAAAGTGCTACACTGAAAACTGTCCTTCTTTCCAGTGACACGATCGGGAGACGTATATCTGACATTTCACACAACCTCCAAGAACACAGAACATCTAACAGACAAACGTTATGCCATACAAATGGACGAGGCCACTGACAGCAATAGGGACTGTTTGTTTATTGCTTATGTCCGTTTTGACATGTCAGGGTCACTGCATGAAGACCTGCTCTTTTGTAAATATGTACGAACAAGAGCAACAGCTGACGAGCTCTTCAAGCTGCTGGGTGAGCACCTAAATGAGAACGGGCTGAAGTGGGAGAACTGTGTCGGTGTTTGCAGTAATGGGGCGCAGGCCATGGCGGGAACGAGGAACGGGCTGCAAGCCCTCATCAGGCGGGAATCGCCGAATGCGAAGTGGGCCCACTGTGTCATTCACAGGGAAGCACTTGCATCCTGGTAGCTCAGCCCCGAAATAAATGAGGTTTTAACCTACGTCCTCAGCGTTGTTAACTTCATTAATACAAGACCACTGAAAGCACGACTCTTCTCTGGTGGTTTCTGAACAGCTGTCATTTTTCCTAGATCAAAATAACATCAACGAGAAGTTTCAGTCTGGTTTCCGCAAACACCACTCTACAGAGACAGCCTTACTGAAAGTGTCCAGTGACATCATGATGTCTGCTGATTCTGGTAAATGCACTGTTCTAGTTGTCTTGGATCTATCCTCAGCCTTTGACACCGTCGACCACCAGATCCTGCTGAGAAGACTGAGGGATGAAGTAGGACTGTCAGGGTCAGTTCTACATTGGTTCTCCTCTTACCTATCTGGACGTAGCTTCAGTGTCACAGCAAACTTGAGGCGACTGTGGCTCAGTTGGTAGAGCGGGTCGGCCGATGATCAAAGGGTTAGAAGTTCGATCCCCGCCCTGCCACCTGTGTCAGAGTTGATGTGTCCTTGGGCAAGACACTTCACCCAACTTGCCTCGTGTGAATGTTGATAGTTAGCCTGCTATCGGTGTATGAATGTGTGTGTGTGAATGGTAACGTGGGAAAGGAAAACAGGTCTCCCTTGCAAAAAGAGTCTTCGGCCTCAATGGGATTTACCTGTATAAATAAAGGTTAAAAAAAACAAAAACAGGTAAGGTCTGATTCAGCAGATCTGTTGTGTGGAGTCCCTCAAGGTTCAGTTTTGGGTCCTGTATTATTTTTGTTGTACAGTATATATATATCATATGAAAAAGTTTGGGAACCCCTCTCAGCCGGCATTATAATTGACTCTGCTTTCACAAAAAAAAATATAAAAGTGGTATGTCTTTAATTTACCAGGAACAGCTAAGTACTGGGATGTTTTCCAAACAAAGATTTTTTGAAAAGCAGTATTTGGTTGTATGAAATAAAATAAAATGTGAAAAACTGGCTGTGCAAAAATATGGGTACCCTTGTGGTTTTGTTGATTTTAATGCCTGTAACAGCATGTAAAACTGATGAAACACAAAGTTGGTTGGATTATGTTGTTAAGTCTTGAACCTCATAGAATTGTCTGTTTAATCATGAGAAAATGTATTTTAGGTGCCTAAATGCAAGTTGCACTTCTCTTTGAATCTCTGCTGAAGTGAGACAGAATGGGATCATCAAAACAGCTCCCAAAAGATCTTAAAAACAAAGATTATTCATTGTCATGGTTTAGGGGAAGGCTACAAGAAGCTTTCCCAAAGGTTTCAATTGTCAATTTCTACTGTAAGGAACGTTGTCAGGGAATGGAAGGCCATGATGGCGAGAGTATATTTTATTAGTAAAGGCCACTATTAATGAATTAAAATAATAAAAAAAATAAAAAAACGGGAGGACGGGTCCCGTGGCCAATTTCCGGTACTCCCGGACTGACTCATTTAGCAGGAATCCCGAAATCCCGGGACTCGTCCGGCAACCCTATTAAACACTGTCTGTCACACTCTCGCATGCACCAAGCACGACGCAGGAGGAGCGGCATTAGTCGCGACCTGTGTCCGCCAGTGTTGCCAACTCTTCAGTAAGGAAAGTAGCTATTGGCTGTCCAAAAAGTCGCTAGAAGTCGCCAGATGACGTCATCACCTAATTTGCATATTTGTAGATGACGTCATCGCCTAATTTGCATATTTGTAGACAGGGGTTTTATACAGTAATATTTGAATAGATGAGGTTCTAGTGTTATGAACGTGACAATCGCATAAACAACCAACGTGGTAATGTTAAGTCTAGCAGTAATCATACATGCTCATGGTTTAAAAAAGCACTGCATAACATTTTGAATTGCACTACTCGTAGACTGTAGAAGAGGTGGGAAAAGCTGCTAACTGCTAATAGTGATGCTAACGGAACACGAGCGGAGAGTGTATCTCCTGCTCTGACCGCAGCTGGGAGGGGCTGCTGCGCAAGGACCGGGCCGTCTGTCAGTGCTCTGTGACAGGGGACGGGCCGGGAGGCTCCCGCTGCTCGTTGAGAAGCGTTAAAAGTGATATTTGCTTCGGCGAAAAAGTCACCAATAACTCCAGAAAAGAAGCTAGATTTGTCGCTTGTCGCTTTTTTGAAAAAAAGTCGCCAAAGGGGTCTGAAAAGGCACTTGTTTCGGATACTTAAAACCTTAAAACTTTACCGTCAAATACAGGGTTAGGAGTTAAAGTTATTGGGGGACGAGATCAGCAAATAAAGATAGTCAAATAACTAAAGGAAGTCCCCCGCTCGGAATATTGAATTAACCTTTTTTTAATTAAATAATCACTATCGCATTTGCGGAAATAATATTAATCTCTAAAGGAATCTAGTTGTAGTCTTGCAATATGAGACCCCCTGTCTTTTCAAAATCTCACTCTGTGACTGAAAACTAATGACTAGTTGTCTTCAGGTGTGAGTTGATTGTCTTTAGATGTAAGAGGGTTTCAGTCTTCAGTCTTTTCAAAGTCTTTTAAAAGTCCTCTAGTGTAAGCAGTGGCGTTTCTACATGTAAAAAACAGGTGGGGCTAGGCTATTTTTTTTTTAAATTACCAGTGTCCGTGACGTCACCCGTTTGTTTTCACAGTCGTGGCGATAAGAGGGTAGGCACTGAAATATGAAAAAAAGACGTACCAGTGTCCGTGACGTCATCCGTTGGTTTTCGCAGCAAACAAGTTGACTCCTCCTGGGGCCTATTGCATAAAACTAGGATAAGGGATTAACCTAGGATATTTCGGTTATCCTGGCTTGCGTTAGCCATGATCCGGTTGCATAAAAGCGGAGAGACAGAAGTTACCATGGAGATTTATCCTTTACGTTGAACCTGGTCGGGACCAGGCTAAACATAAAGGATAAACTTATTCTGTTGCCTGATTGGCTCAGTAAGCTGTCACTCCGATCTGAAATCAAGGTGTTTAACAGTTATTCCATGATCTTCCGTGTATTGCTTTATTTTCATTAGCCTGTTTTAAGGTACCACATAAAAGACTGCATTGTCATTTATTTAAATAGTTCTTCTTTTTTATTTATTTAACCTGAACCATTTATAATTAACTTAATTATAATTAGATTAAGATGCAATGATATAAATTATAATAATTTATGTGATAGTCTGTTCATATTGCAGGCTATATTTATACAATTGATTATCGATGGCAGATGACGTTGCAAGTGTGGGTCAAATAAATTCACTTTGTACTTATAACTATATCGAGGTGCATCTGAAACCAAATTCAATATCAATGAAAAATTCATTTTTTCTGTAATTGAATTCAAAAAGTGAAACTTAAATATATTCTAGAAATTCATTACACATGAAGTGAAATTAATCTAGAATAAACATACTTTTCAGAAGGTCGACATTTCTGTATTATAAATCCTTTTTCTGATTGGTTGTATGTAATATTCTAATATGTTGAGATACTGTTTTTTTTTATTCCATGATCAATCAATCATCCAAAAAAAAGGCCTGACATATTTCACTTTGTGTAATGAATTTATGAAAGTTTCACTTTTTGAATGGACTTTCCATGATATTAATTTTTTTAGATGCACCTGCAGACTGCTCACTGTCAACTATTTTATCATAAAACAATGCAGGGACATCAACAGGGCCCCAGGATGCTGCCTTCTCCGAGCAACCAGCATGGACATGTGGCCAACCCATTAGTATTGCATGGTGAGGGGTGGAGCTTATTTTCATACGGCCCGTAGGCAGATTTCCCTGTCCACACAGTACAAGCGGCGAACAAGATTGTGTCTCTGCAAAATTTTTCTGGATATCAATCATAGGCTCATACTTATCTTTAGACCATATACTATTAAAACTGAAGTTTTCTCATTTCAAAACGCCACCTCAAGCGTTTTATTAGCCCAACGGCTTTTAACGGCTTTCAGTTTGTTTTCGCCAGGCTAGATGCTACAGAACGAGAATGATTCTACTCCCGCCTCCAGTCCGCTACGCTTGCCGCCCTCTTTCTTGATAGGTCCATAATGCAGCTACGTCCATGCTACGTCATGCTTTGGGCCGTATGGAATTTCCGGATTATACTTCCTTGTTGCTTCTCTGCGCCTATGAGCAGCTTTCATAGGAATGAATGGGCGCCATGTTTCAATACGGTGTCCATTTCTTTATATGTCCATGGACATCAAGGACAGTTGGCGGAGAATACATATCCTGTATGAAATGAACTGCCCCCTGACTTACGGTTTAAACTAGCAAGGCATTGTGGGAAAATGGGCCGTCTTTTCCATTTTTCCATCAGTAAATCTGTGTTCGATCTTTGGGTCTACTTCTGAAAGCTGTGGGCTGGCACTTAACAGAGTTACTTACACCTGGCTTGACAAAGCAGCCCCTTTACATCCTGGATTGGCGTTTATGCAACTGACTAATCCAAAGTGCCCAGGCTAGACTTTGTCAAGGCTGGCTTTATCAATCATCCTGGATGTCTTTATTCCACTTTTATGCAACAGGCCCCTGCTCCCGACTATCCTGCAAAACAACAACACACGAGCCACGACTGTATGTAGAAATCTAGTTCAACATCTGACCTGTAGAGGGCAGTAATACGCTAAACAGCGTCTAAACTGCCGGAATATTACAAGAAGAAGAGCACCACGTGCTCCATGACTTACTACCTTTCTTTATTCACCTTATTTTGGAACGTAACCATGGAAGACGCCATTGTTGTTGATCCTGTCATCGAACTTCCGGTTAGCTTGATCTTAGTATAGCATACCTGCGGAGCCCCGTTGTTTGTTCCGTCCACTTTATGTATAAATAAACCAACTGAATAGCATCCCTACCCGGAGAAGTGACTTGGCTATGAAGCTACGTTGAAGAAACCACTCCGGGTGCTATCCAGAGGGGTATACTACAAAGCAAACTCAACAGAGCCCGGCTCTCTTTTTTTGATCTGGTTCAACATAACACATACCCTCGCTCAGAGCTAACCGGTATCACGAAGGCAGTTATCAACCTCTTACGTTGAACGAGGGTTTCAGCTTCAGGCTCTGTGCGCGTCCCCATGAGAGGGGGCGTTTGACCGTCATTTGACTCTGCTTCCGCACAGACTGGACTGATCTTTTGCCGCTAACTTTACACAAACGGACTGATTGTGAGCAGCTGAGTAAAACAAAAGTGTGTCGCCAACTTCATTCAAGAGGAAGAGTTTGTCAGTCTGAATTATTACAGCAGAAAACAGAGAGCCGAAAAAAACTCTTACTGCAAATAGGCTAAGGAGAGTGGAATGCTGCCAGCATTGAAATTATTTATTTATCTTGCCGATCGTTCTCGCAGTGCGTAACGTGACATTATAAAACAATGAAACGTTGAACTCGGATTTAAACACTATACCATTTAGCCTAATATATATATAGGCTACTTTGCTATATTTATAGCACTACGCCTATAGTCCCACACTTAAGAATGTAATTTAAGTCTGACACTGTCCCCAAATGAATAGCCTATGGAAAATCATTTAGTTTTGGGCCACATCATAATGAATACAATTTTGATTTAGACTAGCCTTTTATTTGAATCTTACAAATACCAATAGGCCTACATTAAAAAACCTGTAGTCTGGATTTTTCGGACAAATATGAATCTACTGTGAGAAGCTTACCTGCGAGTCTGCAACGATGTCCTAACTGTGACAGCTGTCAGCTGTCACGTCCCAACTATAATCGCTACTGATGAAAAGAAAGAAGCCTACAGTGAAATAATGTTGCAACCTGTGATTTTATAGAACGCTTTATTAAGAGCCAGTGTGTGTATATCGCCAGGTAAAATCATTTGAGAGGAGAGCATAGAGTGGCGCTGCATACAGTATAGGTGTGGGCTATTTTACATTTTCAATAACTGTATGCATGTGGCAAAAAGCCCCGGCGCGATGTTACAGTTCACTCTGTAAGCCTAATGTCACGGCTTCGTTTCGTTCATTAACTTACTGATCAATAAGTTTAGATGTAACAGTTTCCTCAGTGAGAATGTAGCGCTCAGACAATATAGTCAGGTCCGCGGGATTTCTAAATGTGTAGTTTCCTTGAAGGGCAGCGCTCTAAGAGCCGAATTTAAGCTCAAACTCTGAAACAAAAACTGGTCTGAGCAGGTTAGCCGTGCAGCCTCTGTTACCACGGTGATCTAGCCAGGTAAAAAGAAAGCCACCTTTCGTGATACTGAAAACTCTGGCTTTAGACCGCTTTAGACTCAACAGACCTCGCTCAGCCCTTAATCTCGCTTCGTAGTATACCCCTCAGGTATGTCAAACTATCAACAGCCTCCTCTGTTTACTGGTTTGATTAAAAAGTTTGTGAACAATTTGTAGCCTACTAACAACAAAAACTATGGCGGAACGAAAATTATGTATCATGTAACGTGTGTTACCTAATTCATTCTGCATTCAATTCTATGTAAACATACATATTTTACTTATTTAACAGTTAAACCAGATAATAATATAGGCTACCTACTAATGTAGATTGAGCCGAATAGGCCTATGATGACCACAATCAGGCTGAGTAGCCTACAGATCAGATATTTGCAATCATTGTGGATTATGGAAATAGTAAATGCACATGTTATCTAAGAGTTGTTTACAGTGGGGAAATTATTATTTTGTTTGTAGGCTGCATTAATGAAATACAATTTTCTATTTTACTAGGTGACAATGCAACACCCAGCACCGAGCCGTGGATGTGCCAAACTCACTGAGATGCTGTGACCCAGTGGGAGGACTGGACCCTTTGTGACCATAGTTACAGTTCATGTCTCCCCCAAGAAATGTACAGTTAAATGTCAATTGGTTTACTTATTACAAGACATATGCAAAATGTACAGTAACATTTTAAATTTGTACTTATTACAAAAGACATGCAAAATGTACAGTAAAGTGCCACAAAGTTTATTAAAAACACTTATTTCAACAGCATTCAACAAAGAAATATTTAGTTTTAATTCCTCAAATGTATTATATTAATTAAGCAATTTTGGAAGCAGCTTTTGTGAAAACAAACAATTGTTAACATACTACCGGAAACTTTTTCTTCTTTGAAATACATTTTAACTACATTAACAGAATGTTTAGGGCGAGTTGGGAGAAATGAACAGCTGGTTTAGATCTAGTTTTTACAAAGCTGCTTGTATTTCATATAGTGACAACCTGCCTGCCTGAATTTCATTTGCAATACGAGGCAGCATATATTTAAAACAGAAAGCCTTTAGACTTGGCACAATTTCTGTACAGAAATTTGCATCATTAGCTACACCCAGCAATATTGCTGCTGGGATGGGGTTACACCAACTGGAAATTGAAAATATGTCTTGTTGGTAAACTCTCCTCCCGTCATGTTAAGACGCCACTGCTCTGCTTCTTTCAGTTTAATTGTTTTTCTAAGTATTGATAACACTCTCCTTATACTTTGTGAAAACCAGCTGAGGCCAGACACTCTGTTCCTCACGTAAGGCAACCGATTACAGTACCCGCTGAACTGTAATTGGTGTCCTTACGTGAGGGACAGAGCGTCTGGCCAATTGCAATTAAAAAAAAATCTAAAATCCACACAGCAACTTCTTTACACATTTTAATGTACAACATTTTGCACAATCACCTGAAAGAAGAGTGACTGTCGTAACAACAAACACGGACCAGTGGGTTTTCCCAGGAAATGTGTCCCTGCCCTTATTGGCAGTGAGTAAAGGGAGAACTGCCTCATGGGAGGATCTCGCTGTCTCTCAATCCACAGCTGAGTTCAAAGCTTTTCTTAGACTGAAAGTAAGTTTTACTTTGTTAGCCTCTTAGAAATGTAGTGGTCTCAAAAGTAAAATTTATGTCTTAGAAAAATAGTGAAGTGAAAGTCATAAGTTTCCAAAAAAGCAGATACTCAAGTATAGTACAGACATTCAAAAAGTTGGAACTCAATAATTTAACTTATTTACTGTCCACCACTTCATGTAATAGTCATGCGGCCCATGTGATTGTGATTTTAATGCCCCCCATGTTCACATCTGAGATCTTATTACTGAAGTGGTCTTCCTGAGAAGTCAGAGGATTTCTCCAAGGCTGGACACTTGGAACAGTACTCAGTGTTCATCACTCCATCAGGGCTTCCCGACAGCCATGGCTCCTCTGCTGACCACTGTGCAAAAAGAAGAAAGAAAAAATATATTTTTGTCAAGCAGCAATCGAGTGGTTGAATCAATATACATGTAGGCCTACAGCAGTTCTAAATATTTCTGATTAACGATGGCAGACATCTGAATATTATAATAAACAACTTACTTTGAATCAAAGTGTTATTATTAGACTTGTACTTTCTGTGACATAGAAATAGACTGAATATCACAGATTATCCTGAATAAGTCTCAGAACTGATATTAAAATGTGTTGATTATGTAAGATTTAGTCAATCTTATTTCATTCCAAATAATTTTGTGGAAAAGAGTTGCATTAAACTGTGTAAATGTAAAACACGACTCCATGCACAGAGATGGCAGTACATCTCATTTAATAGTTGCTTGCACAGTGTTCCACTTAAACGGAGCGAGCAACTACTAAACATGGTGTATTGCCAATGCCATAATGTCTTTGTGTATGGAGTCATTTCAAATGGGTTATATTTTGTTTTTATGTAGAGAAGATTTACACACTTACCTCAAATCCATTTATGTACATACTTTCTTCCTCTGCCGATTCTCATTCTCGTTGTGCTGTGACACACGAAAAAGCATGTTAGCAAGTTAAATTTGATTAGGTTTAAATAGAAGTGGTATTGATTGTATAAGTAATCGCAAAGTTTTAGTGTTGTCAGAGGCTATTTTAACTAAAGTAGCTGCAAACATTTATTATGCTACTTCACATGAGTCGATATTTTTCATGTTATTTCTATTTTCTGGTTAGACAAAACATAGAAAACTGATCATTTGAACTTAATTTAATCATATAATTGTATATTGGGAAAGATTATCAGATGATATAATTTGAGATTACACTTTAGAATAGAGAAATATGCCCTTGTATGATTGACAATCATTGTAGGTTTAAAACAAAAAAACATCATATTGTCTTACCTTCCTCAATTGAAGCTGCTTTACTTGGAGTAGCCTAGTACAGCCCGCTTTACCCCTCTGAAGGTACTGACTCAGTGCTCTTGACATTTTTCACCATGGCTCCATCTTCTCCAAGGGACAGCTAAATATGACCATAGTAATCTAGCCACTTTCTCATGTCATCCTCGTTGCGGGCGTCTGACTGCCGCATCGTAATAAGAGGATGCGACCACGGTGTGTGTAGATGTTAGCGATGTAAGCTAGTTTATCGAAAACAAACTACTACATTACAAATGGCTTAGTACTTAACTTACTAAACGTACTACTTTTACGTTTAGAACCTTTCTGTAAACAAATATTTCTTCCCTACGATTCAATTGTGCTTGATTGTTTGCCGCTGTTTACATTCTTTCGCGGCTCTGCAGCGCTGAACCGGAAGTCGCATGATAAACTCGCTAGAATCGGAAGTGGAAAACGGGGCGTTCCAAAATAAGGTGAATAGGTCCATGCTTACTACAAATACTGCTGCACTGAACTGTGACGACCTCTTCACAGTCTTCCATTGTTGGATCCCTTCGAGAACTGTTGGAGTCAAGTAGTTAGTTTGTAAGTTAATCTCAACGACAAAATAAAACATGAAAAATGTGTTAATATTAATAAATTAAGGGTATAAAACAGAAAAACAACAAGAACATAATACCTATACGTTGTGTAATATTTTTGTAGGTGTATACACTATTCAATTACCCTCTGCCGGGTTTTTGCTAGCTAGCAAAAGCCCGGCAATATAATTGTGATTGGCCATGCTTTTTTTTTTTGCCGATTTAGAACTTAACGTTTTGTCAAATTATAAAAATCAAAAATTGTGTAGGATCACTTATATCGACAAACCACACTGCGTGTAAATATTTTAAGGTTTTGAAATCGAATCAATGTTATTATTCGTAAAATTATGTTTGTAACGCTTAGCATGAAAAGCAGTAGATATTGCTGCCGCTGCGTAAGACGACAACGTTTATATCAGCCTCATAATTCTGCACACTGTTGTATTAATAAAAAGAGGCACTTTTATATTTACTCAATTTTTAATTTTGTTCTTTTTAGTGTCACTGAACTGAATCGAGATGCCGCCTAAGAGTAAGAAAAACTTCATTGCTTTAAGACTTGAACATCAATGTAAAACATCTGCATGTATTTAATGAAAGTATAAATACGACTTATCTTTATCTTGACATCATGCATGTATGTATTTTATTTGAATGTACACATTATATTTATGACCTATAGTATCTATCATAACATTAATGAAACCCAGCCAATGCTTATAATGCATTTTGTAATATCCCTATCCCTGATGATATACCTAACATTACTTTGTTTCCACAGTGCTTGTTTGGGTTCTTGGGGACAGTTATATCTGGCGAGCTGCCCAGGGCGGAGCCCAGAGGAGGGAGATGGAGGCGCCGGACCTTACCGTCTGCTGGTTCGGCGTGGGTCGGCTGCGGTGGGGTAAGCTTATTCCTCTCTTTCTTGAAACCCTTGTTGAAAGAGTAGTGCCTGATGTACTCGTCATTCACTGCGGTGGCAACGACTCGGGGGCAGTCAAGAGTATCAGTCTGGTGAATGAAATGGAGAGGGACCTGCTCTTTCTCCATGGATTTTACCCGGCAATGAAGATATTCTTTTCGGCCCTCACCCCAAGATGCCGCTGGAGGGCTGAGAGGTTTCCAGCCAGGATTGACGGGGCCAGAAGGTGTGTCAACCGTCTTATGGCCCAGTTTGTTAATGCAGTCAGTGGAGGAATTATTCCCCATAATCGTATTAGATATGACACTGCGGGACTTTTTTTAGCCGATGGAGTCCATTTGTCTCGTTGGGGGATGGACATTTTTTTAGATAATATTTTTAAATGCCTTAAGGACCACCTTCAAACGCTGTAATTGGGAAAGTAAAAAGAAAGTGGTCTCCGGTCCTAAATGTCATGGCTAATATAGAGCTTTTGTTCAGTGAGTGACTCTACTTTTATTTGCCATCCTCTTCTCCAGCCTTGGAGCTCTGGTGAGCCGCTGTTAGACTGCTGGAACCCCCACTGCCTTGGCCAATCCTGTCCACAGCTTGAAGGACATGCTGCAGTGCAGGTCAGTCCCTTATTCAGTGTTGAACTGCTTTCTGCTACTCCCATCTGTTAGTCTTTATTCAAAAAGATAGCATTCAAGAGTTAACATTGTGTGGGTGCCTGTGTGATTCAGTGAGTGACTCTACTTTTATTTGCCATCATGTTCTCCAGCCTTGGAGCTCTGGTGAGCCACTGCTGGAACTGCCTTGGCCAATCCTGTCCACAGCTTGAAGGAGTCATGAGAGTTGACGAGCCTCCTACTGAAATTTCCATGTTGTAAAAAAATAAAACAATAATAAAATGATGTTGAGGAAAAAGAGTTGAGCTTGACTGTTGTAGGAACAAAAAGGGATAAAACACTACAGACATGTTCCCAGTGTAGGCACAGTTACACATTTTCCACTAACAATAATATGGTTGTAGTTCTGGTCTGACGCCGGTTTGCAGGTTTTTCAACTAAAACACCTTTAAAGAACCAGTTTGCTATTCCACATGTAAGAGCCACATCATTAAGCCAACGTATAGTTATTTACTATTTTTCATCTAACACTGGTGCCTTCAATCCCAACATTAAAAATGGTAGACCCCTTCACTTTTATAAAAGTGTTGCTATTGACTTTGTTTTACAGGCATACATATAGATATAGACATCCCTCCAAGCACTATCAATCCATTCATCTGTACTGCTTGTAGGCTTTAGTTAATATCTTATCATAGCATATGAAATGACCTGTGATCCTCTCTGTCTTGCGTACTTCAAACTTATTGTGAGGAAAGACTGGGTGAGAACACATGTGAAAAACCTATATATACACTAGGGCTATCACTTTTTATTCAAAGGTGGGGTGAAAAGTTCAAATTTCACATTCGATATGTGATGCAGTCTCATTCATATTCAAAGCAGTTTATTTTCTGATCCAGCAGAGGGCGCTAGAGGGTAGTACAATATATTTTCACCAATTATGGGTCCTTTTAAATTAGTTCAAACTTCATTTTAGGAATATGTTACAGCCCTAATATATACACCAGAATTAGAAAATAGAAATGGCAATTTGCATAAAAATGCAAACTTATTTCAACATAGAAATTGAGCTGTTTGTGAAGTAATGAAAGAGCAGACAAGAAATATTTCATCATGTACAAACTCTTTCCTTCATTGGTCTTAAATCCGTGTACCTTCCGTTCAATCCATATCCGTTTGGAAATCAAAACACAAAAAACGAAATGTGTCCTGTTTTTTTAATAATCTTCCTCTCATCTACATTATATATTATACTAAAACACGTTTTTATCCATTTTTAATCACAATTCATGACCAGGATATCAGATATGAGAATAATGGCCTAAATGTTGATTTTGAAAAATACATGTTTCAATTAAGTGAAAGAAGTGCGTGCGCACGCATGTGCGTGTGTGTGCGCGCGCGCCCAGAGGCAAACTTAACCATTGCGCAAAGGTAGGCAATTGCCTTGGGTCTCATAATCATCTAATACATGTTTGTTTTACTCTTCAATTATTAATCACCGATTACGTGCGGACGTCAGCATCGCACTGGGAACTGAGGGACACATCCTACATTATTGATAATGTTATTGATACAGCTGAGGCATGAGCCCCAGTGCAGACAGCTGCATATGAAAGCATTTCTATTGGTTAGGTCCACGAGTGAAAATTGCGTCTGAGGCGATCGTCGTCTCTGTCTCTCTTTTTTCCCTGTCTTCACTTCACTTGCCGAGTCAAAGTGGGGAATCACCCAGTTTAAGGGGACGCGCGCGCGCGTGTGTGTCGAGGAAAGAAGAAACTTGTCTAGGCTATATTTTGTACACGTTTAGGCTATAGGCTATCTGAATTGAGCTTTTTGTAAAATAAGGCTCTTGATGGTAGCCTATGACAGACAATGACATAGCAGCCTTTGGCAGCCAGCCAAAATATGTTTCCCCTCTCAAAAAAGATAAAACATTTGGTGGTTTGTCCCATTTTGATCTGGATCAAGAGCTGTATGTCTGTCTCTGTTTAGATCATGCCTCGTTTCCTCTGGGCAGCACAGTTCGGTTCGGCACGGTTCGGCAGGGTTAACCTACTAGATCTGCCATGCGTTTCCACTACCGACAAGAGGCTTTAGTCTACTTAAAAGACAGAGATAGCCACGGTCAGAAAACAGTCTATGGGTCAGAGCCATCACGGCGCTGGCCGCTATAGCTCGGGACACAGTTTAACCCGCTGATTAATATAAATTATTATTTGGAACTTCAAAAATGAAAATGCACATTTGTTACATTTTCTGTTTGTCTCCTTTCCCACTTTCGTATGTAAAGGGCGACATGGAAAATAAAAAATAAGAAATGGAAATCAATTCATGTTTTACATGCATATTTTGAATAAAACAGTCTGTTTTTTATTTTTTTTAAATGAAACAAATAATAAAAAAATTAAATCAAACAGTTTTTTTCGTTTTTCGTCTTTTGATTTCCAAACGGATATGGATTGAACGGAAGGTACACGGATTGTCTTACCTACGTATTTGTGTCCCATGCTGTTTGTAGCCCTCGCTAGGTGTTAACTATTCACTATTCAGGCCTCAGCTCCACCCACAAGGACCTGTGGAAAGATAACCAGGACAGCAGGCAGGTACTTGGACCATCACAACCATTACAAATAAAATTATACTTTATCACTATTCGGTATGCTGTTTTTTTTTGTTTTTGAGTGACTGTTCTCTCCATGTATTATATATATTATATATTTAATTAATAAAGTACATTAGTGCAGCTTGGTTACATCCATTAGTAGGACATCAAAACATTGCAATGATGATTGTATAGGTTTTAAAAGTGTTTTCAATAACTTCAGAATAAAATGATACTAGTGCAAACAGCTGGTAGAGCTACTATAAGAACCCAATATCATTTTACCATGGAGTACACCTCCTCCCATAGGCCTAGGCAGCATCCTGGAGGAGAAATCAAAGATAATAGCTGTGAAAGAAAAGATTCAGAATGTTGGCCTGTCTTGGTTTAAAGCCCACTCACCAAGACAAGGTGCAGGCCAGGAGTGGGAACATTTAAGACGGGACAAACATAAACAGACTGAAAAGCACAAGGCATAACAAACAAACAGGCAAAACACTGAAGCATGGAGAAATATCCAAATAGACATTTGCCTCAGTGGGCTTCACATTCCATACAGTATGACACCCTGCCCTTACACCCTTACCTCGACTGAGAAAAAACTCCCAGTAAAAAACCCTTTAACGGGAAAAGATTGAGAGAATATCAGGGAGTGAGAGAGGAAGGGATCCTCTCCGAGGACGGACTTCATGAAATAGATGTCACATGTACAGAGAATAATAGAAAAAAAGAAAGGAATACAATCATTGATGACTAAATGTTTACATCATTGTAGAACTTAAATATAATATAAATAGCGAATAGTGTGGATACAGGAGGGCTTCAGATGCAGCCAGAGGAGTGACCTGATCCACACCGTTTCGTCACCACCAGGGAAAACTGGAAGAGGACAGACAGACAACCAATGAGCAAAGCAAAATGAACAGAGTGAACAGGCATGAGAGTAGAACTAGCTCTATCATGCTGAGGAACCTATGCACAAAGAATTAAACTATTGTATGTTCACATTATATGCGACAGTCTGCTGTGTGACAACTGCCTTGCTGAACTGCTGCCTCTCACCCCGCCAGGCTCACGACATGCCTATAAGAGTGAAATAAATGTTTGAAAAAATCATGCAACATTACATTATCATGCAGATATTATGAAATAATTTTTTTGTGTGATTTTGTTTTATATATTTTTGTTTTTGTTTTTGTTAAGAACATATAGAACCCTTTAAAGGCACTACGAGTAAGATGGCACGTTGGCGTCCCCTTTGGACAAAAGCGGTAGTATTTTTACGACGCCCGCTGTCGCAAATGCTCGTGCCAGGCGCGTGAGCGTGGACTGAGAAGGGCGCAATATAGTGCATGTTCGTGTGTTGAAAGTGTGAGGACTCTTTTCGGCTCCGTGAGAGTGGTTTTGACACTGCATCAACTAATGCCAGTCAGTACACACACCTGCTTGCAATGAGTTGATTCAGCAGCGTCACCTAACTACTCTCTCTCTCACGGAGCTGAAAGATTACGTGTCCTCACAGAAAGCGAATGAATGAGAGACGGCAGTTAGTAGACTATGGATCACGATGAGGTAATGTGTTTGTGTTGTTGATGTAAATAATGACTATTTCAGATAATGGTTATCTGATGATGGTGAAGCAAAGCAAACTTTGTGTTAGTACCAACCGCTCATTCATTTAGCAGTCTAGTTTCGCTCTCGTGAAATTGTATACACGTTGCTTGGCAACGTCCTCCCGCCCGCCTATCACTCACTCTCCCTTTTCGCTTTTCTTCATTGCATTCTCTTTTTTTTCTTTGATGGTTCAGCCCCGTTATCAGTCATTTATGACGACAAATAACTGTCTCAAACAAGGCTCCCGCTCCCCTTCCCTCACCTGGAGGGATAGGCTTCTCAAATCGCGTTGCAGCGCCACACTGAAATCTGCAACCAATACGGATATGTGACCATAGAGCCTGCACGAGCGAACCGAAAATCGGACTGGGTGTGCGACCAGACCAAAAGCAGTAATAAAAACTATATAAAAACGTCTTTCTTTGCACTGATGGTCTCGTTTGCTGTTAAAGGTAATTTATGATTATCAGAGGAAACATGAGGTTGTTTAAAAGATATTTAAATGTTACTCGTATCCGCTTTAAGTGAACCCGGGAGGTTGCATATTATGTACTTAGGAGTTGGTGTGGCTGTGGAATGCTTAATGAGATGCTCACGCCCCGTAATAGTAGGCTGTAAGTTCACTTTCATCCTGGGAGTTGAGTTGGTGTGGCTGTGGAATACTTAGTGAGATGCTCACGCCCCGTACTAGTAGGCTGTAAGTTCACTTTCTTCCTGGGAGTTGTTTGAAGAGGAAGGTGGCACGGCGGTCCTTCCTCTGGGAAAACTTTTCGATGACTTTGGGAATGAAGTCATGTAGCTGGTGGATCAGCTGGCTTTCAATTGAGAGCATGGCCAATGCGTTGAGCCTCGGCTGTCCCATGGTGTTGCGGCTGAAGGTTTTTATCCTCTTTAACGTGGAAAAATTCCTCTCTGACTCCGCTGTCGTCATTGGTGTTGTTGCAATGATTTTCAGCAGAATAATGGTCTCAGCAAAAACCTCATCTAGGTTGTTCTCATAGATGGATTTTAACAGTGACAGGGCCGTCTTACCTGTGTGAAGCTCACTGTGGCGGTACAGCGTGATCAGCTCGGACTTCAACTTTTCTTTCTTATCCAAAGGCCAGAGTTTCACAGCACAATCCAGCTCTGATGTAGGGAATGACAGCACACACTGGGGGAAGAATGAGCTGTCAACCAGCTTTGCAGCAATCAAGTGGTCACTGTGTGAAAACCGCTGTTCTACCTGAGGAATGACTGTGTCACAGGCCTCCTTCATCACCGGCGCTGTGTTGGTAACTCGTCTGCCTGGCTCGTCTGTTCCCTCATGAGAGGTGGCAGCCAAATTATCAGCTTGCTGCCGCATTTTCTGGACATTTTCCTTGAAATGTGCCAGTGCGCTGTTAATGCATGGGGCATCAATGCTACGTTTTTGCAGAGTGTTGTATAAGACATCCACTTCTGGCATAATCAGTGAAAAAAATTCCAGCAGCTGCAGAAAGGCTCTGTCCCGGAGTTTCTTTGACAGGCCGTATGCCTCACTTAAGGTGATCTCATCCCATCCTGGCTCTGTGCGAATGGCCTCCATACACTTGAGCAGTGCTGCACGGGTCTCCCAAACGGCATTCACGGTACGACTTTTAAAATTCCATCGGACAGCTGTGGCCTTGGAATGCTTCTGTGTGTTGCCTCTGAAAGAGCTGTAACACGTTTTGGAGAACAGGAGAAAAACGTGGCAAAAGCAGTCAGATTTGCAAAAAACACCTTTAGGATGCTGATCCTAGCTGAACACAGTTGCTGCAACGTCAGGTTCAGTTGGTGGGCGTAGCAGTGAACAAACTGAGCCTTTGGGTAGGTCTCCTTCATCAGCGTCTGCACCCCACGCACATTCCCGCTCATTACGGCCGCACCATCGTAGGTCTGAGCGATCAGCTTTTCTCTGAGCTTCAGTGGCTCCAGAACGGCCTTGATGCTATTGCAAAGGCCGACACCAGTTTTGTCCTTGACTTCCACAAACTCTAAAAACCTCTCTGTTACTGTGTTACATGGCAAAATGTATCGCAGCACAACCACCATCTGTGATTTACAGGAGACATCCGTTGTCTCGTCGGCCTGTACAGCAACAAATTATGTCTCGTCCACTTGTTTGGCTATCTCGTCCCTGTACACTTCATACATGCAGTCTAATAATTCATTCTGTATGGTGCTTGATGTCCCTTTGAATACGGGCTGAGCGTCATAGTGCCGCTGAAGCCTAGCATCGCCCTCACACATCGTCTAAAAAAAACAACGGAATATCCCCGGATTCAGAGAGTCCGCCGACTTGTCGTGACCCCGCAGTGCTGTCTCACATTTCCCACACATTTTAATGCAAGTGATGATCCGACTTAGTACATACCTGTTTTCCTCCACTTGCCTGTTATGCTCGTCAATACCGCGCCTGTAAGCACTGTCGATCTGGACAGCTACGTTCACCTGCCCCAAAAGACCCAATTTAATAGCATTATCCTGATGACAATTGCTGCTCTCGTGTTTGGCTATCCAGATGTTTTAAATCCTTGTATCCCGTCCTTGACCAAGTAACATCTCCACCACTGCCACCAAACAGCAAACAGGGGAAGCAAAAGAGTGCCTTATTTTGCTCACTTGCCGTTAGCCATTTCTTTTTGGTAAACCAGTCCACATTAAATGAACGGGTGTTTTTGCCAGCGGTTTGGCTAAAGCTAAAATCCCTTGGTTGGTGCACACCAAGGCGTTTTACCTAATTTTTCCTGTAGACTAAGGGTCTCAAACCTGTGCTCCAATAGGTGATCTACTCCATTCATGATGATGTTGTCGATTCGTTTTCGTTTGTGTGCCTCTGACATCTTTGTGTAGTGTTGTGTTAGCAACGTTATCCTTCTCCGTTGTTCTCTTCTTCGGGCTACTGGACTTTTCGCGGCACTACAGCGTCACAGTAGTGGAACGAACATGACCATGTCCATATATGTCCTTTCCAGTGCCGGAGGGGCAGCGACCGTTGGGCTAAAATAATCTCCGTCCACTATAACAGAGAAATACTACGAGCACGCGCATTTGCAGTTGTTCACGTGCAATACACATTGCATTGCATTTGGAGGGGCAAAAGGCGAACGAGCCCTTTAGCCCTTCGGCCCAAATCTGACTGGCTCACACGGCTGCCATAGTCTTACTGCAGAGACCATGGACATGGCACATGACATGGCAGAGACACAAATCAGACAAACGCAATCTAAAGAAGCAAGCTAGGGTCAGCTAAAAATTAACTAAAAGCGCTGAACTTTTTTTTTGATATATAGGGGAGAACGGGGGAATCTGAGGCATCAGGTAAAGTGAGCCACCCCCTGTATCTAGGTAACAGAAAACATTTTTGGTCATGTGAGATATACGTTTTCAAGCCACTCTCATTTCCCCATGGCCCTGAAAGAGAGGACCTCATGGTGCTGTGGTAAGCATGTTTTTTTCACCAAAATAGGTATTTTGCATGTAAAAGTAAATTTTCTTGCTGTCAACTTAATCAACTGTTGTGCCAAAGCAAATGTTTTCACGTAGAAAAACTTCTATCATACGTGTTGATGAACTACCAACATATGAAACCATGTGATGCTGATAACTGAAGATTAGCCTGAAATGCTAAGAGAGGTAGTTTTTTCTCAAATTGTGGTGGTGGGGGAAAGTGAGCCAAATGCTGTGGGGGAAAGTGAGCCACTGTCTCACTTTCCCCCAACATGAGGCACAAGTTAAGTTTAGTCTTAAACATATTTTAATGTAATATTACATGTCATACACATTGTAGAAAAGCCATCATGCCAAGGAAATACACCAGGAAGACGACCTGGGGCAACCACACGGAAAGAGCACCTTCTCATCTTTTCCTGTAACCTTCAGGGCTGGAATGTAGAGTAGGCCTAGTTGTAGAGTATGACAGGCTGATGTTATAATCCAGTTGGGTCTTCTCCTGTGTTCTGAGTCCCAGGCTCTTCTCGGTGGTTCTGATTTTCCTATGTATTAACCGGCCCAGACACAAGCTAAGGGTCCTGTATTCTGACCCCCAGACTGTGTTCTAATCTAACTGGTTCTATCTTTCATTTGAATCTTATTAAAACCTTTTGAATTATAATATGTTGTATTTGATTTTGTTCAGAGTTACCTTCAAGGGTTTAGAAAATTAGCTTTGCTTAATTGACCAAACCCCATCATTCTTTTACTAGTCCGACATTAGTTCTGGAATTTGTGGCTAGCTTTCAGGATTATAACTGTTACAATATGTGTTGTTATGGTAGTTTCAGAGTGGAAAGTGGTTTACCCCCAGCTGGTTCACTTTACCCCCTTGATTTTTCTGGTCTGGCTCAGTTTACCCCACAGCTGGGGTAAAGTGAGCCACATGACAACTTTTTTTAAAACAATCATATTTTCACTGCCCTTTGTCTTGAAAAAATTCTGCTAATGCCCATTTCTAGGAAACATCCTGAATTAATGGGAAATGTGTAAATTTGAGTGATAAATCATTTTAGCTTGCTTAGAGGGGAGCAAATGTAAAAAGTGGCTCAGATTACCCCGTTCTCCCCTATATATATATTTTTTTCTCCTTGTGAGAGTAGGTGGGGCTTCGCCCTTATGTTCCAACCTTAGCATGCTTGTTGCCTCAAGCCCCAGATGTTGATTGTTTTACCAGTTATCGAGACGGAGTAGAAAATAACCCTGAACCAAGGCTGCTATAAGCCTAAACATTAAACTTCCAACATTATCAATAATATATATGGGTCAATGACATGACATGCATATTTATGTGTCCGGCAGTATAACTTTACATAAAAATAATTGTAATCAATTCATGACATGCATCAATTTATTATTTAAAACCTATGTAGTTTGACCATATTATCAGTACATTCTAATAATATATATATATATTTTATGTTTTGGCATTTCAAACCCCCAAAATGTCAGGTGGCGCAACCGTCCGAGCAAATGTACAGACTAAGAAAAGTGTTAAATATATTGTTTAAATGATAATAATTTCAAAAACAAATACTGTGGCATGACTTAATGATTGAGACCTTTAAAATATATTAGATTTAGTAATAATGATATTTTTTAATTTCTTGCGAAACTTGGAAAAAAAATGTGTCCGGGGATTCTTACATACTCAAATGTCAGGGTGGCGCAACCGCACAAATTACGCTTTTATTCTGAAGGGCACAGAGACAACAGGAAACAGGATATTGCATCAGCCAGGGGACCCCAAATGATTTTTATGGATGGTAAAAAGGTTTGTACATCTCTCAAATATTGGTTAAAAATTGCTCATTTTAACTCATAGCTAAGCTTGTACACTTTTCATGTCTGGTGGTACAACCACGATTTAACTGGGAAATGTTGTTTTATCATTAAACATCTTTATTTTATTACAATTACAGGGTTCTCAACCCTCACGCAATGAGAGTGAGACACACGCATTTCAGGCAATTCACACGCTCCACGCCACACCTTGCATTTCTCACGCAAATTATAACTCTGCCAAACAATTTTTTTTATATATAGCCTATAGCTTCGATAAATCCTGGCCTTCACCACCATCACCTAGTGTTGCCACCTTATTTATACTATCTATGGTTGCCACCCGTCCCGTTTTTCCCGAAATTGTTCTCTTTTTTCACCAGCTGTCCCGAGGAAGGAAAAATCTCTCCCGGGACACAATTTGTCCCGTTTTTTTGGGGAAAAACTCATTCGTTTTTTTGGGGAAAAACTAATTTGATTTCCTTCGTTCAGTAGTTAAGGCCGTTTCACACGGGCCGTGGCGTTTGTTGCGCTCACTAATGCATTCTAATGGGGTGGTAGGATGGCCTAGAGGTAAGGTGGCCGACCAGTAACCATGAGGTCGCTGGTTCGATCCCCGGCACCGGACAGGAGGGTGTGAGTCGTAAAACTAGCAGAGGCTGGTATTGTGTCTACGGTGCCCACCATCTCTACCATTGTGTCCTTGAGCAAGACACTTAACCCCAAAACTGCTCCAGGGGCGCTGCACTGCGGCTGACCCTGCGCTCTGACCCCCTCCGAAGTGTGGTAACTTGAGAGGGGATATGCGAAAAGACAAATTTCAATGTGCCTCGTGTACAACTGACAAATAAAGATAACTTAACTTCTGCGAGAGCCGAGCGGGCAGAGAGAAGGCGCAGCGTTTCGTCAGGCTACACGACAAGCGTGCAGGGGCGGTCCTAACGATCTCGGGGCCCGTTTCAAGACCCTGTGTGGGCCCCCCACATTTATTTTTTATTTTTTCTATGAATAATGCTTGTGCATGCTCCCCGCAAAAATAAAAAAGATTGTGGAAACTAGTTGGTTCATAGACGGATTATGAGATAATAGGCCCAGACTCTTAAAGCCCCCCCGCCCCCCTCCCTATCCAGTCAGTTACATTGACTTTTCCGCAAAGATACATACGTTTACTGGCATAAACATATTAAGGGAGTCAGTGTTTCCCACAGGATTTTGGGATACTGTGGGAGATATCCTGTACCTTGTTGGGGGGTCCGGGGGCATGCCCCCCTGGAAGAAAATTGGTACAGTTTTAAAGTAAAATGCATCAATCTGAAAAATCAATCTGGAAAATTTAGATTTAAATCAAATCTTGAGCTGCAGAAGGAACATTATTTTTCTTAAACAGGCAGCACTCTTAACTCTGCAACTGTAAAAACATTTCAGAAGATTGGTCTGCAGACCCATGTTATATGATGGAGGGGCCCATTGCAACAGATACAGGGTGGAAAGCTACTTTTTATGAACAGTATATAATTTACATGTAGAAAGTTTATTCCTGTATGTGTGTGGGGGCCTTAGAGGCCCCTCATGAAGCCCATAAGACATAGCTAATAATGCTTTTGTTTTGCACTTGCTTTTCGATTTTTCACCTACTAGTTGAGGGGCCAAGTTGGTTTTAGTGCTCCCACATTCAAATGCGGACGCCGAAAGAGTCTTCGCCATGGTTGGTCTTCACCAGCACCAGAAACAGACTAGCCCTAGAAGGAACATTGTCCTCCATTATGATGGTCTAAATGGCTGGTGTGGAGCCACAGTGCTTCAAGTGGGAGCCAGAAAACCCCTATCCTGAAGGCCTCAAAATCTGCCACTCGAAGCTACAACAGCGAGCATCAGTAATATCCAGTATCCATATTTGCTGAACTGAACTAAGAGTTTTACTGAAATAACTACCCCGAAGAACTACCCTAGGCCTACACCCATCTCACTAGTCTGGCATTTGGTATTAATCCAGTTATACTTTCATCATAAAATTACTACAATAGGCTATATTTTAACTAAAACAAAGAAATTATATTGAACTGAACTTGTGTTAAAAACCATTATTATGCTTTAAATTAATAAATAAACACAATAAAATTTCGCTCGCGCGCTTCGCACGCTCGCATGGGAAATCCGCTTCTGTCTCACTCTAAACAATTTCCAAAAGTTGAGAACCCTGCAATTATATATGTAATAACTTGCTAGCAACCGCTAACTGTTATACAGTAGAACAGCGTTACTCATAGCGCGGCTTGCGAGCTTCTATGTGCGGCTCGCATGGCAATAAAAAAATACTGTGATATGATCATGCAGTTAATACAGATATTTCATAAAACCATTAAAAACAAGCAGATCTATAACATCAAACCTGTTAAACTAACGTGGCTGCTCTCATACAAATAAGTAATAAAAGAATAAGTCAACAACGGCATTACAAGGTGGAAATACAGACTAGAAAATTATATATTTAAACTTGCTCAGCCGTACGCTGACTGACAGCGGGGTTGCCAGATTTGCGGTTTTCATGCATTACAAGGGAGAATGTGCTCTTGGATAGATTGGGCTGTGGGGGAAAAAACTAACTCACGGTCAATAAAAATATGTTATGCATACCGTCTACCACAGGCATGCACTGTAAAAAAAATGTTTTGCCATTGTTGGTCTAACTATAGTTTTCAAGTTTCTGATTTTGCAATTTGTATAAATCCACTGTGGCACTTCACTCATTTATATGCTTATGTTTTCCACTGTATACTCTTTAGACATCAGACATTGTGTCTCACAGAAGGACTGCAGCACTGAGATGCCTCCCTGTTTTTGTCCGGGACGACACAACCAAGTTTTTCCTGCAGCCTTTGGTAAGTAATAGGAAATGGATATGTTCTTACTTCAATTAATCGTTGTCACAAGTGTTTGAACTTTACATAGGTGAAGTAAGCGATTTATTTATGTTAATATAAGAGTTAAGGTGCTGTAAGCGGAATGGTTCTTTTAGCTAACTTCCTGTCAGTTACTGCAGTTAGCAGTCCCCTCGCTCGTCCCTACGTCACCACATTAATGCACTGCGGTCTTCAAGCAGCGAGTTATCTAGCATCATCTCAGATCCATAAATGTGATAAAAACCATCAAAACAGACATTGGGAAGGATTTTTACCTGCTTTGCCATTGTAGGCGAATAAACATTCACCCATCTGTCGCTCTGGCGTGCACCGGCAGTGAGACGGGTGCCGGTTTGTAGAGTTCTTTCTTCTGATTGGATACCACTTTCCGGATCCCCGAACAATTTAATTTGCCGATTACATGCAGAGCGGGTGACTGAGAGATCGGCTTTATGAAACGCGCACACTATATAAGTGATCACTGTATGAATATAGAGCGATTTAATACTTATATTAACCTAAATATATCGCTCAATTCGCTCTAAATTCATACAGTGATCACTTACATAGTGTGCACGTTTCATAAAGCCGATCTCTCAGTCAGCTGCTCTGCATGTAATCGGCAAATAAACTTTTTTGGGGATCCCGAAACTGATATCCAATCACAAGAGAGGACGTTACAAACAAGCACCCGTCTCACTGCCGGTGCACGCGCAGAGCGACAGATGGGTGAATGTGGAGAAGGTAAAAATCCTTCCCAATGTCTGTTTTGATGGTTTTTATCAGGTTTTATCACACTTACTTATCTGAGATGATGCTAGATAACTCGCTGCTTGAAGACCGCAGTGCATTAATGTTGTGACGTAGGGACGAGGGAGAGGACCGCTAACTGCAGTCAGTGACAGGAAGTTAGCTAAACTGACCATTCCGCTTAATGACCCTTTAAGGGTTAAGAAATCAGTTATTTAAATGAATTAAATTTTTTTCTTTTGAACATTTTAATCGGCCCCAGAAAATCCATATCAGCCGGGCCCTAATTACGTCCTTTTGTTTGACCTAGCACTCAGTCATGCATCTGTTACTTTTCCTCAGGAAACTGACCCTGAAGAAAGAGTGCTCAGAGGCGTGTCTGTTGGCCTTGTTACTGTCCTTGGAGAAAATGATCCTGCTGTTTCACCAAACGTGCGGGACTGGGCTGTTGTGTTGGAAGGTTCCATTGTGCTACGTCACCTGCCAGACCTCGGCACTGCCTTTGCATACCTCCTTGGGCTACTGTATGCCATGAACATTGATTATCCGAAGGAGATGAGGTACACCTTTGAAGCAATTCAGACCATCTTTTTCAAGCTTGGCTCTCAGTGCTCCCAGCGCACAAGGTCTCTGCAAACAAAGCTTTTGCTGTGACTCTTAATGTGGAAGCCAACCTTTGTTTTATGCCTGTTCTAGTGCATCGTGGTTGGTGCTCATAAACAGCTAGTGATTTAAAACTTGCAAAGTCCTCACGAAAAACTTTCTTCAAAGGTGTACCTCATCTCCTTTGGTGCATCCTTAAAAAAAATCACACTCTGCCTCCTTCGGCGCTTAGAGCCGGGAACACACCGCACTGGCCGCGCGGCGAGATTACATACAAAGTCAATGTACTAGCGCGTGGCCGCGCGTCCACCCAATAATCGGCGGGCGCTTGCGGTGCGTAGAAATTGTGTCATCGAAGGAGCGTGAATTGAAGGCTTGTGCGGCGAACGCGGCGCCGCAGAAAAAGATGAACATTTTCATCTTTTTCTGCGGCGCCGCGCCTCCACAGCCGATCAGCGTTGAGATTGCCCGGTGGTCTGCAAGACGAGGTGGGCGTGTGGAGTGAGGACATTGGGCTTCCAATACATTCTGCAAATATGTGTATTTTGCATCTGTTTAGCTGTTGGTTGTACTTTAGCCAAGGCAGCGCCGGTTAGCATAGTGAAACTCACCCAGCTGTGTGCTGTTCCTGAGGATAATATGAACCCAAAGTTGACGGCAGTGTCCGTGTGGAATTCCAATATAGTACAGCGAAGCACCGGTGTTGTCAGCCGGCACACTTTCACTTTCAGGTAGGCTGATGTCTGCCTTTATTTTTGCAGCTGAGCACACACTGCTGTTGTTATTGTGTTTAGTATGTTGCTGAATACTATTAATATGTGTGTATTTTCGCCCAATATGACCAAGCGGCGAGCCTCCTGCGTTCACGCGGCCGCCGCAGGCGGCCAGTGCGGTGTGTTCCCGGCTTAAGGTGTCACCTCGAATTGATATGTAGGTAAAGAAAAAAAAATTATGTATTTTTCCACAACTTTTTTTTATTATAACTTTCTTTTTCAACTCTTTTTCAACTTTCAAGTCCTCACCATACAAACCATATTCATCTTTATTTTAAGGATTTTAACCCTTTAAATTCTACTTGTTTCAGAAAAAGTCACTTGTTTTTTTTTTTAATGAAAAAAATCTTTAAAAGCTAAATAATTTGTCTAAATTGTATTTTTCTAAGGGGGATTATAAGAGTGTGATGTAAAAAATTAACAATTATATTGATTTGAATGCATTTTTATTTTATTTTTTGCTGTCTAAGATTTTTAAAAATGTTAATGTGGAAGCTATGTTTTCTGCCTGCTGTTCAAGTTTAGGAGTGCTTTAGTAACACCTCCGTGTATGTACACGCTTGCTCTCATTTTAAGCATGCCATTCTCCTCTGCCTGTGATATAGAAATGTGTGAGATTGTCAAATGCCAGTCCACAAAGCTCTGGATTCTAATAGTTTTTTAGTTTTTTTAAATAAGTTCTTTGACTTAATGTGATTGAATGTTTGAGTCTTAGTATGTTATATAAAAGATTGGCTGAATCAAATTCATTTCTATTGTATGTTCAACTTTAACCAGTTGCTTGTGGTCTATGTTTATGTACTTGTTTAAGATGTAATATTCAGTTTCAGGGGAGAGAAATGTGTTTACATTTGCAGAGCCTGCAGTTATTTTACAAAACATATTTTCTCTATATGAAATGATTATAATTCTATCATCAAATCATTACTAAATGAGTCACCTTGAACCAAAAGTTAGACTAAAATATGTTTGTAAAAAAAACATAGTGAAACACATTTTTCATGGCTTTCTAACTTCAAACAGTGTTCCAAGGATCCAATTTTCCTGTGAGGAAAGTTTGTTTTACATTGTGGTGTTGAACATGTTTATGAACAAGATAAATAAACAAGGTTTCAGATATCTTTTGATGTGTGCTCTTTATTTTATTCATTCATTCAGCATTTCTTAAATACAATTACAGCAACATAAATGTAACTTGATTTATAAAGGAACTTTTCTCACTTAAGTAACAAGAATTTCTGAGTTTGTTGAAGGTAAAAATACATGGAATTGAAGCATGGATTTTATTGTTGGTTCGACGTAAATATCATAATTAGGTGAACAAGATCGAGTTGGTATAACTCATATCTAAACTCGGAAATCTGAGTTAAGTCAACAAGAATTTCTGAGTTTATTGAAGGTAAAAATACATGGAATTGAAGCATGAATTTTATTGTTGGTCCGACGTAAATATCATGATTAGGTGAACAAGAGAATCCAAGTTGGCGTAACTCTTATGTCAACTTGTAAATCTTAGTTAAGTCAACAATTGTGGTCAAAAGTTGAGAAAACTCAAAATTGTCTTCGCATCAGGTTGCCTTGAAAATTTGCGTTTTCTCAACTTTTTTTTTTTACAGTGTGCTCACGAACATGGAATATATTAAATCATTTGCAAAAAAATAGGATCTCGTTTCATATCGCTAAATTGGACATTTAAATTGGAGAACACTTAACAACCTGGCAACCACACGCACGGTACCGCAACAATGCTAGCTTGGATGCGATTTCAACATTTCATGTAATGCTGGTTACTGGTACATTGATAGATGTCTATTCAGAACCAGTTGGGCACCAGGTGGACAGATGAAAAGCTCCACAAACGAGGAAATTGAAGTGTGTTGGCTAAACTGCATATTGTATGTTCACTTTGATCAGGCAGGGTTCCCAATGCCTCTGAATTATTCCAGAAAAATAATAGGCTGCTAAACAGCTCACATAGGACACAGTTGAATTAGCCTCTTAATTTTCCTCTCATAGTGCACCAGATTGATGAATTTACCTTTTGAAAGGCAAAAAAAATTTATTCCAGGGGGGTATTATATGAACACACCCATTTTGATTGATAATATGTCATTCATACATTTTTTTTAACAAATATTTGAATAAAAAGTAGGATAATAATTTATTATTCAATAGCTTTGATGTTATGTGACCCAGTGTCTCCAAATTATTCCAGATAATAGTACACAGTCACACAACTCTTAATTTTCCTCCAAAAGTGCACCAGATTGATGCATTCTGGGTTAAAAGGTTCCAAATTTTCTTCCGGGGGAGCATGCCCCCGGACCCCCCTAAGGACTGGGTTCCCTCAGTTTCACAAAATACTGTGGGAAACACTGGTTCAAGAATTACATATTAATAAGCAGGCATGCTTATGTATGACTGGATTTATAGCTTTTGATACTTTGCGGCAAAAATGGCTCTCCTGCTGACTTTGTCCTGTCAGTGCGGCTCTCCTGAAAAAAATAGTGAATACCACTGCAGTAGAATAACAGTTAGCGGCTTCTACTTTGTGTCAAAGTAGAAGCCTGTTTAATTTGAAACTAGTAGTAAAAGTCAGGTGGCGCAACCAGTTGGTCAGGTGGTGCAACTTCAAGGAATGTCACTGTATGACATAAATTATGTTAGCTAAACCTATTTAATTGTGTACGAAATTTCTAAAATGTTTATTAGTATTACATCTAATATATTATACACCTTAAAAAAACATTTTATTATTAAAATATATTAATAATTTTTCAATAATTTTAGATGCCACTTTCAACAAGAGAAATCAGCACGACACAGGGAGCGTATTAAAAATTACCCAGCTGCCAGAGAAAGATATCTTGCTCAAAGGAGAGAAAGGTAATTAATCATTATCAATCACAATGAACATCTGACGAACAGTATATTTTTTCCTTTTTTTCTTTTACACAATATTTGACTGGGTATGCCAATATTTTAGTGTCTATCATGTTTTACAGTTATCAAAAGAGGAGAGAGGGAACATGTGCAAAAAACAGAAAAGAGTGAGGCAACAGTGGAAGAAAGACAAGAAAAAGAGCAGGGAAAGGAACAGGGTTATCGAGGAAATACTTAATTTCACACCTGAGTCAATTGAATCGTCTCCTATAGCACAGCGTCAACCCAGCCCTCCAATTGACACAGAGGAAATGGTCAGTCAGAGCACTAACCTGAAATGGCGAAGAGAAAAGGCAAACTTGCGCCGTAAAATGCAAAAAATTAAAAAATAAATGATAGCAGCTAAAAAAGAATCAGGAAAAACTGCGAAAGCGCATGAAAAGATTAAGCGACAAAAAGTCTGGAAAAGGAATTGAAAAATCAAGATCAAGGATTGCAAAGAAACAGGCCATCCAGAGAAAAGAGAGAGTTGCTGACTTCCTGTGTCGAGATGAGAACAGTCGCTTACGCGCCCCACACACATCCTGCGTCTACCTCTGGAGCGCGTCGCGTTACCTTACTGCTGCCTCTCTCGGACTTTTCTCGGACACACATGCAACGTCTCAGCAGCTGCTGCTGCAGCGCTGCTTCTAAAAGCCCTATCTTTCTACATAGAGTTTTCATAGATAATTCCCATTCAAAATGAAGTTATTTCATGTCATCTATGATGCATATGATTTATATTGAGTCTGGACAGTAATCCGTGCGCCCCATTGCAATTTTTTTTCTTTTTTTTTGCCATATTTTCGCTTGTTGGAAGTTTTATTTTGAAGGGGACACACCAGGAAATGGTGAAACTACAGCGAAAGCTGCCAGTATGAAGTCAATATGACTCTCAGCAGAGTATTTCAAAAATCACTTTACTGATTTATACGGGAGAGAGAGAGGGGGGTGTGGTCGGGGAAGAAGAAGGCCGTAGACACAGATAGAGCAACGGAAGACTGTTGCGCTCATCATGATCTTTTTTATTTCTTCACTATATTGGATCTCTATATGTGTCATTTATCCAAAAATGAAATGCCAGAACTAATTGAAAATTAGATTTTAAATCCCTCGGATTTTGATTGCACAATTAAATCGTGAAATAAAGGGATTATTCGCGTATACGACTGAGGGATGTTTTATTTTGAAATAAACACACCGGGTAAACGTGTAACTAGAGTGAATGCTGCTGGTATGACTGTCAGCAGAGTATTTCTCTATCAGTTAAAGCACAGAGACGCGAGAGAGACGCGCTGCTCTCAGAAAAAAAATAGGCGAGCCTCCTGAGGTGAAGGGGAGCGTCGCTGCAGACGTGCCTCCGACGCGCCTCAGCAGTGCGTCTGAGGTTGGATGTGTGCTCGCTCTACGTTGATTTCACAGTCTGTGACAAAAAGTCAGACGCAGACGCGAGGTAGACGCGCAGTAGAGGTAGGATGTGTGTGGGGGCCGTTACTCCCAGGGAGAAAAGGTCACAAAAAATACAACAAAGGCGTGTGTTACTTAAATCCTTAATTGAATATCACCAAGAATATAATTCAGAAATGCCCAACCAATACAGACTCTCTTACAGGCAATTTGTGAGATACTGTCCATTCTTTGTTACACAGCCAAAAGTTTCCGACAGGAACACCTGTGCATGCCTAGACCATGAAAATGTGAAACTCTTGACTGAGAAACTACAACAAAAAGGTCTTCTGACAACTACAAGCATTTCCCAGCTATTGTCCTCCATTGTCTGCAGTCTAGATAACAAGTCTATGACGAGGTGGAAGTTGCAATAACCCAGGCAGAAGAGACAGTGACTTGGAATCAGTGGGCAAGAAAACCTGTGACAGACGGGCATAAGAGCTACACAAATTTTGTCAAAGAAGCACAAACTGGAACTGCTGAACTGTTGGTTTTCAATCGAAAGCTTGACAGCCTAGCCAAACACCACATCAACTGGTTACACCAGGCCAAAGAGTGCAGGGCTTTAAAAGAAAGCCTAACAGAGGATGAAGTTGTCCTCCATGTGGATTTTTCTGAGAACTTCTCCTGCAAACTGCAACAGTGAGGTGCAAGCTTTTCATTTTGGAGAGAGTCGGAAGCAGGCTACAGTCCACGCTTGTGTTGCTTATACAGCAGCTGGCTCACAGTCTTATTCCACCATCTCAGCATCTCTTCGGCACGATGAGAGAGCAGTTTGGGCCCACTTGGAACCAGTGCTAAGGGATGTGACCAAAACTCCCACAATTTTGCATGTGATGAGTGATGGTCCGGTCACTCAGTACCAGAATAAAAAAAAATGTCTACTTGCTCAGCACCATCCCCTTCCTCTCAGGCTTCCAGCAGGTGACCTGGAACTTTTCTGAGAAGTCCCATGGGAAAGGCGCCCCTGATGGACTTGGTGGTGCTGTCAAGCGCACTGCTGACCTCGCTGTCCAAAGGGGAGCTGATGTCCAGACACCAGAGGACTTGTACAGCCTTTTAGAAGAGAGAAAGTCAGCAAGTCAAATCAAGTTATTCTGGGGGAGTGAGGAGAACATCAGGAGGTTTGATGAAGCTGTGCCAGATGCTGTTCTCCCTGTGAAGGGAACGTTGGGGATTCACCAAGTTATCTCCTTAGAACCATGGCAAATAATACACAGGGAGATTTCCTGCTTTTGCAGCAGATCGCACATCTGCAAGTGCCACAACACCACAACTGTCAACCTACAAGCAGCCAGTAAACAGACCAGTGTCCAAGATGACCATGATCTGATGAACGGGAAGTTCATCTTGGTCAAGTACGAAGGCCAGCCGTTTGTTGGACAGGTTCTTCGCGTCATTGGTAATGAGCTTGAGGTGAGCTGCATGCAGCAGTTGGGAATACAAAATGTGTCTATTTGGCCTCATCCTGCTGACAAAATATTTTATTACAAAACTGGTGTTCTCCAAGTGATCTCAGAACCAGAGCCTCTTAATTCAAGGCAAACCAAGCTAAGCCAAGCAGACTGGGATTGCTTTACTAAACACACCTGAAGTTAAATAGTAGCCCTCTACCTGTGTTGAACCAGAGCCTCTTAATTCAAGGAACACATGGCTAATCTAAACAGACCGGTATTGGGTTAGGGTTAGATGGTTAAATATTGTGTCATTTTTTTTTTATTGTTGCCAAAACACAACGTTTTTATTTTGTGTGTAGTTATATTTTACATTGCAGTTGCAATGCATTTAATGTCCTCATCTGGCGAGATTGTCAAAGATCTTCCAGAAGGAGGACGTTAATCTCCTCGCTGTGAAAGACCAGGTTAGATTATCCACTCTCCTTGTTATAACTTTTTTTAATCCAAACAAATTATTTGATATTTTAAGACTATTAAATTGTGCAGATGTCACTGCATACTAAATGTAATTTTGTTTTTCCTCAGGTACCAGTCACAATTGCCTCAATCCAAAGGATTAAGGAGGCAGGTCACAACCAACCTCCTGGCTCAGCCCTGGCCACACTCCACCATGACCTGAATGATCCCAGGGGGCTGGGAATGTTTAATGTCAGGGCTGAAGAGGAGAGAGAGAGGAGAGGGCAGCAGTCCTTTGACTGCAGTGACCAGCAATCATTTTGGGGTCGATATTGCACTCAGGTATTTAGGTTTTATATTTATTTATATTAGCTAATTGCAACCATTACATACATACAACTATTTTGTAACACAATTATCATAGGATAACAAGTTTTTTTTTTTAAAACAAACTAGGTGATGGAGCCATATCTGCAGCAACTTGTTGAACAGTTGAACGGGCGTTTCCAGGAACTCCACATACTTGGGGCATTCAGTGTGCTGAGCCCACAAGCAGCCAGGAAGCTGGATCAGAATGTGCCTGTGAGCCAACTGAAGACTCTTGCAAATAAGTTCCACCCAATGGATGAGCAGACACTGCTGTAAGAGTGGTCTTCATTCAGAGAACAACTAACTACTGGCATGCTGAAGGTGAAAGATTTTTTAAAGAGCTAGCTTTGTCCCTTATCAAATTTCATCTTATATTAATGTTCCTTGTCAACTGCTCTATCAAACTATGGGACATTAAGAACCAGATGGATGTAATGAAGGAGCTGACATCACAGTACAATGAGCTCAGTCAGCTCTACCCCTGTCTGAGCAAGCTTGCTGCAATTGGGCTCACTATTCCGCTCAGCAGTGTTAACTGTGAGCGAGATTTCGCAACGATGAACAGGGTAAGTAACACAACTCATTAATAATTTTAGCAAAGTAATTTCTACCTTTAGTCAAAATTTCAAAATCTAATGAACAAAAACAAATCTTCACTTTTGGTAGGTGAAAACTGACCTCAGGAACAGGCTGCAGGGAGAGCACTTGGGGGACTGCCTGAAAATATCCATAAATGGGCCGTCTGTGCACACCAAGAGGCCATGCAGCAATTCTTCCAAAAGCCTAGAAAGTGTAGCAACCAGCCATGCTCACTGTTCATTATTAAATAAGTGTATTGTAAATAATTAGTGTATTGTAAATAAAATTAGTTTATTGTTAATAATGTGTTTATTGAATCATTATCAACTTGGGATGGCTAAGCAAGTGTTTGATATGGAAATAACCAACACTCTAGCATCCCGTGAAAAATGTACAACAAAAATCCCTATCAGCTCTTACCACCGGGCCTAAAAAAAATTCTAGGGGAAACACTGTTTTTGTTTGGCTATGCCCAGCAAAGGTTGGCAATCTAGTGTGATCTGCCGTTATACTGGAGCAGTGGCGGCTGGTGAATTTTCTTTTAGGTGGGGCTGAAATTTTATAAACCAATACCATGTAGGTACCATGTCCCCCAGAAGATTTTTTTGGTGATTTTCACATACAAATTAAGCATTCTAGTGCATTCTGACAAAATAACAAAGACAAAATAGAACATTTCCTTACAAAGACAAATGGGGCAGGGGAACTAGGTTTTAACCTAATTTATTTGCCTTGTAGAATTCAGCAAGATTAAAAGTGCAAATAACAATTGAGAATTATACACAAGTTAACATTCTCTCTCTCTCTCTGGCGTTAATCGGTATCACACCCAGAAATACAAGCCTTCAAAGACTGAATAAGAGATAATACAAGTTGAAATTTAAATCATCAGCAAGTGCTGGGAAACAAGTGATTATGATCACTGATAAAATTAATACATAAACACAAATTGTGACCATATGTCTTGTGTGCGTCACATCACCATAGGTTTGCAGAGAACTATATACAATATGTACACTAAAAGCAGGATGCCAACATAGGTTTGCAGAGAACTATACAATATGCACACTAAAAGCATGATGCAAACTTAGGCAATAGGTGAGGTTATGAACGTGACAATCGCATAAACAACGTGATAATGGTAAGTCTAGCAGTAATAATATCATACATGCTCAAAGTTTAAAAAAGGACTGCATAATATTTTGAGTTGCACTACTCATAGACTGTAGAAGAGGGGGGGAAGCTGCTACTACAACTGCTAATAGGGATGCTAACGGAACATGAGCAGAGAGGTGTGTGTCTCCTGCTCTGACCGCAGCTGAGAGGGACTGGTGAGCGAGGACCGGGCCGCCGCCTATCAGTGCTCTGTGACGGGGAGGGGCCGGGGAGTCTCCCGCTGCTCGTTGAGAACAGTTAAAAGTGATACTTGCCTTGGCGAAAAAGTCCCAAATAACACCAGAAAAAAGCTAGATTTGTCGCTGTTTTGAAAAAAAAGTCGCCAGGGGGGTAGAAAAGTCACTAAATATAGCGACAAAATCACTAAGTTGGCAACACTGCACGCGACTCCGCGAGCAACCGGTAGTAGATCCGAATGTTGTTGTTTTTGTTGCCAGGTAACCAGTTACAGGGCGCCAATGCCTAGCGCCCCAAACCCTCCTTTAAAACTGAATGGTAATAGAAATTGATAGGGCCACTCTGAGTGAACGAGGGTTTGGGGCGCCGTGAACTGGCGCCCGTAGAAGTCAAATTAGTCAGTTTTGAGCTTGAATTTTGCCATGAAATATAAATTCAGTGTGCATTCTTAAGGAAAATTAAATAGTTTAGTTGCCTCAAATTAATAAAAAAATAATAATTATTATTATTATTTTTTTGGGATCGGAGGAGGGGGGCGGCGCCCCGGCGCCCTCTATGGGCCAGCCGCGCCTGTACTGGAGTGTGGAGGAGATTGTGCCTGGAAGACTGAGAGACACCATCTCTCCTCTGGAAATGTAAGTGGTCCTATTTAAAAAACAAATCTGTCCGTTTATGAGTTCAATGTGTGTAATGCGCTTTGATTTATCCCTCCTATAATAACCAACCGACTGAAACGAGATAATGCCGCTGGGTTAAGTAGTTAGCGTTAGCGTCCGCTAGCTTAACCGTTAGCTTTATGCTAACGGTTAGATCTGTGAGTCTGTCCATGACGCATTATTATGAAACCCACTGCACTTCTAGGCAAGATCCGCCCCCTTCACATTCGGGCGCTATGATTGGTCAGACGCTTCTACGCTATGATTGGCTAAGCGCGGCGGTTGATTCCAAAGCCCGCGAAGTATCATCAGCATCTCGAATCTCTTCTCCACATCCCGTCAATCAGCATCCTCCGATTTCTAAACCAAGCATATCCTATCCTTTCTCTTAACCTTTCTCAACATGTCACTGATTGAACAATCAAAACGGTAATGTAACAATTATGTATTTCCACTTTTATGTTTTTGTTAGTTTGTTATCAAAACAAAGGAGAAAGCCATCATAGTTAATGTAAGCATTAACGTTAACGGCTATAACTGGCCTAACCGTTAGCTCAGTTTATGTCATTAGAACTGTTAATGTTCATCATATAGCCTTGATAATGTAACAATTATGTATTTCCACTTTTATGTTTTTGTTAGTTTGTTAAAAAACAAAAGAGAAAGTCATCATAGTTAATGTAAGCATAACGTTAACGGCTATAACTGGCCTAACCGTTAGCTCAGTTTCTGTCATTAGAGCTGTTAATGTTCATCATATAGCCTACTTTTGTTTATACTTTTAACTTTCCCTTTCCCCATAGGCTAAGATGGAAATAATATTTCTAAAATATATAGACCAGAATCTTTATCCTCAGTTGTTAGCCTACTTTTTTAGAGGCTTCTTATTTTTACATCTTTCTCCTCAGATTTGCCTGCATCAACCCAAAATCAAACATATCCGACTTCCCTGCTTTGAAGGTCTAATTAACATTAATGATAAAAACAAATGTATTTTGTTTAAAAAAAATGAGTGTGATTTAAATTTGTCTAATCCTAAGCCTAATGTGATTATGTTGTGTTTCATAGGACTCTCTGCCAGATGCATATGATTATCATGTTTGTAAATATAGCGAATCAAACCAGACCCCTGATCATGTCAATTATAAGGCCATTATAAGGATGGCTCTCTGTACAGAAGAGGAAATCAAGACATGGCTTAAAAGGCAGCTCGTCACCTGGAGGGTGGACCGGACCTACCCAGGAAAGGGAAAAAAGGTTATTTTCAAGGTAACTTGACATTTGTGGTATAGTTTTAATTCATGTTGCACAAGATGAGTTCGCAGGAGAAGAAACCGATATGTTATACATGGGGATGCACTTTTTAATGCCTATACATTTTAATTGACTATAGTCTATTCGACTCGTCTAAACGCTCTGTAGGCTACCTAGAAAAAGCGCTAGGCCTATAAATCCAATCTATTATTATTAGTTGTATAGCCTACAGTGGTGTAGTAGACCTACGTGATACGCAGGTAGGCCTATGCGAAATGACACCTAACAATTTCGATAGTGATAGACCTCAACTGTCATATTTTCATTTACAAATTCAAGCTGTGCGCTGTGTCCCTGTGGAAGTCGCAACAAAATTATAATAGCAAAACGCCCTATAAATGAGTCCCAGTGTAAGGATCGGTGTGAAGTAGCAGCAGATAATACGTCCATAGTAGACTGTTGGGTAAAATAAAGGGCAATGTCCAACCAGAAAATACTGGCAGCGCCGAGACGCGCACGGTGCTGTTGGAGAGCACCAAAAGCGCAGGGAATTATTTTCTCCCGGTGAGGAAAAAGTTATATTCTCAGTTTGCATAACCTGTTTGAAGTTCATATTAACTTGTGTGAGCACTTCAAGATCGGATCATCAGTGCAGCTTATGTCATGGAAGAGAGACGATAAAAACAAACACAACGGAATCATCACAGTATACCCACTACAAAAAACTATACTACACCACTGGTGTTATAACCAATAGCCAAGCACATTTACATTCGTTTTATAGGCTCTAATGTGCGGCGCGCTGATTTTTATTAAGACTGCAGCTCATTATAGGATAGCGGCCCGTTTTGTCTGTTCAGAGAGGTATTTAAAAACATAGTTAAAATTGAGTGCTGTAGGGTACAGTTTTGCTTATGACTGGACCACCAAGTCCCGCTGTATGATGTTTTGAGATCGTCTCCACAGTGGAGACTTCACCGCTGCGCGCAAAGCGAGCGAAGCGCATGGGCTAAAACACGGCTGATGGGAAGAGAGAAAAAAAGTCCGATCAACGACAACGAGAGGGTTACTCAGTGATTACAGTTGCCTATGCTCTTCTGCAACGCTCATTAAATATGGTTATATATACATATGTATATCTCTATCAACTTTGTCTGTCTCTCTGTCGCTCTCCCTGACTTACAGTATAATAATGCTACACACATGCGTTCTCACTTCTCACACATTCAATACTAATAGAAGTCCAGTCGCGTCCACCCCAATGAACATTGCAGACAGTGAGAGACATGAATATTAATGAAAAAATAATCGCTGTCTTGTCCTAGGTGCCAGCACAACACCAAGCCACGCAAAACGGCAGCAGGCAGAAGAAGTAAACACACCAACTGTCCTGCAAAAATGAGTGTGACACTCCTTCGCACTCAAGTGAGCAGAGGCAGGCAGAGTTTGTAAGTAAGGCTTGGCCTATACTACTCCTTAATAGTACGTCTTCAAGTTTCTCGCTTTTGTCCTGTCTTACGCAGTAAAGAACTTTGCATTTTTGGTCTATGTCTCCTCAGGAGCAGGGACCCTCACGTGCCAACCTTCCCCACCATTGTGGACATCAGCAGTGAGCACAATCACAACCTGCATGTTGCCGATGCTCTGTGCCACCGTGATGTCGGGGATGAAGCCAGAGATAAACTTCTCAAGCTGTTTGAAGCAGGCCACTCCCCAACTTCAGCGTTGGACGTCTTAAAGTTTGATCTCCAGGTGGAACATGGGGAAGAGTATGTGTTTGCCACAGCAGACTGAGCACTCTGTCCTACTCTGGAGTACTGCTATAGGTAAGGATGTTTGATTTATTTCCAAGTAAATGCATGATATAAAATAAAATAATTATTTCTTAACTCATAAGAATCCATTGTGAAACGAGTGTAACACACTTTAAATGTCCCTTAATCTTCTTCATACAGCTTTACGTATGCTCGACCTTAATTCAATAGGTCTTGAAAATATCCTGACAAAGCCACATATGCTAGGGGAGAACGGGGTAATTTGTCACACGGGTAGGTTGTCACAATCGTTATATCTCGGAACCAGAAGGCACAGTCTGTTACATTTTGGTATGTAAATATCCACAACTGGGATCAGAGGTCACCTACAAAGTCTTCCTTGGAGTTAGACTGCTGCATTTGAGGTGAGAGGACTGTTAGTGTTTTTCATGTCAAATTGAAAATATTTAGCCTTTCTTCTAGGCTTTTACACAATGGGTTTATAACAAAACACTTGTTACCCTAAAAATGTGTGAAGGGTAAGCTATAGTTTAGATTGTTTTTAGCAAGCTAATTAGTTGTCAGATGGTTGTTGGCCTTGATGCTAGCAATAAATTCCAGTTGGGGTTGGTCGTCACATTTTTTGGGGGGTTGGTTGTCACATGTTATCCAAAGGGTGCAGCCAGGAAAGGAACCCAATAACAAAAGAAAATGTCAAGCTGTATCCTCACTGGCACCCCAGAGAAGGAGAGAATTGAGCAGGAAAGGCAGCTAGCATGCAAAAGAGAAAAAGGGCAACAAACTCAAAACGACCCAGTGCATCCCAAACTAGACCAGTTGCCAAGGCTACTGCACCCCAGTGCACTCCACCCCAGCTGGGGAAGAAGAAACAGAAGAGAAAGAGACAGGAGGAGGAATCTTCATCAGATGAAGAGGATAGTTTGTGTTTGTTTTGTATGGAAACGTTCTCCAGCACCCGTTCAGGGGAGGTAAGGGAGAAGTGTTGTATGTGCAACCAGTGGGCACACAATCTCTGTTTAGTTAGAGTGAGCAGACCCTACATTTGCCATCACTGTAACTCAGATAGTGAATGTGTGTGTCCTAGTTGAGTAGGCTATTATTGTTAGACCTATTTGTTTTGTTCTTTATGTTGTTACTAGTGGTGGGCCGATAACGGCGTTAACGGCTGCGTTAACGCCAAACTCTTATCGGGCGATAAAAAAAATATCGCCGTTAATCTCTTAATTCCACCTCCTGTTCGGCTCAGGGGAGATGCTGTTCGCCGTCGGGGTGAACCCCCTTCCGCACGTGAAGGCTCGCTTCACGTGCGGGAAAGCTATAGTGTGAGCGGCCACAGCTTGTATTTTGATCATATCTAACACTGGACTGCAGGCCTATATAAAAGTGTTGTACCTTTGCTTTCTTTGGGTTAAAAAAAACTCCATCAACTCAGTATCCGTCTAGTCCAAAAAAACTCTGTCAGCTGCTGCTGCAGACGGTGTGCAGACGTGCTCGGAGAATCGGCATCGGCGCATCAACAGTCATTCAATGCAGCGGCAGTAATCATACAACCGAACGGTGTAGAAAGTCCCGTCAGTTAAAAATAGTGATCCAGATTTTAAATCCATGTTAAAATCGGAAGGATATAAAGCTAGTTAGCTTAAAAAAAGTAGCAAACATGTCAACTGTGATGTGTTCAGGCCGGCTCAGTAATATGATTGATGTGTTCAAATGCAACACAAAAAAAAAGAAATTTGAGATTTTGGCGAAACTTGTTTTCCCAGCAATATAAAATAGATAGTAAAGATGGAATGGAATTATGACCTGTTTAATGTCCTATCTTGAGCTATGATCATATCAGCAATTAAAGTAATAATACAAGTTCTATTTCAACAAAATAATAGAAAATTATCAATTGTGATATCAATAAAGACTTGGATCGTTAAGGAGTCTTGAAAATGGTATCAATATCAATACAAATTAACTCTCCTGTCATCTGAGAGAAATTAAGATGATTTAATTTTTTTAACCGTTAGTATTTACCGGTTAAAAATATTATCGGTTGACTGGTTTACCATGGACATCCCTTATACTGTATAAATGTATATCATACATTGTATGTTTTTTTTTGTGTTATCCCAGTTAAGTTTATTATTAATTTTTTATCATTTAATATTACTTTTAATAGTTCCGGGACGTTGGAGCAATAACCTGGTGTTTTGACACTTCAGTGTGCACTGTGAATTTGAAGTAATGTTCAGTTTTTGAATAAAGATGCAGCATTTACAAATGTTTATTTTTTTTATCCGATTCATCGATTAATCGAAAAAATAATCGACCGATTAATCGATTATTGAAATAATCGTTAGTTGCAGCCCTAAACAATTCATCGTTACCTCTTATGGCCTACAGTTCAAAGTTCATGTTTAACTGAATAAACAGTTTGTAAACACAAGTACATCTTGTTGAACATTATTTATTTTCATCACCAATTATCATAGTAGAACAGCTTCCTCAAGCAGTTTGTGATGCATGTTGGAAACAGGAGATGAGCCCCTGGTCTGATGCGCCACCTGGCTTGAGAAACACGTTCTCAAAGACTTACTTTGAGTCATTATTTAGGGAGCACACACATATTATGAATGAATTCAAATGAGCCATTTTAATCTAGATTAATCTAGATTAATTTCAAAATTAATCTAGATTAATCTAGATTAAAAAAATTAATCTATGCCCACCTCTAATTATAAACCACTATGATTATACATTGCTAATTTTGTTAGGTATTAAGTATACAATTCAGTTACACATTTTTTGACCTTGGACAGATTCTACCACCAGATCTTTAGCCAGGAATATGGCAGCGCTGACGGTGTAGAGATGGCAGTGGCTCTAGAGAGGCAGATAGAGCTGTACAACACAGAGTGCAGGGACCAATGTGCTAAAGTTTCCTACAGTGGCAAGCGGCTTTTGATAGCTATCTGCTCCCCCTTAATGAAAAGGGTCCACAGCCAAATGAAGCACAGTGGGCTCATGTGCTTCATGGACGCTTCGGGGAATATGGATCGGCACCATTGTCGGGTGTTCCTCCTCTTAACGCACAGCTGTGCTGGTGGCCTACCACTTGGAATTATTATCACTCAGTCGGAGGAAGAGCAGGTAATTTTTGAGGGCCTCACTCTCTTGAAGAGCCTCCTTTCGGAGGAAGCCTTTTCAGGGAGGGGAGAGTCCGGGCCAATGCTGTTCTTAACTGATGACAGCCGGGCAGAGAGAGCGGCTCTGAACCGAGCATACCCAAATTCAAAACTCCTCCTCTGCTCCTTTCATCTGCTGCAAGCAGCTTGGAGATGGCTGTGGTGCAAGGAAAATGACATAAACATGGCAGACAGGGCATCTCTGTTCTCAACCGTAAAAGACCTCATGTATGCCAGAGAGGAAGGTGTTATGCTGATCAAATACGAACAGGCTGCAGAGAGCACACTTGTAAACAGGTTGGTGAATTTTGTGACATTTTATCACAGCAGACCAGTTCAAGTTTGTCATGGAAGTTACTAAAATGATAGGTCTTACTGTTCAATATAATTAATTTACTGGATTTTATTCTAAAGGTACAGCAAATTCAAGGCATACCTCGAGAGACTTTACAGCCGTAGGGAGTGTTGGGCTCTCTGCTACAGGGAAACCCTGCCTGTAAGAGGAAACAACACAAATAATTTCACTGAGGCTGCGATGAGGATCCTCAAGGATAAGATCCTGCATCGCACGAAGGCCTATAATATTCCCCAATTATTTGATTTTCTAACAACCCGCCTCAGTGCCTACTACAAGGCAAGAATTACCAATGCTGCCATTGGTAATTTCGAAGGGCTGCAGAAGTCAAGGTTTCTGGCAAAGACCATTAATGGACCTGAGGACATCCATAAGGTGAAACTTTATTCTGTTCTAATTCTACTTTTACGAAGCAGCACCATAGTAAATGTAAATATGTTACCATTACAAGGTTGGAGATTGAAATAAATGTTTTGGTGAACAAATATAAATGTTTGGTCCTCTCTGTTAATTCCTCGTTGCTGTTTTTTTTTTCACATAGATTGACCCCACCCACTTTGAGGTGAAAAGCTCCTCAGTTCCAGGCAAAGTATATGTGGTGGACATTAATATGGAGATGTGCAGCTGCCCAATGGGTAGCGGTGGTGGGCCCTGCAAACACCAGGCTGCTGTCCTCCTCCATCACAAAGCCCCCAGCAGTAACTTTCTACCACAGACAGCAGAGACGAGGGCAAAGCTATTGTACATAGCAACTGGTAGTAAGTCAAATACAGTACCCCCCCCCCCCCTCATTACCAACACATGGCACACACCAATACATTGATTCAATAGGGGCCTAAAATATGCTGGAATATACACACTATTACATTGCTATAGTCTATGTCACTGCAGTTTAGACACAGTGTACTTGATTGGTTTTGTGACATAATTTGTTTTTTATGACTTTGCTTAATTTTTAGAGGAAAATGTACCTCTTCAGTTTTTGAGGGCTTTGACAGAAGAGGCAGGGCCATCAATAGATGCTGGAGCAGAGCCGAACACCTGGCAAGAAGAGACAGGTGTGGTGATGGTGGCTCATGAAGTTCAGCAGGCTGCATCAGAGGAAGGTATTCAGTCAGAATGCTCTATTTCAACTTTATATTGGGCTTCACATTTCGATTGTCTTTTTAGAATAATTTTTGTGATTCAAAATTCAAAATATATTGTCATATGTACAGTAAAGCAGGAAGGTCCACTGTTATAATTGTACTCTGTTCATTATCCTGTCTTTGAGTCTTTAAAACTAACAAAATCTATAACAACTATATGCAACACTATTTCACCCCATTAGGTCTCCATGTGAAACACTTAATTCATTGTCAGTAATATATTGTTCTGTCACAAAACCTCTACCACCTGCCAAGCTGACTGGGGTGGTTGTACACCTTGTATATTTTTATATATTTTGTCTATCACAACAGTTCTCGTCAAGCGCTGTCTTTTAGTGACAGTGATAAGAAGAACTTATAACTCTTATCAATGCATTGTTGTTACCTAAATTATTATTGGTATTGTTTTCCAGTGTCCCACAAAGCTGTTGCAGCAGAATTTGCTGAAATGGTGGGGGAGCTGTCGGCCATGGTCAACAGCGACGCATCTTTCACAGCATCGGCTGCAGCTGCAATAAAAGCCTTCAGAAAAATGAAAGACAATCCTGCAAAAATCCAGTCGGCATTGCATATGTTGGGCCGTTACACAAACACCAGCTTGGCCTCTATACGGTCAAAAGCTATTCGTAGAGCAGCCAGGCATGCTGGCCCTGCTATTCATGCCCAGCCAACAGCAGTGGCGAGACGAAGGGTACCCTTGGGCGGAAGACGTCGCCTTGCTGCTGGATGTCCTACCAAGGTCACAAAAAGAACAGATCATGTTTACAGCCAGCCATCCCAGAAGATCCGGACACCAGCTCCACATAATCTGGCACACTTGGTGTCGGAGCACAAACGCCACCCAAAATGACATGTCTCACCTTGTTTTGTCTTGTAACTGCATTGCATTTACATTATTTAATTGTATTCTATTGTAGCCTAGCGGTCAGTTTGACCCATAGATAGTATAATCGTTTGTATCGATATATAGATAGTATAATAGTTTGACCCCAGAGGTACAGTCAAAAAGGATGTCCACAAGGGCTTCTTTGCAGGTCCTCGTATGGATCATGATGCTCAGGTAGATGGGCAATAGTGTCTCCTGGTCTTGGCTGTGCCTGCACATTTGTTGGAAATCTCCCTCTGGCTTTGCAAACTGTTGTACGTGAGAGGGTGAGGGGCTGGTTGAGGCAAAAACACTAATTGGTTACCCTGCACATTGGTGCTACAGGGGATTCTCCATGTACACCTCAATATAGGAGACAAGTGCAGTGAATGCAATGCCATGGTTAACATTGTCTGTTATATTGGTGTGCTTTCTTGGATCTCACTCTATTGTACAGATACTGAGTTTGGTACTTGGCCTCTTGGGCAAAGAGGTCTACAAAGTTTGTCAAGTAGGGGTTTGTCCCACAATCAAAATTAGACATTTTAGTATATAATTTCCTGAAACGGAACACATTTGTTCCAGGTTATTGGCCAGGCATTCTGATCTTTCTTGCTCATTAGGATCCACCACTTTGAATAGTTTGGCCATGGTCCCTCAATGCACTATGCTACTTGAGGACAATGTACTAGTTCTACCACTCCACCATACGCTGAACCCACCAGAAATGTTTCTCAAATGTCACTATAGTCACATGGGAGAGCAGAGGTAACTGCATCAGGCAAGTCCAAGAAGGTCACAGGTGCATGGGAACTTCACTGGGCCGCACTACCAGGATCGATGTAGTTCTTGTCAAAATGTTAGGTTAGTTAGTTAGTTAAATAGTTAGGTACTGCTAAACAGTTACATTTTTACTACATTTATTAGTATATTTAATTTAAAAAAAGAAAATATAGATGTAATAAATAATTTTTTGCTGTTTTTTGTACTTGTAAATGTTCTTTTTTTTGTATAATTCTTTTTATTTTGTTTTTTTGTAACAATAATCAAACAACACCAGACAATACATACAAACTAAGAAAAGACAGAAAAAAATAAGAAAAAGGACAAATGTGTATGTTGTTCATTATTGCATGATCACACACACACACGCGCGCGCGCACGTAACATTTAAAGACACACAAAAAGAAAAATCCATGTCCTGTGATCTCCACCGTAGTTCCCCCCTCCCTTCTCAGCAATGCTACAAGCTTTATTTCTCATAGTGCCTCATAGATGTGTTTCCATACTTCATTAAATTGATTTGTTTTGTTGTTGTCTTCGGATAATGTATTTTCTATGGTCAGATAATATTTCATAAGTTCTATCCATCAATTAAAATCCAGAATGAAGAGCTCAATTGGAGTACTTGGAGTACAAGGGGAATTAATCAATTGTCAGATCTAATTTCGCACAATAGGGTTCAACCATTCACAGAGCTTCAGAATAAATTCAAACTGTCAAACCAAGAATCGTTTAGATATTTACAGTTAAAAAACTGGATAATGGAAAACTTTAATTTACAATATGATTTGGTTCAAGGACCATTTGAGGAGGTTATGTTAAAAAAAAGGAAAGAAGAAACAGTTAATTGGTAGCATATATAATATTCTTTTGAAGGAAGAATCTAAACACTACTCAATGCATAAGCTCTATGAACAATGAAATAAAGATCTCCAATTCAAAGAAGCCAATATAAAATGGAAGAAATGCTTGTATCTTACAAATAAAATTACCACAAATGAAAATCTCAGGTTAATACAATATAAACTCATGACAAGAATATATTATACTAGAGATAAATTACATAAGTTTTATGCTGACTCCTCTGACCAGTGTGTGAAGTGTGGCTCTCAAGACTCCCTCATACACGCCTTTTGGCATTGTATGAAAGTGAACAAAGGTTGGAATGAAATCCAAGAATGGATATCAACCATTTGTAAAACAAAAATGCAGTTCTCAGCTCAGCTGTGCATTTTTCAGAACCCCGAGGGTGTAAGGTACCTTACGGGATGGCAAATTATGTTTTCTTCCCTTGTTTACAAGAAACTAATTTTAAAATACTGGAAAGGCTCCTACTTTTAAATGTTCTTGAATGTTAAAAATAACTATTTTACTGAATTCCTTGAGTCAGAATTATATGGAAAAATGTGTTAATTTGCCTCTGTATGTTTTTTTCTTCAAACGTTATGCTTTCGAAATTGGTAAATGTGTAATAAAATGTTAAAAATAAACCACAATAGCCATTATTTCAGCCTGTTACCTGGCAGAATCTTAAAATAGACACTTCAAGGATTAGAAAAAAACAGCCACCCTATGCGCATGGACGTGGACCTATTCTTCCATCTAGAGACTAATAGGAGCATACATGACAAGCATGCTCTTCCTTTGCTTCGTCCTGCCTGGCTAGCGTATGACCAATCGTGCGTGTAGCGCAAGAAGCGCCTGACCAATCATAGCGCCCGAATGTGAAGGGGGCGGGTCTTGCCTAGAAGTGCAGTGGGTTCCATAATAACGCGTCCATGACAGCCCCTGTGTGAAAAACAGACGGGGAAACTGTATGGTGTGTTGGAAACTGAATAGTATTTGTTTGTTGTTGACAGTGTGTAGTTATGCAAGCAGTCGTGGTACATGCAGCAGTAGGCCTATTACATCTCCAGTGTAATGTACAATATAATAGACAGGAATAGCCTACTGTAAGTTCCCTCTGCTGCTGTTTGTTTCCTGTCCATTATATTTCAAAAAGCACACAGTATCACTCAGAACTCGTTGCTTCTTGAGCAAGGGCTATACTGAACTTATTAGTAGCCTATCTTTTTAATAATGGAAGAAAAAATATATTTTCATTAGTTTGTAGCTTTGCCATAACTACAGATCTATGATGTATATTTCAGCTAGGCTACATGATATAACATTGAATGTGTCATGTTTTACAGATATGAGTGACCTGACGGACCACACTATCTGTTCCATCAGAGGAGACTGTTCACTGGGTGGGACAGGTGGTCTTCTTCAGGGCCCACCAGCAACAACTGGACAGTTACATACAAGTTATGGCTTTGCTTCTGTTTGATATGTACACTTTATATTTCCATTTCACTGGCTATGAATAAACTGCTTTATTTTTAAGTATGATTTTGGTCTTTTAAAATGTAATGATACTGTTTTATAAGAAATCTTCAGAGAGATAAAGGGTTGAATTAAAAAACGTATAAGTCAATGCATGTAATTAGTAGTAGTAAAAATAGTAATTATGCTTACAGTTGTGGGTCTTCTCCTGCTCCGTTACGGTTACACTTGCCATTGTTGATCCGACGCTGCGAAATGCATTCTGGGATATCTAACGGCCGAAGTCCGCACAAGTCACCACCGATGCATCCTCGATAGAATGGCCAGATGAAGAACACATCAGGAACACTTCCGGGTACTTGACTTGATGCGAACTTTGAATTGGAACAGTACTTGGGCTACGGTTGATGACGTTTTACGAGAACGCAAGTACACAAGTACAGAAAAGAACGCGAATTGAGAAACGGCGTGAGAGAGAGCGAACGAGCGGTGTCGGACAGATTACAGGCGTGTGCAAGTCCTGGTAAAGTGACCAGGCGCTATAATAGCTCTTGTAGTTACATTAAATACAAGCTGCAACGTAGCCTACTCTTTTCTGTCCCGCACCTTCCAATAAACATGTAGATTAAAGGTGTTGTCTCACTTGGCTTCCTCAAAAAAAATACCCACGCCACGCCACTGAAAATCAGAACTCTAACGCCAACCCTACTGGAAAATGTTATATTCTTTCTTGCTGTGAATTGTGTAGGGCATCATGTTATTAAGTAATAGTATGTGAAGAATGAACAAAACTGAATAAGAAATACTTTTTATTTGATTTTCATACAAGTGACTCAAACCCAGCACAATTGTATCCATTCCTTGGCTAGCAAATTACTGCATTTCTAGATATGCAGAATCTGAAGTTATTCTTAATATGATTCATTTTGAATATCACCCCCCTTCATGGGGCAAAAGCTTTTGACACATGCAAACTTTTATTTGTTGCTCATGTTTAAAAGTGAACAGCCGGCACAAAGAACACACTCGCCAAGTTCTAACAAACTTCCTTTTTTGGGCCTGTGTCAAAACCATCACTGAGCTTGTACAATTTATCAACATGAGTCATGACTCAGAGATAATCCTGTGACTCGGTCTCTTCTGTTTTTAAAGGCTCCACATTTCCCCTGGTGATGAACTTGATGCATTGGCGGTAGCAGAGAACCAGTCGTGTTTGGCACAGCTTGAAAGCCATGGTCATGATGGCCATGCCAACAATAATGAAAAGTGATGTAAGCATAAAAAATTTGGGATGACTGGGTACAATGTCACCAAAACCGATTGTAGTGAGCGTTATAAAGCAAAAGTAGTATGGGTCAAAGCCCTTGAATTCAGTTTCCCACAACGGCAGAATTAAACCACCAAAGAGAATGTAGGCAAACACAATGAAAAGAATCAGTACAAAGGGTACATCCAGCATTTCCATTCCATCCCCTAAACCTGTGAAGTCCCATATAGCATATCCTTTTGGTGGTGGTGGCAGCCGGGCTAGCTCTGGGCAGGACAGGGTCCTGAGCACTGGACCCTTTCTTAGTAAATTCTCCCTGGCGAGAATCTTCTCGAATATCTCTTTGTTGTTCTGGAGCTGGATAGACTTGTGCCGTACATCAGCCTGGCTGTGCAGCACTTGGCGAATGTCGAGGGGTTCACGAACCACAATGTCATGGCTGAAAACAAAGGTATTGTCCTCCAGAACACGGTGGTTTGAGTCCCCTAATCTCTTCCTAGCCTTCCAAGGGGACCAGGTCCGGGACCGGGAGCAGAGGACTTTGCAAAAGGTATGAATGCGAATGTAGGCTCTGGTCATCAGCATAGCCATGAAGTCTCCTACATCCAGGATGACCAGAAGCGTGAGAGGAATGCCCAACATGGCATACAAGACACAGACCACCTTACCAGACAGGGTAACTGGATAGATCTCCCCATACCCTGCAACAACAATGGAGAGAGTGGACACTTTAGTACTGGAAACCGATTCTGGGAAACAGACCAAGAGTTCCTAAAGTAGTACTTAATTCACCATGCCATTACAATTAAATATGTAAAGTATTTAGGTATGATAATGAAAGTGTATAGGGTAACATTTTTAACTTACATTCAAGGTGCTACGAGGAACTTTTAAATATTTCTGGAACAGCCTAATTTTTCCTCTGATCATCATACATTACATGTAACAGTAAAGGAGACCATCATTGCACAGAAAGCTATTTTTATATTGTTCTTCTTAATGCCTTTGTCATTTGTACGCTCACCCAGGAACATCATCTGCTGTCGTAAAAACAGTACCACTTTTGTCCAAAGGCGGTGCGAGAATTTATACAAACTGAAAGTTTCTCCGAGCAGCTTTAAAACAATTTTCTGTACTACAATTTTTTAATGCTTTAATAAATGTGCAAATAAGGCAATATCTAACTAATTATGTGTACATTTGGATCTCTTTGTTGGTTAAGGCCAGAGTTAAAATCATTAATTTATTCTTACATCATATTAGTGTCCAAAGTTTAAATTGAACAGATTTTGGATACATACATTGTTCATCTTATAAATCAGAAAACACTATGTGCCGGTCTTAAAAATGCAATTTTGGCACGTTTTTAAGAAAATGTCTCATAAATCAGACAATTAACAACATATCAACAAATCATTCTGTAATAATCTTCAGAATAGTGCTATGAATGATTATGTAAAGTTTAGTTGACACACAAATAAACACAAGTAAATGGCTATGCATGCACAATTGCCGACACCAGCGGATGTACTGTATATTCTTTGCAGCTACGCCTTAACCTCTCTTTATGGCGGTTCTGAAATAAATGAATGAAGTTCCCAACCAACAAGACACCACAGAATGTTCCTCTGAACTCTAACATCCTCTTAAAAGCTTTCTGTGGTCAGTAGAAATCATTGTCCTCTGACACTGACTTGTGTGCTTCCTGTTGCTGCCAAGCCATTAGTCATTAGCTGGTTGTCTTGAACCACTTGTCTGTATGAATCTGAAAGTAGCAAACGTGCTAATGTATCATCACAAGGTTCTTACAAATTCAATTATGTTAAAAAAAAAAAAAACAGCTCCACATAGAAGTAAATAGATGAATTATTTAAAACATGATGGAAGATAATAAAAAATTATCCACAACTAATAATAATAATAATAAAAAAAGAAATGGAAATGTTTTGAAACTACTGGACATATGTATAGCTGGTGAGTTTGAGGTCTGAAGGTTATACAAGACAGATACTCTACAGCCATGCACTGGATGTGGTCTACTGGTGTGCAGTGACGTGCAGTCAGGGTAGGCAAGGTACGCAGTGCCTACCCTGGCGCCGTGTGCAAAAATGTTTAAATAAAATAAAATGAATGTTTTATTATTAATTAATAATTATTTATGCTTATTTTGACGTAAATGTGGTATGCTAGAAGCCTTTACGTTACATATCATTCACGGACCAATTAAAATCGAGATATTACTGGACATTTACGCAGCTTAGGCCAATGTCATTACGCCGGCTACGCTCATTCACGTAGTTACCCCCGCGGATTTTAAAGTCAACATTGCAGCTGCCGTGTCCGCAGATATTTCAGACTGGAGGAATTTTAACAAATGGGATTATAATTTAAAAAGGAACCGAATGAATAGCAAGAGAAAAGCCTGCGCCAGCCTTGGACGGTGTGCAGCAGCAACAGGGACATACAATGTTCGAGCATTTCAAACGGACAGGTAGCCTACATGAACGGAAATGTGCTGTCAGTCAGACTGGATTACTATCGTCTTGCTTCTTTCTACAGCCAGGGAGTCAGATTGGTGAGTCAGATACTTTTTTGGGGTTTATTTAATAATAAGGTTGGATGAATTGATACCGAGTGCAATCCATTCTGCATTTTATATTCAATTGAGCAGTTGTGTTTTCATTGTTACTGACGGACAAACCTAAGCTGTGCAATGTGGATAAATGGTTACATTCTGATGCAGGACAGGTCCATGGGACATATGCTACTGGTACTTTATCTATTAAAATAAAGTTTATGGAGTGGAGTTGCCATCCGTTATGCTGTAGTCCTAAAGAATGGTGAGTACTGTCTTTTATTTTGAAGCTGAATAGAAGTAGTAGCTTGAATCGGCGACGGTTTGACTCGTTCCCCTATGTTTTTTCGGCCCTTGGTGTGAGGGAAGGGTCCGTTAAGTCGATGGATGCGATGTTTAATCATTTAGACCAGGGGTGTCCAAACTTTTTTCACTGAGGGCCACATACAGAAAAATCTACGAAGGGCCGGGCCACTTTGCAAAAATAACACATTTATCAGGACATGTAGCTGCTCTGATGTTTAGTTTCATAGTGTCTTCGTAAATTGTAATCCTTCTTCACGGCAACACTTTCCTTGCAAATTAAACAGACACATTTCCCCTCAGAGCCGGCCCAAGCCTTCATGGGGCCCTAAGCAGAATTTGATTAGGGGGGGCCCCTCTCCAATGTTAGGGCTGACCAAATCATTGACTATTGTTAAATGCCATTCAGACACCCAGTGTTTCTGGCTATTGCCTCCAATGTCCAGCTGGGGAAAATAGTAGCCAGCCGAGATCCCGACCGTCCTAGGGGGGTCCGGGGGTATGCCCCCCCATGAGATTTTTTTTTAACTTTTTAAAGTGAAATGCATGAATCTGGTGCACTTTGAGAGGAAAATTAAGAGGCTTATTCTGAAGAATTTAGTATGAAAAAATAATTTGGAGACACTGTGTCAGATGAATTAGAAGATACTGAAGGACACATGGATTTTCAAAAAAAAATAAAAATATTTTTTTATTTTATATTTTTAAAATCGGCCGCGTGCCAAATAAAAGCGGGCCACGGGCCGCAGTTGGCCCGCGGGCCGTAGTTTGGACACCCCTGATTTAGACCAAACTACAGTAGGCTACGGGCAAACCTGCAGTCACCGTCGTGACATTTCATATACGTCCCGTCTGTGTGTGTGAGGGAGAAAGAGGGAGGAATTTATTTGAAATCGGCCGTGCGTGCCTGTTTGTTGTTTATTGTTTTTGATTTAACAATATATAGGTTTAGAGAAATCTGGCTTTCAGAACTCAGTGCCTACCCACTCACTGACCTCACCGCACGTCACTGCTGGTGTGTGGTCTGTTGATGGTTTCTTGACACTGACAATCAAATGGTGGGCATACTAGAACAGGTGAACAAAGCAATTGCACATGCCAATTGTTCTGAAGAGGGTGTGGGCCTGTCAGTCCTCAGATATTCCAACCATCCAAACAGCTGCCCTCTGCAAATATAGAACCTAATTCCTTGGGTTCAAATGATTAGAAACTGAAATAACTTCTGTTATGCAGAAGAGATTTATCCTATTAAACCTACAGTCTGCATTTCCAAACCAATGTGCATCCACCTTGGTCATGTTATTTTCCCATTGCAGGGCTGCTGCTCTTAGAAAAAAGGAATCCATTGTTTATTAGTTTCAAGTTCCAACTGCTGTCAAATGGACAGTATTATTATGAGCAAACCATGACATATGGATTACTGTTACACGTTAACTAGACCACAGTCATATGTGGCAAGCACTTTAATGGATGGCATCATCAATACAGGAACCTCAGCACATACATAGTCATTAGTATAGTGATCTCTCAATGTCATAAAACATTGTTTCTAATGGCCTCACAAGTGATGCCAGAGTTCATTATATTCTGTCACACAAATCTTTCATGACGTCAAGTTGGCGGTTTGCAACTCTCCTTATAATAAAAGTGGATGTCAAAACAGTGCTTAAGGCATTTATATTAACCGTAAGAGCAGTGTGGCGCTCACCTATTATTACTGACAATAACATATTGTCAAGACAATCATTATACCTTGAGAATGAATCCCAATGACAGTGCTCATCCCCTGACTCTTCCCTCGACGCTATGGGCCAAGGTTTCCATTCATACAGTCAAATATCTCTAGTTTTACTCCAGGGATTGGCATAACATTTGGGAAGGCAGCAATAGTTGTTTGTATCTGGACAACTTTGATAAACTCCAGCTTTTCCTGGACCACCACCTACAGGTTGACACCTTTGGTTCAAGGCGCACAACGCTTTACAAAATGTGGACTGTTGGAGATTATTCAGGGGCAATACATAGTTCTTTAAAGGTGTTCAATAAAACTCTGAACCTGGCTAATCCATTCAGTAACTAGGCCTACCTGTTTTGACAATTTTAAGTGACTACAGCATAAAGCATGTTGTGCTTTGACAGGTCAAATGGCTTGAATCAGGACTTTTTGAGAGCAATTGTACTATATGCATGACCATGATAACAAATATTAATCTAATTAATCACAGGGTTAGCTGTGGATTAATCATGACTAATCACCACTCAAAATATGCCCGAAAAATTCTCATTTTCTTTATAGTATATTGTTGTAGGAACGGAAAAGATGAATGATAGAGGGTGGATATATACATTTAAAATGTCTTTTAATCATGGCAAATCGAAATGATGGTGTTAATATTGAAAAAGAAAAGAAAACATACCACACCATTATTCAATGTGATGTGGCTGTCTCTGCTATGCCTTTGAGCAAATATATAGAATGGCATTTATTTGGTGTTCTACACCAGAATCAATGGATACATCTGTGTGTTTTCACATGCGTGCAAACTGTATTTCATTAAATTCAACCATTTCTGCTCAAGTTTTGCATTTGTGCATACAACTTGATTGCAGTTGTGTGTTGGGGGAAGGGGCTAGGATGCATACCTGAGGCTATTTTTACAACCATGTTTACATATCAACTGCTCCCAGTCCAGGCATTCTCCTTTCCCTAGAATATGTAAGATAATAGACCATATGACAATAAGCAAGACAAAGTCAAGTAATTAATGTTTGAGTTCACCAGATGAATTTGTCTTTGGCAACTTGGCAAGAAGATTATTTTTATTTTCCTGACCTGACAAACATGCAAAAGACCAATAAAAGACCCCACACACAGATTTTTACACAAGTGCTATGTGTCAGTATATGATTCTGCTGTATCTTGTCAACCTTCTCCAGTCAAGAGAGACATACTCAAATCAATTTCACATCCCATCAACTCGCACTAGCAATGCTTATCCTGTGAACTTACCAACCGTTGTGAATACAGTGCAGCAGAAAAACATGGAGCCAAAAAAATCCCATCTTTTAGGTTTCTGGAGCCATATGGACTTGAACCCAGTTTGTATGTGATTCTCCACTTGTGTCACTATGGCCTGGTGTGTGAAGGCTTTATCTGAAAGCAAGGAGAAAATGTTAGTAGTACTAGGCTACAGTGCAAATCAATTAGGGCTCAGAGCAATGACAATGAACATATAGTGAGTGTCCTACCTATGTCTAAATAGTATTGAAACGGTAACAATAAAAAGTCCATAAATGTCGAAATAAATTAGTTTTATTACTCGGTGGTATCAGATAAGTAGTACTACAACATGATATTTGAGGAGGGGCCACTTACCGGTGAGGTTCTGGACAGTCCTGACAATCTGACCCAGGAACTGCTGGTACTCTGTTGGCTCGGTGGTGTTGGTCTCTCCTCCTTCAAGGTATTTGAACATGAGCCCACCCAGCGCTGCGTACGCCACCAGAGACAGACACAGCAAGAGGTGAGGGAAGAGCCTCAGGAAACGTTTGGTACATTTTCTAAACTGGGCTTTAGGGATGATTCCTTTCTTCTTCACGACCACTGACATCTTCTCCTGCTTGTTCTTCTCTTTTCCAGCAGCAGCAGCTCCTATACTGGCCCTGTGGGGAGCAGCTGTGTCTCTGTCCACGTGACTCTCTAGTCCAGAGACTCCTCAAGCAATAAACAAACCACACACCATCCATCTCTGCATTACAAGCAGTGGGATGACGCCCCCGGGGGAGAACCCTTAAATTGACTTCCGAGTCTATTACTTCCTTTCTCTGAACGCCCTGAGTCCTGACAAAATGTTATCATCATGCTCGGACAGTCTTTACAAACGTTGTATCCCTGCAAAAGTGGTGTATATAAAAAAAATACTGAATTGAAATAAAGCTGTTGCCATTAGAATGAATCCATCATATTGAGAATAAAGGATTTAAAATAGATACACATATAATAAATATAGATCTATATATATATATAATCAATCTATCTATCTATCGCAGCTACTCAATCTGTTCATCTTCATCAGCTCCAGCAGGGGTCCCCAAACTTCCCTTCCATACTGGAATGACATAATTGTGTATACTGAAAAATGCACAATACAATTAGTGGATTAACGTGCCATTATGCTCTATGGCAATATAGAACTACTGAGTAGGCCCACTAGATTATGATCAAATCAAAAGGGAAGAGGAACAGATCTAATGGACTGAAGAATGTCCGTGTAGAATGAGAGCAGACTTTGTCAACGAGCACAGTGTTTGCTTTTTTCTCTTTATTTGTCACCCGTCCTTTTATACGTTTTCCTTTTTCGTTTCCTGCTGCTACGTTTCCATAGTTTGTCGTATTTAATTTCATATGTTATGGGGTGGGGCTTAGCAGCTAATTGCCAATTAGTCATTAAAGCGGCTACGAGTAGCATTTAAATATGTTTTAAACAGCCTCATGTTTCCTCTGATAATCATACATTACCTTTAACAGCAAACGAGACCATCAGTGCAAAGAAAGACGTTTTTAAATGGTTTTTATTACTGCTTTTGGTCTGGTCGCACACCCAGTCCGATTTTCGGTTCGCTCGTGCGATTTCAGTGTGGTGCAGCAACGTGATTTGAGAAGCCTATCCCTCCAGGTGAGCGGGAGCCTTGTTTGAGACAGTTATTTGTCGTCATAATGACTAATAACGGGGCTGAACCATCAAAGAAAAAAAAGAAAATGCAATGAAGAAAAGCTAAAAGGGAGAGTGATATAGGCTACGGGCGGGACGAGGGCGTTGCCAAGCAACGTGTATACAATTTCATGAGAGCGAAACTAGACTGTAGTGTTTACTCCTAAATGAATTAGTGATTGGTACTAACACAAAGTTTGCTTTGCTTCACCATCATCAGATAACCATTATCTGAAATAGTCATTATTTACAACAACATAAACACATTACCTCATCGTGATCCATACTAACTGCCGTCTCTCGTTCATTCGCTTTCTGTGAGGACACGCAATCTTTCAGCTCCGTGAAAGAGAGTAGTTAGGTGACACTGCTGCATCAACTCATTGCAATCAGGTGTGTGTGGCAGTGACTGGCATTAGTTGATGCAGTGTCAAAACCACTCTCACGGAGCCGAAAAGAGTCCTCACACTTTCAACACACGGACATGCACTATATTGCGCCCTTCTCAGTTCACACTCGCACGCCTGGCACGAGCTAGAAAACAGCTTTGCGACAGCGGGCGTCGTAAAAATACTACCGCTTTTGTCCAAAGGGGACGCCAACGTGCCATGTTACTCGTAGTGGCTTTAAGCATTTGCCCAATCATCATAAAACATCAGGGATATCTGCATCACACACATGCTAGCATGTCTACCAAAACGTGTTGAGCCGAACTTGCTACTTATCTTCAGAACCTGTGTGGCAATACTTTAACTCAGGGTTTCTCAACGGGGGCGTTCGTACAACCTAGGGGGGCGCTGGGACCAGGCTGGGACACGAGAGCTTTTTTTTTAATATATATATTTTAAACTTTCTTAAAAATCTTATAAATCTTTTGACTGCAAAAATAGGTTACCTGAAATAAACAGCCTATTTAAACTTTTCATGTTTCTAACCCCTCGACCTCTTTTTAACTATTCTCTCCAATGTTCTGCGGTCTGCTGACTGTCACAGCCTTAGAAAAGAGAAGGCTCTGCAGACAGCCAATCAGAGGTCTTTGAGTCAGAACAACCAGCCAATCAAAGCCTTAGCGGCAGAGGAATCAGCCAATCACAGACTAGTATAATGACGTTTACTGATATTGCTAATGCTAATGCTAGCGCAGCGAGATTCAAACTTTAACTAACTATTGTCTCTGAGGTGGAGAAAACAGAGTAATCAGCCAAAGCATGGAGTTAACTAACACACAAGCAGAACCATGTTAAAGACACAACCCTCATATGTTGGAGAGGGACGATATACTAAACGCTGTGCACCGCGAGAGGCTCACTGAAGCCCTGTACAGCAGCCCTGGCAACACGCACCGTCTCCATCCTACTCTGCACTGTTAAACTGAAAGCTAAACTATCAGGTGAGGGAGGGGCCGATCGCACGGCTGGATGATAGGTTTGCTGCATTTAAAAGCCTTCACGTCTTCACGTGCGGTACAATGATAGTTTAACTAGGATTATTTAGTTTTAATGATAAAGGGAAGCAATGTTTGTTGTTATCATGTAGTCGCAATGTGTTAACTCCTCCTGTCGATCATTCACTGTGTTAGTTTCCGGTATTGTGCCGTAAAAATAAAAGCCCCCCGCGATATTTCTTTTCTTTTCTCTCCTTTCCCTATCTATTTTTTTACTCAGTAACGCAGGTGATATAAAATGTAGCGAAGTACAATACTTCACAATAAACATACTCAAATTAAAAGTAAAAGTATAGGTTTTAAAAATCACTTAAAAAATTACAAGTACACGAAAAAACTACTTAATTACAGGAACGCGAGTAAATGTAATTCGCTACTTTACACCCCTGATTACAACCAATGCTGATAGTGTTTTTCTTTTTATGAAATAGACATGCTACCATTTACTGTAAATGTTTTATTAAATCAAAAAATCAGTTTATCAATGAATACAAATAAGTAGTCCGCCTGACAGCTTGCAAAATGCACTGCGGTTGCTATGCAACGCTCTGTAGCGTCCCTCGGAGAAAAAACTACGAGAGCTACGATCGCTAGCAATGTATTGAGGAAGTTCACAGGTTAGCCTACCGTAGGCAAAACAACAAGCATTTAACCTCACCGTGTGTCTGATCTATCATCAACGTGCCTTTGAAGCTGTCCTGAGCCTTGCTCACTCCCGGAAAAACACACATACAATCACGGAGACCAGTTACTGCTCCGTGTCAAGTGGCATAGACATCTGTCAACATGTTAGTGAAACGCTCTTTTGAGATGGTTGGGAAGCCCATTAATACACATTGTCTGTACGTCAGCATCTTTTCACGTTTGGTTCAGTTTAGTTTAGAGTTGTCCTCCTCATCTTTAGTCGCTCTGCGGGCCGTTTGTTTTGGTCTTTTTTCCGAGATAGCTGCGGCCGCCGCTCCTCCATAGGAAAGCCTCACCGGAGCCCAGAGTTTTTGATGGGACACCAAACTGACTGAAGTTTGTTCCTGTTTCTATCGGAGAGTGTTTTTAAATCCTCCCAACCCTTCACAGCCAAAAAGTGAGCCTCGGTTTAGCGTATATCCACTTACAAACTACCGGCGTTACTTCCTCAGTCGCGAAGTGATATGGAACTCGTACTCTGCAAACTGATTGGAACGCAGTATGTATACGCCCATTATACAACAGTTAGGAACCAATCAGATGGCTGGATTTAAGCCACCCGTTTTATAACTGTTTATACTATATATTCTGCCCTACAAAAGACTCAAGAGAAGGCAGTAACTCCCCAGAGTTCGAAACGGAGAACAATTACTTAAAAGTCTTCCTGTTGTCCAGCAGATCATTGCATATGTGGCCATTCTTTTGCTTTATATTAGGTTATTCTTTCTACATATTACTCCTGACCTCTGTTATAGCCTACTGTATGCAGCACCACTCTATGCTTTCACCTCAAATGATTTTACCTGGCGATCTACACACACTGGCTCTTAATGAAGCGTTCTATAAAATCACAGGTTGCAACATTATTTCACTGTGGTCCCCAGACCCCCAATAAAGCAAAAAAATGCACATTTCAGAGTGGCCTTTTATTGTGGACAGTCTTAAGGCACACCTGTGCACTAATCATGATGTCAGATCAGCATCTTGATGTGGCACACCTGTGAGGTGGGATGGATTATCTCAGCAAAGCAGAAGTGCTCACTATCACACATTTAGACAGATTTGTGAACAATGTTTGAGAGAAATGGTAATATTGTGTATCTGGAATAAATTTTAGATCTTTGTCCATCTCATGAAAAATGGGAGCAAAAACAAAAGTGTTGCGTCTATATTTTTGTTGAGTGTATATAAGGCTAAATGGTATAATGTTTAAATCCGAGTTAAACGTTTCATTGTTTTATAAAGTCACGTTACGCACTTCGAGAACGATCGGCAAGATACATAAATCCTTTCCATGCTGGCAGCATTCCACTCTCTCCTTATTTTCAGTAAGAGTTTTTTCGGCTCTCTGTTTTCTGCTGTAATAATTCAGATTGACAAACTCTTCCTCTTGAATGAAGTTGGCGGCACACTTTTGTTTTACTCAGCTGCTTGCAATTAGTCCATTTGTGTAAAGTTAGTGGCACAAGATCAGTCCATTTTGTGCAGAAGCCCCCTTTCATGGGGAAGCGCACAGACCCAGAAGTTGAAACCCTCGTTCAACATAAGACGGTGATAACCGCCTTCGTGATACCAGTCATCTCTGAGCGAGGGTTTGTGTTATGTTGAACCAGATCAAGAAAAGAGAGCGAGGCTCTGTTGAGTTCGCTTCGTAGTATACCCCTCTGGCTTGATATGGTCAATGTGTAACAAAAGTACCGTGAGGAGAATCTCACATTTTGCCTACCATGTCTTCATGCTAACCGGAGCTATTGCTATCAGACCATAACTACAATCTGCACCATTCACCGTTACAGTATGCAACACAAGTTACTAGGGATCTAGCCAGGGGAGAGAAACCCTTGTGGAACTGAAAATCTGGCATTAGACTCCAACATACAAACACATTTTATAAATGGTTGAAATGCTATTTATTCACTTTCCATTACTTCAGCATATCACTGACTTAGGCTCATGTCCCCATGAATATGGATTTTTATTTTTCACACCAGCGTGTCCAGAGGTTTAGTATACATCACCCATAGCAGAGGTGTCTGCATACATAAGTCTGCATTTTCTCGTCACCAGATTCTCTTATGCTCAGAATTCGCCCCATATTTTATGTAAAATACCTGAAATGGTCAACCTTAAAACTTCCCTGTTCTTCCCTTCGACAGTATATTTTATCATAGCATGACTGAGGGACACCTTGTAACTCAAAGGTTTTCTTTCAATATTCGCTCGGTATCTCACTATGGGACACGCCCCTCGCGCTGTCCCCCAGAAGCAATTTTACATTACGCCAGTCGTGACTGGCCAATAGACGTGACGTCTGCCTTGCAGAGGAGGGACTTCCTCCTACTACATAAGTCCCGTCATCACGTCATCTCTTCAGTCTTTTACCTCTTCTCGCTCCTAGAAGCACCTCTTGGAAGGAAGTTGTAGACGGCCTAGCAAACAGTTCATAGAGCGAGCTAACCCCTCGGTCACCGAACGCTAGCCTACATCGCTACAGCAAACCTCTGAGTTGAGAAGCTAAAGCTAGACTGTCACCATACAGTAGCTGCTAGTACACATACTAGCTGCAATCCACTTTATTTAGCTGGCCTGTCACTAAACAGCGGCTGTTAATAAGCGGAGAGCAAACATGCAGTCCGAGCCTGAACTTGCCCTAACCGAGGGCTCGGGGAAGCCTCTGACAAAGTCCTGCGTATGCGGGAACAAGATGTCGGGAGCGGGTAGCCACTCCGCTTGCATCCACTGCCTCGGGCTGAAACATGCCAAGGCGGCCCTTGCATCCCCGGCTACCTGCGAGCACTGCGCGCGTTTTTCACACAAAACCCGCAAACGCCGACTGAACAAACAAGCGAAACTGTTCGCAGAAGATCCCGTAATGGGGGTAACCGACCCACCACTACTGGAGCTAGCGGAAGGTTCCCGGGGGATCGCCGTCCCACCGGGCACCAGCTGGGGATCGGAGGTGGACCTCACCGAAAGTTCCCAGCCGCTCGAGCTAACCCAACACGACAACGTCGAGGCTAGCCTGCTGGCAGAGCCCGACGAAGCCGAGGGCGGTTACTACGAGTCGGGAGAGGAATCCATTAGCCTCGGCTCTGATGAGGACGAGGAGGATGATTCTTTTTCCCCGCGCACCGCGTCGCCTATGGTGGTAGGCGGCATGTGCACCAAAACATGATAAAAACCATCAAAACAGACATTGGGAAGGATTTTTACCTGCTCCGCCATAGTAGGCAGTCATTTAATTAAGAACATACAGCTTTTTTTCTACCACATCCATTAGATTTCAGTGCCCTCGTTTGAAGATCAATAAAAAGTCCTTCACACAGGCTTATCTGCTGAAAGCCTTAAGTTAATTTACATTAGAGGGTAACTAGGTAACTATATACAGTTTGAAAGCTGATAAAATACCACATATTAAAGAGTTAAATGTCTACTATGAATGTTAATACCACAAATAAAAGATAAAGGAAAAACAGGGATATATTGAATACAGGTACAGTAAGTGTAAATATTTGAACTATTTAACTCCAAAAATTTTGGTGAATTTCCCCTTAAGTGGCTTCAAAAAGTATTAATTTAACTTCTGTATGAAAATAGACTACCTCACCAACCGTCCACAGTATGTGCGGATTCGGGAGTGCGAGTCAGATCGGGTGTCCTGCAGCACGGGAGCCCCACAAGGAACCGTTCTGGCTCCATTCCTCTTCTCCATATACACATCGGACTTCAACCACAACTCTGCTAACTGCCACCTGCAAAAGTTCTCTGACGACTCTGCAATCGTCGGCCTCATTTCCGCCGATGACGACGGGGAATACAGAGAGCTGAACCAGGACTTTTTAGGATGGTGCCAGCGAAACCGCCTCCAGATAAACTCCAGTAAAACCAAGGAGCTGGTGGTGGACTTCCGCCGGGGTAAACGCCCTCCTCCGGTACCGGTGAGCATCCAGGGACTGGACATTGAGATCGTCAAATCTTATAAGTACCTGGGTGTTCACTTGAACAACAAACTGGACTGGTCCGACCACATACACGCACTATATAAAAAGGGTCAGAGCAGACTCTTTCTGCTGAGGAGACTGAGGTCTTTTGGGGTGCAGGGAGCACTCCTGCAGACCTTCTTTGACTCCGTGGTGGCATCAGCCATCTTTTATGGAGTGGTCTTCTGGTGCAGCAGCATCACTGCAGCTGACAGGAGGAGACTAAACAAGCTCGTGAGGAAGGCCAGCAGCGTGCTGGGACGTTCTCTGGACACCGTGGAGGTGGTGGGGGACAGGAGGATGATGACTAAGATCTCGTCCATGTTAAGCCACGCCTCCCACCCAATGCAGGACACTCTGGCAGCGCTGCACAGCTCCTTCAGTCACCGGCTGATTCATCCCCGGTGTCTGAGGGAGAGGTACCGAAAGTCCTTTCTCCCTGCTGCTGTCAGGCTGCACAACACACTGAGCAGTAAACCATGATCACTTCGTCACTTTACTCACTGTGGACACTTTAATTGTACTCGGCTGGTCCAATATAAATACGTTGAAGTACTTTATATGTATATATACTCTTATTCCGTCTGTATATTTAATTGGAAATCTTCTTGCTGTTTTACTACTATTTTACTACTGTTTATTGTATTTATTTATTTATATTACTTTTTTACTATGTGTCTCTATTGTATGCAAGGCTGCTGTATTCCCGCAATTTCCCCACTGAGGGACTAATAAAGGATTATCTTATCTTATCTTATCTTATCTTATCTTAAAATGTCTCATATGTTTTGCTGTACCAACGCTTCATTGAAGTTACATTATATTTTGACTGAGGGAAACATTCAAACGTGATGCCATTCTCCATGTCCTCACATTTCTAGACATACATGCATTTGTCTTGCCGAGGCTGCTATTTGTTTAGTTATTGCTAAGGAACAATGCATAACAGAGACATGACGAATGCTGCCTGAGACTAATTTGAGTGATGGACCCATTTGAGCGTTGTTAAACAAGACGGTCTCCGCAGGCCTCCGTTTACGAGCATTTCCGGTTTGCGTAACAAGCCGTTACCTTGCGTAACGACTCGCCGCTCCTGTGCTGCCTAGCAACCCTGATTGCTGCAAACGGAAACAGCCTTGTCAACGGAGGAAAAAAGTTGCCTCCCAGACGAAAAGAAAAAAAAGTACAAGAAAGAAAGATAAAAGTTAAGAAGATGGAACAACACGTTGCTGTTTTGTTATTTTTTATTTTATTTTATGCCATCTCTGAAAAAAACGCAATGAATCTTGGGATATGTTGGGCCGCGAAGGATCCATCTGTTGCAGCCTTCAAAACCGTGAAACGAAGGCTGCATTTCTCGGCCGCATATGAAGAAGCCTTGCTAATGGAACAAGCCTTTGCGCGCCGCTATGACGCAATCGGTCTTCAAATGCAGCCTTCCTAGGCTGCAACCCCTGGATTGAGATTCAGCTCAAGACCAGACCAGCTAATCAGACAAGGCATGATTTTTCAATCTTCTATTGTCCAATATTAGTGATCCTGTGAGAATTGTAGCCTCATTTTCCTGTTTTTAGCTGACAGGAGTGGCACCCGATGGGGTCTTCTGTTGCTGTAGCACATCTGCTTCAAGGTTGGTTGTGTTATGTGTTCAGAGATGGTATTCTGCATACCCTGGTTGTAACGAGTGGTTATTTGAGTTACTGTTGCCTTTCTATCATCTCGAACCAGTATGTCCATCCTCCACTGACCTCTGACTTCAACAAGGCATTTTACGTCCACACAAATGCCGCTCACTGGATATTTTGTCTTTTTCGGACCATTCTCTGTAAACCCTAGAGATGGTTTAGAGTGAAAATCCCAGTATATCAGCAGTTTCTGAAATACTCATACCAGCCCTCCTGACACCCTCAACATTGCCATGTTCAAAGTCACTTAAAACCCCTTTCTTCCCCATTCTGTTGCTCGGTTTCAACCTCAATAAAGCTGCGAACACACCGCACTGGCCGCGCGTCCACCCAAGAATCGGCGGCGGGCGCTTGCGCAGCCGCGCCTCATCAAAGCGCGTGAATCAATGGCGCTACCATTTGCGGCGCGGCCAACATATGCGGCGAACGCAGAAGATGAAAATATTTCTGTTTTTGGCATCGCCGCGATAGCCAATCAGCGTTGAGATTGCCTGGTGGTCTGCAAGACGAGGTGGGCGTGTGGAGTGAGGACATTGAGCTTCCAATACATTCTGCAAATATGTGTATTTTGCATCTGTTTAGCTGTTGGTTGTACTTTAGCCAAGGTAGCGCCAGTTAGCATAGTGAAACTCACCCAGCTGTGTGCTGTTCCGGAGGATAATATGAACCCAAACTTGACGGCTGCCTTTATTTTTGCCGCTGAGCACACACTGCTGGTGTTAATGTGTTTAGTATGTTGCTGAATTGCTGTTAATGTGTGTGTATTTGCGATCAGGGTGCGTCTTCATGCTGTTTTAATGATATTTGTGACAAGACTGCCGCTGGTTACACAGTGAACCTACATCTGTATTTTTTGGTACAGCTGGACCATGTTGTTGTTGTTGTTGCACCGTAAGTGTGACGGGTCTGATCTCGGCGTCGGCGTCAGGAATATATGGCCCATTATGATCAAGCGGCGAGCCTCTTGCGTTCACGCGGTTAACCGCCGCCTTCGATGAGGCAGCCAGCGGCCGTGGTGATTATGGCCCAATATGACCAAGCGGCGAGCCTCCTGCGTTCACACGGCCAACCGCCGCAGGGGGCCAGTGCGGTGTGTTCACAGCTTTAGTTGTCCCTTCCAGGTCTACATGCCTAAATGCATTGAGTTGCTGACATGTGATTGGCTGATTAGTTGTATGTGTTAACAAGAAAATGAACCACTATACCTATTAAAGTGGCCGGTGAGTGTGTGTGTGTCTGTAGGTCTGAAACAAAGAGTTGGATAACAGGCAATTATTTTATTATTATACATTATTTTATTACCATGAGTTAAGGTTGAATTGTATGACCTTTGTGATGTTTTTAAACTTTACTTTATCTTCCTCCTTGTTCTCCCTTCCACCTCATCCTCCGACTCTATGTCTGCCGTATCGCAGCTGTTCTTGATAATAGCGTGCCATACAGCGTTTAGCCTATTCGTACGAGTCTGCAAGCAACCCCCCCCCCCCCCCCCCCCACAGAAGGCGTATTGGTCCCACATTTCGATAATGTTCCCATATTTTTACTCACTGCTGACAGATAATTATAAGTAAAAAAACGTCTTTGACAATGATAACTATAACTACTGGCACCGAACTTCGTCAGTTGTTTTCTTACCACGAGTTATGAGGTGATGGATGGACTTGTGGATAGTCCATCCCTCACCTGGCTTCAAGCCATTTTTGATGGCAAAGTGGATCTTGGCCCGATCCTTGGCTGTGAAGGGAGGCCAAGTGAGGCTGTCCCCCTGCAGCCAATTGCAGGGGACCACCTCGACAGTTCCATTGTCGAATTGTACGACTGCCCATTGCTTTCCTTGGAAATCTATACCTACAGAAAAGACCCCAAAACCGTTTTTAGAAGTAAATCAGTAAAAAGGCATGTTAAGATAGGAAACATACTATTAAGAGATTTGTAATTGCAAAATTACAAAACGCAATCCCAAAACCATACTTACCACTTCCCAGGGCTTCCAAGACATTTAAAATAGCAATTCAGAATATTTTATCCAAATAAAGCCTTACTTTCAGATAAAAGATCCAGCTAGTCTGCGCAAACCCATCCAGATAATACCAACTCTCAGTGCAAGATCCACCACATACTTCACAATAAAAAGAGGAAATATTTATTTTAAAATATTGTCTCTAAGACCATGCGTGTTCAAAGATACGCTTTTAAGTAGGTTAGGGTTTCTGTTCTTGCTATAGTACCGTTAATAGTGGGACTTTGGATTTAAGGGATCATTTAAATTAATACAATAAAACCGAACAATATAAGACGTGAGGAAAATAGGCCTAAATGTACCTGAGAAAATAAAATAATTCAGATTATAAAATAGGGGAAAGTGGGGTGATTTGTGCATTTTGGAAGATGCAAAACCCCTTGTTTCTAGAAAACCGTGGAAGAAATTGGAAATGTGACCACATATTTAAGAAGAGCCATCCATTTGACTCATCCTGTAAAGAAGGGAGACACAAGGAATAAGATATAAGCACATTTAAGCTCAAAAAACTGTGTTTTGCCTTTCAAAGTAAAATTTCCATGATCAAGGTTTTTTGATTATTGTGTCTGAACAATTATAGACACGTTTGAAAACATTTGACACGTTTAGTGCTTTGGTATGCTACACTTTGAGTCTATATAGTTAGCACAATGTCAACCCTAAATTGCTGCATCATGCCTATTATCCAAAATTCTGGGGATGGGGTGATTTGTGCGCAAGGGCCTGGGTGAGTTATAAGTAAGTAAGTAAAATGTATTTATAAAAGCACATTTATGACAGTTTGCACTGTCCAAAGTGCTGTACATAGTGCATTCAGTAGGTAAACAATGAAGGTACAATAACAATAACCAAAATAAAAGACGTAAAGCCCATACATCCACATAAACACAGATAGTAGTGCAGAGGTAAGATAGTTAATGGGGAGGAAACACCAGGGTGTACATATGGGTTTTGAGCCTTGATTTAAAGGCAGAAATGTAGGGGGAATCACATTTGTCAGGTGGCAGTTGGTTCCACAAGCACGGAGCAACTAGTGCAAAGTACATTTCTGAGAGTTGTGCCAGTGGCATGGCTGTATACGCTGGTCACCAAAAGAAAGTGATTGTCTACAGTAGCTCAGAAGAGAGTGACATCTCAATTCCACTTAACGACACCACTGATGAGAGTTCAGATGGCCAGAAAGATGATGATGGTGACTTTGTCATTGTGACACAATGACGCACAAATCACCCCACGTAGTGGGGTGATTTGTGCGTCAAGACAACTTTTTTTCCGAATTTTTGCTATATTTCTTAAACAGTTTATTCCAGATCCAAAGTTTTTATTGCCAGGGATGCACAACATCCTGAAATATATGTACATATTTGAGTTGGAGACATAACTGTCAAGGCCTCACTTTAAAATCACTTTGAGTAAAAAGTTGCACAAATCACCCCACCTTCCCCTAATTCAAATAATAGACTTACTTTTTCTTGAGATATCCGCAGAATCCTTTGGAAAGGAGCTTGTCACTTTAAGCAGAGCCTTTTAAAAAAATATTATTGGTCAGTTTTTCACGGCATTCGCAATGCGCGTCATGCCTCTCGGTAAGCTAGTGGCGAAAACACACAGGCTTTAGCTCAAAATTTAGATGCAGAATTATTGTTTTTTAATTATTGTTTTAATTTTTATTATAAATGTGGGCTTTTGTTGTAAAAATAACATTGCCAACATGCCGTCTGCCAGTGCAAACAAAAGCCGCAAAAATTACCATGGACCAAAAGCCGCAAAAATTACCATGGACCTACATATTTTAACTTAACAAAAACATCAGTTTGATTTCATGTTTTCATTATTTTTTTAATTTAAAAAATAATAAAAAACGGACTGTTTAATTCAAAAATATGCCTGTAAAACGATAGTTATGTATCTAACTATGGTTCTATGAGTTCCGGATGACCGCCAGAGGCGGTGCTTTCAGCACTGGATATTCCATCGCGCATGTGCAGGGTCGAGTAATTATACCAAAATAGTCACCTGGGTGACCCCGGGAATATCTATATATCCCAGAAGTCACTCTAGGATCTGTTCCAACTGGATCTTCTCGCAGTATCTGAGAGGTCTGAGTGACAGAGAACTCTGGCGGTCATCCGGAACTCATAGAACCGTAGTTACATACGTAACTATCATTCTATTTCGTTCCTACTGACCGACAGAGGCGGTGCTTTCAGCACTGGATGACTTATACCAGAAAGGTCACGAAGAGTACTCACCATTAAGGGCTTCCAGCCGCCAACAAGACAACTGGTCCAAGCCATAAGCCCCAGCGTTGTGCATAGCTGCCAGGGCTCTGCTATCACTAGTGTGATGTGATAGAGCCTTTGCATCCAGCCAGCATCTCTGAAGCTCCGCGATGTACGGTTCAGAGGGGGGCAAAGCGACAACAAACTGTTCTCTCTCTTCTACAAAGAAACTACAGGATGCCGATGTGGACAGCACATCATCCTCTGGGTAGGCAGGTTCCGCAGTTGCAGGGGGCTGCGGCTGGTACACCCTGAGCTGGTTGGAGGTTCTGTAGGAGGGCCTTGATCTGAGCAACGTCGCTAGACAGCGTCTCCACTTGGTTTGCCAAATTGTCGACTTTACGGGACTTCCCGGGGGTCCCCCAGCTGCCGAGGAACGACAACTGGCGGCCCTCGGACACACACCCGAAGGGAGCAACCCTGGTACGCCCTCCACCTCAGCCAACCTAGCTAGCCTCAGTGCATAAGGCATGAAACTACAGTTCATGCATGGATTATCTGATACTGCCTCTCTCAGGTGCTCAATCCCGAGACATGCAGGGCATTGGTTATGGCTATCCTCCAGTTGCAGGGAGGCCATGCAGGCAACACAATTATGGGCGCTTAACCCTCTACTGCATGAATTAATTTTTAAACATGAAAAAAATGTTTTAATATGTTTTTATTATTTAAAATAGCTTAATTAAGCTAAATATTTAAAGAAAATAAAGAAAAATATTTATAGGGGGGTAGTTGGTAAATTGTTGCCATATGACAACAATGCGCAGTCGAGGAAAGTACCAAAAAATCACAATTTTCCCTAAAAACATAATTTTATTGAAATCAAGACTAAACAAAAACAACTTATGATTGTTGAAATGTACAACAAAATATTCCCACTATTAAATTAAGAAAATTTCAGTTGTTATTTCGTAATAATAACATCGTAAACACCTGTAATAAGACTACGGGACAATTTTTTTTTTCAACAAAAACACATTTATTTTTCATTTGATTTCACAGTATCATTCTTTTTCAGTATAATTCATTTAATTTTGTTCTTTTATATTATTTCTGTTACATTCCATGTCTTTAAAGCTCACATATTATGCACTTTGCTGTCAATTTTATATGGTCTAAGTAGTCCCTAATACTTATTTTTTTAGACCCGTTCAGATCATTTATTGTAGCAAGCCTCTATACCCTGATTGTCCTCTGGTCTCAGGATGACCTATATTTGTGCGATCTGGCTGGCCCCTCCCACCTCTCTGCCGGGCTTTCTTTATATGTCCATGGGGCTCTCCCACCGTCTCTGCCGTGGTCTCGCGATACTAGAGAGACACAGTGTATACTGCGAACACAGTGTTTACCCGGAGCTAAGCCATAGCTGGTTGCTTGTCCCAAAGCTAATAGCTATACACCAGTCAGGCAAAACTACCAATAAAAACTATTATTTTAGTTTCACCGTTTAAAAAAAACCACAGGTAGCTTCCTATCCGTTGTGTTATTAAAAACGAGGCATTATTAGACTGCAAGGGGAAAGCTAAGTTAGTGTATTAGGAGCAAAACTTGGTGCTACAACCGAAGCTACATGGGCGCTAACGCTAAAAATAAGACTCAGACGATTTAAACCAGTGAAAACAGTAGCTTCAAAGTGTGATTTCTACAGGAATATCTTCCCATCCTTTGTCATGTTAAAAACGAGTCATTTTCAGACTGCTGTGGGGAATATAAACAGCGTGTTATGAGTAAATGCTGGTTGCTTGTCCCAAAGCTAATAGCTATACACCAGTCAGGCAAAACTACCAATAAAAACAATTATTTTAGTTTCACCGTTTAAAAAAAAGCACAGGTAGCTTCCTATCCGTTGTGTTATTAAAACGAGGCATTAATAGACTGCTGTGGTTAAGATAAATTAGTGGAGTATGAGCAAAAGCATTCTGTGTTGGTGTATGTAACATTCAGGCTGTACTAAGGGCATCTTGTCGCTTAGCGGGGAAAACAACATGGCTGTCGCTCGGAAAATTTTCCATCGGATCTCGGGGCCGTGGACCAATAAGAAATGGGGGGGTGGGGTTATCATAGACTAGTGCACGGTGGACGTTTCTGGGGGGGAAGCATGGACATATAAAGAAAATATGGGGATGTGGCTGTGCCGACTATTACGTAGTAGTCGGCGAGAATTCTGACTGGAGTGTATTGGGGGGGAGGGGTTGTTTTTCCCCATTGAAAGAGCTTGGGAAGGTCTCCCTCTTTTCCTGTTGGTCATCTTGTTCTCCATGCACAAGCAGGAAGCCACTTGAATTTTGAAGTCCAACAGTGGGAGATGGGCCTTCTGTGGCATTTGTGACTGGCAGTCTCTTCTGTAGAGAAGCCAAGCCTCTACCAGGGTAATGTCTAGCATGTGGAAGACAATTCAGTAGTACCATTTCTTTGATCTGATCTTGGTGCGGTACAGGGCTATCGAAGATCCCCCCATGCACTTGTTGTACACCGACACAATTTTGGGGCGTGGGACATGGACCAACTATTTTGCTTTCTTGTCCCACCTTTGGACTTGTGTGGTGGGGTTTGCTGCAAGAAATGTGCTCAGGAGAGTCACAGGACGGTTGTCAAACCACTTGACTGACCAAAGGTTCACACCATTGTGAGTGGTCATCTTCTCTTGGTGTGTTCCCTGTCCTTTCGCCTTCATGGCACAATCATCCATGAATGTGCAGCCTGCAAGACGGTTCTGTCTCACGGTTGCCGCACTATGGATCTTTTCCTTCTCCAGGAGTATCTGCAGGTCCACACTGCAGAACCAGTTGTCATAAAACAGCTTGTGTGATAGGTTACTGGGAATAGCTGCAGCCAAGGTTAGGACAATGTTTCCGCTGGCACCAATCTTGGATGGGGTTGAATGGACCCTGTGTAAACATCGAATTTGTCCAGCGCTTCGGCTTCATGGGAATGTACTGCTTCAATGAGCTCTTCCCTTTGAACGGCACCATCTGCTCGTCAATGCAGAGCATTTCATCCATGAAGCTGTCATTGAGAGAGTTGAGGAGAGGTCTCACCTTGAACAACTTGTCTCCCCCTGACACCTGTTTACTGTTGTCAGTGAAGTGCAGATGTCTCTTGATGTTTTCCCATCTATTGACAGTCATGGTACTTGCCACCACATCCACCCTTGTTTGGGGGTTCCAGTACAGCCTGGTATTGGACAAGCCATGGATGGACATATAGAAGCAAACTCCAATGAACTGCTCAAGTTCTGCTTGGTTGACATTGAGAGGTTTAGTGACCTCACACTGTAAGGCATACAAATTTGTTTGCCTGACTACCTTTTCCAATACTTCTCCATGGCTCACTCCCCGAGTTGACTCTGGCAGTGAGCCCTTCCATTTTGGAACTGGTGGAATGTTTTTTTTTTGGTCTGCCATTTTAAGTTTTTCGCCTTCTGGAACTCTGGTACCGCATGACTCACTGGTCCACCTAGTGAAATTTAGAATAAGGATTCATATTGTAAATAACTACAATAGATAGCCAATTAAATGTTTAATTTTAGTTTGTCCATCAATCTCCTCACATGCAGCAACTAACACACACACCTCTTAGGATTGAACTATCTAATACCTCTACCTGTTTCCTCTGGCTCTGAATCTGAGCCTGAGCTTGAGTCTGAATCTGTGTCTGAGCCTGAGTCTGAAATGTTCTCATCCAGGTTCGTTTCCATCTCATTGTCTTCCTCACTGTCAACTAGCTCATCCTCACTCTCCTCCGGTGGAAGAGCCAACTCTGCCCTTTTCTGTTTGACTCTCCCGTAGAAAAAGCTGGCTATGGATAAAATCCAGATTTTTACTACAATGTCTACAATTACAAAACATAAATAAAAATAATGTTTTTCCCTTTTTAAAATAAGCTAAAGTTATAAACAGTCTCAGATTACCATAGTGAACTATGTAAGTCAATTGCAGTACAATACGTTGAATGCACAAATCCCATCCAAATTTGCATATTGGTGCCATATGGCAACACATGTATTTTAGCCTTGTACAAAAAAAGTATACAATCTAAACTTGTTTTAACCCTTATGCCCTATTGAAAAAAAGTTACACTGGGACCGTTAATTACATTGTGTATTTTGACCTTTAAACTGCATTAAAATGATGAAATATCAATATTTTTTCACAATTTTTTTTTTTCATGAAGGGGTTGTTATTCAATTTATGTTGTGATTTAATAATCACAAATAAAAATTAACCCTTTAGATGCCATTTTTGATCATATACCACTAACCGCTTTTTGGAAAAATACACATAAATTCAATATTCAACTTTTTTATTAAACTTTGATTATTATTGGTATCACCGGCTCACCCATCTGAATAATAGATGAGAAAATTGGATTTGGTGCATTACTTTTTGTTTAATGTCAGATTGAATAAAAAAGTTACACTGGGACCGTTAAGTAAATTTTGTGTATTTTGACCTTTAAATTGCATTAAAATTATGAAAGATCAATATTTTTTCACAATTTCTTTTTCCATATTTTTCATGAAGGGGTTGTTGTTCAATCTATGTCATGATTTAATTAATCACAATTAAAAATGAACCCTTTAGATGCCAGTTTCGATCATATACCACCAACCGCTTTTTTGAAAAATACACTAAAATTCAATATTCAAATATTTTTTTTAACTTTGATTATTATTAGTATCACCGGCTCACCCATCTGAACAATAGGTGAGAAAATTGAATTTGGGGCATTATTACTTTTTGAATAATGTCAAATTGAATAAAAAAAGTTAGATTTCTACCATTGACTTACATTATGACAACTTTTTGGCAACCCGCCTTTAAATTAAAGTGAAACATTTTTTTTGCCTCTGATTTCCCATATTACTGCAGACAACACAATGCACTTGGATAAAATTAAAGAGAATAGTAAAATGTACCCATTTTATCACCTCTTTTATCATCAAAATATGAATTTTTATGATAACCACTCACTAAATCTACAAAATAACAGCTTTTTTTTTAATTTATTTTTTAGTGTGTGTGTGTGTGTGTCTGTGTGTGTGTGTGTGTGTGTGTGTGTGTGTGTGTGTGTGTGAGTGAAAGTGTGCTTGTGTGTGTGTATGAGAGGAGAGAAATTACAAGGGGTACAGATTTGCAGCCCTAATATCGTATGACATATGCAAACACACACCCCCACCCCCCCACACACATTTTTCTTTAGATTTTGTCACAGTGGCCAGTAATCCTGAAGTTTGACAGAAAATATGAACATTTTAATTTTTTTCTCGTTTGTGTCATTTGGCATGTTTGTTCCTCGGTTTGAGACCATATGAAATGAAAAAATCAACTAGAAATTAGTTAAAACCTAAAATGTGATCCCTTACCTTCAAAATGAATGGAAAAAATTTGATAAATTCTGATTTTATCTTGCCATTGCCAAGGAATCAAAAATACTGGTTTTATGGCTTTTTATGAGTTTACGAAATGGCATCTTTTTACACAAGGATTTCAGTTTATGTGATTTGAGTTCACACAGACTGACTCCTGGAAAATATTTTTTCACTTCAACCATTCTGACTAAAATATGTGTTCACTAACTACACATCAAAACCATTGTATTGTATTTTTTTATTTTTTTTATTGGTTTGCAGCCATGAATTATACAAGGATGCCAATTTGTTGTAAAGGGTCACCATAGAGGTTAGTGGGGTGGGGCTAAAATGGGGCATTTCTTTTATTGAACTTGTTTTTACACAAGTTTATCAAGTTTACTTCAGAGAAATGGGAAATTACAGTAAAAATAATTTTTCACTTTAATTTTAAGGGGGGGGGGGGTCAAAAAATGTCGTTATAATGGAAGTCAATGGTACAAATCGTGTAGTTAACGGTCCCAGTGTAACAAAAACATCTCACACAGTCAAAATGAAGTAGATATGGATGAAACTCAGAATATCCAAACTTCATTGTAAAATACACCTCCTTACCAAATGTTATGGCTAGGGGACAATCACAGCCAAAATTATCTCAAAAATGCAACCCCAGATACACAAATCTCCACCAATGGGGCATAAGGGTTAATGATGAAAATGGAAAGGTAACTTACCTCAGATAGTATTTAGATTTTTTTTCTTGGTGAAATAGCATTGGAAAATTGAACAATATGTCAAATTTTGGAGGCCTCAGACCATCGCCTTCACAGTGACAATGGTTGCGTTTCGAATCGCATACTTTCTACTATATAGTATGTAGAAAAAAGATTTAGGATGTCCCGATTCTTGTGGCCTAACTAGATTCTTTTTATCGTCGGAGGTAGTGTGTAGATTCGGAACGCAACCAATGAGTCGACGGAAAAGAGGGGGAGCATACAGGATTTCCTTTGTTCTTCAAAGTAAAAGCTCCCCTTTTCACAACTAAAAAGGAAAACATGGAGTTTATGATAGACACTTTTATTTAAACGCAGATAAATTAATTGTTGCCATATGGCAACGTTATGCAGTGGAGGGTTAAAGGTGCAGTGTGTAATACGACATGATCATCAAGAAAGTTCTACAAAGTTCTAGAATGCAACACCCACCCCTTTCGAGTAATAACAGAAGCTACAGTGGCCTTCAAGGACAAGAACAATTCTAAATTTTAAACAATGCACCTGATGACATTCCAACTATGACACTTTCAAGATGGCGGCACTAGGCCTTGGTCCAAAATATGCAGAAATATGGACATATGGGACCCTTTCTACAGGGAAAAAAAAAGAATTCAGCTACTATGCACTAAATTAAATGTAGTTATGGATATTATAATTACTCCGTAAATTAATTAGTAGGCTATGCAACCGGCTGTAGGCGAGAGCACCCAAGCAACGATGCAATACCTCTAAATCAAACAGTGACGGCGAGTCCTGTCTAGAACCCCAGCCGCCCACTGGGGAACAAATTAAGGCAGGCTAGGCAATCGAGCTATAGGCGAGAGCACCCAGCACCTATGCGACCCCCCTAAAATAACACAGTGACGGCGACTGCTGTAACACCCAAGCAGCGCACTGGAGAGCAATTTAAAGCAGGCTAGGCAACCGAGCTATAGGCGAGAGTGCCCAGCAACGATGCGCAAATAAAAGCAGGCTAAGCAATCAAACTTAACTAGTGCCTTTTCTCAATTCCAAGTACGCAAAGTTCGGACTTGTGGACTTCGAAGTTAAGTCCTGACTTCCGAGAACGGGAGCACGCACCTGCAATTGGAACGGCAGCGGACTCGATGGCGTCATCACCTCGGCTCGTTAACTGTGCTACAGAGCTGGGATGCGGTGGAGACGAGCCCTCCTCAGTTGTCTATCTCACGTCGTATGTGTTTTATTGTTATGGCTTGTTTTTAACCTTTCAATTTATCGTTTAATATTGATAAATACACTTGACTGTAATGAGTGAATTATCATTTTACCACAGGGTGGAAAGTTGAAGCCCCTTAAAGCTACACACAACATATATAACAGGCTAAAATGTATTAAAAAAAACCTAGGCATGTAATAATTCATAGGCCCTTTACTGATCAAACAAGTAAAATGTTTAATGGATTTTTTAATTCTGATAGACTTTAACACTTCTTAGCAGACAATACATATTAAATACATAATTGCAATTGATTGTACTTAAAATAAACAAATAAGCATGGCATATACTGGTATATCTATCTATCAATAGTAAATATATATAGCGCCGGAAAAAATTAAGAGACCAGTCCGGATTTTTCTTAAAATTTCTTATCTCTAAATTACTTATTGAAAATGGTCTGAATGACAATACTTTAATTGTGAATTTGGAAGAAATGTTGTCAGTACTTTATAGTATAAAATCAAAATGTTCATTTTAAGCCAAACATATGCCTCTTAAAAATAAAACAAGAGACTGAACATTTGGAGTGGTCTCTTAATTTTTTTCCAGGGCTATATATACACACACACACAATAAACATAAATAATATAAATAGTAAATAACTGAATCAACAATGTTAAAAATATATTTATTATTATTTTTAGAAGCAGCTCACAGCTGTACACAAAGCTCAACACCCCTGTGCCTATCCTGGCTGTCTTCATTTCTGGAGGGGGACCTGAAGCCAGCCTTCAGGCTCTCCCGGGATAGCTTCGACAGGCTACCCCCATCAGCACCTCGACCTCATGGCTCCATCCATGGGCTTTCTTCCGGCCGGGGCAGCAAGGCCAGCAGCGTCCCAAATTCAAGTTGGCCTGTGGTGCGTTGTGCAGGGTGACGGTCCATGGCGTGGTGGAGGCCATCCTCCATCGGGTCATCCATTTCCCCAAGCCGGAGGAGGTGGGGGCAGGCTTTGCTCGGCCTTCAGATCTGCTGCCGGGGCATTGATGGGTGCCACCTGCAGAACAGAAGAAAAGCTACTTTAACAGGAAGCGTTTCACTTCCATCATCCTGCAGGGTATCTGTGATGCTAAGAGCAAATGCATAGACATTTACATCGGGAACCCGGGGTCGGTGCATGATGCTCTCGTGCTCCGGCATTCCCCGTTCTACAATTAGGCCCTGTACCCACCTACTTCTTGCTGGGTGATGGAGGGTACTCCTGCCTGCAGCGTCCCGTGGCCATCATTAGGCTCTACCGCCACCCATCCATGTGAATTTTGATTACCAGGTCATATTGAAGCCCGGTACAAAAGGCCAGAGGGCGCAACATTGTGGAGAGGTCGTTTGGGATCATCAGAACATGCTGGTGGGCCATCTTCCTTAGGTTTGTAAATATTCCTAGCTTTGTAAATAAATGTACATATTTGTAATGACATGTTTTATTCTCCTCTGTGTACAGTTTTTAATATTTAAATTAGCTGATTTTAACTTGCTTGGCATGTTGAGTTTAACCATGTTTGAAGTCTATAAAAGACTTGATGCTGAATGAGTCAACTTTCAGCAGACATCTTCTGTTTTTTATGCTAAATAAAGTAGCGATTTTCTTCTTGAAACTCTTGCCTCCTGAAGTCCATTTGTAACTGAATTTGCCAGTATACATGTGAATGTAAAATATAAAAAACACTGTTGCTATCAAAACAATTTGCTCAAAAAACATAGCTAGTATAATAAAGTATACAGGTGAGGACAGTATTTGCAATTACAACTTATGTAATATATTAACATATCAAGCCAATACATTTGACCAATACATGATACCATTCAAATGTAGAGCCTTAGCATTGATTTGTGAATTCATGTGATTTCAATCACAGGGAACCCCTGCTTGGATTTGACAACAATATTATCTATTAACATGTGTCAGAAATAGGAGATAAATGCGATGGACCTTAGGTATCCCAGGTTAAGCAGTGTCCCACATTAGGGCAATTCACCATACGGTTATGAATCACAACTTTGCACCCCCAAACGGGACTAGCTGTCCCTGTCCCAGGGGGGAAGCTAGAAGTCCCCCAGGGCAAGCTAGCTGTCCCGCGGGGGAAGCTAGAAATCCCCCGGGGCAAGCTAGCTGTCCCGCGGGGGAAGCTAGAAATCCCGTGGGACAGCTGGGCAAGCTAGCAGTCGGACGTTTACGGAGCTAAGTAGGATTTGACAGGTTGGAGAATTAAATTATCATCTAATAAAAACTTCAAAACAACATACCGGTATTCTGAAACAAAAGTAGTATTTATAAAATAGTAATAATTATGCTTACAGTTGTGGGTTTCTCCGCCTTGTCTGCCTCTGCCGACTCTGTCTCCTTGCTCTGCTACTACGCTGCGAAATGCATTCTGGGATATCTAACGGCCCCAAGTCCGCACAAGTCACCACCGATGCATCCTCGATAGAATGGCCAGTTGAAGAACACATCAGGAACACTTCCGGGTACTTGACTTGATGCGAACTTTGAATTGGAACAGTACTTGGGCTACGGTTGATGACGTTTTACGAGAACGCAAGTACACAAGTACAGAAAAGAACGCGAATTGAGAAACGGCTTTTGTGAAGCACTCGAGCAACGATGCAACGCCTGAATTACCAGTGATGGCGACCTAGAGACCTAAGCGCCCACTGACGAGCTAATAAGTAGTCTGAGCCAACGTGTTCAGCGAGAGCACCCGAAAGCAGTGCGATCTGGCTAGTAGTGCAACAATACTAACACGATACCCTGGTGGCGGCTCGGACGGACCCCAAGCCACTCGCTGCCGATTAATCAAGTAGCACCTGGTCTAGGCGAACTCAGCACCCGAGCGACAGTGCAACAATGCTAACAAAACACTGTAGCGGTGACTTGGCTTCTCCTACCGCAAGCCGCTCGCTGTCGATTAAATCAAAGTAAGCAAGGCGAACTCAGCCCCCGAGCAACAGTGCAACAACGTTAACAAAATACTGTGGCGGCGGCCTGGCTTACCCCCAAGCCGCTCGACCTCAATTAAATCAAAGTAAGCAACCGGTCTAGGCGAACTCAACACCCGAGCAACCGTGCCGCAATGCTATAAAAACAATACATTCGAGCATACAATTAGCAACCGGGCTAGCTTTTTTGGGGGCATCCTCGCCTGCTGGAGTTCGCTCGCGCTCACTTAATTCCAATGAGGAAGAAATTATTAAAATTAGAATATTGTATGACTTGTTGCTTTGTTTTAGTTCGGAATCATTCGTATGATTATATATTAGTTCACTGTATGCGTAATAATTTTGTCATAGATTCTACTGGGGGCTGTGTGGGCCCTAGCTGGCTGTGGGCCCTTATAATCGTCATACCCTTTACCCCCTATACGACGGCCCTGGTCCCACTAACTCAGAGCCAGTGTTGGGAGTAACAAGAAGTAATGCATTACTGTAATGCATTAAGTTTTGCTGTAACGCGGTAATGTAAGGCATTACAACAACAAAAAAACAGTAATATGAGAAGAAAACTATTTGCTGCTACAATTGATTCCAAAGATGTGCTACAGCTACTGGCTTCCGTCTCACTGCCCAAGTTTAAGCTGTGCTGGGTAAAAGAGGAAACCAGAAGAGACCGCTCCCTTCCAATGGAGGAGCAGCTTCTGAGATCCGATTGCATGTTCCGAGTCCTGATACACAGAGACGTGACGCCAAACTGAATGCGCAACTATGGAACTGTACAGTGAAGCAGCCACCCCCTCGTTAGTTTCAGTCCACAGCCGACACAGTTAATATAACCACCGCATGGACAGCGTTTAAATAAAGCCTCAAATTCGTATTATCCTATAAGTGCTTTGATGCAAATTATGAAATCTAAACATAACGGCGGCAGTGATGGTGCGTAAAGGACAGCACAGTTGGCAAGCTCTCCTCTGCTTCAGAGCGCACAACCAGTGTTCCACCCGAAAAAAGAAAATAAACACAAGGTGGAAACAGGCCCTTAAGCTGAATGATCGCTCTGGTAACGGGCATCCCCTTACTGGACGCCGAATATTAGACCCCAAATATAAGACGACCCGACTTTTTACGACCTATTTGTAGGGGAAACCCCCAGTCTTATATTAAAACCATCACCGCTGCATGTAACAATATTACATTGGTGCAGTTTGTATTTATCAATGTAGCGAGTTGCGAGACAAGTGCAGGCTGAGCTTTTTTTTCAGCACCCCCTGTTGAGAATATGTTCCCGCGGCTATGTGCACGTCTGTTTTATGTTGGCGAGCCTGAGTAAGTAGCCTATATGTTAGAGAAGTTTCACATCAGGCCAGCCTATTATGTAGCCTAGTGACGCGCTGAGTCCTTTTATTTATTTATTTTTGCCTCACACCCGGCCGAGAGTCAAGCAGCTCCGCCGGGCGGCGTCCGCCCGACAGCATGTCATTCAAATAGGCTGCTGCATCCAAATCATCCCGCAATCACCAATTTAGGAAAGTTGCCAGCGTGTCTGTTTCTCCCCAGCGCACAGCAAAGGAGACATATATTTAGGCTACTATTGTTATTATGTCACGCAAGAGAGACGATAAACAAACATAATGGTCAGTTATCATTTAGATGGCAAGATGATAAGGCAGATTCTTTGGAACAACTAAAAAAGGCAAAAGTTGATGATGATGTGAACAACTTGTTTGTGCTTTTAAGTCGCCAGAACGCAAGACCCCCCAGACCCCCCTCTGTTGTACAGACCCTAAATAAACGTGCCACATCGTTTTAATGAAACACACACAGAATCTCTTTTCTGGCTATAGGCCTACATTACAGTAGCCTTGCTCCGCCCGCCCGCCTACTTCCGGCCAAATTTAATTTTCCCTTCAGTAGTCAAACAAATGAAATGAAGTACGATGGTCTGGTAGCACCAGGCTAACATTATAGTGCAGCACCCCCACATATTGGTCAAGCCCCTCCTTAACCCCGGTGGAGAAAAAATCGTGGCGCCGTGCATGCTGCACATTCTCTGAAATAAGGAAAATAAATAAAAGGATCAAAATGTAAAAAGGGTTGTGTATCTTGTCATGATTTTTTTTTTACCATCAACAGTAGTAGGCTCTAGCTCTATTGATATTAATATAAATACCTAAAGATACAGTATTTCTATTATAAAATTTATTGCACCATGAGCCATAACCGTGACCATTATATTATATACTTTTGTTAGCCTTAAGCCTAGCTCAGCCATTATGCCATACCATGTCACCTCCTGCTGTGTAATGAGCTGCATTGAAAACAAGAAGATCTATTGAGAACACCAAATCCATATTTCCTGTTATTTTGGTGAAAGTAATGCAAAAGTAATGTAAAGCCTTATAATTCAAAGACAGTAATATTGTAATGTAACTAACTACTTTGAAATGACAGTAACAAGTAATAAATAATGCCTTACGCTTTTGAAGTAACTTTCCCAACACTGCTCAGAGCGAACATACTCTGAGTTGCCTCAAAACCTGCCTCCTGAAATAGGCCTCAGTTAGATCCAGTGATATTCTGGAGGTGTGTTTATACCTAGCTGGAGGTGGTGCTGTTATATGTGGGTGAGAGCCACATTATGACATCAAAATCAGGGGGAAATCTGACTTGTGCATAAAAAAACACACATTATCAGAAAGGAGGGCACATATTGATTTAAGAAGAAATTAAAAAGTTAATTTAATAGGTGACTTTAAGCCTAAAACAAACAGCTGTATATACAACGGTACAGTATGTCCTATATATAGGTACAATGGGACCAATTTTTTTTTTATACTGTCATGGTTTTATACTGGTATTTTTCAACTAATCGGTAACAGTGACATATTGACCAACACTCTTTCATTTGGGAGTATAGAAGTAGAACTTCATTTTCTTACATTAATGGGTTTTAAAAACATGGCTTGAGACTGTCTTTCATTGTTGCCGTTGTTAAGAGACGCTACAGAGATATTGGCTGTGTTTTTGCATCAGCTCTGCTCAGTTATGAATACCAGTTGAATGTTTTTAAAGTTAACTTACCTAGAAGTGATGTGCTGAGTTTGTTAGGTGGATTGACATTGGCAATAGGCCATGCCTGGTTTTCAGTTCACATTACCCATTTCCCAAAACTTTCAGCCTTGTTGCTCATCAAGTCAACACCTAAGTACATGCATCCAGTAAAAACAATACTTGCGGTATACATTAAACAGATTTTCATCTGCATTTTAACTTTAAATCTTGTTCCCTTTTACAGACATGTATGTGTCAGTTTTGACTTTTAATTATAAAGAATTACACTGTTGCTCAAAGGGAAATTTTGCAGTCTTCCATGAACCATGAGCGTCATGTAAAAATGACCATAATTGGTGTAAGACTACAGCACGAGGGAGGTCCAGGGACTGTTGGCTTCTCAAACAGTGTGAACCCCTTGAACCACTCTTATGCCTGTTCAGCATCAGTGAAATAAACAGTTTGGCTTGCACTCTGGTTAAAATAAACAGCCATGAGAAAGGCACAGTGCCCTTGTCTCTCTACTCATCACATTAACATTGACACCATTCCAAAGCAAGCAGTCAGAGAAGAAACACAGTGATGTCTGTTCTAGACAAAGCTTTTAAAGCAGAACTCAGATGTGTTTTTATTAAGGTGACCTATTTTGAGATGAACTTGCAGGAAACCATACGTAGGCCTTCTAAATCCCTGATGACTGTGATTATATTTGAGATTAATTCTTAAAGAAAATACCATAGGACAGTTATCCCCAGACAAAAAGCTGAACGCTGGTCTGACCAGAATAGGTGGTCCAGTGCAAAAACATTATTTGGATGGTTCAGACTTTGGGGACAATAACAGAAAGTTCAATGTCCAGATTGACACAGTAGGTGATGGCCACAGGACATACGTATGTCATGGAATGTTCTTAAGTGTGAAACCTAATCAGATCAAATCTATACAAAGGATAGTAAAAATGTGTGGGGGGAAGAGCTGTACAATTGTGCAGATCTGAGCACAACAATCAAAGGTTGTGCAAATGAATCACAGTATACAGTCTGTGCAACGTGTGTAAATGTAATGCATGATTCAGGAGAGGAGACTTTACTTTGATATAACAAATCCAAATCTCTTTTCATGATAAAAACTTTCATTGTAAATGTCTTGATTTACATGTTGTACAATAATTCACAGAGTGAGTTATCAGTCAGATGCTTTCACAAAGAAACTTTACAAGGAATTATTAAATTATGATATGATTCAAATCAATCCCATTCGGACATAGAGGGCATAGATAGCATATAGAGCTTTGCATCACGCCCAAAAGTCATTTAGACAATCAAATTCCATGTGTTGAGGGTGGTGCCTTCCTCCAGTTAGACAGCTACTTTACAATGATAATGATCTCTCTCTCCTTTCCCACTCCCAGCCTGTGTTTGGGGACCAGTGCCAACCTCTCATTTAGAATACGTCTCAGCAATAAACTGTGTTACTACTTTGTCTTTCAGTCTCTCTATTTCAGACTCAGCGTCTCATATTCCTGACCGATTACTACATCGGCTTCAGAAGACTACAAAAGTCGGTCATTTTGAGAAATATTTTTTGCCATCTTATTAAATAAACCTGAGCTCCATCATAACTGTTTTTTTTCTCCTATATAAATATACAACCCACTTCCTGTAGATTTCCCCCCTGATAAGACTCAATATCAATTAAATTCAATATAATTTAAAGCTCATGATTGTTGAAGAGAGAGATGGAGACAGAGAGAAGGGGGGGGGGGGTATAGAAAGTTCCAAATGTAGTTTTTTGGCAACAGTCCACTCCCCATCCAGTTGTAAGACTATTTCTGTTAGCGGACGTAAATAAAAGAATAAAGAAACCAATCTGTCGTAGATTGTTTACTATTAAATGTAACTTGTTGAACTGTAATGTAACAGAACTCAGGACTGCTTCAGGGATTGTAGTTCATGACCAATAAAAAATGACTTGAACTTGAAACGTGTAGTGTTTTTACTTTAAAGAGATCCTATTTTACTACTTTTCTGGTCTTAATTTCTTGTTAAAAACTGCTATAGAGCAACCTGACACGAATCACATCACAAAAAACTATGTAGATTTTCGGGAAGCTCTTTCTCTTATTTTGGCGATCCAGCAGGCCCTGTAAACACTTTGCTTCTGCCATCTCTGCCCCCTCCCCCCCTTCCTGCAAACCCAACTCTGTTGTGATTGGTTACTTTGCGAAGGGAAGTCGTGATTCTAAATGTCTGCAAAGAATCAGCCCGGGCGGGACGCGAACGCGGGTCTACTGCTTCGTAAACGATCTCTCTACCGGCTGAGCTAAGCGAGCACTGGTCTAGAGTTGAAAAATTTGAATATCGTGCAAAAGTTCATTTATTTCAGTAATTCAACTTTAAAGGTTAAACTAATATATTATATAGACTCATTACATGCAAAGTGAGATATGTGAAGCCTTTATTTGTTATAATTGTGATTATTATGGCTTACAGTTTATAAAATCCCCAAATTCAAAATCTCAGAAAATTAGAATATTACATAAAATCAATAAAAAAATTATTTTAAATACAGAAATGTCCGCCCTCTAGAAAGTATAATCATGCATATGTACTAAGTACTTGGTTTGGGCCCCTTTTGCACGAATGATTGCCTCAATGCGGCGTGGCATGGATGCTATCAGCCTGTGGCACTGCTGAGGTGTTATGGAAGCCCAGGTTGCTTTGATAGAGGCCTTTAGCTCGTCTGTATTGTTGGGTCTGGTGTGTCTCATCTGCCTCATGACAATACTCTATAGTTTCTCTATTGGGTTCAGGTCAGGAGAGTTGTCTGGCCAATCAACACAGTAATACCATGGTCAGTCAACCAGTTTCTTGTGGTTTTGGCACTGTGGACAGGTGTCATGTCTTGCAGGAAAAAGTAATTCAGCATCTCCATAAAGCTTGTCAACAGACAGAAGCATGAAGTGCTCTAAAATCTCCTGGTAGACAGCTATGGTGACTTTAGACTTGATAACACAGTGGACCAACACCATCAGATGACATGGTGCCTCAAATCATCACTTACTGTTGAAACTTGACAGTGGTCTTCAAGCCCCTTGGAATTTATGCCCCTCCACTCTTCCTCTAGACTGTGGGACCTTGATTTCCAAATTAAATGCAACATTTAATTTGGATCAGTGATGATTTGAGGTATCATGTCATCTGCTGCTGTTGTTCCACTGTGTTATCAAGTCCAAAGTCACCACAGCCATCTACCAGAAGATTTTAGAGCACTTCATGCTTCTGTCTGTTGACAAGCTTTATGGTGATGACAATTTCCATTTCCAGCTAGACTTGGCACCTGCCCACAGTACCATAAACCACTGGTAACTGGTTGACTGACCATGGTATTACTGTGCATGAATGGCCAGACAACTCTCCTGACCTGAACTCCATAGAGAAACTATGGATTATTGTCAAGAGGAAGATGATACACACCAGACCCAACAATACAGAGGAGCTGAAGGCCACTATCAAAGCAACCTGGGCTTCCATAACACCTCAGCAGTGCCACAGACTGATGGCATCCATGCCACGCCACATTGAGGCAAGAATTCATGCAACAGGGGCCCAAACCAAGTACTTAGTACACATGGATGATTATACTTTCTAGAGGGCCGACATTTCTGTATTTAAAAACCTTTTTTTATTGATTTTATGTAATATTCTGAGATTTTGAATTTGGGGTTTTTATAAACTGTAAGCCATAATAATCACAATTATAACAAATAAAGGCTTCACATATCTCACTTTACATGTAATGAGTCTATATAATATAGGGGAAGGTGGGGTGATTTGTGCATTTTGGAAGTTGCAAAACCCCTTGTTTCTAGAAAACCGTGGAAGAAATTGGAAATGTGACCACATATTTAAGAAGAGCCATCCATTTGACTCATCCTGTAAAGAAGGGAGACACAAGGAATAAGATATAAGCACATTTAAGCTCAAAAAACTGTGTTTTGCCTTTCAAAGTAAAATTTCCATGATCAAGGTTTTTTGATTATTGTGTCTGAACAATTATAGACACATTTGAAAACATTTGACACATGTTTTAGTGCTTTGGTATGCTACACTTTGAGTCTATATAGTTAGCACAATGTCAACCCTAAATTGCTGCATCATGCCTATTATCCAAAATTCTGGGGATGGGGTGATTTGTGCGCAAGGGCCTGGGTGAGTTATAAGTAAGTAAGTAAGTAAAATGTATTTATAAAAGCACATTTATGACAGTTTGCACTGTCCAAAGTGCTGTACATAGTGCATTCAGTAGGTAAACAATGAAGGTAAAATAACAATAACCAAAATAAAAGACGTAAAGCCCATACATCCACATAAACACAGATAGTAGTGCAGAGGTAAGTAAGTAGTGCAGAGGTTAATGGGGAGGAAACACCAGGGTGTACATATGGGTTTTGAGCCTTGATTTAAAGGCAGAAATGTAGGGGGAATCACATTTGTCAGGTGGCAGTTGGTTCCACAAGCACGGAGCAACTAGTGCAAAGTACATTTCTGAGAGTTGTGCCAGTGGCATGGCTGTATACGCTGGTCACCAAAAGAAAGTGATTGTCTACAGTAGCTCAGAAGAGAGTGACATCTCAATTCCACTTAACGACACCACTGATGAGAGTTCAGATGGCCAGAAAGATGATGATGGTGACTTTGTCATTGTGACACAATGACGCACAAATCACCCCACTACGTGGGGTGATTTGTGCGACAAGACAACTTTTTTTCCGAAAGCTATATTTCTTAAACAGTTTATTCCAGATCCAAAGTTTTTATTGCCAGGGATGCACAACATCCTGAAATATATGTACATATTTGAGTTGGAGACATAACTGTCAAGGCCTCACTTTAAAATCACTTTGAGTAAAAAGTTGCACAAATCACCCCACCTTCCCCTATTAGTTTCACCTTTAAAGTTGAATTACTGAAATAAATTAACTTTTGCACGATATTCTTATTTTTCGAGTTTCACCTGTATAGCAACCTGGGAGCTTGCCTGACCATATATGGCAAAAATATCTGGTGACACACACACATACCGGAAATTTGAACAAGTTCGGCTCGACTGGCTGCCATAGTTTTTAGTGCTCTGCACAGCCACCCCAGACGGTCTGCAGGGAATACGTCGAAATGCATGTACGTCATTACTTGATACTCTAGTATGGTTAAACATGACTATAAATCATTATAACAACGTTTATAGGTCATAAAAGTCGAAAAGTATCATAGGTCCTCTTTACTTTAAAGTGTTGCTAGTTTAGCACAGGTAAAGGATCTGAATCAGTAGATCAAGCCATTAACATCATTGTAATGAAAAGTGGTCAAATAATGTTTGTCAAATAGCTGATTTTCTTGTAACTTGTTTGAGTTTGGTACTCAGGTGAAGATGTGGCAGACCACAGCTTGATTTAGGCATTTGGTGTGGATGTACTGCATGTATGTATTTTCTTTGTTCCAACGATGATCAGCATATTACCCCATCTAGTGGTCACTCAGTATTAGGGCTTCCCTAATGCTGACTATAAGCAATGTACAGGTGAAAACAGTACTTCTGTACTAAAGGTGTTTGGCACCATTCAGGTTTCATAGCAGACCTGTTGTTAATGGTTTTATTTTCTACCAACTAAATAGTGCAAGTGTTAATGTATCTGTGGTTTTTGGATGACCCAGATTACTTTGTACACTCTTCTTGGGTATATGATGTTACTGTTAAAATAGTTTGAATGATTTGAGTAGTAAAGTGGGGTCATGGCAAAGGTTAAAAATCCAAACCATCTGCATGGTAACATTGACATTTTATTAATCTTTATTAAGGACTCAGATGGTCCACTCACATCCAACATACACACACACACATAAAACACAACACAGATTGCGTGCGGAGTAAGTGATGAAAAAACATGTTTTTTTTGCCATTTGAGTGAAAGTTTGTATTAGTTTAGTTCAGATGCAATTGTAATCAGTGCGTCTGACTTTTTGAGATACATTCAACATTTGTATACCATGGAATATTCAGATTTGCAAAGCAAATAGATCCTAAAGGTTCCTCCAAATGGGTTCATTGATACCAGGCCAAATGATCGTGCTCTGTGTAGTTTTTGTGATTCAGATGTTTGTGAGTGAGCATGTGTCTTAACATTCTATAATTGTATTATGTAGCTTGGAGAGCAATGGTCTAATTATATGCGGTACATCTATTTAAATCTGATTCTAACAACAATATATTTTCATCTGAATTATAAGCCCTCAACAATTATTTGATTGTGTTCCACGATTTAGATCTGTATCAGAATTGTATCGTGGACAATTCTGTGTGGAACAGTTAAAGTTGTCCATGTCTGGTGGAAATTATTTTAGAAACTATTCAGCTTTTTAGGCATGTACAGTTGTGTTCAAAATGATAGCAGTGTGTTTAAAAAAGTGAGGCAAGATCAAAATCCTTATCATAGCTTTTATTTCCAAACACGCAAATGCATTGGGGACATTGCACATTCTATTCCAAATCCAAATATGAAGAAACATGTCAAATATTTCTTCATGTTTACAGAAAGTGAAGAAAAAGGAATATTAGACTGTTCAAAAAAATAGCAGTGTCTGCATTTTTCTTTACAACTCAAACATTTACTGTATCAACTAAAAAATTCATGAAGATTTAGCTTTCCTATGAATCACTGAACTAATATTTAGTTGTATAACCTCTGTTTCCGAGAACTGCTTCACATCTGTGTTGCAGGGAGCTGACCAACTTATGGCACTTGTGAACAGGTGTTTCAGCCCAGGACGATTGGACTACATTCCACAATTCCTCTGCATTTCTTGGTTTTGCCTCAAAAACAGCATTTTTGATGTCACCACATAGGTGTTCTATTGGATTAAGGTCCAGGGATTGGGCTGGCCACTCCATAACGTTAATCTTGTTGGTCTGGAACCAAGATCTTGTTCGCTTACTGGTGTGTTTGGGGTCGCTGACTTGTTGGAACACCCATTTCAAGGGCATTTCCTCTTCAGCATAAGGCAACATGACCTCTTCAAGTATTCTAATGTATCCAAACTGATCCATGGTATGCGATGAATAGACCCGACACCAGGCCCGGTTCTAGACAGTTAGATTAGGGTGGGCCTGTAGAAATTTTAGGTGGGCACACTGGGCAGAGAGACCGAAGATCCAGAATTTTTTTGCCCCCGTAAGATCTCTGCGTCTGCTTTTTGGCACATTTACTGTGAATTGTGTAGAACACAATATGCAAATAAACTGTTGCTGTGTGGGAGATTTGATTCTTGCATGTTTTTTTTCCAAAAAATGTAGGAATAACATATAATATACATTATATACAACATAATGTATTTTTTTTATCACAGTATTAACTGTAGGCAGCCTGAGCTGATTGAAGAGAAAGCTTTGGGACTGGGCAACCTGGCTGGTGGTAGTCCAGAGCTATATACTATACACTATATATAGATATATAGTCTTTCCACTATTGCCTCCGATGTCCAGCTGGGTGAAAATAGTAGCCAACCAAGGTCACGACCTTGCTAGGGGGGTCCGGGGGTATGTCCCCCCGGGAGATTTTTTTTTACCTTTTTAAAGTGAAATGCATGAATCTGGTGCACTTTGAGAGGAAAATTAAGAGGCTAAATCTGAGGAATTTTGTGTGAACAAATAATTTGGAGACACTGGGTCGGATGAATTAGAAGCTATTGAAGAAAGACACATGGATTTTCCATAGAAATAGAAATTTGAAATAAAATATTATGCTGGGTCCTCTGGGTTGGGCTTGGAGCTCTTTTTCTTTAACGAGACATATTTCTCTGTAATATAATGAATTCATTTAAATGCAGTGAGAGGAACGATGCAGAAGAACTCTGTCCAGTTATCCTTTTTTCCACAGACGAGGGTGAAATAGGCTATAGACTATACACAGTGCATGGGCAACTGAGGGCAGCCCCATTTTCAAATATTTTTAAATAAACTCAATACACACTGTGCATGCCATGGACTTGAACGTGACGTGATCAGTTCCTCGGATTACCTCCCAGATGAACTGATTCAATTATTAAGCTATTAACTATCTACCAAAACATTGTATTCCTTTTAATGTATGATAATTTACATTTACATAATATGATGTTGATATCAAACACCCAAACTAAAAAAAAAAAAAAAATTGGGGGGGAACCCCATGACAGTCGGGACCCTAAGCAACCGCTCATTTTGCTTATGCCTCGGGCCGGCTCTGCTGACTAGTGACCACTATAAGCGGGTGGGTAACTTGGAGGCAGGCTGTCCTGCCTACCCAATAATACAATTAGAAGCAATGCATGGTAATGGTATATTATTTAGTATTAATTAATTGTCTGAATTTTATTTGACATTTTCTTGGACAGCGAATGAACAGGTCCGTCCGATAGTGGGTCTGGACTCCCACCAAAAAAAAATAATAATAATTTTTTTGATTGGGTGGGCACGGCCCACCCTGGCCCCTGCCCGACACCATAGTGTGAGAAACATCCCCATAACATGATGTCTGTGCCACCATGCTTCACTGTCTTCAAAGTGTACCGTGGCTTGAAATAAAATAAAAAATCTGAAGCGTTTACATTGTTTTCATGTGTCTAGATCAACTGTAGTGGATCAATCTTTCACAAAAAAATCTGTATGAGACTTTTAAAGTCAAAAACCATCCAAAGTACTGAATACAGATGTGTTTTGCATCCATTGAAATGGGATTGTTAGGTTTTGTTTCAAGAGTTTCATTTTGCCGAATAAGTTAGAAGTTTATCTCCATGTTCTTTGTCCTATTCGGCCTGTGTGTTAAGTTTTGACACAGTGGGCCAAAGTCTGCAACCTGTGTGTAAGCATTCGGCAAAAACTGTAACCAACTGCTTTAATAGAATCTGGTAAATAGGCTCTAATGGCAATAGTCTAGAATCTAGTCGGGATCCAGTGTTTTTTATTTATTTATTTTTTATTCTGTCTTTATTTATACAGGTATATCCCATTGAGACCGAAGACTCTTTTGCAAGGGAGACCTGTTTTCCTTTCCCACGTTACCATTCATTTAGGTTGATCCATAGGCTACAACTGAATAAAAGTCAAGCTATCCCAGCCTATGCTGCTTCCATTCTTACGATTCGTTTTTTCCTTTTGCAACCCCCAACCCTTAGGTTGAATTTATGTTGGTGGCAGTTTGCTTTATAGTGATCTCCACCTGGTGCTCAAAGTCTGCCTCAATTCTTTGCCACATCAGTCGGGATAAACTAATCTTGGCAAAGTCACATACACCTGTGATATGGTGGTATTTACATGTTTTGTAAAAACATTTGTTTTGTTTGGGAGGATGGACATGAACCTGCAGTACTCAGTATACACCACTAGAGTGCAGTACAAGTGTAGAAACTGGAGGCAGCCTGCAGGTTTCACAAAGTAAGTTTTAGATTTCGGCATGGACAAAGAGATCCCAACAGGTTGAAGTAGCTGCCTAGCAGACCCTTAAGTTACTCATCAAACAGAAAAGGTTAAATTAGTCATATGTATCAGAGGTGCAATCTGCATATTGGTGTTGCTGATCTGGTGTTAAGTTTTTATCTGGAGGTTTTGACCTTCTTTAAAGTGTACATCAGAATACTATTAATGTTCTAGTTGTGCAGACTGCATTATACTAATTCAAGACATCGATGATATGAACTGTTGATTAATATTATGATTTTAAATATCAAACAATCTGATAATTTTTTTAAATTAATGTATGAATCTGACATTTGTCATGAACCATTTGATCATAATAACAACCATTTGCTGTCATAGGTCATTTAAGTTTGTGAAACATAACATATAACTTAAAAATATGTATGTCAATTATATTTTGCTGTACAAAAAGCAGAAATCAAATTTAAGTTTCTTCAGCAAAAACTGTGGTAAAAAAACTAAAACAAATGCAATAACAATTTAAATGTACTTTATGTTAAGACTGTTTTTTTTCAGGTTCATCCAGAAGCAATGATACATTTGTATGAAGGCAATTTAACAATGTGTCCAAATGAGGTAACAGAAGACTACCTGGAATATTACGTCTGACACAAACAAACAGTTCATTTATAGTATGCTCCAAAATAGGAATCAAATTAGGCACTAAATGTAAAAGGAAAATGAGAGTGATTGAGCGTGACTCAGTCTGCTGATGTGTTGCATGTCTAAAATAAGAAGATTTGTGGTTTTTGAGAACCTTACTCGGGGGAGACTTAACATGTTGTGACCGTTTTGATTAGGTCACCCCCACCCCCACCCCAAGCTTATTCGGAGAGTTCACTGACCGGTCTGACACTTCTTAGGCTTTAACAAAGAACTCAAAACACTGAGCTATACCTCAACATCTGGGCTGATTATCTGATCAATAGCACAGCCTTTTCCTACAGGCACACATGTCTTAACAAGGCAAGATTTCAAATTCACTCATGCTTTTAGGCTTGATCCAAATGACTTCTGTCATTCTGGTAGAAAATGTCGGAAGAATAAAATGTCCTCAGTGAAGGGGGATTCTACTGTACAAGAAAAAACAAATTCATTTTAAATTGGCCCCATTGAATTGTATGGTATTGTTTCAGATAATATAATGAGGAATAAACTCAATATACCCCCCTAGGCTTACTAGAAGTGATTAGCTTGTTTTTCGGTGTCTTTAATATATTTAGCATGAATGACAAATTGATATATTCTACACAATACACAATTCTCTCTTTCACTGTATGAATATGTGAAAGAGAAAATTGTGTATTGTGTAGAATTGTCCAAAATAATAATAATAAATAAATAAATACATATTAAGCCTGCTATTCTACAGGTAATAATGTCAACAAATTTAGAATTGGCCTGGCTGTATTACAAGGTTAACTGTTTTTTTTTAAAATCCATGTTATTTTTACGCAATCTGTCATGGTGATAGTGATTGTAAACCATGTATTCCAATTTTGGGGATTTAAAAATGTTCAGGAAACTGAAGGATTAAATGTACTTTTATGAGCTGAGAAACCTATACAGCTCCAACTTCTGGCTAAAACGTCCTTCTAAAAACTATTGGATTATCTGAAAAATATATGAAAATGATGTATCATAAATTACATATTACATACCGAAACATTTCCACAAACACACACACACACGTCTGCAGTTACACTCAGAACATTCTAGCAACACTTCTTCAGCCCTCTGTAACACCATCACAGGCCATTCTCCGCATACCAGACTGAATGCAGACTTTTAAAGCCAAACCGATGCTCCCATTCATAGCACACCTGGTCAAGTTTTGAAAACATGACTAGGGGATTTTAATTAGTCACGCAATTAGAGATGGCAACCATGCGGAGAAATGGATGCGCCCCCACCCCCCTGCTTTTTAGAACTGAGATGCACTAATTAGGGCCCGGAGGCTACTTTTATTCATGTGACCTGTGGAGACCCTGCGCAAGCTGTTTAACGCCACCACTCCGACAATTAGAAAGGGGAATTCATTTGAATGAGCTGTGCATGTTGACATAAACAGACACCATTGCATTCAGTGAGTTGTCTATGAGCCTTGAATGGTCTTCTTGAGTGAATGGACCAACAGTAACTGGTGACCGAGCAGAGGAGGGATAGCATAGGCCACTGTGGTCTATAGTCCATATATAGGGAGAGCCATGCTGACAAGACGTAGTGTGAATTATTTGACATATTCCTCTACACAAGATTGCAGACAGCCATGAGTATTTGAACATTATTTGTATCATTACACTCAACTTTGGCTCATAGGCTCTGTCATTTCCTGAAAGCTCTCTATAGCAACGCTTTCAATTCTCTGTCCAAACGTATTGAGAAATAAAAATACAACAGAGAGTTAAACTTTCCTTCTTTTTTTCCACGGCACCGAGCGAAAAAGCCCCTTTGAGCGCTTTCCCTGGAACCTCTTCAGGGAACTCCTACTGCTGGACTCCAACAATGGCCACCAGCGATTTAAAAAGACATTCACAGTTTTTCTTCCTGTGACACATTAGGCTATAAACACTTTCCATACAGCCAATTTTCATATGCCATTTGTGTCACTTAAGACCAAACCGGCCCATCACACATTCACAATCATTTTCTTGGCAGCTGCTGCAGTTAAAAAAAAAAAAAAAAAAGCCTGTAGGCACCCTGCTGTTGTAGCCTACCATCCTCTGGAGGGGAAAAAAGCAAAAGAAAGGAACGATGGCCCTATTATATCCTCAGATGGGAGAGTGAGAGTATCCAGGAGGAGCCTTGGGTTTGGGCTTCATTGGCTGAAAGCTGCAACCTTTTTAGGATTTACTGTCTTAAAAATGTGTCCTTTTTAACAGGCCTAAATGGGTTTTTTCTTTTCCTTGAATGTGTTGCTTAAGGCTCCGGCTCACACTGCTCCAGGCCTGCATAATCCTGCTCTGGTAGGTAAGGCCTGTACCGTCTAGGATTCATTGGAATAATGGTTGTTAGAATTGTTGCATTTTAGGTGTGAATTAGAGTTTGTGAGTGAGTGAATGCTGCACTGGATTGAGCCACCAGACTTAACAAAGAGAAAGTTCTTCTCCTCTGCTTCCAGACGGTGGCGACAGGAACTTTTAAATGTGTGACTTGATCTAACAGTGATAGTAATGTGGATGGTAAACACAATTTTTTAAATGTTTTTAGGATATGATGATGAAGACATAAAGTCAAGTGGGATTTTTTTCCCATGTCCCTTTTATTGCCATCAATGTATTTTTATATTTTTGCTTATTAACTGTCAATGTAAATCATTTTTTTTTCTTTTGTGGGTAAAAGTGAAAATTATTTCAAAATTTACTTTTTGAGACGAAATCTGTGATGATCTGAAAAGTAAACATTTATATATTCAGCTAGGGTTTGGTAATAAAGAGTTCTGGGTATGAGGCCCAGATAAGAATGTGTTGTACCGTTTTAATATGAGCAGATTTAACATGTTTGGAGGTAAATAACTTCAGTATGGTTTACCCCCATGAAGTGATCTCAGTGCTGGGCAGCTTTTGATAAAAGAAAAGTAGTAATGTGTGGTGACATCAAACATGACAGTCAACCTGTGCACCATGCAGGATATAGGCTTGATCTCAATAATGATTCATTCCCCATGGATCACTTCCCATCTGTGTCATTACCAAAGATTCAGTCTAGATTGAGCCAGCAGGCGACAGGTCAACAGTCCTTCAGCCATTGACCCAGCATTGACCTTCTGAATCTCCTGAAGGCTTCTCCTCCGGTACACTCTACACCTGTGATGTGTGGGGGGAAATGGAAAAAGGTAATTAGTCTATTAGGAAGAAGTCATATTTAGTTATTAATTTAAATTTTTATTTGTAGCCTATGTCCATGAACACTTTCTCACAAACTACAAAATAGAGATTTTACATTATTATTATTAGTAGTAGTAGGCTAATATTATAGCCTACTTAAGCCCACATGAAAAAACTAATAGGCCTATATTATTTTATTCTCTGATAGTAGCTAATGAAAAATATAAAAAGTCCATTGTGACATTCAAATCACTTTCAAGTTGAAAACAATGTGTATGCCGACATTTAATTAAAACACGTCTATGAATTTGAATCATTTTGTCAATATATTCTGATTGACATGGAAATATAGAAACGTACGGTTTCGGACTTAGGCTATACATCAGCCTGCAGTTTATAATTATATGCACATATGCCCTACTAATCTGAGCAATACATTGACATTGCATTTAAATAGGCCTAGGCTAATATTTTTTTTTACAAATCAGTTTTCATTGAACACACTTTTAAAGTAATTTCCTATCAGTGCTACAGTGATTAAAGTAATTTTAAGAAGTGGGGCATTAAAACTGCACTGGGAAAAAATAATGCGGGCGTCAGAATGGCTCATTACAAAAAGGGCAAAATGTGGTTAATAAAATCTGGATATTTTAAAGTCAGAAACTAGCATTGTGACTTGACGGAATTCTGTGTGGATGTTGTCTATCTTATCTTTAGTCTGAACTGTTCAGCGGCGGTGTTTTTCTGTTCCACTGTAAAGCACATGGTGTCTGTATACCTAGGCCTACTCATTATTATAAATATTTTTATTTTTAAGGAAGGTTGTGAATAGGCAGGAGTAGCATAGACATTTTTTCCAGATTAAAAAAAAGGTTGAACTAAAGCATATAGCCTAATGAAATGAATTTCCATTAGGCTAGGCTATTTTCTATCACAATGTGCAGCCTTGGGCTGCATTCGGCCTTAAACAATAAAAGCCCAGGCTGTGGGCCATAGCCTACTTTCATTCCAGCTGTCACTGGTGTTAGTAGCCTAACTTAAATAGCTGCGTTGGTGAGAGAGAGAGAGAAGTATCCATTATCTCTCCAACAGGATTTGAAAGTCAAGAGTTGATTGTCGGTGTGTAACGGCCTGCCTTGGGTGATCAAGGTTAGGAACAGTTCAAGGGTTCAGCTTGTGTATGTTCACAGCAAGTGTAGGCTAGTGAATCAGGCAGAGACAGAAAGAGATCGGACAGAGGATATTAATTTACTAGACAGTTCAAAATTTTAATGAGTCTTGTTATTATAATTTTTTTTTTTAGATATTTTTTGGGCATTTCTATGCTTTATTGATAGTGCAGAGAGACAGAGGTGAAATGGGGCAGAGAGGGGAGTGACATGCAGAGGACGACCGCGGGCGGGAATCGAACCCGGGTCTGCTGCTGGGCCCGGCTCGGGGGGGGGACGCCCTACCAACTGAGCTAAGGGCGCCCCCTCGTTATTCTTTTTTCTATGGCTTGAAAACATATTATTATGATAATAATTAGGCTACCATTATTACTAATGGTTATTGTTAGGCTACTTTAAAATAAAGTCTGCAGTAGCCTAAGCATAGGCCTGCCCCAACAACGTCTTGAATTACAAAGGGAAGACATTAGGAAGGATTTTGAGAACATTCAGAACTCTTTCGTGCCATTGTGTAGGCCTAGTTCTTTCATTTGCTGTTGTGTATTTTACAAATAAAGGTAGGAATTTAACCAGACCTATATGGCCTTGAGTGTCAGTGGTGAGATTGAATGTTTGCGAGGCCAATGCACAATACGTTGACACTCAGTGTGATGAAAAGCGCCGGGTTAAGGCCTTCAAAATAATGCAACCACTGGGGGCAGGGTAACGGTGAGTGTCTGTGTGTGTGTGTGTGTGTGTGTGTGTGTGTGTGTGTGTGTGTGTGTTGATAGTGAAGTGATATGCTTCAGGACAATCAATAGGTCTTGATTGATAATATGTTTTTGCAATGTTTATTCCACACAATGCTGTCAGCATTAGGCTATAGGCTACATTTGACCGTTTCCATTAGGCCCAAGGATCATTTGATAGGCTACAACAATTTTGTATGGATGAGGATATTGTAACTGAATAGATCATTAGCTCTCATGACAGTAAACAGGTACAGTGGCTTTCCCTAATGTAGCCTATGGGTTCAGCTGTTCAGCCAGGTTTAATAGTGATAATTCAGTGAACCACCATCCTGGCTAAAATAGGATCAGTGTCAGGGAAAGTGTAGGTTCCATGAGGCAATGGACATTAAACAGATACAAATGTAGCCTAATACATGCATCTCATATTGTATAAGCTTTACTGTATTATTTTTAAATAAACTTTTTTTGGCTAAATATAGCCTTCTCAATGAGAGGTGGGAAGCAGCGCGAGACGTCACTCTGATTTCCTGTGCTCCCGCTATCACGTGAAGGGGATGTTCCCATGGTAACAGACAACACAACGACTAAAGTGATTCCACTCGGGCAATGTCTTTCCAAGGGTCTGTTAACCGTCTTTCTAAGGAGGAGCGGGACTTCTACGACATTAAAAATGCAGCGGCAGAGTATTACCGGGTTAAGAGAGTCCCACAGGAGATGGAGCGCGCTCTCAACGAGCTCTTCCTCCACAAGCCTGATGACGTTAACGGTTACCTGGTATGTGACGCATGAGTGGGCAGAGCCATAGCCGAACAGCTGCACGGTCCTGTCAAGTAGTTAGTTAGCTGTCTGATTTGCTAAAGCCCCTATCTCACTGGGCTGCGACTGTTTGCGACAAGTTGGAGACTGCATTCGTCTCAACTGTCTTGAAACGTTCGCGGGGGTCTCAATTTCCTCACATGACTCGCAGAGCCTCGCAGTCCTGTCACTTGAAAAAAAATTGCGAAAAATCTACTCTCAAAATAGTCCCAGAGGCGTCGCAGGTGTCTCGAACGCGTTGCAAACCCTTCTCAATTCAGTTTCCGCGAGTCAGGAAGTGTGAGAAATGTGAGACAACTTTCCGAGGGTCTGGCGACATATAAAACTAAAGTCTGACTGATTTGAGACGAAAATGAGATTGACATACCGTTCGTGCGATGCTCATCATGTAAGCACACGGACCCTACAGGGACCGTATTTTGTAGGCTACTTTTTCTGTTTTTCTCTTTTTACATCTAAAAAGAAAATAAGCAAATATGACATTATCCAGGCAATAAGAACAACAGAATAACAAGTTTACAAACTCTTTTTTAAATCAATAATTTTTAAATATGAGAGATCCATACAAAACACTGTAGGCTATTCTTTTGGCGCTTGTGGTGCAGTGTTGCCCATTCATCGGAACCAGCAGACCATGGGTGGGGGTCCGGCTCGTGGTCTTCTCTGCATGTCAGTCCCCTCTTTGCCCCATTTCACCTCTGTCTCTCCTAAGCTGTCCAATGAAGCATACAAATTCCCCAAAGATTAGGCCTATAGTAATAATAAACAGGTAGGCTATGACAAAAACCCATGTTTTCAAATCATTTACACAAGATGACGTGCTAGGGCGGCCATAGAGTAACTTGCACTACAGCAGCTTGTTTAACAAGTCAGTCAAATGAGCTATGTCTTGTTCTTCAAATAATGTAAAATTTGTAATTACAATTCCATTTCATTACACAAAAGATTTAGATTTAATAGTACCTTTCAGATTTTTTGTTTTGGTTCGATGTTGACATTATATCGTACAAGAAATATAATGCGAAGTCAAGAAAAGAGTTAATACTGTGTTTACATTCATGGTGAGTTAAAATTTAGTTAAAGAATATGTTAACATTGTTAAAGCTGAATATAGGCCCTACTGTGCTTATATGAGGTAACTGTTTGTATAGCAGTTTTAAATACATCTCCATGTGAACTGATTTACTCTGCTAAATGTTATTGCTTCAAATAACTTCAGGAGAAAACTTTTACAATTATCTGTCTCTGTAGGCAAACTACTTTGCAAGCCGCTCTGCCCCACCGATGATCAGCAGACTGAAGGCGAGGGAGGTGTATGATGCCAGAGGACAGCCATCCATTGAAGCTGAGGTGTTCTGCATCGTCTGCAACAAGGAAAAGGTAAAACTAATCAGCCACCTTTAGCCTTTTAGGTCACGGACACAACCTTTCCTTGCAAAATAGGCCCAATAATCCAATAGAATTTGAACACACTAACTGTTGACTCATGTGTAGCTCCTGCTTGGATTGTGGCTGACAATGGCGTTGTTAGAATATTGTGTATTCAGTCTATTGTCTGCATTAAGATTAAGAATGACTGACAAAATAAGGTTCAACAAAATAGATGTGATGACCTATTCAAACATGCAGTGGACTGAAGGGAACAGGCAGCTGGAGGCAAGAAGCCAGCAAAGAAGGTAGCAATCAGAAAACAAAGCATGAACATTCACCCTCGCCATTTTACTTTTTACACTGTCACAAAAGCAGGCAAGATGAGATCTGAAACCTTAAGCTGAGGTCCACAAGAAGTGGCTGAGGGCAAACACCTATAGCAGGGCCTAGCCATGGGGAGGCGTCAATGCTTTAACCCAACAGTATTATTTTATATTAGTTGCTCAGTGCCAGAGATAAATATCAGGGCCAAACATTTTGAGGAGGATGAAGAAGAGCGAGAGGAGAATAAACAGGTTTCTTGAATACAAACAGTACTGGGTTGCACAAAAACCCGTCTATAATGACAAATACAACAGGGTTCCGTCAGTGGCGTGTAGGGGATTTTAAACTCCCAACCTCTCATTTTGAAAACAAGTATCAACCTTGTTGAGCTACAGCTCCTCTAAGTGTTGAAGCAGACACACATCTAAAACATGCAGGCATGTGTCCTCAGCACAATGGCTGTAAGATATAGTATGATCATCTTGTAACACCATAGGCTCCAACTCAGGACCTTTGTCGCCATAGGAAGCTGCTGATCTCAGGGAGCTATTATCTGGGTGATGACACAACTTGCTTCATGAAATCAAGACTATGGATAGGACTGTAATGCAGAAGTTTAAACTATTGTCAAAAATCATTCATCACTAGAAAATTGGATTGGATTTGGATTTCTATGAGAGGGAAACAAGAAGCAGAGGAACATCATTCAGACAAGAACAATAAGGTCCTTGCAGCCTTGCTGCTCTGCCCCTTATACTGTTTATTTAAACTAAATTAGCTTTATTTAAACTAAACTTAAAAAAAAAAAGCTATTAGAAATACATTATTTCTTTAGAGACATTTATTAAAACATACATAAAGAGCAAGTTTGCCTGATCTCCCCCAGGAAGTCCTTTAAGAGTCTTTGACTGAAAATTCCTTGTCTCTTATTTTAAGCATCGCTTGGGAACTTCTAACAGACCAACCAAGGACTTTCAGGTTGCACCCAAGCAGCTACGTTACTATGGTGACATCATACATACTTACATTGATAGGGAACATAGGCCAATCCATGAAACCCCTCCATCCTCTTCGGTCTTGTGCCTTCCCATCCAGCTGTTGCCATGATGACATCATAGCAGCTACGTTACTATGGTGACATCATAGGAGTGGGACACACCGTGTAGCTCACTGATTAATTAAATGAAGAGGAAAAACACAACACAATAAACAAAGAGCTGCGCGCAGAATATGTTCTCTACACACAAGACTCTTCACTCTTGCAGAGGTTACTACTCACAGCAGCGGTTTATCTCTCCCACAGAAATGATTCTGTGGACCACTCAACTGAATGCAGTGTGCAACTTAAGGGTCCCCAGGTTGGACTCAAACCCGCGACCACTGCAACAACGACTGAGTCTATATGGAGCGCTCTACCCACTACGCCACAGAGCGCGCCCCTTCCCAACGTTTGACAATGGGAAACTCAAATAAATGTGTGTCAAGCTGCACCGAATCGCTCAGTGTTAGAACACTGGGGAGGCTCAATAATAACTTCTCATATGTTAGTTTATCTAAAGGCACTACTGTGAAACTACTGTGAAGTATACATGTTGTTTGCTCAGTTGCATCCTATAAATAGAATCAAAGTACATCTGAGAGTCATCTGTATAAAATACAAACTGGTATTGGGGTTTGGATATTGCAGCATATCAGTGACAGTGTCAAGTGAAGGTTAAGGTATTTTCTTGAAATTACAGCCCCCTCAAAATAATAAAAAATAAAGATTCTAAGTGTCCTGCTCCATTGTAAACTGGAACTGTTACCGTATAAGTCTACAAATGAAGCTCAGATGATATTAATGTCCCATCTTACTCAATTTAAGTCTTCTTTAAGTATTTCTATGGCTTTTTTTGTTGTGAACCCAAAGAGGGTCAATCGAATACTGCTTAATAAATTAGATGGTATTTTTGATTATTTTCAACAAATCTTTGAGGGAAGGAATTTAGGGAGATGCAGAGCCTTTGAACGGTGCTGGTCGTAATTATAATGACATCATAGCAGCTACTGTAGATAACTATGGTGACATCCTAGCAGCTACGTTACTATGGTGACATCATACATACTTACAAAAATGAAGGATTTTCAGAATTGGAGAGCTAGTGGCTTGTAACCGTGTTATTCATAAGAACCTTAATGATGTTGTGGCAAATAGTTGCTATAATTTTAAAGAACTTTTTCCCGGGTCTTGGTGTTCAGAGCACGTCATCAGCGGCTGTCTCCAGCCACTTTGGGCTAAAGGACACTTTACTGGAAGGGAAAGCGTACTGTCAGAAGAGAGCTGACCATGTGATATCTGCTATCCAGTGGATCAATGGACCTCTGAACAACATGCTGAAGGCCCAAAATCCATGTGACCAATCAGAAGTGGACCACATACTCAGGTAGTATTTTAATGTGTTTCTAGTAACTGTGGAGGGTTTCGTTCATCTGGAGCGGCATTGAAATGAAAAAGGCCTTTGATTGCTCATCTGTCTTTAGATACTCCACATGCAGTGGGAGAAGCTTTCACACCCTGAGACAAGAATAAATTCTGTCAGGAAGTCTTCCCGAGTGCAGTATACAGGATGTTGGAGTAATCATATAGTTCATCAGTAGAGGTCATCTGTGTTCTAGTCTAGATGAAATGTATTAGGGGATTAGGTGACACACATATTTTGGGGCTCAGTATCTACACGCTTTCATACATTTATTTGTCTTATTAAATCCCCAACCTTCGTTACAGATCAGAGTCAGTGCTCATTGCTTCCTGACACAAAATCTTATGTTGTGTAATTTTGCAGCAATTTCTTTATGGCCCGCTGCCTGGAGGAGCAAGACAGCGAGAACAAGGGGAATGGGGAGAGTCTTCTCCCCAGCGAACCTGACCTGGATCTACCTTCTTCTCCACCTTCTAAAGACAAGAAGAGCGCCGATAAGGGTAGGATAGTCATTAGAGATGCAACAGTGCTGCTTAATTTTTCTTTTCATTATCACAATGTTCTAGTTCTAAAATCTTACACCAGCGGGTTATATACTGAACAATAACACACTTGTGTTTTGCCCAGAAACACATCCTAAAGCTTTCTAATTGTTGATCGGCTACGTTGTTGATCGACTTCCAGACCAACAGACTTTCTTATTTATGTCATGTTTTTTTCCTGTGTTTCAGTAATATTATCACCAGAAACAGGTTGTTAATTTTGGTCTCTAATATGAATAAGATGAACCTAAAACTATGGTTATAAGCTCAAATACTAAATTATTTGCTTTAACATCCACTGCATCTGGCTTCCAATTTAAAAGCCCTTTCTTATTGGGTTTTTGTTATCTGATCTGAATATCTTAGAGCCTCTGTAAAGTGTAAACCATGTCTAAACACATCAATGTATGATAAACATCAATGTATGATATCAAAGTTGGGTGTCTTAATAAGCGCTACAACAATCTGATTGAAAATATATGTTGATCAATCTTATAAAATGTTCAGGCAGAGAACTGCCGTGATTGGTTAAAAATACCTATTGTGTAATAATAACCAGAGCATAGCCCACCTCAACTAAAACACATTTCTTTCACGTTTATCAAACTTAAATGACTGTCTTTAATTTTGATTGATAAATATGCCTAACTCTTTTCAGATTCTTACTATGCAACTAACTCCCCAAATAACATAGTATTTAGTTGTTTTGAGTTTACAGGTGATATAACTAGCATAGTGTTGCACATTGTAAAACATGCTACTTAAATTTAAATAGATGAAACCCAACTGACATAAAAGCAAAAGAAGGTTTGTGAGTGGGAGTATCAGTATGTATGCCGATGGTTTTGTGTAGTGATGTGTGTAAGGTGTTGGAAGGTGCAAAACTAAACTAATTGCACAGTAAAGAAAATCACAGCGCCGGAGGCATCTGAGTTGAAGGAGAGAAATGGCGCTTTTCCACTGCATAGTATCAGCTCAACTCGACTCGACTCAACTCGCATTTTTGGCGTTTCCACCGCAATTTCATGGTACCTGGTCCCTGCTAGCGGCTGTTTTTTTGGTATCGCCTCGCTCTAGATTCCAAGCGAGCTGAGCTGATGCTAAAAGGTGACGTCGGCAGACTGCCGGCCACTGATTGGCCAGAGACTACCGGCTTCATTCTGTTGACTCTGGGTTTTTTCGAGTTTATTTTGTCTCGCCGCGTGCAGCCTTCTCTGGCTCTCTTTCATTTGATTTGCATCTCAGATCCGAAAAAACTTAATGAAATGAACATATATTTGCTAAGCTCACCCAGTTGTGTTGGTTGTTGGGAATGTTACTTTAAACATACTGTACACAACAGGAGAGGAGACATGTAGGGCAGCTAGCCTATAGTAGCCAGCTGGGACAGAAATGATAGCGATTACATTACAAGCCTCGGACTGCACTGATTACCTCACAGTGGTTGACACTAAAGGTGCGAACACACTAGGCATTTTACACGCGTAAGATTTACGTGCGTAACGCGGCTAAAATGTTGCTTGATCATTTTGTGTCAAAAAAGGTTATACGCGCGTAATGTGACGAGTCTCCCTCCCGATATTGTATTTCCCTTATCAACTATGGCTGCGATCAGAACCGACCCGACACAACAGCGTGCATGTCCACACAAAAACAACAACAATACGGCCAACAACTGTGCCAAAAGACAAACTGAACAGCACAAATAGCCTAGCATTAAAACAGCATTGCATATTCACGGCAGCTACATAACAAACGCAGTTACAGCAGCATCGGTGCACGGCGGCACAACATAAAGGCAAGTAGCCAAAATTACCCTACCTGGCTGTGACAGGGGACCGTGACAGGGGACCGTGGCTGGCGTAGATCAACACCGGTGCTTCGTGTACTTGTCGTGAAAGTCCCGCGGACAGTCGTCATGTTTGGGTTCATAATATGAGGCGCTAGCCGCCCGCACACAACAGGGTGAGTTAACTAATGCTATACGGCGCTAACTTTGTTTATCGGCTAAAGCACAGCTACACATATTCACTGAATTAACCAGGAAGTCCATTCTCCTGGTTTACTTTCCCCACGTATAACCCCGAGCGGCTTCATACAGCACCGGCCGCCGCAATACATTTAGGGCGCACTCACACTAGTGCCGTTTGCCTGTTCCGTGCTCAGCACGATTCAGCACGATTCCCCCCCCTCCCCACTCCCCCCGCAGGCCCGTGCTCACACTGCTCGTGGCCTGGGCACACTTGCACCTTGCCTACGTCACCGTGCACGTTTAGGATTTGGAGCTTAGTCTACTTGTAGGCTATACGACTGTTAGTGAATATTTTCATCCGGCCAAATTTGCATCAAATATTCCACTTCCACATTAGAGCAACGAGAATCCTTAAGCTATTGTTTTTTTTTAAATGTAGTCTTGACGTAATAGGTCGCGGTGAACAGTCTCATATTTGTGCAGCACGCTGTTTATTATTAATATAACGGCCCGTCATCAGACCATATGTATCCGGATGGTTTTGTACACATCGATCGCTCCATCAAATCCAAGTCAGAACTTTTTGTATGGGCAGAGATCGTTTTTTTTAAGTGTCTTTATAAAGTTTCTTGTTAAACCTTAGTGTAGGCTACTGTTTCCTTATCACCGGGCTGCGGTGTGTTGTTTTGGGTGCGTCTCCACCGCCATGCGTAAATGCAGTTATGACAGCTGACGGGAGGAAAAAGAAAAAAAATCATCTGACGAACGTGAGTAAACACGAAAACCTTTTTGCTGTGCTTTCTGAGCCGACCTAATTAGCTCTCTCCCTCTTTTATTAGCCCACACCTAGGCTTACACACACGTTAATTCTCACACATTATAGCTACAAGTCCAAGTGGTGGGCAATTCTGGTGCCGACTAGTAAGGCAGCGGACGTTAACGGACAATGCATCCTTAATAAATTCACGTCAGGAACGCCGCCTGTGCGCTTGCTTGTGCGCGTGTCATCTCATTAGCATCTGTACTTTGGCCACGGCACACCTCTCCCAGGTGTGCCGTGGCCAAGGGGCTGTTCCGTGCTGGAATACGGATGGCGTGGTCACACTAGCCAAACGTTCTAGACTTTAGTATGCTAATGAGCTTTGGCACGGGGCCGCGGCCCTAGTGTGAGTGGCCCCTTACTCCTCGGTGTCTCGCATCAGCCTCTGTGTACAGTACACTGTTCTCCGACCCTGCCAATGTATGTGACGTAGGGTCAAGCTCAACGCTGATTGGCCAACGCGGCTAATCGTCTCGCGTAGGAGCAACAAAAGTTCAATTTTTTGAACTCCTCGCGTAGCTATACGCGCGTAATATATACGCACGTAAAGCTACGCGCGTAAAAATGTTGCTTTAGCGCGAGTGAAAATGTTGCTTTAGCGCGAGTGACACATTTACGCGCCATGTACGCGCGTAAACCAATGGTTCCCTATGGAAAAGGGGCGGGTTTCATACGCGTCTGTACGAGTGTAAAATGCCTAGTGTGTTCGCACCTTAACGGTTGCCCGCTTGCCCGGGGCAACTGAAAATAATGTTTGGGAAAGTTGAGATTGCTTCTTGGTTGCCCGGACGGGCAAGTGGATTTTAGAGGGTTTGTCTGTAGTCTAGGCTATGTATTCATGTGTTTTACAGTCTGCAAAACATTTTTTTTCCCGCTAACTAACACAAAATAGATCGGCTATATTCGCAATTGAGCAGCTGCGCGCGGCAGCCAGCAGCATCACGGTCGCTCTTTCGCACTCGATCTCTCTATCTCTCTCTCTCTCACACACACACACACACACACTACACACACAGCCTGTGTGCGCGCAGTTTCGCTGTCTACGTTCCGAAGGCCGGCTCTATCCTACGGACCTGGTTCCGCTATATTCAAAACCCAGAAATCAATAACGTTTGAGCTTATCGATACGGCTATGGAGTCCAGAAGGCTAGGTCACATTATATCATTTTAAATATCGAGTCGGGTCATCTTCATCTAATTAGGCCTACTTCAGCGTATTATTCCATCACTGGACCGCATCACGGACTGTAAAAGTGTTTTACCTTCGACTGTCTTGAAGAAACTCCTTCAACCCGCTCCGTCTCCAAAAAAAAAAAAACTTGTCTGCTGAGCCGCTGCAGACGGGCTCCGCACCGTCTCATCATTCATTCAATGCAGCGGTGATCAACAAACGAGAGACTGTAGCAAGTCCCGCAGTTAAAAAATCGGATAGTTTTTAAATCCATATTAAAATCTGCAGGATAAGACCTAGTTAGCTAAAAAAAATCGCAAACGGTTCAAATGTGATGTGTTCAGGTCGGCTCAGTAAAATGATTATTAGGCACAGGTCAATAAAATGACATCATGATGTGTTCAAATGTAACATCAAGAAAATAAGAAATTTTAGTTTTTCGCGGGAAGCTTAATAATAATAATAGCCTACAGTTTGGGTAAAAAAATTGTTTTCCCAGCAATATAAACTAAATAGTAGGCCTAAATATGGAATTATGACCTGCTTAAAGTCCTATCCTGAGCTCTGCTCATCATATAAGCAATTAAAGCAATAATACCAGTTCTCTTTAAACAAAATAATAGAAAGGTATCGATAAAGATTTGGATTGTGGAGTCTTTATAATGGTATCAATATGAATAGAAATGAATGATCCCCCTCTTACTTACAGTATAACTGGGCAATAGCTTTAACATGGTGGACTTTAATCATTTTATGCCACACGATCACTTTTTGGCAATGTGACCGTTTTAAATAAGTAAAATTGTTCTGTGGAAGCTAACATTCAGCTTGACTCTGAGCTAGACTGAGTTTTCTGAGCCCCTGGGCAAGGTGCATGGCAAAAAGAGGCCCTTTCACGATGCTGCAGCAGGACCAAGCGCTTGGTGTAGTGTGTGATGTCATGATATATAGGCTTATATGAATTGTTGTTCGTTTTATGTGGTCAGGATGAGACTAGTAAGCAGTGTTTGCATTTAAGAGATAAGAGATCGCTAAAATGTATAATTCAATTAGCCTATACTGTATATATCATTGTTTAACAGTTTTTTTGGGCAAGTGAACACAACATTCGGGCAAGTAAAACATTACCTGTACTTGCCCTATGGGCAAGTGCATTTGAAACCTTAGTGTCAACCCCTGCCTCAATAAAATATTCAGGCTGAGACACGGCTTGCATTTGCAAACACTTATCCTGAAAGCGCAAAACAGACAACTTTATGATGCCCGTATTTACGAGCATGGATGTGGCGTATGTGACGCATCCCGGTTTCCCTACAGCTGACTGAGTGGCCGAGTCACTCACCGGGACACCAATCCTCCCTTCTAATGGCCCGTCACAATATTCTTCTACTTCTTTTAGAAAACAGATACATGGGGGGTATTACATAAACATTTTCCATCCTTATTTTTGGCGGTTGGTGCAGTTAATAGTACAACAACAACTTATTGTAATTTCTGCTTTGCTACTTGACTCCGGAGTAGGCTTTCAGCCCCTTTGTATTGCCTCGTTTCCACTGAGTAGAGCGGGTCTGGTAGGAGCGGCTCAGAGCGGGACAGCTCACTTTTAAGAATCACGGTGTTGTTTCCACCGCCGACTCTACCCTTACTGGTAGGGCGGGGTTTATGACCCTACCCTTACTGGTGGGGCGGGGTTTAGGCTGGACTGCGATAGCCGCCGCCAGAATGTGGGTCAAACTATCGGGCTGTGGAACAACTGTGGTCAAGCCAGCGGTCTCTTGTTTTTGCATGGTCAAACCAGCCGCTTCTTTATTTATTCCCCCCGTGTTGTTGAGAGCACAGAGACGGCTCGGTGCAACTGATAGAGACAGTGAGCGAACAGCGCTGGCTGCAGCAGCTTCGTGACATCGTAGCAGTGGGACACAGTGTAGCCAACTGATTCATTTAATGACGAGGAAAAACACCACACAATAAACAGTGCCGCGCTCACATTTTCGCCAAAACACACTGACTCTCTTCACTCTAGCCGAGGTGACTACACAAGGCGGAAATGATTCTTTCGACCAACTGTAGTCAAGGCAGCGGTCTCTCGTTTTTGCTCGGTCAAACCAGCCGCTTTTTTATTTATTCCCCCCGTGTTGTTGTGAGCACAGAGACGGCTCGGTGCAACTCATAGAGACAGTGAGTGAACAGTGCTGGCTGCGGCAGCTACGCAGTGGGACACAGTGTAGCCAACTGATTAATTTATTGACGAGGAAAAACACCACACAATAAACAGTGCTGTGCTCACATTTTTGCCAAAACACAAGACTCTTGCCGAGGTGACTACACATGGCGGAAATGATTCTTTCGGCCAATCAAATGACGGCAGTGTGTAGCTCCGCATTTTCGGCACCCTTTCAGGCGGCTAGTACCCCTACGGAGGAGTACTGAGATTTGGAGCGGCTCAGAGCGGTTAGGTGCGCTTAAACCGTACCCTACCCAACTTTTGGCAAATGAAAAGCCAAACTACCCGGACCGAACCGCTCCGATCCGACCCGCTCTACTCGGTGGAAACGAGGCATATGACGACCCCGCCCACGTTCAGGAGGTACTATTTGCGGTGGAAAACGACCCGTGCTGCTACCAAACCAAGTTGAGTTAAGTCGAGTTGAGTCGAGTAGAGCTACATGTGCGGAGGAAAAGCGCCAAAAGTGAGGGTTGTAAGGCCCCTCCCACCAAAGAACCTGGAGGGACACAAAACAACAGCAAACAGGAGAAGACCGTCACACTGCTGTTTACCCTCTATAGCTTATGGATAAATGGATAGATGTACTATGCTATGCATGTTCCTATACTTGTTTTTGCTGCAGTGACAGCTCATTTAGACTGCCTGCGATGCACAAATCTTAGTGTTAGTTATTGTTGCTCATTTTAAGTTGCTCTACAAAGTGTGTCACCCGAAAGCCCAAACTGTGCATCTAAACTCCTTTTCTCACATGGGTCCCTTGTAACTCTTTGTTTTATGTGTACATCACAGGCAAAAAAAGCAACATGGCAGAAAAGCCCTTTCCTTCAGCAGAGGCACCAGAAGCAGTCCTGCCCGGGAGCTTGGCAATTGGCTCAGTGTCTCTGGCTGTAGCAAAAACTGGGGCACAAGTACAGGGTTCTCCTCTCTACAAATACATTGCAGCACTGAAGGACAGAGAGGTTAGACCAAAGAAGCACAAACACATACAGTACTTATATTCACACAGACTCAAACTGGGATCACACATGTAAAAAGGTAATAAACTATTTTATTCAGGCTCCAACAAAGTTTCACGTCCCTATCCCCTTGGTAACCTTGCTCAGCTGTGGGAAGAATTCTCCTGGAAAACTGAGTTTACTGGAGGAAGTCATCCTGATCCCCAAAACAGGACAACGAGCTAAACAAGTACTCACGACTATTCACTCACATTTCTGTGTAGTTGTTACATGTTGTCACTTATTCTTGGACTTGGCAGTTCCTATAGACATGTCCGCTGTATACAGCAAGTATTCTTTGTGCAAGTTCCTTTGCTTCCTTTGTTGTTACTTTGATGTGGTATATTATTGGTTATGTGCAGTATTTGTACTGTATACACAGTTACAGTTGAGGCCAAAATTATTAGCCCCTCTACGAAAATTAGACTTTTTTATTCTTATTTATTTTTTGCTGTCAAACAGGTCTCATCCGACCAAAGGACGCGCTTCCAATATACATAATATTTCTCCAGGTTGTCCTCAGCATACTTCAGTCTGGCTTAAAGGTGTCTCTTCTAAAAAAGTGGAGTTTTTCTTGGTCTGCAACCTCACACTCCATTCCTGTGCAGGGTTCTAGGTATTGTCTTCTTTGAGACTACAATTGCCTAAATCCATCACTAGTGCATTGGCAGACACATGTCTCCAGTGTTGGGAAAGTTATTTTTCTACGTGAACTAGTTCAAAGTTCAGTTCACACACTTTAAAATGAACTAGTTCAGTTAATAGTTCATAATTAAAAATTCTGAACTAAGTTCACAGTTCAAAAATGAACTAGTTCATAGTTCTTTTTTTTCAATATGTTGCTGCAGGCTATTATTTTTCTGAATAATTGCCACATACCATATAGAACCACAGACATAAATTATTTCAATAACATTCAGTCCACACTAGAAGCCAGCTGCAGCTTTTACCTCTACAGTATATTCTCAAAAACATGAGGGAAACGTTGCTGTTTGATAGTCTTTTTAATGAGGAATTATTCAAACAAAAACGGTTAAGGTGCAAATGTTTTTCCATTTTTATAATTTTCCAAACCTGGACACAATTCACATAAAATTTAATTCAAAGAAAGCAATACTGGAAAAATATACCAGGCAGGTTCTACAACCAAATTACAACTTAAAATAGTACCTAGAGTTCAGTCTTAAGTTTGCATATGTTTTCTTCAAATTTCTTGTTAAGCAGTGTCTGTACTTTTTTCCTTGATGGCACATTTTTGGATGGGTGCAACCCCTTAATTAAGTTGATGAAAGCTGGGCTGTCCACTTTTCTGAAAGGCTGCAGGTCTCCGACAATATACTGCAAAACCAGGTTGTCCAGCTGCGGCTGGGAGATGGAGACCATGGAGCCTCTACTGTACACCGTTAATGCGATTAACTGCTGAATTCATTTGTTTTTGTTTTTTGCCACGGTGTTTCACATTTTGATGACGCAGCGGCGGTGCGACGCTGTGGTGGCAGTTGTTGCCAGATTGGGTGTTTTTCCGCTACATATTAAGTGCTGTTTACGCTGTCTTTTAGCAGGGTTTTCTATGGAAATCTGGCACTTTATGAACGATTGAACGACTGTAAGAGTGCCGTTCACAAACGCCAGAATGAACGCGTTTGCAATAATGTTCATAAAGGCAGAAAACAGTCCGTTCAGTTCACGTTCGCCCCAAATATGAACCAGTTCATGAATGATCGTTCATTGAACGTGTTCAGGCACAACACTGCATCTCTCACTAGTTTTCTTTCCAGAGTCTTTGAAATCTTCCGCTTCTACCAGGCTTGTTCTGTACTGTGTGGCTCTCTTTGAATTTCTTGATGATACTTCTCAGTCCAGTTCTTGACACTCTCTTTTTCTCAAGTCTAAATTGATAAATTGTTGTTCTTGGCATGATGCTGTCTCACGTGACAGCTCAAACCCTTTGCTGAAGTTTTTATACTGTATGTAAATTGGAAGTTAACCGTTGGTTTTAACTTGATTTTACAAGCTTTTGAGCATTACAAAGTTAAAGCACATCATTGTACAGCAGTGGTTTGTGCATTGGCTCAACACAAAGGTCAGTTCTTCAGGGGGCTAATAATTTTGACCCTGGTAGTTTTAGTTTTTTGTGAAATAATTTTGTTTCTCTGTGCAAAGTAAAATAATGTAATCATCCAAAAAAATGTTGAATTTTTGGAAAAGCTGTGTTAAAAATTCTTTGCTCTGTTGGACAGCAAAAAATAATAATAATTAAAAAAGTGAAATTTTCATAGGGGGGCTAATCATTTTGGCCTCAACTGTAGGGGAGAACGGGGTAAGTAGGCACACTTTTTACTCTAGTGAGAATTGCTCATCACCAAAACATCTGTCAATAGCCATTCCTACATTAAATTGAAGCTTAAGGTGTTGGCTAGAAATGTGTGTCTCTCTTTTTTTCCAACTTATTGTAATGAAGAAGTAATTTACCATCAAAGACACTCTGACACATTGTGACAACCAACCCCATCAAGGGGTCGGTTGTCACACACTATGGGGTTGTTTGTCACAATGTTATCTTAATGGGAAAAATCTTAAAAAGAAGGCAAGGAGGCAGAACCAAATTTGAATGTTTAATTGCATTGTCAAGTTGACAAATAGGCCTACATAACGTTCTGTAGCCTTGGCAGCTGGTCTAGTTTGGGATGCACTGGGTTGTTTTGATTTCGTTGCCCTTTTTTCTTTTGCTTGCTAGCTGCCTTTTCCTGCTCTATTCTTTCCTTCTCTGGGGTGTCAGTGAGGATAAAGCTTGACAATTTATTTCGTTATTGGGTTCCTTTTCTGGCTGCAGCCTTGAGATAACATGTGACAACCAACCCCCCAAAAAATTTGACGACCAACCCCAACTTGAATTTCTTGCTAGCATCAAGGCCAACAACCATCTGACAACTAATTAGCTTGCTAACCACAATCTAAACTATAGTTTACCCTTCACACTTTCTGAGGGTAACAAGTGTTTTGTTATAAACCCATTGTGTAAAAGCCTAGAAGAAAAATACTGAGAAGCAAAATATTTTGAATTTGACATGAAAAACACAAAACATCCTCTCACCTGAAATGCAGCTGTCTTCCTCCAAGAAAGACAGCTTGACAATTTATTTCGTTATTGGGTTCCTTTTCTGGCTGCAGCCTTGAGATAACATGTGACAACCAACCCCCCAAAAAAATTTGACGACCAACCCCAACTTGAATTTCTTGCTAGCATCAAGGCCAACAACCATCTGACAACTAATTAGCTTGCTAACCACAATCTAAACTATAGTTTACCCTTCACACTTTCTGAGGGTAACAAGTGTTTTGTTATAAACCCATTGTGTAAAAGCCTAGAAGAAAAATACTGAGAAGCAAAATATTTTGAATTTGACATGAAAAACACAAAACATCCTCTCACCTGAAATGCAGCTGTCTTCCTCCAAGGAAGTCTATGTATGTGACCTCTGATCCCAATTCTGGACCTTTTTTATATCAACATTTCAGAGCTAGCGCGCTCTGGTGGCGAGATATAACGAATGTGACATCCAACCCATGTGACAAATTACCCCATTCTCCCCTATCTCCTACACGTTTTTCTTGATTACATTTTCACTTTAGTGTTTTTTTTTAACACACTGAACTGTGACTGTCTTCAACAGGTCATCACAATGACCCTTGAGTTACAGAAGGAGATGATGAGAATAATAAACACTTCAACCAAAGCCGGGGTGAGGGACATTGCTCTTTATTCATTGTTGGAACAGGAACTCTGTTCACACAGTTTATGATGAGAACAGAATAGAAAAGGTGGAGGAAGGATTTGAGACTATTTCTGTTATGAAGCTTTCCTAAGAGATTAATAGGAATAAGATGATTTATATTCCAATTCCACATTCAAATGAACTTGGGTATGAATGCCTGGAGTTTTGACAAAACACTTATCAAACCATTTAATATGTGCAGCATTTGTACTGTGTACACAGTTATCTCCTGCATTGTTCAATGACCTCTCAGGATTTACAATTATGATGTGAACAGTGTTAAGAGTCTTCTAATAATCTTGCCCTCACAACCATCTCATTCAGAGCTATGAATAGATAGGTATCCTTTAGACATATCCAAAGAGGAGATATGTAGAGAGTGTTGTGGGTTAATGTATAGAGTTACATGTGTCAAGCACAATAAATAGATGTTAACCAGGTGAACTGTGCCTTTCCTTCGAGGCCACCCAGATAAGTGTTAGTGACAATGGAGCGCTGACTGTGAGCTACGAGCGGCCTGAACAGCCTCTGGATCTGATCACTGAAGCCTGCACTAACATTGGACTGGAACTGGGAGCAGAGATCCATTTATTACTAAACTGTGCTGCCCCTAAACTCATGGACTATGTAAGTTGCTGCTGGCGTAATGTGAACCAAGATTTTGGGAGCCATTGCTTAGGATTCCTGGTTTAAATCAGTGTTATATGCATACAGCTAAAGTGGTCAGTTTGCATGCAAATACAGCATAGGTATTGAAGACTTCAAGCAGCGAGGGTTAATTGAATACATTTTCTTCTTGTCTTCCTCTCAGTCTAAAGGAAAGTATGAGGTTTCAGCGGGAGTTTTGAAGTCTCCAGATGAATTAATGGATATGTACCAAAACCTCATCAGCAAATACTCAGCCGTGGTGGCCTTAATCGATCCTTTCAGGAGAGAGGTAAGTTCAAAACATTAGCACTCTATGGTCAACATGTCCAAGTTCATGTACAGAACATTCTATGCTGCACATGTTTTCTCTTTTGTTTCTTCCCCCGACACATAGGGCGGGTTTCACAGACAGGGCCTAGATTAAGCCAGGAGTAGGCCTTAATGTGGACTAGTTAAAATGGGACGTTTAAGTCACTTTCATGGATATGGCTTAAATTTGGTTTAGTTAGTCTGAGACTATGAAGTCCTGGAGTAAGTTAAAGCCACTACGAGTAACATGGCACGTTGGCGTCCCCTTTGGACAAAAGCGGTAGTATTTTTACGACGCCAGCTGTCGTGAAGCTGTTTTCTAGCTCGTGCCGGGCGTGCAAGATTCAAATGATCAGGAAGCAATATAGTGCATGTCCGTGTGTTGAAAGTGTGAGGGCACCGGACTCTTTTCGGCTCCGTGAGAGTGGTTAGTGACACAGCATCAACTAATGCCAGTCAGTTCTACACACACCTGATTGCAATGAGTTGATGCAGTGTCACCTCTCAGTGAGACACGGAATCTTTCAGCTCCGTGAGAGGCTCTCACGGAGCTGAAAGATTCCATGTCCTCACAGAAAGCGAATGAACGAGAGACGGCAGTTAGTATGGATCACGATGAGGTAATGTGTTTATGTTGTTGTAAATAATGACTATTTAAGATGAATAATGGTCATCTGATGATGCTGGTGAGGCAAAGTAAACTTTGTTTTAGTAGGCTAACGCTCATTCATTTGGGGCGACTGTGGCTCAGGTGGTAGAGCGGGTCGGCCGATGATCAAAGGGTTGGAGTTTCGATCCCCGCCCTGCCACCTGTGTCATAGTTGTTGTGTCCTTGCAAGACACTTCACCCACCTTGCCTCGTGTGAATGTCGATAGTTAGCCTGCTATCGGTGTATGAATGTGTGTGTGAATGGTAACGTGGGAAAGGAAAACAGGTCTCCCTTGCAAAAGAGTCTTCGGTCTCAATGGGATTTACCTGTAGAAATAAAGGTAAAAAAAAAAAAAAAGAAAAGGAGTCTAGTTCGCTCCCGTGAAATTGTGTATACGTTGCTTGGCAACGCCCTCCCGCCCGCCTATACTCTCTCTTTTAGCTTTTCTTCATTTCATTTTCTTTTTTTTCTTTGATGGTTCAGCCCCGTTATCAGTCATTATGACGACAAACAACTGTCTCAAACAAGGCTCCTGCTCCCCTTCCCTCACCTGGAGGGATAGGCTTCTCAAATCGCGTTGTTGCGCCACACTGAAATCTGCGACCAATATGTGACCATAAAATCGGACTGGGTGTGCGACCAGACCAAATGCAGTAATAAAAACGATATAAAAACGTCTTTCTTTGCACTGATGGTCTCGTTTGCTGTTAAAGGTAATTTATGATTATGTGAGGAAACATGAGGCTGTTTAAAAGATATTTAAATGTTACTCGGAGCTGCTTTAAGTAAGCCTGATTGTTAACACCTGCCCATGAGCACGTGCTGCTGGTCCAACGGTGATCATAAAAACCCGGAGCAGACACACCATTGCTTGTGACAAAAAACAATGGCATAGGCTAAAAATATCCCGTCAATAAACCTTAATGAATTTGAAAAAAATCTCTTAAAAAAATAGTTTGAAACCTTCCGGTTCTTGAATCTAAAAGCCATACTGCTGGGACTGAGCAAATAAATAGTTGGGACACAATTTGCAACAAATTCAATTCGAATGAAAATGTTACTAAGAGAACAATACACCAACTTCAGGTTATCTTCATTATTATCGGTATTTCACATCTTTCTCATTTATAATTTTGACATTATATTTAATGATATCTGCACTGATAGACTGTAGAAAAACCCGAATCTTTAAAGAAGAGCTTGCCACAACCTTTCAACAAAGGACAAAAAAGATGACGTTGCATGAAAGTTAGCCTGATAATTCCATGAACAGAAAATGCAATATCTGAAGGAAGTATGACATGAAAATGAAAATTCTACAGGTGGAATTGAACATGAAGTTAGAAGAGAGAGCTATGATTCAAACAAGGTACAGTACTGAGACAATTGTGATTACTAATCACAGTGAAGATACAAGTAGAAAATAAAAGGTGTTCATGTTGTGTTTTGTCATTTTGTTATTCATGTGTGTCAGTATTTTAAATCACAACAACCACATTTGAAAACAGAATTGTTTCAGACACTCATTTTATTATGCTGAATACATCTTCAATTTAAATGCATCCATCTAATAAACTCAAGCTAAGTTGTTATTTTCAGTGCATTTTCCATATTGAAAGCGGTCTCGAAATGTAAGTTCATCAAATAAATGTTTTGGATAAGACCTATCCACAAGTCAGGCGCGGCTGGCCCATAGAGGGCGCTGGGGCGCCGCCCCCCTCCTCCGACCCCAAACAAAATAAAAAATAAAATTATTATTTTTTTATTAATTTGAGGCAACTAAACTATTTAATTTTACTTAAGAATGCACACTGAATTTATATTATGGCACTGTATTTATATTTCATGGCGAAATTCAAGCTCGAAACTGACTAATTTGACTTCTACGGGCGCCAGTTCACGGCGCCCCAAACCCTCGTTCACTCAGAGTGGCCCTATCAATTTCTATTACCATTCAGTTTTAACGGAGGGTTTGGGGCGCTAGGCATTGGCGCCCTGTAACTGGTTACCTGGCAACAAAAACAACAACATTCGGATCTACTACCGGTTGCTCGCGGAGTCGCGTGCAGTGTTGCCAACTTAGTGATTTTGTCGCTATATTTAGTGACTTTTCTACCCCCCTGGCGACTTTTTTTTCAAAACAGCGACAAGCGACAAATCTAGCTTTTTTCTGGTGTTATTTGGGACTTTTTCGCCAAGGCAAGTATCACTTTTAACTGTTCTCAACAAGCAGCGGGAGACTCCCCGGCCCCTCCCCGTCACAGAGCACTGATAGGCGGCGGCCCGGTCCTTTTCGCACCAGTCCCTCTCAGCTGCGGTCAGAGCAGGAGACACACACCTCTCTGCTCATGTTCCGTTAGCATCCCTATTAGCAGTTGTAGTAGCAGCTTCCCCCCCTCTTTTACAGTCTATGAGTAGTGCAACTCAAAATATTATGCAGTGCTTTTTTAAACTTTGAGCATGTATGATATGATTACTGCTAGACTTACCATTATCACGTTGTTTATGCGATTGTCACGTTCATAACACACTAGAACCTCACCTATTGCCTAAGTTTGCATCATGCTTTTAGTGTGCATATTGTATATTTAGTTCTCTGCAAACCTATGGTGGTGTGACGCACACAAGACATATGGTCACAATTTGTGTTTATGTATTAATTTTATCAGTGATCATAATCACTTGTTTCCCAGCACTTGCTGATGATTTAAATTTCAACTTTTATTATCTCTTATTCAGTCTTTGAAGGCTTGTACTTCTGGGTGTGATACCGATTAACGCCAGAGAGAGAGAGAGAATGTTAACTTGTGTATAATTCTCAATTGTTATTTGCACTTTTAATCTTGCTGAATTCTACAAGGCAAATAAATTAAGTTAAAACCTAGTTCCCCTGCCCCATTTGTCTTTGTAAGGAAATGTTCTATTTTGTCTTTATTATTTTGTCAGAATGCACCAGAATGCTTAATTTGTATGTGAAAAACACAAAAAAATCTTCTGGGGGAGGATCCCCCCAGACCCCCCTACATGGTTTTGGTTTATAAAATGTCAGCCCCACCTAAAAGAAAATTCACCAGCCGCCACTGCCACAAGTACTCTTCTGGCTGGCCTCTGCAGTGGGATTTGGTCTTCATTTAGATATTCCAAATAGAGAAGATGGAGCAACACGTTGCTGTTTTGTTATTTTTTATTTTATTGTATGCCATCTCTGAAAAAAACGCAATGAATCATGGGACATGTTGGGCTGCGAAGGATACATCTGATGCAGCCTTCAAAACCGTGAAACGAAGGCTGCATTTCTCGGCCGCATATGAGGAGCCTTGCAAGGAGCCTTGCAAATGGAACAACCTTTGCGCGCCGCTATGACGCAATCGGTCTTCAAATGCAGCCTTCGCAACCCCTGAATCGAGATACAGCCGCTGTCTGTGCAAGTAGCTTTGAATTAATCCAGCTCAACAGGCGTTTTAGTCTCGGACTAGGCTTAAGGCTTGTCTGTGAAACCAGCCCATAGAGTGTAAAGCACACAAGTAGAAGTCATTCCTTAAAGAGGACCTATGATATTTTTCGACTTTTATGACCTATAAACGTTGTTATAATGATTTATAGTCATGTTTAACCATACTAGCGTATCAAATAATTACGTACATGCATTTAGACGTATACCCTGCTTACCGTCTGGGGTGGCTATGCAGAGCACTAAACACTAGGGCAGCCGGTCGAGAATTCACTTGTTCAAATTTCCGGGTATCGTGTCATCACGTTCCCGGATGTTTCCATGTATGGTAATGCTGCTCAGGCAAGCTCCGGCCATGCCCCCACCTTCCTCTCTCAGAAATCTCCCCGCGCGCTTCTGGAAATGTTCCGGAAGGAAGGTAACCAATCACAACGGAGTGGGGTTTGCAGGAGGGGGGGAGAGGCGGAGAATCTCAAAGCAGTGTGTGGAGCAGACGGCTGTGCTCGCTAGGGTGAGAGGAAGAGTGTCCCGAAAATCTGCATGGTTTTTTGTGATGTGATTCGTGTCAGGTTGCTCTATAGCAGTTTTTAACAAGAAATTAAGACCAGAAAAGTAGTATAATAGGAGATCTTTAAAGATAAATACAGAAATATTTCAATGTTGAGGTTAAAGGACAGTGATGACTCACCCTTAATCAGAGAAAAGACCAATACTAATAATAATCATAATAATAGCTTAGTTTTGTATTGCCCCTTTCAAGAAACCCAAGATTACCTTGACAGCCCAACAATGTCAGCTCCAAGCCCACTGGTTGCTTCTGTAGATTAATATATTTAAAACTGGGTCAACGTTTAGTTATATTTTACTTTATATTATTATTTATAGTTTTATTCTTAAACAGCTTGTTAATAAACACGCCTTGGCTGGACATCTAAGTTAACAGTCCTGACAGTGGTATTTGTAGAATATTTGATTGTAGAGTACTGACATTTTACAAAACTATTCCAAATATACAGCCTTATCCAAACCACACCGTCTAATTAGTGTCACCAACACCTCTAGTGATATGCAACTTACATCAAACTTTTTAATGAATTTACATTAATAACAGGCACTGCTTTGAGTAGAAGGAAACTCCCATTATTATTTGGTTTGGGTAATAATTCTTCTATGTGTACTTTTGTCTATCCGTGTTTGTGAGGTTGACCATTTGCTCATCCTTCTCTTCACTCATATGTGTATCCTTGTTTGTGTGTGTGTGTGTGTGTGTGTGTGTGTGTGTGTGTGTGTGTGTGTGTGTGTGTGTGTGCGGTTGTTAGGACACAGAGCAGTGGGGGAAGTTAAGCAGAGGCATTGGAGGTTCATGTGCTCTGCTCTCAGACATCACCTACAAGTCCCAAGCGGCGCCCCTCCCTGGGGTCAAAGGTCACATCCTAAAACACATGGATGAGACTACAGTCAGTGATTTGATCCACATCACAGCAGAGCATGAAGGTAACATATCCATTGAGGTGAGCTAGGGAGTAGAGCTATTTAGTGAGACGTGTTGGAAAGGAGACAATGAGAGATTGAGCTTTAAGTATTGTCAAGCATGGAGGTCCTTTTAAAGCCTTTTTTTGTAGTCCTAGTGCAGTGCCCGTAGGAAGCAGGTCTGCTGTCTGTGTCCCGCTCGTCACTCATTTCAAGCTTTGGTCGCAGCAGCCAATCAAATCAGAGGGAGGCGGGGTTTAGCCGGAGACTACTTCATGCCCGTCGTTACTGTGGCCTTCAGTGTGCGCATGTATTCGCCGCCAGCATGATATAAATATGATAACTTCTACATATTTGGTCCAAAACTTCATAATCAATCAAGGATGCACATCTTCGGGCCATGCGCAAGCAATATCCGGAGGCTCAGGCCGATCTGACTAACAGAGAGATATGCGAGTCACAGACAGACACACAGACATACGTTTCTTGCTTTATAGATAGATTTCCTGTGTGCATTTCCATTCCTACAGTATATAACCAGCCAGACTGTCCATGTAAGACAAAATAGTGACCAAACTTTCTGCTTTAACCTCTGCAGAATGCACAATGATTTAACTCCATCCACCTCCCAAACCTCCACCCGCATTCACAGTAAAAATTGCATTTTGAACATATTTTGAACTGTATTGTGTGTCGCTAGTATCAAGAGCAGAGGTAGACAGGTAGGAAACTAATGGTTTGTGCGTCATGCTGTCAGTTGTATATTGGTTTATCAATTGAGACTGGAAAATGGACTATTTACTTTATGCATGGCAGAAGAATAAAAGGATTGCAATTCTGCAACCAAACAGAAGCCTGTAGATTCTGACATGGTGTGATAAAGTTGAACTTCAACTGTCAACGAGGTCAGAGCTGGGATATACATCTGAGACTTTTCTTAATTAGCAATGTCTCTAGATTTCTCTCCGATTCTGTAGAACGCTTGTTGTCAAAATCACTTTTTGCCAAAATCAGTGAGTGTCTCCTAATGTCTAAACAGGAATGTAAACAAAGGGAATTTCACAACATAGCTAGCAACGTGCATGTTTACGGAGCCTAGGCTATGTATTAACACTGGATTTCTTTACAGCACGCACACACAGTACGGACAAATCATGAATCATGAGGAGATATTCACTGATTTTGACAAAAAGTGATTTTGAAAACAAGCATTCACAAGAATCCCTGACCTGAGCAATTAAGCTAAATGCATGGGGCTTCTAGATATTATCCTGGCCTTCCTTTAGGCTTAATCTTCCATTTCTGAAAACACACTGTTGTGAACAAGTAAAGGCAGATATCAAGTTCTTGATTATCCAGCTGCATATTCCAAAACTCCCATTTTCCTGAGCTTATTCATAAGTTCTTTGTGTCTGTCCTAGTAGTCACTCACAAGTCACGACCCAGTCAAACTCACATCAAGCGTGTGGGTTGTGTTTGTTCACATTAGAGCGTCTGCCTTTAGTGTACACAGGTCAGAAACACTTTTGTTAAGGAGTTGAGCGTTTGTAGCAAATGGTAACACAACTTTTATTTGACAGAATAGTTTCTGTCTCTCAAAGAATCCAAGCAGCAACAATATAGCAACTCAGAAGGAGATTGGGCTGGAGGAGCTGGCATTAAGATAGCAACAGGCTAACAGTGACACATGTCATGTTATATGGGTTGTGCTGCATGATTATGATTGGACATTACTAGTCAGTGGCTAGCCAAACAGCTGATGGTGACTCATGAATGAAGCAGATGGGCTTGAACTAAATAAGAAAACACTTTTTTCAACTGTGAAATATTGCTTTTATGGTGGATTGCTTTCAATGCTAATTCTGTTAGTGTCTGTTCACCTGCCAGGTTCAGTGTTAATGGGAGCCGAAGGCAGTGAACTCTGCAATGAAACGTCTCTGTCAGATATAGTAAGTCTTTCTCCCTCTCTATCATTAGGTTTCCAGTCTGATCAGACATTAAGAATACATTTCAACATGTTTACCTCTTTCTTCCCTGCCTTTTTATTATTATTATTTTCACCTTTTTCGGGGAGCATGTATTCACTTTTGAATTTTAGCCCAAGACAAGAGACCAAAAGAATAGCGTTTAATAGCAGCATCTTCAATCCACATTGAACTATGTTATATTAGTTATCATGTACTAGTAGGAATCTACTGTAACTAACATGATCTAAAGATAATTGTGGAATTACATATCAAAAGAAGGCTCTTTCTACGTTTCGACTATTATCTTCTTTACTGAACCACCAATCAGAATAAATATTCCAAAACATTTAGTTGATTTGAAATTTTGCAGGCATGAGGCACAAAGCTGTTCAGTCAGCCAACACCTGTATGAAAGATAGTTTATTTGTATGTATTTAAAAACATGGCTTAAACATGGCTCACTAACAGAGCTGCAACACTTCAACACCACTAAATCGCTGTCATTTGAAAATAATTTGTTCCATTGATTTTCTAAAATAAAATGCCCAAAAGTCCCTGGATTGGTTAGAGGCAACTTCCTCCCCCTTACCTGCTTCATGTGACACACTACAAGAGTGTTCTCTCAGATGAAGGCTGGTGTTTGTGTGTGTGTGTGTGTGTGTGTGTGTGTGTGTGTGTGTGTGTGTGTGTGTGTGTGTGTGTGTGTGTGTGTGTGTGTGTGTGTGTGTGTGTGTGTGTGTGTGTGTGTGTGTGTGTGTGTGTGTGTGTGTGTGTGTGTGTGTGTGTGTGTGTGTGTGTGTGTGTGTCTTGTCTCCTTCCTCAGGCCGTGGGTCTGGGCCTGGACTATGTCAAACTGGGAGGTCTGAGCGGAGCTGAAAGGATGAACAAATACAACCGCCTCATTTCTATAGAGGAAGAACTGGCCCTGCAGGGTATCCTGGGTACGTTTTATACTGCTGCTCCATGGTCTTTTTTCAGCCGGACAGAGAGACAGAGAGAGGAAGTAATGCTTGGGCCCACTCTTTCTCTCTCTGTTAGATAGAAAAAGGAAATTTTGTGTGAGGAATCATACAAATGTGTATTTGTGTGTGTGTGTGTGTGTGTGTGTGTGTGTGTGTGTGTGTGTGTGTGTGTGTGTGTGTGTGTGTGTGTGTGTGTGTGTGTGTGTGTGTGTGTGTGTGTGTGTGTGTGTGTGTGTGTGTGTGTGTGTGAGTGAGTAGAAGAATGAAAAGCCCTCCCTTAGAATAGATCTGTTAATTGGTGGCCTAATTACACAGGGACAAATACTTAGCCTTTCATTCTAGACACAAAGCAGGCAGGGCTACTGGAGGGTTAATGGCAGGTGAGTTCTGTCTGCGTGGAATTCATTCACATCCTCAAAGTTTCTCGAACATGTTTATTGTTGTGACTGGCCATCGGGCGTACCGGGCAATGCCCGGTGGGCCGGCAGGCATTTTGGGCCGGGCCGGGTCCATTGGAATTTTTTTAATGGACCCTCGGCTGTGTGACTCGGCCCGGCCCGGCCAAGTCACACAGCCGATGGCCGAGGTCCCTTCCCTCTCGGGAGTGCCATGGACTATAAATGTGCGTGCAGGCTGTCAACTTCACCTGAAAGTAAAATAAAACTTTGTCCCAGGCCATTACTCATTATGATTGGTTCTGGGCTGGGCCTGGCCCAATCACACACACAGCAGAGGGCCGCCCATTCAGAGGCTGCATTGAATTGTATTATATCGCATTCAACTTCTACTCGGTAATTATGAGCATCTGACGATGGTCAGTTACGTTCAGGGCCGTCGGACTGCGGACAGGCTTGGGGGGGCCCAAGGCAGAGGGGGGCTGCACCCGAAAAAATAAAAACTTATTTTTTAAATGTTTTATTATTTTTACTGGCTCAATATAGGCCCCTGGTCTTTGAAGGCCCAGAAATGTTTTATTTAGGGGGAAAAAACAGATATCAGGGGCCTTTCATTCGTCAGTAAATTTGTTATTTTTTAAATAACATTGTTCGGGGCTACGAAGATCAGGGGCCTACCTTGGGCCGTTAAAACATACAAACGAAGGGAAAAAATTCACGAAGCTGACTGGATTTTTTAAACATGTACATTTCTTCTTTCTGCTTTTTGGTCATTCTATGTCTATACATTATTCCAGAAAATAGTACTAAATAGCTTACATAGGAAACAGTTGATTTAGCCTTAGTTTTCTCCTCAAAGTGCACCAGATTGATGAATTTTACTTTAACATTTAAAAAAAAATCTTCCGGGGGAGCATTCCCCCGGACCCCCCTAGAAGGTCGAGGGTCCACGACACAGTCTCCCAAATTCCTGTGAGAAACACTGTGTGTGTGCATGTTTATTAAGAGTCGTTAGACCAGGGGTTGTGTTCAAGTACGCGTAATGATTTGGTCATTCATCAATAGAAACATTGTGTTGTTATCTGGCTCAGAGAGTGACCAGTCACTCATACGTTTTGGACTATAGACAAACATAGCTTTTACATGTTTGTATTGTAAGACCGCCTCTCAGAGGGCCCATCAGGACTTCCTGTATAGGGGCCCAGAATTTGGTGCAATGCCCCTGCCTCCGCATATCATATAAATAATCATGGTGGGCTGCCATGGCCAAAAATGCCAGGGCCGATTTGTTGTCCCAGTCCAGCCCTGGCACACACACACACACACACACACACACACACACACACACACACACACACACACACACACACACACACACACACACACACACACACACACTTTTCTTTTGTCTGTTCACTTTACTACATTATATTTTATCTCATTCACAGTCTCTAAGGAGAAGCATCCCCCACCACTGTTCACTGAAAACTCCTCCCAGGAACAGTCCACCACTGCACAGTGACAATGCCTCAGAGCTGCCACTGCTACGTTATATTTGACTTTCATCATTCATTCTGCTGTGTACATTTACTTTTGTATTTAACCCTGTGATTAAAAGAGAGAGGCTAAGTGGATAAACAGGACCGTCAATAAAACAGTTTGTAAAGCCCTTGTAAAGCCCTTCCATTGTAGTGCAACCTTCAGTATGCACTACGATAGAATGGAGGTCAATCATCTACGTGCTATTTTGAATGAATACTGTTTCTGTCTTTTGGGTTAGGGTTAGGTTTTTCTAATTTCTATTTTATTCAAGGTAGAAAAACACAGAACACATTCACCCACTTGTATATTTTTTCACATTTGCGTATTACCAACGTGTCAGCCCTTGGCCCCACATAGAAACCAAGATGTTTCTATGCGGGACCCCTTCTCACAGTCATCATATGTCAAGTAGCTGTGCCAGTCATCCATATACCAAATTGTCCAGTTCAAATCACATAACGAAAAATTGCAATTTTCAAAAATGCTTATTTAGAAAATCAGTTTTTAAAAAGTTCGGCAGAAACGGGGTTGCTGTGATTCAGATGCTATCATAATAGTTGTTGATTGATTGTGTTTCATTTGACTTGTGGAAGCTCTGTTAACACAACAGGATAATAGAAGGCCATTAGAAGAAGATCTGGGAGAATACATGTCAGAAAACACACACACACACACAGCCGTGTCAGTGTTGTCCAACAAAACCTATATGTCCTTTCTGTCTAGGATGTGTGAGATCAATGGCTCTCATGGTTCCTTCTGTCAGTTTGTGAAAACAGGACACACCATCTGCCCAGACACAGCACAGAAAAGGACAGCTACAGTGAGGGAGTGGAGGAGCACATACTTTGTGTACCAGCTTTATACAACAGCATATCAACAGGCCTGTTAAATAAGTTAGCCCTTGTTGTGTGTGCTCAACTAAGGCTGAGGAATTAATATGATCATCAACGGTCCAGTCAACACAAAACCAACTGGTGGATTCTTTTATCTGTTGACAGTTTCACTCAACCCATCACGATTCACATGACGTCATATTGTTAGATTATTTACAGGTAAATACACCTGTTTTACAAATATCATGAAACTTAAATGACAGGGCAAAAAAAATCTAAATGACAAATGTCATCCAACTGCTAATTCTGCCAATTTAATTGTATGTGATGTGTTGGTTTTGTGGCAAACATATGCCCACAGTGTTGCAGTTAAATGTCAGGGAGTGAAGACAACCTCTAATCAATGGAACCTGCAGGCCAGGCCAGGCCAGGCTCAACATAGGCTCACACACACAGGCAATTACTGTGTTTGGGGAAATGAAATGACTAACAAAACAGGTCAAATGTAGTGTTTCCCCCAGACGCACCAAAAGGAACCTCTCTAATTGCTGCTCCCTGAATGGACAAATGTAGAAAAGAGACAAGGAGACATTAGATTGTATCGGCCAATGACGAGTGGAATAGAAGTGGGAGAGCTGAAAATGGGCTGGTTGGGAAGAAAAGGACACAGCATGGATGTGTGTGTGTGTGTGTGTTGGCGCTGATGGTGGAGGAAGGACCTGAGCTGCTCATTGACTGTGTTTGTGTCAGAGCGTTGTCACGTCCTCAAACACTAGATTGTATGGTGGCAGACTGACTATTGAGTTGTGTCAGGCCGGCTGGAACTCAAGGAACCTCATGAGATAGGGAGGATATGAGACGACACACATCAATACAAAGGGCCTTTTTTTCCTTTTCAATGTTTCAATCTCCTATTCAAGCAGTCGGACTAATCACTTACACTTCTATCTCCAAGATCTTGTCCAAAATATTTCACACGTCCTCATGCTACAACTTTGCCATGAGAAAGTAGCTGTTATAAAGCCAAGTGGGATGTTTTGCACAACTGATTAGGTTATCAAATCTCACAGACCATTTCCTGTATTTATGAGGTCATCCGTTGTGACTAAATCGGCTGTGAAATAAATTAGAGGGTGACTATTCTGCAACATTTGGTTGAGTGGAGTGAGGAATGATTGAACCTGTAGATTCTTTGATGAGGTCAGAGCAGAGACTTAGCGCCTTAACAACATTTCCTCCACACTTTGTTCTGAGGGATTGGAACCTGGAAATTGCCCCCCCAGTGTTAAATGAAGCCTAAGCTTTAATTAGCAGCAGATCACAATAGGTGAGGGACAAGCAGCCAGCGTTCACAGCTCTCATATTTCACTCCCTCACTGTGGGAAGTGTCTGGGAGCATGAGGCAGGTGTGGATGGGGCCAGCAGCCCAGCATTCAGAGTTCTGTTTGATCCCTGCTCCACACCTGACTGACACCGGGCTCTGACTGAGGCTTTAAGGGGAAATCCACCCAGAGCCACTAACACTGTTACAACACAACCAGGGTCAAATGCATTTCTGTGACTTTTTTCATTGTATTGTGATTTTCTTAGCATGAATAAAACAGAATCATCAACAAATAACAGTAATCTGGTTTTCTTTTACAGTTTTTTTTCAACACTTGAAAGTAACTGATCAAATACACCATATAATTCATATTCAATAATTAACATTCAACTGACAGATAGAACTAGTTAGATTAAAACAGCCTGGGGGTCAGAACACAGGACCCTTAGAGCCAGCTAGTGTCTGGGGGTCAGAGCAAAGGACAATCAGAACCAAGTAGAACAGCCTGGGACTCAGAACACAGGACTAGACCCAGCTGTCATTTTCCATCTTTTGAGTCTTTGATTAATATTTTTCTGCATTTGTTTTATTGGGATCATTCATTGAATAAAGAAATATTACTTAGAGTCTATTGATGTTAAAGGTCACTCTCCTGTCCCCCACATACATACGTGCCAAACCATGCCCTTGATGACACCCCTTCAACCATTAACTCCCACCTCCAGCCCACATTGTCTTTTCAAACTAGTCTCCTTGCTACCTCAAATATAATGGATTCATTAAAAGAGGGCACAGACACGTCTCACTTTACCCCACTGCCACAATTTGAGAAAAAAACTGCCTCTCTCAGCAAATCAGGCTAATCTTCAGTTATCATCATCACATGGTTTCATATGTTGGTAGTTCATCAACATGTATGATATAAGTTTTTTCTACCTGAATCAATTTGCTTAGCACAACAATCGATTAAGTTGACTGCAAGAAAATTTACTTTTACATTCAAAAAAGAAATTTTTGTGAAAAAAACATGCTTACAACATCACCATGAGGTCGTCTCTTTCATGGCCAAGGGGAAATGAGAGGGGCTTGAAAACATATATCTCATATGACCTAAAATGTGTATTTTAACTAAAATATTATGGATTTCTGATGATAACATTTGCTTTGAAGCATATATTGAACATATAATCACACAGCAGTGCAAATATATCAAGATTTCTGAAGGATTTTTTTCATTATATTTCATACTAAAGTGTTGTGTTAGAGAATGGGGACAGGTATACACACACACACACACACACAGTATATATAGATATATACTGTACATACACACACACACACACACAGTGGTGGCCAAAATGATTACAACACCTGACAGATCTGAAAATATTGACTTCTGCAACTCAATCCAAAGGTTTTCCTTTGAATGAACAATACATCTGTGCAATTTACAGTTTTTTTCGATTTCTAAAAGACAGTGGGCACAACTGAAGCCACATGTGCAAAATTCCTAACACAGTGTACATCACTAACATGCATCTGTGCAGTTCAATTAATTTCACCTCGAAAAGTCACTCGCAGCAACAAAACTCATCATACATGTCTCGAAACAAGCTCAACGGTGCAAAACACTGGCAACATGTTTCAATGAGAAACACATATTGACACACACAACAAACAGACTACAGAACACCAACAACAAGCAGCAAAACAACAGATGAACTTTGATATTTAAAATAATTTAAGGTTTAAATGATCTGAGTTATTTAAAATACAAATATTCCATCAGAGAATACTGTAAGAGTAACATATTTTCATGTGATGACCGTACAATATTGTTTATGTAAACAGGAGTGAATGAAAACAAAGCAATTTGCTTCAGTATCTTTTACACTATCTGGGCTCATGAGTCAACTCAACCGAGCAGGACCTAAAGGTGAGGAAGGCACTCGCATGGAGGGCCCTGAACGGCATGACCTGTGTATGGAACTCCAACCTCCCCGTCAAATCAAACTCAGCTTCTTCTATGCAACGGTAGAGTCTGTTCTTCTCTACGGCAGTGAATGCTGGTCCCTGAAGCCAACCTTGCAGAAGTCTCTAGACACCAGGATGCTGCTTGCAGTACTTAACATCAGCAAGAGTACACGTTTCCAACAGTATCCTGTATGAAGGAATACCAAGGGTTAGCGAGAAAGTAGCTGTCAGGAGAATGAGACTGGCGGGACACTGTCAAAGACACCAAGAGCTGCCAGCCAGCAAACTGGTACTATGGGAACCAAACCATGGTCATCGGTCTCGAGGACGTCCTACACTTACCTAAGTCCAGTGGTTCTCAATTATTTTCTGTCATGCCCCCCCCTAGGGGACAGAAATTGTTTCCCGCCCCCCCTAAATTTAAATACTATTGAGAAAGTGCTCATATTTATTCATTTATCTGTACAAAACCACTGTATGAGTTTCTGGCACGAGCATTCTGCATACAATCACCTTATTATCAAATTAGATAACAAAAATTATCTGAGATAACTTCTGCAGCAAAAAAATTCAAAGTTCAGTTTATTAGCTCAATTTGTAACATTTAAACAAGACTGCTCAGTCTGTGTGAATCTCAGGACAGAGAAACAAGAGCAAACTAGAACTGCAAGCAGTTGTGAACGGGGGCCAAGCCTCCCACGCGACTCGGGATCGGGCGTCGTCGTCCGCGGCGCCGGCCCCTCGCTTCACGGAATCCGGGGATGTAAAGTTTTTGAATGTGCGATGTTCGGTGTGGGAGTTATAGGCCCAAACGCGTTTTCTTTGCTTTTTGTGGTTTTGGTGCCCCCTATGGATGACATTCGCAAAACTGTGTTTGATAGAAAGATGCAGCTCAATGTACCGAACAAGTGGATGTTACATTTTTCAATGTGCGATGTTTGGTTGGGGAGTTATGAGCAAAATGAAATTGTGAACCTCTCCATTGTAAAGAGACTTTTTTGAATTTTCCCATTTTCCCGCCGAAAGACTTAGGAAATGGCGAAAAAAGGCCAAAAAATTGAAAAACTCTTTTTTTTAATAAGTCCGGCATACATAGGAATTTCTTGCCCATATTTTTTTTATAGACTCAGGTATGCCCCATGATAGTCTCCCTTGAGTTTCAAGAAAATCCCTCTTTTTTTTTTTTTTTACGGATTTTCGCAAATCTTTAAAGCGCTACCGTTTGGTCTTCCGATGGTCGTAGAAAAATTATTTGACCAACTTTTGCTCGTGGGAGTTGGTAGAGCATAATGTTTTTGGTTTCGTATAAATCGGGCGAAAACTGTAGGAGGAGTATGTTTTGGTGACTGACACAGTTTTTGCGATATAGCGAAAAATGTATATATACGCAAATGGGCGTGGCCTATCTCAAAAGATGCATCTAACTTGTGTGCATCTGTGGATATAAAGTTTTTGACTGTCGGACTTTCGGTGCGGAAGTTATAGCCCAAAACGCCTTTTCCTTTGTTGTAGCGCCACCTAGTGGCCGGGATGTCTGAATTTTTTCCTCTGCGTACGTACCATGGACCTGGATAAGCCATGCAAGTGGCATGTCCCAACCCTTTACGGTTTGGGCTGCAGCACCACTTTTACGCATGGAAGAATAAGAATAAAGAATAAAGAATAAAGAATAATCCTTACAAAAACAATAGGGTTCCCTGCCCCGCAGGGCTTGGGAACCGCGTTGCTCTGCAAAACGCGGTCCCAGCCCTTCTCGGGCTTGGCCCCCTAATTATTCACTGAGGTTTGCATTTTATTCAAAACATTTTTAAACTGTAAACATAGTTAAGGTTGTGTTTTTTTATTATTATAGGCCAATAGGCCTTCTGTGATGCGATAACCAATAATTCATTAATGTTATTATTAGTCTACTTGCTTGATTTATTTTTAAATAGCCTACAGAGACACTTGGAGACACATGTGGACATTTATTTACTGCAAATCGTGGCCTTTCGCGCGGATATGACCAAAAGCACACATCGGGCTTGCTAGCATAATATATATAGGGGAAGGTGGGGTGATTTGTGCAACTTTTTACTCAAAGTGATTTTAAAGTGAGGCCTTGACAGTTATGTCTCCAACTCAAATATGTACATATATTTCAGGATGTTGTGCATCCCTGGCAATAAAAACTTTGGATCTGGAATAAACTGTTTAAGAAATATAGCTTTCGGAAAAAAAGTTGTCTTGTCGCACAAATCACCCCACGTAGTGGGGTGATTTGTGCGTCATTGTGTCACAATGACAAAGTCACCATCATCATCTTTCTGGCCATCTGAACTCTCATCAGTGGTGTCGTTAAGTGGAATTGAGATGTCACTCTCTCCTGAGCTACTGTAGACTATCACTTTCTTTTGGTGACCAGCGTATACAGCCATGCCACTGGCACAACTCTCAGAAATGTACTTTGCACTAGTTGCTCCGTGCTTGTGGAACCAACTGCCACCTGACAAATGTGATTCCCCCTACATTTCTGCCTTTAAATCAAGGCTCAAAACCCATATGTACACCCTGGTGTTTCCTCCCCATTAACCTCTGCACTACTTACTTACCTCTGCACTACTATCTGTGTTTATGTGGATGTATGGGCTTTACGTCTTTTATTTTGGTTATTGTTATTTTACCTTCATTGTTTACCTACTGAATGCACTATGTACAGCACTTTGGACAGTGCAAACTGTCATAAATGTGCTTTTATAAATACATTTTACTTACTTACTTACTTATAACTCACCCAGGCCCTTGCGCACAAATCACCCCAACCCCAGAATTTTGGATAATAGGCATGATGCAGCAATTTAGGGTTGACATTGTGCTAACTATATAGACTCAAAGTGTAGCATACCAAAGCACTAAAACATGTGTCAAATGTTTTCAAACGTGTCTATAATTGTTCAGACACAATAATCAAAAAACCTTGATCATGGAAATTTTACTTTGAAAGGCAAAACACAGTTTTTTGAGCTTAAATGTGCTTATATCTTATTCCTTGTGTCTCCCTTCTTTACAGGATGAGTCAAATGGATGGCTCTTCTTAAATATGTGGTCACATTTCCAATTTCTTCCACGGTTTTCTAGAAACAAGGGGTTTTGCAACTTCCAAAATGCACAAATCACCCCACCTTCCCCTATATATATATATATATATATATATATATATATATATATATATATATATATATATATATATATATATATTAGAGGTGGGCATAGATTAATTTTTTTAATCTAGATTAATTTTGGAATTAATCTAGATTAATCTAGATTAAAATGGCTCATTTGAATTCATTCATAACATGTGTGTGCTCCTAAATAATGACTCAAAGTAAGTCTTTGAGAACGTGTTTCTCAAGCCAGGTAGCGCATCAGACCAGGGGCTCATCTCCTGTGCAGGTGCACACCTAATGCATCAAGTTAACTTGCGTGCAGAAAGAGGATGTCACGGAACTCATGTCCGTTAGCTTTTCAATATAAGACTGTCAAAATAAAAGTCCCGCAAAACAATCGTTATTTTGGGGATTAACTTCTCCGCGTGAGAAATTTGAGTTGTAGGCTAGCGTGTGAGAGTGTGAGCTGGTTGATATGAGTGTGTCTCACGGCCAAAAGGGTGAGACTTGGCAGCTCTTTCAGTTGTCAAACAAAGCGGACGGACGTGGTCTCTATAGCAACGAGATCAGCTGAGCTATCACTGATAAAAAAAAATATTGTTTCCATAATGATTTCCATAGCCTTAAGCCATAGGCTAGCCTACATGTTGTGTAATTCAGTGATTTTCAACCTTTAATGAGTCGCGGCTATGCATTGGCTTTGGCGATTTCCCTTGCCTCTTTTTTTTCTCTCCACACAAAGCTCTCCCATTGCACACACGCATGCCCCGGCCGCTTCCGAGAGCACAGACTGTTAGAACTCCTACAGTAAACCAATTCCGCATTGCACAAGGTGCAAACAACCTTGGTCTTGTCGAGGTTTCCATTGGGAAGCTTCTTAAAAATAAATTTTCCCTGAAGCAAACCCGGCGGCTTCCTAGCTGCATCCATGTCAGCACGTTACGTTTGATGTGGTAGGCTACACAGGTGCGAAGTCGGACTCGTTCTGACTCGTGCACTACAGTGCAATTCGGCCAGGTATATATCCACGCTAAAATAAGAGGAACAAGAGATTAACGACGATATTTTTTTTATCGCCGATAAGAGTCTGGCGTTAACGCAGCACGTTAACGCCGTTATCGGCCCACCACTAATATATATATATATTTTTTTTGGGTCAGTTGGAAATCAAGGCAGCCCGCCCCCCCCCCCCCCCCCCCTGACAACTCACCGCGCCCCACCTTTGAGAAGCACTGCCTAAGTGGATGTACTCAAGAAGGATGCAGGAGCGCAAAGTACCAATGAACTGGCCAGATGTATGGAGAATCGGGATGACTGGAAGCAACGATGGAGGGCTCGTCTGAGGACGACCTAGAGAGATCTTTTACAGTAGGATTTCTTACTCAATAAAAAATTAAATGTTACAAACTTCTGAATTTCCAGGGCTGTAATACATACAAACATACTTACATACTTACACTTTTGCAGAATTTGGCTCACTGTGTCAAAAGTTTACACACAGGCCGAATAAGAGAAAACACTTGGAGATAAAACTCCTAACGTACACGGTAAAATGAAACTCTTGAAACAAAACCTAACAACCCCATTTCAAAACTGTTTCTAACATCAAAATTATACACACATGCACCATTTGAATAACTCTTTCAAACAGCAACAGCACACAGATGTGCTTTATGCAAAAAACAGCTGTTTTTAGAATGTGTAAGGTTTTGGCTTCACTGTTTTATGCATTTGCATGTTCAGAGTTAGTTGTTGGATGTAACATATACCATATAATGTGTTGATGTATACTCAAATAGAAAACAACACACAATACTTTACAGTAACAACACATACTTTATTTGTACCCAAACTTTGCAGTCTACTGAAAATCACAGCAAACAGGAGCTCATCTCTGACCCCTTCTATAGCAAATTGCTGATTTTTAATTGCACAACAGCCTTTGAGTTTAGAAATGTGATTGGCAGTGTGTTCTGTGTGAACACCAAGAGAGAGAATTCAGGAAGAGTGTGCAAGATATAGATAATGGTGTGTCGTGTTGTGAAAAATGTGTGGTTTAGAATGGGAATCTGAGTCTAAAGCAGGAAATGTGCTTGGAGTTCAGCAGGATTGGTTTGACAGTTGGTGAGTTTCAGGTTGTGCACATTGTGTCTGATGTTCAATTGAACGTGTTTGAACAATTGTGAACAACTGTATGTAATGACGGCCTAAGAAGGTTGGGGCTAGTGTAAGAGTGAGTGAGGAGACAGACAGTGGAGACAAAGTCTGCCACACAACCTGTAATTGCTCACTGCCAGGCTACAAGGTTAACACCGGTCTAGACATTCACAGACAGAATGTTGCTTTGGCAAAAAAGCTCAAGGCTGAAAAAACCTGCTCCACTGTTCCACACACAGCGAACAATGCATTGGGCTTTACCTTCAGTTTGACAAAACGAGGCTGAATGAACCCTGAAAAGGTGGTGTGGGATGCACCTCTTTCATTTGACTCAAATGAAATGGCCTCAGTCAACATGCCTACAGCTAGACTGAGCAACACAATGTTTTCTCATATATTCTTTATGATCTGGAAATCCACTCACTATTGATATGACTGTATTGCTGAGTCCTCATCATACAGTCAAATGATTTTGCCAAATTAATTGTTTAGACAGTAAAATGAAATGCTAAACATTGATTGTGCATGGTTTGTAAAGCCCGGTGGCAGCCTTCACACTGCAGGAGACGGGCCTGGATGGACACCTGCACACAGAGGACAGGGCGCTTAGTTGAATTGTTCATAGTTATTTATAGTCTGAACTAAGGCTGCACAATTCATCCTAAAACATGCTGATCTTGATGTATCTTTATGTGATCTCATTTCTAAATGATGACCATTCTCTGGCTCATATTCATTCAAGTCACACTAAATGTTCACTTCTTTGCTTGAGTAACAATTCCAGCTTCAATTTACAGCCCCGGAAAAAATTAAGAGACCAGTCTGGATTTTTCTTCAATCTTAATCTCTACATTACTTTTTTAGTGAATTTGGTAGAAATGTTGTCAGTACAGTAAAACCAAAGTTTTCATTTTACTCAGCCATACTGTATGCCACTAAAGAGTAAAACAAGATACACTGAACATTTGGAGTGGTCTCTTATTTTTTTCCGGAGCTGTAGATGACAATTTGCTCCACAATGTAAAACAAAACAACCTATTAATGTATTAAGTTGACACAAACAACTCAATGTAAGGAGTTCCTCCTTGAAGACCCAACATGTTGATGCTGTAGACTTGTGTTTTTTAACCAAGAAGCTTTAATACAGTGTTTGGCTGTCCAAACGGACTGGGTGCTAGGTTTTATTTAATTATATTATGTATTCTAAAGCTGTTGCTCTACACTCTATGTTATTAGGGTGTCTGAGCGTCAGGAAATGTTTTTGTTGAAAAAACAGGAATTGTATGAGAGAATGGAGATGTAAAGCTCCATAAAGGATTGTATCTTCACCTTGCAGACTGTGTGTATGAAGGTGAGGAGATGTTAGGAGATGTTAGGAGTCCAGTGCCCCCCTCCTCCTCAGCAGAATGCTCCTCAGCTCCTCATCACGGCTTGTAGCAGGAGACACTGTCTTTGGCTGGGGAGACGCTCTATTGAAACTCTCCTGGGACAGGGTCAACAACAAGCACAAACAGCCCCGGAAAAAATGAAGTGACCCATCTGGATTTTTCTTAAATTTTTATCTCTACATTACTTATTGAAAATGCTCAAAATGACAATATTTTTATTGTAAATTTGGTAGAGATGTCAGTAGTTTATATTAGATAATCAAAATGTTCATTTTACTCAAACATATGCCTCTAAAGAGTAAAACAAGAGACACTGAACATTTGGAGCGGTCTCTTAATTTTTTCCGGAGCTGTAGATGCTACAGGGAAAGTATTACACATCAAAATGAATGGGTCTTGTCTTAACTGTGACTTTGCGAGACACAGCAGGCAAGCACTGGTTCATTTAGAGATTTTTGTCTATTTTGCCTCCATAACATGTTTTCTTTCTGTTAGTATTAATCAAAAGGTCCAAAATGTACATTAACGGACGTTATCTCAACATTAGTTTTTTTTGTCAATACTCTGAACCAGAAATCTCTCCATGATCATTCTCAGCACTATTCTGAAGTTTATTTCAGAATGATTTGTTCATATGTTGTTAATTGTCAGATTTATGATTTTCTTCTTAAAAACATGACGTAAATGCATTTTTAAGACACGGTCATTTTTGTCTTGTGAAATGAAAAACGGCCTGTATCCAAAATCTTTTCTGTAATAACTTTTGACACTTATATGTTGCAAAAATAAAAAAGGGATATTAACTCCAACATCTAGATTTGGGGATTTTAAAGAGATGAAAATATATGCATAATTAGTTAGATGTTGCCAAATTTGCTTATTTAGTCAAACATTTCTGAAGAAATTGTAAATAAAATATAAAAAATATTGACTTTACCTGTTAAAATATTGTACAAGTATTTGTCTCTCCATAAAATATCTTTCCAATCTTTGCTGAATTTTATTATATTTTAACTTTGAGCACCAGTGAAGAAAACACATTAGAAGTCTAACTAGTAAAACACAGCATGTAAGGACATTTGGTTGTCTTAAAGTCCCATTACCATGATTCCTTTAAGTTCCTGATAGGCCGAATTAGAGGGCCGCCTCTCCACCTGATAAAAGGGAAAATAGGAGGGAAAAGATGGCTTTGGTAAATAAGCAGCGGTCTGACACATTACATTTATTTTCCAGCACTTAGAGGCTAAACTGCACCTCTTAGCACACACACACTGTAGGCAAGCACAAGGACGTATGCTTTCTACAAGGAGCACATTTGTAAACACACAATCATTTTGAGTCACATCAATTTTCCCATCCTCATTATTTATAATTACCTTGTAGAGCAGGTACTAATGCTATCTAATTTGGCCCAGTTGTTGGAACACAGACTAAAAGATGTCTTGGCCATATATGTCATGTTTTATCAAAACAAGCAGCTCCTAGATCAGCCCTGATGGGTTTAAGAGCAGCGAACAATACCAGCTCAAACAATGTAAGACAAAATTCACCCAGGCCCCCAGTCTGCAGCCGCCTGCGTTACTTGTGATTTCAACAAAAGATGACAACAGATGCTCTGTCATAATCACAGCAAAAAATCATAAACATGCTATTTCTATAATGACTCTCCGGTTTATTGTTTGCACTAGTATTGCTTGTGAGACACATCCACACTTTGTACTTTGTAATTTGCTATCATTTCTCTATGGTGACATTTCTTAGTTGACTTCCTTCACATACTTTTTGGTAGCCTACTAGCCTAATTCCTATATGTCTCTGTCTTCTACATTATGACTTTATTCACATGTATCTTAATATATCATTAAGACATGCATTCTATTGTATCTACTCATCAGTGCATCCTATCCACAGGCTCTCCAGATAACATGCAGGGATTTTCCTGTTTATGGAAAATTCAAGTCTACAATTCAAATGCGTTCATATTACCTCTATAATAATCAGTTTGAATTTATAATTATCAGAGCAAGGAGCCCAACAGAGTGTGGCTTGTGTTCCATTGGTCCATTGCGTGGCCTGCTGTAGGTTTACTGCTGCTCAGTTTGCTTGTATGTAACTCAAACAAACTATCTGCTCACAGTGTGCTGAAGGAACATGTATTGTATCGTTTTGAGGACTGTTCAAGTCGCTGCTGAGAATCTACAGCTTTCTCTTAAAGCTCCTCAAGTGGCATGTTCACCTCAAACTAGTAGACATGAGCAAAGGTTTGTGGAATACAAAACATTCTCAAGATCCACACTCACTACACCTGGACAATTCAACTGACCTCGGTGTAAAGCCCTTGTCACTGAGTATGCTGCTCTGCCATTTGTTTCTTTGTAGCTCAACACAATCCCAAATGACAGAAACCTCAAGGATGTGCAATCCTTCAATGAAGGTTTGAATGAATACATTAACTAATGAACATCAGACCAAATGAGGAAGCATGTTGTGACAGTGAAGCTGTTTGCTGACTCTGTAGAGCAGGGATTCCCAAAGTGTGGCGCGCGCACCCCTGGGGGTGCGTGAGCTGCTGCGCGAGATGAAAAATGTAATGGCGGTCTGATCATTACACAATCCATATTGGTCCGAGTATAAGAGGGTTTTATTTTCGCGGAAATAGGTCGTAAAAAGTTGGGTCGTGTTTTCCAAGTTGTGTTTATTTTCTTTTTTTAATCGGGTGGAACACTGGCTGTGCTCTCAGAAGCGGCCGGAGCGTTTGTGCGCTAAGAGAGAGAACGCTTTGTGTGGAGAGAAAAAAGAGGCAACGGACATCGACAAAGCCGATTCAAAGCCTCAAATCATTATGTTGCGAGTCAACGTGTCAGAGGCAGGAATCGGCAGAGCGATCGACTGTGGCTTTTTAGCTGCTGCAGTTGTGCTGAGGAGAGATGCCAACTGCGCTGTCCTTTTACGCACTAGCACTGCTGCTGTAATGTTCAGATTTCATCATTTGCATCAAAGCCCTAATGATTTTATGAATGAGACGCTTTATTTTAAAGTGCCCCGGTTATCATTTCAGCCTTAAACCACGGCGTTGATAGCTTTCGTTTCAGCACTAGGCTATGTGATTAACTATGAGCATTAAATAAATGCTGCGTCTCAGATGCCGAGGACAGCAGCGAGGATGACCGAACCAGAGCATAGGAGAGATGACAGCGAGAGCGATCACAGCGGGACAGAGGAATTTGCGTGTGAAGAATAGTCTGTGGTGAACACATCAGAGTTCGGTCTATTTGCACTATCCTACTGTTTATTTGCAATGAAGAAAATTGTTTTTTTCAATGCGTTTTTATTTTCGTATATTATTTAAATAAATAAAATTGATTGAGTTGAGTTTTGAAAAACGGGTGGTTCGTCTTATAATCGGGGTTGTCTTATACTCGGACCAATACGGGTACAGTGTTTTTTCCCCACACAATAAAGACATGTAAATAAACATTTCCTTTGTAAAATTTAGAATCAAAAACTTGAATTTTAATTAATAAATAAATGGGGGCTATTCAAAATTAAGCCAAGTTATCTTCTTCTACACATATGCGCACCTAGTTTGTGGCCTCTACATTCATTCTCGCAATTTATTTAAAATAACTGGCGTTCTAATTTTATTTCCATAACAAGTGTTATGATGATGGGGTTGTTTGCTCCACTCCTTGTAGACCATGAGCCTGATAGTAATCCAGTGTGGCCTCACAAATGAAAGGAACACTATAACCTACGTGTGTTGACATTTATTTAAATAAATGACCTATGAGGAGATTTTTTTGACATCCATAGTGGAGATCATGTGTCCTGTTAAGGAACATGTCTACTCTCCTGTTAGGGGACATTACATTACACTGGCATATTCTGTGTAATTATTAGTATTGTAGTCTGTTGTTGTTTTTGCTTTGTATATGCCCTTGCTCTGTTTAATTGTTGTAAATCTGTATTTATCTTTTATTAATTATACATGTTAGGTGTCCTTGAGAGGCCTGAAATGCGCCCATACATATAATGGATTATTATTATTACTTCCTGTTAGGGGACATCACCTTTAATGTTTACTTACCTGTCTCCTGTTAGGGAACATGTGTCGTGATAAAGACATTACCTGTCTCCTGTTGGGGGACATCTGTCATGATAAAGACATTACCTGTCTCCTGTTAGGGGACATGTGTCATGATAAAGACATTACCTGTCTCCTGTTAGGGGACATGTGTCATGATAAAGACATTACCTGTCTCCTGTTAGGGGACATGTGTCATGATAAAGACATTACCTGTCTCCTGTTAGGGGACATGTGTCATGATAAAGACATTACCTGTCTCCTGTTAGGGGACACGTGTCATGATAAAGACATTACCTGTCTCCTGTTGGGGGACATCTGTCATGATAAAGACATTACCTGTCTCCTGTTGGGGGACATGTGTCATGATAAAGACATTACCTGTCTTCTGTTAGGGAACATGTGTCATAGGGACATTACCTGTCTCCTGTTGGGGGACATGTGTCATGATAAAGACATTACCTGTCTCCTGTTAGGGGACATGTGTCGTGATAAAGACATTACCTGTCTCCTGTTAGGGGACATGTGTCATAGGGACATTACCTGTCTCCTGTTAGGGGACATGTGTCATAGGGACATTACCTGTCTCCTGTTAGGGGACATGTGTCATGATAAAGACATTACCTGTCTTCTGTTAGGGAACATGTGTCATGATAAAGACATTACCTGTCTCCTGTTGGGGGACATGTGTCATGATAAAGACATTACCTGTCTCCTGTTGGGGGACATGTGTCATGATAAAGACATTACCTGTCTCCTGTTAGGGGACATGTGTCATGATAAAGACATTACCTGTCTCCTGTTAGGGGACATGTGTCATAGGGACATTACCTGTCTCCTGTTAGGGGACATGTGTCATAGGGACATTACCTGTCTCCTGTTAGGGGACATGTGTCATGATAAAGACATTACCTGTCTCCTGTTAGGGGACATGTGTCATAGGGACATTACCTGTCTCCTGTTAGGGGACATGTGTCATGATAAAGACATTACCTGTCTCCTGTTAGGGGACATCTGTCATGATAAAGACATTACCTGTCTCCTGTTAGGGGACATGTGTCATGATAAAGACATTACCTGTCTCCTGTTAGGGGACATGTGTCGTGATAAAGACATTACCTGTCTCCTGTTGGGGGACATCTGTCATGATAAAGACATTACCTGTCTCCTGTTAGGGGACATGTGTCATGATAAAGACATTACCTGTCTCCTGTTAGGGGACATGTGTCGTGATAAAGACATTACCTGTCTCCTGTTGGGGGACATCTGTCATGATAAAGACATTACCTGTCTCCTGTTGGGGGACATCTGTCATGATAAAGACATTACCTGTCTCCTGTTGGGGGACATCTGTCATGATAAAGACATTACCTGTCTCCTGTTGGGGGACTGTCCCACAGGTCTGAGTTGAACCCCTTTCTTGATCCTCTGCATCATTTCGTCCACGGCCTGCTGCCTGACATCCAGCTCTGAGAGGATCACACACAACAAGCATGAGACACACCTAGCCTCGAGCGCTAGCTGGCTTTTCCAACACACTTCAGTATTTAGAAGTTCCAATGATAAAACATGTGCTACAACCGCAGTGAGTTCAAAGGCTTGAAATGTAGCTCAATTGATTTGATTGATTTCATAGGAGCATAAATATGACACAGGCCCCCCAGGACCAATCAGTGAAGGTTTTCTTTAGGAGCTTTTAGGAGGGATTTGGCTATAGTCACAGAACAACCAGTTCAGAGCATGTACGTATAGTGTGTGAGGTTACCAAAACTGTTCTTGTTGGACTAGTGTGTATAAACACAAAAGATATTAATTAATTTTTCATCCACATTTTTTTTTAAATGACACAATCCTAAAAGACGCTGAGCGGCATACACAATGAAAGTATTGTCATTAAGATGTCTTTAAAAGTGTTCACGTAATAATCACATTTCTTTCATCCAAAGTGTTCAGAAAGAGACTATTATTCAGGTGTCAGAGTGGAAACTCCTTGCATGGCGCCTATTCAGCCCTGTATGGAAGTCCCAAAAAACACCCTGTGTGTGTTAAAAGCCGTTTAACAAGATGAGGACGCAGTATGGCCTTTTCAATCCACACGGCCACCCCTACCTGCTCCAACAAGTCAAGGCTTCCCTTTTGTTTGCATAAATTAAATAATTCAGCATGTTGACCTAATGGTCCTGTGATAGAGATTTGAATTTTCATTTGTTATACACCACTCGCTACAGCATTTGTCCTTCTACACAAAAGTGACTTTGATTTGCAAAAGGAAACGGTGAAAAGGATCAAATCTGAAAGGCATAAAAATATAATTCAAAAAGCTGTCCTCCTACACTGGCATGCATGAGTCACAGCAGCCTTAAGGAGAATACATGACCAAATGAACATACATCGCACTGGGAGAGAAAAGACACGCTGAATGTTTGAAGAGAGAATGACTGACAGATTATGGACATTAACACAGAATTCCCTTCATCATTTATCAACACAATGAAATGTGATCATTTCCAATTGAACGAGAATGGCCATGTTATTCTCCCCTTATGCAATTAAGACAGGAACAACTCCTCAGTCCCCAAACAACGTTCATAATGTATATTATTAATACATTCATCTGTAAGCAAACAGCTTATTTATCATTTGTTGGAAATTGCCAATCAGGTTTGTTGTTTTTCAGATGGACAGTTATTGGTGTCTGGGTCATGTGACACGGTGAGTTTGGACTGTAAAAAAAAATAAGTCTGTTCTTCTCTAGCTCACTAACCACACTTTGTAAAATGGCTGCTGCTTCTTCATCTATTCTAACATCACATATTGAAGTCCTACTAGTCACTATAGTCAAGTCATTTGTCAAGTCTCTTTCCTCTTTCCTCGTCTTCCCTTAAAAATCTGTGAAGCTAGCTCTGTCCATTCGTTTAGAAGCCAAATAACAATCTCTTTTATTCTACCTATCACATCACTTAGTTTCTGTAGTAAATACCTCACCGTGGTTACCCAACACATAATCAGTCACTGTGAATATTGTTTTTATGTTTAGTTTTACATGTAAGCTAGCTCAGGCCATTCAATGTGCATGCATTTCCAACCTGGTATCACGCCGAGGCGTCACTTCCAGACGCATGGACCGGCGGCTCTATTTCACGCCTTGCCTGACCAGGGCGGCTCTATTACACACGCGCACCTCCCGCCGTCCAAATGAACGGAGGAATAGTCTAAATTAACGGAGGAATAGCACCAACAGGGGCCGACATGTTCTCCCAGGAATAGCACGTACTATCTAGCTGCAGCCCCCTCGGTGGTTAGGGTTAGGGCAAGGGGACAGGGAGAGGTTATAATATAGATAAAACATTGACGGAAAACCGCGGCCGCCATCTTGACTACGGAGGTGCGCGTGTAAAAGAGCCGCCCTGGTCAGGCAAGGCGTGAAATAGAGCCGCCGGTCCATGCGTCTGGAAGTGACGCCCCGGCGTGAGATCGGGTTGGCATTTCATAGTATAGCACTATTTATCTGTCATATGTCTTGTTCATAATGTTTCATATGAAATTATTTCTCTTGTGGAAATAATATGGTTTGTGGTTTGTTTTTATTTTGCTATATTGCTGTACAGCTCTTATGGCATTTTTGTGTGATGTTGGGCTATAATCAATTTTTATTGATTGATTGATTGAAAGTCACAATCACTCCCAAACAGACTGAAAAACATAGATTTTTGTTCTTTGTGTTTTCAGAGGCTATTTTGTGTCTTTAAGAAATAGATCATTACAATCAAACTCCTAAACCACAGAAGCGCTAACAGTGCATTGTAATAATGAAAGAGCAGTTTACTTTACAAAGACCTGCATCGGATTACAAGCCAGTCCTTTTACCATGGTATACACAGGTTGATTCATACTATATGTGTATGTACAGTATAAAAACCCATGTTGTGTATGTGTGGTGTGTACCTGGAGTCTGGCCAGAGTCCTGGGCCACTAGTGGGATGTCACCACTAATGTCTCGTCTCTTTCGGATCAGTGACAACAGAGAACTATAGGGGAAGAAACAAAATGGAGATCAACTTGTGGTTAGTTAGCACAGCTGCTTTGACAGGGTCTCAAAATGTCCCCACTGTGGGACTAATAAAGGTTTTTCTTATCTAATCTTAATTCAAAGGGATTTTCAACTGGATTATATGTCCCTGAACATCCACATTTTGTTTCCTGCTGCAAAAAAAGAGTAAACTGTTCAGTGTCCAGAAAGGTTTTACTGTTCACACTTGTTGGGTGTATTTGTAGGGACCCAGGTGTTGCAATTTGGACATGTGACACATTTGATATTAGCCGGGTTGATTTTTCCATCAAGCAGGGAGGACGGTAAAAGTCATGAAGATAATAGACATAATAGATGAATAGTAATAGATGATAAAGGCAGGCTATTTGACAATAAAATGCTGTAAAGTATACCTGCTATTTTCATTATCTTGAATTCGCCAGAATGCGGGAAACAGTTAGCCTGGAAATCCAGACCTGCCGCTGGCAAATTTAGATTTGCTCAGCCTGTTGGTCTGGACATGAACCATTGAAGCTCATTAAATATGTTGGAAATTTTGGAGCTACCAATCAAATGCTACTATCTGATATGGGCGGGCCACAGTGCTATTTATGGGGCTCTGGGATGACGACAGTGGTGTGGCATGCGCCGTTGAAGTCATGATAGTAAACATCAAAGATGGCTGTGGCTACGTTGTTTGAGTTTGAAACGGCTTTGGCCTCTGAGCAAGCCACGATTTGGAAGACGGCACTCAAATGTTTCATTAGCAAGAAAGATGAATGTTCTGTTTTGCCGACCGACCAAGTCAAAAGTATAATTTACCAGTTAGCCCCGCTGTTCACTAAACAAACTCTTAGTTCTATAGGTGCTAGGGTATAGGCCTATGTTACTACTTTCATCTGAAAAGAATATCCCCACTGCTTTACAAAACAAAGTGCTCACTGCACATGAACATCAACCCCACTGTCTCCACATCAGACCTGAGTGGGTTGGAGGCTGGAGGAGAGGGGGCTGGAAGAGGTGGAGGTGGTGGGGGAGGTGGAGGGGCTGGAGCTGGGGGAGGGTTGGTAGCTGTCTGCAGCTTCTTCTGGAGCTCCTCAACTGAACAGTCAAACAGAACCAGTTACACATCACACACAGTTACACACACACACACACACACAGTAACATCAACAAGGACAGAGCAGGAGTGTATTAGTGCAGACCCTGAAGAACCAATAAAGAGATTCTGATTCTAATTCTGAACTAATGGTCGTCCAGACAAAAGACAGGAAGAGAATCTCATGTTCATACTTTCAATACTTTCTATAAGCAGGCTTGTTGGGATGTTTGCAGCCACAGTGCACCTTCTACAGTGTTGATTGAGCAGCATACAGTGCGTTCTATACTTCTAGATCCAAACATGTGTTGACCTGTATAGCGCAGGTCCTTGATGTCCACCTGAGCCTTGGACCATTGGTGGCTGTACTGGTCCTTCTCCTCCTCCAGGAGCTCCAGTTTAATGGTGAGAGCCTTCAGCTGGCTCTGGTCCTCACTGCTCCCCAGCCTGCTGTCCATCTGCTCCATCTCAACACATACACACTGTATCTCAGCATCAACAAAGACACAGCTGCAAAATGATGTTGTTGTTACACATACACATATATGTACAATGTATGTACTGCATATATTAAGGCTGTGAAATGATAAAAAAAGTTAAATTGCGATACATTTTGGAATGTCCATTTCCATGGACTCCAGGCTGTGATGATGTAGTTAAATGAAATACCATCTGGAATCAACAGAGTCAGAGTCAGAGTCTTTCATTCTGAAATACCAAATGTTTATTTTTTATTTTTTTGGCATTTTTATGCTTTATTGACAGTGCAGAGACAGAGGTGAAATGGGGCAGAGAGGGGAGTGACATGCAGAGAACGACCGCGGGCTGGAATCGAACCCGGGTCCGCTGCTGGCCGAGGCCCATGGGGGGGACGCCCTACCAACTGAGCTAAGGGCGCCCCCAGAAATACCAAATGTTTAATGATTTTTCTGGGGTCTAATTTGTTTGTTATGTGCTGAATTAAGGGGTGTGTCGAAGGTCCAGAAAAAGCAGCATGTGATTAACGCAATTTTAAAATGAATAACTTGTTATGTATGTAAATAGATACACACATTATACATATTCTTCAAAGGGACATTTCCTTCTTAGTCACTTAACGAAAGTGGAATGATATGATACGAAGATGAACATATTGGTACAGTTGTTCTTGAAGGAGTGGCTCCTCTGCACTGTGTTGGCTGTAGCTCCTGTGGTGATGATGATTTTATGATAGTAAACTGGCAGCTTTGGGAAGCTGCCAGTTTACGTTGAGTGATCCGCTCCCCAACCACAGCTCCTTAACCAATGTTTGAATTATTCCTCAAATGAAGGGTATGGCTCACCTCCACCCGGGCCCTGGCACAGAGCAGTGATCCCACTCAACACTAATGCTTTCCCATCAGGGTAGGGAGGGTGCTTGAGGCTACACTGCTGTGTTGATTGTTGATGTTTTACATTTGACCAAAATGCTACAAACCGGTTACAGCTAGTCCAAAACTCGGCAGCAAGAATTCTCACTTAGACCTCCTGTCGTTACCACACCACCCCAGTTCTGAAATCAATGCACTGGCTTCCCATCAATTTCAGGATACAATTCAAAATACTCCTCCTTGTCTATAAGGCTTTGCATGTTATTGCTCCAGACACATTAGCAAACTAATAATCCCCTAGCCCACTGCCCGGCCCCTCAGATCCTCTGAGCAGCGACTGCTAGCTGTTCCTGGCTCCATAGTATAGCACCATTTATATGTCATATGTGCTTTCTCTGTTCTGGATCCCAGGCTGTGGAACTCTCTTCCACTGGGAGCCAGATCAGCACTTGCCTTTGGGTGCTATAAAACACAGGTTGGTGTTGGTGTTGGTGTTGGTGCTTAAATAATGCACAACCTCTTTAGTGGGCTACTCCTGCTGCCTGTATTGCACTGATGTATTTTTCTTTGTTTTGCTTTTGTCTGTTTCTATTGTATTGACACGTGTATTGGACATCATGTGTCCTTGTTAAGCACTTTGTAACCCAGGTTTTGAAAGGTGCTATATAAATAAAACTTTACTTACTTACTTACTGTCATGGCCAATGAGAATTCACCAGGCATTTCCCCCACTATCTAATGAACCAGATCAATAATGATTGTTTTCATGGATGTTAATCAGAGGCATTACAGGAGTAAGAGAGCACAGAAAATGGGTTAAAAATGTAATCATTTTATTTTGACTGAACTAGTTTGTTCTAATGAGTCAAGTAGGACTGAATGACTGTACAAATGGTTTCAGTTGACCGTCACTGTGGAAGTCTGTTATATTACATACTAGAGAGCCTGAGTCTAGATCCTTTAGTTTCTTGTGGGCACATTCTACTATTAATGTTTGCAATAGTCTTTTGAATCGTTTCTTTTAAACAAGACGATAAGAGGGATATTTTAGTCACCCCCTAAGATCAGTTGTTTGATAGGTGCAATAACATTAACAAACAATTGTTTCATAGAAACATGATTCTGACTGAAGTTGTTGTTGTATTTGTTGGCTTGGTGCTCATTTAGCAGTGGCTGTCTGAGCTAGTGAGCGGACATTTTGGCCTGCGAAAGGTTTTGTTCTTCAAAGATTACTTTTATTAGTAATTTTTTATTCAAATTGTATTCAATTCTATCCTATGTATTATTTATGTTTTTGTTAGCCACTATGAAGAGCTTTCATTTATCTTATCTCTTTATTTAAACATTTTTAGTTTAGAAATGATAAGTCCTTATAAGGTATGTACGAGGACACAAATGTGGACGTCCCATAGTGTTGTGTAGTTTTCAAATTGTATTGATTATCCCCCCCCTCCCCTTCTATGTCGATTGTGCCCAGCCCAAAATGAGAGAAGCCCCCTTGTGTGAGAGGTTTGTCCAGTGTGTGCTGTGTCACACACCTGGCTGTGGTGCTGCAGCCTCAGGTCCTCCAGCTCCTGTGTGAGGGCAGACACCTGGCTGAGAGCTTCCTGTAGGGCCGGGCCAGGTGAGGAGCTCTGCATCAAGATGTGACTCTGTCTCTTCAGCTGCTTCTGCTCCAGCAGCATCTGAACCAAAGGAACAACCAGGACATGAGATATATATCAATCAATCAATCAATCAATCAATCAATCAATCAATCAATCAATCAATCAATCAAACTTTATTTATATAGCACTTTTCATACAAGCAAATGTAACACAAAGTGCTTAATACTATACCCCCCCCCCTCTGCAACACACCCACAGATATTCACACATGCAAAAACAATCCCCCCCCCCTCCTACCCATCCATACCCAAAGTGATAACATTGTGACAAATAAGAAATTCATTAAAAACAGGAAGGAAACTGCGCTGAGGAAACACCATCATCAGCGAGAAAACACTAGAGACTATAAACTAAACAACGTAAAATGAAGAGATAAAATAAATAGAAGCTCTTAATAGTGGCTAATAAAAACAAAGATGATACATAGGATAGAATTTAATACAATTAGAATAAAAAATAACTAATAAAAGTAATTATAAAAAGTAAATAAAAGCAGACTGCACATATAAATAAAATAAGCAATAAAAGATAAATAAATACAGTAGGTTGTTTAATTTTAAAGATTAAATAAATAAATAAATAACTTGTTTAATTAAAAAGCCTGACTAAAAAGATAGTCCCCGGCCCTTACAGCCGCCATCCGAAGCATGCCGCTCAGACAGGAAATGCACCCACAAAACACAATCAAATCATACTGACACTGGTTTAACACTATTATCCAGTCAACATTATAACGCAAAACTACATTTCCTAGGACGTGCTACATGTATTAATTTTTATGTATTAATAAGTAGCACATCATAGGTATGTAGCCTGGCACCGCCCGCCAACCTACTTCCGCTCAATTTTAATTTCCCTTCAGTATTCAGTCTGGGTCCGCAGTATATTCACGGGTTTTTCTCCCTTGCAGATTTTTGGCTGTCCATTGAGCGAACAGAGGGAGCGGCTGAGAACAATGACGTTGAGGTTGTGCGCAAGTTTCAGTTTTAGTCAGAAGCCGGTGCATGACATATGTCACGACCAAACGTTATGCAATTGGTTGGCAGATCCAGAGTGGCACTGGGCAGATCCAATAGTTTTAAACTTCAACAGACACCCGCCTTCAAGTGAGTTAACGTTTGTCAATTGAGCGATTCCAGACCTTCTGTATAAATGAAATTAAGTCTGGTAGGACCAGGCTAATAGGTATGCGACTACAGTATACAGTAGCCAAAAGCTATGTTTTTTCCTTTTTTTAAATAAAGAATATTTAGATTTGGCATTATGATCACAGAGTAATGTACTGTAATTGTTAGACTTTTATTGTCCGAGGACAGAAATAGCAAAGACAGTTGTAACAGAATAGTCTAGTTCTAGTCAATGTCTATGACACACATTATACGGTATATACTGTAAGCTCAGAATTTACGACATAAACAAAAGCGTTAATCATGTTTCAAAAATGTAATATGGTTTTAACTAACCCTAACTGTTAGTGCCCTCCATGAGTCCTGGCACAGTTTAAATATTTATAATGCAGGTAAACACAATGTATCCTGATTGCAGTAAAATACCATACAGTCGGCTGTGCAGCCAGAACAGACGGGGCTCATCAAGAGAATGAGAAAACATGCTGATAGTTGGTCATCATTTTTGATTAAATGTTGCAGCCCTGGCATACCAAAATGATGTGCTATATACAGAAATAGATACAATCTATTTAGCATGCTTAGGGAAATAAAGTTATCGTGTTATACAGCTTGTTGTTTTACCGTTTTGAGGAATTTCTCCTAAAATAAAACAAAAACATTCGTAAGGTTTGGAACAAAGAGATAGCCCCCTGCTTCGACATCTGGCTCATAGAGTTCTCTTTATATAACTTTATAATATATATGGAGAAAATTCGTTATGAGATTTCAGGGAAAGCAGAGGTTTTAACAGATATGGCAGCCTTTACCTACATGACACCTGGCCTATAGTTTAAACAATGTAATTGGAAGTCCTTATAAACCTGTAAAGTAGAGTACGCCATGTTAGTTGTTTGTAAAAAAAAAAAAAAAGTTGACTGTAAATAAGACTGTTGACTGGAAGTGGATTTTTATATTTCTTATAGTGTGTCACAATGATTTACATATTTTTTGCCTACATTTCCTGTCTGAGTTGGGCGCTGTGCTGAGTGGAGGCTGCAGCTAGACCGTGGTATAAAACAGAGGGTCAGGCACATTATGGCTATAGGGACCAAACAGCAGAATGAAGGGAGGAAGCTAACTGTGAAGACGCTCACCACTCTGGCAAACTTCTCTGCCTCTGTCCTCAGGTCTGTCTCCAGGTTCAAGGCATCCTGTAATGCCTCAAATTCCTCCACAGCAAACTGAGACACTGGACAAAGAGTTACACATTGGCTCATTTGCGCCTTACACAAGTAAAGTGCAACATAGTCTACACTGTAAAAAAAATCTACGTAACACTTTCTAATGATGTTCATTCATACATCATTCATAAGTCATATATAAGTCATGAGATAATATATATTTGTAGATGATGAATAAGTGCTTTGTTAACATATCACAAATGTGCTGTAGGTCATCTATAAAGCTTTAAGTACATCATAAAATGCTCATCAACAAATCATTGGTAAATTATTAATAAGTAATTTACAAACCTTTCTGCATCGCCCTAATCTAAAGTGTAAACCATTCATCAGGTACTAATGTGTAGTAGGGCTGTCCTTGACAAAAAGTGGAAAAACAGTGGAAATCCTATAGTGCACATTAGGGTTGACCCCAAATAGTCAACTATTCACACTTTGATCGAAGGGGCCTGCTTCAACTGCCAATCTCACAGTCGAAAAGTTGCAAAATGTGAAACAAAGATCATTCTATTCCGGCTATATAGGGGTGCTGAATGTCTGATTTTACATGGAATTGCTTGGATTCTCCTAATTAATCACGATACATCACCTATGGTATAAATATCAGCCTATTATACTGGTAATAAAGATTTAAAACCAACTCAAGATTTTAGCCAATCTCCTTAGACATAAGTTATTATGCCAACCCAAGAAGACAACCTATAATCTTTCAGCCCCATTGTGTGGTTTAGGAAAAATATGTGCCAATGTGGCAATAAGAATATGGATCAATAAGCAGGAAAATAAATATCTTGATTGGACGATTAGTCGACTATAGGCAAGATTCGACCAATAGGACTCGACTATTTACACTTTTAGTCGAGGACAGCCCTACTACACATTAGTACCTGATGAATGGTTTACACTTTAGATTAGGGGGATGCAGAAAGGTTTGTAAATAACTTATTAATATTATAACAATGATTATAATTGAGTATTTCCTGATTTACTAAAAGCTTTATAGATGAATTACAACACATATGTGATACGTTAACAAAGCACTTATAATCATCTACAAATATATATAGCTGTTTTGTAAATCATTAGTTCATCATTATCTAATGACTTATATATGAGCTATATGAATTTATAAATTAACATTATTATAAAGTGTTGCCGTTTTTTTATGTTAGATTATAAGTGATTACAGAATTTTCTAAAAATGAAGAGCACATGAACCATTTGCACCCCACATGTACCTCTGTTATATTTCCCAAGGATCTTCCTCTGCCTCACTGTCTCAGCGATCATAGCGGTGTTGTTGTCTTTCTCCCTCAGTAGCTGCAAAGAGACGAAGAGAGAAATAGTACACAGATACGGTCATACGGAATACAAATACAGTTTGTTTTTATATTTCACATTCATATCTGACATGTCAAAAGGAAGATGAAACAGAAGGGTTTTTTAATGTGCGTGTCCACAGCGTCTCCTCCTCCCATATTAACTTAAGATCTCTTAGTTATCAATCATTTGGCAGCTGCCCTCCACATACATTTACTAGGAGTAAAAATGAGCAACAAACTTGTCAACGTACTTCTTCTCTGGTTTCACTCAGTTGTTCTCTTGCTGTCTCCAGATCAGTGACTGCTTGATTTTTCTCCTTCAGAGTTAATTCCAACTGACTTTGTAGCTCTGAAACAAAGAAGGCCAAAGCAGTGTTCAGACAGTGTTCTTTCTTACACACACATCATATTGAGTGTATTTTCACATGGCTTTATGAGTGGTTTACGCTATAGCCAATGTTAGTGGGACTGGCCTTTATCTAATGTTGAGATTTTTTTTATATCACAGTAATTGAATATCAGATGCCAACATACACAGCATGTGCTGAGGGACAAGACTTTGGTTGTGTTTAGATTTGTCCTGCGCTCTGAATCGCATACTCTTTCTTTTTTCTATTCTACATACTACATCCAACTATAAAAAGAATATAGTTAGGATGCAGTATGCCACAATTGGGACATACTTTTACTTATTTGTTTCATCATAACGTTGGGCCTTGATCTTGCCTCATGCTTTTATATCCGTCGCATCCCCGTTTCTTTTCATATGGGGGCTCCGTTGATGTGACGTCACTTCAGGTTCGCACTGGATTATGGGTCAGAATCGGCCAAATAGGATGCTGTTTTCAACACTAAAAATCTTGGCCGGATGTAGTAGACATCCGGGTCTTTCTAACCATCCTAAATCTGGCCACAAGTATCGGGATATACCAACCCAAATAATTTTTCTACCATACTAAATAGTAGAAAGTATGTGATTCGGAACGCAGGGCTAGTCTATTGAAGAATACACTGCATTAGCCTTTTTTTGGGGGGGGGGGTATGTTTTTTTTTGTCACAAAAACGCTTAATGGACGTGACAAAAATAAATAGAATGCGTATGAACATTCTGGGTAATAAAAGTAACAGCCATATGTACTGGTATTTTTTTTAAAGAAGTGATGTCAGTCATTTGCTTCATGTTTTAACTTCATACAGTTTGGGATATTTCAGTCAAATATACAGTAGCTGAGAAACACTTTTGTTCAGAAGTATTTGAAATGACTCGGATTATTACAAACCAAATTCTGTTAATACAAAGCAGCTCACAGCAGGACCAGACTAAGACATTTAGGAGGGTACTTAAGAAGAGAAAGGGCGCTGACAACTAAAACTATTTAGGGGAGAGAGACAGACAGAGAGAGAGAGTGAGAGATAGACAGAGAAAGAGAGAGAGAGACAGAGAGAGAGATGGAATGCCCTTTGTTAAGTAGGACAAGTATTTTGATGGATAAAATTATCACATAAAAATGGAAAAAGTCTGAGGAGCTTTGACAATGGCAGGACCTTCTTTGAACCTCAACAGTAAAATGCTCAGCTTAGAAGTTAAACAGATGTTCTTTAAATATATTCAGTATAAACCTTTATATGGCAGAAGTATAATAAACACATTTAGAGTGGACATATGTTCCCGTGTTCCCTGACAGGAAGTGCATCACTCCATTAATATGCAATTATACACTTTCAAACATAATGAGCCCCATAATCTTTAAAGCTATTTCTGTATTCATCCTCTTTTGCATGTGAGCATATCATTTGTCAAATGACATGGTTATCTTTTGAATGCCAAAAGCCTTGAACAACAAGATGAGGAAAGCATGATGGAGTAGTATGAATCCATTATCACCCGCGGTATAATCACTGCTTTACTAAACGGAACTAACTGTGACATTTAACAGGGACAGCCAGAGGAGAAGCAAAGTATAGTTCACTAGTTCTGTGCTTTAGACACATAGAGCATGCTGGTCATAGTAACTTACTTTATGCATATATGTAATGCAGGTTAGCAGTTGAAAAACAAGTAGTTAACATTGTTATGGCCCACAATATGTCCCTTCAACCTGTTGCATATACAGCTTGTACTTTGACTAACTGATGCCACTTTAAAAGGTGGAGTCAGCGATTCTAGAGAATGCTTGTTAAATATGTGAAAAAACTAAAAAAAAAGTTTTTAGTTTGTGTTTTTGATATTAACATCATATTAAGCAAATGTAAGTTATCTTACAACAAAGGAATACAATGTTTTGGTCTAGATAGTTAATAGCCTAATAATTAAATCAGATCATCTGGGAGATAATCAGAGGCTAACTGATCACATCACATTCACGTCCCTGCACAGTGTTTATTGAGTTTATTTTAAAACATTTGGAAATGGGGCTGCCCTCAGTTTCCCATGCACTGTGTATAGTCTATAGCCTATTTCAGCCTTGTCTGTGGAAATAAAGATAGCTGGACAAGAGTTCTTCTGCTTCGTTCCTCTCACTGCATTTAAATGCATTCACTATATTACAGAGAAATATGTCTCGTTAAAGAAAAAGAGCTCCAAGCCCAACCCAGAGGACCCTGCATAATATTTTATTTTAAATAAATATTTTTATGGAAAATCCATGTGTCTTTCTTCAATAGCTTCTAATTCATCCGACCTAGTGTCTCCAAAATATTTGTTCACACAAAATTCCTCAGATTTAGCCTATATTTTCCTCTGAAAGTGCACCAGATTCATGCATTTCAATTCAAAAAGGTTAAAAAAAAATCTCCTGTGGGGGCATACCCCTGGACCCCCCTAGGAGGGTCAGGATCTCTGCTGGCTACTAATTTCACCCAGCAGGACTTGGAGGCACTAGCGAAAAAACACTGGGTGGGTGAATGACATTTAACAATAGTCAATAATTTGGGCAAGTCTTTCTGCCCTATCTCTCTCACTCCATTGCACACTCAGTCACTACTATCCACGCTTAAAGGAAGCAGGATTAAACCACTGGATAAAGATGTTCAAATGTACTTTAAAAAAGCTAAACAAAAACATACTTCGACAAAGATGTTAAAATGTTTAAAGAGATGTGTTTAAAAACGCACAAAGATGTTTAGAATGTTTCAAAAATATGTTTAAAATTTGTAAAATAATTATAAGATCTTTCAAAACACTCAGGGATTTTGAAAAAAAAAGTTGGGGGGGGGGGGGGGGGGCTCCGCTGAAATTTGTTCTCTGAGGGGTGGCTCACACTTTGAAAACCCCTGATTTAGAGCATTTTCAAGAAGTAATGTAGAGATGAAGATTTAAGAAAAATCCAGACTGGTCTCTTAATTTTTTCCGGGGCTGTATTTATACTTTATACTTATCTTATCCTTTTATTCTTATTGCACTGTGCATGTATTTTTTTGATTCCTCTGTATGTCTGGAAGGCAGATATTGCAGATATTGAGAATAAAGTTGAGTTGAGTTGAGTTGAGTTGACTTGTACCTTGGATGTTGTTCTGGCACAGTGTGGAGCTGCAGACGTCGGTGGTGTCTTCCTCCTGGTCCAGGCTGATCTCAGTCAGGGTTTGAGGGCCCAGCTGGGACAGCAGCAGCATGCTCTGCCTCTTCAGACACACGTTCTGACGCTGCAGCTAGTGGGCCAGCACAGACAGACAGAACACATGCATACACACACACACCTGGATGTCAATGTCAGTGACAAACTGTTTAGAGGTGCTACAGGTCGTACTATACACCCCCTGCGTACCAATACCCACACTTCCCTACTATTTAGTATGCTGACTGACTTTTAGCTAGTATTGAATTAATAGTATTGATTGTATATATATTCAATATATCCTTTTTAAATAAATGTATGTCTTGAAATAACATTGACATATGAAATTAATATACAATTTATGAAATCGAAAAGGGAGGCTGGATTGATTTACACAATGACTTACGTAAGATTTAGAAGAGCCTAGTGCTGTCTTACCTTTAACATCTATAGGAAATGTGATACAAACCAGCGGTAAGACTAAACTTTAAAAAAATGGAAACTAATTCGACAGATAATTTGCTCAACAGTAGATGCAGTCATTCCAAACCACTGCCATGACAATAACAAGTGTTAATAGTTTCATTTAGAGAATGAATACACATCACCACACCTCAATAGGAGATGACACGGTGCATCCACACAAACCTCTAAATGCACAGTCTGTGGCATATTCAGCACGTATTTCCTACCAGATGACACCAATCCAATAAAAACTAAAATTCATTTTTCAAATCTGCATAGAGCGACAGGTCTGCTTTGTATTAAGCCGGTGGAAAACAGGCAAAGAAATAAGGGAGCCGAGAGACAGTCGGGCCAAATGAGATGTTGTTGATTTCCCTCTTTTCGTTGGCCCTACAATCAGTCATAATGGCAGGACGCATGCAAAAGCAATGATAAGGTGTGAATCATTAGAGGAAGCACACGCAGAAAAGAGGCAGTAAATATCTCTCCTTTTAGATGTAATCACAGTTTTTTGATGTGACATGTACTTGAATCTTGCATTTCTGTGCACTGGGTTTTTCTGTGTGATTATCAGTTCTCACACTTATAGTCTTATGTGCTGTCTTTTTCTCTGAAAATGCTTTGCAAATTCTACATGAAGCATTGAATACATACTAAACTGCCAAAATGGCCAATCCCTTTCTAAAGGTTCAATCATCAGTGCGTCCATATGCATCAATTAGGAGACACCATCACTAAGTAAAAGATGAATGAAGGAGATGGATGCCAATTATGCATGTTTCCTCATGTGGTGTGAAGGTAGGATAGAGGCAGTAAGAAGAGAGATGGAAAAGGCCAGCCATGAAAGAAACATGTATTAATGGTATCCAGGGGGGGAGCAGATTGCTGCAATTCCATCTTTTGACGATTGCCCTTCACATAGCATCTTTTTCTCTGGAAAGCAATCAACAAAACAAAGCATGGAATCGCATTCTTTTGATAATAATCTACAATTTTCTGAGAGATGAACGTATGAAATTACATACTAACGTAGAACCCAAGGCTGACACAGCATCGGGGGCTAGCATTCTCCGGGGGTTAAATTATTAAAGTCACAGCCCCTCCATCTTAACTTTGATCAAAACAGCGACACAAAAAAAATTACGCATCAAAACCACATTTTGATAGTTGTAAATTGCTTACACCCTCCTTGCTGCTCTTTACTTCAGAATGTTGAGGAGTTGAGGGTTTTTCTCTGGACTTTAGCTTGTTTCAGAGTGGCCTTGGAAATATTTGGTTCAAAGAAATGAATACAGAGTTCAATCTGTCCGTCCTCTGGCAAACACCTCATCGTGCAATCTGGGTTTGATTGAAATGTAAATGAGTGATAAACTGATTGTTAGGAATTGAGTGGAGTAATCGTGATTTAACAATATTAATGAAATGCTATCGAAAGGTCAACACTGTTCAAAAAGGTGATGCCACTTATTCCGACCATTTTCTATTCACAGTACGTATGGATTCATGATGAATGGATGTGTTGCTTTTAAGGAATAGTTCAACAATTTTTATTGTTAGCTTGGACGCCCTACCAACTGAGCTAAGGGCGCCCCCCGTGTTTTTTAACATAGAAATGGGCAAAGGTCTCTCATCCAGGTTAGCTTAGCTCAAACACTGGTAGTCATGGGGAGTAAGCTCCCAACAAGCTCCTGTGTGCTTGTCAGGACTTGTTTATTTACCAAGTCATGTTGTGCTATATATTTTTTCCATGTTATGTCACTTAAAAATGAAACACATACTGGAAGGAAACTAGGAAGTGCCCGTGACGGTAATGTATGTCAGTGATTCTTGAGAACCGGGACAAAAGACTGGGAAAAAAGGTAACTGCTGTTATCTTTAAAAATAAAAATATTTAAAATTGTAGATGTTATTAGGGATTAAGAATAGAATGTCTGGGGAGTTATCTACTCAATCTCCCATAGGGTCTAAATTGAAATTGCTCAGTGAACTTCCACACCTGTCGGGTCAAATTTACAAGTATCTCATTGATGGTTTTAAGGGCACTACCTTGGGTCTAAAAGCTGTGTGGGAGAAAGATTTAGGGGTACTGTTTGATGATGAGGAATGGAATAGATTAGTGAAGGAGATGTTGAACCCAATGAGAGATGCAAGGTCTAAACTTATTCAATTTAAAATACTAAACAGACTCTATTGGACACCGGTGAGAAAGCATAGGGCGGGTTTGAGTCTTTCGGATCTCTGCTGGCGATGCCAGGCTGAACGAGGCGATGTTGTCCACATGTTTTTGAATTGCTCCAGCCTTGCCACCTATTGGCAGAGGGTTATGCAAAAGATCACTGACAGTCTAGGTGTGAATGTGGACCTCACTCCTGCTCTATGCCTCCTGAACAGTCTAAAAGGACACGAGAGAATAAGCCTGAAAAAGGCCCAGTGGCTAAAGGTTGCAATTACTACAGCTAAAAGGGTGATATTGAGGCACTGGGCAGGGGGTAACAACCCTTCTTTCTCTGAATGGTTCACGGCCTTATCCGAAACTGCCTCTTACGAGCGACTAATATACAAAATAAATGGGAAAATTGACATATATACAGAAGTCTGGGAACCATTTCTATCACAGGTCAGGGAAATTTGAGTAACGAGAAACCTGATGTACATTATATTTTAAAATAACCTACAGTGCACCATGTTCGACTGGCGGGTGGGATGGGGAGGGAATTATAGGGGGGGAGAAAATAGTTTTCTTCTAGGTAAAGTGTTTACCATGTATGTTATACGTATGTTGTCAGCGTGTTTGGGTCTGAATGAATGAATACAACATGTTTATGTGCAATGCACTGATATTGCTCTGATTATTTTCTTATTTTCTCATTTGCTCATTTAATTGAAGGTAGACTTGCATTTTTATTTTATTTTATCAACACATGATGGTGTTGTGTTTTTTAGGCTGAGGTTTTCGTTCTTTGTTAAACAAAATGTAAAACACTGTTGATTAATGCCTGATCGCCTATGAAGGAAACAATAAAAAATCATAATTGAAAAAAAGAATAGAATGTCTGGAGCACAATTATCCCCTTAAATTTTATTTGATTATTATGTCAAATTTATGACACTTGTTATCTTCTCATGACGTCAAAAACAGTGTCCACAGAGAAGATTTCAATCTTTCATATGCAATAAAACCTATTAAAAATGTACTTTAATGATTAAAAAGAGCTTTTTTCATCAAAGGCAACACTAAATAATATCTCATATCAATAAGAAAAAAAAAATTCTACAACACATTCATGTCTTATAAGGTTTCTAAGTGGGGGGACATTTTTTGTCACCACCGTCAGACATTTCATTAAAATGTAATAAAATCAGGCAATATGAGGGGCAGCTGTCTCTGTGAAGGACCTATTGTCACAAGATATCTGTGCAGAATACCACTGTATCCCATTACAGAGACCGCATCCTTGGAAGGACGCGGTCTACGCGGTCTATGAAGGCTATAGCCTCTGAAGGCCGATTCGAAGGCCGAACGAGCGTTGTTAAACGAGACGGTCTCCGCAGGTCTCCTTTTACGAGCATTTCCGGTTTGCGTAACAAGCCGTTACCTTGCGTGACGACTCGCCGCTCCTGTGCTGCCTAGCAACCCTGATTGCTGCCAACGGAAACAGCCTTGTCAACGGAGGAAAAAAGAAAAAGAAGTTGCCTACCAGACGAAAAGAAAAAAAAGTTAAGAAGATTGAGCAACACGTTGCTGTTTTGTTATTTTTTATTTTATTTTATGCCATCTCTGGAAAAAAACGCAATGAATCTTGGGATATGTTGGGCCGCGAAGGATCCATCTGTTGCAGCCTTCAAAACCGTGAAACGAAGGCTGCATTTCTCGGCCGCATATGAAGGAGCCTTGCAAATCGTTGCAAATGGAACAAGCCTTTGCGCGCCGCTATGACGCAATCGGTCTTCAAATGCAGCCTAAGTAGGCTGCAACCCCTGAATTGGGATCCAGCATACGTTAGAGTCAGACAGGCTCTGATTAGTGTTGTAGTTTTAGAATATTTTACATTACAAATCTTGAAAGTCCTGCGTCACAACCATGATACGTCAACACCGACTTAGAATTTCTGAAGAAGTTATATGAAATGTTTCGATAATTTAATTTTCCTGAAGTAGTTCATACTAGCACCTATCATCAACAGAAAAACCAAACTGCTACTAGAAAAACTCTTTTTGTTCTGTTTAAGAAACGTTAAATATGTCAACACCGTCAGATATCAAAAACATGTATATTCATATACATTTTTTAAATATTTTTTGTGGCCTCTATCAGTTTTGGTGAATATTTGTGATCACTATATATCTCATGGATCTAGCATAAAATGAGGGACCATTTATTTGTGTTTTTTGGTGTCTGACGTAGTTCACACAAAATAAGGAATGACAAGCTAAAAAGCCCATGTTAAAAAGGAGAAGCAAGGTAAAAAGTCCATTTTGATAAAAAGGACAAAAGCTGGGAGGTTGTGTCAAACCTTAGCTCAGTAGCTTAGTATATGTTGGATACATACATGTAATTTAATTTGCCTAAACATAGGGTTTGTATTTTTTCAACATTGCACCCTGTTTTGTCCCACTTCTCAAGAATCACTGATATATTTGATTCGAAAAAGGACCTTATGTGTACAAATATAGAGCGAAACCATAACCTGACACATAAACAAGTCCCAACAAGCACAAAGTTGCATTAAGTGATGTTGTAAAGTATATGCTTTGACCTGCTCCCCATGACGACCAGAGATAAGCTAACCTGGATTTTATTCTTATTTTTAAATTATTTTTTATCAACCATTATTTTACCAGAAATATTCCCATTGAGATTGAAAATCTCTTTTCCAGCGGAGTCCTGGCCAAGAAGGCAGCATAAGAAACATAAAAGTTTCACATTTAAAATAAAATACAAGACACAAAACACAATAAAGCATGAATTCCATTGTCAGCAAGTCAGTGCTCAGTAACCAGACATGTACAGTTTGTGGTTACATAGTCCTTAATCCTACTTTTGTAATAGTTCATGGTGATTTGGGATTCCAGTTGAAGGTGTTCCTGTAGCTTACACCATGATGAGGGTGCAAAAGATTTAAAGGTACTTTCACCAAACGTAGTGCAGCTCTTTGTACATAATAAAACTGCTAGACCGAGTGATAAGAGTACCGTTTGTTCTAGGAGCCAGTAGAGAACACAAATAAGGACGCAGTTTGTGTAAAATTGCCTTATAAAGAAACATATATTCTATGGGTGTATACTGGTGCGGATGGGAGCCAGAGTCAGAGTCAGAGAAATCATAATGCTGCATGGTACACAGAATCTAGCATTTTCAGAGACGATGAATTGGCATATATTCAATATCACAATAGTCGATAATGGATAAAAGAACTGCTTGACAATTTTCTTCCTGGCACCGAAAGAAAAACAAAAAACCCAGTTTCATCCTTAATTTTTTAGTAAGGCACTCAATGTTGGATGAGCAACCTTTGCCCATTTCTACATCAAGCACGCATGCACAGTAACAGGAACGGTCTCTGTCGCCTTTTTCTTAAGCCGGAGAGTGAGACAAATAGCTGAAAATGAAAAATGTTGAACTATTCCTTTGACTGAATGGTTGATGTATGGACAACATGTTCTAGGAAATGACTGATCAAGGACTATTGGTCCCTGTGTGCTCTGCATAGTGAGTGCTCACACATTCTGCTATATTAGCAGGGAAGCCAAAGGGACTGTCTAGTAATGGACACTGTTTTAGATCTAGAAGAGACCAATGACATCAAATGAGACTTCAAAATGGAGTAGTCACTACATTAGCATCAAGCAGGCTTTTAGCCAGTATATTCTTAAGAACAAAGAGATTACCGCCTGCTGTCAGAACAGGACTATGCTAGATTAATGCTGCCTCTTAGCAGCCCTGTACAGTGGACAGAGCCTGATACATTATGTATTTTCTTGCACTGAGTCAGTACTAAACATAATTTTACACCAAGTTATCTCTCTGCTACATTTCAAGGCAATTCATGACAATTCATTACATTTGACTCTGCGTTATAAATCACCAAATATTTAAATTTATATACACTGCCTGGCCAAAAAAAAGTCACACACTCAGATATCTTGTTGGACCGTCTTTAGCTTTGATTACATCCCATATTCACCGTAACACATTTTGTTAAGGTTTATTTGGCACATAAGGTTGCTGAAGCTAGACCTGACCAACTGAAGCAACCCCAGATCCTACTGTACACTGCCACACAGGCTTGTACAGTAGGCACTAGGCATGATGGGAGCATCACTTCATCCACCTCTCTTCTTACCCTGATGCACCCATCACTCTGGAACAGGGTCAATCTGGTCTCATCAGACCACACAACCTTTTTCCACTGCTCCAGAGTCCAATCTTTATGCTCCCTGGAAAATTGAAGCATTTTATCCTGATAAGCCCCACTGATAAGTGGTTTTCTTAAGGCTACACATCTGCATAGTCCATATCCCTTATGTTCTCTTCGCATTGTGTGTGTGGAAATGCTCTTACTTTCACGATTAAAAATAGCTGGGAGTTCTACTGTCGATATTTTAAATTTAAATATATTTTCCCGACCACATTTCTTCCTCAAAGATGACGGTTCACCACTATCTATCCAGGTTTTAATAATGCGTTGGACAGTTCTTAACACGATTTTAGTAGTTTCATCTTCTCCTGAGTAGTTTTCTTTGTTTTATGAAGGCCAATAATTTCAACCCTCTGAAACAGAGTTACATATTTTCCAAAACCACAGCACGTCTTCTGACATGGTTGTTTAAGAAATAAGAAGCTATTTACAGCATCAGTTTGGGTTAAATAACTTGTTGCCAACTGAAACATATTAATCACTGTAGTTTTTGACCGATGGAGGGCTCTTGCCTATTTGTCTAGTAAAATCCAGTTGCCGATTTTTGTTTTGGCCGGGCAGCGTATTTATATAGTTCATAACATTGGATTTGATTTGATTCAATTCAAACAATGTCAATGTCAATTTTATTGTAAAGTGTCTTTGACTACCTTGGAAGGCGCTATATAAAATCAATGTATTATTATTATTTGTAATATTATTATTAGTGGAGAACGGGGTAATTTGTCACACGGGTTGGTTGTCACAATCGTTATATCTCGGAACTGTCTGTGAAATTTTGGTATGTAAATATCCAGAATTGAGATCAGAGGTCACCTACATAGTCTTCCTTGGAGTTAGACTGCTGTTTGAGGTGAGACGACTGTTTGTGTTTTTCATGTCAAATTGAAAATATTTAGCTCCTCAGTATTTTTCTTCTAGGCTTTTACACAATGGGTTTATAACAAAACACTTGTTACCCATACAAAGTGTGAAGGGTAAACTATAGTTTAGATTGTGGTTAGCAAGCTAATTAGTTGTCAGATGGTTGTTGGCCTTGATGCTAGCAAGAAATTCAAGTTGGGGTTGGTCGTCACATTTTTTGGGGGGTTGGTTGTCACATGTTATCTCAAGGCTGCAGCCAGAAAAGGAACCCAATAACGAAAGAAATTGTCAAGCTGTATCCTCACTGACACCCCAGAGAAGGAAAGGATAGAGCAGGAAAAGGCAGCTAGCATGCAAAAGAAAAAAGGGCAACAAAATCAAAACAACCCAGTGCATCCCAAACTAGACCAGCTGCCAAGGCTACAGTAAGTTATGTAGGCCTATTTGTCAACATGACAATGCAATTAAACTTTCAAATTTAGTTCAACTTTCTTGCCTTCTTTTTAAGATTATTCCCATTAAGATAACATTGTGACAAACAACCCCATAGTGTTTGACAACCGACCCCTTGATGGGGTTGGTTGTCACAATGTCTAAGGGTGTCTTTGATGATTAATTTCTTCTTTATTACAATAAGATAGAAAAAGTGAGGGGTACACATTTCAAGCCAACACCTTAACCTTCAATTTAATGTAGGAATGACTATTGAAAGATGTTTAGGTGATGAGCAATTCTCATTAGAGTAAAAAGTGTGCCTACTTACCCCGTTCTCCCCTATTAGTAGTAGATGTAGAAGTATTATTACATAGATATGTATTGTGTTAAGCAATTACAACAACACAAAGATCTAGCATAATTAAAATGTAATATTTTGGTACTGTTGTATAAATATATTACTGATAACACACACATTGCTAGTGTCATGTTTGAGGCAGAATAGAGGTGAAGAGGCAGGCAGTGAACACAGGATGGAGAGAGAAAGCAACAGAAGGGATGTGGTGTGCAGTGACTGACATGGTTAAAGCTATTGTTATCACATGTTGACTCTCTCAGCATCCTAAAATGCACATATTAGGATCAAGGAAATCAAAATATATGTGCTTTCGGTCCACAGTATATCTAGAACCCTGCCTATGTCCACGGATGCAATATATTATTATGTTTAAAAGTGAAAAACAAACGACAGTCCTGACATTTGTTTTTTGAAGTGAAGCTTTTTAAACAATTTCTCCAAAATTTTAAAATGAATCAAAGGAACGAGCATTATCACAGCATGAGGAAACAGTATAAATATCAGCAGCCAAGCTAAGTAATCTAGTTAGCCAGTATGGATCAACAACCCAGTGGACTTAACCCAGAAACCTTATGCTAACTCGAGGGGCAGAACAAATCGTACCTACCACTCCTGTAAGATGAGGATGAAACACACCCCAAAGGACAGAGGATCACAGAGAAGGCTGAGAAATGGTAAGAAAAAAAGGCCAAAAAAAGTTCGACCTTCACCATAATTCTACCTCAGCCTTCCATTTGCCCAAAATCTGGCCCAACCAGATGGACCGTTAAGGGGCTTTTGTCCAGAAAATTGAATGAGAAATGATTACAGGGATAAGCTCAACACCATGCGGGCTGCAAAATCACTATGTGCCAGCCTCTACCACCCTCAATCACAACTCACATTTTCAGCAAAGACTCCCAAAAAAGTGTGCCCCGAATCAAAAGAATCCAGTGCAATTTAGACACTAAGATAGACAGCAGCCCAACCCTGAGGACGATAGAGTGCATCTGATTGCCATATACAAATTGAATGTGTTTAAATCACGCCAACTGGAAAGCAGTGACTAGAGAGGAATAGACATCTTAAACAGCAGGTTTGATGCTGTGCTGTAGTATTTACTTTAGCCAAACGTGTTCTAAATAAACAAATCCTACAAATACTGATTACATTATTCCTCTATTTTTTTAATATGAATGAATGACTGAATACATTTATTTTAGACATATCAAAATAATGTAAAAATATAGGTTTAATAGTAAGATATTCTTTGTATTTGCGTAGAGATGAAGGTTACCTTAGAGGCCAGGGCTTCAGCACTCCCTCTACACATCCTCTCAATCTCCAGGTTCTCCTGAATGGCACTGACCTCTTCAATCACCATCTGAGAAACTATGGGGAACAAAAATGAAATACAAATAAAATGATCAACAATAATGCATGTGTTTTATGATTTGGTAAGAAGAACTCAAAGTATTTTAGCCTCTGTACACTACATGATGTGGGGAAGTTCCAGAAGATGGTTGACAATCACTAGAGGTTTGTAAAGAGAAACCCGTGATATGTCACTAGATCTGCCTGTGAGACAAGTTCACAGATGAGACCAGAGACAGCCTGGGTAAAAATGTTAACAGTTATGGAAATGTAAAAGCAAGTAGTAAAAGTAGAATAAAGGGTCAGGGACATCCATTTACCAGAGCAGTGCGAGTTAAGTGTCACAGTGAATAGTTTACAAATCTTTTTAACAGCCTGTATAGACAGTTTTTACCATCATCTGTTACAGTTGACGGTCGTTAAAAACCATAGAAAACCATACATTGTGACAGAAAATTAACCTCTATATCAGGGGTCGGCAACCGTGCCAGCAGCGAAATCATTGGCACACTGGCAATAAGCAGTAGCATACCCTCTCAGCAGCATTTGAAATCAACTAAAAAGCACCGGTTATATATGTGGTGTGTGACTGTCTTGTTTGATTGGGTAGGCTACGCGCTCCAGCGCACAATCCCCACAGTGGGCGCTGCACGTGTCCGCACTCCGCAGTGCCCACATTTCCTACCACGCGCATGGTTCATGCGCTGTAACTGGGGGCAAAGCCGCTCCAGCGCTGCCAGACTCGCTTGCTCTCCCCGCGGGGAGAAGCTCCAGTGATGCCCGGCGCAGTTGCCCTCTCCGCCGAGCGAATCTACAAGCGGCCGCCACTCGCTAGCGAGGAATCTATTAAGTTTCGTTTTTAGGGATTCAATACATTCATCGGCCTAAAAAACCCACACTTCCCAGAACTATACAGGTGTCACTCTCCAGGTAACATTTACTGCTATAAGCTTAGTAAGAGATGAAACGATGTTAGGGCAACCATGCTATTTTCTTTTCTTCTCTTTTTTTTTTACCTTTTATGTTACAAGGAAGATCCATGACATAAAACAAAAAATCTCGTTTACAAGGGGAGCTGGCCGAAATAGCAGCTGAAGTTTGTGGTTTAGCCTGTTCATTAAAGTATTAAGTGTTAAGATTGCATGAAACTCTCCCATGTCTTTGTTGGAAAATATACCGTTAACTTATTAAAGACCTATTATTAACTTATTAAATGCATTTATTTGCAATGCATACAATTTAAATAGATAAGCCAGGCTACTCTACGCCTTTCAAGAAACCCAAGGACGCTTCAATATTAACGCTACACAAAAAAGTAATGGGCCTACCATGATATAATAGTCACCATTCAAAACATACTGTGATATGCATTTGAAGGTTTTATCGCACACCCCTAGTGGATGCTGTGTCATAATTACACTTCATATTTAACTTATTGTTGATGATGGCACACTCATTAACAAGAAAATGTCAAACTGGCACTCTGTGTGAAAAAGGTTGCCGACCCCTGCTCTATATGATCACATTTTTGCATAGTATAAATGCATCTGTAATGGGAGAAGTATTCAGATCCTGTACTAAGTTCGTATATGACTAACCTCTTAAGTATTTGAAATCAACTGAATATAGGCACTGAATGTATATCTACAACTGTCCATTTATAAAACAATATCAATGCGTTCAATATACAGAAATATACTGTATATCCTTCCATAATGATCAGTAAAGTGTCTGTGCATGTTTATTCTATGATCAGGTTCTATTTCTTCAAAAGAGAATAAGCTGAAAATACAACATCTCACATATTTTGATAAAACCAACTTAATTCCACTTACTGGCTATGGAGCGTTTGACTGTAGGCCTAACACATAGCTCTTCATTCACGGATGGAGTGATAGAAATTCTCAAGATAAAGGAGTGTTGGAGTTTACAGTTCCATGGCCCCTTGAGAATGCTCAGGAAGAACCAGCTGATAGTTCTAAGCTAGAGAGTAAAGACAACAGTATCATTCATTTGGGTCAAAAAATTAAGTCCAATATTCACACTACTTTTAGCTCTCTAGATTTTAAAGTGTTAAATGCTACAACATGTTTACCAGCTAGCTGCTAACTTTGTCAGGTAGTGTACAGTGGGTAAATCATTGATGTTCTGCATGAGTACAGCTGCCTTCTGCTGAAATGATATTGATGAAGCAAAGTTTACAGTCCTAAAGCAAAACAATGAACTAAAAAGCTTCATAGAGCCGAGCTGTGTTGGTCCCAGTTCTCTGTGGACTCATTATCAGATTTTGTATTACACGTTAAGTTATTTGATCCACTGTTGATCTGAAAAATATTGATTAGAGCAGGTAGTCCAAATCACAAAGAGCAACGTTGTTTAAGCTGCAATCACACCTCAGTACAAAAGGCCAGCCCCCTAAAGAATGCACCACCACTTATCTAATTAAAGCTTGTGTTTGAGCACTGAAGAAATGAAGCATTAGTGCCATTGCTGTAGGCAATTCCTTCCCCCAGTGACACCTAATTAAGACCTTGATGAACGCCGGGGCCACAGCCACGTTCTCACATCAGTCATTCAATAGCACTTAGCTGCCAGTTTGCATCCTCTACTGTGGCCACACTCAGAAAAACCTACGAAGGGGACGCCTTGAACTAAATGACATGTTAATTATAATTACTGGTAGCCATGGTAAATAAACAGCAGTGGAAGTGTTGAAAGTGTATGAGCGTGAGTCGACTGCTGGGGGCTCCAACGCGTCAGAATTGGCAGTCTTAATTGCAAGTTTGGGCCTCCCCATCATCATCATCATCACTCCATCTCTCCCCCTCTCTTTCTCTGCCTGTCTTTTTACCCTTCCTCCTCCTGCTCTCAGGAAAGACAGTGATTACCCGCGTTGCCTGTGGGCTGCATAATGGTATCAGCGCCGCCAAACCGAGCACTGAATTAAATTGTATCTGCAGCCGCTGTGAAGCCTTGATGAGGGGGGCAGATGCCTTTGTGGTGTTATCATTATAACACAATGGTCATGTTGTCATCAACCTTGCCATCGCCAATTGAAAAGGCATGATTGTGTGTTGGGGGGCTTTTTTTCTACCCCTTCCTCCCACTATACCCAACCCTGCCACCCCATCCCCAGCCGTTTGCTTGTGAATAGGAGCAATTTTCTAAGAGCTATGAAATCACGTAATAGGTCCTAATATGCAGCTGCTTGGCACAGTGAGGCAGCCTCTATTAACGCGGAAGTCAAAACACAATATGTGTTTTGGCTGGAGGATGACTGAATATATGAGCACGGGGCCAGATTTATTCAAATGAAAAATCCACACAACTGTCACTGTCACAAAGACAAACTATTTGCTCCGTCTTTTGAAATGCGGTGCCCTATTTCAAATTCTGTCTCCTTCACTGAAGTGGTCACAGCAAGAGCATTCAACCTTTAAGGAAAATCATTTGGGGAAATTGAATGCTGGGCCAAAACATTTGAAACATATTTGAAGTGTTTGGAAACAGTGTCACCACCCGTCAATCCATGTGTTTTTTAGTGTTGTTGTCTTTTCATGTCCCCTGTGTTTCCTTTTTTTTTATTTCGGAAGCTTTTGTCTTATTTGATCCCACATGCAAACAAAGGGCCCCACTGCAGCTAACAGCACTCCAGTTTACAGAGCCTAAGCTGTGTATTAACACTGGATTTTATTTCCGGACAGGTAGCTAATAGTGAAGAGATATTCACTGCTTTTGTCAAAAAAGTGATATAGACAACAAGAATTCTCCAGTAATGTATCGCTGACTACTCCTTTAAGTTTTGGTCAGTTCTCATTAAAACCACCTGGACGAACAGTGCCCTCCAATAGTATTGGAACAGTGAGGCCAATTCCTTAATTTTTGTTGTAGACTGAAAACATTTGGGTTTGACACCAAAATATGAATATGAGACAATAGATCAACATTTCAGCTTTCATTTCCAGGTATTTACATCTGGATCTGATACACAACTGAGAATATAGCATTATTTGTAAAGAAACACCACTTTTTTAGGTGAGCAAAAGTATTGGAACAGATAGACTTAAAATAAATTAGTGAATAAGACTTAATATTTTGTTGCAAGTCCTTCACTTGCAATAACTGCATCAAGCCTATGACCCATTGACCTCACAACACTTTTGCATTCTTATTTTGTGATGCTTTTCCAGGCTTTCACCGCAGCCTCTGTCAGTTGCTGTTTGTTTTGGGGGGTTACTCTCTTCAGTCTCCTCTTTAGCAGGTAAAATGCTTGCTCTATAGGGTTTAAGTCTGGAGATTGACTTAGCCAGGAGATTGACTTAACCCTAAAACCTTCAATTTCTTGCCCCTGATGAACTCCTTTGTTGTTTTTACAGTTTCTTTGGATCATTACGGCCCCCACACACATCCTACCTCTACTGCGCGTCTACCTCGCGTCTGCGTCTGACTTTTTGTCACTGACCGTGTAATCAACCTAGAGCGAGCACACATCCAACCTCAGACGCACTGCTGATGCACGTCGGAGGCACGTCTGCAGCGACGCTCCCCTTTACCTCAGGAGGCTCGCCTATTTTTTTCTGAGAGCCGCGCGTCTCTCTCGGGTCTCTGTGCTTTAACTGATAGAGAAATGCTCTGTTGACAGTCATACCAGCAGCATTCACTCTAGTTACACGATTTCCCGGTGTGTTTCTTTCAAAATAAAACATCCCTCAGTCGTATACGCAAATAATCCCTTTATTTCACGATTTAATTGTGCAATCGGCTGTTGGCGCAACTGGTCTATCTATTTCCTCTTGAGTGCTTTTATTATGAAGGGGCAGAACGTAAGTGTCAGCCGTGTAAATGTGTCTGACTAAAAGTTCGATGTTGTGAGCGCTAGAATAAAGTGCAGTTCAGTGAATGGAGTTCCCGTATCTTTATTTCTACAATGACAAAGTAGGACACACTATACACCCTCGGTTACAATGTGAACGAGAATAATCAAAGGGAAACAACAGAGAAAGACTGATTTTGAAGCAGCGCTGCAGCAGCAGCAGCAGCAGTAGTAGCGAGACGTTCCATGTGTGTCCGAGAAAAGTCCGAGAGACGCAGCAGTAAGGTAAGGCGACGCGCTCCAGAGGTAGACGCAGGATGTGTGTGGAGGCCGTTATCTTGCTGCATGATGAAGGATCTTCCAATCAGTTTGGTTGCATCTTTCTTTAAATTGGCAGACAAAATGTTCCTGTAGACTTCTGAGTTCATTTTGCTGCTGCCATCATGTGTTACTGTGTTGTTGTCAAGATGAACCTTTACCAAAGTGATGGAAAGGCTAAAGTTTAGAGAAAGAAAGGATCTGCTCATGATCCCAAACATACAAGCTCATCTGTGAAACACGGTGGAGGCAATGTCATGGCTTGGCCTTGCATGGCTTCTTCTGGGACGGGCTCATTAATCTAATGATGTAACAAATGATGGCAACAGCAAAATGAACTCAGAAGTTTACACAAACATTTTGTCTGCCAAATTAAAGAAATATTCAACCAAACTGATTGGAAGATCATTCATAATGCAGCAAGATGACCCCCCCCCCTGGTTTTAGTTTGTGTTTTTTGTATTAAGATCACGGTATAGCTGGACAAGAGTTCTTCTGCTTCGTTCCTCTCACTGCATTTAAATCCATTCATTATATTACAGAGAAATATGTTTTGTTAAAGAAAAAGAGCTCCAAGCCCAACCCAGAGGACCCTGCATACATTTTTTTAATTTTAAATTAATATTTTTATGGAAAATCCATGTGTCTTTCTTCAATAGCTTCTAATTCACCAGACCCAGTGTCTCCAAATTATTTGTTCACACACAATTCCTCAGATTTAGCCTCTTAATTTTCCTCTCAAAGTGCACCAGATTCATGCATTTCACTTTGAAAAGGTGAAAAAAAATCTCACGGGGGGCATACCCCCGGACTCCCCATAGGAGGGTCTGGTTCTCCACTGGCTACGATTTTCCTCCATCAGGACATCGGAGGCACTAGCGAAAAAACACTGGGTGTGTGAATGACCTCTAACTAGTCAATCATTTGGGCAAGTCTGTCTGCCTATATTTCTCACTCTGCTGCACACTCAGTCACTACTATGCATGCTTAAAGGAAGCAGGATTAAAATACTGGATTAAGATGTTAAAATGTATTAAAAAATGTGTTTAAAAACGCAAAAAAAAAATTAGAATGTTTCAAAAATATGTTTAAATTTGTAAAATAATTAAAAGATCTTTCAAAACACACAGGGATTTAGATTTTTTTTTGGGGGGGGGGGCTTTTGTTCTCTGAGGGGGGACTCACTCTCTCACACTTTGAAAACCCCTGCTATAGAGCATGCATTTTACCTGCTAAAGAGGAGACTGAAGTGAGTATCCCCCCAAAACAAACAACAACTGAAGGAGGCTGCAGTGAAAGCCTGGAAAAGCATCACAAAAGAAGAATGCAAAAGTTTGCTTGATGCGGTTATTTCAAGCGAAGGATTGCAACAAAATATTAAGTCTTATTCACTTTAATTTATTTTAAGTCTATCTGTTCCAATACTTTTGCTGAAAAATAAAAAATCTCCTGCAGTACTGTAGTTTGCCACTGGAGCACAATTGGCAGCAATGTGGACTCTGCCATATCCTACCAATTTCTATGAAAGAATCCATGAGTAAAAGCTTGTTTGTAGAATCCAAAGCTGTACTTTACTTTAGGACAGGACCTAGGAGACATACAGTTACCTTGGTGGAACTCATTGAGCTTCTTGATGGCCTCGTCTCTCTCCTCCTCCAGCCTCTTGCACTGAGGGAAGAGACAGAGAGAGCAGCGTTAACACAGGACCACTGCTGTTTGAATCAACCTTCAGACTGTAATAGCACAAAGAAAAACAGTTCAGTTTAATTAAACTGTTTTACAGTGACCCTGGTCTTTTCATATATAATATAGACCTTAAAGCGGCTACGAGTAGCATTTAAATATCTTTTAAACAGCCTCATGTTTCCTCTGATAATCATAAATGACCTTTAACAGCAAACGAGACCATCAGGGCAAAGAAAGACATTTTTATATAGTTTTTATTACTGCTTTTGGTCTGGTCGCACACCCAGTCCGATTTTCGGTTCGCTCGTGCAGGCTCTATGGTCACATATTGGTCGCAGATTTCAGTATGGAGCAGCAACGCGATTTGAGAAGCCTATCCCTCCAGGTGAGGGAAGGGGAGCGGGAGCCTTGTTTGAGACAGTTATTTGTCGTCATAATGACTGATAACGGGGCTGAACCATCAAAGAAAAAAAAGAAAATGCAATGAAGAAAAGCTAAAAGGGAGAGTGATATAGGCTACGGGCGGGACGAGGGCGTTGCCAAGCAACGTGTATACAATTTCACGAGAGCGAAACTAGACTGCAGTGTTTACTCCTAAATGAATGAGCGGTTGGTACTAACACAAAGTTTGCTTTGCTTCACCATCATCAGATTACCATTATTCATCTGAAATAGTCATTATTTACAACAACAACACAAACACATCTTCATTGTGATCCATACTAACTGCCGTCTCTCGTTCATTCGCTTTCTGTGAGGACACGTAATCTTTCAGCTCTGTGAGAGAGAGTAGTTAGGTGACGCTGCTGCATCAACTCATTGCAATCAGGTGTGTGTAGCACTGACTGGCATGAGTGGATGCAGTGTCAAAACCACTCTCAAGGAGCCGAAAAGAGTCCTCACACTTTCAACACACGGACATGCACTATATTGCGCCCTTCTCAGTTCACACTCGCATGCCTGGCACGAGCTAGAAAACAGCTTTGCGACAGCGGGCGTTGTAAAAATACTACCGCTTTTGTCCAAAGGGGACGCCAACGTGCCATGTTACTCGTAGTGGCTTTAAACCCACAAAACTGTAATCCTCAGTACAATTTCAAAAACAATTTTCAAATGTTCTTTCCCCCTTTTCTGCTTTTTTCCTGCTCTCTTCTGCCGTCTCTTGTACAGTTTTTTTTCCCACCTTTGCTATTTGACTTTGCCTACTGCCTCTTAATTAAACTACTTTTGCTAGGTGAGCTGAGCATCTTGTCGCCCCATTTGCCCACAACTCAGTTGTATCCCTATGCCTGACAGATGGAGCTGAAAGCCGGCATCTAGCAAACTTTGCTAGCGCTCCTAAGTTAGCTGAAAAAAAACCTAACCAACTTTACAATGGGTTAAATTAAATTAAGTCAGTTAGTTAAGAAGAGTACAAGTTTAACCAGACATGTGATGCCAGCTTTAGGTATTTTAAGCTTATGAACAATGGTGCTGGACACATTTCAGTCAGGGCTGCAATACCAAATAGGCTGACGCCGGTACCAGTTACGTGTTTGATACGTTTTTCAACCAGTATTAAAGTCAGACTTTTTTCACTGCTTTGGCTCTAATATCTTAATTTTTCAAATAGACAAACTTGCTTGTCAAGGTTGCTTGTCATCATGGCCTGCTCAATTGAAGCCCTACAATGCTGACATAATTAATCACTGCTTTCCAAAGCCATAACAGATAACAGTTACACACAATATTACACCACTATGGTTAGGATTTGGTTGGGTTTGACGAAAAGCCTTTATAACTCTGACTGATACTTAGACTAACCTCCATGGTTGCTGTGGCATGCTTCCTCTGCAGGCCATCATACTCCTGTATAGCTGTAGGGAGCAAAGGATGCCAGTAAGCCATCTTCATAGGTTACTCACAATACAGCTAATGTCAGTCAAGAACACAGAGCTCCCATTAGCTTGTTTTAAAAAGAAAATCCAGCATGTGATGACTTGTCACTTAGTGACTAGTGCAGCTTGTGTCCTGTGTCAGCTGACTATTATAGCAGAGGATGTTGAGCGACTGTCTGTTTTTGTTTGCCATGTGTGTAACTACAATACTATAGGGACTGTGATTAGTCCAGGATACACAAATTGGGAATAAGTAAATACCAATACAGTGTTTTAGTGAAATGAACTGCTTTTGTCATCATGTATTATACTGATAGTGATACTATAAAGACAATCCTCCTTAACCCTTGAATGCATAATATATATGGACTTAAATCATTGTTTTATGAGCAGTGCCCAGTGACCGAGCAGAGTCCGGCTGTGTGTTGTTTTGGGTTCATCTCCATTCTCCACCGCCTTACCTATAAAGGCAGCATTATAACAGCTGACGGGAGGAAAAAGAAAAAAAAACATCTGACTAACGTGAGTAATAAACATAGCGGGGCTTAAGGCAGCGGTCAAGAAAACCTTTTTGCTTTGCTGCTCTCATCTCTTAATCTCTCTACCTCTTTTATCAGCCCACACCTAGGCAATGTAAAATGCTGCACTTACATGTTAATGAACTTATAACAAAGAGTATTATACGTAGCCTACATAATCTTCATTTAGATGGTAATAATAATCTTAAACTTTTTTTTCATGCACCCCGACTCTTATGTAAGTAGACCATGCATTTTAATACATGTGTTTAGTGTGTGTGTGTGTGTGTGTGTGTGTGTGTGTGTGTGTGTGTGTGTGTGTGTGTGTGTGTGTGTGTGTGTGTGTGTGTGTGTGTGTGTGTGTGTGTGTGTGTGTGGGAGGGGGGGGGGATGTCAACCCTCCCCTGGCTCTACGAGGGAGTCAACGCCTATAGACACGGACTTTGGCCCTGACAACAAACCATTGCAGTAAGGTGAGAACAAACGTCAGTAAAAATACAGCTGCAGCTGAATTTAGAGAACAGGGACCATAATAAGGTTGACTTATATACATTGCATAAGTTGCCCTTGTTGCAATCGCTGTGCAGTTCTGTGTAGAAAACTTCACCACCTGAACCAAAACATAACTGACATAAAACTGCTATTATCTATTATTGAAATAGCTTTCCAACATGTGTCTTCTGCAAGTTCTTAACGAGCTGTAATTTTACAACCTTACAGCAGCCAAAGTAAAATGAGCCTATGTATGTCCACGTATGTCTAGTCTGTGATTTGTCGCGCGAGTTTCCTTTCATTCCCAGGCGCGAGCGCGTCAATGGGCGCCGGACTGCTGAATGCTGTGTGACACGGCCAAAAACTCCCAACAACACATGAAGCCAACATGTAGAACCAGGCCCCCAGGATGCTGCCTTCTCCGAGCAACCAGCATGGACTAGTGGCCAATCCATTAGTACTGCATGCTGTGAATGGGGAGCTTATTTTCCATGGAGCCCAGAGGCAGATTTTCCCGTCCACCCCAATACAACGGCGAACAAGATTGTGTCTCCGCAAATTTTTTCTGGATATCAATCATAGGCTCAAACTTATCTTTAGACCATGTACTAATAAAACTGAAGTTTTCTCATCTAAAAACGCCACCTCAAGCGTTTTATTAGCCCAACGGCTTTCAACGTCTTTCAGTTTGTTTTCGCGGGAGGAGGAGGGGTGGGCAGCCGTGGCCAGCTGAATAGAGTCGTAGTGAAACAAATGTTTCGGTTTTCTGCTCCGGCCTCCGAGAGGGCTCAGTGTTTCTTTATAGGTCCATGACTCTTTCAGTGCGAGGCTCCATTAACTTCTCGTGTCTGAGGTTTTTCCTTTTACTTAACATGAAGGACGTTGATGATTTTAGGCATGTGACTTTTTAACATTACTCGCCGAGGGATTTGTAGACTGGTTCAGCTGTTAGTCGCGTGAGCTCAACTCTCACGTTCCTCTGCTTGCGATCATTGCGATTCACCATATATTGATCCATTTATTCAAAAGATCCATAGGCAAAGGATGGGTGCATTACGGGATCATGTACAAAAACTAGTTGCTCATCCAGCGGCAGCCTCACTATCACCTCCAGCTGTGCTGATGAGCTCTAATAATCTCTAAGGGTACTATGCCATTTGCGCTACCCATGGTGTGGAAAACACCAAAACACATCAAATGCCTGTAACAGGCACGGATGTATTGATTAATTGAATGATTATGGGAGTCCTACGTAATTTTTATAACATTGTTAGTGTAATATAACCATTTCAGTTACGTTGGTTTTTAATTTGCAGTTGCTTGTTACGTATGACAGTTAACAATGTTGTGTATTGTAATTAATTATGTTGGTATAGGCTACTCCAACTTCGTTGCTGTTCCCATTCTGATTAGGCAATTGCTTTGACAACCACACATTCGGTCTTATAATTAAACTTTAAAAAGCTCACTTTGGCATTTGAACATTTGTTTGCTTTATTATTTCAATAGAGCACTAAGAACTTTGCTCACTACCTAACAGCACACGCTACGAAAACAGCGCTAACCCACTAGCTGGTTTAGCTTACATTAGCTAATAGTGCTGCCCTGATGGCAGGAGGAGTCTTCGTTTAGAACTTGTGAATCACTATATTACTTAACAACAACGGGATGTTATTTTACGATTACATACAGAGAATCATCGGGGATATGTAATGTATACTTCCATGGTAGATAAACAATACAACTGTGCTCGTCTCCGCTTAGCTTCAGCTTAGTTTACGGCATGGACATATTAGACTGTTACACTGCTTTCTTCATCCAAGAACGTCAGTGAAACGTGCACTGCGCGTCACGCTTTAGGGGCGTGTTGGCACCGTGTACCGCGGAAGGAATACTTCCTGTATGGTTGCCCTGCGCCAATGAGCAGCTTTCAGAGGAATGAATGGCTTCAACGTTCCAACGGTTTTCAGTCCGCTGTCCATTTCTTTATAGGTCCATGTGTAGAACACACCCGACCGCTAAAAACAGCCCTACCTTGGTTCGACAGATCTGTGATGACTGTCATTTTATTCAGCTCTTCTGAAGCCATTGTGAGAATATCCTCAATGAAAGTTGAACAGGAAGTGCTTCCTCGCGACACACCTGTCAGGTATAATAGGTTCCCCGCGCGCTTCAGGCATCAAAGGTTACAGTCGGTTACAGTATACACAGGACGTTCACCATGCATCGCTTCTTTGGACGCTGAGGAATGTATTGCATGTGGTTCAAAAGGATGATAGCCTAGGCCTACTTAATACAATTGTGGAAAACTCAAAGAACTATATTTTTGTTTTCTCAGAGCGTTTGCCGTGGCTGCTCCCAATCTCTGGAACAGTCTTCGTCGTCATGTTGTTTTGTTTTGCATTGTATCTTGTACACCACTTTGGTCGACTTAGGTTGTTTTTAAAATGTGCAATTTGACTTTGACTTTTGACAACAGTAATTAGACAATAAACAAATGTTTATTCAATACTTTCAGTAGACTTCAAATGAATTATTTTTTGAAGAAGAGGAAATAAATAAGTAAAATTAGATTTGATTAAAAACTCTCGAGCGAATGGATATTATAATTTTTTTTGTACTATACAAATGTAGAGTCCGACATAAAACAATAGCTGATAATGGTTTCTGCCCATCGGTCCTGCTGCTGTTAAGGTGGACCTCTTTGTTGCAAATCCTGCTGAACATACATCCATTGAACTCGCCAGGGAGAAAATGATAGAAAAAAAAACCATAAGTGCTCTTGTCTTAAAGCTGGGGTATATGATTTCTGATTGGTCAAAGTTAACATGAGCTGTACACTTTGACCAATCAGAGCGAGGCTCCGATTCTCTGTTCTTATTGGCTGTTGGGACTGTCCATTCACTTTGGCACGACTTTGTTGGTGTAGAGCGTGTCAGGGAGGGACCATAGGGGAGGGACCAAAGAGAAAAAGTGGAGCGGTTGAGGTATTTGAATTCAAATCTCTATCCCAACTGCCATTTTCTCCCCAAATCCTCCACCCCAGCTTTAAATGGCAGCTTATTGGAGCTGCAAACTTTAAAAAAAAATGTTCAGCAAAGTAAATAAAACAGATTTAGCTTACTGTAGTCCTGCCTCATGGCAATACACGGCCGCTTATCTGCAAATCCAGTAATACAGAGAACACTTTAACCCTCTGGAGTCTGCGCCCGCGTGCATATTTTTTTATTAATATCTCCGCGAAAAATACGTCTGAAAAATGAAATGAAAACATTCCCTGCGTTCCAATCCACATACTTCCCTACTATTTAGTATGCCAGAAAAAGATTTAGGATGTCCCAATACATGCACGTCAATTGTAGTATGCTGAAAATACATAAATGTCTTTATTCTTGAAATTTCTCAACATAATGAAAAAAAAACTTCCGTGTCTGATTTTTTTTCTCTCCCGTGGCCCTAAAACTCTTCTGTACTTTAGTGTGTAGTGTAGTAAAAAGAAAAAGTATGTGATTTGGAACGCAGGGATTGTCTCAAACTAGAGGTTCTTCTGTTACCGGGGTATGTTCTCGCGATACTGTCCGTCCTTTACAGGCTTAGAAAACACAGTGAGAAGCAAGCACAGCTACCAATTAACTTGTAAATAGTGTATAGTGTATATGCAGTGTGAAAATTATTTGCAATTATTGTTTTTCCAGCGTGTTTTTATATTTACTAAATGGTTTGTTTGAAAAGTGTTTTGTGATGCTTCTTTTTTATTAGTATACATCTCACGAATCGTTATATGTGGTTCGATGTCTTCATTCAGTCGAATTTCCTTATGTTTTTTGAAAGTAGAGTTAGAGACAACATTTCTACCAAAAAGCATCTGGACCACATTTCATATTAGTCATGTTTTGTTCACTTCCTTACTGTGTTTTGGAAAATATCCACTGCATTTCTGAAGCTAAGCCAAAACAATTCATCAGGATGACTAAAGGCTCTTCTTTCACACATATTTCTAGGTTTTTCAAAAATCGCAATTCATTTTTTCAGCATTTAAGGCCAATTCCTTATTTACACAGTGGTCTAGGACATAAGTAGACCTCAGAAAACAAAGGGCTAATGTGTTCTGAACATTTCCATATAAAACACTCAGGTATAATTTATCTTCTTGCACATTTAAAATTGGTATTATTGGAGTATGTCAAATCTGAGAAAATACCTTTAGACCCCAGGTTCCATCTGGGATGACTAAGAGTAAGAGCTCATGACAGAATATCCATGTTGAGGATCTTTGGGTTATAACTGAAAGCTGCATAGAGATGACACAACATACTCATAATTTAATTTATTCATCAACACAAACTCACAAAAACATTATTGTTGCACAACAAATAATTAGTTTCTGCAGAAGGAGGGGAATGTTTAATATACTCTTATAAACTCATCTGAAAAAAAAAACAGCACAACACTAATAATGTAAACATCCACTGTATTCTTTCCAGAGTGGGTAGGGGAAGCCAGAGGGTCAAAAAGAGGGAAGTACTGGGGGCAATGTACAGTAAATCATCTCAACTTTATGAAGGATGCTTTCATCAGCATGCTGACATGAGAACTTCTGAGTTCTAGCCAACTATAAGCCACTGACATGAGCGAATACAGCGGTGGCCTATTATCAAACAGTCCACAGGGAGTGGACGTAATAAACATTTTGCTATAATTTGAGGTAAATACCAAAATGTTATTCATTTCTGATACATTCATTAAAACCACTGGCTGGTACTGGTTACAGGGCTACTGCATACTAGGGCATCTTTCCTTTCAACAACCCTATACACACTCATCAGTTGGAAACCTGGATATTAAACAGCTTTTATTTTGAAAGAGAGGAATCCAGCAGTAACACACCCCAATAAATAAGGACTTGTCAATAGGTAAGAGAATACGTTCACCATTTAGCAAAAAGGTAGACATTACAAGCACATACACTTTTCCACAAACAACTTCAGGACACAGATACGCTACAGTACATACATCTACACGAGTGGGGGAGATTATTGCCCTGTTCTCATTCAGGGTATATAGGGGGGGAGAGGGGGATGGTGAGGGTTGAGGTATGACCAGATGAACTGGAGGTCATAAGAACAGTGGAGAAAAAAAAAAAGAGTAGATGTAGTTTGGGATGAGTGAAGGCTCAACAACATCCGTCTCAGAGGCCTTTGGAGTGCAGGGCTCTGGCAAGACATGACAGAAAGAAAGAGAGAGAGGAGGATTGTGGGTAGAAGGTGAGATAACCGCCTCAGTGGCGGGCAGCAGACTCCCTGGGGTAGAACTCAGCCAGGGTGCTCTGAGGGATCCTCTTGAGCATCTCCTTGGGGAAGATTCTGAGCAGCTGCCAGCCGATATCCAGGGTCTCATACACCGTCCTGTTGTCGTATGGTCCTGGTGGAGACAACGCTTCAGGTTAAAGGCATAGACTGGATGGGTTAACAGTATAGTACCCGCGCGGGCGGGGGGGGGTCCCCCTAGAGGCTCAGTCCTAGCAGCAGAACCGGGCTCGAATCCGACCCGTGGTCAGTTCTCGGCATGTCATTCCCCTCTATGCCCCAATTCAACTCTTTCTCTCGAAATCTGTCTAATAAAGTGAAAAATGCCAACAAAAAAACGATCAAAAAAAGAGTATTGTAACCGCAGTTACAGTCATATGAAAAAGTTTGGGAACCCCTCTCAGCCGGCATTATAATTGACTCTGCTTTCACAAAAAAAATATAAAAGTGGTATGTCTTTAATTTACCAGGAACAGCTAAGTACTGGGATGTTTTCCAAACAAAGATTTTTTGAAAAGCAGTATTTGGTTGTATGAAATAAAATAAAATGTGAAAAACTGGCTGTGCAAAAATATAGGAACCCTTGTGGTTTTGTTGATTTTAATGCCTGTAACAGCATGTAAAACTGATGACTTTAAACACAAAGTTGGTTGGATTATGTTGTTAAGCCTTGAACCTCATAGAAATGTCTGTTTAATCATGAGAAAATGTATTTTAGGTGCCTAAATGCAAGTTGCACTTCTCTTTGACTCTCTGCTGAAGTGAGACAGAATGGGATCATCAAAACAGCTCCCAAAAGATCTGAAAAACAAAGATTGTTCATTGTCATAGTTTAGGGGAAGGCTACAAGAAGCTTTCCCAAAGGTTTCAATTGTCAATTTCGACTGTAGGGAACGTTGTCAGGAAATGGAAGGACACAGGCATAGTGGCAGTTAAACCCAGGCATGGAAGACCAAGAAAAAAACAGGAGCGGCATAGGTGGAGGATTGTGAGAATGGTTGCACACAACCCACAGATCACCTCCAAAGGCCTGCACGAACATCTGGCTGCAGATGGTGCATCTGTACATTGTTCAACAATTCAGCGCAATTTGCACCAAAACATCTGCTTTTTATAAAGACCAAATAACTTAATTTTTGTTTCATCAGTCCAAAGCATTTTCTTCCAATATGAATCTGGCTTGTCTAAATGAGCTTTTGCATACTCCATGCAACTGTATCTGTGGCGTGGGCGCAGAAAGGGCTTCCTTCTCATCACCCGGCCATACAGATGTTTTGGTGCAAATTGCACTGAATTGTTGAACCATGTACAGATACAAAATCTGCAGCCAGATGTTCTTGCAGGTGTTTGGAGGTGATCTTTGGGTTGTGTGCAACCATTCTCACAATCCGCCGCATATGCCGCTCTTGTACTTTTCTTGGTCTGCTAGACCTGGGTTTAACTGCAACTGTGCCTGTGTCCTTCCATTCCCTGACAACGTTCCTTACAGTAGAACTTGACAATTGAAACCTTTGGGAAAGCTTCTTGAAGCCTTCCCCTAAACCATGACAATGAATAATCTTTGTTTTTAAGATCTTTTGGGAGCTGTTTTGATGATCGCATTCTGTCTCACTTCTGCAGAGAGTCAAAGAGAAGTGGAACTTGCATTTAGGCACCTAAAATACCTTTTATCATGATTAAACAGACCTTTATATGAGGTTCAAGGCTTAACAACATAATCCAACCAATTTTGTGTTTAAAGTCCTCAGTTTTACATGCTGTTACATGCATTAAAATCAGCAAGACCACAAGGGTTCCCATATTTTTGCACAGCCAGTTTTTCACATTTTATTTAATTTCATAAAACTAAATACTGCTTTTCAAAAAATCTTTGTTTGGAAAACATCCCAGTACTTAGCTGTTCCTGGTAAATGAAAGACATACCACTTTTATCTTTTTTGTGTGAAAGCAGAGTCAATTATAATGCTGGCTGAGAGGGGTTCCCAAACTTTTTCATATGACTGTATATAGCGCTTTGATATTTTTTATAAGCACTTAACCCCCCCCCCCCCCACACACACACACAGATGGCAGCACCAGGGACACAGGAATTTAATTTTGACCCGCTTGTGTACTCACCATTGACATATTATCACATAAAATGGATATGACAAATGTTATATTGTGATTATTTCCCACATCTGACCTGAGATTTAATTGTTCCTTGCTTGCACCAATACTGATGTTTGTAAATGGTTGATCCAAAACTAAACAAAAAATATTTCATTCACCACTTCCCCTCTTGCTATGACTACTATTCTCCTGTGGAATCTATCAGTGTTGAAATGAGGAAATACAGCCCTGTGTGGACAGTATGTAACAATGGAGTCAACCATTCCAACACTGGGCATCCCCACAGTCATTTGCCTACTACATTTTGTAACCCCCTTGGGAATGGAACTAAAAAAATCAAGAACCCTTGTGTACTAGCCCCATTACTTAATCTGGATCTACACTCAAATCACTACAGTATGTTAAGCCTGAGGTTTCACTCATTTCCACATATGCTGAGCTGTTTGTTCTGGGTATTTAAATTAAAGTTTGACAGCATACTTTGCCATTGCAGTGAGGAGTCCAATCTGTTCTAGAGGGCTATTCTAGCTGGGTTTCCACCACCTTGATTTTATGTGCATTTTGAAGTATCACATCAGAAAACAATGATGATAACATTTGAAGGAAGAAAAATCCTCTTATTTGAGTAAGAGTTTTGACACTGGCTTGAGGTGTTTTTTTTCAAACTTTTGCTGAAAAATAGTTAATGTGCAAGATGTGAGACGGAAACACATGTGTAATAAGTCATGACTGACACACACGTGACTGATCAGATGTTAGCTGGTGGTATTGCCCTTGCTGCCGCTGCGTGCTTCATGATCTCTGCATAATGTCTCGGTCCAGATAGCAGTAAACATGGACAATACTAACTTCACTGAAAAGGACAATGACAACTTGCCCAATGCAAACTAATTCCTGAAGACTCCATCCCTGCGTTCTAAATCACATACTTTTTCTTCTTACTACACTACATACTAAAGCACAGAAGAGTTTAAGGGGCCACGGGAGAGAAAAAAAAAATTCAGATAAGGAAGATTATATTTTCATTATGTCGAGAAATGTCAAGAATAAAGACGAATACTCCAAAATGCTATTGGAGTTAGTGGGGCATTTATGTATTTTCAGCATACTACAATTGACGTGCATGTATTGGGATGTCCTAAATCTTTTTCTGGCATACTAAATAGTAGGGAAGTATGGGGATTGGAACTCAGGGTATGTTTGTTTAGTTTCTGCTTTGTAACTGTCACAGTATGTTGCCTATAGAGCAAACATTTTTAGGCATTTCATTCATTACCCAAGAGCTGCACCTAGCAGCTTTTTTCATGATTGATTCAAATGATTTTAAATACCTTGAATCATTTATAATGTCAAATATTTTAAAACCAGTGGAAAGAAGCAAAGCATAGATTCATGGAGCCCACAGTTGACGTTTTGTTCAAATACATAATTTGTCTGAGCAACAGACAAAATTCCAAAGATTTTCAGTTTTCAAATAGAGCAAAGCAGCACTCTCACATTTAAGAAACACTGTATGTTGATGTATTAAGGGTAGATTAAACAATGTATATCCTTCAGTTAGATGTGGTTGCCAGCTACCACTTTTCATTATTAATATTACTTTTTTCTCCCCCTTTTCTTACCCTGCGCAATGAAGTTCTTCTCAAACTTCTGTAGGAACTCAAGGTAGAGCAGATCATCAGAGGTGAGGGCTTCTTCTCCCACCACGGCCTTCATGGCCTGGACATCCTTACCGATAGCATAACAGGCATACTGCACACAAGGAGACACATAGGAATATTAAGAATGAATGATTGTTACAAAAGAATTCTCATAGAAAAACCTGTGTCCGGTCACTGCCTTCTCCATATATCATAGCTAGTCACAATGGTTTGAGTTATTGCATATACTTTGAAACAGACTTTATTCTGATGGAAAAAACATTTGGTCCATGTAACAAGATGCAATACTAGGGCTGTGTATTGGCAAGGACTTCAGGATATGATACATGGCTCTAGGGCTGGCCCGAATACCATTTTACAGGCTTCGATTATTAGTTAGATTTTCCAAGAGAGTACTTGTTCTAAAAAAAAAACACACCATCAAACCAACATTAATAATCCAAATGTACTCCCTGAAACCGAGTGTGTGAGCCGAGACGGCATGCTGGCCAACTAGGTCAAATTTCAAATAATTCGATAATATATTTTAAATGAAAGTCTAACAGACTCAAGAACTCATTTGTTCATCGTGCCATCACACTCCACAACTCCACACATGGAGGGAGGAGGGGGGGCAGGAGGAGTACAGTGGCTGATGGAACTGATGGAACTTAACAATAACAATAACAGCTTGCATAATCTATTTATTGATTGCTACACACTCCATTTCTTAAACAAGGTCAAACACAAATATAAATTAATAACTGTTGCTAACATCTGCTGCTGCTTCTTTTTAAATGTATTTATAAATATAAATCTGTATTTTACTTTTTTACCATGTATATTGATGCATTTTAGCTTGTGTTACTTGTTTTGCGTCATGTTGTATGTACTACAGCTGCTGGATTTTTGAATTTCCCTGAAGGAACACTCCCAAGGGATCAATAAAGTGTCTGTCTGTCTATCTATCTATCTATCTATCTATCTATCTATCTATCTATCTATCTATCTAATGGGTATTTTACAATTGTTGTATAACTTGTGTATCAAACCATTATTTGCTAACGAAATATGTTGCAGTTTGAGGTGCTTTTTGCAACAAAAAAAAATTGAAAAAAAATCCGAATACTGAATTGAGCTCCGAATACTAATTTATCAAACGAATACTCGGATATTCGAATAATTCAGGCCAGCCCTACATGGCTCACGATATATTAAAATCACGATACATTGCACGGGTTGCCTCGTAAGATCTGCGTCTTAATACATCACATTATATTGATAGTTAAGTGCAAACCTTAATTCAAATTCAAAAACCCAGCAATTCGAGACAACTAGCCGTGCCGCAACATCTAAATGACTGGAGGTTGTAGTTAACGACCCGAATTGTCTCTCTCTAAAATATCGATAATGGAGCCGACGATATGATACAGATATTACAAAAAATAAATAGCATGTATTGCCGTATTGATATTTTAGCACAGGCCCAATATTTAGGTCCAATGAGCGTTGTTACCAGCTGGTTAGAAACATCTGCGTGGTCCTTCCTGGTCATCCCCTCACCGATGGCAGACTTCATCAGACGAGACAGTGAAGGCAACACGTTGATGGGTGGGTAAATCTGAAAGGAGGAGCAGGAGATTTTTCTGATTACATCTCAAAGTCGATGCAAAAATGTCAGTGTCACCATTGTATTTTCAACTATACAGGTTACTAAAGCAAACAAATGGAATGACAATGAGCAACAACAGTGACAGATTGTAATTGGGGTGAAATTGCGTCAGGAAACACCTGGACAGTAATGGCTCCATTTATCCATATGCTCTATACATATGTGAATGCAAACAAAAATGGCCGTTACATTTGGCTCTTTGAAATCAACTCTAACGCTGACCCCATCTAACCTAAAAAAGAGTAGCTGGTCTTTGCCCCCTGCTTAAACCATATCCAAATGAACACCTGTATTTTAGTAGCCATCTTTTTCTGTGCGGTTTGGCCTTTTGTCAACATGCAAAGATCCCAACTGGACATTAGAAACGGAGCGTTTTGAGGCTCAGTCCTCATCTCAGCAGACCCGTGGTCAGTTCTCTGCATGTCATTCCCCTATCTGCCCCATTTCATCTCTGTTTCTCTGCACTATAAATAAAGCGTTTAAAAGTTTATTTTGAGCTCTCGTTCTGTACCAAGCGATATTCCAAAACACTGTCGTGTGTACAGAAATCTTTCTGCAAATGGAGGGGGGATGCTTTTTTTTTTGGAATATCCGTGTAGACATGTCCTTAAAGAGCGAGCTGATGAATACCTGTCTGTTGTGAAGCTGTCTGTCCACATAGACCTGGCCCTCTGTGATGTATCCAGTCAGATCAGGAATAGGATGGGTTATGTCTGTTAAGAGGCAAAACATTTCATCACAACATATTCAACTAATAATCTGGGATTGGAAACATACTACAGAAACAATTACTGCAAGCACTACATGCAACGCCTCAGTTGAGTTTATATTCAACGTGGAAAAACTGAAATTGAGACGCCATTTATATCATTCACAGATATGCATGCATTAAAATGATGTCATACACAGGGCAGAAACGGGACAGAATGTCTGTGAGCTACCCATGTTAAAGACCTTTAAACTAAATTGAGGAGCCTGAGAGCCCTGGTCGGTGGTGTGTTAAGTAAAAACACACACACACACACACAATCACCTCCCTGTGATGCTGGAAATGGGGGACTCCTGTTCCACTAGATAAGGACTGGTAGGCTCTTCAAATGTGTTGCTATGGTTACTAACGGCGTCAAAAATGTCTCCTCAGTCCCATTTAATACGAGTACTCCACTCATTCAAACGATGACTTGAGAGAATGATTAATTATTATAAGGACAGAAGAACGAAAAGATATAATCCTATACGACCAACAGATCAACAACTAGAAAATAACTATTCATTTTGCGCATGCAACACAAACATTCATGGTTCATATCGTTAGCCTCATAGCATAATTGCCTAAATCATATTTACTCTACATCTACTTTACCCTACTATGTAACCCTTGAAATATGACTTTGGCAATTTTGCTATTAGGCTGACGAAAAGTAGATGTAGAATAGAGTAAATATGATTTAGGCAATTATGCTATGAGACTAACGATATCCAGGTCTCTCCAATAAGGATGACAGCTATATGGACATGTGATTTTGGTGAGGCTTTTAGCAGAGGAAAGCTGCTGCACTCACCGTCATTGGGCATGGTGAGAATGGGGATCTGGGTGATGGAGCCATTCCTGCCCTCCACTCGCCCGGCGCGCTCATAGATGGTGGCCAGATCAGTGTACATGTATCCAGGGAAGCCTCGACGACCGGGCACCTCCTCTCGGGCAGCAGACACCTAACCAGTGTGTTAACAACAATAGTCAGCTCAGCAAGTGGGACACACTATTTCTATTATCATCATCTCTTGTAATATGTGATCTGTTGTGTGTGTGTGTGTGTGTGTGTGTGTGTGTGTATATATATATTCATGTACAACGTATTTATTTTATTTTTAAATTTCCTTTTTATTTATGTTTATGTATTTAGGGATGGGACCGATCCGATCCAATATCAGCATGGCTGCAATACACTTAATCTAAATTATTTGAACAATGCAAGAAATTAAAATTTTAAGACCATAGCTATGTAATAACGTCTGATGTTGTTCTTCTGTATTCAAACCATTCAAGGCAGTTCAGATAAACCTTTAATGCATTTTTGTAATTTCTTAATTCCTGTGTTGCTTAAGCCTTCCTAACCTTACACAATACGTCACCACCAAAAAAGGAATTGATAATAATTACGATATCAGAGTATCAATATCGGCTGATATCCAGAACCCAGAAATCCCGAACGGTATATTACTTTTTTTATTTTATTTCTCTTTTCCCTTTTTTTTTTGCACAAAAAAAAAAAAAAAAAAAAAAAAAAAAAAATTATATATATATATATATATATATATATATATATATATATATATATATATATATATATATATATATATATATATATATATATATATATATATATATATATATATATATATATATATATATATATATATATATATATATATATATATATATATATATATATATATATATATATATATATATCTCTCTCTCTCTCTCTCTCTCAAGTGGGGCAAAACAGGGTGCAATGTTGAAAAAATACAAACCCTATGTTTAGGCAAATTAAATTACAAGTATGTATCCAACATATACTAAGCTACTGAGCTAAGGTTTGACACAACTTCCCAGCTTTTGTCCTTTTTATCAAAATGGACTTTTTACCTTGCTTCTCCTTTTTAACATGTGCTTTTTAGCTTGTCATTCCTTATTTTATGTCAACTCCGTCAGACACCAAAAAACACAAATAAATGGTCCCTCATTTTATGCTAGACCCATGAGATGTATAGTGATCACAAATATTCACCAAAACTGATAGAGCCACAAAAAATATTTTCAAAATGTATATGTTTTTGATATCTGACGGTGTTGACATATTTAACGTTTCTTAAACAGAACAAAAAGAGTTTTTCTAGTAGCAGTTTGGTTTTTCTGTTGATGATAGGTGCTAGTATGAACTACTTCAGGAAAATAAAATTATCGAAACATTTCATATAACTTCTTCAGAAATTGTAAGTCGGTGTTGACGTATCATGGTTGTGACGCAGGACTTTCAAGATTTGTAATGTAAAATATTCTAAAACTACAACACTAATCAGAGCCTGTCTGACTCTAATGTACTCTGCACAGATAGCTTGTGACAATAGGTCCTTCACGGAGACAGCTGCCCCTCATATTGCCTGATTTTATTACATTTTAATGAAATGTCTGACGGTGGTGACAAAAAGTGTCACCCCACTTAGAAACCTTATAAAACATGAATGTGTTGTAGAAAAACATTTGTTATTGATATGAGAGATTATTTAGTGTTGCTCTTTTTAATAATTAAAATACATTTTTAATAGGTTTTATTGCATATGAAAGATTAAAACCTTCTCTGTGGACACACCGTTTTTGACGTCATGAGAAGATAACAAGTGTCATAAATTTGACATAATAATAATTAAATTAAATTTAAGGGGATAATTGTGCTCCAGACATTCTATTCTTAATCCCTAATAATATCTACAATTTTAAATATTTTTATTTTTAAAGATAACAGCAGTTACATTTTGTCCCGGCCTTTTGTCCCGGTTCTCAAGAATCACTGATATATATTAAAAAAAAATTGTAGGATGCTGTACATGTGAACAACAACAGTAAAATGATATTATATTTTTGTCCCGTCAATAAAGTTGGAGACATTTTAAAGTTCCAGTCATTCATTCATTTTGGGAGCAGCAGAACAATCTGAAAATATAATGAAAGGGGATAATGACTCGTTACATTCACTACAGCAAAGAGGTTTGTAAACTGTTTTCTGACTACAACACTGAGCAACATTAGCGTAATTGGAATACATGTTTTTGTGTCACCTGATGAATTACTAAAGTATTTTGTCTCAACCAATTACTGAGAACAATATCCGTCTATTCAGCTACTTAATGCTCTACAGTCACTCATTAAGCCAGTCTGCTGTTTAGTGCTGGGGGAGAAATATAAGAAAAACGCTAACTGACTGTTAAACCTCTCTGACCAATGAGCAATGTGACTCAGTTGACGTGGCCAATCAGTGTGCATGAGGCTCTTGTAAGAGTGATACCTGGGGCCTCATTCATAAAACTTTGCGTGGGATTCACGTGGAAAGCTAGCGTACGGAAGAAACTCAGGAAGTGCTTGTGAACAAAAATATTTGGATTTATAAAACGGTGTGCACTGATGTCCTACGCCTGTTTCCCTTTATAAATCACAATCGATCCTAAATGTGGCTCAGCCTCTGCGGGCTCACGTAACACCCATATTTACCCATACATAGTCATTGAAACGCCCCAAATGAATATTATTTATTGACTGCATGAAGGCGATCGTGACAAACGCCGACGGAAAGTATGAGGAAAACAGCTGGTTGGAAATGTTGCCATTATGTTATGCCAGGCCCTGTACAACATTGACCTATAGCAAAGCATTATTCCCAAAGTCAAGTGATTTCAGAGCAAGAGGCAAAGAAAATAACATGGCATTCATGCTTTGATTGAAAAGGTTGATTGGCAGGCTAAACACTTCAATGCTCAACTCAACCTTCTGTGGTGTGAATGGGAACAGAAGTTAAATGTTAATGTCCTCCTAAGGCTCTTTGTACCGACTGAATTATCCATTAAGCTGCCCGGAGTCTTAGGTTGACTATTGTTGAGGCGTTCATGTGCCAAGGTTACGGACAGCAAGAAAAGGAAAAAATACATATGCACGAACCCCATTTAAAAACAGCTGCATTGTGCTGCACACACATATTGAGACAGCAACACTGTGCAAAATCAAAGGATTATTACAGACACAAGAGAGTGAGTGAAGAGGGCCTGACTCCTGGTGTCAGCCTTAAAGACAAGCGGTCATAATGGAGTTAGGATATTTCCTTCAAGAAATGAAGGACACATTATCCTGCCTTTTCATCAAGGACTACAAGACTTGAGTGAGTGTATCACCTTAGTGCTAATGCTGCAGGGAGTTTACATATGGTGTGTCATTGCCACACAGCGTGTTGCTTGAACTGAGAGGATCAGTATGCATTGTAAACCAACTAAATAAAACTAAACATACTGGACGTCTAAAATTGTGCAGAGTTTTAAAGAAGCGGTCACAGTGACAGAACGGAGGTTAAACTGTCCTTGGAGTTCTAATTGCCATCAAAGATCCTAACAATGTTAGTGATGTTCCTAGCACCATGTACAATACAAACATATAGTAGCGTTACGGGCATGTTTAGGGTCCTTCCCTGTTTGTAATATTTAGTTTACTAGCGCTGAGTGTTGACATGCTGTAGCTATCTTTATGAGTGTTATGTTAGTGACTACACTTCCCAGCTACTGAGCGCCGGGATGTGACGTCACACAGGTGCACACAGACTATTTGATAATGAGCAGCAGAAAGGCAGCTGGAGGAGATTGTTTGACACAGACACCTGCAGGAGACACGAGGACGATCGGCGCTTGGCAAGCTAGCTCGCATCATTGGACAGTTCTTTATTTTTAAGCTTTCACAACACTGAAGGATTTTTACACTGAAGGATCTCTCTTCCCCATCACACTACTGAACGTAATATCTTATGACTGGACTGGAGGCTCATGGAAGACTATGTGAGCATAGCTAAAGTCTGGGGATAATCTAGATTTTCTCTGATAAGACTTAAGTCAAAAAAGAATATGTATTTTGACTCGCACATACACTGTCCTGTTGCCCCGAACACTCCCTAAAAAAAGTAACCAAATGTGGATTCCTCCACCACTGCAAACAGACCCAACAAATACAACATTTCTTCCTGTTTGAGAAATGTTTGATAAAAACTTCCACGTAGTTTAGGAAATGACTCAAGTCTTGTCATGGGATGTGCTCACGGTAAGAAAAACATTCAGGAAACACCAGACTTCTCCTTCTATCTGTTCAGACCTATTAAACATGTTGGAAAATAGCTTTGACATTGAGTGAGAAAGTGAGAAGTACCTAGCCGATGCAGCCATCTCCACTTGTTTTCAGAACTAAGGCTAAGTGTGCATGTGCAGAATGTGTCTAAGCGATGTGTGTTTCAGACAGGACTTGTAGTGTACCTCTCTGAGAGCCTCGGCGTAGGAGCTCATGTCAGTGAGGATGACCAGCACGTGCTTCTCACACTGATAGGCCAGGTACTCTGCTGAGGTCAGCGCCAGGCGAGGGGTGATGATGCGCTCAATCCTGTTGGATCACAGAAAATACATTCTAAATTAGGGGTGGTGGGGAAAGAAAATCAGTCCATTTAAAAAAAAATAAAAAATCTCGATTACTATCTCGTGCGATTTTAAATTTTCGATTCATAATTTGCCAAAATCGATTAAAAAAAAAATATGTTGACTTGCCTTAAAAATCCGATGCATTACAAGCTTCACATTAAAATAAGAGTTAAATGAAGATAAATATGACATGGACATTAATTTGGTTTCATGCCTCTTAGCACACAGTGGACTGGAGTACATCCTGAAATCCTCTGAATCCAGAAATCTATTTAGAATCGTTTTGAACCGAAAAATACATTTTCGAATCATGACTCCAGGATTCAGAAGTTAAAGTGTCTACGAGGAACTTTCAGTTTGTGTTCATTCTAGCGGCCCCTCTGGACAAAAGCGGTAGTGTTTTTACCACGCCAGCTGTTGTTCCTGGGTGAGCGTACCTGGACAAAGGCATTAAGAAAAACTATATAAAAAAGCATTCTTTACGCCTTCGGTCTCATTTGCTGTTACATGTAAATTATGATCATCAGAGGAAAAATTAGACACTTCAAGAAATATATAAAAGTTCCTAATAGCTACTTTAACTCCCAAATCTATATAAGCAACTTGGTCATACATGTTATTTTGAGAAACGGGAAGACAGTAAAGATAACAGTGTATGTACAGTCAATGGCCACTTTATCAGTACACCGTCTCAATTTCGTGTTAACACATATCTAATCAGCCAATCATATGGCAGCAAATCAATGCATTTAGGCTTGTAGACCAGGACAGGACAACTTGTTGAAGTTCAAACCAAGCAACATAATAGGGGAAAGGGGGTTTAAGTGACTTTGAACATGGCATGGTTGATGGTGCCAGACGGGCTGGTCTGAGTATTTCAGAAACTGCTGATCTACTGATTAAAAAAACCTTCCAACACCTTGTTGAAAGTATGCCACAAAGAATTAAGTCAGTTCTGAAGGCCAAGGGAGGTCCAACCCGGTACTATCAAAGTGTACCTGATAAAGTGGCCTGTGAGTGTATAGAACATCATTTAGAATCAATTAACTATGCAAAACATAGATACTGCTTGATTGGCTGGTAGAAAACAACTGTTTGGATGAGGTTCTTCTAACTCAATCTTACGTGGGGTCGTTGGCCAGGTTGAGGAACAGGCACACGTTGTCCATGGAGCCATTCTCCTCAAAGTCAGACTTGAAGAAGCGAGCAGTCTCCATGTTGACCTGGCAAATGGTAAAGTTATTCAAGTCACCATCAGAATGAAGGATGAGACACAAACCCTTTACCCACCTCAATAAGTTACTTTTTTATTTTTTCAAATATTCTTGTTTTGAGATGTATAATATGTATATAGTGTATTGGTCCCTGTAAATGCCTTAGATGGACAGAAAAACTAAATAAGTTTGAAGTGCAATGTATTTCTCTATGCATTCATGCTGTGTGTTCAGCAATTTGTTGGATAGTCATGAATTCATAATTACATGGCATGGCGCCTCTTTCTCTACTTGTTAGTAGTCTTACATAATGGTTCCCAGGTTTAGGAAGCAAGTGACTTCGTACAAGACTTTTTAAGATTAAAAAAATGGTAATTTGACGATGGTGAAGCAGATAAAACTTTGATATAGCACCGTTAAGAAGACACAGGAGGTTCTGGTCTGCCTGCCTTAAACAGATGCATTACTTTTTACTATGTTCACTATACATCGATTTGTCCTTTTAAAAATGCATATGCATGAGTTCCCTCCACATACAAATCCCTATTAACACTGCTTTTCAACTCTCCTGCTAGACTTACCACAATGGGATCTCAATTGGTGGAAGAGGGAAGGATTAGCGGTTTGTGTGTGTGTGTTTTGTGAAAAGGTCAGCCTGTCAAAATCAGGGCTTAACAGCGGGGATGAGGAGAGAGAACCTGATCCAGCTACGTGGCCGGTTGAATCAGTAACCTGTCTACTTGACTTAGAGGAGCACAAGTAACAAGAGAGAGCGTGAAGGTTAAATCACCTACAAGCTGCTGAATAAAAGACAGAGGTGGGTTGGTGGGGGGCATTAGCAGTGTGCGTGCGTGTGTGTGTTGTCCTCTTACCCCCATGGCTGCAAAGACAATGGCAAAGTTCTCAGAACTGTAGTCCATCACATCCTTGGACTTCTGCACCAGGCCGGCTTGCCGACAGATCTGGGCAGCAATCTGGGAGATAGAAAAACAGAGTAGAACTTAGTGTGTTGTAGTCAATTACATGGGGGTAAGTTATGAAGTAACTGAAGATATTCATTCAACATTTTTGGAAGGAAAACCTGAGTCATGTATTTCCATTGAGACATGAAAAACCCAGAAAGCAGAACTCAAAGTGTTGAGTGTCATGTGACACAGCTGACAGACATGAATGATTGGACTTCACGTTGCAACTGAGACGGAGCCAGAAATCAACACAAAACGATCTAGAAGCTTATATCTTTAGATTATGAAACTGAAATAAGTTTTCATAGGATCAACATGACTGCATTGTCAAATGAGCACAGAGGTACATTCTTCATCTTTGCAACACATATCCCATTAGTTTCATTTATTTCTTGGTAAGTAGGGGAGAGTGGCCTAAGTTGTGCCACTTTTTACTCAAAGTTACTTTAAAGTGAGGCCTTGACAGTAAAGTCTCCAACTCAAAGATATACATATATTTCAGGGTGTTGTGCATCCCTGGCAATAAAACCTTTGTATCTGGAATAAACTGTTTAAGAAATATAGCTTTCGGAAAAAAAGTTGTCTTGTGGCACAACTTGCCCCCGGTGTGGTGTAAGTTGTGCCATTGGAGAAAATACCATGGGGTAAATTGTGCCATTGATATATATATATATATATCTCATAAACTGTAATGCAAGACAAATTAATTAGACAATCACTTATTTAAGGTTTATTTAAAGTAAATATTTTACAAAGATTAAAGGTCAATTTTCTTAAACAAGGCCTAGCAGATCTAGGTGGTTTTGCCTGCAAAGCTAACAATGACAAAGTCACCATCATCATCTTTCTGGCCATCTGAACTCTCATCAGTGGTGTCGTTAAGTGGAATTGAGACGTCAGTCTCTTCTGAGCTACTGTAGACAATCACTTTCTTTTGGTGACCAGCGTATACAGCCATGCCAATGGCACAACTCTCAGAAATGTACTTTGCACTAGCTGCTCCGCCCTTGTAGAACCAACTGCCACCTGGCATATGCGATTCCCTCTCCATTTCTGCATTTAAATCATGGCTCAAAAACCATCTGTACACCTTGGTTTTTCCTCCCCATTAACTATCTTACCTCTGCACTACTATCTTTGTTTATATGTGGATGTCTGGGCTTTATGTCTTTTATTTTGGTTAATGTTATTTTACCTTAATTTTTTACCTACTGAATGCACTATGTAAAGCACTTTGGAAAGTGCAAACTGTCATAAATGTGCTTTTATAAATAAATTTTACTTACTTACTTACTTACTTACTTACTTACTTACTTATAACTCACCTAAGCCCTCTGGCCCAAATCACCCCATCCCCAGAATTTTGGACAATTGGCATGATGCAGCAGTTTAGGGCTGACATCGTGCTAACTATATAGACACAAAGTGTAGCATACTAAAGCACTAAAACATGTGTCAAATGTTTTCAAACGTGTCTATAATTGTTCAGACACAGTAATCAAAAAACCTTGATCATGGAAATTTTACTTTGAAAGGCAAAAACTGTTTTTTTTAGCTTAAATGTGCTTATATCTTATTCCATGTTTCTCCCTTCTTTACAGGATGAGTTTAATGGATGGCTCTTCTTAACTATGTGGATACATTTCCAATTTCTTCTATGGTTTTCTAGAAACAAGGGGTGGCACAACATGCCCACCGGCACAACTTAGGCCACTCTCCCCTATGTTTTGCTATCAGGGGACATTTTAAATTAATTATTGATTTGCTTTCCGAAAATACAGTATTTCCAGGATAGTGTTAACAGGGCATTATTACAGAGGGTTATTATTTGTGTCCCTGATGAAATGCAGTGGGTTGGTGGACTCACCTCCAGGGTCCAAAATGAACACCTGCCAAATGCTGGTAAATGTAGTCTTAGGCAAGCAAATTATTGGGACCACCCTGTGTGCTCTGCCGGCTTTTCTAGGGACTAATAAACTTGTGTCACCACCGGTAATGACCGGTGTTACACAGAAAACACGGCTTTCTATAAAACAATTGGCAGTTAAGTTACTGCTAATGTAAACAGAACATTTCCTATGACTGCGGCTTCACATTAAAAGCATTTAACTGGCCAAAAGTGAGTTGACTATTATTTTGAAGCAGAAAGGGACAGGAAGGGCGCGCTGACACAGCCCCTTCACAGCCCAGCAGCGCTCCAGTCACTAGTAGCACGTCTTCTGTTTTATTATGTTTTGTTTTTGTTGTTGTGTTGCACAATTAATCTACTAGCAAGCGTGTGCTTGTGCATGGACTTAACGGCGCAAAAGGCCACGATTTGCGGTAAATAAATGCACGCATGTGTCTCAAAGCCTTCGTCTCCTCTGATCAGACCATCAGCTCTGTGTGTGTGTGGGGGGCTCTGGGCGCGCAACCAATTTCCAAGGGGAAAATACATTGTGTTTATTATTGAAACTGTTAAGTTATTTTGAAAAGAGCATGCTGGTGAAGCCGTACGAGATTAAATTTTTCTGAATTTTCAATGCTGCTTTATTTCTATGTTTTGAATTGATAAATACATATTCCAAAATGATCAATAACCTCTGTGTATTTAAAAAGAATCACGCAATTAGACTTATAATAACCATTCATCCATTAACCACACTATCGCATAGCAGTATTGTCCACAATAATCGCACAATAGTTAGGGTTGGGAATTAAGAGTTATTGGGGGTGGGGGGGGGGGTGCGAGATCAGCAAATAAACCCGGCCAAATTTCATTTTTTCATTTATTTAACTTTTATTTATCCTCGAGAGACCAATTGAGGGGTGACCCTCATTTACAATGACGTCGAGTTCAAAGCAAATAACTAAAGAATGTCCCCCGCTCGGAATATTGAATTCACTTTTAAATTATACAATCACAATCGTGTTTGCAGTTTTTAACATGATCATGCATGACAGTTAGCCTACATGATAAGGGCATATAGTTGATTATATTTGCTAAAAAAATAACTTTGTATGTGACTGAAATCACTTTTAATGTCTGGTAGCAGGATTGGAAATAATATTAATCTCAAAAGGAATCTAGTTGTAGTCTTGCAATATGAGACCCCGTCTTTTCAACATCTCACTCTGTGACTGAAAACTCAGAGAACTATGACTAATTGTCTTCAGGTGTGAGTCGATTGTCTTTAGACGTGAGAAGGTGTCAGTCTTCAGTCTTTTCAAAGTCTTTTAAAAGTTCTCTAGTGTGAGCCCAGCACAAGTTTCACAAATATTTATACTTATTTCTCATGTTCCATGTATTATAGTTTGGTTTTCAATAAAAGAAAGATTGGTATTGGTTTGGTATTAGGTTAGACTGTCTAATTTACAATCAGTGCCTTATTCATTTTTCTACAATATTACTGCACACAGGGATATAATTCTGATTGAGAATCTGACATGAGACCAAGATGATGTGGAAAAAGGGTAATTATAGCAAAATTAAAAGTAATTATTAATTCTGTCTGGTAAAAAAAAAAAAAATCTGTCTGTCTTTGGTGACAAAAGTTTGTTGTCACCAAACAGTTGATTTTGAGCCGTGCTGACCTCGTTGTGGGGAAGGCCTGCTGCAGAGAAGATGGGGATCTTCTGTCCTCGGGCGATGCTGTTCATGCCATCGATGGCTGAGATGCCGGTCTGGATCATCTCCTCAGGGTAGATACGGCACTGAGGGTTAATGGGCTGACCTGGAAGACACACACACACACACACACACACAGAGTTAGACAACTCAAGAAACACTGTGGCATACAGCAGTGCTTCTCAAATGGTGGGGTGCGCCCCCCTGGGGAGGCGCCGTGAGTTGTCAGGGGGGCGCGGGCTGCCTTGATTTCCAACTGACAATTTATTTTTTATTTATTTTTTAAGTGCTAGCAAGCGCGATGTGTGCTTGTGTATGGTCATATCCACGCGAAATGCCGTGATTTGTAGTAAATAAATGTCCACGTGTCTCCAAGTGTCTCTGTAGGCTATTTAAAAAGAAATCAAGCAAGTAGACTAATAATAACATTAATGAATTATTGATTATCACATCACAGAAGGCATATTGGCCTATAATAATAAAAAACACCACCTTAACTATGTTTACAGTTTAAACATTTTTTGAATGAAATGCAAACCTGAGTGAATCATTTGCTCTTGTTTCTCTGTCCTGAGATTCACACAGACTGAGCAGTCTTGTTTAAATGTTACAAATTGAGCTAATAAACTGAACTTTGAATTTTTTTGCTGCAGAAGTTATCAGCTAATTTTTGGTGATTGTATGCAGAATGCTCGTGCCAGAAACTCATTCAGTGGTTTTGTACAGTTAAATAAATAAATATTAGCAGGTTCTCAACAGTATTTCAATTTACGGGGGGGCGCGAAATAATGTCTGTCCCCTAGGGGGGGGGGGGGCATGACAGAAAATAATTGAGAACCACTGGCATACAGGTAGACATCAGACAGGAAACTGCAGTTTCCCCCAGCGCTTTATGGCTAAGGCGGCCGCCTTTTGACTACCGAAAAAAATAAAATAAAAATGTTTAGAACTGCACAATTAATGGTCATAACTGCGCGAAAAATAAATATGCACATATGTCTCAAAGCGTTTCTCTATCAGCTGCTCTGTGTGTGTGTGTGTGTGTGCGCGCGACATGCACGCAAGAGCAAACGAGCAGGAGCAAGCTGACATTGAAATGGTGGCGAAATTAAACACAGCGCTGCGCTATGGGGATATTTATTTAGGATTCAGGGACATTGAACAGAAAGAATTGCTGTACAAAACTAAGACAGTTTAAGCCACCGTGGAAACACAACGTATACAACGTTTATCTTTTAAATTGAGCTGTATCATAATGAAAGAGATTACCTAATTTACATATTCACATTTTATTGTGAAATAATAAATTGTCCATTAGATAGTTGGTGAATGTTAGTGTATAATGGTATCGGTGTGTTTTATTTCATATTAAGGAAAGTGCTTTGCTATAGAGAGCATTCTTGTAGAAAATACATACATTTGGCTTAGAAATACAAAACAGGGGGCGCCCTTAGCTCAGTTGCGGGCCGGGCCCAGCAGCAGACCCGGGTTCGATTCTCTGCATGTCACTCCCCTCTCTGCCCCATTTCACCTCTGTCTCTTAACACTATCAATAAAGCATGAAAAATGCAAAAAAATAAAAATGCAAAAAAAATACAAAACAGGAAAGACAACAGGTTATTGGAGGTCTTACCCATGATGTCCAGATAATCCTCAGCCAGAACAGTGGGCCCACGGTCAATGGGTTTGCCTGAGCCGTTGAACACGCGCCCTGAAAAAAAGGAAAATTTCTCCTTTCAAACACCTAGAATTCAAGTCTAGCCTTTAAAATAATTTGTTTTTTTTCCTAGGGGGTTGAATTCAAAGATAATCACTAAGACAACGATGAATTGTAATTCATTAGATGACAGATTCCAAACCACATCCGATCTGTTCTATTTTGTGTCAGACTCTAAACAGATAAAGAGTGGCTCCAGTGGCTCTTGCCAAGTCTACAAAGTAACAAGTACAAAGTAATTAGAAATGCATTGGACGTGATTAATGATACTTCAAATAAACAAAAGCAGGTTTACTTTCCCGCTGCTGCTATTCAAATACATGGTAACCTTGTGCTGTACTTAGATAATCACACTGAGTGAGGCGTTCAAGAACATTCAGGAGAAAAAAAAAGGTTTAATTCAGTGCCATTTTGCTGTGAGTGTAAAAAAAGGAAAATAAAAAAAGGAACATGCTTTCAATGTACAACCTTCCCACAGAGGGGAACTGCGCGACTAAAGAAAACCAGATCAGCAAACTTATCGGAGGATTATTTACCATACTCTGTAGAGCTATATTACTACATTGGATGAAATGTGCAATGAGGTTGACCATACCCAGCATGTCCTCTGACACTGGGGTACGCAGGATATCACCAGTGAACTCGCAGGCTGTCTTCTTGGCATCAATGCCTGATGTTCCTTCAAACACCTGAACAGACACACACACAACAAGTCATTAAGATTTAAAAGAAATACCAAGATAGTGTCCCTGCCATGGGGTACTTAATCCAAGCTTCAAGTCAAAACTCAGGAATTTCCTGTTGAGTGTTTTTTAGCAAATATTACTTAGGAAAAAAAGTGTGTGTTTGTTATATAATAATAATGGATTGGATTTATATAGCGCTTTTCAAGGCACTTAAAGCGCTTTACAGGGTTTCAGGTTCCATTCATTCACACACAGTCATACTGGTGGTGGTAAACTACGATAGTAGCCACAGCTGCCCCATGTTTGCGCCACCTCAAACATACAGCAGTCATACACATTCACACCAGGCAAGGTGGGTGAAGTGCCTTGCCCAAGGACACAACAACCATGACACAAGTGGCAGAGCGAGGATCGAACCGCCAGCCCTTGGATCATTGGCCAACCCGCTCTACCACCTGAGCCACGGTCGCCCCGGTGTTAGGGAGCATTTTACACAGGCACTTAATATACTGTACATTGGTCGACATTCTAGAGAGCGTTTACAGCTGCAGGACTTTCAAACAAAAAGGTGCATCAGTAAGTTGCCAGTCAGTCAGTCAGTCAGCAGCCATGGATTGGGAATGGGTTTCTCACCTGGACGACTGCCTTGCTTCCAATCACCTCCAGGACCTGACCGCTCCTCTTGGTGCCGTCCGGCAGGGTGAGGTGAACAATCTCAGCATACCTCGGGAACTAGATCAAAAAGATTCCACACACTCTTTCACTAAAACTGCATATGAATGGTTTTATATCGGCATCGTCTGTGTGTAGTGTGCTTGTGTTGTCTATTCCAACCTCATTACAAAAATGGATTTACACAATAGAAAAATATAAATGATAAAAAACAGTATTGGTAGTAATATGGAAACTCATGGATCCAAAGTTCAGTAATAATAATCATAATAAGAGATAGAATTCTTAGCAGCCTCACCTTCACGTTATCCAGAATGACAAGAGGTCCATTTACACCAGACACAGTAGAGTAGGCTGGAAGAGAGGAGAGAGGCAACACACACACATTAGTCCCATCTCTGTGTGCAGCTGAAAGCCACAAATCAACATGGAAATAAGTAGACTTCCTTACAGCGTACACTATTAATAATCACAGGCTGACCTTTCACACAGATTTAAAACAGCTTTCATGCACTTCCAGGCCCAAATGTCAAGGCAGGCAAATGTCAGGGGAAAAAAATGCATGAAATTCACTTGGTAACCTATGGTGAGTGCAATTACACAGACATGTGGTTAGTTGTGATGAAGGGGAGCGGAAATGGTGGATGGCCTGCCGTCCCTAACATTAAGACATAATACCTTCTGGAACATACAGTGAAGGACCAGAAAAAGAACTCAACCTTTAACATTGTCATTTCCTTGAACTTTAGCTACTGTGTATGTCTCTAATCATCGATAAAGATAAAACAGCAATTTGATTCTTCGGTAGTGTTTGTAGCCCTCCCTCTTCACTACACAAAGGTCATTTATTTGGCAAATGCAATGTGGACGTTGCAATGCAAAACATCTTACTGTAATGTGACAGAACACTGTTCACAGAAATGAATAAGGAAGATCAATTTGGATGGTGCAAACCTATTCTGATTCAAATCTAATGTGAAAAAAAGGCTTTAACATCACCTACAGCTACGATTATCAATCAATTATCAATACACAAGTTCAACAATTGCTTTGTTATCCCTCCTTGAAAAGACCCATATTAAAACGGTATATTTGCTACATCTTAGGGGCACTTTACACGGTGAAAACGTGACAGTTTTCCCGTTTTTGGTTTAAAAAAAACCCCCGTTCAGACACAATTTATCTGACATCTTCACTCGTACACATGTTTTCAGAGGAAACGGGACGAAATCTCTGTTGTAAGCATGCAAGCCAGTGGCGTCATTAGGCCTATTTTAGGGGGGCTTCAGCCCCCCTAAAATATTCTTAAGCCCCCCTAAATAAGTTTGTTTATTTATAAAAAAAAAAAAAAAAAAAAAATTCAATATAATGTGTCCAGACTATGAGTTTAAATAAATAAACCAGCTATTATTAACTTAACTGTGATCATGAATCTTAGTTTCCCTTCACTTCATAGTGGAAGCGGTAGAGAGTCAGAGTCAGTGCGTCGTTATCCAGTCCATTCCACTTGTTCATATAGAGCACGCCTACACTGAAATCCAGTCCACGTTTTCCCTGCAACCTAGGTTGCACTCGGTACCTGGGTACCTGCAGTGTGTGTACCGGGAGCGGAGCTGTGGATTTTTTTCTTTTGTTGTTGTTGTTAATGCTGCCAGGGGGGCCCCCTCCAAAAAAATTAAAATAAATATATATATATATTATATTATATATATTTTTAGTTTGTGTGTTTGATATTAACATCATATTATGCAAATGTAAGTTATCATACAAAATAAGGGATAAAATGTTTTGGTCTAGATCAGGGGTGGCCAACCCGCGGCTCGCGAGCCGCATGCGGCTCTTTGCCCAGCTTCGTGCGGCTCTTCAGTTCATATCAAATTATGTGATTATAATTTTTTTTTTTTTTTTTTTTATACTTTTTTTTTTGTGTGGGCCTATGTGTGTGCATGTTCGTAAACGTTTCATGCGGCTCTTACGTTCGTTTTACATGTTGTCTATTATTTCATTTTTTATTTTATTAATGTGTAGGCCCTATGTGTATGCCTGTTCGCAAATGTTTAATTGAGGACGCAACATAACGTTCGCAAACGTTTGGTGCGGACGCAACCTAAAACTGCCCGCTCAGCTTGGAGGGAGGTTTTCCGTGAGTAAACTATTTGTGTCAAGTTCGCTCCGAAACAGAGTGGGAGAGTTCATATTTTTTGTTGAACGTTATGGCAGGCCATTCTGCCTTATATGCCAGGTGTCATTTGCGCATTTCAAGGCTTCAAATCTTCGGCGCCACTTTAGCTCTCTCCATGCTAAAAAGTCCCACAAAGCAACATGCATAGTAAGAGAAAAACGCTATTTTAAATTGTTATATTTTTGTTTGTGGACTTGGTTGAACTGAGAGTTTGTGTGTGAGGCAGTGCACACAATGTTCATTGTTGAAAATGACTGCCCTGTCGTCTTTAGTACTGTAGGAGTCCAGTCCTGTCATTATCACAGGGGCGGCCTTAACGATCTGGGGGCCCGTTTCAAGTCCTAGTGTGGGGCCCCCTGTTTTTTTTTTGCATGCATGTGCAAGCTCCCCGCGAAAATAAAAACGCCCCCCCCCCTTACTGGCCACCCCAGTGCCCCCCCCCCCAGTTCAAATGTTATTTTTTATTTTCATTTTATTTTTTTAATTACATTTTTTTCCTGATATGTATCCTAGTTCAGAGATATGTATTTTTTTTCTTTCTTAACTTTTTTTGATAGGTAGTTGCCAAGTTCATCACACAAACACTCCAATCCACTGATATGAGATCAGTTTGCAATTTTCAATTACTAAATTAATGGTAGGACTGTGGCCACTAGAACTGGTCTCTGGTCAGCAAAGGTCTTGAAAACAGCATAAGTGTGCTTGTGACATGCGTGCCACCCATGCATGTGTATAGGCACGTGTCCCAGCAGATTTTTGAAATCTGAATAAAAAAATTAAAGTTTGTAGTTAGCGAGTGTAACATGTTCTTAACAAGGGCAGACTTTCATAAATAAAGGTTTATTTTTTTAGCAAGATATTTGGTCAAAAGCTAGTGGGCATCCGTCCCTCTGTGCAGTTGTTAGGCATCTGGCTGCTAGCAAGTTATGTTGTCTTGCTAATTTTACTATTCATCTGAGCTGAAATAAATATTGACTTTTTCCTTTATTATCTTTGCCAGAATGCACCAGAATGGGATTATAAATCATCTTTGAATTGGTTGTACAGCATATCACATGCTATTCATTCAGGGGTGCGATGGCCACCCCACTCTAACTCTGTGGCCCACCTTGGCCACCCCCAGTCAAAATTTCCTGGAATCGCCACTGTGTGTACCCGTGTGTACGATGTGGCTCTTTGCAGTAACACAGTAAAAAATGTGGCTCTTTGTCTCTGACTGGTTGGCCACCCCTGGTCTAGATATTTAATAGCCTAAAAATTTAATCAGTTCATCTGGGAGGTAATCCGAAATTATCTGATCATGTCACGTTCACATCCATGCACAGTGGCCCTCATTTATCAATTTTGCGTGGAAACTGGTGCAGATTCTGGCGCAAATACCTCCCTACGCCAGGTGTCGCGTGGTATTTATCAAACAGTCGTATCTCGCCAATCTCAGCGTACGCCAAGCCATTATTGATAAATGCGGCGGCTGAACGATCGTACCACGCCCCTATATTTTCTCAGTTTAGAGGCCTCGCCCAGAGGTTTTACGACATGGATATGCGAATTACGGCACAGAAGAGGAATTTATCTGAAGTAGAAATTGACAGAATAACAGCGAAAGTAGAAAAAAAGAGTTTCATTTCGGAGCATTACAAGCGGCATCAAAGAACAACAGAAGGCAGCAGTTAGGAAGGAAATAACTGCTGCAGTCAACAGCGTTGGTGTTGACAAAACGATCTCCAGCTGAGAATTTTGCATTTTATGTTTACATCAGTAGGCTACTATCGCTCAAATGCTATAAAACAGCATATACAATTATGTCGCCATTTCTTTACATAGATGAAGAAAAAGTGGTCTGACTCAAACATCGCGTGTTGCTGTTCTGAAATGCAACCAACTGAGGTTGCGGGCATAATATAGCCTAAGTGGTAGAGGAGAAACAGACGCACCAACTGTCCGGTAATGGTCCCCATGAAATAAATACAGGTCTGCAGAGATTTGAATGATTAGAATGTATTGGCCCTTTTAGATAGCACTACTCAAAAGGGTTGTAAAAACTAAAAATAACACATTTTGCGTTTTACTGCATGACAGCAGGAGTGGTCAGCCCGGCCGTCAGCTGCACAAGCCGACCCGGCAACGATCAGCTGTGAGAGCGCCCACAGTCCTGCTCCACCAGCAGGTCGGAAAAACGTGCCGGTTAACGGTGGAAATAAATCGCTCGCTTAAGAGATCAATAACACATTAAAAGAGGAACTAACATCTAAAAAGTGCGTCAAATAAATAAAATGTTAAGCTGAATGTTGTGCCGTGTATTTTTTTATCATAAAGAGCAGTGTAGGCCTACTACATATTTAATACTGTGGCTAACATTTTGAATGAATGCAGCCCCCGTGCCTCAGTGTCCCCCAAGCAGCTCCAGACGGAGATAACTGCCCTTACGCAGTCCCATGCAGCGCTCCTAAGTGGCCGGTGTGCGCACTATTGAATTAGTGCTCCTACTCAGTTGCGCACCATAAGCTGCACAATTTTAAGTGATTAATATCTTTATTTCGGTCTGAGCAAACACTGCATTTGTATTACCTTCTTATAATTGTCCAACAAAGTCATCGGCTCCCCGGCACAGCCTGCACTGCGAGTCCATGCTGTTTACAAAATTGCGTACACGAGCTGAGAGCTGGCGTGGGATTTGAGCGTATCCTACGCTCACGTCCATATTGATAAATGCCAAGATTTGCGTGGAAATGTACGTACACCCATTTTTCTGGTCTACGCAAGATTGATAAATGAGGGCCAGTGTGTATTGAGTTTATTTAAAAACAATTGGAAATGGGGCTGCCTCAGTTGCCCATGCACTGTGTATAGTCTATAGCCTTCAGCCTCGTCTGTGGAAAAAAAGATAGCTGGACAAGAGTTCTTATGCTTCGTTCCTCTCACTGCATTTAAATGCATTCATTATATTACAGAGAAATATGTTCCGTAAAAGAAAAAGAGCTCCAAGCCCATCCCAGAGGACCCTGCATAATATTTTATTTTATATTAATATTTTTATGGAAAATCCATGTGTCCTTCTTCAATAGCTTCCAATTCATCTGACCCAGTGTCTCCAAATTATTTGTTCACACAAAATTCCTCAGATTTAGCCTCTTAATTTTCCTCTCAAAGTGCACCAGATTCATGCATTTCACTCTAAAAAGGTTAAAAAAATCTCGAAATTAAACGTTCGCTCACATTCTGTGCATCTCCTTGGGGCTAAGCCCCCCCTGTCCTTAAAACCTAGTGACGCCCCTGATGCAAGCCAATAGTCAGCGGTGACACTTAGCCTAGTAGATAGCTCTTCCGGTACAATTTGATGCATAAAACCTTACTGTAACCGAAAATGAATGCCACTAACGTTCATAAAACGGTTGGTGTAAGCTTGGGGTTACAAGTATTGTAAATGACAAGCTTTCTGTCCTCTTATTTCACCGCATTGAACTCGTGAAAACAGAAGACATGCTGATAGTGAAGAGGCTTCGTGAGCGGCTACCTTCCTGTTAGGCGTACTTCAAAATAAAAGTCAACTCACGTGTGTCCAGTGAAATGCTATTAATGTTTAGCCAGTGAAATGCTTTTACTGTGAAGCCGTAGCCTTAGTGCTCCTTTTGTTGAACAGTAGCCTAACTTAACCGCTGCGCGCTGATAGTGTTTTTTAATGTAGAGAGAGCCGTGTACTTGGCATATAGAAGTGACACACGTTTATTTTGCTAGAAAAACCGGCAGAGCACAAATCTTTCCCCAGCCAAAGTGGCGGGTGGGTGGTCTCAATAACTTACTGCGGTAATCGCTTGGACTAAATTGGCGAGTGTTAGCCTATATTTTATTCTCGCTTGTGGGTATTTTGACAGCAAATGTTATAGACTACTCATGTGTGAGGTTGGAGCCGTGACGTCAGCGTTACCAGGGAAAATGGTTTCGGTGTTTACAAGAAACCAAAACCGTTGTGTTTTCCAAAAAATCCTCCCTGGGAGGTGATCTCAAAAACTTGCGGTTTCATGCGTGCGTTTGCTGTTTTCATGTAAATGATATAGTGCATCCACGGGAATTTTCCCGCGTTTGCACCGTTTCGTGTTGTCGTGTAAAGTGCCCCTTAATACGATAGCTATATTCACACTATAATGTTAACAAATACACAGCATAGTCGTATGCCTCGCAGTATTTATAGCATTAGCTAGATACCAATCACTGTCCCATTTGTAATTCTGTGGTGAAGACCGTTATGTATCAATGCCCAACATAGAGAAATAAATGCATCCAACCGAACTAAGTTTTAAGGGTCTTTTTACCATTTCAAATTGATACAGGTTTCACTGCCAAGACAACAGTGGCTTATCAGACAAGGTGTTATTGTTGGCCCACAAGTAACAAAATATGAAAGTGCTGAATTACCACCGATACTAAATGTGTGGCAATTTAGAAAGTCTCTCTGTTCCAGAGGTATTCCACCAGAAACCACTAACAAGTAGAACAGTTAAATGTCCTGCTCATACTGTCTGGACCAACCCATCTCCTTATAAAATGAAGCGTTATTTTCATGTTATAAGGATATAAATAATCTAGATCAAGATAAATAGTCTAGAGATATGACAAAGGAAGTTTCTCTTGGTCCAGACTAACAGAGGAGCAAACAGTCTGGACCTTATATGTTCCTTTCTTTGAATGAAGCAATACCGTTCAGTCTGCTGACATGTAAGGGCCCCTTTCCCCCCCACCCCCCATTACCGTCCCTCTGTACATCTGCAGAGCTGGGGGGTAAAATGCAAAGCCATGGGGCTGAATGGGGTTCTCTATTGTGGTCTGCTGTTCCTCTTTATGGGCGAACCATCAATCTGGGGGCTGATATCAAAGGCCCACGGAAATTAGAGCAGACTGGTACAACCATAAAGCACTAAAGCTTAGCGGGGCGCATCCACTATGCCACTAATTAGGCAGAGGCCAACAAAATAACCTGTCACTGTGCTACTGTATTGCAGGCATTTCCCACACACACCTGCATTTCAGCACGTGCGTGCGTGTGGAGTGGGAGATGGTGGTGGGAGGGTGGGGCAGAGACTAGTGAGAGAACAAGAGAAAAGATGGCTCAAGTGTGATGATAAAAACCAAGGGCACCACAAATACAAAAAAATACATTTTCCTCTCCAGCATTAAATTGGTTTTACTCTAAAAAGCCTTTATCTCAGTTCCTGCCTCAGGGCACATATTCAGGTGAATGACTCAAGTTCTCACACACATCTCTGTGTATCTACACGGCCTTGCTCTGCAGTGTGTGTGTGTGTGTGTGGGGGGAGGGGGGGGGGGACACAGTTTATAGATAACCTTTGCTTTCCTCATTTGCCAATGAGACACAGGAAGCAAGTTAGTGATTCACCATGGTACACTTTTAGTACATGTCTTAAACCATGTATTCAGTTGTAACCAATGAATTATCCCAATCTGTGTTTTAAAAAAAATCTGTAAATAAATATATATGATCTGTATATATATAGCCCAATCCTACTATATTGAAATAGCAACAGATGACGTTGCAATGTCACTGTTTGCTACAAATGCAGTGCACTCTTAAACATGTAGCCAGACTAAAAAAACTTAAAACACCAATAAATTACAGGTGTCAAATTTTCCGACATAATAAATATATACTCAAAATGATCAAAGTATACTATACACTTGTTCTACACAAAATACAAATCCACTATCGGGTGTATTTTTTCAGATCATGGCTTCAAAACTGCTCCATGAATAGAGTTACCTCAGAGAGCTGCCAAAAATCACAAATATATAAAAAAAACATGCTTATAGGAAAATTCCACCACATTTTCCCTCGTCAGCATGGACAGTCCACATTGGCAATGTTTATAAAAAAGGACCTTACAGCTACACTTAGCCTAATCTGAAGGGTAAGCGGACGGGTTTTGGTACAGAACCTTGCGGTGGCGTCAAGAAGCCTTGCAGGAGCCAGCGGGTACGGACATACAAGTAGCAGGAGCGGCTGGGTGTGGGATAAATAAATCAATTCCGCCCAGACCTCTAACTTAGCCTATAAACCCACACTTCTCAAAAGGGATACATATGGCCATTAACTGAAAGGGGATAATAATGAATCAGGGAAAAACTGGGCGTGTGAAATGCAGTAGGGATGGTAGGCTGATGTAAAAAATTCAAAATCGGTTTGATATTGGGCAAAATAGCAAGCCTTGTATACCAGATATTCACCACTTGGTGTCGCATGCCAACCGCACTTCTGACAGTAAACAAGCCTAACGCGCCCCACACACATCCTGCCTCTACTGCGCGTCTACCTCGCGTCTGCGTCTGACTTTTTGTCACAGACTGTGAAATCAACGTAGAGCGAGCACACATCCAACCTCAGACGCACTGCTGAGGCGCGTCGGAGGCACGTCTGCAGCGACGCTCCCCTTCACCTCAGGAGGCTCGCCTATTTTTTTTCTGAGAGCAGCGCGTCTCTCTCGCGTCTCTGTGCTTTAACTGATAGAGAAATACTCTGCTGACAGTCACACCAGCAGCATTCACTCTAGTTACACGTTTACCCGGTGTGTTTATTTCAAAATAAAACATCCCTCAGTCGTATACGCGAATAATCCCTTTATTTCACGATTTAATTGTGCAATCAAAATCCGAGGGATTTAAAACCTAATTTTCAATTAGTTCTGGCATTTCATTTTTGGATAAATGACACATATAGAGATCCAATATAGTGAAGAAATAAAAAAGATCATGATGAGCGCAACAGTTTTCCGTTGCTCTATCTGTGTCTACGGCCTTCTTCTTCCCCGACCACACCCCCCTCTCTCTCTCCCGTATAAATCAGTAAAGTGATTTTTGAAATACTCTGCTGAGAGTCATATTGACTTCATACTGGCAGCTTTCGCTGTAGTTTCACCATTTCCTGGTGTGTCCCCTTCAAAATAAAACTTCCAACAAGCGAAAATATGGCAAAAAAAAAAAAAAAAAATGGCAATGGGGCGCACGGATTACTGTCCAGACTCAATATAAATCATATGCATCATAGATGACATGAAAGAACTTCATTTTTAATGGGAATTATCTATGAAAACTCTATGTAGAAAGATAGGGCTTTTAGAAGCAGCGCTGCAGCAGCAGCTGCTGAGACGTTGCATGTGTGTCCGAGAAAAGTCCGAGAGAGGCAGCAGTAAGGTAACGCGACGCGCTCCAGAGGTAGACGCAGGATGTGTGTGGGGCGCGTAAGCCATGCATGATCGCTGTGTATCAGTGCAGTTTGTCTGCTTTTGAACTAAGAAGAACACGTGCCGTTTTCTAGTAGACAACATGTAATAACGTGTTAAATGTACAGCCACAAAGTGGCGCCTCTTATTGTTTCGTCAGTTGTGTTAAGGCCCGGACACACCGGCCCGATAATCGCCATCGTAGAGTCTGGAGGGGGCGGGGACACAAATCTGTTTGGTGTGTGCCGTGAAATCGGTCGTCAGGCTTCTTTCAGTTGGAGCAATTTGATTTGTGGAGGGCTAGCGAATCAGTGAAGCCCGGAAGTGAGGCGGTTAGCCATTGTTTTAATGTGTTTGTTTGTTTCGTTCAGCGAGTACTCGCATGCATCAACCCTTGTTGACTGCTCGACACCATGCTCGACACTCTCTGCTAAAAATTGTGCTCTTTATGGTCCATAAATATAAATACGTATTTATATCTATGTTTATGGTCTAGAGAGCCGTCCCATCATTTCCGGCTTCCGTATTTTTTCGGGCCACAATACAGATTAGCGCCGCCTGCTGTTATGCAGACATTACGTCCCGCGCAAGCGCAGAGCGTATGGAAAGTCAGCAGTCGGCTTGGTGTGTTCTTTGCACTTTTTTGGCCGCGACGGGAAGACTGGAGCTGCCGACAAACTCCATTTTCAGGTAGTCGGACTGGTGTGTCCTGGCCTTTAGAGGACGAAGAGCCTGCCGCTACTCACCCTCCGGTCAACCTCTGTGAGTGAGTCTTTTTTAGGGATGCACCGAACATTCAGCCACCAAAAATGTTCGGCCGAAAATGGCAAAATAAGTCATTTTTGGTTTCGGCCCGAAACAGTTTAAAGGCAGAACAAAATTACCGAACATTGACAAACTAAATGACAATAAGGAAATATTTATTTAAAAGAGCTGTGCGCTTGTAAACCAGGAAATGGAAGTAAAGAGAGACGTAACCATGTATGCGAGTCCACATCCCTTCGTGAGCGCGCAGCAGGAACAGTCTGTAAGGTGCGTGCATGAAAATGTCAGAGTCCAGTGTGGGAGCATTTTTTCTAACAGGATAAAACACTGCTTTAAGCAGCATTAAGTTAAAATGCTAGTCCAAGACTGATGTTAAATCACCTTAGAAACACAAAAGCCTTGCGCGAGCGAAGCAGCGATTCACCCGGTGAAACTCGGTGACGCTTGGTAACGGTGTCATTCACAGCGACACCTCGCCGCCGGTGAGAGCCGCAGCGCAAACAAGCTCTGGTTTTATGGCTAAAATGACAACCGGAGATATCCTTGTTGGGGGGGAAAGGCTCCTCCTACGATCTGATTGCATTTCTCGAGCCTGAATACACAGAGCCATGTCAGCAAACTGACAACTGGCGATTTAAGAATATGTCCAGTGAGCCACCTCCCCCCGTTAGTTTCAGTCTACAGCCGAAAAAGTTACAATCACCTCCTAAGCATGGACATTGTTTAAAGCCTCTCATTGTTATGATCATTAGGGCTTTGATGCAAATTCTGAAGTCTGATCATTACGGTGGGAGCTGTGGTGCTAGTCGATATTTTTGTAGATTCATCCTCGTATAAGTCAAGGTACAAATCAATGAGTGGTTCACAATTAAATTCATAGTAAAATGTTAATTTTACTCTTAGATTTGAAGGTTTTACTGTTTATTTATTTAGGGTTGCTTTTTACAATGTTTGATGAGAACATTTGGGAGTTCATGTATGCAATGTTGAAAGCATTGGCAAAATAAATAAATAACTGCAAAAGCCTCTTTCGGTATTCGGTTTCGGCCAACTGTTTAATTTTATTCGGTTTCGGCCAAGAATTTTCATTTTGGTGCATCCCTAGTCTTTTTGCTTTGTAATGAGTTGGTGCAGGACCATTACCAATGTTCATCCATGTATATTTAGTAGATATGCAATGGACACCTGGTGTTATTGTTATAATAAGGTTGCCGTAGTGTGTAGAAATCCCACTTGTTGCCTGACGACGCTTTAAGCTAACCGAAGCGAATGCTACCTACAACGATACAGTCTATGCCTACAATCAGCGCTAGTTATGTGCTGTGTGCAGCATCTGCGTAAGCCGGTACACCAGAGAGGTAAAACTGCAAACAAACCCGCAGCTCTCAGTACATTATAAATTGTTACTTCCTCATACCGACAGTAATAAGTGAAGTATTTTTTAGGTTGCGTCATGGGCGTAAAATTGCATATGGACGGTGTGTCCATACCATTATTCAAATGTGCTGAAATTGTCCACACCAATACGAGAACGATATGACAACGACAAGAAAGGGTTAATGCGTTGCCTCTTTATAGTCCCGCCTTATGTATTTTGTGATTGGCTTTGCCTCCTGTTGGTTGACGTGGGTTGTGTTTCGGTTAGCGGTGATTGGTTGCTTAATTTGAGAGCGGTAAAACAGCTTCTGCTGTCATTTCGGAATCAATCAGTTCAGCTGAATGCAGCTGAAGTTTGACGTCAACTGAGGAAGAATGTCGGGGAAAAAAGGAAAGGAGAAGACATTCTAAACTATTTTCACCAAACAACGGTAAGTTAAGTTAGTAATCAAACATCTCATTGTAACACTGACAATGACATACTGTATGTAGGCCTAGTCTAATCAAGCGTCGTTGGAAAAGAAGATCTGACAGGACATGTCTGTCTGGACCACCGGCCATGCAAAGCCCAACAACATAAATGATCTAACTACCATTAGTAACAACAAAACAATAGCCTACAATAGCAACAAATAATAATAAAAGTGCAGATGGTGGCATAATACTCAGGTCTTGAAAGAATAATAATATAATGTAAACAATTGATGTTTCAGCGGGGGGGCAGAGAAGGCGCAGTGTTCCGTCAGGCGGCACGACAAGCGGGCAGGGGCGGTCTTAACGATCTCGCGGGCGGTTTCAAGACCCTGTGTGGGGCCCCTCACGTTTTTTATTTTTTTATTTTTTTAAATAATAAATGATGCTTGTGCAAGCTCCCCGCGAAAATAAAAAAAAGATTGTGGAAACCAGTTGGTTCATAGACGGATTATGAGATAATTTGAGACTCTTTTTACCGTTTTAAAGTTAAATGCATCAACCTAGTGCACGTTGAGAGGAACATTTTAATCAAATCTTGAGCTGCAGAAGGAACATTATTTTTCTTAAACAGGCAGCACTCTTTACTCTGCAACTGTAAAAACAGTTCAGTAGATTGGTCTTGCAACAGATACAGGGTGGAAAGCTACTTTTCATGAACAGTATAGAATTTACACATAGCAAGCTTATTCCTGTTTGTGTGGGGGGACCTTAGAGGCCCCTCATGAAGCCCCTTAGCCAGAGCTAATTATGCTTTTGTTTTGCACTTGCTTTTCTATTTTTCACCTACTAGTTTAGGGGCCATGACGATTTCTTTCCTTATATTTAGGCTATTCCTTGTTGGACCCTGTTATTGACATGAGTGACTGAGCTCTTTGACATTACGACATTTAAAGTTACTATCAGTATTTCTGGCTTAGGGCCCCCCTGAGCCCTTGGGCCCCTGGGCATGGTTGCATGCAATTTTCTTCTCAAAGTGCACCAGATTGATGAATTTTACTTTAAAAAGGTTGCATTTTTTTCTTCCGGGAGAGTATTACCCCGGACCCCCTACAAAGTCCAGGGTCCCCACCTCAGTCTCCCTATTTAGCCTATACTGTAAAAAGCACTGTAAGTGTGTATTGTTATTATAGGTAATTACACCGGTCAGTCTGAACTGGTAGCCTAATAATGGCCGAGCCCTCCGCCCCAAACATCCAAGTGTCCCTTTTTTTCCTAAATCCAAGGTGGCAACCCTAAGTGTCTGTGAAACATAAGCAGCCAAGGGTGTATGAATATAATAAATTTTTTAGTGCAAAACGATTGATAGCCGCTCAACTCTTGACTAAACTGTACATAGATGATAAAACTGGTTTGGTTAATAAACTAGTGAGCGGTTGGATGCTGGGTCTGGGACGAGGGCGTTTCGCCAAATTGTGTGACGTTTCGCCAAAATGTGTCCCCACCAATATGAACATCAAAGTTACGCCCTTGGGTTGCGTACTTATAGAAAATATATCCCAGATGTATTGTACCAAGTCGGAAGCGCGTATTATATTTGAACTGGTTAGTTCCAGAGGGATTAAAGACTTAACCATGGCCCTATTTTGTAGGTCCTATCATTATAAGAAAAGAGAAAAGAAAAAAAAACGGACAGTTGATGGAACCCCCTTACGTAGAACTGTGGTGATTAAAGGAAGTAGTTTGCTCTCTCATTTCACAAGATAACGATTGCTCAATGGGCTATATGTCCATGGGGTGTGAAGTAGCAACATTTACCATTAGGTTTGGAAAACTTTCTCCACCCCTCTTTTGCTACTTGAGCTCAAGTGCAGCAGTCCTCTGGCTTGGCATGCAACTGCAGTATGGGTCACCCCAAAGCCTGTTCAGCTGCCAGGGCCCTTTGTGTACAAAGATGTTAATTGGTCCTAATCCGCCACTAGGCGCTGTTTTGGTAGCCTGACCTCGCACCCTGAAGGACACCTTGGTGTGAAATACTAAAGAGCCCATTCAAGTGCCAGAGAAAAGAGGCACAGAGCATTCCAACACAATTCAATTTCCCAGCTAAAAGAGAGGGGGGGGGGGCTAATGGGGAGGAAAGGGGTTCTGAGCTGGGGCCGCATCATCATTCTGACAACAAGTGAGCGTACAAAGCAGGGGCTGCTGTGATGTGCTGCCTCACAATCATGTTTTAGCCTCTACTTCAAGGGATTCCCACAGTCCCACTGGACATGGGAATGCTAATTGCGTCAAACCTACATACATACATACATACAAGCAGCCTACAAGCCAACCAACCAAACCCCAGCCCTCCACACCCACTCAAAACACACAGTAAAAAAACACAAGAGTCCATGAAACGATGTGATACATTTGCTTTTAATCCGCAGACTTCTTATACGGTCATGCCCGAAATTATTCATACCCCTGGCAAATGTTGCCTTAAAGTTCAACCAGCAAGTTTTTTCTTGATTGGAAATGACACAGGCTTCTCCCAGAAGATAATAATAAGAGGCATCATATCTATGCTGATAGATATGATGCCTCTTATTCTGTTCTGTCATCCTAAAAAAACATATCCCCAAACAATGCTATCTTATCGGCGGTGGCCTTTTTTGCAAAGTGTCTTTACAAAGTCTGCAAAAAAACATAATATTTGTTGGTAATTTGGCGTCTGCGATTAGAAACTGAAAATACACTCTCTCAAGGTCCTTCTATTCCTATTAGTTCATTTTGTGTACAAAAGGTCAGGCTGAAAATTCATTTAAAGAAAATAAATAGTTCAACTTTTAAAAAATGTTAGCGATGTGACTGGACAGAACCCAAGTCAATCCAGTGATTGTTTGTTTCGCTGCCACCCAACTGATGATGCTCTGGTCATGTACTAAAGTTAAGAATGGTCTGGTACACAGAGATCTTCTGCAGTGTATTCATAACAGCCGCGCCAGGAAGAAAAAGGGGATCAGTATCATTTGAAAATATCACAAAGTTTTGTGAAATGTTCCCATCTTTTGACCGTCATAGGGCCATCGAATAAATAACCAGCCTGATCTCACGAGCTACCCCATTTCTTTTTAAAATTCTGTGGGGAGACACTAGTCAAAAAACGGCCAGGCCAATCAGGTCCCACATTCTGAGCTGACGTCTGTCCCTTAGTGGAAGGCAGCTTCTGATTTGTTCATGTAGTCATCAATCTAGCCTCAACGGACTCGAACCAGTAGCAAATCATGGCGTTTCCCCCCCGCTGGCAGGTATTCTAATAAGGGAACAGTGCTGTCAACACAGATAGGCAGCTTGTAAACACAACAGCCTTATTTCAAAGCTGGTGGAGTGTTTTAGTTACAAGCAACGGCTCTGACAGAGCAACAGTTAACAGCCATTACCTGTGGTTGAGGCACATTTTGGCACACCATGTAACCTCTCCAATGCTTATTTTTATTATTATTATTATTATTATTATTGCTCATTATGACCAGGGATGACAAACAATGTAGGCTTAAATCACGATTTACACACACACACACACATTATGCCCTGAATGCAGTGGTAGGCCTTTAAGGTCTTGGTATGCTAAAACTACTTTGTAAACGGGATACAGAAAGTAGATGTGAATCTTGCCTATTTATGTCCACACAAAAAGCATGAAACACTTAGAGACTCTTCCCAACACTGGATTCAATCATCACTATGACTTGACTTTAACAGTGGCATAGGGAATTTCTCATATAACACACTGCATACCTACTTCTTTAGAAGAATGGCAGGAACTCAACCATCAGAAAAAAAAAGTGTTCATGTGATTTTGGGCTTTCTGTTAATTTGACAGAAATGGTTTCAAATCATTATCCTACATGTTAGTGTTCTGTCATGAAAAGAATGGCAAACGCCCACATGAGTTTCCTTTTTTTTTCTTTTCATTCTGACAAGCTAGCTGCTTAAGCTTATTAGAATGCAGATTATGGAACTGTTCGTGAATAACATTGATTTTATAGAAATGACTTTCATAGTGACAGATGAGACATTTGTTTATCGTGACTACATTATTACCATTAATTAAATCTCGACAAAGAAAGTATAGTGCCTTGCTTCCTTGTCTTTTCATAGCATTAGATGACAGAATGCACTACTAAAACAAAGAGAAGCCGGCGTGGGCTAATAGCTTTTGTCGCATTTGTCATGAGAGAGACAAAGGGTTCTTCAAAAGAAAAAGACTTGGTCTGATGAGAAAATGTGGATTTGTTTGTTTTCCTGCTCTGTCTCCTCATAAGATGCATCTCTTGGCTCTGTTAACTTCAGTCAATAAGGTAAAAGGAACACCATCTGTACATTCTGATCTTATAGACAGTTTGAAGCCTTTACTAAGCCTATGCACTATAAGCGGGCGGGCAGGGCTTAACATATAAGGAACCCCCTTTTACACTTTTATTACACTTAATTCCATGCACAGGTTTCCATTTTTGACCTAGGTGTATCTAGGCTAGACCAACCTTGCCTGTTTTTGCAACTTCAGTGTTGAAGATCTAAATGTTATGAACTTCAGAAATCCCTGCTGCTGCCTTACCTTCAAAGCTTAGTGCGACCAACTCCAGCGGAGCCAAAGACACTGGCTATACTGTCAACTGTGAAATAATCCTGAAACCACAGTCTGAAGCTATAGCTTCTCATCCCCTTGATGAGCACCATAGGGCTGTCCCCGAGTCGGAATTTTCTCAGTCGAATCGGATCTGCCTGTTCAAACCAGAGATTCGACTATTCGTGATACTATTTGTCAATCAGAAAAGTGCATTGGAGTGAGATATTTGACCGTCAATCCGAAAACATTTGAAAAAAAGACTTTAAGACCACCGAAAACAGAGCTTAAAATAAATAACCTCCAGGTTGGATATATTTAAAAAAATCAGCTTACGAGTGAACCGGTGAGTTGGAGCCATGGACCTATAAAAAAATGGACAGCGAAATTTACCCAATATAAAATTATACACAGGTACTACTTTACACCACTAAGACTATATAGAATGGGAGTAATGAATAACAATTTATGTTGGAAATGTCAGAAAGAAGCAGGTACTTTATTACACTGTATTTGGCAATGCCCATGTATTCAGCCTTTTTGGAGATTTGTTTTGGAGTACTTAGGAAAATGGGCTGCAAGAAAACTACCAGTATCTCCTAGACTTTGCCTGTTAGGTGACAGAAGTCAACTACATAACATGTCAAGTAAAGATTTTTCTGTTATCATGGTCGGCATTACAATGGCTGCAAGGACGATTCTTAAACATTGGAAAACAGTCACAACTCCAGGATTTAAAGAATGGGCTAACGCCATGATAAAAACAGCCTCATATGAACATATGCTTAATAAGCTGAATACTATAAACAAGGATAAAGCACTAGCATGGGAGAGTTTCTGGACTTATATCACACTGACCGATAAACCTGTAACGTGAACAAAGTTGATGGAAGGTAATGATGCTCCTGAATGTTGTATGGATAACCATTCTAGTCACTCCAATATGAATGTGCCCCTAGTGCTGCTCTTGTTATCTCCTGATTCTACAGATACAAATATTTATTTGTATTTCTATTCTTTATAATGGCAAAGACTTTAATTGTACTGTAATAACAAATGTCTCTGAATGTGTAACCTTGTACTGTCATGCACCAAAGCGAAAATTTAAATAAAAAAACTTGAATTACAAAAAAAAAAAAAAAAATGGACAGCGGACTGAAAACCGTTGGAAACGTGAAGCCATTCATTCCTATGAAAGCTGCTCATTGGCGCAGGGCGACCATTCAGGAAGTGACTTTGGTGCCGACACACCCCTAAAGCATGACACGCAGTGACGTTACTCATTCTCCAGCAGTGTAACGTTATAATATGTCCGTGCATTAAGCTAAGCGGGACGAGCACAGTTGCATTGTTTATCGACCATGGAAGTATAAGTTACTAATCCCCGATGATTCTCTATCTGTAATATTTAAATTACACCCCGTCGTCGTAAAGTAATATAGTGATAAACAAAGATTCCTCCCGCCATCGGAGGCCGGGCCAGCCGAAGCAACAGTTGTTTCACAACGACTCCGTTTAGCGGCTACACGCCTAACGGCTAAAACTGAAAATAAAACGGCTATAAAACGCTTTCAGTGACGTTCTGAAAAGCGAAAACTTCCATCCTATTAGTACATGGTCTAAAGAAAAGTAAAAATTTGGCGGAGATACATTCTTGTTTGACGAAATTGTATTGGGAATGAATGGGGCTGGGCTCCATAGATCTCCATTTTGTTTTACGGACCCGTCCCAGACAGTCTAATGCGTGTAATACCAGGCGTGGCCACCTGTCCATGCTGGCTGCTCGGAGAAGGCAGCGTCCTGGGGGCCTGGTTGGAGCGCACCTGAAGCGTGAGGGTGCCCGAGTCTCGGCGAGCCCGTGGGAGAGAAACAACACAGAGCCGGTGAAGGCTGCAGATAATGGTGAATCGCGCAAGTAAAAAAGACGAGATGCTCGCGGGCTTGATTGTTTCCAAGGCGACCTATCTTTATTACAGCACATAGCAGAGCAGAATCAATAGGCATATATGGTGCGCAATTTGCACAGCGCAAACGTATATATCTGCTTTGGTTTTTTCTTTTGCCATTTCCTCTTTAGTTTTCACCACTCTTCTTCTATGGCGTCTGACCTGACGTGACACATTAACGCCACCTATTGCTCTGGCATGAAAACGTCAGTGTTTTGCTCTTATTTTTCTTTTCTTATAATGTACACTGACTGAGAAAAAAAAAAAAAAGACGATGGTTCGACTTGAAGAATCTGCGTCGACTGCGGGGGTTCCCGACTGATGATTCGAATCATCGACTTTCAGGGGGCAGCCCTAGAGCACCACCTAACATGGTTTGAACACTTGACTGTGGAGAACAGTCTTTTGTGTCTGTGTACATTCCTATTGTAAATGCAGTACATAAGAAGCTTCTTAACAGTTACTTGAGAGTATTTTTTGCTCCAAGTTGCGGCCTCGTCATCAGAACAGACCATGGCTGTTTAGTAATGCGTTTGATAAGGAATAAAAGGCAAGCCATTCTGCTACAACAAAATGGGAGAATTTCAGAAGGAAAAGGAAGATGTTTTCATCAAATTGCATGGTCGTATGCTTAGCTCTCAGAAGGGCTGAGCTCCATTAAGTCATTTCCTTCTAGTTTGCTAAGAAGCTTTTAGTCCCTGCTTGCTTCTCTGAAGGGAGCCATACTGGCTTCATGGCTCGGCCATATTTAACAGTATTATCACAGTCATGATAAAGGCTCAACATCAGGCACAAAGTGCAAAGTGCCAGAAAACACAAGCATTGTGAAGATCCCTGTGTTAATCAAACAATGGAATCAGTATAAAGCCCAATGAATAATACAGCATGAACTAAACTAATCACAGCAGCAACCAGGGTAGATTAGGCTAGTTCAATTATGCTTTTGAATTCACAAGGAAAAACAATGGATCAATTATTTGCACCTTTTCTTCACAGAATACTGATGAAGCATTCCCAAAGCAGGACATTCATCTAAAACACTGATATCATCAAAACCTGTGATTTATTCAACCAACCAAAAAAAGACTTAAACTTTCATGTAATAGCAGTTTTGTTTAAAGGGAATTCAAGTAATTTATCCTAGGCAATGTTTAGTTGAAACACTCTCCGATAATAAGAGATTGTTCAATTTATTTCTGAAAATTACATCTGTCTTTAGTTGGGGTAGGTGACCAATATCTGAATTTAAAAGAATACGATGTCAGTAAAGCGAGGAAACGTAAAAATAAAATAAAATAACTTGATGCTGTGTGCGGCGCGCTGTTCCGTGACGCAGAATTGGCGTGTTTTAAGCAGCTTACTACATGGGTTAGCTCTGGTGAGCTAGCTGGCTAACACTGACATCTTGAGCATCTATTCAGGGCTTAACCCCCATGTTGTTATTGGTGGAGACAGCCAGCAAGGCTGGTTTTATGTTAACTTATGTCAAAATTGAAAATATTATTTGTGTTGAAGCTTGAGTGAAATTATTACCAGACATTTGCACACTAGTTTATTTTTACAGCTTTTTTAAATGGAGATGAAAAATTCATCAAAGTCTTTCGTATTTTTGATATTCTATCAATTGGAACATTAAGCCTACACATTTGGTTGATGCTGTTATTTTTATTTTGCACTGACTGACTAAAGCCAGACTTGTGTGGTATTTTGCACCAGTTTCTCTTTTGTATGGAAATTTAAATTCTAAGTAAAAAATGAAAATAATCTAATGTGATTAAAGTACAGAACAGTTATTTTAATCCATTGAATTCAAAGGAAACGTACTGTACCGTGATATAAAATGACCTATACCATGCTATAAGATTTGGTCCATACCACCCAGCCCTAAGGCTTAGTGGGATTTTTTTTTAGGGATGCACTAAAGGTTAAAAGTTGAGCTTTCAGAGCAACATAAACCATTCCAACAGCCCGTAATCCCTTAAAGAGCATAACTACTAAGTAAGATATTTTCTTAATTTATTTCAGGTGAATTTGATTATTTAAAATAGAAAATAAATAAATGGAGGCATGGATGACAGTTGATCCCATTGATTAGTAAAATGACTATTGTCAATCTTATTTTAATAATAATAATAATAATGTATGGACCATATACAATAAAAACTGTTATAGAAAATGCATGAGATTATTTAAATCAGTTTTGTTAAATAAATCAACACATGTTGAAACCAGGATTGTTCAGACTATATTCGTACCATCAAAATCTATCCTTACATCCACACCTCAGACACATGCATCATGTCTATTGGACTGAAAAGGCCCTTTTTAAGAGACAAATCACGGTGCCAATATGCATTATAAAATATTCTTAATAAATATTGTAATCAGCATGGATAGCCCTTTAAAGCAACGCTAATTGAACATCATGAGACGTAGGCCTACTAAAATAACACAGTCCATCTGCAAAAGCGGTTGGTCAATGTCAGTATTATATTTGATTATTGTCGTTAGTATTCTATCAGGGAGCTTTCCTAAGCTTCGTCAACAACAGTAGCTACTGGAGAAGACACAATTAGGCTAGAAAGTGCATCGTCTCCACTGCAGGCAGCACCCATCATGTGATCGTGTCACATGATGATCATCCCATCTGTCACCCGTCTGTTTCAACACGCTCAAACTACCAACATTTCGAAGCAGACCCATTCTTACAGCAACTTTACTGTGTTTAAGGACGTACTAAGGCAGTAGAGCTTACAATTAATGTTCCAATCCTAATTTTAACACATTTTTAAAAAAAACACACTTGCACGGTGTCTCATTCATTCGTGTGGCTAAGTCAGCTGACTGCCCTGTTGGTTAATCCACTGCGCTAGTGATATTCAGCTGCGTCGTGACTGTCGTGACGTTGAGCTTGTGCGCACTCATCAAAACAGTGACAGAGCATACTTTGGTATATATATTATCCATGTGTGCTATGCTTAATAAAAACAATGAATATAACAAAATGTGCGTGTGAAACTCTAGAAGAACCACTGTTAGCTATGGCTACAGCTAGCATGCAAAACTGGCTGGTTTGCTATTTGACAAGAACACATTAGTGCAGCTAGCTTCATAAATACAGCATGTAAAGCAAAGGTGGATTGAAGTTAAAATACAGACATGTAACCGAAACCAGCATTTAATTGGCGGTGTGAAGCGGTTACTTAGTCTTTTTTTTATTGTAGTTGCTTGATAGCTTGTTAGGTAGCCAACATTACCACCCCCTAGAGCTGCGTTCCCGTTACCTGGGAATATCAACTGTGGTATATAAAGCCGTGGCTGAAGATGTCCGCTTGAACATCATCGCCAAAGTATACATTTAGCATCTCTTTACAAAGCAGCAGCGTCACTTGAACATCATCGCCAAAGTATACATTTAGCATCTCTTTACAAAGCAGCAGCGTCACTTTCCTCGCTGTCCGCTTGACATTGAATGCAGCACAACAACCTCTTTAGCCACTAGCTACAGCTGAAGCTAACACCATCAAACCGCTAACATGACATACTTAGCCTGGGCTGAGAGATGTAATTTCTGGTCACTGCCTGGGTGTGTGTCCTTGCAGCTGCTGCCATGCCGTTGACGTCCATCGGCCTGTTTGCCACCAGTGTTGCCATCGTCGGATGAAGAAGAAAAAGCAGCGAAAGCTATCGTTGGTCGGTGTTCCTTGCGGTGTAACAGAAATGACAGCAGAGCGCAGGTCATATGACACTGAGGAACCGGAAGAGGGGATGAGCCGACCATACCAATACGTCCATGGCGCATACGCACAAATAGGGGTAAATAGGGCTTTGTATTAGGTTACCTTTTAATCGTATAATGTTTTTTAGAAATTTTGATAATATAGCAACATTAATAATAATAAAAGCACTAGGCTATATGTAGTTTAGGCCACCTGTAATATAGAAAGATATAAGCTGTTCATTAACATGCAGTTATAGCCTTTTTGACATCATATGGTGAGATTTCAAAATGCAATCAAATAGGGGTATAGCGGCAATGAATCACTCCTCCGAAGCAGCATACCACGGGTTCACATCTGTCTCGTGATCATTCTCTGCATGGGATTTCCCAATCCAAAGCTGTCTAATAAAGCATAAAAATGCCCAAAAAATGCCCTTAAAAAAATGCAATGAAAGAACCCCCTCCCCCCCCAATTAAAAAATCAGACTGTTCGCCACTTAACAGCAGGCTACAATTTGTGTTGGTTAGATATGCAATTGCATTCATTAAACACAAAGTCACAATTCATAGGACCTCACAAAGTTAAGAAGTGAATGTGCTTAACTGAATTATCCAAAACGTACTAAATAAATTCTCCTCCATCTATTGTGATGCTTTCCTGTGCATTCTGGCACCTTATCCACATTTAAAAGGTATAATTTAAAAAACACACTTGCTCATTCATCAGTGTGGCCAACATCCGAGTCAGCTGACTGCCCTGTTTGTTAATCCACTGGCTAGTGATATTCAGCGCTGCGTCATTGAAGTTGATGCAGCTACCGCAGCACCCCTTCTGCCCAGCCATGCCCTTCTTGGATTTAGAAGAAAAAAGTAAGTCAAGAGGAACAGTGTCACATATTAATGTCAGGAGTGGACCACAGTGTATGCATGTGTTCATGTATGAGCATCCGTACCTTGCTGAAGGTCACCTCTTCCAACTGTGCGAGGGCCAAATAAGTGTACTCACACTAGTCAAACAAACTAGACTTTGGTCGTCAATCGTGCTTGGGCGCGGTACGAATGCCTAGTGTGAGTAGGACGTAAGGTCCCTCGATGGAATATACGTAGCCAACAATACTGATGTTCACTTTAAGAAAAACAGCTCGTGGTAGCTTGCTTTCTGTCAATATTTAGTGGTCTCTTTATCTTCCATGTAACCTGAATGCTGCAGTGATTGAATTGTTGCTTTGAGTCTTACTTACTTAGATAAGTTTTTGCCTTTAAAGATTATTCAGGTTTATTAGGAAACCAATTAGGTACAACTTTGTCCAAGGCCCTAGGGCCAAACCATTTGGGTTGCATATGTGACTAAAATCAAGCACATAAGACAGTGAGACATAAAGTAGTCACACTGGTGCACCTGATATTAAGCATAAAAAATGAAAGATGTAGCTTATAGAAAATAATTTCTGACAAAAACCGATTGTGCCCCTTTGAACAAATTTTACAAAATACTTTCTGTATATTATTTTGTCTTTTGTGATGTCAAGCAGGATTTTCTATCTATCTATCTATCTATCTATCTATCTATCTATCTATCTATCTATCTATCTATCTATCTATCTATCTATCTATCTATCTATCTATCTATCTATCTATCTATCTATCTATCTATCTATAAAGCAAGAAACGTCTGTCTGTCTGTGGCTCGCGTATCTCTCTGAATTTTAGTCAGATCGGCCTGAGCTTCCGGATATGGCTTGCGCACGGCACAAAGGTGTGCATCCTTGATTTTGAAGTTTTTCGGGCCAAATATGAAGAAGTTATCATATTTATATCATGCTGGCGGCGAATACGTGCATACACTGAGCACGGCGCATGAAGTAACCCCTGACTAAACCCTGCTGCTGCGACCAAAACTTGCATTGACGAACAGACACACACAACAGACACAGCCGGTTGTTACTTCCTCATTCAATGCACCCAACTTTCCAAACAAAACGTTTTTAAATCTTTCCACAGACATCAACAACTCCTCAAACCTGTCCGCTTTAGTGTTAAAGAACGCACGTTACGCTATTTTCACTGTTATACAGTTAATATATCAGTGATTCTTGAGAAGTGGGACAAAACAGGGTGCAATGTTGAAAAAATACAAACCCTATGTTTTAGGCAAATTAAATTACATGTATGTATCCAACATATACTAAGCTACTGAGCTAAGGTTTGACACAACTTCCCAGCTTTTGTCCTTTTTATCAAAATGGACTTTTTACCTTGCTTCTCCTTTTTAACATGGGCTTTTAGCTTGCCATTCCTTATTTTGTGTCAACTCCGTCAGACACTAAAAAACACAAATAAATGTTCCCTCATTTTATGCTAGACCCATGAGATCACAAATATTCACTAAAACTGATAGAGCCACACACAAAAAAAAATCAAAATGTATATGAATATACATGTTTTTGATATCTGACGGTGTTGACATATTTAACGTTTCTTAAACAGAACAAATAGAGTTTTACTAGTAGCAGTTTGGTTTTTCTGTTGATGATAGGTGCTAGTATGAACTACTTCAGGAAAATTAAATTATCTAAACATTTCATATAACTTCTTCAGTAATTGTAAGTCGGTGTTGACGTATCATGGTTGTGACTCAGGACATTCAAGATTTGTAATGTAAAATATTCTAAAACTACAACACTAATCAGAGCCTGTCTGACTCATAGATTGTAAATAATTCAGTGTTTGGGGGTCGTCTGACAAACTGTCTGCGGCCCCTATTCAAGCCACAGTACACTTTGAAGACATTAAAGCATGGTGGCACAGACATCATATTATGGGGATGTTTCTCATACTATGGTGTCGGATCTATTTATCGCATACCATGGATCATGGATCAGTTTGGATACATTAGAATACTTGAAGAGGTCATGTTGCCTTATGCTGAAGAGGAAATGCCCTTGAAATGGGTGTTCCAACAAGTCAACGACCCCAAACACACCAGTAAGCGAACAAGATCTTGGTTCCAGACCGACAAGATTAACGTTATGGAGTGGCCAGCCCAATCCCTGGACCTTAATCCAATAGAAAACCTATGTGGTGACATCAAAAATGCTGTTTTTGAGGCAAAACCAAGAAATGCAGAGGAATTGTAGACTGTAGTCCAATCGTCCTGGGCTGAAACACCTGTCCACAGGTGCCATAAATTGGTCGGCTCCCTGCAACACAGATGCTCAGAAACAGAGGTTATACAACTAAATATTAGTTCAGTGATTCATCATCATCATCATCATCATCATCTTCAACCGCTTATCCGAAATCGGGTCGCGGGGGCAGCAGCTTGAGCAGGGAACCCCAAACTTCTCTTTCCCGGGCCACATCAACCAGCTCTGACTGGGGGATCCCGAGGCGTTCCCAGGCCAGCGTGGAAATATAATCTCTCCACCTAGTCCTGGGTCTTCCCCGAGGCCTCCTCCCAGCTGGACGCTCCTGGAACACCTCCCTAGGGAGGCGCCCTGGGGGCATCCTTACCAGATGCCCGAACCACCTCAACTGGCTCCTTTCAACGCAAAGGAGTAGCGGCTCTGCCCCGACTTCCTCACGAATGACTGAGCTTCTCACCCTATCTCTAAGGGAGACGCCAGCCACCCTCCTGAGAAAGCCCATTTCGGCCGCTTGTACCCGCGATCTCGTTCTTTCGGTCATTACCCAGCCTTCATGACCATAGGTGAGGGTAGTAACAAAGATCGCCCGGTAGATCGAAAGCTTTGCCTTACGACTCAGCTCTCTTTTCGTCACAACAGTGCGGTAAAGCGAGTGCAAAACCGCCCCTGCTGCTCCGATTCTGCGGACAATCTCACGCTCCATTGTTCCCTCACTCGCAAACAAGACCCCAAGGTACTTGAACTCCTTCACTTGGGGTAAGGACTCATTCCCTACCTGTAGTAGACAATCCATCGGTTTCCTGCTGAGCACCATGGCCTCAGATTTAGAGGTGCTGATCCTCATCCCAACCGCTTCACACTCGGCTGCAAACCGATCCAATGAGAGCTGAAGGTCACAGGCCGATGATGCCATCAGAACCACATCATCCGCAAACAGCAGAGATGAGATCTTCAGACCACCAAACTGCAACCCCTCCCCACCACGACTACGCCTTGATATCCTGTCCATAAATATCACAAACAGGATTGGTGATAAAGCGCAGCCCTGGCGAAGGCCAACCCCCACCAGAAACGGGTCTGACTTACTACCGAGAACCCGTACACAGCTCTCGCTTTGAGCGTACAGAGATTGGATGGCCCTGAGAAGAGACACCCTCACCCCATAGTGAGGGTGTCATAGGAAAAGCTAAATCTTCATGCATTTTTCAGTTGATACAGTAAATGTTTGAGTTGTAAAGAAAAATGCAGACACTGCTATTTTTTTGAACAGTCTAATATTCCTTTTTCTTCACTTTCTGTAAAGATGAAGAAACATTTGACAAAAGTTTCTTCATATTTGGAGTTGGAATTGAATGTGCAATGTCCCCAATGCATTTGCGTGTATAGAAATAAAAGCTATTATTAGGATTTTGATCTTTACTCAATTTTTTAAACACACTGCTATTATTTTGAACACAACTGTATGTGACATGATTGGCCCAAATTGAGTTACAACGTCTCAACTGGACTCGCCACAAGCAGAAATCTATCAAGGCAGAAAAGTATAGTCATTGTTGATGCTCTGAGTAGTGACACTGAGAACATCCCGGGACGCCTAACCATCCTGCCACCCACACTGTATGGATCACCAAGATGCTACGCTAAAGAGTTCCAAGACGCCATGGCCTTGGTCAGAGTCAAAGGCAAACCAGACTTTTTCCTCACCTTCACTTGCAACCCCAACTGGCCTGAGATTAAAATATCCCTTTTTGAGGGTCAACAGACCAATCAAAGACCAGACATCATTGCCAGAGTATTCCACATGAAGGTGGAAGCTCTCCTCGCAGACCTCCTGAAGCATGATATCCTGGGACATGTGGATGCATTTGTGATAAATAAAAGGCCACCCTGAAATGTGCAGTTTTGTCTCACAGCAAAATGCCACAGATGCCACAAGCATTGAGGGAGCGTGCAATTGGCATGCTGACAGCAGGAATGTCAACCAGATCTGTTGCTCGTGCATTGAATGTTCATTTCTCCACCATAAGCCGTCTCCAGCAACTTCGCACAGCCATTGAAGAGGAGTGGACCAACATTCCACAGGCCACAATTGACAATCTGATAAACTCTATGCGAAGAAGATGTGTTGCACTGCATGAGGCAAATGGTGTTCACACCAGATACTGACTGGTTCTGAGTCCCCAGACCCCCAATAAAGCAAAAAAATGCACATTTCAGAGTGGCCTTTTATTGTGGACAGTCTAAGGCACACCTGTGCACTAATCATGATGTCAGATCAGCATCTTGATGTGGCACACCTGTGAGGTGGGATGGATTATCTCAGCAAAGCAGAAGTGCTCACTATCACACATTTAGACAGATTTGTGAACAATGTTTGAGAGAAATGGTACAATTGTGTATCTGGAATGAATTTTAGATCTTTAAGTCCATCTCATGAAAAATGGGAGCAAAAACAAAAGTGTTGCGTTTATATTTTTGTTGAGTATACATATGCTCATCACCATGGTGCCACGCGACAAACCCAGGACCCCCACTGATATTGATCGCGTTGTGTCTGCAGAGATTCCGGACAAGGACACAAATCCGCAACTACATCGCATTGTTACATCCCACATGACTCACGGCCCATGGTCAACGAAAAGTGTTCCCGGCCTGACCCCCAAGTGAGCTGACGAATCAGAGTCATCCTTCAGTGACCCATGACCCCCCTGCGACACCTGAATAGCCTCCGCTGTTCAGTCAGATGAGACAGACGTCTCACATAATAATCATAATAATCTTTATTTGTATAGCGCCCTTCATACATAAAATGCAGCTCAGAGTGCTTTACATGTACAAAATAAAGAAAATATAAAACCAAACACATTTATCACAGGCAATAAACCAAAGAGCAGAATATAACAATGAAATAAAAATAAATAAAAATGCAATAAAACATAAAAAAATTCATAAAATGCTAGTCAGACCTTACATTATTGAAAATGTGCAATGCATAAAACAAATATAAAAGATAAAAACCATTGAAATACGACAAAATAAATATATGGTGGAATTAATTAAAAGCAGCAGCATAAAGATGTGTTTTGAGCTGCTTCTTAAAACTAACAACAGACATTGCTGTTCTTATATGTAGGGGCAGTTTGTTCCAGACCCTTGGGGCATAGAAACTGAACGCTGCTTCACCGTTTCCCCTTAAGCTGTGGTATATTAAGCAGGCCGGCACCAGAGGACCTGAGAGGTCGAGTTGGGACATATTCAGACAAGCAGTCAGATAAATACAAGTGTGCTAAACCATTTAGTGCTATAAAAACAAGTAAAATAATTTTAAAATCAATCCTAAATGCTACAGGGAGCCAGTGAAGTGAAGCTAAAACTGGAGTAATGTGACTTCTTAACCTGGTTTTTGTTCAAACTCTGCTGAGCCAGCACAAGTATATGGAAAAACGCAATATGTTCACTTTGTTTGGCTCATTGGTTGTCTGTCTGTCCTCTTCCAGGTCTTCGTGGTGGAGACGAGACGGTGTGGATCAGGTCCTTCCTCTGGCAGCATCTGAAGTCCTCCTGCATCCACACTATTCATATTTCAGTATAATTATTTTTAGTATCTATTGTTCTATTCTGTACACATGACATCTATTTTTTGTCTGTCTGTCCGTCTTGGGAGAGGGATCCCTTCCTCTGTCACTCTCTGAGGTTCTTCAAATTGAACTTGTTAAAAGTTTTTTTTGTACATGTAAGGTGTCCTTGAGTGGCCGGAAAGGTGCCAATAAATAACATGTATTATTACTACTACAGGTGCCAAATCTAGCTTGAAATGGAAATAGTCATCTCCATAAAGCTTGTCAGCAGACAGAAGCATGAAGTGCTCTAAAATCTTCTGGTATTTGGAAGTCCAGGTCCCACAGTCTAGAGGAAGATTGGAGGGGCACAAAATCCAAGGTGCTTGAAGACCACTGTCAAGTTTCAACAGTCAGTGAGGATTTGGGGCACCATGTCATCTGCTGGTATTAGCCCACTGTGTTATCAAGTCCAAAGAACACAGCCATCTTTTGACAGGCTTTATGGTGATGCTGATTCACTTTTTCCAGCAAGATTTGGCAGCTGTCCACAGACAAAACCACTAAATGGTTGACTGACCATGGTATTACAGTGATTGATTGGCCAACTCTCCTGACCTGAACCCCATAGAGAAACTATGGGCTATTGTCAAGAGGAAGATGAGACACACCAGACCCAACAATACAGACGAGCTGAAGGCCACTATCAAAGCAACAGGCTGATAGCATCCATGCCACGCCGCATTGAGGCAGAAATTCATACAAAACGGTCCCAAACCAAGTACTGAGTACATCACAGTGCATCACTATACTTTTTAGAGGGCCGACATATCTGTATTCAAAATCCCTTTTTTATTGATTTCATGTAATATTCTAATTTTCTGATATTTAGAATTTAGGGTTTTCATAAGCTGTTAGCTATAATAATCAAAATGATAACAAATAAAGGCTTAAAATATCTCACTTTACATGTAATTAGTCTATATAATATATTAGTTTCACCTTTAAGTGGAATTACTGAATACATGAACTTTTGCACGATATTCGAAGTTTTCGAATTTCACCTGTATAGTGGAATCCAGCAAATTGGTAGCCCTGCAGATCTTTAAGTTGCCGTATCAATGTGCTAGAAGAGGATTGACTTGTTCCTGGATCGAATGTGTGGTACAAAAAAAGACGAGGCCAAATAAACAGATACTAAAAACAAGAGAGGGTAAAGCTTTTCTTTCCTCGTAAGACCTGTGACCATGTGATGGGACAAAATGTGTTGGTGGTCTGTTGCTATGACAGCCCACCGTAGTGTCCACGCACATACACACACACACACACACACACACACACACACACACACACACACACACACACACACACACACACACACAGCTCCCCCCAAACCCCTCACTTACAAAAACCTTCCCGACTTTCCTTCTAATTGGAGTTAGGGTGAAGGCAAAGAATAGGTGGGGGTGGAGAGGGGCAGAAGGCGTAAATTTGACCTTTTTTGTCACCCTCCGGGGAGATTCCCAAGACACTGTGGGGAGGATAGGTTTCTTTGGGTCTGTTCACAAAAGAGCCCCAGTTTTCCTGTGACTGTGATAGAATTAGAACTAATCTCAGAATTGAACACACATTTTTCTGAACATGTGTTCCCTTGTGGTAGTATCTTTGAAAATCACTGTGTGCAACAACGTCACTTTTTGCAAATGAAGAATAGGCCTCAGATAATTGGAAAGAGTGAAAAGCTCAGCACTTTTCATATTATGCTCAACTACAGTATTTTCATGACTGGCACCACAGATGCACACCACAATTCACCACGCCACACTGCTACACCCATGTTACAGGTCCATATCCTAAATACTGATGAGGACCAATGTTGTTCTTCATTTATTACTGTAAATTAAATTACTCTAGATTGTGTTTTTACAAGCTTTTTATGTGTGTTTGAAGAAAAACACTGTGGTCTTTTCATTGTCAAGGGGAGGTGTTGTGTTTTTAATTGTACCGGATAGTAAAGCAATCCCAACCTACCAGTCAGCCTGCCTGAGAGGCAAAACTGAGGGTTGAAAAAAAGTTCTTGAGTGTATCAATATTTTGGTCAACTCATCCGTCATCTGGATACAAACAGCTGGACAGAGCGATATCAGTGTGTAAATCAAACTGAAACTAAGTATCAGGGTAAAGAAACGTGTTTTAAGAAAGCGAAAAGGGCTGTTTCCATTTATATGGGAGTTATACCCTTGTCTGTGTCACATCTATTCTTTGCCAGTCACAAACTATGCTGTTTCAGAAAAATAAAAAATCTAGATAAAGTGAAATCAATAATCAATTAATACTATTTTTGTAAATTAAATGTGTTTAGGTTTTGAACTTGGTCAGAAAAAAAGACATTAAAAGATGCCAACCTTTAGCCTGGAAATCCAGACCTGCCGCTGGCAAAACAATTTGCTCAGCGTGCCGATCCATTGGAGTTCATTAACTATGTCTGAGAATTCTGACTTACCAATCAAATCGTTCTATCTGATATGGGCGGCCCAGAGCCCTACGTATGGGGCTCTGGGGCAGCTGTAACACCTACATTTGGAATTTGCTGGGATGAATAAAGTGATGACAACAGTGCTGGGCATGAAAACAACAAAGATGGCTGGGGATACTTTGTTTGAGTTTGAAACGGCCTAGGCATTTAACCATTTAGAAGACAGCACTCAAATGTTTCATTAGCAAGAAATAGGAATGTTGTTTTGCCAACCGCCAACGGCAAAAGTTTAATTTTCCAGTTAACACCGCTGTTCGCTAAACGAACGGGGCTTAATACGTCACCTTGTTCATTGCTCTGATTGGTTGTAGTGCTATCCAATTGCATGCAGTGGTATGCAATTAGATTGGATTGCACGCCTAAGTGAGGTGGGAAGGTCTGTTGATCGTGGCCAGACCCTATACCGTTATAGATGTGGTTCTGGATTCCCAGGCTAGCCAACCTTTTAATTGGGGCAGGCATTTTTCACAGTTTTTTTAAATCTAGCCGACGATTACGATTTATCAAAATAAATGGCAGATTAATTAATAGTAGGAACGGAAAGAATGAGTTTCAGTCTAAATGATATATTGTTAAAACCTTCCACACCTAACCCTGTTAGTATTACAAGTTTGCACAAAAGTTTCAACTAAAATCGTGTGAATCACATTAGCCAAAAACAGTGGGGGGGAAACATTCAGGAGCAGACACATCAGGCCGATGGATGAGGTATAACAGTCATGAAATTTATCACAACTTGATTCATAGCAACATGTATAAAGAAAAAACACACTTGTCTTTGTCTGGAGCCGTATACATATTGTCTATGCACATTTGTACCACGTTTCACAAATTTCAAAATATTTCACAATAACAGCACCAAAGAGCTTTTGATTGATCCCTCAACCCCCGCTAATACATTCATTCATTCATCATTTTCCAGATATACTAATAATCTATTAATTACAGAAGTGAATAATTTACAATAAAATTACAATTTTAAAGTACATTTCTCATTCTCAGTACTTCTATACTACAATAATTCCATCCAGTGTCCACAAAGGCATCACTGCCTACATCTTTTACGAAGGCTGTGGATTTAGAAAATTTCACACAGGAATGAAAGCTTATCATATCGACTCAAAGATTGAAAACTTTTTCTTCAAGACTTAGAAACTGTACACCAAGTCTCTGGGAACCCATAGTGGTATTCAAATCACAGACAAAACAAAGTCAGGTACTGCATCTTGAAGACGATAATGCCACAAAGTGAAGATTTAGGTTTTTAGAATTCTCATCAAACCATTGAGAAAAAACAACACTGAACAATTGAACCATCATACTGTATGACAACACCGTCTCTGGATTTCTTTTCCGTTTGATCTAAACTTAATACAAACAGCAGACATTTTGCAAGGCATCTGCAAAAAAATAAAAACAAGTATTCATGCGTCAGATGTATTGGGTTTGTGCCGACACTGGCCTTGCAGTAAACTTCAAACAGAGGCACTTTTAAATCCACAACTTCTATGTTGAGATATCTGCCTTGAGTGTCCCATCATATGCTGCTTTTTTATATATCTTTTCTTTTAGAGTTTCCGATTGGATCTCACAGTGTGTGCTCAGGGGGGGTATTCCATCAAAGTAGCTAACGAAAGCCTAGCTCACCTGAAGAAGCCTGGCTGATACTAGCCTCATCTCCCAATTGAGCTTCAAGTGGTTCCACTAACGCAGTTCAGCCTTTTCTAATCAAGGCTGACTCTAGACAGGCCTGCATAGCCTCGCATAGTGCACACACCCCGCCTACATAAGAAGCCATGAACAATTAAAAGATGATCAAAAGAGTATAGAGTGGATATGGGGACATCATACAGGTGCCCAGGTGGGAGTCAAACCCACACTGTGACATGCACTTGGCCTTAGTGACATGCTCTCTGCCCGGAGAGCCACCTTGGAGCTCAGTTTACCAACAGTATGGTATGATATTAGTCTAATTATTATATGTATGTTTAACATGTAGGTGAAGGACAACTTGTGACCTTAATTTAATTATTAATTTACTGATCAGAGACAAAGGTGTTTGTGGTATTTATTTTATGCACAGCACTTGGGGTTGCATTCGATGTGTAACTTGTTCTTTATAGCCTAAATAAGATGTACAGCTTAATTAAATTAGCAAACAACGTAGGCCTAACTTGTGAGAAATCATTTTTATAATCTTTGTTTTTTCAAAACGTGATGTGAGCTTGTTTGTTGTTTTTTAACTGTCGTTTGTGAGTCACTTTCTGACATTCTTTGAGAAACAGCTTAACTTAGTTTGACTGTTAGCCTGCCACAGAGCAGGCTAGTTAACGTACCATGGTTACAAGGCTAGGATTCATAGAAGCCACATTGATGGAACGCAACTCACACTAATAAGGCCTGATTAATAGAAATAAGATAGGCTTTTGCTTAATCCTGCTTGATGGAATACCCCCAGGTGACTTACCATTTGCTTTTTTTTCTACATATACCCACTGCAGTCAGACACAATCAAATAATTCAAACACAATTGAGAAAGAGACCATCACGTTACACTTTCTGTCACCAATCTGATCCTTTCTGCTATACTCTACACTACACACCACAGTTCTCTAGCAGCGACAGAGATGTGGTGGTATGAGTCATATCTTCTTGGCCTCTGTGTTATGTGAACGGGCACGTAATCCCACCATAGCTAGCAACATGCCCGTTTACAGAGCCTAGGCTGTGTATTAACACTGGATTTTAACCTGTCTGGTCTGTACACTGGAGTACAGACAGGTAGCGGATCGTGAGGAGATGTTCACTGATTTTGACAAAGTGATTTTGACAACAAGCATTCTACAGAATCACTGACTCCACCTTTAATCGACAGGACTAAACATTTGTTTAAAATCAACCTGAGAGATCCCTCATTAATCTCCTCAGTGTCCCTCTGAATATCTGTCCTCTCATTGTGCTAAATGTTTCCACTGCCACTGTGTCTTTGTTGGATGAGCTTGTGTAGATCTTTGTGTGCGTCCTTGTACAAGGAGCCAGATGTGCAACTGGAATGAACTGCTACGGAACATGACACAGACAGATAGAGAAAGAGAATGAGCCCAACCGAACAAAGACAGTAAACGCCAAGAAAACCAAACCAAAACGTCTCTGGATAAAAACATGTCTAATCTACGTAAACTCCAAAATATCATTCCAGAATCTTCTTGTCCATGGATTCTTTGCCATTGGTCCGTGAGTAAGGCTCAAAAGCAGAAGAGCTCAGGTAGCGGGCTGAGAGTTCCTGCAGGTTTCCGGCCAGCGATCCGGCCATGGCCAGGGGGTTAGAGGAGATGCGGCTGGCCAATAGGGACGGCATGGGGAAGCTGAAGAGACCGTGAGCTGCCGAGGAGCTCTGCAGAGCACCCACTGTCCCTGAGCTGGTGACTGCAGGCAGTGGAGGGCTGCCCCCCGCCCCCGGCCCGCTGCTACTGCTGGGGATGGCCATGGAGCCAGAGCGTAGGGCTGAGCCCAGTGCGCTCCCCCCACAGTGGGGCAGCAGGCCAGGCAGGCCCGGGGGAGGCAGCAGCCGGCCCTGCTCCAGCAGCCTGAGCACACTGCAGGTGGCTGCTGTCTCTGACACCACAGACCGCAGCTCACAGTCCTTCCCCTGGTCCTTCTTCTGCTTGGTGCGCCGGTTCTGGAACCACACCTTCACCTGGAGGGGCACACAAAGACAAAGAGCTGTCAGAGACCCATGCAGAATGCAATGTGTAATGTATACTTCATGTGTCATGCTGCCTGTATAGAACACAGGAACTTGAGGTGAGACACTGCAGGTGAATAGGGTACATTTGATCACTCACAGATATCATCATGAACTTTGCCAGTCGATGACTTGCATTAAACTGTTGTTTTGTATTATATATTTTTTTAGAAATGTTTGAATAAATATGCACATTTGGCAATATCTGACTAATTATATGTAAATGTGCATCTCTTTATAAGAAAAACAATCTAAATGTTGGAAACAGGAACGGTTAAAAGATTTAGTTAGAGACTTTTTTTTATTTTATAAATCCAAAAATACTACCTACAGGTAAAAAATGTATCATAAATCAGAAAGATGAACAACATATAAACATATTCTGCTGTAATATCCTTTAGAATAGCGCTAAGAAATATTATGGAAAGTTTAGTTCATGTAGGTGCTTTAGAAGTTAAGATTTTTGGTTCAGAGTATTGAAATAAGTATTGAGATAATGTCCGTTAAAAATGCGCCTAAATGTACATTTTGGACATTCGATTTATACCAGTATGAAAGAAGACATGTTATGATAAATAGACAGAAATGAACCAGTGCTTGAATTAACAATACTTTTATCTGCAGTGCCTCGCGTTAAATACTCATTTAGCATTTTCTTAAACAAAAAAAAAAATACTTTTCTAATGTTGGTGGTATACCCGTAAGAATGTGCTCTTTCTTATTGATATGTCATTCAATAAATTTGCCCTGCAATAATTTACATTAACTGATTTGTTAATTGTGATCATAGTGTGGCAATAATCTAATAATCTCAGTACTTGGAGATCATAGCACCATGAACTATACAACTGTGGTTGAACAGATTAAATTGATTGCTTTAAACCAATGCTTTTGTTCACAAATCAAAAGTAGCAAAGCGCCTGTCCATCCCCCACCCAAACACTACATGTAGCAGCTATAGGGACGCCTACACACACACACACACACACACACACACACACACACACACACACACACACACACACACACACACACACACACACACACACACACACACACACACACACACACACAAGCTGATCAAAAGCTGTACTACAACACGTTCAAGCATGAACTGAAATCCAAATAGTCTGTGAGATCCCATTTGTAATTTTGTCTTTGAAAACCTACACAGAATTAGCAATGAAAAAATCATACAATAATGTATTGTTTATTAGTTGTATTGCTTATGTGATGTTGAAACTGGAATTATAAATTGATAGTGAAACAAAATCACCAACAATCTTGATTATTATTTTATTGTGGAGTCAGTTATCAACTAATGAAGAGATTAACACATACATCGGTCAATAACTCTCTGGCATTAAACATCCCCATTATCTATTTTATTACATTACATGTATTTACATTTTATTAATGCTGTTGTTCATTAGGGCTATTTATATATAAATACATTTTGACATACTTTTATTGTGTACATAACCATACTGTCTATTCTTTACTTTTATTTGTTCAGCTGTGTTGTCCTTGTTATAAGATGTTGTGTCTATTCCTGTGTAAGTTCATTGAGAGCAGTGACAGCAACTGAGTTCAATTCCTTATTTGTGTTGACATACACAGTAAAGCTAATTCTGATATAAAGCTGTCATCTTAAAGTCTGGGATCTTGCGATAGTTTAGTATTTACTCACTGTTTTCAACATTTTACAGACGTTTAGATTAATGATTAATGCAGAAATCAAATGACAAATAACCAGAGGAGGAGCATAATTGCAGTTTGCAGCCGTAATGTTGATTTTTTTAAAGTAGCTGTTCCCAGATAAACTACACACTTTAAAGGCATAGAAACACTTATCAACACATTAATTTAAAGTATATGTTCACTGTTCTATCTACCTCAAAAGTCAGCCACTATTAACTATTATTTCAAATACCTTTACTTGTCTTTTAATTCACACAATGGGATTTCTTAGCCCAATTTGATTTTGGCATTTTATTTTTATTTTTTTTAAGTCAAAGAAGGGTGTTATCATAATATCTTGGAGGATGACAATGTTGGATTCTTGTAGTCTGAAAATGTAAAGATGTCAATTTTTTTTATTGAAATTATTATAAATGTTATTGCAAAACAAAAGTTAGATAATACAATTGTTTCAGGGATTTACATCTAACACATTTGGGATTTTGTTGGGAATATTCGTGCAATTAATGGAGTATTTAGAGAGAAAAGAAACTCATTGGTAGCATACTTAAGATGGAATGGAGAATGCACTCTTAGTGATAATGATAATGCAAGAGCACCAACATTATAATTTAACTGGTCCAATCAAGTAATGTATCTAGTTATACATATCCAATGTTCTGTTTGACATTATCTCCTTAAAGGTCCCATATTATGCTAAATGCACTTTTTAAATGTGTTCTAACATATCCATGGGTCCACGGTGTGCCTAGAGACTGCCAAAATATTAAAAAAAATAACAATCTCTCCTGTTCTCACTCTCCCCTTTTCTGAAACCCCCACCCCTCCCCCTCAATATACTCCAGTCAGAATTTTCCCCTTTTCTGACCTCACAAACTGGAAAGCCAGAAGCTTCCACTGTGCAGCCCACACCCCTATTTCTTATTGGTCCACGGCCCTGACAGACAGAGGGCGAGGCGTATCTGGCTTCGCTTCCGGACAGGGGGCGGGGGCAGCGCAAAGATTGTATATTTATGAGGGGAGCTGCAGCTCTTTTTAAAAAATAAGCCATTGTGAGATTAGCTGAACATCAGCATAGTACAATAAATTATCTGAAAGTTTTTTTCAGCAAACAATTAAAGAAAAACGTATTAGGGACCACTAAGACCATATAATATGGTGTATAATAGAACCGAAAAGTGTATAATATGGGAGCTTTAAAGGGATAGTTCAGTATTTTTGAAGTGGGGTTGTATGGGGTACTTAGGCATAGTAGGTATGTTACCTTATGGAGATGGCTAACAGCGCAGTCATTTTAAGCAGTTTAGGCGAGATGTCACTGTAGCAGATGTCAGCATTGTACTGTTACAGAGGGGGCCAGAAGAAAAACTTTTTTTCTTCACATACTGTATATAAACGCTAACTGTAAAACCCAGATATCCCTTGTATGCTTAACTGAGATTTATTCCACAACTTTAGTTTGCCGCAGACAGCCGTTTAATTCTTCTAGCCACATATGCAACAGTTACATCTCTAAACTCTTTTAAATGACTGTGCTAACCACCATCTCCATAAGGTAACACACTTACTATGCTCAAGTACCCCATACAACCCCACTTCAAAAATACTGAACTATCCCTTTAAGTGAATTAATGTCACAACTGAAACAAATACAGGGTTTATTAAGTCTACCTGGGGCCTGTTGCATAAAACTACGATAAGGGATTAACCTAGGATATTTCGGTTATCCTGGCTTGCGTTAGCCATGATCCGGTTGCATAAAAGCGGCGGAACATAAATTACCATGGAGATTTATCCTTTACATTTAGCCTGGTCGGGACCAGGCTAAACGTAAAGGATAAACTTATTCTGTTGCCTGATTGGCTCAGTCAGCTGTCACTCCGATCTGAAATCAAAGTGTTTAACAGTTATTCCATGATCTTCTGTGTAATGCTTAAGTTTCAATAACCTGTTTTAAAGTACCACATAAAAGACTGCATTGTCATTTAGTTAAATAGTTCTTCTTTTTTATTATTTAACTTGAACCATTTATAATTAACTTAATTATAATTAGATTAAGATGAAATTATATAAATTATATTAATTTATCTGATAGTCTGTTCATATTGCAGGCTATATTTATACAATTGATTATCGATGGCAGATGACGTTGCAAATGTGGGTCAAATAAATTCACTTTGTACTTTAAATATATTCTAAATTCATTACACATTAAGTGAAATTAATCTAGAATCAACATACTTTTCAGAAGATCGACATTTCTGTATTATAAATCCTTTTTCTGATTGGTTGTTTGTAATATTCTAATATTTTGAGATACTGGATTTTTTATTCCATGATCAATCAATCATCCAAAAAAAGGCCTGACATATTTCACTTTTTGAATGGACTTTCCATGATATTCTATTTTTAGATGCACCTGCAGACTGCTCACTGTCAACTATTTCATCAAGAAACAATGCAGGGACATCAAAATCAGTTGGCAGAGAATACATCTGCTGTATGAATGAACTGCCCCCTCACTTACGGTTTAAACTAGCAAGGCATTGTGGGAAAATGGGCCGTCTTTTCCATTTTTACATCATTAAACCTGTGTTCGATCTCTGGGTCTACTTCTGAAAGCTGTGGGCTGGCACTTCACAGAATGACTTGCACCTGGCTTGACCAGGCCCTTTTGATCCTGGATTGGCGTTTATGCAACTGACTAATCCAAAGTGCCCAGGCAAGACTTTGTCAAGGATGGCTTTATCAATCATCCTGGATATCTTAATTCCACTTTTATGCAACAGGCCCCTGAAGTCCCCTGTGTTCACAGCCAATTGCTTTCATACGCAACCATGCCCGTATCTAGCATTGAGGACACAGAGAGGTCATGACCTCTGTATTTTCTTTAGGCTTTGTTTAATTTATTATGTGAAAATGAATTTTTTATTTATACATTTTTTTTATACAGCTAAAAGATAGTATGATCAGTGTACTGCCCTGGCACTGACTGTGACTGTGTTATTAAGGTGGCTTGATTGATTCACTATGTCAACTCATGCACTAGGTAACATAAAAATAAAAACTATTTTTAAAATGTACACATACACAGGAGCACAGTGAATTTTCTATTAATTTCTCAATTTTTTACTTGAACACAATTAAAGATGAAAAAAAAAATTTAAGCATCTTTTCCACCTCATAAAAGTTTAAGTTTAAAACTTAACTTAGTGTTATTTCCATAGTCGGCAGAATGCAGGAAACAATGTATTCGAAGCTGCAAATGTTAAGGGGGAGAACCCCCAGAAGCCCCCCCCCCTACCCTTAAACTTTAAAATCCTCAAAAAATTTTTTAATTGTTGTCAAGGTAGGTACAGCAATAGTAGCAGTAGGCTAAATGTTGCTTGATGTGACACATGATTTCACCCTGTGTTACGGACATCAGTTGAGCAATATTATTCAACTTGTCAACGTAGTGTACTGAAAACAGGACATTTTTCACCTCGGTATTAGGAAAATCCTTGATACAGCTTTGTACACAACAAAATGTACACGTACCAATCAGCAGCAAGCCTACTGGTATGTCCTAACACATTTGGATATTTGTTTCCTTGACTTCAGTACGCGGTTTAACTCTTCACCAGCTGTTAACACGTATTTAATCGCCCAGTGACCAAACACCCTGCCGCTCCATCCAATACCTTCTGCCTGTCGTAAAGACCTGCTCACAAGGAAGATATTGTTCATTTTAGTGCTAACATTTTCAGTGAAAAAAAACAAGAAGGTGATGCTGGTAGCTCACAGATTATTAGGCACGCACACGGCAAAATGGCCTATATGTAACAACCCGTTAGCAAGAATCTTCATTTACCACGTTGTCATTAAAAGGCATTTCAATCAGGACAAGAAGCACACACTGGAAGAAGCCGGATGCCTTTGTCCTGCCTGAATAGGGAGCAAAGGTTGTTTTTCTATTTTATCCTTTTATGTGCACAGAATAACAGCTTCAGACTGCAGAGGCTGGAATTCATCATCTGAAATTCACGTGTCAAAAAGAAAGGCGGCAATTGTGTCGATCGAATGAAAAAGAGAAAAATATTAGAAATTTTCAAATGTAAAATGTTGAAGCAAACAAGAAAGTAAAAAATTGCGATGGCTGTTAACAAAGGGAGCGGTGACCTCGTTGTACACTGTCAAACAGGTTAGTAGTTGTGGGTTTTGTGAGACAAAGGTTGACCTTGAGTCAGAAGGTCTGCGAGAGCCCACGCATTGAAAAGCCGCGACACGTCAGCACCCAAGACCAGGCCGTTCGTCGTTCGGCACGTTAAAAAAAAGAAGAAGAAATTAATAGATTCATCAAAATTCAAGCTGGAAAAATACACCGACGCATTGAGGCAGACGGGCTGGGGTCCAAACCACACAGGGCGGGTGACCGGGTGACTTGCCCAGGAATCTGGTGTCAAACACAAGAGTGCAAATGCAGTTCAGCCAGCGCGGACACTGCATGACCGGCCGCTGACCCCACAGCGCTCTATTCCAATGATAGCTCTCATTTAAGACTTACAGGCAACAACGTCCAAGACTCCATATACTCAATATATCAACGCTACAGGTAGATTTATTAAGTGGGCCAATTGATTACATTTTCTAGAATGGTATACATGCATTTAGATAAAATGTATTCTGTGGTAAATCCTTCTAAGTAAAATCCATGATCTTAAAATAATCCAATGATTTGACTGAATTAAAACCTTCCAAACTGGTCTTGAATACTAACAATCAACAATAACCATAATTTGTTAATGAGTAGTGACGTCAATCAAGGTACGTTTACATCTGTGGTGACAGGCCCATTTGCCCCTGTGACACACAAAAATCCCTTTTCAATGACTACAACCAAACTCTTTTAATTGTGTACGTAAGCATACCTCCTAAATGATATTAGCGAAAAAATAAATTCATCTTTATAAATGATCTGCTTTTCTGAAACTGACTTAATTATTTATTTGTGTCAAGACTAACCAATTAAACCAAATAAATGGAATTATGTGGGGAAATGCACCTTTCTCTTTGACAAAGCAGGTGGTATTAACAGATCGTAACATGATCATCTGAATAAAAAAAAATAAAAAAAGATAAGGCAGTATTAGTTAAAGACAAAAATGATCCATTATATCGTTCGCACGGATCGTTTTCCAGTTTTCACAAAATTCAATTCAATTCAGTTTATTTAAGAAGGGGACAGTGCAAATGAATAAAACACATGATCACACATGGGTTAAAAAATGCCAGAATTAGCCAAAAGGCTATTTTTCATCTGTAGTCCCCTGACATCAATGTAAAAAGAAAATACAATTAAACAAGATAAAAAAATATTAAAAAAACATAATTCAGAATTGTGACATCTAGTAAGGCGCTAAATCGACGCATGAATACCTGAGTTTCAGACAGATTGAGCTGACGGGCGAGTTCTGTGCGTTCCCTTCCCACCACATACTGGCATCTCTGGAACTCCATCTCTAAGCGGTACAGCTGCTCTGCTGTGAAGGAGGTGCGGGTTCTCTTAGGCCGGTCCAGATCCAAACCCTTGGGCAGGATGATCTCTCGGATAGAACCCTTAGCATCTGCAACAAATGAGACATTTATATATCGACACTGCTGCATAGATATAAATAAGTTAAAAAGTAGAACTGATTAATGCAATATCCGACTAGTTGTACACTGGTTTTACATGGTTAAATATGTGATTATTATTATTATTATTATTATTATTATTATTATTATTATTATTATTATTATTATTATTATTGGTCCCACAGTAGTGAACGTACTGTCAATACATGATGATCAACAAATGCTGTTGAATCACTAAATGTAACCCCAGTGTATCTGGATACATGTAAAATGATGTACTTAAAGACAAGTTATGTTTGTTTAAATCTATGAGCCTAAAACACCCTATGTTTTAAATTATTAAGGAAGGACATATACGTCCAGGTTAATCCCTTGAATGAAATAGTATAATTATTCTGTTATGTGATATACATACAATATATATTTTTTAAAGATACATGTTTATGTATACAACATATTTACACATGTTTACACATATTAAATGATATAAAAATATGCATAAAACCATATATATATATATATATATAACATATTGGTTATATTGAAATATAACCAATATGCTGTGGTTAATTTTCTCTCATGTAATCCAGGTGTATGTCACCACAATGCGATCAGTTTAGTTGTCCAAACTATGTTAAATTAATAACCCATCTCTGCTTAATATGTGCATTTTTAAAGCTAGTATTATATGTGCATCATATTCAAATGTGTTAAAATGGACTTCAATGCAGCAGCAAATTTTTTCATATTTAATTTAATTTATCATTAACAAACAAATATAGTAATAACTGATTGATGTCCATTAAATGATTTCAATAGAAAGCTTTGATCTATATGTGAGGTAGAGCCTCGTTATATCTAGCGTGACTAATCCTCTCTCCCTGGCTAAGTTATATTTATAGTTTGTTTTCATATCAGTGTTGGACCAACACAGCATTAAGGAAATGATGTGAATTACTTCATGGGCAATTGACACCCGTACACACAATACCAATAAGTATTATTTGTTGCCATTAAATATCTATAAAAAAAACTATCTTAAATCTCCCTTTTTTCTGTGTTTAAATATTTTAAATTTCAATATTTATCATCCTGAAAGTGAAACACATTGGGAGAGTATTAACCCTAAAGCCGTTTCTCCTTTAATGGATGACATGCCCACAGTTAAATGTACAGGGACATTCAGCACTGTTTGAATCATTTAACATAAGGTAATATTTATTTTGTAATATGCCGAAAGATTCAGCTTGTGTTTATAAAAAGTCTAATGACAAAATATAAAATATCCCTGGGCTCATGCAGTACGGACTAAAATCAAAGATATATCCTTCTTAAATAACAATTAGCTCTTCTTCATGGTAAGTCATTTAGTTTCTTATATGTACGTGTACCTATCATTTTATTCTATACTACTATATTTTTATTTTGCCTTAATTTCAAGGTTTAGTGTAAGCCTTCCTCAATTAGGATTAAAATACATCGATCATCAGCGTCCTCTCTATTTCTCAACAGCCTCAGTCCAATGTCCAAAGGCTTGATTTTTCAACTTTGTTCTTAAAGATACTATCTCATATTCCTGATTGTAAAATGCACGTAAACTAGCAGCAGTTAAGACTATGTTTCATCAAATCAATCTGTTTGATCTCTGAAGTAAGACACGGCAAGTTCTATAAAAAGAAAGAAAGAAAGAAAGAAAGAAAGAAAGAAAGAAAGAAAGAAAGAAAGAAAGAAAGAAAGAAAGAAAGAAAGAAAGAAAGAAAGAAAGAAAGAAAGAAAGAAAGAAAGAAAGCAGAGCCTTACCTCGGACTAGGATCCGGCGGCAGTAGTCTGGGTCCCCCGTGCTCCCCCTGTTCTTGTCACAGTTGTCCCCGGTCCCGGCCGCGGAGAAGGAGTCCTGCTGTTCCTTCAGGAAGCCTTTGGACAAGCTTCCCTGAGAGTCCTTGTCATCTTTCCCCTTCTTTAGTCCATTCTTCAGCCCCATCCCTTCTGTGTCTTGGTTGTACCTGACCTCCATGCTCACTTGATGCTCTTGGACCTGCAAGCTTGTCCGCCTCTTTTTTCTCCCTTTGTCAGGTGGTGGGAAAAAAGGGAGATTACGCACAACGCGGCGTATAGCAAATGGTACTGGACGGTGTTGGGTTTTTAGTTTCAAAAACAGCACCTTTCAGCGATGGCAAAGTCAGTTATCTAATATTTGGTGAAACAACTTCCTTCGCCCCCCAAACCGAGGAGTCCTATTATCAACCGACCAAGACCGCCTTGCCCAATGATCATGGACTTCTCAGTCAAACTCACCAGTAATTCAACTGCTCCCCTTCCCTCTTGTTACATAGACATCGGGCTGATAGGTGATCTCCAAATAATCAAAGCCATGGATGCGCACTACTCACTGTTATCAATTGATTACGGTAAAAAAAAAAATCTGCCTCAACATTTGCGTAACCTCATGAATACGCTTAAATTGTTTTTTGGCAATAGATGAGGTCTTGATGGAGGGTTTGCGTGTCCTGTGCCCCCTCTGTTTGCTTGCTCTCAGCCCAGAGAATCAGGACAAATTATTGTTCTTGAGTGAAAAGCAAAGCCTCCCTGAACCACACATCAACACACACAATGACAGGGCGCACACTCTGCCAGACCAGGAGAAGAAAGTTCCCGGGTTCTTCATTCTTCCACCAGACACGGACAGATCTTTTTTTTCATCCCCCCCAACTTTTCGCAGCACGCCTTACTGCCCGCAGCACGTCCGTAAACTTTGATCCTGTTTTTTCCCTTTGGTTTCTCTTGCCACTCAATGGAATTCTGCAATGTGCCGATCACACCACTATGCTACTGAAGGCAAGAGACATTGGGAGAGAGAGAGAGCCAGTGAGAGGGAGAAAGATCGGTGAAAAAAGATAGCGGAAAGAAATCAATGTACATCGAAATGTATGAATACATTGACCTGGCTAGTTTGAGCACTGGAATAACACCATACTTTTGCTTTAAAGGAAAGTGTGTCTTCCTGTGTCGTCCTGTGGTCATTCAGAGAGCTATGCAGAGCAACCGCCAACGCTACATCCGTCAGTGTTCAAATGATCGCGTGCCCCCTGAAGCCATGTTTAGCGCTAATAATCTTCACCTGCACATTTGGACAAGACAAAAAGGGGAACAAAACTTGTCATTAGTGTCTGGGCTGCCTATACTCTCTCTCTCTCTCTCACACACACACACACACACACACACACACACACACACACACACACACACACACACACACACACACACACACACACACACACACACACACACACACACAGACATACCTCTGGAATGGCCCCTACCTCTCCCAACCACTCGCCTTCCAGCCCACTAACCACCTACCCAACCACCACCTCTGAGCTACTTTCATTGTCAGTGCAACAATATCTCTGAACACAGCAGTGGCCTGTAATCCAATAAGACCATTGATTAGGCCACAATGATTCAATTCAACCCATTGGCCTAGTGCAAGGAGCATTCTCTGGCCCCTTCTTGTCACCTTAGCTGGCCAGAAGCCCTCTTCAAGCAGCCCCCCTGCCGCACTGCCATTCAGGCCCTTATGGGAAACAGAGAGGAAAAGGAGTGAAAGATGGCAATTATCTAATTGGACTATTAACAAACAATTGTGTGAGTGTGTCTGCCCGCCAGCAGTCTCGGGGTGGCTTTAAGGGCGCATGTTGGACTAACTTTATTCACTGAGTGTTTTGGGGGGCTGCTGCTTAGAGAGGGGCAGGAGGAGCCATTGTTTGGGAAAGGTAAAAATGAGGCTGAAATGGGAGCGACTAAAGGGGACCTAGGCTTCTCAAGCTGCAGTGCAGATCCCCAGCCTGGGAAATAGATTGAGGACCCAGCGTCTTGCCCTCTCAGCCGCACACAATGGCCGCGGAGGAGAAAAGGAAAATGTGTTCAGCATCTACGTATGCAAGAATATCACACCCTCGGACCGGTGCTGAAATGTGCAAGGTATACTGCATGTACACTTTATAACAGAATGAAATCTCTTTACAACACACGCATTCTCCGGTGGTGAACGACAATTTCAGTTTCTAGTGATTTGATCAAAGTATTTCTGGAATTTCCAATGTTAAATCAATTCAATTAAAGATTGGATTCCTTATTACACTAGCCTTGTCAATCATAAAGCTGCGAACACACCACACTGGCTGCGCGGCGAGATTACATACAAAGTCAATGTACTAGCGCGTGGCCGCGCGTCCACCCAATAATCGGCGTCCAGCGGCGGGCGCTTGCGCGGCGCGTAGCCGCGCCTCTCATCGGAGAGGCGCGGCCATTTGCGCGTAGAAATTGCGTCATCGAAGGAGCGTGAATCGAAGGCCTGTGCGGCGAACGCGGCGCCTCCACAGCCAATCAGCGTTGAGATTGCCCGGTGGTCTGCAAGACGAGGTGGGCGTGTGGAGTGAGGACATTGGGCTTCCAATACATTCTGCAAATATGTGTATTTTGCATCTGTTTAGCTGTTGGTTGCACTTTAGCCAAGGTAGCGCCGGTTAGCATAGTGAAACTCACCCAGCTATGTGCTGTTCCTGAGGATAATATGAACCCAAAGTTGACGGCAGTGTCCGTGTGGAATTCCATATAGTACAGCGAAGCACCGGTGTTGTCCTCCGTCAGCCGGCACACTTTCACTTTCAGGTAGGCTGATGTCTGCCTTTATTTGTGCTGCTGAGCACACAGTGCTGTTGTTAATGTGATTAGTATGTTGCTGAATTGCTGTTAATGTGTATTTGCGATCGGGGGCGTGTTCAGGCTGTTTTAATGATATTTGTGAGACTGCCGCTGGTTACACAGTGAACCTATATCTGTATTTTTTGGCACAGCTGGACCATGTTATTGTTGTTGTTGCACCGTAAGTGTGACGGGTCTGCCAGAGTTAAAATCTTTATTTAATTTTTGCAACATACACTCAACAAAAATATAAACGCAACACTTTTGTTTTTGCTCCCATTTTTCATGAGATGGACTTAAAGATCTAAAATTCATTCCAGATACACAATATTACCATTTCTCTCAAACATTGTTCACAAATCTGTCTAAATGTGTGATAGTGAGCACTTCTGCTTTGCTGAGATAATCCATCCCACCTCACAGGTGTGCCACATCAAGATGCTGATCTGACATCATGATTAGTGCACAGGTGTGCCTTAGACTGTCCACAATAAAAGGCCACTCTGAAATGTGCATTTTTTTGCTTTATTGGGGGTCTGGGGACTCAGAACCAGTCAGTATCTGGTGTGACCACCATTTGCCTCATGCAGTGCAACACATCTTCTTTGCATATAGTTTATCAGATTGTCAATTGTGGCCTGTGGAATGTTGGTCCACTCCTCTTCAATGGCTGTGCGAAGTTGCTGGATATTAGTGGGAAGTGGTGCACGCTGTCGTATACGCCGGTCAAGCACATCCCAAACATGCTCAATGGGTGACATGTCCGGTGAGTATGCTGGCCATGCAAGAACTGGGACATTTTCAGCTTCCAAGAATTGTGTACAGATCCTTGCAACATGGGGCCGTGCATTATCTTGCTGAAACGTGAGGTGATGTTCATTGATGTATGGCACAACAATGGGCCTCAGGATCTCATCACGGTATCTCTGTGCATTCAAAATGCCATCAATAAAATGCACTTGTGTTCTTCGTCCATAACAGATGCCTGCCCATACCATAACCCCACCACCACCATGGGCCACTCGATCCACAACATTGACATCAGCAAAGCGCTCACCCACACGACGCCACACACGCTGTCTGCCATCTGCCCTGAACAATGTAAACCGAGATTCATCCGTGAAGAGAACACCTCTCCAACGTGCCAGACACCATCGAATGTGAGCATTTGCCCACTCAAGTCTGTTACGGCGACGAGCTGGAGTCAGGTCAAGACCCCGATGAGGACGACGAGCATGCAGTTGAGCTTCCCTGAGACGGTTTCTGACAGTTTGTGCAGAAATTGTTTGGTTATGCAAACCAATTGTTTCAGCAGCTGTCTCAGTGGCTGGTCTCAGACGATCTTGGAGGTGAACCTGCTGGATGTGGAGGTCCTGGGCTGGTGTGGTTACACGTGGTCTGCGGTTGTGAGGCCGGTTGGATGTACTGCCATATTCTCTGAAACGCCTTATGGTGGAGAAATAAACATTCAATGCACGAGCAACAGATCTGGTTAACATTCCTGCTGTCAGCATGCCAATTGCACGCTCCCTCAATGCTTGTGGCATCTTTGGCATTTTGCTGTGAGACAAAACTGCACATTTCAGGGTGGCCTTTTATTGTGGACAGTCTAAGGCACACCTGTGCACTAATCATGATGTCAGATCAGCATCTTGATGTGGCACACCTGTGAGGTGGGATGGATTATCTCAGCAAAGCAGAAGTGCTCACTATCACACATTTAGACAGATGTGTGAACAATGTTTGAGAGAAATGGTAATATTGTGTATCTGGAATGAATTTTAGATCTTTAAGTCCATCTCATGAAAAATGGGAGAAAAAACAGAAGTGTTGCGTTTATATTTTTGTTGAGTGTATTAAGGGAGAAGTAAGTGATATGGTCGTTGTAGCTAACTTCCTGTCAGTGAGCAGTCCCCTCCCTCGTCCCTACGTCACCACCACATGAACACACAGCCATCTGCATCAGATTGTGACGCGGTGGAGAGTAGCGTGAGTGGCAATTACTGCAAAGCTGAATGACTGGGAGACCTGTGTTATGAACTTTGCATACTGTTTAAGTGATTGCTGTATGAATATAGTGATTTAACACATATATTATCACTTACTTCTCCTTTAAAGAACAAACCTTTAATTGAACAGATTTTGGATACAGCCTTTTTTCATTCTATGAATTAAAAAATACAATATACAGGTCTGGGAACTGCATTTTTTGGCATGTTTAAAAAAACTAAATGTATCAGAAATCAGACAAACAACTAGCCTGGCATTCCCAGACCTGCCACTAGGCGCTGGCAAATTAAATTTGCTGCGCGTGTTGGTCTGGAGACGCTCCGTTGAAGCTTATCAAGACTACCAGAAATCTGGTATAACGTTTCAATTGGTTCTATCTAATATGGGCGCGCCAGAGCCCTTTATATGGTGCTCTGGGGAGGACGTAACCGGATGACGACAGTGACGTGCATGCGACGTCGAAGCTGTGATAGTAAACATCAAAGATGGCTGCGGATATGTTGTGTGAGTTTGAGACTGCTTTGGCCTCGACCCTTAACGAATTGGAAGACGGGACTCATAGCTTTCACTAGCAAGTAAGTGGAATGTTCTGTTTTGCCGACCGACAACGGCAAACGTTTAATTGAACAGTTTAACAGCTGTTCGCTAAACGAACGGGGCTTACGTCACTTGTGCATCGCTCTGATTGGTTGTAGTGCTATCCAACTGCGTGCAGTGGCATTTGAAATGCACGAGTAGGAGCCGCCCCTAGAGTTGGAAATTACTATTGATCGTCGCCAGACCCTCTATCGTTCAAGATATCAGGGTCAGGATTTCCAGGCTAACAAACAACATATAAATGTATACTTTTGTTATAACCTTCAGAATAGTGCTAAGAATGATTATGGAGAGTTTAGTTGATGTAAATGCGTTAGAAGATGAGATTTCTGGTTCAGAGTACTGAAAGTCACTAATGTTGAGACAATGGCCTTCAAAGTTAGCCTGGAAATCCAGACCCATATCTAGATAACGATATAGGGTCTGACCACGATCAATATACCTTCCCAACTCAAGGGGCGGCACCTACGCGTGCATTTCAAATGCCACTGCATGCAATTCGATAGCACTACAACCAACCAAGAGCAATGACGTATATAGCAATGACCCCAGGTGACGTATTAAGCCCTGTTCGCTTAGCGAACAGCGGTATTAACTGGTGTCGGAGGCTGAAATCCAAAGTATCGTCACTCCAGATTAAATTTCTTCCACTAAAAATGATCATTTGTATATCAGCGAAGCATTATTCTATATTATTGTCAAACATGCGCAATCTATAATAATGTAATATATTTCATGTACCCCCCCCCCCCCCAACACACACACACACACACACACACACACACACACAGACAAATATACAAAGCTTGGCAATGGTCAAATCACCACAGGCCAGCAATGAAACACCAACGTTATCACTATTACCGTCGTCATTTAGCCGCAACATCTCTGTGCAGTTAAATCTTTTGTCAGTGCTGAACAATGTGCTGTGCTGTAATTGTACCCCGCTCGCCCAGCTTTCAGTATTTCCACACCGGAGATTACACTGCTTCTCTGAACACATTAAATGTCTGTTATAAAAATAAAAAATAAAGTGTCCCAGGATATCAAATGAAAAACCCTAAACTGTCAGACTGGCCGGAATAATGGAGAGGAAATGTCAAGTTATTTCAGGGGAGGAAATGGTTTACTCTTGGTACAGAACCTGCTGAGATGCCTGCGTGTTTATGTATAATGCCTTCGCTATAGTGCCATTATTGTTGAATACATAAATAGTCAGCTGACATTGACAAAGCAGCCAGGGGAAAGGTGCCTAACGCCCTATTAACGCCTACTGCACATTGCAATAAGTTAGCTCTTTGTGGTTCCCGTTGTCAGGACCCAGGGCTCCTTGGCACTTTGTGGCAAAGCCTTTTAGGTTGTCTAATACAGGGTAGGGTTGCCGTGGAGAGTGCAGTCCTTGGAGAGCTTTGGTGTTTGAACGACAACATGGTAACTCAAGATGAATGGTTACATTTAAAGCGCTTGCCTTACGTTTACAAATGTGGTGATTATGTTCCACAGTAAGAGAGCAAGCTGTTCTTGAACCCTCTAAATAAAGAGACTGTTTCCGTCTATGGCGGAGGGGCTACACTGGCAGCTGAGCTCAAAAAACTGTTGAGTGCTTATGGTTTTCACTGTAAACATGGAATTTTCTCTCTGCTTTCCCTTCCTTTTGGTTGGAAATCCTTGGTGCCTTATACATTTGGAGTGCTTTAAGCTACTGATGTTGTGAAAACAAACTTTCCTACCAATTAACCTTCACCAGAGCTGTTGAAGTATACACATAAAGTATCGAGACAAGCAAGATTTAACAACTGAGCTAATAATGCGGATGAATTAATGTGTGTTGCTTTCTGTTGTATGTGATCAGACTAGTGACAGCTCTAATGTGAATGGGCACAGAGAGCTTCCAGTCCCCACATATACACTGGACTTGAATGCCACATTTGGATTGATCCATTGCTGGAAAAAAAAAAGTCGCCATCAAATGCAATGTTTCCCTCCTTTTTCAGTAACCTACAATAACCAACTGTTAAGAGAAATGAATCTGCCCTTCTTTTTTTTTAAGATATTTTTTTTGGCATTTTCAAGCTTTATTCGATAGTACAGAGTTGAAATGGGGAGACAGAGAGAGAGGGGGGATGACCTGCAGTAAAGGTCCACGGGTCGGATTTCAACCCGCAACCACTGCAACGAAGGCCGGAGCCAATATGGTACGCGCTCTATCCACTACGCCACCGGAGCGCCCCTACTCTGCCCTTTTAATGAAAATATTTATTATAAAGCGTTTAAATGATGGTGTGAGGGCGTGTCACAGTGAGGACTGATGTTTACTTTTCTTAGCTCATGGGACATCGGTAAGAAACTGGAAACTAAGAAAATTGGTTCATGGACTACCTGAAGCACATATTACTAAAGTGGTTTAAACCTTTTATATTATATTAAAGGTGCTGTAAGCGGAATGGTCAGTTTAGCTAACTTCCTGTCAGTGACTGCAGTTAGCAGTCCCCTCCCTCGTCCCCACGTCACCATATTAATGCACTGCTTTCTACTAGCAGCGAGTTATCTAGCATCAGCTCAGATCCATAAGTGTGATAAAACATGAAAAAAAACATCAAAACAGACATTGGGAAGGATTTTTACCTGCTCCGCCATTGTAGGCGCATACACATTCACCCATCTGTCGCTCTGCATGTGCACTGGCAGTGAGACGGGTGCCGGTTTGTAGCGTTTTCTCTTCTGATTGGTTATCAGTAGTGGGATCCCCAAAAAGTGTATTTGCCGATTACATGCAGATCGAGTGACTGAGAGATCGGCTTTATGAAACGTGCACACTATAGAAGTGATCACTGTATGAATAAAGAGCGATTTAACACTTATATTAACATGAATAAATCACTTACTTCACCTTTAACACTTGTAATATGAGCTAAACTTCAGCTTGTTGGTAAGGCACATCAGGCATTTGCTTTAGGCATCATGTCCGCCATATGCTATTCCTCAATAGAATTTTCCAGAAATGGCAAATTCCCTGCACATTGTTTAATACTTACTGTATATAATATATATATATATATATATATATATATATATATATATATATATATATATATATATATATATATATATATATATATATATATATATATATATCTATATATATATATATATATATATATATATATATTTATATATATATATATATATATATATATATATATATATATATATATATATATATATATATATCCATATATCCACATCACAGTGGATGTTTTCCTTGTAAAAACAAAGAGTTTAAAATGATGGCTGCCGATGCAAGGTCGCTGGAATTCATCAAGGCTTATCTCATTACATTACGAGATGGAATAAAGACATGTTATGAATGTACTGTAAAGAGGAAAGTGACTAATGCTTTGCTCTGAGGTCATTTATGTATTTATGGCGGCATATGTAATTTAGTCATTTTAAAGGCAGACAATATCTCAGTGCTGTTGTGCTAATCTGCTGTTGACAATACAATATAGTTTAAGCGTGACATACCAGACGGTCTAAAACCTGCGACAAAGCCTTCACAGTAATTGATTTTCTCTCTGTACATTCTCTGTGAGTAGTTTTAGATAACACTCTTTTGTCCCGCAGACAGCGCCTTGCTGTAGTAATTGTCACAGGTGTAATTTGAGCAGTTCCTTTGTGTCTCTGCAACAGTTACATCCCCGTCGACTGTGCTAGTGTGCATGGAGACTAAAGCAGTGAAGGGGAACAATTGAAAAGCATCAGCAAAGCTCTGAAAATAAATCACCTCTTTTTCGTTCTTTCCCTCTCCCGGCCCACTGTTTGTCAGAACACAAATGGATTTTTTTTATTTTTATCAGGGAAAATCTGTGTTTGGAAAAGGCGCCGGGCTTGACTGTGACGCTGCCCCGCTCTCTGTTTAACCTCACCTTAACTGTATAGGGCTGATAGAGGAATACAGCAGATCTGAGAGCTGTGTATAGTGACTGTGTAGCATACAGTTGTTGAACACTAGAACCATCGAAGAAAAGCAGCGTGTCGGGATAAGGAAGGTATTGGCAATCGGGCCACTCACTCTCCATCTCTTCCCCTCTCTCAAATTAGAACTTATTTGCAATTATTCTTGTTAAAAAAAGTATGGAAGCCCCTCAAGAAAGAAAAACAATTCTTAAACAATAAAATGACAGATTTATATTTGATTTATATTGTTAGTAACTCTCCTGCCAAGACCCAAACCATCAATGTGTTCATCTGTCTGACTGTGTCTTAATACTATGTAAGTTCCCTTTCCGTATTCCTACTGAAGAGACACATCTTAAACACGAGTCATGAATGGATTGTGGATGGCAGCAGGCTTCTTCTCAACACACAAGAGGCTGGCCTGACCAACAGGAGCAATCTGGGGTTCAGTGTCTTACCCAAGGACCCTTGGACATGCAGAAGACTTATGGAACCACCAACCCTGCCCCCCCACCCCCTTCTCAGTGGGTCACCTCCTCTAACTCCTGAGCCACAGCTGTAGATAAACTTTCACTTAAAAAATAAATAAGGCAGTCATTTCACAAAACAGCTTGTGACTGTAGCTTTTAGCGAACGTTTCTCAACCAGGAGAAAGTAGGATAAGCATAGGAACTATATGGAGCGTCCTATTAATCCACATTTGGTGCTCAACTGGTTATTTGAGGCTACAGGACTGGGTCCAAATCATGTCCTGGGAGAACATGTCACACACTTAGATTGAACTGAAATAGTGTTGTATTTGACAATTATATTTTTTAAATTATTTACTTATTCTTCATATAAAATATTAATATAAATACATATGGAATATTGTTAAAAAAAAATCTGCTTGGGACAAGAGTTCACAATTAAATACAGTTTGTAAAATGCTGATAGAGCAAAACTCAATCAAGTACTGATGCTACTTTTAATATATTACTACAGTGATTGTATAGCTACACTTACTGGCAGTGGAACTACCATATATATATAAACATGAATTAGGTTTGATATGCAAGTGATGAAATGAGCTCAGCTGCAACCATATCCGTTCAAATCTTTTGAAAAGTCAAAGGTTTAATGGCCACCGTTGTCAAAGAGCTGAGGGCCTGCTATGGCCAGAAACCACAAGACATCCTCAAAGGTAAGACCCCTTTTCCTCAGATACTTGATAAAGAGTTAGGTTAAATATATATGGAGATACTTAAACGAGCTGACAGGATGCACAACTATGTATTTTCAACATTATTGGTCTCACTTTCCTGCAGACCTTCAACATCAGAGCGAGAAAATCAATAGTGTTATACAGCAGGGGCGTTGTAACCAAAGAATAAATGAACAAGTATAGATGAATAGGTGTGAGAAAACTTTAGCCATTTATTTATCCTCTTTTTGTATTTTTCAATTACAGCAACGTCTTTGTGTTTTAGAAGATGATTTTCATGCATCAGTGGGACTTGTAAAATCTGTTTTTATGTCTTACAGAAAGATGAAACGTAATAATAAAAAGAATATTACTCCGTCATAATCAGTGGTCTTAACCGCTTCGACTAAGGGACAGAACAATATCACTTTTTTAAAATCCTTTACAGTATTTAAAAAAAACTTTTTGCGAATGTATATTAAATTAAATTATCATATTAAACATTCCATAGGTTTAGTTATACGGTCAAAGTACCCCCATTAGACTAAACCGTTTCAAATACATGTTAAAGTCACACCTGTTAATTTTTTTTTTAAAGTTGAGAAGAAATCGAAAACATTTATCAGGAGCAATTTTGAGGATTCAAATCAGATGTGATTCTAATAGCAGAGCTTGAGGGGGTGCCTGGCTTTTAATGTTATTTTTTTTATGTTATTATTACGTTATTTTGGACCACTGAATTATTTCACTAGGAAGACACCACCGTTTCTGAGGACACTTTTTTCTAAAAAAATTCTAATTCGGCATTTTCATGCTCGTTATTAGACAGTTTGGAGAGAAAGAGTTGTAATGGGGCAAAGAGGGGAATGACATGCAGAGAACGACCACAAGCCGGACCCCAACCCATGGTCTGCTGCTTCCCAGGACAGGGCCTCTATGGGGGGACGCTCTAAACCAGGGGTGTCAAACTCATTTTGGTTGGAGGGCCACATACAGCCTCTCTGATCTCAAGTGGGCCGGACCAGTAAAATAATGGCAAAATAACGTACATATGTCAAATCCAAATCTTTAGCTTTGTTTTTCAGTTATATGCTTTATAACTCAGCCTACATATGTAACCTACATTATCACGGATCACAAGGGATCTCTGTAGCCCCCAGGAAATGTCTTAGTAAAGGTTGCTGCTGGCCAAGGGAATAGGAGGTGCGGCGCGGAGCGCCGCAGCAAAAATTTTGGGGGTATTTTGCTCAAAGATGCCAATACGCACTAATGAAATAAACAACTGTTTATTTGAATACACAAATACAACAGGCACTGACCTTACAGTTGTCCAATTTTGTTTACTATATGTACAGGGACACATTTTGTGCAAACATGCAGACAGTACAACATACAATTAAATAAAAGTGCAACTTCTACTGTTTTGATTTATTTTTAAATACAGAGGTTATTTGTTGTTTTGGAATACGTTTTTCCCAATTTAATTTAATTTTAATTTAACTTACTTTTTTTTTTAAATGCTCAGAAATGTGTGCTCTACAAGTCGCGGGCCGGATGTTTGACACCACTGCCTTAGACACTTATTTACAGCCCTCAGAAAACTGACAGCTCTTCTTAGATGCAAGTTCATCAATTCATGGCTTAAAATCCTGAGCTGTAGAACTTTCAGAAGACATCCCTAGCTGTAAGCCACGTAAGTTTCCTAACAGTTGGGAGCGTATGCGACGTGCGGATATGGCACAGGCTCCATGAAGAATAAAAAAAAAAATGTTTTTTTTTTTTTCCCAGAATTGATTCAAATCGGCCGAATTGATTTGCGGGCCAGATCAAAACGTGTCGCGGGCCACATCTGGCCCGCGGACCTTGAGTTTGACACATGTGCTCTAAACACACGAGCACCCCCCCTAAGAAGATTTATTTTAATGCTGAGCTACAAAGCCATCACTTGTTAACAAAGATAAGGTGAGGATACAAATGAAATGGTATTGTGCGAATAAAAAAATAAAAAGTCACGTCATCAAATTATAAGATAATGAGGTATAAAACAAGAAATTAGTAACTCGAGATAAATACAGATTATTTTGGGGTTGAATTAATAAATATTGTTCGACATGTTTAGCATCAGATATCTTAATATGAGGGTTTGATGCCCCCCCCCCCCATGCTGGAGCACCCCTAAAAAGGGGCTTAATTCCCCCCTGAATCAAATATAAAAAATTATATAAATAAAAAATCAATCAATTATCAAGGCCATTTTTAGTGAGAGGATATTAGTGGAAGAGGAGAGTGAGGGTTTGCTTATTTTCTCTGTTTGTAATGTTTTCATTATAACTGAACGTCTTTGGGTTGGCGGGACGACACAATTCATTTACCGTTGTCTCAAAAAAATACATGAATGTTTTTACAGGCTGTACGATTGAGTGATTAAATACTTTCAAAATGATATGAATCCATAATGACAATAATCGGTTCAAATTCAAGATGTTGCCCTTATTCCAATATAATCAACTATCCATTCAAATCCACTGTATCTGCAGTGTGTGTGTGTGTGTGTGTGTGTGTAGTTAGTAGCAGGAAGAGATTTCTCACATACAGGACATCTTGTATTCAATTTAGTGTTTCATTTCAACAGAGCCATTACTTGCATGGACGCACCATTACAGATTACCCCGGACAAACTCTGAACCCATTTTTCCACTTTATCTATCTATCTATCTATCTATCTATCTATCTATCTATCTATCTATCTATCTATCTATCTATCTATCTATCTATCTATCTATCTATCTATCTACCTATCTATCTATCTATCTATCTATCTATCTATCTATCTATCTATCTATCTATCTATCTATCTATCTATCTATCTATCTATCTATCTATCTATCTATCTATCTACTATCTATCTATCTATCTATCTATCTATCTATCTATCTATACTCTTCTTTGGCTGCAGATACATAAAAAATTAAAAATAGAAAAATATGTGTAGTTGTTTTGTCCACTCCTTCACATGAGTTCTTAAATCCATAGCTCGCTAATCACAATAACGTACTACAATGTACTACGCATTTAACTTGTTTATGTTGTTCTATAAATGTACAGTATCTTTGTTCTGGAAGTACAAATAATGCACACCAAAATATCTCCCACTAGAATCTCTCCCAGATCAATCTTTCTATGGATACACCTTTTCATAAGGAACACATTGACATCATACAGAAGTTTTCTCATAAAGAAACGTTTAGTTTTTTTAAAACAAGGTCTGTGTACTTAAACCAACATGAACATTGTTGTAAGGGCCATCAAAGATGTGAAAATAATGTTAAGATAATGCAATGAATTATCAGCTTATTATTTTCATCTTCCTGCTATCTCCAATAAGAACCAGCTAACCAGGTTATTGACTAGGATTTAAGAAAGACTCAAGTCAATCCACAAGACCTTTTTAATTAGGCTTTTTATTCTCTCCATTTCATTCATTCGTCTGTTATTACAATGTAATTATATGTTTGCTAAATCTTATCTTCCCAAATACTGTGTCAAAGCCATCTCCACACTGCACGGATATAAATCTGGAGGAGAAATATTTACTCATCATATAAATATATATTGACATCCATACAGTATCAGGTATATTATCATATATATTTCTGAAAGCAGTACATTTTTTAAAGATATCTAGTTGTAAAATACCAGAATCAACCTCTTCAAGTGATAGAAAGCCCCAAAAAATTAAAAGAAACAATACCAGGGCCATACAATTATTGTTCTCAAATGTAGATATGGCCCTGACCATATGGTATTTGAATTACTTGGACGCTAACTTGTCTCCCTCATCACAATATTTGTTTTTATTCACTCAAACTTTATATTGTTACCCCCAGTTCCTTATGATTTGCCATATCTACAATGGATGAGCAGACATGCTGTTTCAATGACATCCAATCATATTTTGTATTGCACCTGTTTGCTCTTCTTCCAGCCCATAATCCAGGCCAATTCACTATTTGATGAGGATTCTGGAGTGCATGTCAGTCACAGATTTTACATACGAGACAGGGTTCCAGACTGTGTTGGACACCGAATCACTTAATGGTGGTTTGGGTTAACAGTTTAGATGTGTGACTATTACGCCTCTGGGGCCCTCATGTGGCTTCTGAAGGTAATACCAGGTTAGTCAAAGGCTAAGACAAATTGAGAACATAAGTCATTGACAGTAAACCTTCAGTCAAAAATCTGGGTTTAGGCAGTTACTAAGGTATAGTCATTGTTTAGGTGAAAGCCTATATGGTTGTACAACAGTGTCATTGGCCTTAATATGTGTGGAAAGAAACAGTTATTTCTTATCAAGACTAAGACCAGTTATATGGCAACATTAGCCTTCACAGTGAAGAGGATGTTACATATCTGTTTAAAAAAGTGATCTGCTGCTGTGGCCCTCTACGTTAGACGTGGATAAAGGTGGAGAACGTCAAATCACTTATTGTCAAAATCAGTAAATATCAGATTCCGCTACCTGTCTGTACTGTGTGTGCGTTGAAAGAAAATCCAGTGTTAATACACAGCCTAAACTCTGTAAACAGGCACGTTGCTATACAGTGGGCCCCTTTGTCCATTGTTTAAAAGCAGCCTAATACACACAAATATCCATGTTGTTTCCTTATTCCATGCCATATGCAGAGCGAACGTGCCCCCTGACGTTTTAAAAGTTCAAAGTAATCACCTTAAATTATAATGTAATGAACGTTTATAATGTGAAAAATTCTTATCTTGAAATAACTTTGACACATACATACATATCGTAATTTCATTATCAAGTATCACCTTATAACATAGTAGGCTACATATCACGTTATAATGTGATAGGCTACTGATATTTTTTTTATTTCTGTAGTTGTATCAATACTCTTCCGTGGGTAGAAGTGTATCTCTGGATTCAAAAATTATTTTCTTACTCATACACAATGTTTTAAAAGTATTTGGTAACACTTTACAATAAGGGTACATTTATTAACTGTTAATTAATGCTTAATAATAATTTATGAAGCATTAACCAAACGTTAAAGACGGTTTAGTTAATGCCTCCCAAGTATTATGCTTATCTAAGCATTACTTAATTAAGCATAGTTAGTTAATATGCTTAATAAGCATTAACTATGCATTAACTAACTGTTAATAGCATGAACAAAGCATCAATTAACAGTTAGTCAATGTACCCTTATGGTTCAGTGTTACTAAGTATTTAATTGATCCAAAAGTTAGAAGATTGAACATGAGCGCATAAATCAAAGCAATCATCCAAACTCTCGTCTGTCAGTTGGCTGACTGCACTGTTCGCTGGTCAGAAGTGACATAAGCCCTCCATAAGAAATACAGCAAGTTATCCTGTGGATAAAACTCTGCCTAGAAAAAAACTGTTCGCTCGGAAAAAAGGCACAGCGGTTTATTTTTTTCGAGCGCTTTGCCCTTTTTGAGCGGCCGCTTCGAGTGTTTCAAGTTGAAAAAAGCTTAACTTTTCAGAAAAGCGGCAGGGACAACACCGGAGTTTTATCAACGGGCCAATCAGATAATAGATCGTCGGGACTCGGCGCCTTGGCAACCATGAAGATGGAAGAGAAACTGCTTTTTTCCGTCTGTTTGCCCGAAACAGTACGAAATGAGTGAATTAAAATGACCACAACAGAGGTCATTTTAAATTGCCTGTTTGTGGGAGCAGATTAGGCGGACACTAGATTTGCTGTATATTTATCTCCTACGGATCGTTTCATGCGCACACATCTGCCTACTACTTGCCCTGTGTGTTTGCAGGAGCCGCGATAACTCCTCATCCAAACAGAGGATGGTGGAAAGTATTCTCCGTTTGATAAGACTACTCATATTAAAATGTAACAATTGAAATAGAAAACGTAGTAAGCCTAAACAATGAAACCAGTGTTGATCATAGGCCTGACAGTGCAGGGCTCCAGACTAACTTTTTCATTTGGGTGCACTGGTGCGCCTAACTTTTTAATTTGGGTGCACCAGCACATATTTTAGGTGCACCCAGATCCCAATATTACATTTTCAGCGTCAGTTCACATTAGGTAAACAGAAGTAAAGTTGTAGAAACGTTTATTTAAATCACAGCACACAACAACTTGGAAAATAAAACAAACTTAAAGTGCCAGTTTTAAAGTGCCTGAAAGACTCAAAGAAATAAACCAAACAAACAAAACTCAAACACAAGTGTGTGGTATTCCTTGGCTAGATTACTGAGCATAATCTGGCCCATGACCCTCAGACGGCTAACATTTGTAATGTGGTCTTCTTGCCCTCTTTCCTTGGGTCAACCAGATTGCCACACTCTCTGTTGGGTCAAAGTCCTCCAAAGTTGGACCCTCAACGCTGATTCTAATCAGGTCTTCCACTGTGTCTGAATGAAGAGATGCTCTCACGTCAGACGTTATCCTCTTCTGTGAAGAGAATCCCCTCTCACACACAGCAGATGACACTGGGAGGACCAGCATAATGTGGACCAGATGCAGGATGTTCTAAAATAAACAAACACACATATAAACTTCATGTACAAGCCACATTTTTACCATAAAAGCTTTGAAATAAAAACAATATAAAAACCTCGAACTCCGAGCAGTATGGCTCTCTGGTCAACATCATCTCCCACAGGCTGGTGTAGCTCTTGTCCCTAAATATCCTAGAAATCAGCATTTTCAAGGCCACAAACTCCTCTTTGGCCAGCTCAGTGTTGACATCATTTCTGAAATTACCACAAGAAATGTGATGAAATGGCAATACATTTTTGGGAAACAGTAATATTATTACAAATAGCATAATATTGTTGCTGTGTTCCAATCAGTCACCTTTTGAGGATGGGGGAGAAATGTTCCAAGAGGAACTTGAGATTATCTGCACCATGGTCCACCAACGCTTCTTGACTCTCTGGCCAGGAGTCATGATTGAAAATGTTGAAGCATCTGACTGCCTTTGCACTGGCAGATTCTATAGGGCCCACTCCTATGAGAAACATAAAAAAATATCCATTATATTATTCAGAATTTAGGTCAACATTATTAGAGCTTCTTCTTGTTGTTATTATTATTTTGAAAGAGGTTTAATGTTGATGTAACTTCACTGGCCTTCAGATGTTTCACTGTGGACCTCACTGTTGCCTCTATTGCATTGTGAAGTTTAGGGGCCCCTTGCGCGCAACTTCAGCTTCTGCCAGATTTGCAAAGTCACCTTTGAGGGTGACTGTCTGTGTACAGTATAAAAACTAATTATGAGATTATGATACATTATGTTTTACATTTAAGCCAACAAAACAGAGAAATTAGAATGTTACCTGAAACTTGTAATGTGGCATGTCCCCCTGTTCTTCCTGTTGTCTCTTCTGTTGCCGAAGTGAGTCCTGGAGCTGTGACAGTCTGCCTCCAGGCTTGGGCCTTGCTTCCATGACCTCTGTGGTCACCAGAAGACTTTGAAGCCCACAAACTGCCTATTTAGAGAGACATATGTAGCCATTTACATACATGACTTAGCCAAACATGGAATTAAGTTGAAAATATTATTTATTTTTATGTATCACTTACTTGAGGAAGTACGATTTCATTTCTCTGGAGGAGGAGACTGAACTTTGTGAGTCCAGAAAACACATCAGCAAGGAAGTGGCAGAATGCAACAAATGTGACGTCCTCCATAGTTTTCTTGGTCTAAACCCAGATTTACCATATTTACAAGCACAATAAATACACAAACTCGGTTCAAAAAAATCAAATTGATAATGAAAGCACAATATCAAAAATATAAGAAATTCCTTAAACAAACAGACCTTTCTGGCTTGCCCTGCAATATGCATTGGCAGAAGACCCTGCCAAGTGGTCCATATGGCAGTAGACTGCAGTGAACTGCCCATGGTCGTCCTTCCCAGGTCTGAGGAGGGTATCCAGGGCCCTGGAGACATGAGGAAGCCATCGGGTTCCTCTAACCCCACTTGGGACGAGCACATTCACCCCAAGGTCTTCTCCAAGGGCCTTGAGCACCCTCATGGATTTGGGACTAAAGTGATAGGTCTTCCAAACCATGTTAAGCCTGTCATAAACAGTGCTGCTTGAAAGTTTGCGAACCCCTTGAGCATTTTGGAATTGTATTTATTTTAACCATTATTAATACATTTTTATCAATACCAGTATTTTTTATATGAAGTAACAGATGTTTGTTAATCCATTCAAATTTTTCTCTTCCGGAAATCAATTGTTAAAACAGATAAAACAAATTATTTGACAACTTTTGTATGTGCAAAAGATTGTGAACCCTGAGCTGCATTGCTTGAATCGAGCAGATAAAAACAATCAGGTGGGCCAAATTGAGTGATGAAATGGACCAAAGTAATGAGAGATCTTTAGGGAAGAAATTGGGTGGCACTAGATAAAACAGAGATCAAACCAGGTCAGTTTAGGCTCACCAAAGTGAACCCATACAGGTCAGACATGCTAAAAGGGAAAACAATCTCAGGATTAGAGTTGTGATGCTGCACATTTGTCTGGGGACAGCTATACATTCATATAAAAAAGGCTGAGCTCCATCGGTCCACCGTGAGGCAGATCATCTACAAATGGAGAGCTTAAAGAGTGACTGAACATCTGCCTAGAAGTGGACTTCCTTCAAAAATATCCACAAGCACCACAAAAAAAGTGATTTTTCAGTTAAAAGCCAACCCAAACATTACATCTGGTGATTAGCAGACCTCTCTTGCAGCATCTGGGACAGATGTGCATGGTTCCACAATGAGGAGAACACACAGTCAACATGGCTTTCATGTAGAGGGTTGATGAAGAAGCCTCTGCTCTCAAAAAAGAACAAAACAGCTTGTCACAACTTTGCCAGAGAGCACCCGGAGATACCTGAAGTTTTCGGGAAGTCTATTCTGTTGAAAGATTAGTCCAAAACTGAACTGTTTGGTCAAAACCAAAACCACCATGTTTGGGCAAAAACGCAACTCTGCCTACCACCAAGAGAACCTTCTCCCAAGTGAAGAATGGTGGTGGCAAATGGTCTGCATATCTCCAGATGTAATGTTTGGGTTGGTCTTTACCTGAAAAATCACATTTCTTGGGGCGCCTTTAACTCAGTTGGTAAGGCGTCCCCCTCCCGGGCCTGGCCCAGCAGCAGACCCGGGTTCGATTCCCACCCGCGGTCGTTCTCTGCATGTCACTCCCCTCTCTGCCCCATTTCACCTCTGTCTCTCTGCACTATCAATAAAGCATAAAAATGCCCCAAAAATATCTAAAAAAAAAAAAACACTTTTCTTGTGGCGCTTGAGGATATTTTTTGAAGGAAGTCCACTTCTCGGCAGATGTTAAGTCACTCTTAAAGCTCTCCATTTGTAGATGATTTGCCTCATGGTGGACCGATGGAGCTCAAACTTTTTTAAATGAATTTATAGCTTTCCCCAGACAAATGTTCAACATCAAAACTCTATTCCTGAGATTTGTTTCCCCTTTTAGCATGTCTGACCTGTATGGGAGCACTTTGGTGAGCCTAAACTGACTTGGTGTTATCTCTGTTTTACCTTGTGCCACCCAATTTCTTCCCTAAAGATCTCTCATTACATTGGTCTATTTCATCAATCAGTTTGGCCCACCTGATTGTTTTTACCTGCTCGATTTAGGCAATGCAGCTCAGGGTTCACAGACTTTTGCACATACAACAGTTGGCAAATAATTTGTTTTATCTCTTTTAACAATTGATTTCTGGAAAAGAAAAATGTTGAATTGATAAACAAACATCTGTTATTTCATAAAAAATACTGGTATTGATAAAAATGAATTAATAATGGTTAAACACAATAAAATTCCAAAATGCTCAAGGGGTTCACAAACTTTCAAGCAGCACTGTTCCTGACCAATCATGGCATTGTCCCGCTGGACAGACAACATGGCCAGTTCCAATCTGTAAAGGCACATTATAAATTAACATAAACCCGATCTTTATGTTTCATTAGTAGGTGATACATCAGGGCTCCAGACTAACATTTTTTACTAGGAGCACTAGCGCCCCTAACTCAGAATTTTTAGGGGCGCAAGCAGAAAATGTAGGGGCACACCTTAATTTTTTAATTTATTTATTATTATTATTCCGGACAATTACACACAATACACAATTTTCTCTTTGACATATTCATACATATTACTTTGTGTTATCGTCCGAAGGGTGGCAGGAGAAGCCAAAGGCTTATCAGGTCCCGCCCTCACTGCCATCAGATTCAGATACACAGATACTGATACAGATAAAACATTTTAATTTTTTTTAAGAAGATGCAGTCCAATACACAGACAATTGTAGGTCTCCTTATTCATAGACAGTGTACAACAGACATGCTTTCCATTTTCCTCTCTGCCTGTGACAATGCAGATAGTGATGTAGCCTTGTGCATTTCTTCTCTGGTAGTCTAAACACATCTGCAAAAGTATTCAAAACAGTCAGTCTGTCTGCTGACCTCGGCTGCAGGTCCATAACATGCAGTGTAATAGACCTGCAACGCATCTATTCACATTTTTCCCAAATTAAACTATATTAGGCCTACTGATATTGTATTTCCAGCATGTTTTGGACCACACTGACAACAGATGATACAGTTCATTGTGCTTTTGATTTTGCAACGCCATGTGAAATCCTTCAGACATTCCTTTAGGAAAAGGGATTTTGACCCATTTTCACCACAACCCCTTCTACACCTGAGCCCTGTGATTTTTCCTTCTCTATCTCTGCTGACTCCTCTATAAGGAAAATAGTTATTGGCCCAAAAGTAATTAGTGGTAGCTAGATGACATAATCAACTAATTTGCATAATATGCAATTCTGAAAGAGGCAAAATTAATAGAAAATGCTGACCAGGTAGTAGGCCTATACAAATTACCTAGGCCTCTTTACATAGGCTATTTACAAACTAACTTTAAAAACTTTGTTAGTTGCCATAACTACAAGGTTAGCTTTTTTTTTTATAGATATGCAGTCGCCAATGAATGTGGACCTATAAAACTATTTACATGTTTACAAACGTCACCTGGCAGCTCTTGCTCAGAGCGACACGGTGTTGTCTGTCTGCTGGCTGCTGTAGGTAGCAGGCAGTGTTGCCAACTTAGCGATTTTGTCGCCATACTGTGTGCACAATTATTAGGCAAGTTGTATTTTTGAGGATTAATTTTATTATTGAACAACTACAGTGCTCTCGGTCAATCCAAAATGTTAATGAACCTAAACCTGAATGATTAAGCAAGTAAAAGTGAGGTTTTGTCTTTCTTAAGAGAAAATATATATGTGCACAATTATTAGGCAACTATTAGTATGCAGAATTATTCTGCAACTAAATAAAAAAAATAACATTTTCCCATCTCACTTGTTTATTTTCATCTGTTAAAGTGAGAATAATAAAACAACTCAACATTTACAAATAAAAATGTCTGAAATGTAAAAAAAAAACATCAGTGACCAATATAGCCACCCTTCTTTTCAATAACTGTCACATGCCTTCCATTCATAGAGTCTGTCAGTTTCTTGATCTGTTGACGATCAACTTTTTGTGCAGCAGCAACCACAGCCTCCCAGACACTTTTTCCGAGAGGTGTACTGATTTCCTTCACTGTAAATATCCCGTTTAAGCAGGGCCCACAGGTTCTCAATAGGGTTTAAGTCAGGTGAGGAAGGGGGCCATGTCATTATTTTTTCATCCTTAAGGCCTTTACTGGCTAGCCATGCAATTGAGTACTTCGATGCATGTGATGGAGCATTGTCCTGCATAAAAATCATGGTCTTCTTGAAAGATGCAGACTTTTTCCTGTACCACTGCTTGAATAAAGTGTCTTCTAAAAACTGGCAGTAGGTTTGGGAGTTGATTTTGAGGCCATCTTCAACCCGAAAAGGTCAACTAACTCATCTTTAATAATACCAGCCCATACCAGTATCCCACCTCCACCTTGCTGGCGTCTGAGTCTAAGTGGAGCTCTGTGTCTGTTACTGATCCAGCCACGGGCCCGTCCATCTGGTCCATCAAGAGTCACTCTCATCTCATCTCATCAGTCCGTAAAACCTTTGAAAAATCTGTCTTCAGATATTTCTTGGCCCAGTCTTGACGTTTCAACTTGTGTGTTTTGTTCAGTGGTGGTCGGGTTTCAGCCTTCCTTATCTTGGCCATGTCTCTAAGCACTGAACACCTTGTACTTCTGAGCACTCCAGGTAGGTTGCAGTTCTGGAATATGGCAGCACTGGAGGATAATGGATTCCTGGTAGCTTCACGTTTGATTCTTCTCAAATCTTTGGCAGTTAATTTGCTGTTTTTTTCTCAATACGTTTCTTGCGAACTTGTTGGCTATTTGCAACAAAACGTCGGCCACACCCTCACTCATTACGCAAATACACATCACCTGGTATGCTTGAATCCAATAAGCACTTAGGTTTATACAGCTTGAAGTTGGAAAATATGCATAAAAATTATGATATGGCCAAAATACTCACTTGCCTAATAATTGTGCACACTGTATATTTAGCGACTTCTCAGCCCATCTGGCGACTTTTTTTTTCAAAACAGCGACTAGCGACAAATCTAGCTTTTTTTCTGGTGTTATTGGTGACTTTTTCGCCAAAGCAAGTATCACTTTTAACTAGGGCTGTCAAAATTATCGTGTTAACGCAGGGTGATTAATTTCTGGAAGTAACGCGTTAATTTTTTTAATCGCGATTAACACGTGCAGAATGATCCGCCCCGTGCATCCCACCGGCTCTGTACTACAGCCACTCTAACGTTGTGGCTGACCCAGGATCAGTAGCTGCGCGCAGCCAAACATAACAGCACGCTAGCCCATACCGTGTCACGTCTGTGTCGGGGGCATAGATAGATAGTGTATACAATCAACTGCCGCGGGTGACAGTTGATGTCGGAAGCAACAGGAGGAGAAACATTGGTTGCGTTCCGAATCGCATACTTTCTACTACATAGTATGTAGAAAAAAGATTTAGGTTGTCCCAATTCTTGTGGCCAGATTTAGGATGGTTAGAAGTACCCGGATGTCCTACTTCATGCGGCCAAGATTGTTAGTGTTGAAAACTGCATCCTATTTGGGCGATTCTGACCCACAATCCATTGCGCACGTGAAGTGACGTCACATCGACGAAGCCTCCATATGAAAACAAACGGTGATGCGACGGATATAAAAGCAAGAGGCAAGATCAAGGCGCAATGTTATGATGAAATAAGAGAGTAAAGTATGTCCCAATAGCATGCCTACTGCATCCTAACTAGATTATTTTTATCGTCGGATGTAGTATGTAGAATAGAAAAAAGAAAGAGTATGCGATTCGGAACGCAACCATTGTTCGCTCTGTTCAGAGCCCGCGAGGACAACGTCTGCAGTTTTCAGAGGTGTGTGTGTGAGTAGACATCAACATAACGTCGGCTTCCTGGTCAGTCCCCTAGAGGCCAGGACACACCAGCCCGATAATCGCCGTCGTCAAAAAAAAAGACGAATCTGTTTGGTGTGTGCCGTGACGTCGGCCGACGAAGAGGTCGTCGGGCTTGTTTTGAGCCTGTCGGCCGCCGATTGGCGGCCGACCGTCTTTCATTTGGAGCAATTTGATTGGTGGAGGGCTAGCGAATCAGTGAAGCCCGGAAGTGAGGCGGGTAGCTCAAACAGCTAACAACAGTGAGCCATCGTTTTAATGTGTTTGTTCGTTTCGTTTTGCGAGTACTCACATGCATCAACCCTTGTTGACTGCTCGACACCATGCTCGACACTCTCTGCTAAAAATTGTGCTCTTATGGTCCATAAATATAACTACGTATTTCTATCTATGTTTATGCTCTAGAGAGCTGTCCCATCATTTCCGGCTTTCGTATTTTTTCGGGCCACAATACAGATTAGCACCGCCTGCTGTTGTGGAGACATTACAAGCGCGGGACGTACGGATAATAAGCAGTCGTCTCGGTGTGTTTTTGGGCCGCGACGGAAAGACTGGAGCTTCCTGAAACGGTGACTCCAGTTTTTGGGTAGTCGGAACGTGTCGGACTGGTGTGTCCTGGCCTTAGGACGTGTTCGCGCGTACACACACACACCGCAGACTGTAATCAAGTTGTATTCAAAAAATGCACAACCTATAGATTCACAAAATAAATGCCATTTTATAGCCAATGTTTGCCCAAAGACATAGTAAAGAGACAGACCAATTGAATTATGGTGTGGTAGGTATATATTTTAGTTTGATTTAAATGTATTTTCAGAATTAAAACCATAATTTGGATTTTCAATTAATAAAAATACAAATTTTAAGTGTACATATCCACCTTCTGTCCTTTATCTTTCCGTTCATACAACAATATACAGAGACAATTCGAAATTTTCGGGCATATATCAAATGGTAAAATTAATCGTGATTAATCCACAGAATCCTGTGATTAATCTGATTAAACATTTTAATCGTTTGACAGCCCTACTTTTAACGCTTCTCAACGAGCAGCGGGAGCCTCCACGGCCCCTCCCCCTACCCAGAGCACTGACAGACGGGCAGGTCCTCACGCAGCAGTCCCTCCCAGCTGCGGTCAGAGCAGGAGATACACACCTCTCCGCTCGTGTTCCGTTAGCATCCCTATTAGCAGTTGTAGCAGCCCCTCTTCTACAGTCTACGAGGAGTGCAATTCAAAATGTCATGCAGTGCTTTTTTAAACTATGAGCATGGTTGTTTATGCGATTGTCACGTTCATAACACTAGAACCTCACCTATTCAAATATTACTGTATAAAACCCCTGTCTACAAATATGCAAATTAGGCGATGACGTCATCTGGTGACTTCTAGCGACTTTTTGGACAGCCAATAGCTACTTTCCTTACTGAAGAGTTGGCAACACTGGTAGCAGGGGGCTGCTATCAGACACACAAACCATGTGAGTGAGGGCTGTCAGCGGTGATGAGGAGCAGACAGCAGCCGTTGCTAGTACTCGGCTCTGGTGAGCGCGGTATTAAAAAAAAGTTGCAAGATGTGTCTCTGGTCTTTAACTAGCCTTAGCGCTATGGCGGAAAGTTGGCAAATATAGCGGAAACGTGTTAACGACAGCGGGACACTGAGATGAGAGTAGGTCACGTGATCCGCGCTGTTGATCGGTTCACTGATCAGTCGCGGACTGCTCTCTCTCTCTCTCTCAAACACAAAGCACTAATAATGAATGTAATAATAATAAAAATGAAAAAATATGTCGGCGAAATTCCCAGTCGCGCGCGTGCCCCTAGTTGAAAAAAGTACTCGCACTGCAAAATGCGAGCATTTGGTCGCAGTCAGGAGCCCTGTAAATGCATTCAAATTATCTTCGTTCTTATGCAAGCCTTACCTGTGAGGCATTCAATGAAAAGGGACAATGAAGTCCCCTGCTTCTTGCTGCAAAAGGGCAATGACTCCCCCTTTATGACCAAGGTTCACAGCAGCACCATCTACCCACATAGCCACAGTTTTGTCAAGCCAGTCTGCACTTGGTCCACCCAGAGCCGCAAACGCTTTTTTTGTGGCAGCATAGACTCCTGTTAATAACAAATGTGTATTCATGTTTGTTTGCGGTCCTCCTTTTTTTATATATATAATTCTGAATAAGCTATTAAATGCTTATTATCTGTAATTGCAAAGTTTTAACCTTCACCTATTTGCCAGACATTTTAATGGCCATTCATTAAACATATTAATGTTAACAAAACATCCAGAGGAAACTAGCTGTAGCTTTAAAACAGACAACTAAATAAATAAATAAATATGCAATGCATTTCTTACTTATTGCTTACTGAGGATCGTACCTTTTGCATTGGCATGCTCCACCTCCGTGTGTCCAATCAAGATGTTGACAGGTCTCCCACTGTGCAGGATGCGGCAGTAGACTATCTCACACTCTTTTGTAGCGATATCAGTGTCTCCATCGATCATAAATGACAAGTAGGCGGAGTCCGCTATTTGTTGGGATGTTTTTTTAAGGTGTCAGCGATCACTCCGACAAACTGCGCACAGGCAGTGTCGTTGGCGTATGTTGGGTTTACATCCAAACCGTTCTTCTTCATTAAGGTGATCATTGATTTAAATTTAGTAAATGGTAACTCCTCCTTTGCGATGTTATAAGCCGTGTTAAACTTGACCATCATTTCTTTCTGCTCACTTGTTCTATTTGCGGCTGCCTGACCCTGAAAAGATGCAGGGAGAGGAGTTGCTTTGCCAGCGACACACCTGTCATAGCACAAGATATGCTTTCTGGACTTGTTGTGCTTTTTAAGTGTTTCTATCCTGAATGTTGTTGACGACATGGCACAATCACTAGACCCAACCAGGCTTTTGCTGCACTCTTTGCAATAAATGCAATGCATTGAGTTATTCGCCTTTTCATAGCGCATAGGTTTTATTTTTTTCATGTTGTGAGTATTTTCCTGGGCCATCTCTGAGTCTGAAGACATGTCCACAATCTGCGTCAGTTCCTCTGGGAACTTATCCCACGGAATCATAAAGGTATCCACCCAGCCGACATAAGGGCTTTGGCTGCTGACAACAATCACGCACAGGGCCGGATTAAGGTAGTCATGGGCCCCTAGGCTATTCCTTCTCACGGCCTTCAAGTGGCTCTTTGACCGTTCGTGCTCACCCACTCGTGTTGTTGCATTCTTCCAGTCACTATAGCCTGTGATGAATGGTGCAGATTGACATCCCCAAATAATTTGCACGCAAAACAAAATACTGTGCCCTTTGAGGGAGAATATAATAGCCATTCCCTTGCCAAGACTTCACCATTTGCCGTTTTTCTTTTAAACAGACTTTGCGAAAAGAAACGTTTCTGATGCTTGTGCTGCCTTTCAGATGCAGCCACGTCAGCATTTTTGTTTTGACATTTTTCAGGGCCCTTTTTTATCCAGTACTGTCTCGTTTCTTCATCTATTTGGCCCCAGCATGCAGGATCTGAATTAAAGTTAGCATGACCGTCGTCCTCTTGTGCCCCCTCGGTCCTCTCAGCAACAGGTGCACGTGCACACTCAGCCTCATCGGCTCCTGGACAGCTAGCTGCAGCCCCATCGATGCTATTGTCCGCCACGGCCAATAACGGCACCTCCTCCTCCTCATGAGGGTCATTTTCAGTTGTTGCCTTGAAGTACCCGGTCAGCTTAGGGATACTTTTGAGCAGGTCCTCGTCCCTTTTTTCTTTTTGTCGTTTGACTCTCCTCTTTTGTGCACTGCTAGACATTGTGTAGCTTTTGCTTTAGCAGCCTCAACGGTTACATGTGAAGAAAGTAAACAGAATGTTGAGCGTGGCATCTTGACACCTGATTGGACCGTGGTGATCATATTTTGCTCAATCGGGTGCTTCTTTGTTTTGTGTGTGTCTCACGGCCAGGTAGCCTACAGGCTGTAGGTTTGTCTGTGACTCTTTTGACGGTGTTTTTTTTTTCTCTCGCTCTTTAGGCTAAACAAGGAATAGGCTACTACACTTAAGGGCTGATGATGCTTGTTAGTGTTAGTGTGTTGTTAAGACAATGATCGTTCTCCGTTGAGTTTAACGTCTTTACTTTTTGCCACCCGGTCTAACTGCGCATCGCGGAATGCAGACCGAAATAAAAAGAAAAAAAACAAACAAACTCGTGTTTGCCTTTTTACCAATCGAGGTGGCCTACTCGCGCACATCCCTGGTGTCTAACTTCACGGACCTATAGAGGTTTATGTAAATTTTGATTGAATTATATTTACATTAAAAAATAAAAATAAAAAAAGTCTGACCAATCAAAGGGCCCCTCCACACGTCGGGCCCTAGGCTGTAGCCTAGTTAACCTATGCGTTAATCCGGCCTTGATCACGCAGCAACACCCCCAACGAACGATTAATGCACCTGTAGTACTTTGTCACCAATCAATACTAGCCTGGTCCAACCAGACCATAGTACTTCATTTCATTTGTACAGAAGGTCTGGTACTGCCCTATTGGCAAACGTTCACTCACTTGGAGGCGGGTGTCTGTTGAAGTTCAAAACTATTGGATCTGCCCAGTGCCACTCTGGATCAGCCAACCAATCGCATAACGTTTGGTCGTGACATTTGTCATGAGCCGGCTTCTGACGGTGCGTTCCAGTTGTACAGGGAACTCGGAAATTTCCGACTTCACTACATATTGTAGTGTATGGATCTACCGGTACCTGGCAACGGTAACTCGCTAGAGCCTAACGTTTAGTTATTTGGACGAGAAAGGTTGTAGGCGTCCATACTTTCCCGAGCAGATGCACTGGAACAGACAGGTCGGAACTCGATGTCGGAAATTTCCGAGTTCCGAGTTTAAAGGAACGCAGCATTCAACTGAACTGAAACTGGAGTGCGACTTCGACGTCATCATTCTCAGCCACTCGCTCTGTTCGCTGATTGGACATCCAAAAATCTGGACGAGCAGGAGCTGATGAACACACCCCAGCAGCCCCAGACTGACTACTGAAGTGAAATGAAATGACAGTCTAACTTTGGTACTGCAGTTTGTCGATGTCGATGTGACATCACTTCACGTGTGCACCGGATTGTGGGTCAGAATCGCCCAAATAGGATGCAGTTTTCAACACTAACAATCTTGGCCGGATGAAGTAGGACATCTGGGTACTTCTAACCATCCTAAATCTGGCCACAAGAATCGGGACATCTTCATTTTTTTTTCTACATACTATATAGTAGAAAGTATGCGATTCGGAACACAGGCCGTTTCTCAATTCCAAGTACGCAAAGTTCGGACTTGTGGACTTCGAAAGTTCGAACTTGCCAAGTCCGAACTTCCGAGAACGGGAGCACGCACCTGCAATTGGAACGGCAGCGGACTCGATGGCGTCATCACCTCGGCTCGTTAACTGTGCTACAGAGCTGGGATGCGGTGGAGACGAGCCCTCCTCAGTTGTCTATCTCACGTCACGCATGTGTTTTATTGTTATGGTTTGTTTTTAACCTTTCAATTTATCGGTTAATATTGATAAATACACTTGACTGTAATGAGTGAATTATCATTTTACCACAGGGTGGAAAGTTGAAGCCCCTTAAAGCTACACACAACATATATAACAGGCTAAAATGTATTAAAAAAAACCTAGGCATGTAATAATTCATAGGCCCTTTACTGATCAAACAAGTAAAATGTTTAATGGATTTTTTAATTCTGATAGACTTTAACACTTCTTAGCAGACAACACATATTAAATACATAATTGCAATTGATTGTACTTAAAATAAACAAATAAGCATGGCATATACTGGTATATCTATCTATCAATAGTAAATATATACAGCGCCGGGAAAAATTAAGAGACCAGTCCGGATTTTTCTTAAAATTTCTTATCTCTAAATTACTTATTGAAAATGGTCTGAATGACAATACTTTAATTGTGAATTTGGAAGAAATGTTGTCAGTACTTTATAGTATAAAATCAAAATGTTCATTTTAAGCCAAACATATGCCTCTTAAAAATAAAACAAGAGACACTGAACATTTGGAGTGGTCTCTTAATTTTTTTCCAGGGCTATATACACACACACACAATAAACATAAATAATATAAATAGTAAATAACTGAATCAACGATGTTAAAAATATATTTATTATTATTTTTAGAAGCAGCTCACAGCTGTACACAAAGCTCAACACCCCTGTGCCTATCCTGGCTGTCTTCTTTTCTGGAGGGGGACCTGAAGCCAGCCTTCAGGCTCTCCAGGGATAGCTTCGACAGGCTACCCCCATCAGCACCTCGACCTCATGGCTCCATCCATGGGCTTTCTTCCGGCCGGGGCAGCAAGGCCAGCAGCGTCCCAAATTCAAGCTGGCCTGTGGTGCGTTGTGCAGGGTGACGGTCCATGGTGTGGTGGAGGCCATCCTCCATCGGGTCATCCATTTCCCCAAGCCAGAGGAGATGGAGGAGGTGGGGGCAGGCTTTGCTCGGCCTTCAGATCTGCTGCCGGGGCATTGATGGGTGCCATGTCAGAGTTCTACTAACTTGCTTGATTTATTTTTAAATAGCCTACAGAGACACTTGGAGAAACACGTGGACAGTTATTTACTGCAAATCGCGGCCTTTCGCGCGGATATGACCATACACAAGCACACATCGCTAGCTAGCACAAAAAAATAATAATAATATTTTTTTATTTTTTTGGTCAGTTGGAATTCAAGGCAGCCCGCGCCCCCCAGTCAGTGCCACACACACCTGATTACAATGAGTTGATGCAGTGTCACTCACAGAAAGCGAATGAACTAGAGACGGCAGTTAGTATGGATCACGATGAGGTAATGTGTTTATGTTGTTGTAAATAATGAATATTTCAGATGAATAATGGTCATCTGATGAGCCTGCATGCGCGAACCGAAAATCGCACTGGGTTTGCGACCAGACCAAACGCAGTAGTAGGGATGCACCGATCCACTATTTTTAGTTCTGATCCGATTCCGATATCTGGGTTTTGGATATCGGCCGATACCGATACTGTCCGATACGATATCCTAATTATTATAATTTTTTTTGTTGGTGGTGATATGTGTAAGGTTAGGAATGCTTAAGCAATTCTAATTTAAAAGCAAGATATATACACAAATGCATATAGGTTTATCTTAAAGGCAGACTATGCAATATTTTAATGAAAATATCAATTATAGAGTCACCCAAAAAAAATCCTTCTCAATGATCACTTCTGCCCCACTAGAATTTGTGGTCGTGTGTTTGTCTGCACAGTCTTCCTCTCTCTGGCTATATTTTACATAGTAGAATTTGTCACAGTGCAGAAGCCTCTCCACTTCCTTGACTTGGGTTAGCTCACTGGCTAACAAGCTGATATGTACTGTATGTCTAACTAGAAAGTGGTGTCCTCTCTACCTCCACGGAACGTCGGCGCATGCTCGCACAGGCTCGTTCACTGTTTTTTTTTTTTTAATCGGAGCTGACAGTCCGATATCCGATATGCAGATTTCGGCCATATCGGACCCGATACTGGATCGGATCGGCCCCATCCCTACGCAGTAGCCTAATAAAAACTATATAAAAACTAGGGCTGTCAAGCGATTAAAAAAAATAATCTAATTAATTACAGGCTTTGTGATTAATTAATCTAAATTAATCGCATACTTTTATGACACTTTTATACCTGTTTATAAACAGCTGTATAGCCTGCTACAGTTTGTTTCTCTCTCTCTCGTAACTTCTGTCTCCACAACAGACAGCGCTGCACTGCCACAGATGCCTATGCCGATTCATTCACCATCGTCGTACTCATAGGCAAAAATATTGAGACACACACACAAAGGGCGGGTGTCCGTTTACGCGGGAGACGAGACAGCTAGCAAACAAAATTGAGACACACGGAGGAAGATTGAGAGATACTTTTGAACCTACATTGTTGCACCCACTAAATCAATAATGCACAGACACTGCGGATAATAAAGTAAGATGTCTTCCTACCTTCATGCTTATTTGCCCGAAGCATCCCATAAACCGTCCATAGAGCCCTCATAGAGTGTCCCGAAAATCTACATGTTTTTTGTGATGTGATTCGTCTCAGGTTGCTCTATAGCAGTTTTTTAACAAGAAATTAAGACCAGAAAAGTAGTATAATAGGAGATCTTTAACATTAACTCACAATAAAGCACTTTATACAGTAATTATGTAAATTATTATCTATTTACAATAAATCAAAATACAGCACTTAACAATGATCACAATTAAACTATTTACAATAAATTAACATTCAGCACTTTATATGTCTAAAACAAATAACTATTTACAATAAATCAACATTCAGGGCTTTAAGTGTGTACATCTTTTTTTAAATCTTTCGGTTGTTGCTTTCTGCCACCTCTGATGGATAACAGGCTTCTCTCCCGAACATCAAAGAAAAGTGAGAGAAGCGCGTTGTTAACTGCTTCTTGGTGCGCAGTCCAAACATCACCGGATCAAGGAACAGATCCCAGTTCTCGGGTTTGTCCTTCGCCAGTTTTGAAAGAGCTAAAGATATGTTTGAAAAACATAATGTTGATATAGCTTAAAAGGCATGGACAATTTTAGTTTCATACATTAATTACATGCATTTTAGTCTCATACTTAACAGACTAGCTAAATTCAAATCCCCCAACATTTCAAAAGCTATTAGTGGTGTTGATCACTTATTGGAATTTAAATAGTAGCCCAAGACAAAAGAAATACTAAATGGTCTTTAATACATAAAATAGAAGACACTTCTGGAGCCGTTTTTGTGCAACATTTTTACTTCCGCATCAAAAAAAAAAGAGAACGGTCGTGACGTCACGGGAGGGACTCCCTGGTGAGAGCACATAGAATATAATAATGGCTCACAGCAGCGAAAGCAGTTTCGAAGCTGAAATTGAGGATTTCTTAACCAATGATGGACCACAAGCTTACAATTTTGAGCCTGAAAGGGTAGTAAGGGAACAGGAGCCAAGGAGAAATCTCAGCTATAGGAGAGAAATAGAGTTGTGGTGTGAGCGGAAACACTGGAGAACTGGGCAGGTGTCTTGGTAAGTACTACCAATTTACGTTGTTAGCTACAGCAGCTAACGCCAGTCACATCTCAACATTATTAAATGTTGCTGTCATATCAAGATCCCTCTATCTAGCTCGCAGGAGTAGTAATGCTTATCCATAACAGAACTTATGTTCAAGTATCAGGCGAAACACCGGCTTTCCAACTCCGCACTAGGCTTACGTCATGAGAGGGGGGAGGAGGGTGTGTGTGTGTGTGTGTATAATGCCAGTCACATCTCACCATTATAAAAGGTTGCTGTCAAATCAAGCTCCCTCTAAACTAGCTAGCTCCCAGGAGTAGTAATGCATATCCATAACAAAACTAATGTGTATCAGGCATAACTCCCGCCTTTCCATTAGTCTTACGTCGCGAGGGGGGGGAGTGTGTGTGTGTGTGTGTGTGTGTGTGTGTGTGTGTGTGTGTGTGTGTGTGTGTGTGTGTGTGTGTGTGTGTGTGTGTGAGTGAGTGAGTGAGTGAGTGAGTGAGTGAGTGAGTGATAGAGAGAGAGTTGACAGGTGCCTGTGTATTATTAGTCAGATAACGTTTGTGTTTGACAGGTGCCAGTGTGGTAAATGCGAAATGATGGCATCAGCTGAGGAAAGCATGTGCTGCAGGGAGGTAGATGCCTTCTGGGCTCTAGCAGAGAACCTGACCCCCAGACCAGCAGAGATAACATGCCTGACACAGCATCCAGGCTTTCAGGCATGCTGTCTCAACCCCTTTTTGCTGCAGAACTGCATATTGAACCTCGCCGTCACTGGTACGAGCATTCTCTCTGCTGCCGTTTTGGTTAAAATGCAGCGTTGCCAAGAGAAGCCTGTAGAATAGTAGAGTAGAAGTATAAAGTTGCATGGAGAGAAAACACTCAGGTCCTAGTACCTCAAATGTGTTGTTGGGTACAATTACAGATTTCAAGTAAATTAACAGTTACAAAACATAACTAAATACAATACCCTGTAATAACTTCTGTTCTGATTTGGTGTTAAATAAATAAAATCAATTTGAATTTAGATCATTCATATTAATGGTTATCTTTTAATACAGTTTGTGGTACTGGTTAAATATATTCTGTAATATTGACAGGTATTTCTTATACTTTGTCCTTTGGAATTTTCTCAATAAGGTTTGGGCTGCTGTGTTAGACTTTTGGGATTCAGTTTTATCCATACTCATTCTTACAACTTTAAATTTTTACCTGCTGTACATCCCTCTGAAAGAGAACCCAGTGTGCTTTGGTGCAAAGTGGAGGATGAGGGAATGAAATGCCTCCAGTGAGTAGGTCTGGTGCTGTGGGGACAACTGCCGAACATCCTTCACAAATGCTGGCCGTGTAGTAACACTCTCCAGCTTAATGGCTGCAGTTGATCCTGCATTAACAAATGTTGTTATATTTCTGGAACTGTCTAAATATATATGAATTTAATTTCCACACTGAAAGTACAATTACTACCAGGGGTCACAGAGAATTGGATAACGCGGTGTTCATGTCATAGCACCACATAGATTCAGATTATTTAATGACCACACAGTCACTGGTGTTATTAATTTTCAGTGCAGTATTTATACAGTTGCCACACAGTACGTTGTACCTGGTTCCAGCCACTCCTTGTTCCTAGCCTCTCCCTCCAGGGGTGGATGAGCACAGCAGGGAAATGCTGGGCTGTTGTGGTCATGGATGTCCTGCACATGGTTCACCAGACTTTGCCACTTGGCCTCCATCACATTTGGATCCCCATTAGGAGTGGAAGCTGCAGTCCAGTACAGGTGGTTGACGATGGCTGGCCTCCACAGCTTCAAGTCTTCACACCCCCTCTCCTTTGCAGCAGCATCCAAAGCTTTCCCTAGACCTGTTTCACAACATAAATTCAGTGTTAAAAATAAATTGATATTACAGACAAAGGTCAACCTAAACAATAATCAAGATATATACCTTTACCAACATGCCAGATGTCAAAATAATGACTGGTTCCTCCTGGACACAACTTCTCCCGCACCCACTTGGCAACCTAAGGAGGTAAAAAATGACAATTTCCTTGCAGCTCTTAATATTGCCAAGGTATTAGAGTGCAGTTTGTCTGTTCTTGTTTGTCTTTACCTGGCTATTCCTGTCAGTGATCAGGGTTGAAACATGCATATGTTGCTCCTTAAGGAACTCCATGCTGTGCTTCAGACCCTCTAGTTCGCACCAGATGCTGTTTGGGACCTCTGAGCTCTGCAAAAAAAACATGATTCTGTCATACCATTAACTGTGCCAAATCAGAAATAAGCTAGACTGATTTGTGTCTGATGACGGTAACTTACCTGAACAAGTTGAAGATCGACAACTTTATTAATTCGGTCCTCAATCAGGGAGTAGGTGCCATATTTCGCACAATGACCAGGAGAGTCTGACCTATGAATGGCAAAAACAAAACAAACAAAAAAGCTGTTCAATTCAGATATTGATGCCCAAAATCAAAGCAATACATATATTGCAAATTGATATGGATAAAACTTAAATGTACGTTAATTAAATGTTTTCTACATTAATGGTACAAGCCAAAGTGTTATACCTGCAGTCCCCTAAAAGGATGAGCCCACCTCCCACCTCCTTCAGCTGTCTTACTATTCCAGCCTGCTCATGCTGCCAGGCCTGCACGATAGTCGGAATGGTGTATAAGCGTTGATGGCGGAAATAGGTGGAGGCACTGATGCACTGGAGGCCAAATAATTTCAGCATCCGTATTGTCTGTGTAGCCATGCAACCCGAAAAGTGGATGGCCCCACTAAGTAATAAGTTGCAGGCTGGCATGTTTTTGTGCAGCAGTGATTGGTTCTGCCAATAACGCACATACCCACATGTTGAACAGATCTAAAAGATGTACATGAAAAGAAAATGACCAGTCAAACTTTTAACAGTCAAAAATCAATAATAGCATATAATGAAGTCTATACACAGCAAATTCATAATCATAACATGAATAACTTAAAATGTGTAGAAAGTGTATGCTACAACTTTATTTTAACATCAGTAGAACTCACAAATATCTTCTTACTTGTTTTATCTTGATAAACGTGCCTTCCTGTTGCTCCACTTTGCCCTGACTTTCCCCACAACAAGCAGAACACATAGCAAACAAGGACATCAGCTGCGTTAGGCACACAATGAACTTGTCAGCAGAACTGAAAAAAAAAACTATTATTAATCTTGATTGACATAGTTTGGTTATACACATCATCTAAATGTGCCAATCTTACTTGAGACCACGATGTGGTTCCTGCTGTGGCTCTTTTGATGGTTCCTCGTCAGACGAACACATTCCTTCCTCTGGACTCCATGACATGTCACCAGGTGAGTCCATGGAAACAGAGGAATCATCATCGCTGTGAGCAGGGCTGGGCAGTGGAGTAGATGTTTGTTTCCCAAACATTTCAGTCTGGGTCCCCACACTGACCATCTGCGGCTGCATCTGAATTTCTAGGATAAAAAGATGAACTTATTACATGTGAAACACAATACATTCAGTTGTCACTTTATAACATGCAGCTGTACTTTTAAATGCAAAGCAATACAACCATCCTGCAATCAAATGTATTTTCACAAAGTTTATAATATTATTTTTTGTGGACATTTGGTCTGGTTCTTTATTCCTTTTGTTTACTAGGTCATAGTTACAATCGTACTGCATCATACTGAGAGGCAATTCTAATATGTTTTCTATTATGTAAATGCAATAAATACATATGTTGGCTAAATAACATGCACAGATCATGCTAGATGTAAGATTAAAGTTACACTACCTATTGAACGATGAAGAGGTCTCAGGTTACACTGTGAGCCACGGTGTAACTCAGACGTGGGTTGAGGAGCCTCCTGCACTGGGTCTGACTCGGCAAGCACCTTAGAACACACATATACATGACAAATAATTACAAGCTGATCCATAGCTGGTTAAAATACATCGATCGATACAGATACTTTATTTATTATTGTGCGCACATAGACTGTAGGCTTTAGATGTGCAGTGTGTTGACCTTTGGAACCACGGCGGAGAATACCCCTATGATAGTAGCGATGTCCCAGGAAAGGAGACATACCGTCCCGCTAAATTGACCAGATAGTATCGACGTCCCAGGAAAGCAGACACAACGCCCCGCTATTGGCCAGCCTAGGTCTGAATACCTTTCCCTCACAACACATACGCTTATTGAGTATGGAAGTCGTCTGGAGCAACATCATAGCATCACCCAGGCAGTGTCGGCTGAAAATTCTGCTGAATCACTCACTAGCTAGTCAACGTTAGCCAATTTAGCCTTTTAGCTAGGGGTTTTTAAAATATATTATCCGCCTTATAACAATGAATACTAACCACACGTTGATTGTTGTCATTGATAACATAATACTGACGTGGAAGATATCAAACGTTAAAAAACAAGACTTACAGCAAAAAGATCCCGTTTCCTTCGAGATGATTCTCTGGCATCACTCCCGCCGGGGACCGAACCAGAAGCTGCGGAAGGAGCAGATGAGGCTGCCGTATGAAGGGAAGGAACAGCGTCTGATTTCAGCCTCACCTGGTCCTTGCTCTTAAATCCCATCCTGGCCTGAAAGGTGTCACCGGGATGGTATTCAGTGGGTCCAAAATGGGCGCAACAAATCACTGCTGAATTGGAGACTGAGTTGGCAGTGAAATCGCTACGTTTTTGCTGGACGAAACGCACCCAGGTTCTGAATCTCGATCCATCCCTTTTACTGTTTGGAAACCTATGGACTCGATGCCCAGACGTATAGGAGTTCTTGCAACCAGCAGACACAGTACCTCCCCATGTTTCAATTGACCGCTGAAGTCCACGATTACCGGCACCAACAACTAAGCACTGCGCTGAGGCAGTCAAGTTCGGCAGTCCCTCACGTGACGTCAAATGACGCGTTCGACTTCTGAGAACTTTCTGGAAGCTTAGCTCAAAATCGGCACTTTTCTCCCGGAATTGACATACACGTTGGAACAGCACCTACGCCATGCTGTCCAGGCTGCAAGAACAAAGATGGCCGGTGACTGCTACACTCTCTGACCCAGCTAACACTACCTCGATATCAAGCCTGAACAGTGGAACCTGATTGAGGAGCTGAACCAGGTCCTTGAGCCCTTTGAATCGGCAACAGTGTTCCTGAGTGGACAACAATATGTCACACTCTCTGCACTTCCACATCTTTTGCACAAACTTAAGAAGAACATACAGAGTTCAGAAATTGAGACTGCACCCGTGAGGTTGTTCCAGACTCAAGCGACAGACCAGATCACAGAAAGATGGCAAGGACTAACTCAATGTACACCTGACACTCCAAATATCACCCTGCTTGCTGCTGCTCTGGATCCAAGGTTTTCGAAAACTAAAGTTCTTGCCTGCTGATGAAGTCTTCAAGGTCCAAAGCACAGTACAAACCATGGCACTTGCTGCCAAACAGCATGCAAAGCTGAACACTGTTGAAAGTGGAGCATCTACCACAGCACAGGACTCCCCACCAAAAGCACCTGCCAAGAGGGCCACATCATTCCTTGACTCAGACTCCACCACCAGTGATGAAGAAGAACAAGATGAGGAGCAGCAGTCCAACGAAGCTGTACAGAAGGAGGCATGTTTTATTTTTTTTCCCCATTTTGATTCAATAACAATTTCCACAAGCATTTTACAAATAATTATAAATGTTCTACAGAAACTGGAAATTACTTTTTTTAAACAATATTACAATATGTAATAAATAAAATAAAAAAACACCTTTGTTTTTATTTTGTCTTGACTATTCTACAGGTCTTGATGTATTTCGGAGAACATCCCCTGTCCAAGAAGGAGAATCCACTGACATGGTGGAAAAATAATGCAGCACACTATCCCAACACTGGCAAAGTCCCTGCTGTGTATACCCGCCACATCCACGCCATCAGAGCATCTTTTTTCAGCAGTGGGTAGCATCGCCTCAAGGAAGAGGGCAAGCCTCAGCCCTGAGCATGTTGATATGCTTACCTTCCTTCACTGCAATCACATGCTTCTTTAAAGACTTGTGTGAGCAAGAGACATAAGGAGGTGTAGCCAAGTTATTCTTCACAGCTACACGTTTTTGCCTCCTAAATGCCAAACATTTTTAGAAGAAGAAGATGGTTATGGCTGTTGTTATGACTGAAATGTAGATTTTCAGATGTGAAGTTGCACAAATTTTAGAAAGTGTTTTTTATTACATTTTTTTTATGTATAACTTATTTTTGATATTAGGAACAGACTTAATAATTGTATTTATTTTTCTTTGCATCTCAGGATTTGTTTCTAAAGCCAGAATGTGTGAAACTATGCATGGGCTTGTTCAAAGTTTCCAAGCTTATGTTGTTCCTGAATTGCAAAGGTAAACACTTGTAGTTCTGAAAGTGAAGTAAATGCTTACTTAAACCCAAGAATGTATGGCACATAAATGCACTTAATTTATCTGTCAACATTGTTATTTCTCATGGTACAAGTACAGACTAATAAACAATGGGAAAGTAACTAAATTGGTACTTTTGGTAGAAAATATGGTTTGCTACTCCATGCATTTTTGAAATAAAATAATCGATGGAATAATCGGTAGAATAATCGATTACTAAAATATTCGATAGCTGCAGCCCTCCACTCATGACCTAACTAACATGTTTACTCTTCAAAGTATGCTGTGTGTGTGCATTTGAGGAATATTAACCCACCTGTTGTTTGAGAAACAAGAGACACGAAGCAAAACTTTCATTAGTCTCGATCGCAGGATTTATTCTGCGGTGCCGTGCCCCCGTGGTATTAATGATCCCCTGGGCGCTGTGCGCCCTCTAGTGGCTTGGTGAGTCATTATAGAGAAAGCTGACATTTTAAAATAGATTATTTGGTAAAAAACTAATAAATAAAGGGGTGTCTATTTTTATCTAACTAAACCTTCTTTTAAATTTTTACTGATACACAATGAAGAACTACTTTTTCTAACCCATTACACACTCCCCTGCTTTTTTTTTTTTAATGTCTCCAGACATTAGTCTGTATAGGTTGGGTTAAGGGGATTGTGTTGTATAGGTGGCGTCGGTTAGAACCCCATAAGACACATGAAGCAGTGGTCCAGTTTAGTGACTTTAATTATCTTCTGTTGGCATTACATTGGCATACGGTGTGTTGGTGTTTGTGTGGCGTGGGGGTGTGTGTGTGGGTGCACCATAGACGTCGATTACGGGGGGTATGGGGGGTACATGTACCCCCCACTTTTCGTCAAGACTCATTTTGTCCCCCCCACTTTTTAAGCCGGACATGGAGTGCGTCGGTCCAGCCGTATTAAAACACAGCGTTAAGGTCTCTCTCTCTCTCTCTCTCTCTCTCTCACACACACACACTACTAGTTTGCACACCAGAGAAAACATGCTCCGAAGTCTCCGCTAGTTTGCACACCAGAGAAGACTGATGCATTTCAATCAGCAGCAGAGAGACAACGGCGAGTGGCTTTAAGTGTCCCGTTGTGAAGTGTAAACTGTAGGGATTACCATCCTCTATGCCCACTAATGACTGTTAATGTAGCGGACACTAACAGCAGCTTGTGTCGCGGCACATGGATACTGACGATGTTGTTTACAGTGACGTGCGGTCAGCAGGCCCGGAGTGGCTAATCGGGAGAACCGGGAGCATTCCCGGTGGGCCGCTCTGGTTTTTGGGCTGCGAGGGCCGGCCCAGTCATGGCACTGGGTTAAAATATCATTTTACCTATTGGTGCATTAAAAATCACATTATTAGTCCGCAGTTAAGTTACTGCTAATGGAAACTGACCATTTCCTACAGCTTCAGTTTCACATTAAAAGCATCTAACTGGCGTAACGTGAGATTACTTTTATTTTGAAGCAGAATTTAGGGCCTCCTAGCCCTGCTGCGTGTCTCTCTCTAGCAGCATGTCGGACTACGAGGTGAAAGATAACTTGTAATTCTGCGCTCATACCAAAGGCTTTATGAAAGTTAGTCACAGCCCCCAGTCATATATGTTCAATGCATGCTCGGGACAATGGCGACTGGAGCGTCGGCTGCACTGGGATGAGCCAGAATCCGAACATGTAGGCCTATTCGGATGAGCACGGATAATGAGATGATCGATCCGAATATGTTTACTTCGCGAATAATCTCGTTATTATTCAGGAAACAACTATTTATTTATTTTGCCTATCATGCACTAAATTGACGCGGCGCGTTCTGCCTTAACTTGAGTGGCACCTATCAGCTGTTCATCTCCGCTGCCGTGGCAGAAAAAAGATAGACCAGCTGCGTTTATGCATGGCCCCGTGAGCTGCGGTCTCTCCATTCCGCTGGATGTTTGTGACCCCGAGTCACCTTCAGTCCCTCCTGACTTTTATTTATTTCAAATCTCTGAACGTGAACCACGTCTCTTCATTTAATAAAATCGATCTTTAAATATTCGATCTGCAAACACTTCGCTTGTTTAGTTCATACAATCTGTTTATAACTAAGAGATTTGCTCAAAAAAAGTTTTGTTTTTGTGCGTTGATCAATTAGACCTCTAGATTATAAAACGCTGTTTCCTAGTCTAAAGTAATTATTCATTGAACTAAGTTAGAAATTAAAAAAGAGAGGGAGAGAGAGAGATAGCGAGACAGAGATAGGCCTATGAGAGACAGGGAGAGTGAGAGAGAAGAGGGAAATAAACGGGCAAAATAAATCTTATCTAGATCGATGATACAACTTAGTTTAGTTAAAAATAAAAAGGGACAGAGATGAAAAAATAAAATAAATTGGGCAAGTTTATGATTTACTGTGATGTAATAGGCCTACTGTTTCAGACTCTGAATGTTCAATGTCCCCCAATCAAACGTGTAGGGGCTTAGACAGTTATAATGAGAGAGAGAAACAGATGAGTACAGTATGAGGAAAATATGCCTATCTCATTATTGATAATATGCCAATATTAAATCAATTTGAGGCTCTGAAGGGACAATAATTGTTGTTTTTTTCACACATAAGCCCATAAGCCCCAGCCACTTCCGGTTTCATATCCGAATACAGGTAGCCTACATATAGATAGGCTAATTGTGTTTGTTGAACAGATAGCCTACAGATAATGACGTCTCCGTACACTCCTACTGCACATAGTAGCACCATGGCAGGCACCTGAGTAGGCTATAGGCTAAACAGGAGCATTTGAGTCCACACAGTCTAAAAACACAGAATTACAAGGGTGCAGAGAACAGTGCACTTTTGCAGACGTACATATTAAGGTTGTTATTACATTACATTAATAATGTCGGCGTGAAAGTGGGCTGATCTGAGGCATGAAACTCCAGGGCTGAAAATGAGTCCCACTCCGGCCCTGGCGGTCAGGGTAGGCGCCGTGTGCAAAAAAATAAAAATTAAATAAAATAAAATATTTTTTTTATTTAATAAACTTATATTTGTATTATTACTGTTAATTATTTCGATCTTTACATGTAATCCGCGATTACTTTAAAAAAGTGCAGACGTTTTGATTCGAAAACGGTAAGTTTGGTAAGTTATGCCAAAAAAATATTGTGCCTTTGCTGTTTCCCATTCATTGTGTACGGCAAAGAATCAGTGCCTTTGCGCCTATTCATTGTGGACGGCAAGAAAAAAGTTTTCGCGCATGCACACTTGATTCTGTATTATTTAACATGTACGCAAATAAGCATAATTCTTTGTGCCTTTTTTACGTAAATGGTATGCCACATAAGCCTTTACATTACATATCATTCATGGACCAATTAAAATCGAGATATTACTAGACATTTACGCAGCTTAGGCCAACGTCATTACGTTGGCTATGCTCATTCACGTCGCATTACCCCCGCGGATTTTTAAATCAACATTGCAGCTGCCGTGCCCGCAGATATTTCAGACTGGAGGAATTTTAACAAATTGGATTATAATTTAAAAAGGAACAGAATGAATAGCAAGAGAAAGGCCTGCGCCAGCCTTGGACGGTGTACAGCAGCAACAGGGACAAACAATGTTCGAGCATTTCAAACGGACATGTAGCCTACATGAACGGAAGGATGCTAGCTAGCTGTGCTGTCAGTCAGACTGTCACTGGATTACTATCGTCTTGCTTATTTCTACAGCCAGGGAGTCCGATTGGTGAGTCAGAAACTTTTTTGGGGTTTATTTAATAATAAAGTTGGATGAATTGATACCGAATGCAATCCATTCTGCATTTTATATTCAATTGAGCAGTTGTGTTTTCATTGTTACTGACGGACAAACCTAAGCTCTGCAATGTGGATAAATGGTTACATTCTGATGCTGGACAGGTCCATGGGGCATATGCTACTGGTACTTTATCTATTAAGATAAAGTTTATGGAGTGGAGTTGCCATCAGTTATGCTGTAGTCCTACATAATGATGAATGCTGTCTTTTATTTTTAAGTTGATTAGAAGTAGTACCGGTAGTTTGAATCGGCGAAGGTCTGACTTGTTGCCTTACGTTTTTTCGGCCCTCGGTGTGAGGGACGGGTCCGTTAAGTCGATGGATGCGATGTTTAATCATTTAGACCAAACTACAGTAGGCTACGGGCAAACCTGAAGTCACCGTCGTGACATTTCATATACGTCCCGTCTGTGTGTGTGTGTGTGTGTGTGTGTGTGAGTGAGTGAGTGAGTGAGAGAGAGAAAGAAAGGGAGGAACTTATTTGAAATCGGCCGTGCGTGCGTGCCTGTTTGTTGTTTATTGTTTTTGATTTAACAATATATAGGTTTAGAGAAATCTGGCTTTCAGAACTCAGTGCCTACCCACTCACTGACCTCACCGCACGTCACTGGTTGTTTATCAAGAAGTAATTGAAGCTGATCATGGCTATGCTACTAGCTAGGTTGCCATGGAGACCGAGGCGGAGTAATATTGTTGTGCGACAGTCCAGCCGTGCTTCGGCTCGATGTGCTCAGTCGGAACTACCTTCCCAAGCTCCTTTTGTTTACGTCATGTTTGGTTGGGCTACGGGGAGCAGCTAGTGGCTCATATGTCCGCTGCTTTTTGAAAATGCGTCAGACATCAGTGTTTTGTAGGCTATACATTGTATTCATTAGTGAGCGGGTATGCCGTCTTTCAGAACAGTTCATTACCTGCACTAAAGAGAAAAAAAGATGTTTCCTCATTGTCCCCCCCACTTTTGAAAATGCACTCCAGAATGCCTGTTTGTCCCCCCCACTTGTTTAGCCAAATCGACGTCCATGGGGTGCACACATATAACACAGCCGAACTTTGGCGAGACACACATGAACTGACAAACGGCTCGGAACTTCACATAAACGGAGCGCGAGTCCAAACGGTTGCTTAGCAACGGGGGGACGCTGCATGCAGACAGGCTGCGCTGCACGTGATCAGCAGAGCCTTTTGTACAGTCTGTGTCTTTTAGAAGTGTTTGTGTTTTGGCCTGTCAATATGCATATGGGTATGGATACGGGTTCAGATATGTGGGATAAGGGAATGGGAATGGTAACATGTTTGAAGGGGCTGGGACAGGTTGGCTTGGCATTAACATATTCACACCTGCATTCCATTGTTGGTATGATGGTTGTCCCAGTGTCGCATAGGTGAACATTTCCTTAGGTCTTGCCGTCCGCTGGGATCTCCTGAATCCGTCTGCCTGAGCCTGATTGTTCTCTGCCTCAATCTGGTTTTCCACCTCTTCAAGGATTTCATTCTGAGGGTCTCCTTCATCTTTATCAACTTCAGCTTCAACAGGAATGAATTCATCAGCTGAAGCTCGGAGCATTGGCTGGGGTGGAGGAACCTCCTGATGTCGACGGGGTTGTTGTTGTTGACTTCTCGTCACCATTCTGTAGCATGGAATCTGGACGTGTGGGTTGTACGTTAACTCCTCTTCGTCAGAACTGTCCGTAGCTGGATCACTGACTTCTAGAACTGTCCGTTTTGTTTTTTTAGGTTTAGACTCCCTTGTGCGGTGTTCTGCGGGGAGGTACTCTTCCATAGGTAGTTCATTTACTGGCATGAGTAGGTTCTTGTGGAGCACACGCAAGTTTTTAGAACCTTTTTCAGATTGAACCTTGTAGACTGGTCCATCTCCAACTCTCTCCACCACTCTGTGAACTACTTGCTCCCAGTAGGCACGCAACTTCCCTGGACCACCTCTCTCCGACAGGTTTCTCACCAGCACGCGGTCTCCTGGCTCAAGAGCAATGCCCCTGACTCCTCTGTCATACTGTTTCTTGCCTTTAAATGACGATTTCTCACTGTTGTTGGCAGCAATTTCATATGCAGAGCGCATTCTTTCTCCCCATTTCTGTGCATACGACTGTCTGTCAGATGTCTCAGACTCTCTTTTAGGTGGAAACAGTAGGTCGACAGGTAACCGTGGACTTCGGCCATACAGGAGGAAATGTGGCGAGAAGCCAGTTGCCTCATATCTCGTGCAATTATAGGCATGCACAATGTGGGACAAATGGTCTTTCCACTGAGACTTTTTTTCCTCTTCTAGAGTTCTAAGCATCTGTAGAAGTGTGCGGTTCAGCCTTTCCACGGGGTTGCCTTGAGGGTGGTAAGGTGTGGTCCGGGAATGGGCGATGCCAGACAGTAGTTGTAATCTACTGAACATGCTGTTTTCGAACTCTCTTCCCTGGTCATGGTGCAGCTTCTCAGGGTATCCGAAGCGAGGAATGAAGTCCTGAAATATTTTAACAGCGGCTGTCTTACCAGATTTGTTCCTTGTTGGATACGCCTGAGCGAAGCGGGTAAAGTGGTCAATTACAACCAAGATGTATTCGTAGCCCTGGCTCTGCTCCAGGTGGAGGTAGTCGATGCAGATCAGTTCGAAAGGAGCACTCGTGGTAATGTGTCCCATTGGAGCTCTCTGTGGCACATTCGGGCGTTTCTGTTTTATACAAGTACATCTTTTGGTTACATAGTCCTCAATTTCATCCTGCATGTACGGCCAATAAAACCTCTCTCGGGCGAGATGGGTGACTTTATCTGCACCTACATGGCCCATGTCATTGTGCAGGGTCTTCAGCACTTTCAATTTCAGTTTCTCAGGGAGGACCAATTGTCTGTTTTGCTCAGTCCTTCGATACAGAATCCCATCCTCCACTCTCATCTTATTCCATTCACTGAGTAGTTTTTTTGTTTGTCTCTCCATGTTCCTTTTGTCTCTTTCATTTGGAGTTCAGTTTTTGAGTTTCAATGAAATGATCTCTTTGATGGCTGGATCTTCCTGTTGAGCATTCAAGACATTTTCTGGGGTAAAGCTGGCAACTTCGTTCAATAGTACGTAATTTTCAGTTACTTTGTCAAGCTGCAATGCCGCTATCCAAGGGACATCATTTATATGTGCTGCCTTGCTTCGGTGCCACACTGCAGACACAACATCAGGTGACATGAACTCAGTATGCTCACACATTCCTTGCTGGAGACTAATGGGGTACCTGGACAGAGTGTCGGCATCCGCATTCATCTTACCAGGCCTGTATTTTATATCAAAGTGAAAATCAGCCAGTTCACCGACCCACCTATGCCCAACAGCATTGAGTCTGGCTGTGCTAAGGACATATGTTAATGGATTATTGTCCGTATAGACAGTAAAGGTCGGTGCGTAATATAAGTAGTCACGGAATTTGTCACAGATCGCCCATTTGAGCGCCAAGAACTCAAGTTTTCCGGAGTGGAGATGGTAATTCCTCTCAGCAGGAGTCAGAAGTTCTTGAGCCGTATGCAATGACACAAAGCTTGTTGCCATGCCGTTGATACAGTACAGCACCAAGACCCTCATTGGATGCATCTGTGTGCAACACAAATGGTAGGTCGAAATTTGGGTAGGCCAGAATGGGAGGGTGAGTCCACCAAATTTTCAAGTACACTCTGGTGTTCTGGGGCCTCATTTATAAACGTTGCGTACGCCCAGAAGAGGGCGCACGCCAATTTCTAAGCAAATATTGGGATTTATAAAAACCAAACTTGACGGGAGATGTGCGGTCCTCCACGCAAACTCTGACCCATGCGTACGCACAGAAAGTGGAGAAAGGAGAAACGGCGACTCCGTCGGCACATGTATGAAGTGCGAGAACGAATGTGTTTGTGTAAAATGTATCCAGATAGGCCTATTATAAGCCATGTAGGTCTATCATATATTGGGAGTTCCTTTGCAAAACGGATGAAGCCATTCTTACAACTAATGAACAAATGCCTCCACGGATTTTTCCATGGAGTGATACCAACAAAAACAAAACGAATTAGGATCTTAAATAGCCTACAAACGGAGACATATGAGTGCAAATAAAAACAAAATAGCAACGTTCGAATAAGCTCTGCAGTTATTAAAGAATAACCTATCTGCATGTTGTGGAATTCATTCTGATAATATTGAGGTGGAATACAGCCTATTACTTTTACACTGACGCTGTTCTCGATGCCTCAGTCAGGCAGACAGGAGTGCACCTTTTCATACACTAATGATAAGCCTACTGTACATCACATAGGCTACTGTGATTTTTTTCACGGCTTTTAGTCCGTTTTATTTATGTGTTTTTCTTTGTGTTTAAGCACGTCGCGATTGTGTTTTGAAAGGGACTGTGAAGTTTATTATTAACCCTCCGCCGCCCGTCACTGCCCCGGGATGAATTCTCCGAATCTGTATCTCATGGGGGGTCTCAGTGCCCCCCGCTCGTGGCACAAACACTGTTGTGTGAGTGAGGATATGCACTTGTTTGCGTCCACTTTTATGTCGGATCACTTCTTTTTATTTCGGCCACAGCGTTCACAGAAATCGCCACAGGCTGCACTCTATCGCCTTTACGCTCACACTGCCACCAAACTATATTTTCCCTGTTCGCCACTTCTCCAACGGCTACTTCGGGGTGACCGCAGTGATCCACACCGTGTGGAGTTTATTTTTCCATTTCCCTTTCAGTCGGCGATTGCCACTACCGCCTTCATGCACTCAGTAAATGATATTAATTCGGGCGTGTCGATGACTATGTATGGGTAAATATGGGCGGTACGTGAAGCCCGCAAAGGCTGCGCCACATTTAGAGTTGATTGTGATTTATAAAGGGAAACAGGCGTAGGACGTGAGTGCGCACTGTTTTATAAATCCGAATATTTTTGTTCGCACGTACATCCTACATTTCTTCCGTACGCCAGCTTCCACGTGAATCCCACGCAAAGCTTTATAAATGAGGCCCCTGATCTCCAGGTGATGGGCGTTTTTGGTGAGACCTGTCTCCTTTCTTTGCTCTCCCTTTGTCTCTTTTGAGCTGGGGCTTGGTGTTATTGCCATCTATTCCAGCAGGTTTCTGTAGGAGCTCAAACAAGGGCCTCGCGAGCCGAGAGAAATCTTTGATGAAGGAGCGATAATACCCAAGAAACCCCAGCAGGGAGTGAACATCTCCAACTGTGCGAGGTTTCTTTTCTTTCAAGGCTAAGACAGCTTCCAAGTCCTGTGGATCAAGCTTGACTCCTTCTCCAGACACCAGACGGCCAAGGTAGCGAACCTCCCTCTTAAATAACTCGCACTTCGCTGGTCGAAGTTTGATGCCGTTGGTTCTCATGCGACAGAGCACTTGTCTGAGATGATTCAGGTGATCTTCAAATGTAACGGAATAACAGAGCACATCGTCAAGGTAAGGTACGCAGCATTCATCTCTGATGTCTTCTAGTACACCCTCCATACATCGCTGGAATGCTGCGGGTGCGTTAGTCAGTCCAAATGGAATCCTTATCCATTCATACAACCCCCACGGTGTACTGAAGGCGGTCAGGTGTCTGACCTCTTCGCTCACGAACCCTTGGTGGTATGCACTGCCTTGATCTAGAATGGACAACCATGTATTGGATTCGTGGCAGTGGATGGCGATCAGGGATGGTCTTCTGGTTGTGACCTCTGAAATCCACGCAAAGACGCAGGCTCTGATCTTTTTTTCGGACACACACCACTGATGAGGAGTAGGAGGAGACAGATTTGCGGATCCACCCTCGGTCGAGGAGGTTCTGTACATACTCTTTAACCTCCTTGTATAATGGCTTTGGTATTGAGTTGTAGGATTTCTGGACAGGGGTGTTATCCACAACATTTATCTTAAAATGTAAATTGGGTATAAGACCTATATCACCCTTTCCTCTTGCAAAAACATCAGACTCCTCATATAACATTTGGCGTACAGCTTCCTGCTGCTGCTCGTCAAGGTGATCCACATTGACCTTAGGGTGCCATTTTTCATTTGGATGTGACTGTGTTGAGCTATCAGCATCAGCTGTACTGCTGGGTGTGCTAATCTGGGCAGAGCATAGTTGGGTGTCACTGGTAGGGCTGCTTGCTTGCTGGGGAGGGCCGAGTTGTATTGGCTTGCTGTCAATTATTGTCTCAATACAGCCTAAGACAGATCTTTGGGGCAGGAAGATGTCATGTTTCGTGGGGTTATGTACTGGGATTCAAACTGTTTTGAAAGAACCTGTGGTCAAATCCACTAGCGCTGGAAACAGGTCTAGTCCTTCCGGGATGACACCTCCTGGTTTCAGTTCAAACAGCATTGTCCCTCCGGCTAATCTGGACCGGAAATGACATTTCACTTGGCAGATTTGACCACTTGGAATTGTTAACCCTTTTTTCCCAACTTTGACAGTTGTGCTCCAAGGCTCTGTTTTGGCTGAAGGCTCTGCTTGGGCTGGAACTTCACGGACGACTGAGACTAGCGCATCAGCTGTGTTTGGATTGAGTTGCATTGTCTCTGCTAGTAAGTCACTCAAATCAACACTTCCTGTGTCTTCCAAACTCTCCAATATGATTTCTTCAATAACATTGAACCCAAGCAACAGTCCACTTATGCAGCGCTGACTTACCAGCATGGGTGCATGTATGGCTAAACATCCATGTTTTGCACTTTTTATCTCGACCAGTATCTCTGCCCACCCCTCGAAAGGTAAGTCAGACCCATTAGCAGCAATAACTCGGAGTGGGTGGTCTGGGAGTAACTTGTCTATGGACTGGATTTCGACATGTGGTAGGTGTGTTTCAAGCCATGACTTGTCAAGAATAGTAACCTGTGCTCCACTATCAAGTAACATCTGGGTTTTTACACCATTAACCTCCTGAGACCCGGCAATGCATTTTTGTACACTGTAGTGTACATTGTTGTTTTGCATGCAACTCTAATACTGTACATGCCACTTTCCCAAGTCCTGATGTTCCTTAGAGTGGACAACTGTAGCTTTAAATTGATGTCCCATGTTTGGGGGTGTGGCCTTTCCAACTGCCTTTTTCCTGTCCTTTTAAAATGGCTGGCATCAGCACGAGCACATTCTATGCGAGAAAGAAAGGTAAGCATCAAATCTTTAATTTAATATGCTTTTGAGTGTTATATTTCGATTGTTTTTAGTAAGTAAACATCTAAGGAGTAATTTGAGTGAGTTTTCAGAGCTGAACTTATTTAGTTTCATTAGTAAAAACCACTGATTAATTAATGTACACTGTAGTGTATGTCAGGACTTTGTACTTCTAATTATTCCTATCTTTTTTTTAGTAGACAGCTCTTTGACAGAGGCAGAGAAAATACTGTACAGAATAATTGAGGGAGATTCAGACATAGATTTCTCTGAAGATGAGGGTCCAATGAGCAAGACAGGAGAGGATGAGAACCCAGATGAGTCAGATGAAGATGACCAAAACACAGAGCCAGCGGAAGTTGACCAAAACCCAGGGCCAGCTCAAGTGCAGCGTCGTCGAATATGGGCCAGAACTACCACGTAGGGATTCAGAGTTTTTAATCAGAGCAAAAAGCTAAGATAACTTACAGAGATGTTTCAGTAAAATTGATTTGACACATGCACAGACATAATGTTATAGCGTAAATGTGTTGTCAGTCAACCATCCCTTTGACACTCCTGTCATGTTGCACAGACTCTCTCACACACACACACACACACACACACTCTCTCTCTCTCTCTCTCTCTCTCTCACACACACACTCTCTCTCTCTCTCTCTCTCTGTCTCTCTCTCTCTCACACACACACACACACACACACACTCACTCACTCTAGAGAAACAAATATAACAGGAGGGTTAAAAATTGTACTTGTTCACTCTCCTAAATTTTGCCTTTTCTTTCTCTTAGGTTCATGCCTGTGTTGGAAGAACATAGATTTGCAGATGAAGGTCCCCCTGCAACCCGTAGTAACTGGAGCCCACAGCAGTATTTCCAGCAGTACATTGACGGGGAAATAATTGAGAACCTGTCCTTCTGCACCAACCAACGTATGGTTCAGGATTCAGGCTTTAGCTTAAGCACTACACCAGAAGAAATCAAGACCTTTTTAGGAATTTCGGTGTACATGGCATGCCTTGGATATCCGAGGATCAAAATGTATTGGGCTGCCAAAACAAAAGTTCCAATTATAGCTGACTCCATGACACGTGATCGTTTCTACAAAATCAGATCTATGCTGAAGGTGGTCAATGATCTGGAAGTTCCAGAAGAGGAAAAGAAAAAGGATCGCCTTTGGAAAGTCAGACCAGTTCTGAAGAGAGTCCTACAAGGTTGCCTCAACCTACCTAGGCCAGCAAAGGTCTGTATTGACGAACAGATGGTTCCCTTCACCGGCCGGTGTCCAGTTCGTCAATTTGTGCCTGGGAAGCCGAATCCAACAGGATTAAAGGTGTTCGTTCTTGCGAGTCCAGGTGGCTTAGTGCTGGATTTTGAAACCTACATGGGAAAGAACACCTTCACTCAAGTCCAACAGATGGGAATAGGTGGAAATTCAGTCCTGCGTTTGACTGAGACAGTTCCAAGAGGAACACTGGTCTACTTTGATCGGTATTTCACCACCATCGGTCTCCTGGATGCTCTTCGGGAAAGGGGCCTGCCTGCTACGGGGACAATTCAAAAGAATCGAATCCCAAAAGAGTGCCACTTCACTGCTGACAAAATCCTAAGCAAAAAACCAAGAGGGTCATCAGAAATGATCATACGGAGACCTGATGAAATAGCTGTCACCAAGTGGATGGACAACAAACCTGTTGTCTTGGCATCAACTGCCCATGGGATTGAGCCCCAGGATACATGCATCAGATGGTCAAAGCAAGAAAAAAGGCAAATCGAAGTCCCAAGACCTGCAGTGGTTGCAGAATATAACAGCAACATGGGAGGGGTTGACATGTGCGACCGCATGCTCAGTTTCTACAGAATGTCCAGCCGGACAAAGAAGTGGACGGTCCGCACAATGCTCCACTTCACAGATTTGGCCATTACTAACTCGTGGCTGCAGTATCGGCAAGACAGCCAGGTCATGCAAAGACCTGCAAAGGACACTGCCCAGTACCTAGAGTTCAAACTCCTTTTTTTTTTTTTTTTTTTTTTTTTTTTTTTTTTTTTTTTTTTATTATTCTTCCGGACAATTACACATAATACATCATTTTCTCATTGCATATTCATACATATTACTTTGTGTTATCGTCCGAAGGGAAGCAGGAGAAGCCAAAGGCTTATCGGGTCCCGCCCCCACTGCCATAAGATTCAGATACACAGATACACAGCTACTACAGTAAGAACATTTTTTTTTCTTTTTTTTTAAGAAGATTCATTCTAATACACAGATCATTTTAGGTCTCTATTTTCCTCTCTGCCTGTGACAATGCAGATATGGCCTTGTCCATTTCTTCTCTAGTAGTCTAAACACATCTGCAACAGTATTCAAAACAGTCAGTGTGTCTGCTGACCTCGACTACAGTCCCATAACATGCAGTGTATTTACAAATTCTTCAGTCAGAGAAACTCTTCCAATTTTGAATCGGTTGTTCTGAACACACAGCTGATAATTAACATTTATCTTTCATTTGAATTTCAATCGTCACACATTCCATTAGGTTATCAATAGCAGAGCACATTTTATTTACGATTTCAAACCTTATATTTTGACACAAACCAGTTTAAATCCCTTTAGTTCAAAGTCCATGCTTTTTGCCTTCTTTAATCCTCGTCCCTCCGGAATTGATCCAAATCCTCCTCCGTTTTGATTTGCACAATTTTGGCTTCTTCGGGTGTAGCTCCATTCATTTTGATGAAGATTCTTCCATCTCTCGTCCAAGTTTGTTGGACCTGTCCACATTTTTTTAACCCTCTCGCTTGGTAGGCCAGATAAGCCTTTCTCTTGGTTAAATTTTTTTGGCTGAGGACCTGATAGCCCAGGGACAAGCATGTGCACAAGACCGGAGTGACTCAAGTGATGAAGAATTCACTCCAACACTGAAGAAAAGGAAGCCGCACCCAAATGAGAGAATCCGAAAATATGGTGCGATCCACTTGCCTGAAATGGTCACTAGTGCAACTCCTTCCAGATGCAGAATGCTTGGATGCACTAGTAGAACCTATGTGAGATGTGTTAAATGCGAGATGTTCCTGTGTGTCTCCAAAAAGTCACAGTGCTTCCTTGCTTATCACAAATAAATTGGCATTTGTGAACTGGCAAACTGAATGTTAGCCTATGGTCAGTGAAAAGTTGAATGAGATGTGTATTTGACCATGATTGAGTTTTATGCTATGTTTTTGTGAAGTTTCCATGCAGTTATGTGTGTGTTGTGTTGATATCTGGCCAGATTTTAAATTCTGTCAATGTTATACGGCCGAGACAAATGAAGTCCCGTTGTACACTACAGTGCACATGTTATGAATGAATTAAATTATTAAAACAAAAAAAAAAAATCTTTGCAATGTGTTTTTTAACACCCCAACACTTAATTTATATGAAAAAAACCAAAATCAAAACACTTTTTTTTAGGAAGATGTCATGTTTCGTGGGGTTATGTACTGGGATTCAAACTGTTTTGAAAGAACCTGTGGTCACATCCACTAGCGCTGGAAACAGGTCTAGTCCTTCCGGGATGACACCTCCTGGTTTCAGTTCAAACAGCATTGTCCCTCCGGCTAATCTGGACCGGAAATGACATTTCACTTGGCAGATTTGACCACTTGGAATTGTTAACCCTTTTTTCCCAACTTTGACAGTTGTGCTCCAAGGCTCTGTTTTGGCTGAAGGCTCTGCTTGGGCTGGAACTTCACGGACGACTGAGACTAGCGCATCAGCTGTGTTTGGATTGAGTTGCATTGTCTCTGCTAGTAAGTCACTCAAATCAACACTTCCTGGGTCTTCCAAACTCTCCAATATGATTTCTTCAATAACATTGAACCCAAGCAACAGTCCACTTATGCAGCGCTGACTTACCAGCATGGGTGCATGTATGGCTAAACATCCATGTTTTGCACTTTTTATCTCGACCAGTATCTCTGCCCACCCCTCGAAAGGTAAGTCAGACCCATTAGCAGCAATAACTCGGAGTGGGTGGTCTGGGAGTAACTTGTCTATGGACTGGATTTCGACATGTGGTAGGTGTGTTTCAAGCCATGACTTGTCAAGAATAGTAACCTGTGCTCCACTATCAAGTAACATCTGGGTTTTTACACCATTAAGGTAACATGTGACCAGAGGTGGAAAGAGTACAAAAATATTCTACTGAAGTAAAAGTATGATTACTTGGATGAAATTTTACTTAAGTAAAAGTACTAGTCTAAAAATCTACTGAAGTAAAAGTGAAAAAGTAGCTGATTTAAAATGTACTTAAAGTACAAGTTACTAGTTACTTTTTAACAGCGGGAGGGGGCAGGGGTCTCTTCAGTGTAGGGCATTATATATATATAGACAAACTAGTTTTGTTTAATTAATGCAACACTTTTACAAATTAAAGTGCACAAATTAAACAAATCATGTCACCACACATGTATGGATGTACACTTAGGCCTTTCACACCAAAAAGAACCATGAGCCAGTTCCGGGCTGGTGCTGGGGCCAGTTCAAAACTGGTTACAGCCTTATCCCAGTTATGAACCGGTTGGTTTCACAACTACCAGAGCCAGCCATGGAGCCGGCAAGAGAGCAACATCATGACGTCACTGTAAACGTGTGTACGTCGCCCAACGCCGCTGCTCTTGTGGCTAACGCTAAAGCTACCGCTAGCTTTAAGCACAACAACAGCGGCGAATACGTTATTTTTACATGTCTCCGTTTGTGTGTGTGTGTGAGTGAGTGAGTGTGCGTCTCTCCGTTTGTCTGTGTGTGTGTGTGTGTGTGTGTCTCCGTTTGTCTGTCTCGCCCTGCTCGGCTCAGTGGGTTTACCTGTTACTTCAAAATAAAAGCCAACTCACGTTTGTCCAGTGAAATCCTAATGTGAAGCCAGTGAAATGCTTTTAATGTGAAGCCGCAGCCTTAATGCTTTATTTGTTTAACAGTAACTTAACTGCTACTACAACGGTCAGCAGGTGTTTTACAGCTCCGTTCCAGATGTGGAACGCATACAGTATTAATACCCTCGGCAGTTGGCGTTCCTGTGTCAGTAAGCGGAATCAAACCGGCTCCGGGCCGGAACTGTGGAACGAGCGCGCGAATTGTTTCTCTTTTCTTTTTGTTTCCAACCAACCGTTTAGACCGGACCTGAGAGCTACAAAGAGCGGTCGCATCTAACCCCGGTCCCCTAACTTTCAAAAACGGTAAGTTGTTGTGGTCAAAACTGTGTTTAATGCTGTTAATTTTGGTTTTAATATTATAACATACTTTCAGAAGGCTTTCACATTTTTCACTCAATCTTACAAAATACCATCAGAGGCATAATTCGTTTTTTTTAGCTTAGCTAGCTAGATATGTATAAACTAAAATATATATTTAGTGATTTTTAATCTGTGTAATACTATAGGAATATATGGGTAATGTTGACTGTATCAGTCAACATTACCCACAACTCGACTGTTATCAGACAACTGTAACATTATAAGCCGCTCACAGGAAAAGTAAACTGTTAACAAATACGAGCGCCGGTTGACAGCACAAATTGTCTCTTTTCAGGTTCAAAACAACATCTCTTTGATCAAAAGACAGCAGTAGGGTAAGTCCTTTTAAGCTTTGGTATTTCCATTATAACAGTAGATAATATAATGTAATCCATCGTATTTCCAATTATGTCAATTCAGGTTTCGAGAAATGCAATCAGATCGAAAAAGCCTTCCACTTCGACACACTAACGGGCAGAATGAATCCGGCTGTAATAAATGCTGTCAAGGGGGTAGTCCTAGGTGTTACCGGTGTTACTCGATGGAGGCTCACACCGATTATATCACTTGAACTCCGGCGAAACGGTGGCTATTTTTTATTGGAAAAATACATTTGGTTAATTTATGCATGAGGGCAGTAGGGCGCACTCATTAACCCAAATTAAAAACTACGTTACACCCAGAAGGATTACAGATAGTTATCAATTCTTAGTTATAATAGCCATCTTAGAAAACAATTCTTAGCGTAGCCTATTCTTAGCACTTTATCTTCACATTTCGGGTTAGGCGTTAGAGTTATTATGGGACGAGATCAGTAAATAAGGCAGTTAAATATCATCTTTTCCAGACACCTCAGTATAACCCCCACAGTAGGCGATGAATTAAAAAGCTTTTCCCTTCTAATGATCAAGATCGCGTTTGCTGGTTATAATGTGATCAGCCATGCATGACGTTGTTAAGCAAGGCGGACTTTAACATATCACTAGCCATGTTATCCATCCATACGTTGTCAGTCATTTGTGTTCAATGTGTGCTACCTCACAACGATACATTTTTGATCAGTGGTCCCACAGTGCGTTCATGGAAGGCTATTAAGGAATATATATTTATTTTGTGTCGATTTGAGCACGTGCTGAAAATCGGTAGTTGAGTCAATACATTTTTCACATCCCTACAGTGTTTACAATTTATAAGTATGTGTAATGACACTTAAATTCAGTGTCCTGGGAAACAAACCCCTTACAGTGTAATGTGTAATAAGTAATTACCATTACCACTGAAAACATTGTTCAACTCATCAGAGTCAAATTAAAATGACTGACAAAGTCCTTACTGCTTATATTTCTTACTGGTTACTTAAGGAATTTGATGTGTGTATAATATCAATCAAAACCACAGTTACTTGTATAATACTGTAAACTGTTGGCCTTGTGCCTGTTTGATAAAGTTCCCTCTACTTTTTTGTAGACTTTTAACCTTAAAGCTTTGCCGTTACTCTTCCAGCTTTTGCATGGGTGGGTTTTTTCTTGGGTGCTACCTCATTGGTTAATATGTTTTTGGGTGACAGCTCAGTTACCTTCATATTGTTCAGTGGATTAAACAGGAGTTTTGTGCAGAGGCAAAGCCCCAATCCCAATGTCCACGAGCCTCAAGTCCTGAACCATTACAGACTTAGTGGGTGCGCACCTCTGAGTCTGTAAGTCTGGGTAGCAGGACATTGGAATTGGGCCTTTCATGGCTTACTTATTTGGCCCAGCTGTTGGAGAATAACCTGGTGTGAAGGAAAACATTAAAACTGTTTACATTTCTTTAATGAGCAGATGTTGACATTGATCCAACCATGACATCCATGAGTTAAACAAATAAAAGATGATTATAAATACCTTTCATAAATTCTTATTTTGCCATTTAATTTATAACTTTCTTCAAATCTAATATCTGATATACACAACTATTGAAAACTAATGATTGTCCTGCCCTTGAGCCATAACAGCTCTGGGACATTCATTACTGAATTTACTGTGTGTATGTGAAATGGGTTGTATAATTTAAAAAAACAAACATATCAAAACTTTTCCAAAAACATTGCTAATTCCAAACCAATTCCAAGCCTGGAAATCAGTTTTTTTAAATTTCATTTCAGTTATTATTTTACTTATCTGTAAGAATGCCCGGGAAGTGTGTGTTTAATCATGTTTGGCTTTTGAAAGAAAAAATTTACAAATGGCTCCACAGAGACACAGTAATACTTAAATTTTTGAGCCATATGATTCTCAAAAAAGCCTACCTACTGTACTATAAGGTACTCGAATAAGGTTATGGAAGTTGGGTATAATGGTTAAGCTATGGAAAAGTTTTGAAAATGTATTTTAAAAATGTGTGGGAATCCTGTATATATTTCACGCCAATTATTTAAGTCGTATTGTAAAATTATAATGAAATAGGCAAATGTCTTTAGTTTTTTTCTGATGAGGTTATAGTGGTGCTGTATGGCTTAAATTTACTTTTGTGTACATTTTGGCTGTGTGTATGAATTGTGCTATATCAAGTAAAATAAACTCACTTTTTGTAACATTTCAACTTTTTTTTTAAATAATTATGGTACTTCGTCCCATTATGATGAATCATTGTATAGTAAAATGCTGTATGCTGCTGTATATTTACTCGAATACTGGTAGTTTGGTGTAGCATGTTTGAATTGTGCTATATTACGTAAATATACTTTCTTGTTCAGTATTTATTTTCATATTTATACACTTCTCCCCATTATGATGATCCATAGAGAATTTGGATCTTAGAAGACCTTCAAGGGACTGCATAAAGACACTGATTTCAAGGAATTCAGTGTATGCTAAACTTTAGTTATTATTGCCTATTAGGATTCAATATTTAAACTAAGTCTGACAGAAAAACATCTTATTTTTGTAGAGGATATAGTTGATCCTGAGGTGAAATAACCAGAACAAACCCTTCTCATAAAATGTAATTTATTTTAAACATCCAACGATCGAAGAGTGAAAAAACAACACTTTTTTTTTATAAAAAATGTAACACATTTGAACAACAAAACTATGAAATAGAATAGATTAAACAAATGTAAAAGCATTTCTTTAGTCTGTTAAGCACCATAACTGATCTGATACACAATATTGCCGGTCATTGCCTATTTTGTGGCACAAAAAAACAAATCCAGCTGAGGAATTTTTGAAAGACTTCAGCCAAGAGGTACAAGAGTTACAAACAGGATTTGATTTTGAAATGGAAAAAAGATTTTCATTGCTCTAGATTCTGTTATACAACTGCTAGGGTATACTTCAAAAACAGGCCCACAATGCCTACCACAGCTGTGACAAATGTGCCCAACCAGATGTTTACTTCAGCAACAGAATGAAGGATGTTACGGACTGATACATAATTTCAGCCCGAAACGAACCAGGTCTTTTGATTGTTTTTTTGGTCTTGCCATGCGTGTTGAAGAGCACAGGTGAGTAAAGTTGAAAAGGTGGCACAGGGCACAGGGTGAGAGAAGTTCATTGAGGAACTTTACCAATCAATTCTTTACCTGTAACTTTAGATTAAGCAAAATTAGCCAATTAGTGTGGTGAAGAGATTATATTTTAGTTCAATGGCATTAAATGGGCCTAATATTATAGAAACGTATGTCTATTATGTAGCCTATTACAAGTCTCATGAAAACCATATATAGTTTTTCCCCATCAACCAGTTGAATTTTAAATCACTTAACTCACCTAATATTGACTATTTTTTTCGGGTTTAGTTTGGATTCATAAATGGAATAATTAAATAATCAGAGGATACAAGGATTTAATATTCTTTGTCCCAGTTGCTGAAGCCTTGTGGAATCCTCATCGTTGAAGTTATTATGAAGGCAGAACGTCAACAGTTCCAACTCACTGTCAAAAGAAAAAAATAAGAGTCAATAAACAAATAGAATGCCATATCAGACATTTTAATGTTATGATAACATTAGTATGTTTGTTTTACATGGCCAAAAATCTGGCGAAATTGAGATTAAATGTATCTTGAATGAGTGATACCTTGTCAGTCCGGTATTTTATACATGAAATTACAGTGTCTGAGCATTTTAGCTTCAATAAAAAGCTAACCGCTATAATTACCCCCGAAAACGAACAGTGGAAAGTTTTAGATTTAACCATGCCGAATGTTAAAGAATATTAACAAAAACAATGTCTGCCGTAGGCCTACCATGAGCTGATGACAGTATACTACAGTAGACAGCCTTTACTAGCCTATACAGTCTATTTAGAAAACACGTGCAGTTCTTCTACTAGCCTTCTTCTGGTTTTAGGCATTATTTGTGTGTATATTCACACAATAACAATAGTTTCGGGACTGAAGCGTTTGGCTGATTACCGTGCAGTTCAGAACCTTCTCTGCAATACTCCCGTGCACCGAATCACATCCGGGTCACAGGGCTGTCACTCAAAGGTTAGCCAATGGGATTCATCCCTTGACCAAAAAAACCCTCCCAAGGAATTATATCCGGGTCAATGACCTGTCACCTGTGCCTGAGTGTACATAGCCCCAGTAAGCCGATACATATATCTATATAGATATGTATCTATCTATATATTAGATATATGTATCTATATATTAGACTGATAGATATCATGGCATGGTATTGGCAATGGGGGAGCATCCAGAAAAGAAAAAAACTTACATGGGAAATATGGGAGAGTAAGAAAAAGGCTCACAATGAGATATCTCTGAAGAACAGAACTTTAAACAAAAATATTTTACCAGACAAGCAAAAGACAACAAACAGGATACAAACAAGCAATAGAACCAAATTCAAATATCAATTTACAGTATTAAACAAATTATTTACAAGTGATATGTTTTAGCATCCCATACACATAACAAGAACTGAACAATTATAATACATTTAAGGGAGCCTTTGACGATGAAACACATCACCATACAGGGCCTCATGAACATTAACAATTAATAAAAGGTTAGAATAAAAAAAGATGAACAACAATAAAAGAAGGGATTAAAGTATTTTTAATCTTTAGTTTGAGTCACTGTTGGTTCTTTTTCTGTTAATTATTATTTTTAGAGACAAGATGAGAAGGAGTCAACTTCCTCTTACAAGCTCTGCAGTCAGGCGAAGGGCTCGTGATTCTTTAGCAAAGCGGCTAAATGCAATTGCAGTGGATCAGGCAGCAAACTGGACAGACCCCTTACAACACCTTACCAACGACAATACCGACAATGACTCTCACACTGACGACGATGACAATGACTCTGAATCCGACGTTGTTCCTCAGGTGGAGGAAGACTATGGAATGGAATGGGAGGGAATTAATTCAGAGATAGATGACGACACCGAAAATGAGCAGACAAGCCTTTTTGACAGCTTAGCCAATTGGGCACTCCAGTACAGTGTGTCCTTGGTAGCACTGACAGCCCTACTTAGCATTTTGAGAATCTACCACCCAGAACTGCCCAAAGATGCCAGAACAATTTTAAAAACGCAAACGCACTACAAATTTCAGGAAAAATGCGGTGGGCTGTACCATCACAGCGGAATATTGGCAGCTCTTCGTAGCACCCTAACCAATCTGATCCAAAATGTTGCTGATGGCTTTAAATTTCGACTCCAAATTAATGTTGACGGGTTACCTCTTTTCAAAAGTTCCAATACACAGTTGTGGCCCATTCTCGGACTTTTGCTCAGTGTACAGATGAAGGAACCTGTCGTCATTGGCCTTTTTTGTGGCACAAAAAAACCTAATCCAGCTTCTGTGTTTCTGAAAGATTTCAGCCAAGAGCTTAAAGAGCTAACCAAAGGACTGGATTTTGAAGGAAAAAAAATATATATTGATTTAGCATCCGTCATCTGCGATACACCTGCAAGGGCATTCGTTAAAAACATAAAGGCCCACAATGCCTACCACGGCTGTGACAAGTGTGCCCAACCAAGTGTATACATTAACAACAGAATGACTTCCCCCGACTGCGACTACATGTTACGGACTGACACATCCTTTTCAGACAGAGACGACGAAACACATCACCATATAGGGCCTCATGGATTTTCAGACTTAGATGTAGGCATGATTACTCGCTTCCCCCTGGACTACATGCACCTTGCGTGTTTAGGTGTTATGCGTCGCCTTCTCGCAATTTCGCCTCTCCTCTAGTCTAGTTGACCGGATTTCAGATAGTCTAATTCAGATGCGTAAGCATATCCCGGCAGAGTTTGCGAGGAAACCAAGATCGCTCAGAGAGCTGGATCGTTGGAAAGCAACAGAGTTGAGACAATTTCTCTTGTATACAGGCCCTGTTGTTCTGGCGCAATATTTAGACAGTCATTTCTACAATAACTTCATGTTGTTATCTACCGGTATTTCAATTCTTGTTAGTCCCCAGCTCTGCTCTGTGTACAGTAATTATGCAAACACATTGCTGACCACGTTTGTACATCATTTTGGAGAGCTGTACGGCAGGGATGCTATAGTGTACAATGTGCATTCTTTGGTCCACCTATCTGCAGATGCTCAACGGCATGGGTCTTTGGACACCATCTCCGCTTTTCCTTACGAAAATTACCTCCACAAATTGAAGAGGTTTGTGAGAAAGCCAGAATTTCCACTTGCGCAGATAGTAAGAAGAATATCGGAGGTCAATAATATGCGTAGCATCGAGAAGTCTCACATGAGTTTGAGAGGGCAACATTATGTTGGACCTGTTCCAAGTGGCCTTAACGCTGAAACTCAGTACAGGGAACTCGATACAGGACATTGGACATTAAAGATTTCTACAGGGGATAACGCATTTGCTTTAGGCAAAGATATTTGTGTTCTACACAATATAATCAAATCTGTGGAAGGAATTGTTATCGTGTACAAAGTTTGCTCAAAAATGGAAACATTCTTTAAATATCCAATGACCTCCGACTTCCTAAAAATTTGTATCGTGTCAGAAGCAACAGGGCCGTTAAAGTGGGCAAAATCCTCAGAGATCTCACACAAGTGTTTGCTGCTACCTTTTAAGGATAGGTTTGTTGCCATGCCCTTCCTACACAAAAGAAAATAGAATAAGGGTGGGGCAGCCGAGAAATTAAAGACAAAAAAAAGGGGTTAGGGGTTAGGACTAAAAAAATTCAAGACTACAGACTGACACCGACAAAATAATACAATGAACCTACTCTGGATACTTCATGATGTTAATCATGCAAGTAAGTGTCCTTATGAAAATCCTTAAAGAAAAAACTTTAAACTTTTTTTATACACGAGTAAACTAATGGTGCGTCTGAATAAATAGCTATTCACATTTAACAATAACAGAAATTTGAATGACAATAGTGTATTAAAATCAGGGTTTGAATAATCGTTTTTTTCTTCAATGTTCTTTTTCAGATGTATATATTAATAGAATTTCTAGAATCAAGGACGGTCAACATCATCCCAGAGGCGTGGCTGGAGGATGGCGTGACTTGGTGGCCAAATTATAAAGACGACAGGAGGATTAACAGAGCTGTGGAGAAGAGGGAGGAGCCAGGACCAGAATGGCGGATGTTCGACGTCCGGGTCCTCGCCAAAGCTGGTATGGTACCATTTCCAAGTTGTACTTGTTTCTCACCAATGCCGTTCAGCTGTAACAATATTGACAATTCATTAAAAAGGTTGATAATGCAACATTTTCATTAAAAATTCAATTATAGACAGTCACACAAAAGTAATCTAACTCAATTATCACTACTGCCTCACTAGGCCCAGAGTCTCCTGGGCGCGCACCTGTGACATAGTCCGCGGTTGGCACTGTATTTACCTTTACCGCTATGTGAAAACAACAAGAGGGGGAGAAAAAAAAAGACGAGACGGCCTCTTATGAAGGCCGCTTTACACAGCATGGACTTCATGAGAGGTAAGCTACGCAGGCTAACAAGCGGGGGGCGGACAATTACTCAGACTTCAGAGTTTTTGGTCACAGGGGTTGACACTAAGGTTTCAAATGCACTTGCCCATAGGGCAAGTACAGGTAATGTTTTACTTGCCCGAATGTTGTGTTCACTTGCCCAAAAAAAACAAAAAAACTGTTAAACAATGATACAGTATAGGCTAATTAAATTATACATTTTAGCGAACCGTATCTCTTAAATGCAAACACTGCTTACTTGTCTCATCCTGACCACATAAAACAAACAACAATTCATATAAGCCTATACAGTATATCATGACATCACCCAACACCAAGTGCTTGGTCCTGCTGCAGCATCGTGAAAGGACCTCTTTTTGCCATGCACCTTGCCCAGGGGCTCAGAAAACTCAGTCTAGCTCAGAGTCAAGCTGAATGTTAGCTTCCTCAGAAAAATTTAACTTATTTTGCTTATTTAAAACGGTCACATTGTGCCAAAAAGTGATCGTGTGCCATAAAATGATTAAAGTCCACCATGTTAAAGCTATTGCCCAGTTACACTGTAAGTAGGAAGGGGGATCATTAATTTCTATTCATATTGATACCATTATAAAGACTCCACAATCCAAATCTTTATCGATACTTTTCTAATATTTTGTTTAAAGAGAACTGGTATTATTGCTTTAATTGCTTATAAGATGAGCAGAGTTCAGGATAGGACTTTAAGCATGTCATAATTCCATATTTAGGCCTACTATTTAGTTTATATTGCTGGGAAAACAAGTTTTTTTTTCCTACGCTGCACCTGCAACCTGGAACAAGCTCCAGCAGAGGCTGAAGCTGTCCAGTTTTATTTCTTTAGGGGACTTTAGACTGCTAGTAGGAAGGCTGTTGAGACAGTCCGTGGGGGTCTGCACTTGTACATAACTTAACTTGTACATAACTTAACTTGTTCTTTGCCCTTTGTACTGCGTTATTTTACCGTTTGTGTTCTGTGTTGTGTCTCCTGTATGTTTAGTTAGTCTGTAACTTTGTGTTGCTGCAGATGCCTACCTGAACAGGTCTCTCTTGTAAATGAGACCCTGGGTCTCAATGAGATTTTACCTGTATAAATAAAGGATAATAAAAAAAAAACTTAAAAAAAACTCAAATTTCTTATTTTCTTGATGTTACATTTGAACACATCATGATGTGTGTGATTTTAGCCCACTTCGCCCAGCCCTAACTAGGCCTATATAATTAAAAGGATCCAGGAGCTGATGATGGTCCTTTTATAGTAACTTTTTAACACTTGGCTTACCTCATTATGTACCCGTCTGATATTTTTCATGCTCTGCATCCCTTAATCTCTGGTCTGGAACCTTGTGGTTGGTGCTCATCTGGAATAGAATAAGATTAGAATTAAGTACCTTATAGAATAACATAGTGTACTTTACACTGCTACCAAAACTGCACCAAGACAAATGAACAGTCAAGTGCAGCCATCGCTCCGCTCACCGGATGTGGGCGGGGGGGCCTTGACATACAACTGTAGGGATGTGACCTTCCCTTCTTTTCCAAGGACACCAATCAATTCTTCTCTGACACACATATGTGTCAGAGAAGACACATATGTATATATGGATATATATATATATGGATATATATATATGGATATATATATATGGATATATATATATATGGATATATATATATCCATATATATATATATCCATATATATATATCCATATATATATATATATATATATCCATATATATATATATATATATATCCATACATATATATATATATATCCATATATATATATCCATACATATATATATATACATATATATATATCCATATATATATATCCATACATATATATATATATCCATATATATATATATGGATATATATATATGGATATATATATATGGATATATATATATATATATATATATATATATATAGGTCAAAGTTATTTATAAAGCACATTTACAAACAGCGGGTACTGCCCCAAAGTGCTGTACAGGTTAAATTATAATAAAATAATCCACATTTAAAGTTGAAGTCCATGAAAAAGTTACAAAACAATTGTATGTTATAAAGCCTTTGAGTAACAGTTATGTTATCCCATATTTCACTACAGCCATTAATATCAAATAATGTAGTATGTTCCCAATATGCAAAATGATAATGGGAAAGGAATATTAGTATTGCCTGAGCATTACTGCAGGTAAACAGACACTGTGTAACAAACAGTGTTACAGTGGGCAAAGGCGGGATAATATAGAACAAAGGGCTTAATGGCTCATTAACGTGACCGTTAGACTAATTAAGGACCCGCAAATTCACAAACACAAAATGTAGCGAAATAACATTAATATCAGGGGCTTACATGTAACCATGCGACATCAGTCAAGTAACTTCAACTGAGGCATAAATTATGATAATGAGGCGGGCAAAATCGCCGTTTTCCTCACAGTTATTAGCTTAACACGCGAGGAGATGAATTAAAAGTGATACTTGCTTTGGCGAAAAAGTCACCAATAACACCAGAAAAAAAAAAGATTCCCAGTATATGCGTGTGTAAGTGCGCGCATGTGTCTGTATTGCATTGTTTTTTTTTGTTTTTTTTAAATCAATGTAGTTGCGAGTCAAGTGCTTGCTGAGCTTTTCTTTTTTTTAGCGCCCCCTGCTGAGAATGTTCCCGCGGCTTACTTTGCTAAACATTTGCCCAATTAAACACATTACACTGCTAAATGGTTTAATTCCAACGGCGGTATTAAGTTCATTTAACATACACATCTAACTTGAATGGTTTTGAGACTCACATAGGCTACATATCTCAGGCAATATATCACACATGTAATTATTGTATCAACAACCAGGTAATGCTAAGCAGCTAACCTCGTGGCTCGTGCAGCCAAATCTCACCTGGATATCGAAGGAAAAAAGCCGTCCAGAACACTTCCCAGAATATTTCTTCCACTCTGCCCGTAGTTTTCTCTCTCTGATAAATGCTAACTAATACAATTCTTACATTCGGAATCTTTTCCTCAAAAAAAGTGAAGTGAGTGTGTATTCTCATAGAATTTCTCTGCTGCCATGCTCCTTCACCTGCGACGACTTTCTGCATCTGTGACGTTGCCCTTCTTCTTCTTTAGGGTTCATTGGCGGTTGGCAAAGCAACTTGTAGGAGCATTACCGCCACCAACTGGACTGGAGTGTGAACAAGAGATAAATGCAGAAAATTAAAAGGAACAAATAGTAATGAAATCGATCAAATCAAATCAAATAAAACAAACACAACTAGATTATTTTCACTACATCAATTTATATAAGGAACTAATAATATTATGATATGCCTTGCCTGCTGTTTTCCCCAAAAGCCATGACAGTGAAAAAGTTTGCTGTATGTGTGACAATCTAGAGCAGGGGTCTCCAACAGGTCGATCGCGAGCTACCGGTAGCTCGCGGGCGGGTTTTCAGTAGCTCGCCTGATAGGTTGACCGACTTGTAAAAAAAAAAAAAATTTTTTTTTTTTTTTTACAAGTTAAAAATCTGATGAAGGTAAATGCACCTCTTCCCATGGTCAAAACTTTGCGATTTGCGGTAAATAAATGTTCACATGTGTCTCAAAGCGTTTCTCTATCAGCTGGTGTGTGTGCTGCTCTGCGGCTCTGCATGCGGCCATGCATGACTACGGCATGCACTGTCTTTGACCTTTGCATAAATGTATTTAATCATTTTAAGGGGAAAACACATTGTATTTAGTTATTTGTAAAACAGCTTGCTATAGTAGCCATACAAGATTTATTTTCTGAATTTCAATGCTGCTTTATTTTTACGTTTTAAATTGGGAAATACATGTTCCAAAACGACCATTAACTTCTGTATTTAAAAAGAAATCAAGCAAGTAGGCTAATAATAACCATTAATGAATTATAAGCTATTGCATCACAGTAGGCCTAATTGTCCACAATAATCTCACAACAGCCCCTATCTAAAAAGGAACTTTAAAAATGTACAACTGTAAGGTCAGTTGTCTGTTTTATTCAAATAAGCAGTTGTTTATTTCTGTAGTGCGTATATTGGCATCTTTGAGCAAAATACCCCCAAAATTTTCGGCGCGCCGCGTTGCGCCGCGCCTCCTCCACACCTGGGTGGTGACCACCTTGACTAAGACATTTCCTGGGGGAAACACTGTTGCGTCACAATAAGAAGTGTAATACAGACATTGATGTCAATTTTCACTGATATGTGGCCCACAAAAAGTGTAAAGTAATGTATTCTTGGACCTTTGATGGGAAATTATTTATGATAAGCATTGGGTATTGCAATTTCACACGTGTACAAACAGAAGCTTAATTCATTTGATGTGTGCTATGTAAATAAATATAAGCGATTTGATACAAGTAGCTCTTGGCCACTTCAATTTTTTCAAAGTAGCTCTCAGTTGAAAAAAGGTTGGAGACCCCTGATCTAGAGTCTAAACTAGCCCGAAAACTCCCCCACTGGCCTAAAAAGTAACACAAGTAGCAAAAAAGATAGCCAAATACCACACCATACACTGCTCTTTAAGTCTAATTCATAGCAGGCCTATATAGCTTTGCTGCCCTCTGACAATTAATTTTTATTTTTTATTTTTAGGTGCAATTCTCTCCATGAATTGTTTTTGTGAAACTACTACAATATGTAGGCTATTGTATTCGTATTATTTTTGTGTGGGGGTTGATGAATGAATGTGTGGAAGATGTGTTTTCCTTTTTTACTGCAACACCTCGCAGCACTCCGAATTATGTTGCATTATACATTGACAATAAAGGAATTACATTATATTAATTTTATAGTTGTGTGGAATTATTGTACATGTCAAGTGATTCAAATTTCTCAATTCTGGTCAGGTGACTATCTGAAGGCCCGGGAGAAATTAAAGAATTCCCTGAGCTGCAATACGTCGGAGCTCCAGACAGACGAGGAGCAGGAGAGAAACAAAAAAAGAAAGAGCAAACCAAGGTTTGCTATTTTCACACACACCATTACTATGTTTGAGATTGAGGTCTCACATAGCAATCTTTTTAGTTTACGCTTAGCTTTTTTTTTTCCTTTCACTGTTGCAAAATGAACAAGGTATCTTATGGTCAAGTAAGCAATTGTCTTGCATTAGGTTTAAAAAATAGTTGGACTATTTGTAGGTTTAATATATCATACAGTACTTTAGACGTCACACAGGGATTCCTAGTGCAGAAACATAACATGGAATTGTTTAATATTTGTGTGTGTAAATTGACTTGTTTGTTGTTGTTTTGCTTTGTTAGGCCAATTTTTGGTGATTCTAGTGACAGTGAGCCAGAGGAGCCAGCCAGCGGGAGGAGACGTAGTCTCTCCCCAATATTTCCCCCAATTCCTCCACCAACACCAAACACCATCTTTTCTCCTCAACATGACCTCCAGAATGTTAATGGTATCTTGTCTTCATTCTTTAAACCAGTATCCATTCATCAACATGAATATGTTCAGTAAAAGTACTTCTGCTCAGCTCTTACGGTTCACCTACGTTCAGTCCTAACAAATGATTTTCTGGAATTGGTGTGATGAATTCTTTTATTCTTAAAAGTATTCACCATCAGATAAACAAATATTAGTGTCGGAGGTAATTTGTATTGTGTTGCCTAAGACAGATATTTAAACTTTGACTCATTTCAACTGATTGAGGTCCGTCAAGTATTAATAAAAATATAGGTATTCTCCCTACAGGCTTAAAGGTGCTGTAAGCGGAATGGTTATTTTAGCTAACTTCCTGTCAGTTGCTGCAGTTAGCAGTCCCCTCCCTCATCCCTACATCACCACATTAATGCACTGCGTCTTCAAGCAGCAAGTTATATAGCATCATCTCAGATCCATAAGTGTGATAAAACATGATAAAAACCATCAAAACAGACATTGGGAAGGATTTTTACCTGCTCCGCCATTGTAGGCGCATAAACATTCACCCATCTGTCGCTCTGGCGTGCACCGGCAGTGAGACGATGAGTGAGACGGGTGTCGGTTTGTAGCGTTCTCTCTCGTGATTGGGTATAAATTTCGGGATCCTACAATACGTTTATTTGCCGATTACATGCAGAGCAGCTGACTGAGAGATCGGCTTTATGAAACGCGCACATTATGAAAGTGATCACTGTATGTATAAAGAGCGATTTAACACTTATATGAACATAAATATAACGCTTACTTCACCTTTAACACTGTGTTGCAGTTACTTGGAAAAGCACAGTTAGTCACTGTTTTTAAAGTCTCTCCTACTGTTTAGGAAAAACTGAAGAAATGCAGGTTTTATATTGTTTATTTGCGTGTACCTATTTGTTTTATTTATTTATTTGTTTGTATGTGTATATGTCTACATGTTATGTTATCTAAGGAAACTTAATGTTTTAAAACAGAAAAACATTACAATAGTAATAATATTAATATTTTTCAAATTGGATCTCCTCAGATGCTTCATTTGTGGCAATAAGCCCCCCCGCGGAGATCCTGGCCGAGTGTGGCACAGGTACTACAACAAATTGTTTTACAAAACTGCATACTAAGGGTTTTAAGTTTAGCTACAAATAAATGTGTTTGATTTACCTCTCCTCAGCTCCCCTTCCATACACCTCCAGTGCGGAGCGCCAGCTGAGTTTTACCCCGAGGTATCGGCTCGGGAAAACGGGCACTCGGCCTTTTCCCTGCTCTGGTAAAATCTTTTTAAAACAGACTGTTGACATAAAAATGTTTTAAATAAATAGTTTGATAAACTTTGTACCCCATATGGTATATATTTTTGAATAAGTGAAAAAAAATTATATTTTCATACAACAACTTTTTTGTAGTGGCTGAGATGCACATCCTAACACTCCTAGAGCATCTCAAGGAGCAACAGATGCAACTGACGGCAGCTGTAAGGGATATACAAAATGTAAGAATGGGTGGAGAAGCTTCAGTGGCCGAAATGCCACGGGAAGTTTCTCTTCCCGTGGCAACAATGGCCGAAGTGGAGGAGTTGGAGGTGTGGCTCAAAGATGCCACACACTCCCAAGCCAAGCAAAACATGGTATGATAATAGCAATGTCTTCTTTTTTTCTCTTTTTGTGTCTTACATAATCACTTTTAAAGTTATTGTGCGCTAATCTCAATTATCTGCATAATTAATCCTCCATTGGTTCCTAATTTTCCTCTGCAAATGTAATATAATTAATGGTAAACAGTATATATATTAATGCGGGCCATAGTCATAGTCATGGTCATAATATATCCGAACGAAAACCAATACAAATACAAATCTCATCTGATAATCCAAAATAGTTAATCAAAAAACCCTGTAACATTATTTTCAAATCAACAATAAAAATGCAAAGATAACAAGACAAATAGATTGGGAACCACTGGTTTAAAACATTCAATGTTCAGCTATACTTTACTTGAAGTGCTTTTGGCAGTGACGTGCACAGACGTTTTGGGGGTCAGATGCTAATTGCAAAATAAGGGCACTTTGGGCGGCATGTAAATTCAAAGAACTTTATTCTTCCGTTAGGAACTTCATATGTGGAGGAGCATCAGGGTACAACAGTACATACAATATACACACACACACACACACACACACACACACAGAGCATCAGCCCGTACTCGACATATGGCAGATAAAAACAATCTTTGCTTAGCCTATAGTGAATAAATAGTACCTCCATAGAGGAGGAGTAATAAATATGTTAAAAAAGTTATAAAAAATAGTCCAGAAAAAAAAAAAAAAAATATATATATATATATAAATATATATATATAAAATAGAGAGAGGAGACAGTTCAAAAAGGGTTTTAGCCATTCAAAAGTCTAATGGATGCCGGGACAAAGCTTGACAGGGCTCGGTTTGTTCTTACTGTAGGGGCTCTGTATCTGCGGCCTGAGGGTAAGAGGCAATACTGGCTGTGTAGAGTGTGTGTGATATCCAAGGTGATTAGTGTTGCTTTTTGCTTAGTCCTTTTGTTGTAAATGCTGATGAGTGATTCCTGCTGTTGTCCAATTATTTTGCTGCTCAGTTTGATGATTCTGTTGAGTGGGTTCCTATGGATGTTGGACAGTGCTCCAAACCAGGAAGTGATGTTAAAGGTGATTATGGATTCACTGCTGAACTGCTGGCTGCCTTATATTATAATTGTGTCATCTCTGTCACATACAGCTGATACAACATACTCTGGACTCTGCTTCATGAATATTTTCTGGGGATCTATCTCCCTCAACTCGTAGTTGCCCTGGTCGGGCTGTCCCTTTAGCGCCACAGCACAGAGCTTTTTCCTTGCTGTAGCTGCCTAGAATAGAATAATCATATATTTTTAATAATAGCCTATTAAGGATAAATACGAGTTTACTGCAAGTTTTATAACATAGTAATAACTTATGGTTGGTATATATAATATAATTAGCTGGTATTTTGTGTAATTAAAATAAAATGTCAATGCTTAGATATGTGCGTCCGCTGCATGGAATATACTGTTTATAGTATGTATATAGAATGAACTGGCACACAGGTATAATGACCTATCACACAAATAACACAAGCACATGGAAACACACAAAAGTTGCAGGTACAGATGAACAAAAGCATTGGCTACTTGCAGACATATACAGTCTTTCCTCAATACCAACTGTACATACACAAGCAAGTACTTGTCCACACAAGCGTGTTTAAACATGAGGTGTAAACATGTGCGTCCACAGCTCTTCAGATATTTCAATGACATTAAAGGAACAGTTCAACTTTAAAATCTGAGGTTAACATGACTCTTTATTTCAAAAGGGCACTTGACTGGTCCAGGGGGCAAAGGGCAGGTGCTATAGCACCACCTATTTTCTACTTGTGCACGTCACTGGCTTTTGGGGTTTGGGGCGGATCCCAGTGAAACCCTTTTCGCATATCTCTTTTGAACTTTCAGGCCTGACATTGTAAGCAAACTAAAATCTGCACAATTGTATCCAATATTTATATATTTTCTTTTCTTCTGATATACTTTCAGATTGCAGCTCTTGGAACAGTCGGGGGGCCAAACACAAAAATGGTTACCTGGGGTGTGCTGGCCCGCCTGTTTACGGACACTGTGGCCAAAAAAATAAATTGGAAGGGGGTGAATGGGAAGAGGTCCTTTAAAGACCTCGTCACCCGCAGCCTTGTCATTAGTAAGTGTTGTAAAAAAATAAAAAACAGTGTGCACATGGCTAATCAAGGACAAAACACAGTTTTCTGTTTGTTTTTTTTAAATTTTAAACAGTGCTGATGTAAGGCAAAATTCTACACACACCTACACTCCCATTTAAACAAACTGTAAGGATCAAAATCAACTGATGCAACCCACTCCTACTACAAAACAAAACTGACTGACACTATATTCAAGATTTCTTTAACTTAATTTGCATAACTAGTACAGGTGCATCCGTTGGCAATAGCATAAGCAAATAAAGTGTTAATACAATTTACCATCTTTAAATAACGTTGTAATCTTTGTTACTTGCCACAAACACAAAACACTAATAGGCCGGCCTCCAAAGAAGCTCAAAGGCTGAACCACTGGACATTTGTTATTCGCTTGGCTAAGTGTACGCTTGGCTAATCGCTTGGCAATTGGACCAACAATTGTGGTTTCTTCTTTCTCAACAGAGGCCGTAAGAAAGAATCTGTGTGCCAGTGGTGCAACGGACACTGAGATCGACGCAGCGGCCATCAGGTGGTTTAACCTGGCCACCGATAGAGGAGGTGGCCGCAAAGATCGTGGCTTAGCAAAAGAGGTAAATTTCAGGCTGTGCTTGTGTTTTGAACTTTACAATCGGTTGTTTATACGTACGTTTTTGAACCCCTTGAGCCTTTTGGAATTTTATTGTTTAACCATTATTAATTAATTTTTATCAATACCAGTATTTTTTATATGAAATAACAGATGTTTGTTTATCAATTCAACATTCACAGGGTTCACAAACTTTTGCACATACAACATTTGTCAAATAATTTGTTTTATCTGTTTTAACAGTTGATTTCTGTAAAAGAAAAATTTGAATTGATAAACAAACATCGGTTATTTCATATAAAAAATACTGGTATTGATAGAAATGTATTAATAATAATAATGGTTAAAATAAAAATCCAAAAGGCTCAAGGTGTTTACATACTTTCAAGCAGCACTGTATTTCCAGCAGGTGTGGTGCTGATAAACTGCGCTTTCCTTTAAAAAACACTGCTGTTGCCCGCTGTGTGTTCAGACTTCATCCGCATCATCCTTTTTGATAATAAAATGAGAGGCTTTAAATTTAAAACCCTGTCCATGCGTCGGAGGTGAATGTAACTTACTCGGCTGAAAAAAGTTTTTCTGCACGGCGACTCACTCACTCATACTTGCGAGGTCTCCCGGTGATCGGCACCGTCACAGCGCTACTCGCTGCTTTGCTCGGGCGGAGGCTTTGAGTGAAGGTGATTTAACATCACGGTCGTAGACAAATATTATAACTTTATGCTGCATATGTTGCACTGCACTGTTGACCCACACCGGACATGTTGTGCGCGCACATTGCAGAAAATGAAGCGCCTGCAGCGCGCACTCGTGACCACACGTGAACTCGCATCACGGACGTCTCCCATGTCCCCAACACATTTAATAAAGTAATAAAGTAAAACACCCGATTTACCGATTTCTATTTTTAGTCTTGAGCACGTGTCGAAAATCGAGCCGAGAATCGACACATTGTTCACATCCCTAGTTACCAGTAGCCTAATACTGGAAAAAGTAATACATTAAGTAACAAGTGTGAGTTACTGCCCAACACTCCTCAGATGTCATATATATGCTATTTTAATATGCTATCTTAATCTGCTATCTTAATCTGACACGATTTTATTTTTTCCCCTATTAGGTCAGGATATTAAAAATAAAGTCTGTAATCAGTGACGAAACACATATGTATGGTGTTGAGGTTTCATTTTCTTCAGTCATATTGATAAATAATCACGTCTCGTATATGTTTCATTTATCTCTTTATTTCTTTCTTCACAGCTCCGGTATGTCATCAGCAGCCATGGCATGTGCGCAGTCACAATTAACGGTCAATGACCCAGAATGCACTTCAATATAGAAAACAAAATAAAACAACCAATCACATTGGTGTACAATAAAGTTGGATACAAAAGTCAGTCGTAATCCACATAATATAGGGGCATATCATTTTAAACTGAGATAACATGTATGAGAACACATTAATTTAACACCCCCACTTGTTCTCATTTTACAAAGCCATACATTACATGTTTAACATCCAAAGTAGAACCTTTTGAATTTAACCATTGTAATCTTTGATACAGGTTTAGTCAATATGTCTGCAACCATGTCTTCTGATGGGCAGTAAACAATGACTATTTTGCCTTCCTTTTGTGCATCACGAATGAAGTGATATTTTACATCTATGTGTTTAGACCTCTGTCTGTGCACTGGATTTTTACTCAGTGCAATGGCACCCTGATTGTCTCCATGGATCTTTGTGCAACTGTAGACTTTATTATCCATACCACTTAACAGTTGGGTTAGATACATGCTTTCCTGAGTAGTGTTTGCCATGCCGATGTATTCGGCTTCACACGTTGATAATGCCACAGTGGGTTGTTTCTTTGATTTCCACGAGATGGCAGGGCCTTGTTTGGTTAAGCTAAAACAGTAGCCTGTAGTGCTACGTCTATCTTCCACAGAAGATGCCCAGTCTGAATCACTGAAGGCTATTAGTTTTAAGTCGTCATCGGTTTTAGTGAAACATAGTTCGTAGTCATAAGTACCTTTAAGGTATCTCAAAACATGTTTGGCAGCCACTAAGTTCTCTGCTTTTGGCTTTGCCAGTGTTTGTGACAGTTTGCTTACTATCCAGCTTATGTCTGGTCTCGTACAGGTCATGGCATAAATCAGACTGCCTACAATTTCCCTGTATTCTTTTGGATTTGCCATCTCATTGCAGCTGCCCTCTTCCTTGTTGTCACTCTCCACTTTTAGCTCACATGGAGTAGATCTAGCTTTACACTCTGACATTCCAAACTTTTCCAACATTTTAAGGATGTACTTTTTCTGACTCATTTTTATTTTATTTTCCTCTTGTTCAAACTCAATGCCCAAGAAGCATGTTATTTTCCCCAAATCCTTCATTTTGAATGTGGATTTCATCGTGTCTTTGAAACTGTTGAGTAGATCATCATTGCTAGCTGCAATGATAAAATCATCCACCCAGATTAATACAATGATAGTTTCACTATCTGTTTGCTTTCTGTACACACAGTGGTCAGATTCATTTCTCACAAAGTTGTTTTCTTCTAAATGATCATTTAGAAGTTTGTACCAGTTTCTTCCTGACTGTTTTAGTCCATAAATGGATTTCTTTAGTTTGTAAACTAATTTTTTCTCCTGTCTCAGATGTATTTTCAAAACCCTGTGGTTGTTCTAAGAAAATCTCTTCATCTATTGGAGCATGCAAGTATGCAGTTTTTACATCCATCTGATGGACTATTAAGTTGTTTTGAACTGCTACTTGCATTAAGGCTCTCACTGAAGTAAGATTTGCTGTTGGAGCAAATGTCTCATGGTAATCTATGCCCTCTGTTTGGCTGTACCCCTTTGCTACGTATCTCGCCTTAAGTATTTTCCCCTTTTCAACATTTTCTTTAATGGCATAGACCCATTTTCCCCCTACTGTATTTTTACCCTTTGGTAGAGAGGTCAGTTCAAAAGTGTCATTTTCTTTAAGTGAGTCGAGCTCTTCCTTCATAGCCCGTGCCCCTCGGGTGACCTCAGGGCGTCACAGTAGCTCTGGGGGATTCCATGTACTGCCCTGTAACAATAATCAACACTTAGATGGGATACATCTGTATTTTCAACATCTGTAATGTAGTCCTCTAAATATTTTGGTGGTTTTCTTTCTCTCTTTTGGTGAGTATTTTGACTATGACAAGGTTCGGTGTCTGCACTGTCATCTAGGACTACGTTCTCTGTTGTTTCATCACTTTGTGACTCATCTGTATAATCTGTGCTCAGACTCTCCTCATTATCACTCTCTGTCATATCAGTATTACTCTCAGTACTGGGGTTTTTGACTTCGTATCTCGGGAACTCTGAATCGTATTCAGTCTGTGTTTGTTGTTCAATACTGTTTATTTTAACAAATTTCACCAGTCTGTGTTTTGACACTTTCTCTGTGTCTGGGTTGTAAATCAGGTAAGCCGGGCTGTTTTTACAGTGTCCAACAAATATCCCTCTTTCACCTCTCGGGTCAAGTTTCTTATGATCATGTTTGTAGGTATAACAGTCGGATCCAAACACCCACATTTTTGACAGATTTGGTTTCCTACCTGTTAACATGAAATATGGGGTGTTTTCAGTCCTGTCATTGTAACATCTATTTCGAACATGAGAAGCATGTTGTACAGCATAAGGCCACAATACTTTTGGTAACCCTTTCTCTAATAAGAGACATCTTCCCATCTCAAAAAGGGTTCTCCACTGTCTCTCGGCTGTCCCATTTTGGTGGGGAGAGTATGGGCATGACGTTTCATGTCTTATACCCTTTTCCCTTAGGAGTGACTGAAAAACATTGCTTGTGTATTCAGTGCCATTATCTGATCTTATACACTTGACCCGGCCATAAGGCGCACTGTCTGCAAGGAATTTCTTTGTAGCTAGGGTCGTGTCACTTTTGGTTTTAAGGAAGTAAACAGACACAGCCCCTGAAAAATCATCTGTGAATGAAATAGCATACTTATATCCATCTCGGGAAGTTGGCTCAATGGGGCCAGCTAAGTCTGTATGTACCAGCTCCAGGGGAGCACTAGCTTTTGCATCAGCTTTCTTATTTTTGCTATTGTTGAATTTACCCTCAGTGCACACACTGCAGTCTATCTTTGTGTTACCTGTGATCTTCATACCCTCTACCACATTTGGTAATTTTAACACATCATTTACATTGCAGTGTCCCAAAATCTCATGCCATGTTTTGACATCACAAGATAAACTCACTTTGTCAGTGGACATCATATCATTCACTGTATTTTTGACACATTGTTTGTTATTTACCGTTTTCAAGTAGTAGAGTCTCTCGTGCACCTCAATGCGAAAAACAGTCCCATCTTTGTGAATCAGTTCATTCTGTCCCTCTTGGAATGTCACTGTGGCTCCATTAGTTGTGGCTGCTTTGACAGAGAATATGCTCTGTGGATATGATGGGATGAATAAGGCCTTCCTCAGTGTGACCTTGCTGCATCTGCCTTCCCTGTCCTGCAAACACACCTCTGCGTCCCCTCGTTTTAATGCCACGTTGTTCATCCTGGTTCCATCAGCTAGCTCCATGTAGTGTGCATTTGGGTTAAAAGTCTCGTCAAATTTTGTGAATGCGTCTTCTTCCGTGATGATGTGTGATGTTGCTCCACAATCTACCATTAGTCCATTACTTTTAATGTTGTCCGGAAGGAATTTTTGACTGACTTTGAATACAAATGTTTGTTCTTGCTTTTGGTCTTTCTGTCCATCCGCGGTTTGTTTGGCACCATCTTTGTGGTTGGTTTTTCTCCTGCATGCCTCGTCACTGTGTGTTGTGCTTCTGTGGTAGTTGCACCATTTTGGCACACCTCTTTTGCCATGTGGCCTCGATTTCCACATCCATAGCAGACGATGGATGACATGTCTGCTTTCATTACATTGTCCGATTTTGTTTTAGTGTCGAACTTTTCAGTTTCTTCATAGCTTCGTAGTTTACTTTTAAACTGGATAAACGTTAATTCCTCGCTGCTCTGCGTCGTATGAATGGCGAACGGCTTATATGATTCTGGGAGACCCTTCAGAATCATGGCTATTATCAGCCCGTCACTTATCACTTCTTTAGCATTTCTTAGGGAGGTGACTGTCTTTTCAGCTCGGATGATATAGTCTGTCACCGTTTCTTCTGACTCCTTCTTTAATGAAGTTAGCTCTGTGTATAGGGCAATGATTCTGGGCTTACCCTGACTGGCGTAATGGCTCCTTAATATTTGCAGGGCTTTACTGCCGTCATCGGCCGCCTCTCTCATTACCAACGATAGGCTTTTGTCGTCGAGGAATTGAATGAGTTCTGCGTAACATTCTTCGTTCTTTTCTGGATCCGGATCATCATCCGTAGAGAGTATTGTGTCCTTCAAGCCGAGCATTCGCATGTGGCCGAGAAACTTCACTTCCCAAAGTTCGAAGTTATTTTCATCTCCGTTGAAGACTAACCTTTGCCATCTTCCTCCTCTTGTAGTATCACGCCTGGGCCCATAACCTGTTGAGGTTTCATTTTCTTCAGTCATATTGATAAATAATCACGTCTCGTATATGTTTCATTTATCTCTTTATTTCTTTCTTCACAGCTCCGGTATGTCATCAGCAGCCATGGCATGTGCGCAGTCACAATTAACGGTCAATGACCCAGAATGCACTTCAATATAGAAAACAAAATAAAACAACCAATCACATTGGTGTACAATAAAGTTGGATACAAAAGTCAGTCGTAATCCACATAATATAGGGGCATATCATTTTAAACTGAGATAACATGTATGAGAACACATTAATTTAACATATGGCATTTCATTATAGGCTAACAGAAGATGCCATTTTTTTAAATTTGTAAAATAAACTTGTGCTACTAAAATAAATTGTGGAACATAAACAATACAATGGGCGGTTACATCTTTATGGCTGTTAACTGATTGTTCGGGATTTGTGTGGCTGTAGTTATTCAATCCCCATGATAATAACTGTTCTTGTAGTGGTTCACTAATCAGTCACAGATGAAGCGCACTCAACTCATGGTGTATTTACATGGTTTTAGACCAAGATGTTGATTGCCATTAGTCTACTAATCAATGTTTCCTTTATCCTTTATTCAGGCGATCCCTCCGGCAATCCCTCCGATGTAGGCTATAGGCCTATGTAACATCAGTTCAGTTTTTTGTTGTTGTTGTTATTTTATAATGTAAATATTTTGTTCTATTGTTCTATTGTTATATTGTTCTATTAAAATCAATTTGAAGAGTTCACTATATTCTTTTGACATTAATGAAAAAAAGATCTATAGAAAGCTGACTAAATAAATGTTTTTTTTATATTGAAAGAAAATGTAATATGATTTTCAAAACATGTTGCATCTCTAGTCATATCACTTTTTGTGGATACAATTCAGATTCAAATAATCCTTAAATAAGTAGTAAGAAACTTTTCGGAGAGGTAATAGAGAAATATTTATCAACACATTGATAATGGATATAACTGTCCTGTGGTTGAAATGATCCCAGCAGCCCTTCAGCAAGTTGATGTCCATGCACCATCTAGTTTAAAAATGTAAGGTAGGCCTATGTCTCGTTACTTAGGTAACTTATGAGATATTAGTTAAACAATATTGTTTTTTTTGGTTTGTGTTTTACAACCATATCATTTAAGAAATAAGGCATTACATTTGTATTTGCAATACTGTGTGTTAAGTGTATAGAAACATAAGAAATGTATAGTTAGAGAATAATTAAATTGTAATGTAACCTTACAGTCTAAATAGTACCATACACAAATCTAGTACCATACACAAATCTATATTTTTGTGTACAATTAAGGTATGAATAAAAGTTATGGATAACTCTGATGGTGGTATAGGGATCAAGCTGAATAGGCCTATTAATTAAAATACAGCACAAAATAACCTACAAAATGATCATCTGGCATGGAGCTGGCTGAGTGCCGGCTCAGATTTGAATGGACACCGGCACGGATCCATTATACAGATCCGGTCCAGAGTCAAATAAACTCTGGGCCAGTTCCATTACGGACGCGCTCCAGGTCTGGCCCACCTTTGGACTGATTGACCACAAATTCACCACGTCCGTTCTGGAGCTGGCCCAGTACCGGCCCAGTTGTGGAAAACGGATCCGCAACGGTATTGGCCCGTTGTGCATAAGGACACCGGGCTGGGTCCGTTTTGCGGATCCGGCCCGGAACTTCTGCTACCTCCGGGCCGGATTTGGGCCAGATGATTTTTGCTATCTGGGGAACTACTTTTTCTAACCCATTACAAACAGTCTCACTCCTAGAACGTCAAAGTGCGACTGTGTGCCAAGGCCCTTTGCCGTCTGTCACTGACGTGAAATTCACCCTTGCCGTCGTCTGCTGACACATAGCGGGTTCAATTCACTACAATGTAATGCCATACCCGGTGATGTTTGACGTTGTGAGGGCAGCAAGACCGCAGCTGGTGAACACCACAGTGTCACTACAAAATGTGGAATCCCACATTTGTCAACAATGTTTGATAACGTCCGCTGTTGTCCGTTGCTGAGATTGCAGACCACGCCCCTTCTTTTGTGGCGAATGTGATGTAACCATGCACAGCAGACACCCTCTCCACAACAGAGATGGAAGCACTTTGGGTTTCTTCCAACCATTACCCCCAACAACTTATGTGCTAAATAGGGCCCTTTCCACTTCTGGTTTGTGAGTGTACAAAATGTATTTTTTTGCTGGACTGAAATTTTCAGTTTCTTCATGTTCACTTTAATACTTATCAGCAGTGCGCTTCTCATTCTTCAAGTCTTCTTTAATTTTCTACTGTAAAGTTAAATCTATAATTCTTAATCCACAATTTTTTTTTTCCCAGTGCGTTATATACCTGTGGAGATCCCTGAAAGTATATGTGGATGTCCAAGAGACTCACTTAAGATCAAACCAGGAAAGTCTGGCTGTGATCACAATGAATGGTAAGAATGTGAAGAACATTTGAAGTCCTATTTGAAAAATTGGTTCTTAATAATATCTATACCATCTCACAAACTCCCAAATGTTTGTAATAGCTTTGTGTGATATCGTAAGATGAGTATTAATTAGTTTTAATTAATTCTAAAAGTGAATAGTGAATTCAAGATTAATTACACATAATTCATTTAGAATATACAGTCATATGAAAAAGTTTGGGAACCCCTCTCAGCCGGCATTATAATTGACTCTGCTTTCACACAAAAAAGATAAAAGTGGTATGTCTTTCATTTACCAGGAACAGCTAAGTACTTGGATGTTTTCCAAACAAAGATTTTTTGAAAAGCAGTATTTAGTTTTATGAAATTAAATAAAATGTGAAAAACTGGCTGTGCAAAAATATGGGAACCCTTGTGGTCTTGCTGATTTTAATGCATGTAACAGCATGTAAAACTGAGGACTTTAAACACAAAATTGGTTGGATTATGTTGTTAAGCCTTGAACCTCATATAAATGTCTGTTTAATCATGATAAAAGGTATTTCAGGTGCCTAAATGCAAGTTGCACTTCTCTTTGTCTCTCTGCAGAAGTGAGACAGAATGGGATCATCAAAACAGCTCCCAAAAGATCTTAAAAACAAAGATTATTCATTGTCATGGTTTAGCGGAAGGCTACAAGAAGCTTTCCCAAAGGTTTCAATTGTCAATTTCTACTGTAAGGAACGTTGTCAGGGAATGGAAGGACACAGGCACAGTTGCAGTTAAATCCAGGTCTAGCAGACCAAGAAAAGTACAAGAGCGGCATATGCGGCGGATTGTGAGAATGGTTGCACACAACCCAAAGATCACCTCCAAAGACCTGCAAGAACATCTGGCTGCAGATTGTGTATCTGTACATGGTTCAACAATTCAGTGCAATTTGCACCAAAACATCTGTATGGCCAGGTGATGAGAAGGAAGCCCTTTCTGCGCCCACGCCACAGATACAGTTGCATGGAGTATGCAAAAGCTCATTTAGACAAGCCAGCTTCATATTGGAAGAAAATGCTTTGGACTGATAAGACAAAAATTAAGTTATTTGGTCTTTATAAAAAGCAGATGTTTTGGTGCAAATTGCGCTGAATTGTTGAACGATGTACAGATACACAATCTGCAGCCAGATGTTCTTGCAGGTCTTTGGAGGTGATCTGTGGGTTGTGTGCAACCATTCTCACGATCCTCCACCTATGCCGCTCCTGTTTTTTTCTTGGTCTGCCATGCCTGGGTTTAACTGCCACTGTGCCTGTGTCCTTCCATTTCCTGACAACGTTCCCTACAGTCGAAATTGACAATTAAAACCTTTGGGAAAGCTTCTTGTAGCCTTCCCCTAAACCATGACAATGAACAATCTTTGTTTTTCAGATCTTTTGGAAGCTGTTTTGATGATCCCATTCTGTCTCACTTCAGCAGAGAGTCAAAGAGAAGTGCAACTTGCATTTAGGCACCTAAAATACATTTTCTCATGATTAAACAGACATTTCTATGAGGTTCAAGGCTTAACAACATAATCCAACCAACTTTGTGTTTAAAGTCATCAGTTTTACATGCTGTTACAGGCATTAAAATCAACAAAACCACAAGGGTTCCTATATTTTTGCACAGCCAGTTTTTCACATTTTATTTTATTTCATACAACCAAATACTGCTTTTCAAAAAATCTTTGTTTGGAAAACATCCCAGTACTTAGCTGTTCCTGGTAAATTAAAGACATACCACTTTTATATTTATTTTGTGAAAGCAGAGTCAATTATAATGCCGGCTGAGAGGGGTTCCCAAACTTTTTCATATGACTGTACATACATTACTTTTCATAACATTGACATTTCTGTATGATAAATCCTTCTTTAATGTTTTATTCTAATATTTTGAGGTACACAATGTTTGATGCTCATGACTTGTTTGTTTTACTCACCTAAATTAAAACAGAACAAGGCTTGACATTTTCCATGATATTCTTTTTGCAGATGCATGTGTTTTTGTCCTGCCCAGCCCCCAGTCTCATATATTCTTTTGGTCATGAGAAATGCATAACATATTCTAAAAAAAATATATATGGTTAAGTGTGTGAATACTTACATTACAGTGTTTTTGTATTTTATTTTTTTCAAGGACGACATGAACTCAGCATGCCAGAGTTGGCTTGCAGTGAATGTAAAGTGACGTGGACTGCTGGAGTTGAGAACGTCCTAAGGAGTGACTACTGGCCAGCTACCCTTCACTTTGCTGCACTTTACGCAACAGATATTTTCTTCTCGTATGAAGAAATGAAAATGGCTGCACCAGGACTATCCTGTCAGGCATTTTTTTGAATGCTTGATCAGTATTTAAATATCATTATATCAAGATGTCCTTTTTGTGATAGACTGGGAAAATCTCCGGCGACAGCTTTATCAAAAGCTTCTTCGAGTGGGAGGCTGTAAGATTTGAGGTGGACAGCCTCTGCAAGGAGGAGCCCTTCGAATGGTTAGAATGTAAACATCCGCCGGCGAGGACACTGGCGCTGTCTGTTCACCGCTTCTCCAAGCAATTTTTGGGTCAATTTTGGCTAATTCTATTTCAAAAGGTGATTTTTTTGTGAACCTTTAATCTGTTCTTGGTTCCCTGCAAGCTACATCAACAACGAAAAGCAAGCTTATAGACCAGGGGTGACCAGTTTTTCAGCTTGTGAGCTACTTTGAAAATGACCAAGTCAAAGTGAGCTACCACCTACTATTAGGGGTCAAAAGTCACGGTTCGGTACGTACCCCGGTCTTTAAGTCACGGTTCTGTTCTGTACGGTACGGTTCTCAGTTAAGAGGAAAAACGTGTGCAGAATTGCAGCCTAAAGGTATTTTCCAGTATAGAAAAGAAAAAACTGCTGCATACAACCAAAGTCTCCAATAAATAAAATACTTCTTAAATAAAAGTGAAAGTTCTGCACCGCAAACCAAACAAGCCTGAACATATTTATTTAAACATATTGAAAATGAATGTACAATATAAGTTGGTGTACCTTGCATAACTGCATGAACCTAGGTATGCACCGATCCACTATTTTTAGTTCCGATATCCGATTCCGATATCTGGGTTTTGGATATCGGTCGATACCAATACTGTCCGATACAATATCATAATCATTCTACATTTCTTTGTTGGTGGTGATGTTATGTATTAGGCTAGGAAGGCTTAAGCAATTCTAATTTAAATTTGCAAGAAATATACACAAATGCATATAGGTTTATCTTAAAGGCAGAATTATAGTCATACAAAAAAAATCCTTCTCAATGATCACTTCTGTCCCACTAGAATATGTGGTGGTCTGATTGTCTGAACAGTCTTCTTCTCTCTGGCTGTATTTTACATAGTAGAATTTGTCACAATGCAGAAGCCTCTCCACTTCCTTGACTTGGATTAGCTTAGGTTAGCTCACTGGCTAACAAACTGATTACTGTATGTCAAAATAGAAAGTGGTGTCCTCTCTCCCTCCACCGAACGTCGGCGCATGCTCGCACGGCTCGTTCGCTCTTTCATAGTAAAAAAAAATATATATATATATATTTAAAAAAAAATATATATATATTTTAAAGAATGCCACGCGATCGACCCACACTACCCTCGCGATCGACCTAGTGGGCACCCCTGTTATAGACTATCTTTAGTTGTTCCAGTTGTATTTTGGCGTCCCTAGCAAAAAACAGGTAGCCGATGTGACATTTTCCTGGTCACTGCTGGCGTGGTGAGGAATATGCCCCGGTCAACCTGCAAAGCTGTCTCTACTGTCTCGTGGATTTTTCCGCACTGCCTCCCAGCTCTTCTCTAGCTGCTTCGGGTAGCTGCTAACAGGCTAACATCACTCTGGTTGGTTCGATGTTGACCTACTTCGCCTCACAGCTGCTGAAGTACAACAATCGCTCCATCCCACCCTGTATTTCCACCATTAAGCAGCTAGGACTATTGCGTAGACCTCGATCTATCCACAGAGGCTCAGAGAGAAACTTTATTTATGGTCAGCCTGCCGGCTTCATCCCATCCGTCTGGTCCACTGAGACGGCTGAGGGCAAAGGACACAACATTGCGAGATCCCTGCACTCCCGGCTGGATAGATTTCATGGCTGCACGAAAACTCTCCTGGTGACGTATTAAACGTTCACGGTTACAATATGTTTAGACGAGATAGGGCTGATGGTCGGGGTGGCGGAATATTATTTTATGTCAAAGACAGTATAAATTGTGCGCAAATTCACATATCCTGTGTAAATTACTTAGAATGCATTGTTCTCAAATTAATTCTTTCAGCCCAAATGTCATTCACTGTGATTGGAATATATAGACCACCGTCCACAAAAACTGTCTTTTATGATAAATTAAAAGCCCTTTTGAAGGAATGTGATACTTAAAATGAGATAATCTTATTAGGAGATTTTAACATAAACTGGAGGGATAAAACAAAAAGGAAAGAGCTGAAACTCAGCGCCGAACTCCTCCCGGCAGTTCCTCCAGCAGTTCCTTCCACACCATCTGTCCGCCGGAAAGCCGCAGAGAAGAGGAAGAACTGCTCCCCAACTGCTCCAACCCCAGCCGCCGAAGAGAGCAAGAGTCCCCGCCTACACTCCAGCGGCCAGCTCCACTCCTTGCAGAGACGACATCGTCCTTTCAGCCCTGTCTAGCATGCATTCATTGCTTGAAAAAATGAATTCCCGCATCATAGCATTGGAGTCCGGTCCGTCAACTTCAGCGAGTCCATTTCCAGATCCCAGCTTGTTTTCCTCGTGCGCTGCGGCTGCAGCGACCACAGCAGCTACGGCATCCGGGTCGCTGTTGGATGACGTCACTCCAGCTTGCAGAGATGGCATCACTATCCCGCGGAGAACGCTGGGAAGTGCAGTCCCAATCTCCGTCGGGGTCCCCTTCTTTCCTCCGGCCGCTGCCATATCTCACAATCTACAAGCACAAATCATGGCAGGTAATGACATCAACCTTGTTAAAATATTGCTGTGCTCGGAGCCGAGCGACAGGCACATTGTCGAGTGTGGGGATGTGTCGGTGATTCTGAAAGAGTGTGACCCTCGGCTTTCAAAAACTATAACCTTGGCTGCAAGGACGGATTAACATGACCACGGGCCCTGGACACAAACCTGCCATGGACCCCTACCAACACGCAAATACACGCACTAGCACACCGTGCAATCCACAATCACACACATTATAATGCAGCGCGCAGCCTAGAGAGAGAAAGAGAGAGAGAGCGAAATACAATTCTATAAAAGCTCTCTGGTGCTGCGCAAGAGAAAGAGACTCTTTACGCCTGAGCCTACTAGACAGTTAGATTAGGGCAGAGACACCGAAGATGCGAGCGCGCTAAGCGCGAGAGCAGAATTTTTTGCCTTTGTAAGATCTCTGCGCCTGCTTTTTGGCCCACCCTTGCCCCCCTCGGAGCCTACACTCAATGTCTGAGCGAAGCGGCGCGTCACCCGGTGAAACGATGTGTTGGTGTCGTTCACAGTGAGACCGTGCCAGTGTGAGCCGCCGTGCAGACACACTGTGGTTTAAGACTAATTGATCACAGGGTATTCCTGCACGTTAACTGGTGTCGAGGGGACAGGCGGGTGACAGGCTCCGCGATCCGATTGCATGTCCCGAGCCTGGATACCCCAATCCCACTGCTGACTAACTGTAAAGTGACACAGCCGACACAGTTAATATAATCACCACCTAAGCATGGACATCGGTTAAAAAAAGCGATCTCATTCTTATTGTCCTAAGGGCTTTGATGCAATCTATAAAATCTGAACATTACGGAAGCAGGGTTGGTGCGTAAAAGCACGGCGCACTTGGCAAACTCTCCTCACTACAACTGCCACAGCAGAAAACCCACTGTAGGTCGATCGCTGTGCCTATTCGTGCCCCTGACACGTTATAAAACGACCCGACTTTTTACGACCCATTCCCGGGGGGGGAGGAGGGGAGAACCCCCGTCAATTTTTTTTAATTACAAAAAAAAATTAAATAATCAAGGGCCCCCCTATTGGCCAGGGCCCTGGACATGTGCCCACTTTGCCCATGCGGTAATCCGTCATTGCTTGGCTGAATTCGTTGTGGCTTTCGGGGTCTTTCGGGATGTCTTTTGTGAAGGGTTTCCATCCCGTAGAGCTGAACTAGACACATGTATGGCCATTATCGCAGACCTTGCCTTGAGGTCAACGTTACCGAGCTGGGGCAGGCTCTGGAAAAGCATCCAAATACTTTACAAAAAGGTGACGAAAGGCTTCATGATCGGTCCGTTCCTTAAATCTCCTTTCCCAACAACCCGCATTAACCCTCTAGGCATAGCTACCCGCAAATATTCCGGTAAAAAGCGTTTAATTATTGATTCTTCTGCTCCTCATAACAATGCCAAAGCCGATAGCATTAACAGTTTAATTCCCTCTGTACCTTTCTCCCTGTGCTATTCATCCATAGATGATGCAATCAAAATGATCAAACAAGCAGGCAGAGGTGCATGGTTAGCCAAAGCTGACATCACTGATGCTTTCAAGGTTATTCCTTTACACCCGTCACAATGGCCTCTCTTTGGAGTTAAATGGGCAGAGAAAATATATTTTTCCGTGAGGCTCACGTTCGGGTGTCGCAGCAGCCCTAAGATATTCGACACCTCATCAGAGGCACTCTGCTGGATTCTTCTTAACAACTGCAAACTCTCCTTCGTCCCCCCTCAGAGAACAAATTTCAGCGGAGCCCCCCCCCCCAAAAAAATAAATTAAATAAAAATCTAAATCCCTGTGTGTTTTGAAAGATCTTTTAATTATTTTACAAATTTAAACGTATTCTAAACATTTTTGTGCGTTTTTTAACAAATTTTTTAATACATTTTAACATCTTAATCCAGTGTTTTAATCCTGCTTCCTTTAAGCATGGTTATCCTGCTTCCTTTAACCCGGGAGATTTTTTTTCACCTTTTTAAAGTGAAATGCATGTATCTGGTAGCCTGGCACCGTCCGCCAACTACTTCCGCTCAATTTTCATTTCCCTTCAGTAGTCAGTCTGGGTGTGCAGTATATTCTTCGGTTTTCTCCGGACAGATTTCTGCCGGTCCAATCAGCGAACAGAAGGAGTGGCTCAGAAGCCGGCGCATGACATGGTTGGTTGTAGGGGTGTACACGTGTAACCGTTTAGTAAATCATAACCGTTTAGGAAAAATCAATAAACGAAAACCGTTTTTTTTTTTCAAATTTCAAAGTTTTTAAATATGTTCTGGAGACACGCGTTTATTGATTTTACATCACTAATAAACTAATTGGGGAGGATAAAAGCTCTGCCTAATCGGTCTGTCCCTCGGCGAGTGTGTGAGTGAGTGTGTGTATCTGCGCACACAGACACACACGGGGAGTCGCCGTGCTGGGGCTCGACTCACAGCCACGGATGAGTGATGAAAGATAACCTAAAGATTAAAGTTACCCGGTTGACGTGAACTACGCTCGTAAGTAGCCCGAACTTTATAACACCTGTTCAACATGCATTTAACGTGGACATGTAGAAAGCGATAGGCTATATTAATCAGGAAATGAATGAAGCGCGATTATGACGGCGAATGTGTGTGTGTGTGTACCATGGACCTATTATAAGAGGTGTGTAAAAGAGCGTAGTTCATGACAATTGTGTGTTTACAGGCGAACGAACGCGTATGTGTGTGTGTGTGTGTGTGCGCGCGCGCGCCTACAAGACGGCGGGGGCACAAGGACAATGACGTCACGGTTAACCGTGTACACGAAAAAAAAATTGTCGTGTACACGGTTAGGCATTTTTGTAAACGTTCACACCCAGAGCCGGAGTGGGACTCATTTTCAGCCCTGGAGTTTCATGCCTCAGACCGGCCCATTTTTGTTCACGACCAACATTATTAATATAATGTAATAACAACCTTAATATGTACGTCTGCAAAAGTGCACTGTTCTCTGCACCCTTGTAATTCTGTGTTTTTAGATTGTGTGGACTCAAATGCTCCTGTGTAGCCTAGCCTATAGGTGGCTGCATGGTGCTACTATGTGCAGTAGGAGTGTGCGGAGACGTCAATATCTGTATCTATTCAACAAACACAATTATCTGTATCTGTATTAGGATATGACACCGGAAGTGGGCTGGGCTTATGTCTGAATATTTTTTCACCAACAATTATTGTCCCTTCAGAGCCTCAAATTGATTTAATATTGGCATATTATTAATAATGAGATATATTTTCCTCATACTGTAAGCTACTTCTCATCTGTTTCTCTCTCTCATTATAAGTTATGAACTGTCTGAGCCCCTACACGTTTGACTGGGGGACATTGAACATTCAGAGTCTAAAACAGTAGGCCTATTACATCACAGTAAATCATAAACTTGCGCACTCTTTTTATTTTTAACTAAAGTTGTATGATCCATCGATCTAGATAAGATTTATTTTTCCCGTTTATTTCCCTCTTCTCTCTCACTCTGTCTCTCCCTCTGTCTCTCTATAGACCTATCTCTGTCGCGCTATCTCTCTCCCTATCTTTTTTAATTTCTAACTTAGTTCAATGAATAATTACTTTGGACTAGGAAACAGCGTTTTATAATCTAGTGATGTAAGTGATCAACGCACAAAAACTAAACTTTGTTTGAGCAAATCTCTTAGTTATAAACAGATTGTATGAACTAAACAGGCGGAGTCTTTGCAGATCAAATATTTAAAGATCGATTTTATTAAATGAATTACACGGCCCGTTGCCATTAGAGAGACGCGGTTCACGTTCAGAGATTTGAAATAAATTAAAGTCAGGAGGGACTGAAGGTGAGTCGGGGTCAGAAACTTCCAGCGGAATGGAGAGAGACCCCGGCTCACGGGGCCATGCATAAATGCAGCCGGTCTTTCTCTTCTAAGCCACGGCAGCGGAGATGAACAGCTGATAGGTGCGACTCAAGTTAAGGCAGAACGCGCTGCGTCAATTTAGTGCATGATAGGCAAAATAAATAAATAGTTGTTTCCCGTATGATTCGGGAAGTAAAAATATTCGGATCGATCTCATTATCCGCGCTCATCGGAATAAATGTTCGGATTCGGGCTCATCCCAGTGCAGCCGACGCTCCAGTCGCCATTGTCCCGAGCATAGGCCTACATTGAAAATAAATGACTGGGGGCTGGCACTAACTTTTATGAAGCCTTTGGTATGAGTGCAGAATTACAAGTTATCTTCTTTCACCGCGTAGTCCGACATGGAAGACATGCTGCTAGTGAGAGACACGCAGCAGGGCTAGGAGGCCCTAGTTCCTGTTTCTGCTTCAAAATAAAAGTCATCTCACGTTACGCCAGTTAGATGCTTTTAATGTGAAACTGAAGCTGTATGAAATGGTCAGTTTCCATTAGCAGTAACTTAACTGCGGACTAATAATATGATTTTTAATGCACCAATAGGTATAATGATATTTTAACCCAGTGCCATGACTGGGCCGGCCCTCGCAGCCCAAAAACCAGAGCGGCCCACCGGGAATGCTCCCGGTTCTCCCGATTAGCCACTCCGGGCCTGTTCACACCCCTAGTTGGTTGGCAGATCCAGAGTGGCACTGGGCAGATCCAAACTTCAACAGACACCCGCCTTCAAGTGAGTTAACGTTTGTCAATTGAGCGATTCCAGACCTTCTGTACAAATGAAATTAAGTACGATGGTCTGTAGAACCAGGCTATGAATCTGGTGCACTTTGAGAGGAAAATTAAGAGGCTAAATATGAGGAATTGTGTGTGAACAAATAATTTGGAGACACTGGGTCTGATGAAATAGAAGCTATTGAAGAAGGACACATGGATTTTCCATAAAAATATTAATTTAAAATAAAAAAAATTATGCAGGGTCCTCTGGGTTGGGCTTGGAGCTCTTTTTCTTTAACAAGATCTATTTCTCTGTAATATAATGAATGCATTTAAATGCAAGAACTATTGTCCAGCTATGCCGTGATCTTAATATAAAAAACACAAACTAAATTTTCACATATTCATCCGCCTACCATAACCCCGCGCGCCCCACAGTTTGAAAACCACTGTCCTAGATGATTTCTTGCTAGTCGATTTTCCTAATTCAGAACCAGATCGATGCATTTCTGCCCTTAAATTAATGTTTGGGAAATTGGGTATCCCTTTGTCCGAAGAGAAAACGCTCAGCCCATTTAAGCGCATAGAGTTTCTAGGCATCACTCTAGATAGCATACCTCACTGCCTCCCGATAAATTAAATCGCGTCAGAGAAATTATGAAAGGAGGCAGTAGCCAGTTCTAAGAGGGAATTGTTGTCGCTACTTGGTCACCTTAACTTTGCCATGCGCGTCATTCCCCAGGGTGGCTCTTTCATATCCAGGCTCCTCGATCTCGCCAAATCCGCTAATACACCCCAAGATATGGTGAGCTTAGACCAGGCCCCCAGGACGCTGTCTTTTCCGAGCCGCCAGCATGGCCAGGTGGCCACGCCTGGTATAACAGGCATTAGACTGTCTGGGACGGGTCCGTAAAACAAAATGGAGATCATAGAGAGCCCTGGCCCATTCATTCCCAATACAATTTCGTCAAACAAGAATGTATCTCCGCTACATTTTTTCTGGATATCAATCAAAGGCTCATACTTTTCTTTAGACCATGTACTAATAGAATGGAAGTTTTCGCTTTTCAAAACGCCACCGAAAGCGTTTTATAGCCGTTTTATTTTCAGTTTTAGCCGTTAGACGTGTAGCCGCTAAAAGGAGCCGTAGTGAAACAACCGTTGCTTCGGACGGCCCGGCCTCCGATGGCGGGAGGAATCTTCGTTTATCACTATATTACTTTACAACGACGGGGTGTAATTTAAAGATTACATACAGAGAATCATCGGGGATTAGTAACTTATACTTCCATGGTCGATAAACAATGCAACTGTGCTCGTCCCGCTTAGCTTAATGCACGGACATATTATAACGTTACACTGCTCCAGGGCTCTCATGAGAGCAGTATGGCCGCTTCCTTGTTGCTTCTCTGCGCCAATGAGCAGCTTTCATAGGAATGAATGGGCGCCATGTTTCAATACGGTGTCCATTTCTTTATATGTCCATGGCTTAGACCCAGGCTGCAGGTCCGAGCTCCGGTTTTGGTCTCTCCTGTGGAGTGAGTGGAACGGTATCTCTTTTTTGAGAGGGGTCTGGCTGCAGACCTCCACCCACACAAACTTCCGCTGCAGACCTCCACCCACAGAAACCTCCAACAGCAGACCGGAAATTGCTGCCGCAAGTTCCGTTATATGACAAAATAAAATAAAAATCGGTAGCTTGGCATTCTTAACCCGTTTATACCATGGTCACTTACTTACTAAAGAAAATAATAATTAGACAACTCGTTTGTATTTTCACTTAACAACGACCGAATGTGGCTTTAATGGTGCGTTCAAGCTGTACTGGGAAGTCCGACCAAGGATACGAGCAACGGGAGACTGCGGCAGCTGTTAGCCACAGAGCTACTGTTATGCTAGCAAGATACAAAGCCAAAACATTGCGCACGCTGTACAAACAACGTTGTAAATGTTATCGGCCAATATGTTTAACAACAGCTCCACCTAGCTAACAAAGCATTATCCCCAATCAATAATTTCACGGATAATATGACTGGTGATCATGTGTATTATGTGCTGCAGCCTGAAGTTACGTGAGGCAGTGACTGACAGCAGTAAGCTCAGAGACAGTGATAGTTTTGGTGGCTAAACACAGTTTACTCAGTTACAAACCTTTATAAATTGAACAGTGGTCTAATTCCCCTTTTAAACGAGATAACCATTGACGTTTAGCCAGAGGACATTTAGTTTAGCCACTTTTTTTCGCTCTTAGATAGTAAAGATTTTACTACTATCGTTATTACAGCTCTTGTGTTACGATCGCCATCCTGTGGTGCACGGCAATATATTATACAGTTATGTATGGACAGGAATAGTTAGAACAATTCCTCTAGCTTGTCGTTTTGACATAATTTTTATATTAGGTCTACATTCTGTTGTCTTAATATCATAAGGTTCCACTGCACTCCAGCATATTTATGTTATTTTACATTCCTACACTCCTTCTCTGAACCATCATTCATTTAATATCTGGCTCTAATTGTCTATAATATTGTCTTACCTTGTGCTGCTAGACCTCTTTATTTGCCCATTTTAAAATACGACAAACTCAAGTAGGCCTATGTGTTTTAACATAGCTCTGTGTGTAACCAAAGTGAATAAGTAACCAAAGTAAATAAGTAAAGTCATACAAAAATCAAAACATTGTAAAGGTTTGTTACACTTTATTGAGAAGCCACTCAAGTGTGTCATACACTTAACCGAACCATTGGCCCCAGGGGCTCAAACTCAGGACTTTAACACACACACACACACACACACACACACACACACACACACACACACACACGATCCAAGAGCGGAAGCAACAAATAATGAAAAGCAGAATATTATAACGATTCGATGGCTCAATATTTTCTTAAACTCTCTTTCTCAGAACTGTCTTTGCTGTTTTCCAACCAAATACTATATACATGGAGCGCCTTGGTAGCATGCCAATCAATCGCAACGTTAATGACTGTCCGCCCTGTGACCCAGGAACATGCAGTTGATTCGAAGCATGTCTTCCTGATATTCAAAAATAAACAGCAGGGGATCCTTCTCTTTTACTTTGTCTGAGGAACCTATCCTTTTCAGGACGTACTGTTGCTCCGTTTCGTCCATAGTCTGAATGCAGGGTTCGACCACCATCCCCCTGAGCAACCCTGCATTCTGATGCAGTCAGGCAACTCCAATCATGATGTTGTCAAGGGGCCCCTGTTAAATGGGAAATTAAATACCACAAAGTTTGAATTATTTTATATTAAAAAAATGAACAAACAAATTCAACTTAACTTAAACAGCATTAAAAAAAATACAGTGTTTCCCCTAGCAGTGAGATATATCATTTGGAGGCGCAAAGAGGTTTTGAGCATTTGCGATGTCACCCTACCGTGACGCTTGAAATGTGTGTAGCTATCTGCCAATGGATCTTGAGGTCGAGGTACACAATACAGTACATTTTGCACAGCAATGAACAGGGTCTCGTTATATCAAGCTTTTTCCAGATTAAGAAGTATTCTACATGACTGTCATTAAAAATAGAAATATAGCCTAAAAAATGACAAGTGTGTATACCTACAGTCATTTTACATTAAAACTCCCTTTTTGAGCTATTTAGAAAGTATCCTTTAGATTAAGATGCTTTACTACTTTTTACTTAGTCAGCGAATAAAAGCCTAGATAAAAGTTATTTTCTAAAATGTGGTGTATCTTTTATCTATGTATTAATATAAAGAGGCGTCCAGCGCTCTTGAGATAAAACACAGCTGCTCCTTTTTCTTTTTCACAGTAATCAATCACTCAATCAATTAGCCTTACAGTTGGGTGCAAAATTCAGCAGCCGGTCAGCACCACTGTAAATTGAAAATAGGGGAAACAATGCATTATTAGACTAAATGTTATTATAATTTGACAGCACATTTTGAAGAATTGGCAATATATATGGTGTTTGTTTTATTAAAGTTATGCAACCCATTTCCTATTGACAGTGATTTCCGTGATCATTGAGAAAGAAGCATATGTAACTGTAAACAAAAATATGTATCAAACAGGCAAAAGACCAACACAAATAATATGTGCAAGTAATAAGTTTTGCTTTTGAGATTACATTTATTCGTTATTTTCTCTTAGTTTTTTAACGTTTTAAAGTGAAATGAAAATTGAGCGAAAGTAGGTAGGCGGGCGGAGCCAGGCTAGCTAGAACCCACCGAAACTAAGGCCGTTTCTCAATTCGCGTTCTTTTCTGTACTTGTGTACTTGCGTTCTCGTAAAACGTCATCAACCGTAGCCCAAGTACTGTTCCAATTCAAAGTTCGCATCAAGTCAAGTACCCGGAAGTGTTCCTGATGTGTTCTTCAACTGGCCATTCTATCGAGGATGCATCGGTGGTGACTTGCGCGGACTTGGGGCCGTTAGATATCCCAGAATGCATTTCGCAGCGTCGGATCAAAACCCAAAACCAATGGCGACTACAGAGGCGAGTGTAACGGAGCAGGAGAAGACCCACAACTGTAAGCATAATTACTATTTTCCAAATACAACTTTTGTTTAAGGAATACCGTAGTTTCAACGTTTTTATTAGGCATTCATTGAATTCTCCAACATGTCAAGTCCTACTTGACATTTTCTCGGACGTTTTCCGATAGAGACAGCTAGCTTGTGTGTGTCGTGTATGGGAGCTAGCTCGGTAGGAGTTAGGGACGAGCTCGAGATGTCCCGGGACATCTAGCTCGTCCCACCAGCTTCAGCAGTCAGTCATCTGCCTATTATAAAAAGCCTCAGGCGTGTGTGTGTGTGTGTGTGTGTGTGTTTGGGACAGCCAGCTTGTCGCAAATGCTCTAATGTGGGACGCTGTCAAATCTGGAGCATTAACCCTTATTTGATATTTATTTTAATAGATAATATTGTTGTCAAATACAATCTCATGCATTAACAATTTTGATTATAAAGATAAGGGAGGGGAAACAGTCAAAAAGGAAGTATTCTATAAGTCTTATCCATATTGTGCTAAATTGTTAAACCTGATATGATGGCTTTTATTATGCATTCAATTAAAATAGGCCTATAAACACGTTATATTTTATCAAGGGACAAATGAAGAGACGCGGGCCCTAATAGAGTGGCGGGCCGCCAATGAGGCCCTTTTTACTGGCCTAAGGAACTCCTCAAAGACAGGATGGGAGTGAGTATTGATTGATTTGAAGTGCTTGTATGTCTTGGGGACGGTTCAAATCGGGTGGCGGTAGTCTTCATTTATAAAGAATAATATTTTTGTTGTTATTAAACTGGCTGTGTACTATTGCTTTACCCAGGGACTTCATTTCCACGTCTGGTCTAGGGATATCGGTCAAACAGGCGCGTAAGAAATGGAACAATCTGAAAGGAAAATATAAAGTAAGTATAAGTTGCCTTTTTATCTGTTTTGTATTATATACTGATAGAGCTTTCCAGGGATTCCTTCATATATAAATTAACCTAAACACAATACCATTTCAGTGGCCCTTTAAATACAGTAGGGGTACTAAAGTGTGATTAAATGAAAATAATAAGTTTGACAGTGCAGTAATCAATACCCTGTTTTCAGGAGTTTAGGGACCCACCGACGGGCAGAGGGGTAGAGGCCGGTACGGCTACTGCTGCCACCTGGCAGTGGTATTCTGCAATGGATGCCGCACTCCAGGGGCAACACTCCATCAGCCCGCCCCTGGTTGTTGCGGCAAATATTTCTGCCACTGCCGGTGGCGTAGTTAGCGTACCGCCTTCTACCTCCTCTGCCGAGGAGGCCACTGGAGGACAGGCTAGCCAGGGCCAGGCCACCAGAAAGAGGCCCAGGGAGAGTCTGTTGGACATTTTAAAAGAGCAGGGAGAAAGAGAAGAGGAGAGAGAGAGGCAGGCGGTGGCGAGAGAGGAAGAGAGGGAGAGGGTAGCAGCTGGCAGGTCGGAGCGATATCTCGCCCTGTTTGAGAAATTAATTGAGAAAATGTAGAAATAAATTATTTAAAATGATAATTCATCCTTATCTGGTCATTTTAGATAGCAACAGTGTATTTTTATATTCTACATGTCACATGCATACTGTTGTGGCAAATTCAGAGTGGTACTCAGGGACAGGAGGCAAGAGTTTCAAGAAGAAAATAGCTGCTTTATTTAGCATAAAAAAACAAGAAGATTTCTGGTGAAAGTTGAGACTCATTCAGCATCAAGTTATTTTTTATAAAGTCTTCAAACAAGGTTAAGCTCCACACACTCCGTAATTTACTCTTCTGACTGGTCACATGTTTTCCAATCATTGGTCAGTCATATGAATATCAAACAAGTACAATTTGTCACTCCTTTTAGCTTGGACTTATTCTTATAGCAGGACCAACAGTATATCGTCTAGTGTTGTGAAACACAATGAGCTTTATTTACTGTTCTTGGTTGTGTTTGTTCATTAAACCTTTCTATTTACGATCTACCCAACTGCTGCGGCATCACCTGCCAACACAACATAAGTTTTGAAGAACAGAGTTATTAACATGAGTAGTATGAGGGTATTTTTCAAATCTAATATAGCTTCTTTAGCCAACACTATACAATTATTATATACTCATCAAAACTGGAATTAACATTACTGAACCGATTAAGCAATTTAAAATCAACAAATTTAAATATGAAAAACTGTACATACAAAGGAAATTATAACATAAATCATTACAAATATGTACATTTATCTACAAAGCTATGAATATATACAAACATGTATTTATTGCTTTTTTTTTTTTTTTTTTTTTTTTTAGGGGGGGGGGGGTGGTCGTGTGTGTGTGTGTGTGTATGTGTTTTTGTGTGTATGTGTGTGTCTATATGTAATCGTGTTCACGCAGGCAAACGACCGGTGCTGCAGGAGCAGAAACCTGGCCAGCAAGCCTCGCTCTCCAGACAGTGCCAGACAGGTCCCTGTCATCTGCCTCCACGGGGTCACCGGGGCCATCTTCCTCCTCCTCCTCCTCCTCCTCCAACACATCCCCTGCTGCCATGCAGATGTTATGCAGGATGCAGCAGGCACCCACCACCTTGGGGGCAAACAGAGGCCGGATCTCCAGGGCCCTTAAAAAGATGGCCCGCCAGCGGGTTTTGAGCATCCCGAATGACTGCTCCACGATGTTCCTCCCTCTGGCGTGTTGCCTGTTGAAGCGCGCCTCAACATGACCTGGTAATCAAAATTCACATGGATGTATCAGCCAAAGTCACAATCTGTTTCTGTGTATGTTTTTCTTGAGACAGAGAGAGGGTTCTTACCGGCTAGAGGGTGGCGGTATGGCGTGATGATGGCCACGGGACGCTGCAGGCAGGGGTACCCTCCATCACCCAGCAAGAAGTACCCAGCAGGTGGGTACAGGGCCTTTTTATACATTGGGGAACGGCGGAGGACCAGCGCATCGTGCACTGAGCCCGGGTTCCCAATGTACACATCCAAGAATCTGCCGCTCCCATCACAGATACCCTGCAGGATTATTGATGTGAAGAGCTTCCTGTTAAAATAGCTCTTCTTCTGCTCTGCAGGTGGCACAATCCTCACATGGCACCCATCAATGGCCCCGGCTGCAGATCTGAAGGCCTCGTGACCCGCAAGGCGAGCGAAGCCTGCCCCCACCTCCTCCGGCTTGGGGAAATGAATGACGCGATGGAGGATGGCCATCATCGCCTCCACCACACCATGGACCGTCCTGCAGACTGTGGACAGGGGCATGCCGAACACGTCGGCCGTCACCCTGTAGGAAGCACCACAGGCCAGCCAGTACACCACCACCAGCACCTCCACCTCATGGCTCCATCCATGGGCCTTCTCCCGGGGCAGCAAGACCAGCAGCCGGTCAAAGCTCTCCCTGGAGAGCCTGAAGGCTGGCTTCAGGTCCCCTCCAGCAAAAAACACAGCCAGGATTGGCACAGTGGTGTTGAGCTGTGCGTACAGCTGTGAGCTGCTCTGGTCCTGATACTAGAACAAAATAAAAAAATAATTTTAACATCGTTTGAGTTATTTACTATTTATATTATTTGTGTTTATTGTGTGTGTGTGTATGTATATTTACTATTGCGATAGATAAATAGATACAGGTATATGCCTATATGCTTATTCATATATTTGAATGTACAATTAATTACAATTATTTATTTAATATATGTTGTCTGCCATGAATTCTTAAAGTCTAGCACAATTACAAATTAACACTTTACTTGTTTGATCAGCAAAAAAGTTAAGGTAAATTCACTGGAATCTTTTCCAGGCCTAGGTTTTTCTTAATAGTTTCAGCCTGTTCTATATGGTGTGTGTAGCTTTTCAACTTTCAACCCTGTGGTAAAATGACAAATTCACTCATTACAGTCAAGGTTCTATATCAATATGAACCGATAAAGGTTAAAACAAAAGCCATATCAATAGGACACATACGTGAGACAGACAACTGATGAGGGCTCGTCTCCTCAGCATCCTCCGCCGCATCCCAGCTTCCCGGTTGGCGATCCGCCTCCTCGATTGAGCAGCCTCCTCCTCCGCTCGCTCATACAAAAAGCCCATCGCCAGGGCAGCACAAATTCTGGCTCGACGATCCATGTATCCGTGTGTGTGTCTATATTATTCACCGTAAATCTCGCTCGTATGTAGGCTACTCTGATAGAAATTAATCTCGACTCCTCAATCGTTTTCCCACCTGTCCCCAATATATACTTCGTATATATTGGGTACAGGTGCGCAGCAATACTAATAGGCTACAAAGGAACATTTTAAAAATATAACAAATGTAGGCCTATTAATTCAAAATATTTACGTACTATTAGCTTACTACTTATCCTAGCCTACTACTACATACACGTGAATTACATAAAATATTTCAAAATGAAAGAGGCTGGGGTTTTTGTTTTATGTGTTTATTGTTAACGTTGTATATGCCCACATGAGGCGCTAGCACAGTTAACAGACGAGCCGAGGTGGTGACGTAATCGAGTCCGCTGCCGTTCCAATTGCAGGTGCGTCCTCCCGTTCTCGGAAGTTTGTACTTAGAAGTCCGGACTTAGCAAGTTCGAACTTCCAAGTCCGCAAGTCCGTACTCTGTGTACTTGGAATTGAGAAACGGCATAAAAGTTCCTCGTAGCTATAATGATAGTAGTCAACAATAAAACTGTCGCTTCACGAACGTTAAATCACGAACAGTTATACCTTTTAAAAAAAAACTAGAAACAAGTGGGGGGAACGTGGCGTGTAGTTTAAAAAAAGCAAAGTACCGGTAGGCCTATATAACAAGCTTATCATATATTCAACTGACGTCACGTAGCATAAACTAAGTTCATACAATGTTCCGATCTATTTCAAGAACACAGATTTTTTTTTTTAGATCAAACAAATAAAACGTATTCACTTTCAGTACTCACACTTGCTTCATTATCGTTCATTTCTCAACTTTTTCTTCTTCTCTGGTTAAAATGCAATTTCCGGTCTGCTGGTGGAGGTTTCTGTGGGTGGAGGTATGCAGCGGAAGTTCGTGTGGGTGGAGGTCTGCAGCCAGACTCTCTTGCTTTTTTTTAGCAACGATTTCTTAGATTCTCCACTAACCATGAAACTTACTTTACACAGACGCAGCACCGTCCGTCGGTTTCGGGGGAGTCTACAACAGGCAGTGGTTTGCCGACACATGGCCAGCAGAACTATCATCTTTGCCAGCTAGCACTACTTCCATCGCTCTGATGGAGATGTATCCGATTGTTGTAGCTTGTATTCTGTGGGGTAATCGGTGGTCAAGGAAGAGAATTCTGTTTTTCCACGACAATGAAGCCACGGTTAATATTATCAACAAGGGGCGCTCTTCAGTTCCCTTTATAAACAGATTTGTTAGACGGCTAACATGGCTATCCGTGATGGGCAATTACATCATTAGAGCAGCTCATATTCCAGGCTTGGATAATAAAGTAGCTGATGCGCTGTCCCGGTTTGAATTCCAGAAATTCCGCCAACTATGCCCGGAAGCCGAGCTATCCAGCCTCAGTTGCCAGCCGTTCAGCCACACGGTGCTAGATTAGAGATCCTTCAAAACTACATGTTCTCTGCTGCACATTACATGTGATCTGGGTTAGCAAAAACTACATTCAAAATGTATGATTCTGCATGGTCCTACTTTTCTTCTTTTTGTGCTACTTTCCTCACCCCGGTTTATGTGCCTTCATAGTTCATTGCTTCGAATCCCAAAAAATGCAGCCGTCTTCCATTAAGGGACTCATCGCAGGTATTCAATTTCATCTGCGCTGTTTGGATCCATCCACCCCCAGCCTGCTCGGGAATCCATCAATTCATCTCCTACTAAATGGCCTTAAAAAACGAAAACCTACAGGCAATGATATTCGGCTTCCCTTCACCCTTCCACTGTTAAAAAATGTGATCACGCATCTAAGGGACGGGTGTTTCGGTCATTATGTAACACAATGAAAAGGAGTAGTCATGAGCAGTATGGATGATGCTTAACTTTATTTCATGTATTTGAGTATTATTGTTTGCTGTGATTTTTCCCTTAATTTAATACTTTGTTTGCTGTGGTTTTGTATTGTGTGATGTTGTGGACTTTCATCATTTTGTTTACCACTCCCACGAACTGCCTGCTACACACAAGTCATGCCACTAATTGACACACCTGAACCTCGTTTAGCAATCAGCAATCTGATTGGCTAGTTGAGCAGAGCCTTCCTTTAAAAGGCATGAAGGAACCATAGATGAGGGAGAGAGAAACTAGAGAAAAACTGGGGCAGAAGGAACTCCGAGAGAGTGGACTCTCGGAGGAGGGCTCCCTGAAAGGAGCTCTCTGGAACTGGAAAGAAGGAACTCTCTGGTCGGACGAACGTGCTGCCCGCTGTCGCAGACTGGATCTCCTCCCCCAGTGTTGCTGCTGGCTGGATCTCCTGTGTCTCGGTGAAATCGTCTCCCAGACTCTGCAGTGTCAACGCTCGCAACACTCCAACTAAAGGGAAGTGGTCTCTTCCTCCATTGGTGTGTGTGCTTTTTATATTCTGACACGAGAGGCGAAGCTGTTGATTCCTGTTTTGATTCAGTGAGATGCCAGATCCAGAGGCGACGGCGGAGCGGTGGCGACGACGGCACCTGTTGATGGGCTCGTATACATTCACGTTTAGGAAAGTTGTCACGCTAACCCACAGAGTGAATGTGTTTTTAAATGTACCGCGCTGCAAGACACACTGATCTTCATGTCTGTCTGACAGTGGCGGAGCGGCCCCCAGGAATCCCTGGCGCTGGACTTCTGGAGCGGAGCGAATGGGAAAACAAGGAGCCAACCCGGGACTGGACCGAGCTTGGTATTTCCCCCTAGTGTAGAACATTGGACGACTAAGAAGACCTTTTTAAATAATTCTGTCCTCTTTTCAGAGGCTATTGAGCAAACAAGCTTGTCTTTTAAAATAGTGTAATAAAGGATATATTTTTATAGGAACTACTCTTCTGTTGTCATTTTGCCTATGTTGGTTTGCTGGGGAATCCGAATCTCTGAAAAATAATATATAAACTGTAATCAACCTCTCAGTGTTACAATTACATAGACCTTCTTTTAGAAACCGTATTGCTCACAGCTTTTTATGGTTTTCTTAGAGGTGGCGAGTTCACAACGTGCACAAATTCTTTTGATCCTTCTCAAGATCTCACTTTTTCTACATGGGCGTGCATGCACCGCCCTGCTCATTTACTCTATACCTACCTACAAGGGCATGGCACACGCCCAGCTGTCAGTTTTGTTTACTTTTGGCCAATGTAGCATGGAGATCGATGTTACCATGTTTAGCTTCATTTCTACAGCAAATGTCAGCACACTTACCACTTCTAAACCAAAAGCTATGAACTGGTCAGGTCAGGAGTCTGAGCTGAAAACTGAAAATTGCATCAAGATTTCTGGTTTCCCTGACATTATCCTTAGGTAATACAGTTTAAATATGTCACAGTCAATAACAGAATATGAGCTAAGTATTTATGCAAAAACCTCCTAACTTGTAACATACAACGTTTTATGTATGTCTCTACAGGGGAATGATCTACAACCCAGTGGAGTGAAAAAGCTTTGGTTGTGAAGCCATGCTGTGGTAACATGTAAACATGTACCGTAACAAGGCAGGAAAGGATGTATCATGTCAAGATTCACTCGAAAGGCATTATCTTTTGTAAAAAAAAAGTATAGAAATAATTAGTCAGAGCTGCAAATTATCTGACACCCTTTCAATATCTAATAGATAATGCAGCCATTGACACTAACGGTTTCCCGCTTTCCCGGGGCAAGTTAAAATAATGTCTCCATCCTGAGGCCCATCTCCATCCTCACCTCCATCCTGAGGCCCATCTCCATCCTCACCTCCATCCTGAGGCCCATCTCCATCCTCACCTCCATTCTGAGGCCCATCCTCTGCATGGTCCTGTGATTGAAGCCACTCTCCCTCAATACCTCCACCCTGAGGCCCATCTCCATCCTCACCTCCATCCTGAGGCCCATCCTCTGCATGGTCCTGTGATTGAAGCCACTCTCCCTCAATACCTCCACCCTGAGGCCCATCTCCATCCTCACCTCCATTCTGAGGCCCATCTCCCTCCATACCTCCACCCTGAGGCCTATCTCCTGCAGGACCCTCTTCTGCCCAATGATGCTATACCTGTGGCACATGAGGTTGAGGTCGAGATTGTGCAGGCGGCAGTGTCCTTCAAGGACCTTGTAAATGTTCCCTTCAGAGAGAGGCCAACGACAGTCCGGAAGAGATCAAAGCCACCTTCCATTAACCTGACAAGTGAGCAGCATTTCGAATACGTCCAGGGGAAGGGAAAGGCGAAACGGCAACAGCCAAAGCCAAAGCCAACACATACGACAAATGATAAGGAGCCATGTGTCATCTGCAACCATGCATATAGGGACAGAGGTGACTCAAAAGCAACAGAAGGGTGGCTGTCATGTGCTGTCTGCAGCCAATGGTACCATGAGACATGTGCGGAGGAAAATGGTGTGCTCGATGACGATGGGTCTTTTATTTGCAAGGACTGTTTCTTCCTTATTTAAAGTTTGAAGTTCGAAAGCTTCCTGAAAAGTTACTGTTTCACTGTTGTTGTTTACAGCAGCAGGGCCCACGTTTCTGTTTACAAATGCATTTTAGACTTTTGTTTAGTTCCAGGTTCCTTATAATAATTTTGGTTTGGTTTATAATGATATAACAATTCAACACTTAGAATTACATAGACAGTAAATATGTTTTGTAAATTTACTGCAGGCTCTGTGAATGTTAACAAATCCCCCTCCTCTAAAACTGCATAATAAACATTTAAAGGAATGATGAATGTTAGGGATTTAAATTGGATTAGTTATAGTAAATTAATAAGGCTTATTGTTTCTAGCTTTTTCTTGAATATTAATTAATTGTTTTCAAATGTGTTGCCTACAATGTTTTATATTTTACACCGTAAACCACAACACATGAATTTAGGTAACATACATTTTTGTGATTTATGGTGGATTTAAAGTGGATTAGATAAAACCTTGTAAAAAGTAATATGTATTGTTCTATGAATACACATTGTCATAATGAGCTACTTGTCTTTGTCATTTTTTCACAATGCTTTTAAACAAATTGGTGATATTAAGCCTGGCACACATAAAGTAAGGTGATTGAGGCTCTTTTTTAGGATAATATAAGTGTCCCAGATTGAATCAGGGAGAATCGATAAGGAATCGGATCGATAAGCAGAATCGGAATCAGAATCGTTAAATTCTTGTCAATTCCCATCCCTAGTTGGTAGGGTGCCCCCCCGGGCCGGGCCCAGCAGCAGACCCGGGTTCGATTCCCGCCCGCGGTCGTTCTCTGCATGTCACTCCCCTCTCTGTCCCATTTCACCTCTGTCTCTCTGCAGATCAATAAAGCATAAAAATGTCCAAAAAATATCTTAAAAAAAATAAAAAATAAACATGGATGCTATTAAAAGTGCATTGTTTTAATCAAATAATAATATAAAAACTGCTTATGCAAACAGTTCAGCTCAAACAATAAACTGCAAAAGTCTGCAGAGTAATGAGATTGTTATGAAATATGTTTGACACACACACGCACATACACACACGGCATGCATGCACACACGCATTAACACACTGGATATATTATGCAAAATCTCGGTTTTAAAGGTGTATTTCCAAGGTCTACTAGAAAAGGTTTTCATGGTTTATTGTTCAAAAAACCCAATAGTTTTCTACCATTTCCCATTTCTTCATCGCCTTTTCCAACCTTCTCTGCCCTCTATCTCAAAAGGTAGGTTTTGACAGCTTACCCCCCTTCGCACAAATACTAGTCTGCTCTGTCTGGTCAGATCTACATGGGCGTGCATGCACCGCCCTGCTCATTTACTAGTCCAGGGGTGGCCAACCAGTCAGAGACAAAGAGCCAAATATGTTTACTGTGTTACTGCAAAGAGCCACATCGTACACACGGGTACACACAGTGGCGATTCCAGGAAATTTTGACTGGGGGTGGCCAAGGTGGGCCACAGAGTTAGAGTGGGGTAGCCATCGCACCCCTGAATGAATAGCATGTGATATGCTGTACAACCAATTCAAAGATGATTTATAATCCCAAATGCCCAAATCATGTTAGTATCCATTGTAATGTTTGTCAGAAAACTAAACCCTTGAAGGGGGGTCTGGGGGCATCCCCCCCTGAAGATTTTTTTGTGTTTTTAACATGTAATCTAAGCATTCTGATGCATTCTGGCGAAGATAATAAAGGAAAAATTCATTATTTATTTCAGCTCAGATGAATAGTAAAATTAGCAAGACAACATAACTTGCTAGCAGCCAGATGCCTAACAACTGCACAGAGGGACGGATGACCACTAGCTTTTGACCAAATATCTTGCTAAACAAATAAATCTTTATTTATGAAAGTCTGCCCTTGCTAAGAACATGTTACACTCGCTAACTACAAACTTTATTTTTTTTATTCAGATTTAAAAAATCTGCTGGGACACGTGCCTATACACATGCATGGGTGGCACGCATGTCAAAAGCACACTTATGCTGTTTTCAAGACCTTTGCTGACCAGAGACCAGTTCTAGTGGCCACAGTCCTACCATTAATTTAGTAATTGAAAATTGCAAACTGATCTCATATCAGTGGATTGGAGTGTTTGTGTGATGAACTTGGCAACTACCTATCAAAAAAGTTAAGAAAGAAAAAAAATACATATCATCTCTGAACTAGGACACATATCAGGAAAAAAATTTAATTAAAAAAATAAAATTAAAATAAAAAATAACATTTGAACTGGGGGGGAGGGACACTGGGGTGGCCAGTAAGATTTCAGGGGGGGGGGGGGGGCGTTTTTATTTTCGCGGGGAGCTTGCACATGCATGCACAGGCATTATTTATTAAAAAAAAAAAAAAAAAAAAAAGGGGGCCCCACACTAGGACTTGAAACGGGCCCCCAGATCGTTAAGGCCGCCCCTGTGATAATGACAGGACTGGACACCTACAGTACTAAAGACGACAGGGCAGTCATTTTCAACAATGAACATTGTGTGCACTGCCTCACACACAAACTCTCAGTTCAACCAAGTCCACAAACAAAAATATAACAATTTAAAATAGCGTTTTTCTCTTACTATGCATGTTGCTTTGTGGGACTTACTTTTAGCATGGAGAGAGCTGAAGTGGTGCCGAAGATTTGAAGCCTTGAAATGCGCAAATGACACCTGGCATATAAGGCAGAATGGCCTGCCATAACGTTCAACAAAAAATATGAACTCTCCCACTCTGTTTCGGAGCGAACTTGACACAAATAGTTTACTCACGGAAAACCTCCCTCCAAGCTGAGCGGGCAGTTTTATGTTGCGTCCGCACCAAACGTTTGCGAACGTTATGTTGCGTCCTCAATTAAACATTTGCGAACAGGCATAGGGCCTACACATTAATAAAATAAAAAATGAAATAATAGACAACATGTAAAACGAACGTAAGAGCCGCATGAAACGTTTGCGAACATGCACACACATAGACCCACAAAAAAAAAAGTATTAAAAAAAAAATATATATATATATAATCACATAATTTGATATGAACTGAAGAGCCGCACGAAGCTGGGCAAAGAGCCGCATGCGGCTCGCGAGCCGCGGGTTGGCCACCCCTGTACTAGTCTATACCTACCTACATGGGCATGGCACACGCCCAGCTGTCAGTTTTGTTTACTTTTGGCCAATGCAGCATGGAGACCAATGTAAACATGTTTAGCTTCATTTCTACCACAAATATCGGCACACTAACCAGTTCTAAACTAAGATGTACAAATGAACCTGTTCAGACAGGAGTCTGAGCTGAAAACTGTGAAAATGGCATCAAGATTTCTGATTTCCCTGACATTATCCTCAGGTAAATACTGTTTAATTATGTCACAGTCAATAACATAATTTGAGCTAAGTATTTATGCATAAACTCTCTAAACTGGTAACATACACCCTGTTTTACGTTTGTCTTTACAGGTCTGTGGAATTATCTACAGCCCAGTGGAGTGAAAAAGCTTTGGTTGTGAACCGATACCGAGTTGACATGTAAAAATGTACAGCAGGGCTCAACAATAAGGATTGCCCGACGTCCCGGGGCAAGTAAAATGCCATGTCGGGCCAGTAACTATGACAACTGGCATGCCCGACCGGGCAACCGGGAGGTTCCGCTGAAATTCTTGAATAATAAAAAAAAAATCATATTTCTTATTTATTTATTTTTACTCGCCAAATACACGTAATCTAACTATGGTCTATTTTCATGTTTAACTGGTGCTAATTATTACATTAACGCTAATTTTTGTGCGCGCAGTGTCTGCTACGTTGCATCTCTCCTCTCCTCTCTGCTCCATTTTGTGAAGGGGGGGCGGGGCTCCACTGCCGATACACGCAGACTCGGCACAACACCGGTGAGCACACACACCCAGAGAGGTAGAGAAGAGAACTACACGCAGTAAGTTGATGTGACAGAAAGTCCAAAAGCCAACGAGTACATTGTAAATGGAGTGAAGTCGACCCCGACCGTCTGAAAAGCAGCGAAAATATCCGCGTTTTTTAAATGCATTATGCACCCAATGTGAATCTAGTAGTAGCGAGGATGCTAACGTTAGCTCTGCTGCTAGTAGCCTACTACCAGTTAATGTGCAGTTCAACACAAACATCAGCAACAGTTATCAGAGGAACATCTTTACAGCCTGCATAGATCTCAATAAATGGCCCAGACGTGTCTGACTTCACATACCATGACGCAGTGGAAGCTTAAAAGTAAGCTACTGGAAAAGTGTTCAAAACAGCCTGGCCTGAGCCAAATTTTGAGATTTTGAATCAAATCACTCATACACACATTAAAATAATAGCCTATAGAGAAAAAACAACAACTTTAAAACAGATTGTTGTAGGCCTAAACAATTTTTTGCAGAAAGAAGTTTTAAAGAATTGCTGTTGTAAAAGGAATAAGGTAAAACAAATAAAAATAAGTGCTGTTAAAGTTCTTTACATGATTTGTTTGCATAAAACATGTCTCGTTTGCAGTTATTGTAGGTTTAGAGACAAAAAAAATTACAAATGTTCCAACTCAAATAATATTTGAATAATAGCCTCCACTTTCAGTATGACCCTTAACTCATCTATAATACTGTCCATGATTTGTTTATACATTGTCAATAAAGAGCAAATATAACAATTATTTGAACACGACTAATAGAAAAAAAAATTGTATAGGGGCCAGTAAAAATTTACTTCGGGCAAGTAGAATTCAGATCCACTTGCCCGACCGGGCAAGTGAAAAAAAACCTTAGCGTTGAGCCCTGTACAGTAACCATAATGGAAAAGAATGTATCCTGAATCGTGTCAAGATTCACTGGAAAGGCATTATCTTTTGTAAAATGTATGGTTGAAATAATTATGTGTTTCGTCAAAACCGGCTTCACTGTGGAAAGAGCCACAACACTGACACTCCAAACCTGCAGGGGGCAAACAACCCCAGGCAAGAGGAAGGAAGTGCCTGAGGGAGCACAATCACCGGTGCACCCATGCAGGAAGCATGGTGATAAATGTTTGGAGCTGGCTCAGTCAGCCCTCTTGCCTGCTCCTGTAGACACCTCACAGCCACAGCTCATGAACAATGACTGAAGACACCACTGGTAAAGTACAAGTTTCCACCTTCTCATGGACTTGCCAGTAAAAAGAAGCCATGCTTCTCAAATGTTTGATTATGTATATTTGGGGATGCAATGGTTTAATTCAGTATATTTGTACTTTGGTACTCATGTTTTGTTAATGTTACTCTTATCATGATGATGATGAGAGTGATGATAATGATCGTAACCTTTTGGTGTAACTTTGTTACTTAAATTATTAACCCTTTTGGGTTGATTTGAGTTACATTAATCTGAATAAGTTTATTTATGAAGTAAAATTAACAGTATTATTATAATTTATTCTTTACAATAAGACATGTGTGCTGGAATGATTTACAATTAACTATCAAGTAAAATTAACAGTATTATTATCATTTATTCTTTACATTAAGACATGTGTACTGGAATGATCTGTAATTAATACTTTGTTTTCTGTGTACCCTAGGTTAATAACCTATTCTGTCACCTATTCTGTCACCTATTGGGTCACCTATTCGGTCAGACCCCATTCATCTCCATTTGCCTAAAATAAAATAAACTGAAGATGAAGAGAATTGAGTTGTCCATCGTGTCCTTCAAGAGTTGTTCAGCCCTTTTCAAGTTTGGGCACAGCTGTGGTCTACACTAAAACAGCGCATAACTTGACATTATGCTTTAGGTTTGTCAGAGCTGCAAATTATCTGACAACATTTCAATATCTAGTAGATAATGTATCATTTGTATTGTGATCACTCATTCATTATAAAGTTACAGTTAAAAAATGTATTGTGTTGCTTACTGTCACTGTTTGCTACCTGTAGTAAAGGATTACTTGAAACTCACATTTTCATCTCGCTGAAGATTTTCTCTGATAAAACAGTATCATTACATTTTAAAAAGACCAAAAACATCCTTAAAAATAAAGCAGTTTATTCATAGCCAGTGAAATGAAAATATGAAGTGTACATATCAAACAGAAGCAAAGCCATAACTTTTATGTAACTGTCCAGTTGTTGTTGGGCCCTGAAGAAGACCACCTGAAGGAACGGATAGTGTGACGGTCTTGGTGGCTCCGTCCGGCTCCATCAGGTCACTCATGCCTCATTTCCACCGAGTAGAGCGGGTCGGATCGGAGCGGCTCAGAGCGGGACAGCTCACTTTTAAGAATCTCGGTGTTGTTTCCACCGCGGACCCTACCTTTACTAGTAGGGCGGGGTTTATGACCCTACCCTTACTGGTAGGGCGGGGTTTAGGCTGGACTGCGATATCCGCCGCCAGAATATGGGTCAAACTATAGGGTTGTGGAACAACTGTGGTCAAGCCAGCGGTCTTTCGTTTTTGCTTGGTCAAACCAGCCGCTTCTTTATTTATTCCCCCCGTGTTGTTGTGAGCACAGAGACTGCTCGGTGCAACTGATAGACAGTGAGCGAACAACGCGAACAGCGCGAACAGCGCTGGCTACGTGACATCGTAGCAGTGGGACACAGTGTAGCCAAATATTTTAATGATGAGGAAAAACACCACACAATAAACAGTGCCGCGCTCACATTTTCGCCAAAACAAGACTCTCTTCACTCTAGCCGAGGTGACTACACACGGCGGAAATGATTCTTTCGACCAACTGTGGTCAAGCTAGCGGTCTCTCGTTTTTGTTTGGTCAAACCAGCCGCTTTCTTTATTTATTCCCCCCGTGTTGTGAGCGTGTATTTAGCCTAAAACTATCTAGGCTATGGCGTAAACACAGAGACGGCTCGGTGCAACTCAGTGAGCAAACAGTGCTGGCTGCGGCAGCTACGTAGCAGTGGGACACGTAACTAAACCAACTGATTATTAATGGCGAGGAAAAACACCAAACAATAAACAGTGCTGTGCTCACATTTTCACCAAAACACAGACTCTCTTCACTCTTGCCGAGATGAATACACATGGCGGAAATGATTCTTTCGACCAACCAATCAAATGACGGCAGCGTGTAGCTCCGCATTTTCGGTCCGCTTTCAGGCGGCTAGTACCCCTACGGAGGAGTACTGAGATCGGGAGCGGCTCAGAGCGGTTAGGTGCGCTTAAACCGTACCCTACCCAACTTTTTACAAATGAAAAACCAAACTACCCGGACCGAACCGCTCCGATCCGACCCGCTCTACTCGGTGGAAATTAGGCATCAGACACCTGTAAAACATGGCACATTCAATGTTACATCATGTAGCCTAGCTGACATGTATAGGCCTACATCATACATCTGTTATGGCAAAGCTACAACAAATTCAGTATAGCCCTGGCTCGATAAGCAACAAGTTCTGAGTGATACTGTGTGCTTTTTGAAATATAATGGACAGGAAACAAACACCAGCAGAGACAACTTACAGTATTCCTGTCTATGTGTACATTACACTGGAGATCATGTAATAGGCCTACTGCTGCTTGTACTACAGGTTTATTTTGCTTAAAAAAAACGGCACTTTGTCCCGCATTCTCCCGCACAAACGTAGTCTTTGTCCCACATCTGGTGAATTGGGATCTGGTCACCCTAACTACACACTGTCTGCAGACTTGTACTTGAGCTATACAATCAGACAGCTAGCAGGATGAAGCTATTAAAAAATACTCTTCAGTTTCCAACTCACCCTACAGTTTCACCGTCTGTTTTTCACTCAGGGGCTGTCACGGCAGGACTAACGTTAGCTCACAAAAGAGCCAAATAACTGTCACTGCAAAAGACTCACAGCTCTAACCGTTAGCATAAAGCTAACGGTAAAGCTAGCGGGCGCTAATGCTAACGACTAAACCCAGCATTCTCTCATTTCAGTCGGTGTTGGTTATTATAGGAGGGATAAAATAAAGCACATTACAGACATTGAACTAACAAACGGACAGAATTATTTTTAAAATAGGACTACTTACATTTCGGACGGATGGTGTCTCTCAGTCTTCCTGGCACAGTCTCCTCCACACTCCAGTAAAAACAATTTCTTATAGGGAGATATAGGGTTCCAAATTTTAAACCGTTGGACTGAAGCACTCTTTTGTGCACCAGTTCTCAAACTTATTCCCAGATCAAATACACCCTGATGGGCCTTCAGTGTTGTCTTCTGTTGTTGTAACGTTGTGTTGAATGGATGTATTTTGCGGTCCTGTCTTGAAGTCTTGTTTCTTGATCTTTCTGTGATGTTATAAATGGAGCTTATGCGATGTAAGGCACATTTCTGACTTGCTCTGGCAATTAAGTAATATCATATTGGATCGTATCATATCGAATTGTATCGTATCTTAAAGGCCTACATCACCAGTGGGAATATGAAGGTGTATTGAACTCTGAGATCCTATGTAGTAGGACTCTTTCTGCCTTTTCTCAGGCTAGGATGAACTGATTTCTAAATGTTTTGCACATTTATACTACATAGGATCTCAGAGTTCAATACACCTTCATATTCCCACTGGTGAAGTAGGCCTTTAAGGGCGTTTGTGGGTTAGGGGGTAAGTTATCAGATATAGAGACAAAGGAGTGATGATGGTTCTCCACCTCTGCACCAGAACTGTTCCATTCTCTCCAGTAGAGACGGCCTTTTGTTTTGAACGGCCTCATCCAGGTCCTGATCCAAAGACTGGTCCTTCTTCTTGCCCTTCTGAGGAAATTTGAAAGAAAACAAGAGGAAGAAAGAGTAAATTTGAGAGATTAAACAAAAATAAACTTTTGTAGTTCAATGTTAAGACAACAGGAGATGACCCAAAGTTGAAGCCAGCTGTATTTGCTCGGTCTTTAAGTCAAGTCAACTTTATTGTCAATTTCTGCAATGTCTGCCAGACTTACAGTTGTAATCGAAATTATGTTTAAAGGTGCAGTGTGTATTTTTGTATCATCTATCAGTGAAGGTGTTCTGTTTCGAACCTTGCAGAAGAATGAGAAGATGCTGCGTCTCTTCTTCTCTGTCTTTTCCTCGTTGACGTCGTTGTTCTGATCGTCTGAAAGCGGCTGGACCTTCGATCTGCGACAGAAGCTCCACCAGGGAGACTTCTGCTGCTCCGCCTTCTGAGGAACTTTGGAAACTAAAATGTTGTAAAATAGGCCAGGCAAAGTAACCAATTTTTGGGCCAAAAAACCGACAAATTGTAAAAGAATTTTTTTCAGCTCAGATCATTTCTATGAGGTGTCCAGAACAACATACTAAAAGTCCTAAGAAATCCTAGTTGAGGAAATATGTTTAATTCTCATCAATCCGAGGTGTGTGCCAATAAGGCGAGACACCAATAAATCCCAATAGGGCTATTTTTTTCCTTTAGTCCTATCAAAATGAAACTTTACACAATGAAAGTATCCATGAAAATGAATTTTAATATGCAAATGAGCTATACACTAATCGTACATGCCCAAAATCAACCCAAATAGGCTAAATTTTTTCCTTTACTCCTACCACAATAAAACTTTACATAGTAAAAGTATACTAGAAAAGTAACTTTTTTTGTATTACAAGTTTATTTTTAAATTAATTTGAATATGCACATGAGCTCCACACTTATTGAATATCCAATCATCCTACTGCCAATGGGTGATGGCAATACTGCTTTTAGACTGGCCTCAAACCTGAAAAACTGCCTGGCTTACCTGCCAGGGGTATAACAGGTGCCTCTCATGAATTAGATTTGTCTCTTCAAATGCCACTGCACGCAATTTGATAGCACTACAACCAATCAGAGCAATGAACAATGTGACGTATTAAGCCCCGTTCATTCAGCGAACAGTGGGATTAACTGTTAAATTTTACTTTTGCCGTGGTCGTCTGCAAAACCGAACATTCCACTTACTTCCTAATGAAAGATTTGAGTGCCGTCTTCCAAATCGTTAAGGGTCGAGGCCAAAGCAGTCTCAAACTCAAACAACATATCCGCAGCCATCTTTGATGTTTACTATCACGGCTTCGACGGCGCACTGTCGTCATCCGTTTACGTCCACCCCAGAGCACCATACATAGGGCTCTGGCCCGCCCATATCAGATAGAACCAATTCAAATGTAGCTCAGGATTTCTTGACATATTTAATGAGCTTCAATGGAGAGTGCCCAGACCAACAGGCGCAGCACATTTAATTTGCCAGCGCCTAGTGGCAGGTCTGGATTTACGGGCTAGTGCCATTCCCTTTCCTATGCCAGATGTAGAATCACAGCCTGAAATGGCATGGAGAAAGAGGAGATTGTCACGCACCTTGGGACCAAGTAACTCCTTTGTCTACTTTATGCACCATATCCGTCTTATTTTTGTTGCTTTCTTTGGTTCTTGTGCCATAAACAGCTCGTGTGCATTCAGATCAGCATGATGCAACAAGAGTACTAACAGGTCTGTGTCATCACCAACTGAGACTGTGTCTTTTGTTCTGGCAGAGGCAATGGCAGTTTGGACAATGAGCACATCTGCATCGTGCTTTGCATGGTTTGTGATATACCATTTTTATCTTACAAGTTTCTTTGAAAATGTATTTTAATATGCAAATGAGCTATACACTTATCAAATATAGGCTACCCAAAATATATCCGCATAGGCTTAATTTTTTCCTTTAAAGATCCAAGTGACTGCTGCAGATATTGCTGCGGTTGGTCGCATACACATTCAGTACTTTATGATTCCTCCCATACGTGAACCTATTGAGTATCAGCCACTGGCTCTGTTGCCAGCAGATAACAAAACATTACAGCTGGATGTTTTCTGGAAGACATCCCTACTCCTTCACTCTCAAAGGCCATCGTGGTCTGGTATGATGCAGATCCTGCATCTTCTAGATGAACACCCTGGGAGAGCTTTAGTGACATTCCTTCCAATGATTGATCTTGATCCCAGTGATGAATCCTACATATACTCAACATTGAGGTTTGTGGCAACTCAAGCTCTGCAGCATGATGTGACCCCTGTTCTGATGTTCGACCAACCCCTTCTGGAAAGCCTTGACCATTATAGGTTAACTTCTAATACAAATGTTTTACTTTTCATTTAGACTTTCATTGTGTAAAGTTTTAATGTGGTAGGAGTAAAGGTTCAAATTAAGCCTATGCGGATAGCCTATATTTGATAAGTGTATAGCTCATTTGTATATTAAAATTCATTTTCAAAGAAACTTGTAAGACAAAAAATGGTGTTTCACAAACCATGCAAAGCTGATGCAGATGTGCTCATTGTCCAAACTGCCATTGCCTCTGTCAGAACAAAAGACACAGTCTCAGTAGGTGATGACACAGACTTGTTAGTACTCTTGTTGCAAGTCTGATCTGTATGGGTTCACTTTGGTGGGCCTACACTGACCTGGTTTGATCTCTGTTTTATCTAGTGCCACCCAATTTCTTCCCTAAAGATCTCTCATTACATTGGTCCATTTCATCACTCAATTTGGCCCACCTGATTATGTTTACCTGCTATTGAGCAGGTAAACACAACCCTGAGCTGCATTGGTTAAATTGTTAACCAATGCAGCTCAGGGTTCACAAACTTTTGCACATACAAAAGTTGGCAAATTATTTTTTTTTATCTGTTTTAACAATTGATTTCTGGAAAATAAAAATGTTGAATTGATAAACAAAAATCTGTTATTTCATTTAAAAATACTGGTATTGATAAATAAAATTCATAAAGGCTCAAGGGGTTCACATACTTTCAAGCAGCACTGTATGGTGCATAAAGTAGACAAAGGAGTTACTTGGTCCCAAGGTGTGTGACAATCTCCTCTTTATCCATTCCATTTCAGTCTCGTCTATTTGGCATAGGAAAGGGAATGGCACTGAAAAAAGTAAAAAATTACACTAGCTAGGGGAGGAGTAATCTAATTCATGAGAGGCACCTGTTATACCCCTGGCAGATAAGCCAGGCAGTTTTTCAGGTTTGAGGCCAGTCTAAAAGCAGTATTGCCATCACCCATTGGCAGTAGGATGATTGGATATTCAATAAGTGTGGAGCTCATGTGCATATTCAAATGCATTTAAAAATAAACTTGTAATACAAAAAAAGTTACTTTTCTAGTATACTTTTACTATGTAAAGTTTTATTGTGGTAGGAGTAAAGGAAAAAAATTAAGCCTATTTGTGTTGATTTTGGGCATGTTCGATTAGTGTATAGCTCATTTGCATATTAAAATTAATTTTCAAAGAAACTTGTAATACAACATTTTTTAATTATCATGGATACTTTCATTGTGTAAAGTTTAATTTTGATAGGACTAAAGGAAAAAAATAGCCCTATTGGGATTTATTGGTATCTCGCCTTATTGGCACACATCTCGGATTGATGAGAATTAAACATATTTCCTCAACTAGGATTTCTTAGGACTTTTAGTATGTTGTTCTGGACACCTCATAGAAATGATCTGAGCTGAAAAAAATTCTTTTACAATTTGTCTGTCGTAAAATGCTATTTTGCCTGGACTAAAAATGAAATTAAGATTTTAACTCTGGCTTAATCCAACATCTAGATTATTGACTTTTGAGGGGGATTCAAATTTACATATATCACCAGATTTGCATATTTATTCAAACAGGGATACAAAATATTATTGTTTTAACCCATTGATGCCTGATGTCTGTCGCGCAGCATCAGGCATCAATGGGTTTAATGTAGATAATTAACTGGCAACGTTTCATGATGATCTTTAAGTTAAAAATTTTACAATATTCACCTGCAGGTTCTCCAAGGCTCCTCTGCCGGTCGAGTTTTGAAGGAATCCTGGACACTGAGTAAACTTCAGCAGCGACTTCCTTTCTTCCTGCTGTAAAGACGAAATAAAGATTTTAAACTTTGGCTTCTACAACATCTACATTATTGGCTTTCGAAGGGATTCAAATTTACATAAAACCAGGGGCGTGTCTCTATAGCGGACCAGCTGTGTCTGAATGGCCGGGGACATTGCTGGTTCTTCTTGGGTTGTGAAGTCCTCCTCTTCAATATCCACTAACACCAGCGCTTTGGGGGTCAGGTCTGCTTCTTCAGCGGCCACATTGTCCTCATCGTCGACTGACGAGGTGGCAGATGTCGCATTTGGACCGGTCGTCTCATTCAGTGACTCAGTTTGGAACAGAGTCTGAATATGGTGGAAACAGATTTTTAAAACCATTTAGAAATTAGGGTTTGGCTATTGGCAAGTAGTTCACACATACAATACTCATCATGATACATTGCTGTATTGTGTTATATTTTACCTCATTGCCAACTGAGGGACTTGGAGATGTTTCCTTTGGACTGGTTGTCTCGTCGTTTTGGTCAGTTCCCATGTGATCCTGAGAATTTTCGACTTCTTCGTCAAAGCTTTCTCTGCTTTTGACCATAATCTGTATCACTCCAGGCACAGTTTGGAACAGAGTCTGAAAAAAGTTGAAACAGATTTTAAAACCATTAAAACATTAGGGTTTGGCTATTTGCAATATGATACACATCTCATCATAGAGTGCATTATAGCGTTATATTTTACCTTATTGTCCTCATGAGCAGCAACTGAAGGAGTCTGAGATGTTTCCTTTGGACTGGTTGCCTCATTTTGATCTGTTCTCATGTGATCTTGTGAATTCTCAACCTCTTCGTTAAAGCTTTCTCTGCTTTTGACCTGAATCTGTATCACCCCAGGCACAGTTTGGAACAGAGTCTGAATAAAGTGGAAAGAGAATTAAAAAAAACATTAAGAAATTAGGGTTTGGTATTAGCAAGGAGCTCACGATATAATACTCATCATGACACAGTGCAATATTGCCTTATATTTTACCTCATTGTCCTCCTGAGCGGCAACTGAAGAGGTGGGAGATGTTTCCTTTGGACCGGTTGTCTCATTCAGTGACTCAGTTTGGAACAGAGTCTGAATATGGTGGAAACAGATTTTTAAAACCATTTAGAAATTAGGGTTTGGCTATTGGCAATATGATACACATCATGATAAATCGCAGTATTGCATTATATTTTACCTTATTGTCCTCATTGTTAACTGTGGGAGTCGGAAATGTCTCCTTAGGACTGGTTGTCTCGTCGTTTTGATCTGTTACCATGTGATCTGGTGAATTTTCGACCTCTTCGTCAAAGCTTTCTCTGCTTTTGACCTTAATCTGTATCACTCCAGACACAGTTTGGAACAGAGTCTGAATATGGTGGAAAGAGAATTAAAAACCATTAAGAAATTAGGGTTTGGTATTGGCAAGGAGTTCACGATACAATACGCATCATGACACAGTGCAATTTTGCATAATATTTCACCTCATTGTCCTCATAAGAGTCAACTGAAGGAGTCGGAGATGTTGCCTCACGACTAGCTGTCTCCATTTTGTCCTCGAAATGAATATCATCATCCATGAGCATCTGAGAAGCTTCAAGCTCATCTTCTGTGCTCTCTTTATTGGAGACCCTGATCTGAATCACTCCAGTGAAAGTATGGTACGGTATCTGAATATAGTGCAAAGAGAATTGAAAAAAACATAAAGAAATTGTTTGATATCAATAATTTATCACTGAAATAAATTGTTATTTATTTATTAATAAATATACAAATTATATACATTTTATTATTATTATTGTTATTATTATTATTATTAGGTTTTTTATTTTGTTTAATTTATTTTTTTGTTATTTATTTTTTATTCATTTAACTACAATTTAAAATGTACAAACCTTGTGGCTTAGGGGGCGAGCCGGTGGGGGAAAAAGTCGAGCGGACTTTTTCATCGGTCTCTAGTGTGACGTCATCGTCCTGGTTACCACAATCACCGATCTCCAGACGGTCTGATTTGGTATCATCCAATGAGACGCGAGGAGACGTAACTGCAGGACAGGGAGAGACAGTTATAGGAGCAGCCTGGACACGTTGTCCTACCTGTTCCTTCACATTTGCTGAGGTGGGTTCACTCTCCACTAGGACTTCTTCCAACTCCTTTTCAATGTTGTCTGGACTTCCAGCGACATTTTCAATCTGTTGGATAGATATACATTTCACACTAAATATGTTCGCACAAAAAATGATATATATTTTTTGTACTATTAAATGCTATGGACAGTCCCAACAGCCAAAAAGAACAGAGAATCGGAGCCTCACTCTGATTGGTCAAAGTGTATCGCTCATATTTTCTTTGACCAATCAGAATATATCATATACCCCCAGCTTTAAGGCAGCACTAACAGACAATTTAATGTTAATGAATTCAGGTGTCCACAGTTTACTAAAGTAAAAGTCTCACTCCCAGACGGTCAGAGTCCAGAGCGCTTTGAGGCTCCTCTCCCTCCTCTTCCTCCATGATGGAGCTTAGGTGGTTGCTACGGCAGCTTTCTGGTGAGGAATCTTCATTAGATTCTTGGTAGACCATGAGGATAGCAGACAGGTAGCCCTCTGCTCTGGTGGCCTTCTTAGGGACAGACCTCCTGGTTTTACTGCTGGAGGCTCTGGAGGTTAGTTTACTGTCTCTTTGGCTTTCTGCCTCAGTGTCCGTTACCTGAAAAGTGGCAAACTGTTAGACATACTTTTTACATGCATGATAGCTCTAACATTGTTTTTTTTAAAGCGGGACACACAAGGCATAAAAAAACACTTTTTTAACCTCTTAAACTCTAGCGTCCCCCAATTGGGGGACTTAGTGATCACTCTCGCAGTAAAAGGCATACAACACTGCCATAACAATGTAGAAATAGTCATACTGCACATCAAATTAAACATGAGAAACTCAGCTACAAGCACATATAAGTCATTTTTACACACACCAAACACAACTGAAACACCAAGCATATTATTATCAAATGTCAAAATCCGAACAGCTTCAGAAATTCAACCCTCTCTCCACATTTCCATTGCTACTGCTCCGATACTGCATTGCACACAAACAAAATGAAAGCTAACACCATGACGAGTTCAACAGTACCACTGTCATGTCCCTACGATAAAAACTCAGTGAATTAGCGGCCAAAGAATACAAAGGTATACAAACACTCATTTACAGCGACCAACATAAATTCACTCTTACCTTTTCGATATTTTGATGAAAAGTTGTAATTGAGAGAAAAAAAACTCCTGTTTTAGTAAATCCAACATGTCAGCCATCGTTTCCAACCATTTCCGCATTCTATCATTTGAGATGATATGCAATATTTGCCATTACAGTTTACTTCCAACATTATTATAATCACACATATATTACTTTTATGAATACATGTATTACACTTTCAAAACAAGGCCACTAAATAATATTTGTTTCCTTCCACAATTGGTTTTACAGTGATGATGAGCAGCCATCAACTTCGCAGGCGGAGCCATTGCCTTCCACCTCTCCGATGCAGCGAGGGAGCCCTCCTCGTCCAGCTTCTGCTCCCCTTCCTCTGCTCTACTCTTCTGATTCAGACTCACCCGAAGAGAGGCAGCCGAGGTGGGCCACGCAAGCGTGGTCGAGGTCGAGCTACAACACCAACAGTGAGAGACGAAGAGGAAGAAGAAGAGGAGAGGTGGCATAACAGACAGGAGAAGGACAAAAAACCTGACCCTATTCGATTCATGCCGGCTAGGATCCCTGGTCCGACATTTGACACGACGCAGTCATGGTCTCCCCTTGCCCTCTTCCAGCTGTTTTTTTCCGCCTCTGTTGTCAGTACTATAATCAGCAATACAAATGCCCAAGCTGCCAAGAGACAACAAGCGGGGAAAAAGTTCAAGTGGGTAGTGCTTACAGTGAAAGGGTTTTACACATTTTTGGCTGTGATCATTTTCACTGGTCTTGTGACGGTCCACAAGTTTTCAGACTATTGGAGAAAGACAGCCCCGTACAACTTCTCCTTCCCACGAGACAAAATCACACGTGGGCGTTTTGAGGCCATCCTGTGGTCACTGCATCTCAGCAACCCCACTGAAGATGAGGAAAATGAAAGAAAGAAGACCACTGGCGACTATGACCGTCTATTCAAAATCAAGCCTCTCTACAGTGAGCTGGTGAAGGCCTGCAAAACACACTTCCATCCACGTCAAAATCTTTCCATTGACGAGCGCATGGTTGCTTCCAAAGCCAGAATTAGCATGAGGCAGTATATGAAGGACAAGCCCACAAAGTGGGGGTATAAGCTTTTTGTTCTGGCGGATTCATCCATAGCCTATACATGGAACTTTTTTGTCTACACAGGCAAGAGTGTGTCCACCACAGGTTATGGTCTGAGCTACACAGCAGTCATGAACCTATTGCCTTTTGCTGCGCTTGGTGGGGGCTACACTGTGTATATGGACAATTTTTACACAAGCCCTGCCCTGGTCCAGGATTTGGCGAAGAAGTTCATCGGCTGTTGTGGAACCATCCGGAGAAACCGTATTGGTTTTCCTAAGACTCAGGCAAATGACCTGCCTAAGAAAGCTGAGAGGGGGGATCTGCGTTGGATACGGCGCAGCAACCTGCTCTTTGTAAAGTGGATGGACACACGCGAAGTGACCATGTGCTCGTCGGTGCATGAGGCCTTCACTGGACAGACGATCAGGAGGAGGGTGAAGGAGGCTGGTGTGTGGCAGGTGAAGTCTGTACCCATCCCCGACGCTGTAGTGGACTACAACCACAGCATGGGAGGTGTGGACCTATCCGATACACTGATAGGCTACTACAGCGTCAGCCACAAGACCATGAAATGGTATAAAACATTTTTTTTATCATTTTATGGACATCGCAGTGGTTAACAGCTTCCTGCTACACAAGGAGCTGCTGAAGTTGCGGAACCCTACCCAGACAAAGCCGCACACCCAGAAGAGCTTCAGAGAGCAGCTACTGAAAGAGATGTTGGTGTTTGCTGAAGGCTCAGCAGCTACTCCACCGCCTGCCTCTGCCCCCACCACATGCATGCCCCTGTACTATGCTGAGGGCTCTGTCAGCGCCTCCTGTCGCCACTCTACGGTGTCATGGGGGCAGGGGGCATGCTGTCCCTGACCCCGGCTCCAGGTTGCTCATGTTAAACGGAGGTGACATGCGTCCCCCTTAGGCTCTGTTGTCCTCGGGAGGGCAGGGAGGAGCTCTCTCTGCCCTGGCTGTCATGCGCACTCCTGGCGGGTCGGGGAGGTTGCTATATGGTCGGTTGGGGGGGTCCTTGCTGCAGATCTCCTCACTTTCGGTAATCCATGTAGCTCATGGAGGTCAGAGGGATGGCTCTCTCTGCCTTAAAGCTTTCCACGCGGGCGCGTGGAGGGTGTGGAGATCCCGGATCAGAACCATACCGCCAAATATAATAACTGCAAAGTATTCTGCTAATTGAATAAACTTCTATTTTGACTAAAGTATTCCTGTCTGAAATGGAGCGTAGCGTTAGTTCAAGCAGGGTACGGAGGTCAAGCGGCTGTCATCTGTGCGCATTAGCTGACAGCCAGTTTACGCCCCTAGCACACCATTGGCCGTACACTCAAAGTGGCGCCTTATTTAAGCTGCTCTAGCCTGCCTACTGGTGCTGCTTCCTCTGCAAGCTCTTGCAACCCACCTCCACCCCACCACATCCTTGTTAACTGTATTTGTCATCAATGTCATTTCTGTTGTCATTGACGCTTGTTCTGTTCTACACCCTAGGGGGTCCTTGCTGCAGATCTCCTCACCTTCGGTAATCCATGTAGCTCATAGGGATGTCTCTCTCTGCCTTAAAGCTTTCCACGCGTGGAGGGTGTGGAGATCATGGATCAGAACCATACCGCCAAATATAATTACTGCAAAGTATTCTGCTAATTGAATAAACTTCTATTTTGACTAAAGTATTCCTGTCTGAAATTTCTGAACAGATCACAGTGCATTTAAATACAGGTTCCTTCCCATTACATCCTATGCAATTTGGGTTTAGAAAACATCATTCTACAGAAACAGCAAATTGTTTTCTTTTGGAAAATATTAGGGCTACATTGGATAAGGGTGGAGTAGTGGGGGCGGTTTTTCTTGATTTAAAGAAAGCTTTTGATTTAGTTAATCATGAGGTCTTAATTACGAAGTTATCAAAGTTTAATGTTTCACCTGATGTCATCAAATGGATAAAATCATACCTTACAGAGAGGAAACAATGTGTTCGAGTGGATCATAACAGTTCACAAATAGCTGAAGTTTGTGTGGGTGTACCCCAAGGTTCCATTTTGGGTCCCTTGTTATTCAGTCTATTTATTAATAACCTACCTGAAGTCTGTCCACCTACAGTCACCTGTCAGATGTACGCTGATGATTCAGTCATATCTACATGCTAAAAACAAGAAGCAAGCTGCAGAAGAACTATCAGCTGCAATGGTCAATATTTCAAATTGGTTAGCAAACTCCTGTCTGCATCTAACAAACTGAACAAACTGTATCCATGTTCCTTTCAAAATCTGCAAACAGCGATCCAGACCCAGACGTGACAGTAGAAGGGAGAAGACTCTCAGTGGTCCAAGAAATCAAGTACCTGGGAATAATGATAGATTTTAAGCTCACTTTCAAAACACAAGTTAAAAAAGTCCTAAACAAAATCAAATTCAACTTATCAAATTTCAGATACATCAGGAATAATTTAACTACAGAGGCCTCAAGGTTGTACCTTCATGCTATGATTTTCTCACATATTAATTACTGTTTTACCAGCTGGTCACAGGCAGGACGGACCACATTACGCTCAGTTGAAACACGTTTCAAACAGGCCTCGAAAACGCTAGATAAAAAATCTAATTCATATCACCATTGTAAAATCTTGATAAAATATGATTTGTTAAACTGGGAAAACATGATTAAGTTTGCAGACATTCTACTTGTATATAAAATCTTTCATGGTATGGCTCCCCCTTCGCTAAAGGAATTTGTTAAACAAAATATAAACTCTTCCACCAGAGCATCCACAAGAGGGGATTGTAAAATACCATATAGAAAAAGTTATTTTGGGCAGTCAGCCTTTTCCTATCGAGCAGCACATACTTGGAATACCATACCCACAGAACTAAGGAAAATTACATCACTCAAATCCTTCTCAAAATATATATAAAACTGGTTACTGACAAATCAAATATGCATCCATAACAATCTGGGATAGTGTGTTTGTCTTTGTGTTTACTAATTGTGTTTGTTTCTGAGTTTATGCTCCTTGTTTGTATGCACTTGTTTGTGCTTATGTGTTTTGTCTGCATTCATGCCACTTGTATGCTCCTTGTCTCCTTTTTTTCTTTCTTTCTTTAAATGCTTATTTGTTTTAATCGTGCCATATGTTCATGCACTTTTATCTGTCTGTATGCTACTTGTTTCATATTTTTCACACATCACCAACCTTTTATGTTGGAAAAATTATCGTATAATTTTACTTATCTGTGCTTGTGTCATTTTGTTTTTGTGTTGTATTTTTCCTTTCTTAATGTTTCTTTTAAACTATCTACCAACAGGGACTACAGGTGAAAATTAGTCTGCATGGCTAAATCTGGCACATTTACATGTTGAACTAATGTTAATCAATGTGCGCTGTCCCTTCTAAATAAAGAAATCTCAATCTCAATCTTCAACTGTCAAGCGTGCAGCCCGGATATGCTTGTGGTTTCCATGGATGGAATGGTCGGCAGCTCGTGAAACGTCACAAAAATCCGCCAGTAGACTGGACGAGGAGGGACTAGAGCTGGCTGTGTGCCGACATGGAGTTCTCCTCTATGCACTTAACATGTACAGGGGAGAAATCTTTGCCTATCCTCTTTTTCTCCAGGAAAAGATGGCCAGTAGTAGGCCTACATTTTTCTGTATGGATGTGGCCTGCAAGTTTTGGCCATACCTGCAGAAAATCGTCAAAAGCTGCCCTGAGTTTCAACCTCTGCTGCAAATGAAGCCCTTTCTGTCGGTGTTCCATGCTAAAGCCCACGATTTTAAATGTGAAGTAAGCAATCATCACCATATGAAAGAATAACTTAATGTGAACACTGTCACGTCAACATTAACATGCCTTGTTTTTTAATCTATTTTAAACATCAAATGGAGTGGAGCATTTCAGGAGGGTGCTGGGTCAACACTTGGGGAGGAGGTGGAACAGGTGATTGCTGTCACTACTAAGCACATGTCCAAAGCAGGTGAGTTGGCCACTAAGTACAAACTTTGGTTTAGCAAAATAGTGATAACAACAGCTTTTCTGTTGTAGGGCGTACAGACATGTTTACGCTCATGGCCATGCGGTGGAATGAGCAGAAGATGATGAACTTGGCCTCCTACCTGTCCCGCCGATATTTAAAAGTAATTACATTTGTTATGAGCATTTACGATTTTTGGTAGTTATAGTTCAATTGTGGACTGAATTTTTACCTAATTAATTTAATGTCTCTGATTGTTTGTAGACCACAAAAGCTCTCGAAGTGAGGACAAAGGAAGTGGAGTCGATGAAGGCCGAGTTGGCAGCGACCGATGGGCAATTTGGGGCCAATCCCATTTCTCTTTTTCACCCCTCCCCCTCCGCCTTGACCCTACCCCTTGAAACGGAGTTACAAGGGGTAGGGGTTGACAATCTACCCCTACGTAATGGAACACCACTCCGACCTCGATACGTCATCAATAATTTCCGGTTGCTTTACTACGTAAGCAACGCGACGTGTTATACCGGCGATTCAACAGTTTTAAACTGCTATTAACGTATTGAATGTTTTCAAATAAATGAGCTATGCCGTCTTCAGCAACAGTTGTGGCTATTTCTTGGGCTGTGATAATTTTTTCACGACTTGTTTCTTCAAAACGGAGGCAAGTAAGAAGGAGGAGGTGTGTTCACCTTATGGTGTTGATGATGGACCAATTCACGGTATGTTGACTACTTATTAACTTTTATCTTGTGTAACATTAGCTTCTTGCTCTACGACAACTTACGGTTAGCTGGTGCCAAGCAACGAGTTGCGGACTCTGCTCCCGTTTTGATAATGATGCTAATATTTAAAGTTTCACTTTTAAACATATTATATTATGACATCACAGCTCCACTATTGAAATGAGACAAACCCCTCACTCACGGTCCGAATGACAAATTAACTAAACCAGCTCTAGGCATTGTGGGAAAGGGGCGGTCCCTACAATAATATATATCCGGATTTTTTTTTGTTAAATCTTCATCTCTACATAACTTGTTGAAAATGCTCTTAATGACAAAAAATGTATTAGAATTTTGTAGAAATATTGTCAGTATTTTATAGTAGTTTATGTTACAAAACCATAATGTTCATTCTACTGAAACATATGCCTATAAATAGTCAAACGAGAGACACTTAACATTTGGAGTGGTCTCTTCATTTATTTCCAGAGCTGTATATAATAAACTGTGTATAATAAAGTTGATAAAGATTCTGCAAGTATAACAAAATACATTGTATAATGACAAATTCAGACTTGCACAGATTTTTTTAATTGTATCTTTATTTAAACAGGCAGGTAATTAAGAATATACAGTATTCTTATTTACATATCAAACTGGCGAAAAACAAACGCCTTTTGAGGGGAGTGGGGGTTGGGGCTGAAAAGAAAAATCAAGTTAAATGTTAAAACGACAAACAGCACACAAAAAACTACACACGTAATACACAGAAAGTAATTAATGTGTTTGTGCCCAATGTGTTGTGCCGTAAAAAAAAATGTTTTGTTTTAACTTGTAAAAATCCTTTCGATTGAGATTAATGATTTGTGTTATTTCCTCTTACAGACTGGTCCTACAAACTACACGAGGATAAATTCGAATGTACCAATCCTGAGGCTCTGGTTCAATGTTGAGGCAGAGCTAAAGCAGGACTTTCGCCTGAGCAGAAGAGCCATGAATGGTCTGCAAAGGATCCTGATGAGGGAACAGGACCATGGCTAGGGCAACACCATTGAGGTCCTGGTGTATGTGTATTGGCTGGCTCATGGACTCTCCTATCGTGTCGTCGCCAGTGTTTTCAATGTGCCCAAATCATCTGTCCACCGCATCATCCACAAAGTGGCACAGAGGATTTGGCGCAACATGAAGAGAGCCATATCTTTCCCCAAAACTTCAGAGCTTGCAGCAGTCGGGCAAGGATTTGTTCACTTAACGGGCAATCCTGCTTTTTTAAACGTTGTGGGTGCACGACACGCGTGTCATGAAGAACAGCAGCTTCTTTATATCAAGATGTTACCCTCCTCCCGGTTACCTCCTCCTTGGTGACAGTAGCTACTCCTGTTTGGAGACACCAGTGTGCATAATCACACCTTACAGGGAACCAATCAATGGACATATACAGGAGCGTTTAAATTATTTGCAATCAAGGGGCCGAAGTGTCATTGAGAGAGCTTTTGGAGTAATGAAAACCAGATGGAGGTCTACATTATTCAGAGCTTTAGAGGTGAATCCCACATTCGCACCACTGGTGATTGCATCATGTGCCTTTTTGCACAATGTGTGCCTCGATAACGGGGACATGCTTGAGCCAGATGAGGACACACTCGACATCCTCGACCCTCAAGTTCCCCGCGAGCCCCTAGCGGATGAGGAGCGATCAGGGAATGCCACAAGGGACAGACTGGCTGCCTTGGTCACCAGCTATCTGTAAATAGTTGTTGTTGTTGATGATGATGATGATGATAGGTGCTATACACAGTTTGGAAACCCATTTATTTATTTGCCAGGTGTGTAATTGTTTTTCGACCTTAGTATTTGATAGGTAGTTGCCAAGTTTATCACACAAACACTCCAATCCACTGATATGAGATCAGTTTGCAATTTTCAAGTACTGAATTAATGGTAGGACTGTGGCCACTAGAACTGGTCTCTGGTCAGCAAAGGTCTTGAAAACAGCATAAGTGTGCTTGTGACATGCGTGCCACCCATGCATGTGTATGGGCACGTGTCCCAGCAGATTTTTGAAATCTGAATAAAAAAAATTAAGTTTGTAGTTAGCAAGTGTAACATGTTCTTAGGGCAGAATTTCATAAATAAAGGTTTATTTTTTTAGCAAGATATTTGGTCAAAAGCTAGTTGTCATCCGTCCCTCTGTCCAGTTGTTAGGCATCTGGCTGCTAGCATGTTGTCTTGCTAATTTTACTATTCATCTGAACTGAAATAAATATTGACTTTTTCCTTTATTATCTTCGCCAGAATGCTTAGATTACATGTTAAAAACACAAAAAAATCTTCTGGGGGGGATGCCCCCAGACCCTCCTTCAGGGGTTTAGTTTTCTGACAAACATTACAATGGATACTAACATGATTTGGGATTATAAATCATCTTTGAATTGGTTATACAGCATATCACATGCTATTCATTCAGGGGTGCGATGGCCACCCCACTCTAGCTCTGTGGCCCACCTTGGCCACCCCCAGTCAAAATTTCCTGGAATCGCCACTGAGACACGTTCAGTCCGTATCTATCTATCTATGTGTGTGTGTGTGTCAGGGTCGGTGGGGGGGCCCAACTGCAATGACCCAGCTTTGGGGGGGCCCAGCTTGCAGAAGGTTGAGAACCCCTGCTCTAGAGTAACAAAGCAAGCAGCACAGGAGAGACTACACTCTCCAGGTATTATGATCAACTGTCTATCTATGAATAAATTAATTATGAATAATTAATTGATTTTATCGATTAGTTGTTGCAGCCCTACAGGAAATGAAGTGATGAATGCTCAAAAATTTCTGGGGGGGCACCCCAAGACCCCCCATTTAAAAAGTGTCCTAAACCAAGGTTTAATCATAACCTACACCCTTGAAATTCATTCATTATTTTGTTTAATGTTATCTATAGGCCTTTGTATAAGGATACTTCCTAATCCTTATCACACTATTTTAAATGAAAGTCTTAGGTCGTGCTTATCAATTGCTCATAATAACCAGTAGGCCTATTTCTGTGTTGGACATTACTGAACCTCTTCCCATTTACAGTGTGTTTAACAGGTCACTGTTTGTGACCAAACATAGGAAAATGCCACACAATATTTATATGAATGATTTTATCTGTATTGTATGTAAATTATTAGAATATTTGAATAACTTGATATTTGCACTCAAGTTAGACTGATGATTGACATCTGATGGGAGTATCTCATATTAACACAGACAAATACCAAAGACTCACTGTTAACTAAGTACTCATTGCAGCTCTCTTTGGCTGTATCTCGATTCAGGGGTTGCGGTCTACGAAGGCTGCATTTGAAGACCGATTGCGTCATAGCGGCGCACAAAGGTTGTTCCATTTGCAAGGCTCCTCATATGCGGCCGAGAAATGCAGCCTTCGTTTCACGGTTTTGAAGGCTGCATCAGATGTATCCTTCGCAGCCCATCATATCCCATGATTCATTGCGGTTTTTTCAGAGATGGCATACAATAAAATAAAAAATGCTCCATATTCTTAACTTTTATCTTCCTTTCTTTTTTTCTTGTACTTTTTTTTCTTTTCGTCTGGTAGGCAACTCCTTTTTCTTTTTTCCTCTGCTGACAAGGCTGTCTCCGTTGGCAGCTATCAGGGTTGCTAGGCAGCACAGGAGAGGCGTGTCGTCACGCAAGGTAACGGCTTGTTACGCAAACCGGAGACCTGCGGAGACCGTCCTGTTTAACAACGCTCGTTCGGCCCTGGTTCGGCCTTCGAATCGGCCTTCATAGGCTATAGCCTTCATAGACCGCAAGACCGCGTCCTACCAAGGAGGCGGTCTCTGTAACGGGATACAGCTCCGGTATAGATTTTGAACCCCATGCCCCCTACTGGTGTATTAGTGCAGGTGTTTGTTGTGAGGCAGGTAATGTAGTGATTATTCAGTGATAATAATAATCTTTTAAATTTTGTCTGACACCTTTTATGTTTAAATGTAAGGCTTCACTCGTGCTACAATACAACATATCTAAGTGTGGGGGCTTTCCCAAGTAAATATTTATTTATATAAATTTAATTAAATCGGCATACTAATACATCCGCCACAGGTGGCCACCCCTTAAAATCTCCTGCCACCCTCTTGCCACCCCATGAATATTTTTCTAGATCCGCCCCTGGCTATCAGGTAACCTTCAAACAAATTACTCACTCCCAAAGTGATCTTGCAGCACTCTTGGAGCGGAGAAAACGCTGCTCATTTTCTACACGGAACCGGATGAGCTTTCTAGTCTCCTCTGGAGTCCCTGCATGACAGGAACACGGAAATATCATTGTAGAGATCTCAAATTAACCAATGCTGTAACATTACTATCCCTAAATAGCAGGAAATCCCTGCTGGATCTCCATGGAGCATACATATCTTTGACATTAATTAGTTTGTTTTTTTATTATTCTATGCTAAAGTGAAGTGACGTTATGTGAATCGGACCAAGCTCCTCACAGCTAATACCATCTAAACTGGATACTTTGCGACTATAAACATGTTGTTGTGTCGTGTGTGATTTTAAATGCATAAATTATTGAAAAGGGTTTAACGTTGGCTGGTGTGTTACGGTCGGGAAGCAGCTAGCAGAAGCTCCAGTTAGCATAACTTGGCAGGGATGTTACCCCAGATCACCTACTATAGCCTACACGTCGACCATAACAATTTAGGTCTTTAAGGCGATATATATATCAAACAAGCGTTGAAGAGTATAATCCTGTGGTTTCTACGCCAACTCAGTAAACAATACAAAACCGATACTTCACTCAGTATCGTCCATGCTCCTATATGTCCATGCCATGCTCAGCCTACGAGCTCTTCTTCTCCCACATTAATTACAACGGGGGTGCCACCTAGTGGTGTTACATGTTATAAAACAGACTTGTAAATCTTTATTAATTGTTATTAACGGAGAAATTACCTATATATATATACTTACATTTGTGAGTCTCTTTGGTTGCCATGGTAATGACGGTGATTCGCAGGGTATTCTGAGAAAAATCTCATAGCCCTCCGTTTGGAGTGCGGGTCTGGAATATCTCCGTTTGGAGGGCCACATAGCCCTCCCCCTTTGCCCTCCGCCTCGATTCCAGATGGAATGGGACACCCCTTCACGTGAACGCGCAATTCGGAGGGGTAGGGCGAAGGGGTGAATTGGGATTGAGCCTTGGTCAGGGATGTCAAGGATTGGTCAGAAAGTGAGTAAATTATTTCTGGGGGGGGGGGAGGGTTTCTGCTGACTTTATGACCAACTTGTGTGTCTTCATCAGTGATTTGTTAGTTTTTTATTATTCTCAGAATTAGTGATAAAACCGTCTTATAACAATTTTCACTAAATAGTTTCAACAGCGCTTTCAGGATATATTCTGTTACTTTACATCAGAGTTTGTGCTAATTTTGAAATGTTTAAATCATGGGTTAATTGTAAAATATGTTTTCTGTTGGGTTTCATTAGAGATAGGCAAACAGTTCATTACCTTATTATAATGCTATTGGAAAATTAAAAAAGTGTGTGTTATAAAAATTACTCTAAGTGTAACACAAACGCTTCCTCTCTACCGCAACAGATGCTGCTGCCTTGGCCAGTAAGATAGAGATGCTGGTTGTGAGTGTAAAAAGACGCTCCCAGCAACTTTATAAGGATTATAACACAAACAAAGGTCGCGCAAGATCCGCAGGAAGATCAGGGAGGAGAAAGGGATATTGACTGCTGTTGTACAGCAGTACAACGGAATGGTTCCAAGCACAGAAGCTTTGAGCTTGGAGACCATTCTGTCTGGTGAGACAGCTTGGCCATGGCAGCTACCTGACAATGGTAGGGACAACAACTGTTTAATACTTCCAGCAAATGTGGCACACTTTTAATGGATTAAATAAGATTTATATTGAGCTTTCCTACATATGAATTAAATTCTTGTCATAAATGTTTCACAGACTCTGTCGACCTCAGAACAAAGAGGAGAGTTTTTGACGGTGTCATGGCGGAGCGGAGACGGAAGAAAAAACTATCTTTTTGTCCGAGATGAACTGCCACTGGAGGTCCTTAACAGTTTGTGGGGATTCCTTATAAGAGCTGTCTTCTCTGATTTCTAGGACAACGATGCAAGGTATGTTTTTAGTTTTTACATCACATGAATGTACACATCAATGACCGATGATAACATCAATAATTCTGGCTTGGTTTTATGTTCAAGATTCTCCATGGGCTTTGACTGAAGACGGGATGAAAAGTCTGCAGAGCATCGCCAAACAGAAGCTGCATCGTGTCAGAGAAATGAGGGCTTCTGCGAGAAAATGCTACCTTCAAGTTTTGACTGGAGCAGAGAAATTCCTTCAAAGCTTTCCAGATGAAGATTGTGACAGTGAATTATTTGTTTTTCACCCTTGAAAAATTCGGTTTGGGTCCTGTTTTCACTTCTTGGGTTAAATTACTATACGCATGCCCTTCTGCCTCAGTATTAACAAACAGCCGTTACTCAAGTAGTTTTGATCTGCACCGTGGGACCCGGCAGGGTTGTCCTTTGAGACCGCTCCTTTTTGCTATTGCAATCGAACCACTTGCGATTGCCATTTGCGGTAACAAACAGATTCAGGGGATATGGAGAGGAGGAATTAAACATAAGGTATCATTATACGCCGATGACTTACTTTTGTTTGTCGCCAAGCCAGCCACCTCTTTACCGGAGGCACTTTCTGTGTTGGAGGTCTTTAGTCAGTTTTCTGGTTATAAACTTAACTTGAGTAAGAGCGAACTCTTTCCGATTAATAAAGAAGCTCTTAAACTTGATTATACAGGTCTCCCACTCAAAGTGGTGACAGATCATCTGAGTTACCTTGGGGTATGTTTTACCAGAAATTTTAAAAACCTATTTAAATCGAACTTCCTCAAATTATTGGATCAGGCGAAGCAAATATTATCGAAGTGGTCTCATCTGGCTTTCTCTCTTATAGGGAGAATACATTCAATTAAAATGACATTACTCCCAAAGTTCCTATATCTATTCCAATGTCTTTCTCCCCAAATCCTTTTTTCAGGCCCTTGACTCTTTAATGATAAATTATATTTGGAATGGTAAACACCCTCGGTTACGGAAAGCTTTTCTTCAAAGACCCAAACAAACAGGTGGAATGGCCCTCCCTAATTTCCAATACTATTACTGGGCTGCTAATATCCGTTCCTTATGCTGCATCCACACCAAGCGCGGGAGGGGCGGTCACTTTGCATACAAAGTCAATGCACAGACGCGAATAGACGCGAATGCTTCTCGCGCGGCACGAATGATGCGAATGGCGCGGCGCGAAACACGAAATTCGCTCCGCCACTCATTCGCTTGAGTTGAATATATTCATCTCACGCGAAAACTTCGCGTGACGCTTTGAAGCGAAAGCCAATCAGCGTTGACACTCACTCTGACGTCATGACGTCAACGTCGCTCATGACAACAACAATGGAGGACCAACTTATCATTGCGGTTTGCCGGCACCCGGTGCTCTATGATACAGGCTTGTACAGCTACCGGGACCGGACAAAAAAGGAGGTTGCGTGGAGGGCTGTAGCGGAGGAGGTCGGCCTAACTGGTGAGTTGTAAAAATGTGTATGAGTTATTGTTTACAGCCATATTTGAGCTTCAAACTGACACAAACTGTCAAAAATAACGGAAGATAGCAGAAACTGAACCAAGCTAGCTAGCGTCAACCGGCATAGTTCAAGTGATAACAGTTCGTGCTTTGTTTCTTATGAGTTATTGTTTACAGCCATATTTGAGCTTCAAACTGAACCAAGCTAGCTAAAGTTAGCGTCAACCGCTGTCAACAGCTGTTCAACCGGCATAGTTCAAGTGATAACAGTTCGTGCTTTGTTTCTTGTCAGCGGATGTATGCAGGAAAAAGTGGAAGGGCCTCAGGGACACCTTTTTAAAAGAGAAAAGAAAGGAGAGTGAGGCCAAGAGGAGTGGGGCAGCGGCAGGGACTTTCAGGAGGTGGAAATACTCTGCGGTCCTGTCTTTCCTCGACCCCCACGTTACACCTAGGGCTACAGCAAGTAACATGGAGCGGGGGGTTGGGGAAGACAGGACTGCAGAGGAACCAGGGAGTCAGGCAGAGCAGGACAGCTCAGCCCAGGCAGAGGATTGGGCTGAGCTGTCTGTGGCCGGGCCTTCAGGAGGAGGAGGTTGGTTGAATTGTCAAGTCACACATAGTAATAACACGTAGCGAAAAAGTCAAGAACGTTTGTGATCTTGTCTTCTTGTAAAATAAAAGGCTCACTGCAGGAAAGGGTCAGATAGTGTAGTTACTGGAAATATGTAATGTACTGACATGGGTGTATTTGCTGTCACCAATTACAGATTATCATCATCACCAGCAGCAGGAGGACCTTGGCTCACCCTCTGCCTCTGAAGAGACAACAGAAGTTGATCCCCATCCTCCAGTGCTCCACCCAATACCACCAAGAGGTATGTACATGACAAACGATGTATTATATTAAATATAATGTATGCATGGATACTGTGTTTTTCTCGATAACATGTACTTTATTTTGTTTAGCCTGAAATGTGATAATTTTCATTTGAAGCAATGCTTTGATTTCATTTTGGAATATTCAATTGATAACCATAGTCAACCTGTTTGCATTCCCTTAAGTTTTTATTTAATGGGCATATTTACCTAAATAATGGTAATTGAAGTAAAATGTTCAATTACTCATGATATTGATTTGAGGGCAAATTGCCGAGCCCTTATAATAACCATATAAGTGATATTATAATGTTCTCATTTGATACAGGGAGAAAAGCAGGTCAAAAACGGTCCAGGGACAATGAAAGCAACATCGAGAGGATGCTCATGCAGTCCCTGGCCAGAGAGAACACCCCTGCTCCACCTCCCCTTTCGGAAGATGAGATCTTCTTTAAAAGCCTGCTTCCTGCCATGCAAAGGTTGCCCCTTCAACAGAAGGAACATGTGAAATTCAATATTTATAAATTAATTTACGAGGCCAGCACTATAATTCTTAATTTGGAACCTGTTGAGGGGGCAAACCTTGTCTGGCAGTGAAGCAGGCTTCAGTTGTTTTTCTTTTCTTTTTTTTCCGCATTTTTGTAATTTTTTTGTAATTTAATTTTTGATAGTTTATAAAAGATTTTTCTTATCGAATCATACCAAATAAATAAATATAACTCCACTTGGATTTTCAATGAATTTATTTTGTTTTATTTAAATATAAATAATTAAAGTTAACAGGACTGAATACTGAAAGCTTGTGCATTCTACTTGTTCTTACCGGTTTCTAAATGATGTGCAAGTTCTGTTACGGTTTGATACTGGACCCAAGAGCAGACAGAGGCAGAGTAGGGTTGATGAACAAAGGTTTATTGAAATGAGGAGGGGAAGCTGGTGGTGAATGAACGAGGAAGCCGGGGGGGGGACCAAAGCAGGGGAGCTGGAGAGAGTGATCCGGGTAACTGCAAGCAGAGGAAAACAGCGTTAGGATAAAATCACAAAAAGCTACAAGAGGTGAGAAAATAGAGCGTGGTAATAATATCTACTGGAGCCAGGCTCGCATAGTTACCACAGTAGTGCATGGTACGATCTGGCGACGACAGCAGGGAAGCCAGAGGTGAAGTAGGTGGGTTGATTGGTGATGCAGACCAGGTGTGAGACAGACAGTGGGAGTGGCAAGTTCAATTGAACCATATTCTTACATTAAACATACCTGAATGTGAACACAACTACTACTTACCTTTACACAATTTTTACCATCAGTGCTTAAATAAGAAAACATTATGTTATGTACAAATTGCAAGAAGATTGCTCAATTGAACTGAGTGGGTGGCTCTTAAAAGAGCCGTTTTGTGTGTGCTCCTGCTACACTATGGTGTCTTGCCAAGACAAAGCCCCCTCTGCTGAGAAGTGGGCAGTGAAGACCTCCCTCACCCTGACAGCCTCTCGTCCCGGGTTGTTGGCGGCAACTCTGCCCAGGTCTGGCAGTGGCTCCACCTCCACAACTGGGACGTTCCCCCTCACTGCACTAGCCTCCTCTGACCTCCGCAGGAAATTGTGCAGGACGCAGGTTGCCTTGACGCACATCTCTGCTACCTCTGGCTTGACCTCCATCGCACGCCTGTACATCCTCCATTGTGAGGAGAGGATCCCGAAGGCATTTTCAACTACCAGTCGAGCTCGGGAGAGACGGTAATTGAAAATCCTCTTCTCACGAGGGAGGATGCGCCCAGGGTATGGCCTCATGAGGTTTTTCCGCAATGGAAAAGCCTCATCTGCCACAAACACATGCGGCTGGGGTCCCCTCTGGTCAGCTCCAGGAAGTAGCAGGTCAGTGGGCAGGTCGAGGGTTCCAGACTGCAGGGCTTGACCAAACGCAGAATTGGCCAGTGTCCCGCCGTCACTGGATCTCCCGTACCCGCCAACGTCAATCACCCGGAAGCAACGCTGGGCATCCACAACTGCTAGCAATACAAGGGAGTATGTCCCCTTGTAATTGAAGAACTGGGACCCAGTATTGCCAGGGGCTTTGAGGGTCACATGCTTCCCATCCAGTGCTCCACAGCAGAGTGGGAAGTTCCAGCGCTCCTCAAACACTGCCGCGATGGACCTCCAATCTTCTGCTGTGGGCACTGCCATAAACTCCCCCACCAGGCACTCCCAAATGGCAGTGGCCACAGCAGGGACGATGACGCTGACAGTGGAGACCCCAACACGGAAGCTGTTGGCGATGGTCCTGTAGGAATCCCCTGTGGCAAAGTACCTGCAACACAGACAACAGTTAATATAGGCTAACTGAGTTATTATGTCAAGGTCTATACTAGTTTGTGCTGTTATTGGTGGTAGTATTTTATGTACATATATGGCTCTAAAGTCAGAGTAATCAATAATAGATAATAGGCTATAATAAAAGTATGTAGGCCTTTCTGTTTGTAAAAAAAAAAAGATAATATAGCTGCCACATTTATTTACAGTGTAGGCTACTTTTGATACATTTGTTTGTTGTGAGATCACAGTGAAATTTCCGTTTTGGTACCGGTCAGAGAGATTAAACACGCCAGGGTGTTAACATGTACTATGTCTGCTGAATAAAAACGGCGTAGGCTAATCAAAAATAAGCCTGCTTGTTTTTAAACGTCTTTCCAACTGTTGTTGTCCAACTGTTTTCCAACTACCAAATAAGCCCCTTAATAATAGGTAACCTACAACATCACAATAGGCTATAATAAAAGTATGTAGGCCTTTCTGTTTGTAAAAAAAAAGATAATATAGCTGCCACATTTATGTACCTAAAATGATGTTGCCTAGCTATTTCAGTGTAGGCTACTTTTGATACATTTGTTGTTGTGAGATCACAGTGAAATTTCCGTTTTGGTACCGGTCAGAGAGATTACTATAAATGTTGGTTGCAGTTACTATTGATACATTTCAACATTTGTTAGTAAACTCACTTACCGGAGACAGATAGACAGGCGCTCCGCCGCTGGGACGGAACGCCTGTAGTTGGTATCCTGCCGGGAAATCCTGTCACCGATCCGGGCCAACAGGTCGTCAAATTGGGCCACAGTCAACCGGAGGTAGCGCTGGAAACGACAGTCATCCAGGCGCAGCTCCTGAATCAACCGGTGATATTCACCCAGCTGGTTCCGACTGCGGGTGATGCTGTGAACCCAGATACGGCGGCGGTGGGTGCGACGCTTCTTCCAGAGAAGATATAAACACGCCAGGGTGTTAACATGTACCATGTTGTCTGCTGAATAAAAACGGCGTAGGCTAATTAAAACTAAGCCGGCTTGTTTTTAAACCTCTTTCCAACTGTTGTTGTCCAACTGTTTTCCAACTACCAAATAAGCCCCTCCCCTCACGCGGCGCGAATATTTTCACCGCTCCGCATTCACCCCTGGGGCACATTCACCCCCGCGGTGATTTACACGCGGTTCGCGCGGAGCAACGCGAATTTTCGCGTTTGGTGTGGATGCAGCATTAGTGTATTGGGTGCAATTTCACCTCGACGACTCAGCCCCAGTCTGGGTAACAATGGAGTCCAGCGCTATTAGCCCATTGTCTCTATCTGCCCTCTTAGGGCCCACTCACACTAGGGCCGTTTGCCTGTTCTGTGCTGCAGGAAGATTCAGCATGATTCCCCCCCCTCCCTACTCCCCCCACTGGCCCGTGCTCACACTGCTCGTGGCCTGGGCATGTTTGCACCTTGCCAAAGTCACCGTGCGCGTTTAGGATTTGGAGCGTAGTCTTGTAGGCTATACGGCTGTTTGTGAATATTTTCATCCGGCCAAAGTTGCATCATATATTCCACATTAGAGCAACGAGAATCCTTAAGCTATTGTTTATTTTTTAAATGTAGCCTTGACGTAATAGGTCGCGGTGGACAGTCTCATATTTGTGCAGCACGCTGTTTATTAATAATATAACAGCCCGTCATCAGACCATACGTACCGGATGGTTTTATACACACACACATCGCTCCATCAAATCCAAGTCAGAACTTTTTGTATGGGCAGAGATCGTTTTTTTAAGTGTCTTTATAAAGTTTATTGTTAAACCTTAGTGTAGGCTACTGTTTCCTTATCACCGGGCCGTGGTGTGTTGTTTTGGGTGCGTCTCCACCGCCATGCGTAAAGGCAGTTATGACAGCTGACGAGAGGAAAAAGGAAAAAAATCATCTGACGAACGTGAGTAAACACGTAAACCTTTTTGCTTTGCTTTCTGCGCTCACCTATTTAGCTCTCTCCCTCTTTTATTAGCCCACACCTAGGCCTACACACACGTTAATTCTCACACATTTTATGTAGCTACAAGTCCAAGTGGTGGGCAATTCTGGTGCCGACTAGTAAGGCAGCGGACGTTAACGGACTATGCATCCTTAATAAATTCACGTCAGGAACGCCGCCTGTGCGATTGCTTGTGCGCGTGTCATCTCATTAGCATCTGTACTTTGGCCACGGCACACCTCTCCCAGGTGTGCCGTGGCCAAGGGGCTGTTCCGTGCTGGAATACAAGTTGGCGTGGTCACACTAGCCAAACGTTCTAGACTTTAGTATGCAAATGAGCTTTGGCACGGGGCCGCGGCCCTAGTTTGAGTGGCCCCTTAAGCGCCGCACTTCCACTCTCTTCGGCTATTCCCAACAGTAGTCCCGTGATTAAGCACTCCCTTCGAATTTGGACCCAATTTAGGAAGAATTTTGGAATGCAGAATTTTTCACTTTTCAGCCCAATTGCAGCTAATCATTTGTTTACCCCCAAGTGCGTTGGGCGCTTTGGCCACCGCACCCAACGCGTTTGGTGTGTTCGCACCTTTATAATTGTCTGCTGCATGGTCTGCTTATTACATTGCATTATGCATTTATTTTCCTTGAGTTACATGGTTTCCATGTTTGGGCGATGATATAAAGACTGAGCAATGTTTTCAGGAGCCTATTATCACATTAAAAGAAAACAAAATATAATAGAATAAAAAAATGACACTCTCAGCTTCATGCTAGCTTAAAGCCTGTTACCCGACCCACGTTATGCGCCTTTTTACCGGAAAAAACTAACGATTTGCCATCTGGTACACTATTTTTAATCATACCATGTAGGCTTATACAAACAAAGCTCACCTACAAAAGTAATACTTTTTCTCTGTATTCCCCACAGCTCCTAGATTAAAAATGTTTCTAGAGCTTTCTGTGTGTTCTGTGTCAAAATGTTTATATTTTTGAGGAATGCAGTGATCTTTACATAAATTATATTATTAGTGTGGTTTAACTAGACACATACTGTTCAATTTAATTAACAATATGTCATCCCACTCCTCCCCTCTAGGTTACTGCAGCTGAGGTGACACAGGTGTACCACACAGTCAGACAGAACCTCAGCTACAACAGTGCTGACTGTGCACATAAACTGAATCAAAAGATTCTCCCGGATTCAAAAATTATAAAAACAAATGACTATAGGGAGAACAAAGGCAGAGGCAGTGGTTAAAGATGTCCTTGCTCCAAAGGCAGTGGCTGATGTTCTCAATGGCCCGCGTACTTCAGATAAACCCCTCCCATTTTCCATTCAGACAGATGCATCAAATAAAGGCAACAGGCTGTTCAATACTTCAGTCCAGAATGCGTGGTCACCAACAAAATGCTGGATTTCATTGAAAATGCAGATGAGTCCGCTGCTGGGATTGTAGCTCAGTCACTTGAAAAATGTGGCTTATCGTTTGATCAAGTGACAGCATTTAGTGCAGACAATACAAATGTGAATTATGGAATTTACAACTCTGTCTTCACCAACTTGAAGAAGAAACAAAAATATCTGCTGCAAGGAAACTGCCATGCCCATATTGTGCACAACACAGTGAAGCATGCTCTTGACCAGCTCTATGTAGATGTGGAAAATGTTGTGCTGAAGGTCTATGCCTTCTTTTCCACATCTGCCAAACGAAGAGAATCACTCAAAGAGTTTTGTAGGTTTTGTGATGTTGAGTTCCAGGAAATTCTGCGACATGTCACAACCAGGTGGCTCTCCCTTAATCCAGCCATCACCCGGCTAATGCAAACCTGGATTGCACTGAAATTGTACTTCATCAGCCTGGGGGAGGAGTGTCCCAAACAACTTTGAGCATTGTTAAAGCTCAGTGAGGACTCAACTGAGGAAGATGGAGACATTGTGGAGGTTTACCTTCTTTTCTGCAATAATATCCTCTCTCTTTGAGGAAGTTGTAAAGAAGCTGGAGAGTGATGAAACCACCTGTGTTGAGTTATATTCCATCATGGATAACTTCAAGCAAAAGCTCACACCGAGAGGAGATGACCAGTTCTATGGCTACTTAACTAAAGTGAAGCTGCAGCGTCTCCGTCCACGTGATGCAGACATGGCAAGGGCAGATTTTACTGCATTTCTCAACACAGCACTCTCATATGTTGAGAAATGGTTCAACTTTTCCAAAGACAACTGGTTGTTCTCACTGCAACCTCTCTCTCTCTGCACCATGGCACCATGACCTTTAGTGACAATGGGTCTTATTCATCATCCATGAGTAAATCTGTGTGTAGGGTTGCACATAAATTCTCACGCTACTAAAACTGCTCCGGATTCACGAAGCGTGCGGAAAACTCAGATTTGATCGTAAACACGTGTGTAACATGATGAATCCCAATCCTGCGTAAATTGAGAGCGCGCCCCCGGTGATCAGCAATTAGCATAGATCTCCGCCCATGAATAGCAAATGACCGCTATATAAGGGCATAGGTGCATCTGCTCAGCCTGCGATCATCATGGCGCAAGGAAAGAGAGAGAGAGAGAGAGGGGAAAAAAATTCTCTGAGGAGGAGATTGAAGTTATTCTGGCAGAAGTCGAAGTCAGGAAAAACATTTTATTTTGTTCAGTCAGCTCCGGGGTCAAAGGGACAGGGAAAGATAAAGCGTGGAAAGAGGTTGTAGAAGCAGTCAACTCCGTCTCCTCTGTTGGGAGGACCCTCCAAGAGGTTAAAAGAAAGTGGTTCGATATTAAAATAGATGCAAAAAAAAGAATCAGAGTAAATAAATTAAGCACTTCGGCCACGGGAGGAGGAGGACCATCACAGCCAACACTGAGCCAGCAAGACGAACGAATTGCGGGCATTATTGGGGATACTGCCTTATCAGGCATAATCCCTGATGGAGACAGCGACATGCCTCCTTTGGAGCTGAGCCAGTCCCCATCAACTTCAGAAGGTAAGGTCACACGTGTCATTCGTTCACAATATTCTGAAAAATTGCGACAAAGCACTGAAAAAGTGCTTTGTCAGGTGCTCTTTAAATTGAAGGAATTGGCAACCAGAGATTCTATTTTGTGCCAATTATAAACTTTAAATAACTCAGTGATGTCTGTCGGAATGTATAGCCACTTAACACGTTTAACAAATAAAGACAACATTTAAGTCTGACGAGAAGCACACAGCTCGAATCTTTCTTTCATGACAATACATTTGACTAAGCCTGCCCTTTCCTTATGAGATGTGCGTGTCTTTTATTCGATTCGAAGACAGCCTACAGCATTCAGGTCATTTACATTGAATTTAAAAAAAATGTAGGTTTGTGGTGTTCAAAGTAGGCCCACTTAATTTTTTTAAACAAGTTCTGTTTTTACAAGTTCAAATAAATCCACTCTGTAGCCAATGTAAATGTTTTCTCTTTTTTCAAAGCATATTTATTGATGTTTTTTTTTTTTTTTTATTGTTTCAGCCGGCGAGTGCTTCTCCCGTGGCTCCAGTCCTCCACCTGCTGCTCCTCCTGCTCCTGCTCCGTCACCCAGACGCCGAGGCCGGAGAGGTGACCCGGTCCTGACGGAGCAGGTCCTACAAAATCAAGTGGCAATTGTTAGGGCAATTGAAGGATTGAATAACACAATGCAGGAAATCAACACCAGCCTTAAGGCAATCTGCCAAGCACTTTTGCCCACCAAAAAATAAAGTTTACTTTTTTCAGTGTCCCCCCTGTGTGATGTTTGGTTATTCTAGGTAAAACCATTTGGAGCTGTAGAAAATAACGCAATGCAATAACAAAGGCAGTATTAAAATGAATTGATGAACTAAAATAAGCGGGATGTTGGATAGATAAACGAATATATCCGTTTTTGCAACAAAATAAAATGTTCAGATTAGCTTTTTTAATGTTAATGGTAGCTTGTGCAGTACTTGTGCAAGCAACATTTACCTTAAAATCGTTCTACAAGTCGCTGGCGTACCAGAACAGCAGCCGCATTCGTCATCTCGCGAGCTGGTTCTGGAGGCAGCCGCTCAGGTGGATGTGGGATATCTGGTAGGGGAAGTCCCCTCTTAATTGAAAAATTGTGCAGGACACAGCAGGCCATTATAATGTTGCACACCTTTTTGGGTGTATAGAGGAGGGTGCCACCTCTGTGATCAAGGCACAGCCATCTTGTCTTCAGAACCCCGTTGGTGCGTTCTATAACAGCCCTTGTGACGGCGTGGGCTTCATTGTAACGCAGCTCCTGTGGTGTCTGTGGGTTGGTGAGGGGTGTCATTAGCCACCGCCTAAGCGGGTAACCCCGGTCCCCTGTGGATATAAAAAGATAAGTCTCTACATATAAATCACATGCATTTGTGAGTATATTCTTACCGATAAGCCAGCCGTCTCTCACAGCTCCATTCTCCAAACGCGTGCCAATTGCGCAGTATGAAACTGTCATGCGTTCCTCCCGGCCACCGTGCCACAACGTTGAGCAACACACAGTTTGCATCACATATCAGCTGCACATTCACGGAATGAAAGTTTTTCCGGTTTATGAATGCAAATGCATCAACAGATGGAGCCTTGATGCGTATGTGTGTGCAGTCTATGGCACCGATTACATTGGGCATGTTGGCCAGCGCGCAAAACTCCTGCTTCACGAGTTGCCTTTGTGCGCCATAGGGGAATTGAATGTACTCCGGCATTAATCTATTAATGCCGGTAAAAGTACTTTGGGCAAAATGCGGCTCATTGATGGCTGGGATATTCCTGCTCTGTCTGCTATCTCCCGCTGGAAGGTCCCTGTGGCAAGGAATCCCAGCACGGATAGTACCTGCAGATGTGCGGGGATGGCGTGGCTTCTTTGAGTTGGCCTCGTCAGATTAGGCTCCAGAATGTTGCATAAATACAACAGAATTGGTCTCGGTAGACGGAAACGACTAATCAACCACTCATCACTCTCAGCCAACAAGTCTGCCCGGTCCCTGAAGTTCCTCTCTCTCCAGATAGCACCTTGTGCCAAATCGTGCAAAAGTGCAAGTTCAGCCATTGTTACCATTGTCTAAAACCGAAGTCCTTTTTATACTATGGTAATTTCAAATTCACAACACCTGGTGAGCACTATTTTGGCCGTGACAATAGTTTTTGTGTGATTTTATTATTATGATAATATTTTTTATTGATATGTAGAAAGTACGTGTTGTCTGTGGTTTTAAACAAGTAGTTTACATTCTAAATAAATCGAATCTATATCTTAAACCTTGAATTGTCAACTTATTTTCTGTAGAACATTTTTATATTTTTTATATTTTTTAATATTTTGTCATATGTCGCATATTGCGTGTTTCAAAGGCATCAGCGTATTTTGAACATGAGAGAGAGTAATACGAATTAAAATTGTAATTTTCAACAGTGACAAACAGTATTTATGTCTATTCCTACATTTACACACAGCGCTACACACAGTCGGGAGCATGTGTAGATTTTGTGAGTAGCTACACAAAAATCAGCACTACTAAAAGATTGATGAATGCGGAAATCACACGTAAATTCGCGCTGCTCACGGTTTACACACAAATCCGTGCTGCTCACGTTTCATGAATAAGACCCAGTGAGAGGGTGACCACCAAGCTCAACCTCATCCTCATCATCATAAAGTCAACATGGATGAACTTTATGATGAATGCTCCACAGCAAAACCCATTCTGAAGAGGCTCAAAGAAGATGCTGAAGATGAATGGAAGTCCAAAGGTGTGGCTGCCAGGTGGGTGGCTCTCTTTCAAGTAGCTGACCTGCCTAACATGCTGTCTATCACCAGCCACATCCTGAGCATCCCAGCATCCACTGGTTATGTGGAAAGGATCTTCTCCAGAATGGCCAACAAATGGAGTGACTGCAGGAACAGGTGCTCCACAGAGCTCATGAGAAGTGAGTTCCTGATCACTCTCAACTTTGAGCAGTCCTGTTCAGAGTTTTACAACAGCGCTTTGAAAGACAAAGAGTTACTCAGTGCTGCAAGGAGTAACAAGAAGTACACATGGAAAAAGAAGTAACAGTTTTGAGGGGTAATGTTGAGGGAAGGAGTAATGTTTTGCACTTTCTTACATAAGTTTACAAGTGTTTTTGTTGTTTTTTGTACTGTTCTTTTCGTACAAATGTTCAAAGAGAGTCCCTATACTTATGCACTTAAAACGTTACATGAAGTTCTCAGTTTATTTAGTTTATATTTTAAAAGTTCATTGTTGCACACGCCACGCAAAGATATTTCATCAAAATTCAAGATTTAATTGACTGCACTTTATAAGAGAATGTTAATTGGTAATAAAGCATTTCAAGCTTTAAGTATGACTAATTGCTTTCTTGATCAACCCTTTACTAAAAACACCAGCACAAAATAAAACATACCACTGCTGCGGTCGGGCCCGTGGTGGGCGTCCCTTATTTTCATTTCTGAAAGGTGGCAACCCTACCGAGGCGTGTAGCACTATGTAGCTTGCATTGAAGTGTTACAGGTAAATACCCTACCTCTTGCTCGTTCGAAGTGGAGTTGTTGCGGATTGTTGGAAAAGACCCGACATTGAGCTTTAGCCTCGAGGCAAGTCCTGTGTTATACTGGCCCAAGTTGTGGAAGCAGTCCAGACTGAAGTGGTTAGCACTTGATCAACCCTTTACTAAAAACACCAGCACAAAATAAAACATACCACTGCTGCGGTCGGGCCCGTGGTGGGCGTCCCTTATTTTCATTTCTGAAAGGTGGCAACCCTACCGAGGCGTGTAGCACTATGTAGCTTGCATTGAAGTGTTACAGGTAAATACCCTACCTCTTGCTCGTTCGAAGTGGAGTTGTTGCGGATTGTTGGAAAAGACCCGACATTGAGCTTTAGCCTCGAGGCAAGTCCTGTGTTATACTGGCCCAAGTTGTGGAAGCAGTCCAGACTGAAGTGGTTAGCACACACAAATAAACGTTTTGGTAGACTTGTTGGGACATTCCCATCAAAAATGAAATCAATCCACTGTGTCCTCAAATCCTCTGCTGTTGGGAGGATATGAATGCTTCTGTGTTGGTTTGTGCAGCCAACAACTGAGCACTCCTCAGGCCTTGCTCGGGACATCTTGTCGCTTGGAAGAAAAAAAACAACTGTGGTAGACAGTGTTGCCAACTCTTCAGTAAGGAAAGTAGCTATTGGCTGTCCAAAAAGTCGCTAGAAGTCGCCAGATGACGTCATCACCTAATTTGCATATTCGTAGATGACGTCATCGCCTAATTTGCATATTTGTAGACAGGGGTTTTATACAGTAATATTTGAATAGATGAGGTTCTAGTGTTATGAACGTGACAATCGCATAAACAACCAACGTGGTAATGTTAAGTCTAGCAGTAATCATACATGCTCCTGGTTAGAAAAGCACTGCATAACATTTTGAATTGCACTACTCGTAGACCGTAGAAGAGGTGGGAAAAGCTGCTAACTGCTAATAGTGATGCTAACGGAACACGAGCGGAGAGGTGTATCTCCTGCTCTGACCGCAGCTGGGAGGGGCTGCTGCGCAAGGACCGGGCCGTCTGTCAATGCTCTGTGACGGGGGACGGGCCAGGAGGCTCCCGCTGCTCGTTGAGAAGCGTTAAAAGTGATATTTGCTTCGGCGAAAAAGTCACCAATAACTCCAGAAAAGAAGCTAGATTTGTCGCTTGTCGCTTTTTTGAAAAAAAGTCGCCAAAGGGGTCTGAAAAGTCGCTAAATCTAGCGACAAAGTCGCTAAGTTGGCAACACTGGTGGTAGACGGCTGCAAATGTCTGAGCTATATGGGGAAACTTGATCGGTGGGTGTGCCGTGTGCTTATTGCAGGTGGAGGTTCCTGGTTTCAAAATGTGGGGGGAGGTGGCTGTGCAGTTTATGACGTCATAAACCGCGAGAATTCTGAACGGAGTATATTGGGGGGAGGGGTGGGAGTTTCAGAAAGGGGGAGAGTGAGAAAAGGAGAGATTGTTATTTTTTTTTATATTTTGGCAGTCTAGGCACACCGTGGACCCATGGATATGTTGGAACACATTTAAAAATTGCATTTAGCATAATATGTGACCTTTAAATCAATCAGTTTATTTTATTTCAATGTGAGGAGAGCAGAATTAATTAAAAAAATAGTAAGATAAAAATTAAAACATTCATGAATAAATAAACTAAAAAAGTAAATGAAGATGAAAAAGTAGACAGATAAAATAACTAAATATTTAACCAATTAAACATTGCTGTAAAGGATTTGTAATAGGATGAAAGGTATATGTAAACAAAGTTTGTATTGATAACCTTAAATGGTCCTCATCCAAGTCACTTTTAATTCAAGTTCATATTTTCTTTACAGAGTTAAATATGGAGAGGCTGTCTGCTGTCTTGGCCACATGCTCTTCTGCAGAGCCTCAACGAAGCTCTGCAAATTCATGGTCCCTGAGGCAGCAGAAAGCATCTGAGCGCTGGAAGGAAGCACGCCCATTTCACCTGGAGTGCTTCCTAGAAAACCAGGATGTTGGTCGTCCCCTTTGTTGCTCCTGCCAAGAGCCTGCTGTCATAAGGTTTTTTGTCATTAATACTAAACTTTAACAATCTAATTTAGTACTTCACTTAAATAAGTATATTATAAGCTGAGTCTATACTATGAAACATTCACCAAAACTATTTAATACGTTAGAATAATTCCATATTTTCTCCCTAGGTGCAGAGATTGTCTCCCTGAGGAGTAATTCTGTGGGGACTGTGATGTGCTCCATCACAGCAAAATGCCACTCCACAACCGGGAGTCCATCATAGATGGATTCTTTAAGGGAATCCCTCCTACCTTGAGGGTCAATATAGGTGTGGATGGGTATTGCACCCATGAGCAAGGTATAATCTCACAAAAGCCTTAATTTTGCCATTGCATCTACAGCCAGTTGCAGTTAATGTAAATAAGTATTTCCCTTCTTTTGCCAGCTTGCATTTTGCCAACAGTCAAGGCCCCGAAGTGCTCCTGTGAAGGGACAAACTTCAGTGACACCTGGAAAACCAGTGATCCTTGTCACAATCAATGGTAAAAACTATTCACCTTTCAGATTTACTTTGATTGTTTTGATACTATTGTTATTTTGTAGGGATACTGCTGTACTGTGGCATTTGCAGTACAGTTTAAATGTATAGCACGGCAGTATGGTATTGTTATTTACTGAAGCAAAGGGAAAAAAGTAAGAACACAATTCTACTAAGATGAAATTTGGTGAATTATTAGACACATATTAACAATGGAGGTGTAACACTACAAATGTAATGTGAATGCTATACTATGATTAAAGGAACTCTTGGTATCTCTCTCAACCATTCACAATGTGCAGCAAAAACAGTTACTGTTTCAAAATGTGTTTTCATTATGTAATTTACTTTTTTGTTCCAAGGGCGTTATGACTTGCATCAGCCAATTAACACTTGCCAAACGTGCCAGCAACAGTGGACCCCTGATTTGAAGGACCTCCTAAGGAGTGGATATTGGCCGGCCTCAATCTCCACCTCCACCTTCTATAGTGTGGACCTCCTGAGGTCCTTTCAGGAGTTGAAGGTGATTGCTCCTGGATTCTCCAGACAGGCATTTGCAAAGCTGCTAGATCATCGCTCCAAGGTCGGAGGAAGAGTAAGTGTAATTCTTCTTTACCGTGTTTTAAAGTGTCTTTCCTGAAGCAGACAACATCACAACAACTATTTAATACTATTTATGTTTATCTCTATTCCAGTCTGGACTTGTCAATGGGGATGCACTGCAGCGCAGCTTCTTGGAGTTTACATACTCCTCATTCGAGGAAGAAGAGTTGTGCTGTGGTGCTGCTTTCACCTGCCCAGCCTGCACCCCAGAAATGTTGGCTGTGTCAGCAGATGGCAACAGAAAGCTGCATTGCTGTAAGAGAAATTAAAGGTGCCTTTTGTTCCAGTGTTTTATTGATTTATTCACTTGCTTACATATTTCATGAATGGATTTTCTATTTTAATTTCTTCCTCAGTTCTGATGACCGTGCATTTTTTGAAGGGCTCTTTGTGGCTGAAGACAGTGATGTGTCTAAATTCGTTGAGTCCACAAAGCGGTGAAAAATGCAAGTTTCAATAATAAATCTAATTTGATTAATCATTTGATTAATTGACTAAATAGTTACTTGATAACCATGCACGTGCAACCTAGATTTACAACGCACCTACTCAAAGATCCTTTAAAGCGGCAACGAGTAACATTTAAATATCTTTTAAACAGCCTCATGTTTCCTCTCATAATCATAAATTACCTTTAACAGCAAACAAGACCATCAGTGCAAAGAAAGACGTTTTTATATAGTTTTTATTACTGCATTTGATCTGGTCGTACACCCAGTCCGATTTTCGGTTCACGCGTGCATGCTCTATGGTCACATATCCGCATTGGTCGCAGATTTCAGTGTGGCGCTGCAACGTGAATTGAGAAGCATATGGCTCCAGGTGAGGGAAGGGGAGCGGGAGCCTTGTTTGAGACAGATGTTTGTAGTCATAATGACTGATAACGGGGCTGAACCATCAAAGAAAAAAAAGAAAATGCAATGAAGAAAAGCTAAAAGGGAGAGTGATAGGCGGGCGGCGTTGCCAAGCAACGTATACACAATTTCACGGAGCGAACCTAGACTGCAGTGTTTACTCCTAAATGAATGAGCGGTAGCCTACTAAAACACAGTTTACTTTGCCTCACCAGCATCATCAGATGACCATTATTCATCTGAAATAGTCATTATTTACAACAACATAAACACATTACCTCATCGTGATCCATAGACTAACTAACTGCCATCTCACGGACACGGACTCGTTCAGCTACGTGAGAGGTGACAATGCATCAACTCATTGCAATCAGGTGTGTTTAGCACTTACTGGCATTAGTTGATGCTGTGTCACTAACCACTCTCTGGAAGCCGAAAAGAGTCCGGTGCCCTCACACTTTCAACACACGGACACGCACCATATTGCTTCCTGATTATTTGAATCTTGCTCTCCCCGCACGAGCTAGAAAACAGCTGGCGTCGTAAAAATACTACCGCTTTTGTTCAAAGGTGTCGCCAACGTGCCGACTTACTCGTAGTAGCTTTAATGTATTATGTATTGTATGACGCCATTGCCCTTATTGGATTTGTTATTTTTTATCATTTGTGTCATAGACCCAGGGAAAAGGCACATGTGGGGACTCGCAGTGGAGAGCAGCAAGGGAGACCTCAAGGAAGGCCTCCAACCTTGATGAAGAGGGGATGGAGGTTTCCGTGTGTCGCCATGGAGTCCTCCTCAAGGCCCTAAACATGTACAGAGGGGAGATTTTTGCATATCCCCTGTATATACAGAAGGTGCTGATGCCACTAATATAAAGGCTACATTCTTTGCCATGGATGTGGCATGCAAGTACTGGCCATACCTGGGAAAAGTTGCCACTGCTCTTCCTGCTCTCCAGGAGCTCACCCAAATGAAGCCATTCCTCAGTGTAATGCATGCACGAGGGCATGCTACCAAGTGTGAGGTATGTTTAATATTTGTGTATCACACTTGCATTTTTGATTGTTACAACTAAGCACATTCATAAAATAAAATATAAGTTAATGTTTGAACAATACTATGTGATCTTTTTTGCTTTACTAATTCAACTAACCTTGACTAACAGATTACATGGAGTGGTAAAAATCAGGAGGGGGCAGGGACAACTGCTGGGGAGGAGGTTGAGCAGGTCAACAGCTACCTCTCCCGTTGTGCCCTGATGACAAAGTACATGACTAATGCAGGTGATTGAAGTGTCCATAGTCTTGCATTTTTTATTAAGGCGAGACACGGCAGGCAAAAACATCGTTTTTTAAGCACTGGTCAATTTTGAGATTTGTGTCTATTTAGCTTCCATAACATGTCTTCTTTCATACTAGTATGGATAAAAGGTCCAAAATATACGTTTTAGGTGTTTATTTTACTAAACTTTGACTGCTTGCGTCTGTATTTTGCTCCTAAATTTGTCAAAAGTGAGCATTCTAACGTGACATACAGCACCGCGACCGCTGTATGAATCATAATAACCATTGGTACTGTTGGAAAGCTCTGAATCTCAAGAACAACGTTATCTGATCCAAATATGGTCATTTCCTTTGTATCAGTAACCAATCGTGAAAGTGTGAGGAGGGATTCAATGCTAGGAACGCGACCTCATTGGCTAATGCACATTTCTGACGATGTGATTCGCTAAAAGGCATCACGTGATGCTAACCACGGTAGCTCGAAAATCACAAAATAAAATGGGAAAAACGTCGAAAATATGCCAAACCAACACAAAAAAAAAAACTTAATCAATTGGCTACGGATACTACATGATCGCCATTTGAAGGGGAGAAGTGTTAAAGACATATAAATCACACCGATCACGTCGGAGAGACACAGACTGTCAGAGGATCAGAGGGGACATGGTGGGGAGAGAGAGCGTCTGTGCCCACTCCGGAGCAGGTTGACAGATAGTGGCTAATAATTAATTAATCACGTTTAAATTAGCATGTGGATGTAAATGTTACTATGCTATGGTTTATATATGTTAAGCAGTGGTAGGCCTATATGGCATTGAGGGGTGTAGGGCCTAATTCAATAAATTACTCTAGCTATAATCAGTGATTATCAGCAGAATTCACGTTTTTATCTTTAACGGCCGTTTTCTCAAAATGAGCTTTTTCCAATACTCTGCGAAAGATATCTCAACTTCTAGACCACTGACATCAACCAAACTTTCCATAATCATTCATAGCACTATTTTAAAGGTTTTTACACAAGGATTTGTTATTATATTGTTAATTGTCTGATTTATGATACATTTTCATCCTAAAAACATACCTAAAATGCATTTCTAAGACATGTACATAGTATTTTTTGATTTATTAAATGAAAAAAGGCTGTATCCAAAATCTGTTGTGTAAAAACCTTAGAAACTAATATGTGGTTAAAATAAAATAGAGATTTTAACTCTGGCTTTATCCAACATCTCGAATTTTTTCTCGAAAAATGACCCAAATTTACGCATAATTGGTTAAATATTGCCATATTTGCATATTTAATATAATATTAAAGAAAAACATGTAATACAAAAAAATGTTGTGTTAGTGTCAGTAATCAACTGGCAAAGTTTCATGATGATATCTACAAGTTAAAAAAAATTCCCTATTCACCTGGGGTGTCTCGCCTTAAACAGTAAAAGTACACGTCCTTAACTCAATAAGCACGGGTGGACATGCTAACCTTGCATGCCATAGGGTGGAACAAAAACAAAAAACAGTCCCTTCACAAGACACTGTCAGCAAGATACGTGAAGGTAAGTGTGCTGTTAATGGTTTGTCTTTTGTTGTATGCCCTGTTGTAAAGCATACACGTTTTAATTAGTGGTGGGCCGTTATCGGCGTTAACGTGCTGCGTTAACGCCAGACTCTTATCGGCGATAAAAAAAATATCGCCGTTAATCTCTTATTCCACCTCCTGTTCGGCTCAGGGGAGATAATAATAGCCGGGGGCCGTTGTTGACACTTGAGGAGCCTTTATTCTCTCACACACCCGCCGCTCTCTCTCTCCATCACTTGCCCACGACACAATCGGGTATTGGAACGCAGGGTGGGTGTGTGTGGCCACCGGTCGCCACGTGACTATAAGTTTCCAAGTTTTAAACACTTCTATCTCTTCAACGTCAACGTCACCGTACCCGAATCCTAAATATCCCCATAGCAGACGCTATATTTCATCGGGGGGGAAACTTTGTTTTGCGCCACAGTTCGGCCGTAATGCTGCTGCACACATACACACACACACACAGACACAGGCGCACACACACACGCTGCATGACAGAGACGAGGGGCGCTACCAAAAAGACGAGAGGAGCGGTTGGAGCAGTTGGAGCGTTTAGAGACACATGCGTGCACATTTATTTACATAAAATCGCAATCGCAGTCATTTGTGCAGTTATGTAAAATGTTTCACTAAGGAAAATTACAGAAAAAGTAACGCACAGTGACTTTGATGAGTAACTTTAATCTGATTACTGGTTTGGAGATAGTAACGCGTTAGATTACTTGTTACTGAAAAAAGAGGTCCGATGCCGGTAACGCGTTACTAAGTAACATCTTGTTGAACATTATTTATTTTCATCACCAATTATCATAGTAGAACAGCTTCCTCAAGCAGTTTGTGATGCATGTTGGAAACAGGAGATGAGCCCCTGGTCTGATGCGCCACCTGGCTTGAGAAACACGTTCTCAAAGATTTACTTTGAGTCATTATTTAGGGAGCACACACATGTTATGAATGAATTAAAATGAGCCATTTTAATCTAGATTAATCTAGATTAATTCCAAAATGAATCTAGATTAATCTAGATTAAAAAAAATAATCTATGCCCACCTCTAGTTTTAATACTAAATATGGTATCACATTGTTTATCAGACATGTCAGAGACTCTTGGTAGAGACTGGAAGGCTGCAGGAGCTGAAGATGGAGCTCCATTGCACAGACAACATGGTGTCTGCGTGGATTTCGGATGTGAAAGAATGGGCAGCCAGTGGTGAGCTTGACCATACAATAGAAGCAACATATCCTCTTCCACCACAATTTGAGTCTCGTTTGAAATAAAGTAGCAGTCAATATAGTAGGCTTGGCGTCCTGCTGACACTATTATTTCTACTAGGGCTGTGTCAAAAAATCGATATATCGCGGTACTTAGTTTCGCGATATCAGTATCGATTTTTATAACTAAAAATCGTTTTTTTTTTTTCATTTTTTTTTTCCAAGGCTTTATTGACAGTGCAGAGACACATATATGAAATGGGGCAGAGAGGGAATGAAATGCAGAGAACAACCACGGGTCAGATTCAAACCCATGTCTGCTGTCAGGCCTGAGCCTCTAGGATACTGACTATTGAAGTTAAATATGTTTTGTTTAGAACACTTAAGATTCACTGTGTCACAAAAGCACACTGATGTGTTTTCATTATCAGTGTGTCCTGTACAGTTAGTACAAGAGTGAATTGGATTTGTTATTTTGATGTTATGGCAGCTGCAGCAGTGTTTGATCATTTGCCAAAACCAAAAAAAAGGAAGAAAATAGTAAAGGAAGTTGTGAATGAAATAGTTTTGACTTCATTTGTCTGTGCAATTATCAATATATTGTGCTGTTATGTTTGACAAGGCAACTTGTATATGGAATATCGCAATATATCGTGATATATTGTATCGTGACCAGTGTATCGTGTTACATATCGTATCGCGAAGTCCTTGACGATACCCAGCCCTAATTTCTACAGAGATAGCAGATGATTCCTGTGCCACTTCAGCACCACAAAAGGGACTTCAGCAGTCCATTGAGGGGCACTACCTAAGTCTTAGGCAGGGGAAGCAAACCCTCTACCGTGAGAATGGTAGGCCTTCAGTATATGTCTTAAATTACTGCAGCTTAACTTTCAATTTTAAGGTGTAATGCAAACAGTTATGTCACTGACATCTACCCCTCTACTTCCTGTCTTCCTAGACAGCAACAAGGTTCGCCAGCGCCTTCGGAGGAAGCTGGCCGCGATCAAGAAGCTCCTTCTTCAGGAGATACTGGACTACAACTGTCTGGACTCCACCACAGTGAGCATTGATGTCGCTGTGGTGGAGCATTCGCTGACAGGGCAGAGCACTTTAGCCTCAATTTGGCCTTGGGAGGTTCATGGCAGTGGTATGTCAAGTTTTCAGATGCTTCATAACAGTTTAGGGTACTGCTATAAAGAGTAAACTAAACTAAGTAATAACATTGATTCTTATTTGTTTTATCTGTGCTTTCATATATCCTTCTGTGTGTCCTTCTGTTCATATTATGTATGTATTTATTTTTGTGAAAAAGTAAATGTTTGTAGTTGCTACAATTTTGTAATGTTATTATGCAATATTGTCTAATGTATAAATACAACTTTTTGATTTCCTTAGCAAACATTTCCATGAAGAAAAGCATTCATGACCAGGCGATGCTTACTAGGAGGCTGCAAGAGGAGAAGGGAATTTTGGTCGTGGAAATGGCACAACACTGCACATGGTTGCAGAACCAGGCAGTGGTTCTGAAGGAGAAGTTGGCTGAGCAGGGTAAGTTAAAAATAAACATTTATATATGCATTTAGGAATGTGTTTTAAATTAAATCTTAGTTTTTAAGGTTTAATTAGAGAGACCGTTTTACTCCACTGACGTTTTGTTGCCTTGTGAAGTAATCTTATTATGTTTATGTCTGTAATGATATCTCTTTTGTATTTTGAGATGGAGACCAGGGAAATCAGGGACTAGGCTGTCTGCTCAAAAGAAGGCATTCGGAGGTGTTGGAAAGCCTGCAGGAGGCCCTCAACCTCTACAAGACCGCTTAAGGTCCAGAGGCCTCTCTTCTAGATGCCAGAGGCGAAGAAGAGAGTGGCCTTAGCAGTCCAGACAGCAGTGAAGATGAAGAGGGTAACATGATTTAAAGGCACTACGAGTAAGATGGCACGTTGGCGTCCCCTTTGGACAAAAGCGGTAGTATTTTTACGACGCCCGCTGTCGCAAATGCTCGTGCCAGCCGCGTGAGCGTGGACTGAGAAGGGCGCAATATAGTGCATGTTCGTGTGTTGAAAGTGTGAGGACTCTTTCGGCTCCGTGAGAGTGGTTTTGACACTGCATCAACTAATGCCAGTCAGTACACACACCTGCTTGCAATGAGTTGATTCAGCAGCGTCACCTAACTACTCTCTCTCTCACGGAGCTGTGTCCTCACAGAAAGCGAATGAATGAGAGACGGCAGTTAGTAGACTATGGATCACGATGAGGTAATGTGTTTGTGTTGTTGATGTAAATAATGACTATTTCAGATAATGGTTATCTGATGATGGTGAAGCAAAGCAAACTTTGTGTTAGTACCAACCGCTCATTCATTTAGCAGTCTAGTTTCGCTCTCGTGAAATTGTATACACGTTGCTTGGCAACGTCCTCCCGCCCGCCTATCACTCACTCTCCCTTTTCGCTTTTCTTCATTGCATTCTCTTTTTTTTCTTTGATGGTTCAGCCCCGTTATCAGTCATTTATGACGACAAATAACTGTCTCAAACAAGGCTCCCGCTCCCCTTCCCTCACCTGGAGGGATAGGCTTCTCAAATCGCGTTGCAGCGCCACACTGAAATCTGCAACCAATACGGATATGTGACCATAGAGCCTGCACGAGCGAACCGAAAATCGGACTGGGTGTGCGACCAGACCAAAAGCAGTAATAAAAACTATATAAAAACGTCTTTCTTTGCACTGATGGTCTCGTTTGCTGTTAAAGGTAATTTATGATTATCAGAGGAAACATGAGGTTGTTTAAAAGATATTTAAATGTTACTCGTATCCGCTTTAAGTTATATACGTATGTATTGATGTTTGTTTGTTTTTATATTTGTTTCACAAACATAGACAATTAACTATTGAATTTACTTTTGAATGATTAGTTATTTGTGTTTTCAGAAGTGTTACACACCTAGTCAATTCTGAAACATTTTAGCTTCAGTTTGTATTCTTACCTCGTGTTTTTGTCCACTTCCCAAGATTGAAGCTGTACAAAGTATTGCAGTTAAGCCTTCCGACTGTCATTCTGGAACACAGTCTTTCTTTCCAGTCACCTATCAACTGAATCACCAAATCCACCATCCAGCATCTCCAAGCTTCAGGCCACATTGGAAGACAGTAGCAGAGATCATCTGTGCCTTCATCATGCTATCATGGTGCACTTTTGGAAACTTTTAAGAAATACAAAATTGTCAACTGTGCACTAGGGCTGTCCCCGACTAAGAAATTATCTAGTCCATTCCGATTGGAGAAGTCATCCATATAGTCAATTGATCGTTGATCTATATTTAAAATTGTCAGACCACAATGGTGATTTATAAATGCACAATGAGGGTCTCTACACATTACAATGAGGGCCTCTACACATTACAGTTTACAAAAAAAACTTACTTTGTAAATATTACTGTGATGTCTTTTACTGTGACATCACAGTAATATTTACAAAGTACTTTTTTTTAACCCTATATTTCTCTTTCTGTGATGTCACGAGAAAGAGAAATATAGGGTTAAAAAAACCACTCTTTCTGCCTTTTCTCAGGCTAGGATGAACCGATTTTAATTTTTTTTGCACATTTATACTACATAGGATCTCAGAATTCAATACACCTTCATATTCAAACCGGTGAAGTAGGCCTTTAAGGTGAGTGCTGGATCTACGGTACTGTTTTCAACCGAGTGAATACTTATCAAACCTACCTGCATCTTTGTTACCTGATGGTTTGAATATACATACAGTATTATTAAATAAATTTGTGGAATAAAATAAACAATTTTAAAAACCTGTCTGTTTTTAATTTCCCATACCTCCTTTTACACAAAAACATAAGTGAGCTACAATATTAGAACCAATTTTGATGGTGCTTTGTGTAAGTGTATGTGCCTTTAACAGTGGTTCCCAAACTTATTCTGCAGTACTCTTTTTTTAGAAAAAAAAAAAAAAAGTTTTTACCCCCCCAACATAACCACACTAGAATTTATTTAAAACATTGTCTGTAATAATTCATAAAGAACAAAAACTTCAGGGTGTGACATGTTATTGAAAAACGAAATACACAGAACTGGCAAGTCCACAAACTCCCTGAGAATTAACAAAAACATAAACATTTTCTCTGCAAGAATAACACGATAAGATAATTTTTGGATCAACAACAATACATAGGGCAAAGATAACTAAACTATTCTGACCTGGCTGAGGTGACTTAAGGTGGAGCAGACTATATATAGAGTATAAAGACTAAATTAATAACTTTATCTATTTTAAAATTATCTAACCAGTCACCTAACATGAGAATGTTTTTTGAAACTTTAAACACATCTTGATTGCTGTTAATTTTAAAGTAAACATTTTTTTACACAGTTCAACTGAAGAACATAGAGGAAAATCACTCAAAATGTATCACTATACCACATTTCATGGGTCTAGCATAAATTGAGGAAAAATGTATTTGTGTTTTTGGTGTCTGACGGTGTTGACACAAAATAAAGGAATGGCAAGGTAAAGAGCCATTTTGATAAAAAGGACAAAAGCTGGGAGGTTGTGTCAAAGCTTAGCTCAGTAGCTTAGTATGTTGGATACAAACATGTCATTTAATTTGCCTAAACATAGGACTTGTACTTTTTCAACATTGCACCCTGTTTTGTCCCACTTCTCAAGAATCACTGATATTCATCCACACCCCCTGTCATAACTCCGAGCGCCCCTCAGTTTTGAAAACTACTCTCATAGAAGCTTCCAAAGCGTTTCGTAGTCGTTTTTTTTTAATGTGCATATTCCCTGCTTTCTGATCGTTTGCTAAGCAATGCCTTTCAAGCCAAGACTTGGCGTACTGGTCTGGTTAGAAAATTTGGAGTGGAGGGCCAACACACTTCATAAAAAGCAAGGCTGACATGCTCTGAACCTCTAGGGTGCTTCTCGTTGTTGTTAAAATGTTCATCTGACTGAACCCACGCTCACACTCAGCTGTGGAGACAACAAGTGTGTTTGTTAACAGAATTTAATTTGCCTTATGATTGTATAATATTTTAATGCACAATACATGCTTTCTGCCTGTTGAACTTTGTCCCAGTAAACTAACAGCCCCAAAGTGTTTTGCTAAGACAAAAGTTGTTGTTTAGCCTTGAAGAAGAAACTGCCTAATAAGATTTTGGCACATACAGAGGTATGACGCATTCATGTGCACAGTGGTTGAGAAGAAATGACTCCCATATTCTGTTATCAGACATTGTATGAAGAATAACACCAGCTGAGATGAATTTCTGGGAATATCTACCTAATTAAAAACATTTCTGCTTTCGCCAGCAAAACAAGGGCTGGACACACAAACCGAGTGTATACGCCTACACATTTTTTGGACCATATAACCTCTGCTATTTCTGTTCAATCTTTGTCTCAATCCATGTAAGCTACACTTGTGATACATGTTGTTTGACCCTTGCATTTGCTGTCTGCAAGTAAACTTCACCTGTTTTCAAGAAGGCCTGACTCAGTTTCAATTATTCAAACACTTGGGCTGTTTGATGAAATAATTCTAGTAACAGTGTTCACAGCCTGAAGGAGGGGTTCTAGCTCTTCTGGTGCTAGTGGATTCAAATCATCTACAGTTTGGAGTCTACTAGGGGTGTGCGGAGACGTCATTATCTGTATCTGTATCTGTTCAACCAACAAAATTATCTGTATCTGTATCTGTATCCGGATACACAACAAGAAGTGGGCGTGGCTTATACCGGAAGTTTCTTTTACATTAGCCTACATTAAAGGAAGTCACACCTAAATTGATTTTCTAAACTAATATTCATTGTCAATGCAATTGTTGTCCCTTCAAAGCATCACATTGATGTAATGTTGACATATAAGTCAAAAAGTCAGATATATTTCTACCTTTTCATCTCTCTCTTCTTTGTTCTCAGAATACGAAGAAATTCAGGGAACGAAAATATTGATAAATAACAGCCCAAATCTGTGCATAGGCTACTCACTGTTAGTAAATGAGGGCCAGTGTTTTACTTTTAACTTAATTAAGGTATCCCTTTAACTGGGGGAAATACAGCTGTATTTCATGATTATTTTTTTATCTCCATCTCTCCCCCTCCCTCTTTTTTACTTTTGTTTTACTAAACTAAGATTTAGGAACAATATGTATCAACGTGCCAATCTCATAAACCCTAAATAATATGTTAGCCTTTCCACAAAGCCACATGTGATTTTAATGTGTCAAGTTTGCAGTTTCCGATTTTATTGTATAGGTCCTGAAGTAGGCCTCGCCGTATACGCATTGATTGACAGCTGAAAAAGTACAGGTCCTAACTTTCAGGTCCTTTCTTTATATGTCCATGGGTCCTAAGCATCAGTTTGATGGAAACGTTGTGATGTTTGAAAGAGTTTAAGCAGTAGGCCTAGTGAATGTAAATACATCGGAGAAGGGCTGACGGTGACTCGGGGTGCAGCATATTCCATCAGTTCGTCTCTTCTCCGCCACGGCAGCGGCCGGGTTACGAGGAAACTCACATAAAACCGGTCGCATTCGCTGCCGGTAGAAAACCTCTATTCAAGGGAAAGGGCGAACGCGCTGCGTTTATCAGTGGATAAAAAGAGAGACCGCGGGTCACGGGCCGCGCCCGGTCCTCTCATGTTCACCGCAGAACAGCTGTTAGTGTCATTCTACCTGTTGTGTCATTGAGGTGGAACGCGCTGCATCAATTAGGCGCATATAAAAATAAAAATAAATCCCCGAATAATAACGGGACTACTCGGAAATTATCCGTATCCGTATCTAACTCATTATCCGTGCTTATCCGAATACATATTCGGATTCGGGCTCATCCCTAGAGTCTACTCTTCTTTGCTTTTTTGTTTTCCAGGCAGGCATCCCATTCTTCTTTCGATATTTACAGCCAAAGCATGGAAAAACTGCTGGTGGTTAATCTCTCTGCTGTGCCGCAAATTATCTGTCAGGGGCACTCCCTTGAAATGCTTCAAACCGATTTCAGTCTAAGCCTCTTCTGCCCTTGGTCCAGGCTGCTCTGCCATTGACTTTAACACACTGACCTGCCGACTAAGACTTGCTTCAGCCTTGGGGAGCGTAATGTTTTGGTCTTAGAGAGAGAGAGAGAACTCGGACAACTCTTCTAAAGCTTCATACATGACTCCAAGATTCTGCACAAAGGTTGCATTTGAAAGGCGATTTATTAAACCACTGAACACGCATCTCTCTGTTGAACTTCTTTTAGGATCAACTGAGGCATTAGAGAAGTGCTTGTGGAGAGCAGGGTACTGCTGCAATACAGCTTTAATGGTCCTGTAACTGGATGCCACCCATCTAGTGCTGAGAATTCTCCCTATGTTCAGACACTGTAATGCAAGTTCCTGACAACATTCAGTGAGCTCACGGCGGTTTTTGGCCGATGCATGATAGAGACTGTACACTTTGTCAAAGAAAAACTGGAAGTCATTCATCCCTGCAACTTCTTCTACAGCATCTCCAACACTCAACTCTAGACGGTGGTTCATGCAGTGCCACACCAGCACGTTGGGAAACGTTTCTACAATTTTGGTTGCAACACCCGATTTACTTCCAAGCATGACAGAGGCTCCATCTGATGCAAAGCAAACAAAGCGCTCCATCATAATAGCTTCAGAGAAGCCATGATGTGACAGGTTATGCATTAGAACCTGGTACATTTCACCTGCATTGGTAGCAGAAAGCTCAACTAGGTCGAGGAAGAATGTGAGTGGCTGTTCACTCATCCCTAGGATTGCCCTAATATAAATGATCAAAACTGATTTTTTGCTGTCAGTTGTTGCTTCATCTATCATTACAGAAAATGTTGTTCCACTTTGAAGGACCTTTCCAACCACTCTGTTTCGCATTTCATTTGCTATGTGCTTGCTTATGGTTGCACAGGAATGGTCCGAATGTAAGGTTCTTCCCATGTCTAGTCCATTCAAGACTTGCAGATCAATATCTGTTGGAAGATCTGTGAAAGGCCTTGCAGATTTTACAATCTTATAAACTGTAAGAAACACCCTATCAGTACTAAGGAAGTGATCCCTTTGCATGTCTGAAGTCAATGTTTCAAATGTCTTTTCTTTTGCCTTTTCCATGCTTTTATCCGCTGCTGGTGATAATCTGAAGTTCTATGCTTGTGGATCTTCTTACGAAGAGACTGCAGCTGTAACTTTTACTTTGGACCACTCATCAGCAATATGCATCTGGCTCCCACATGCACTTGACACAACTACTTTATTTTTCTGGCAAGTTAGGCATCCAAGTTTTTTGCTTTGGCATATCAGCCATATCTCCTTGAACATGTTAGATGTCCAGCATTCAGGGATATCTTGTTCATCATCTCCCTTGTAACTTGGGCCATCAGAATTCTCAGCACTATCTTGTCCTGCTTCTGCCTCCTTCTCTCTTCTTTTTTTTACCACAAAAACATAAAATCTATGTTACGGTCAGCCCCCCTTGGTAGGATCAGCTACATTTCCCCCTCTTCCAAAAAGAAAGGTGTCTATTTAGAATGAACAAACCTGTTCCTCCTCCAGCTCTAGGCTGCACTGTTCTCTGTCCCGCTTCCTCAGAACTATCTTGCCCTGCTTCATTCTCTTCATCTCTTCTTTTTTCTACCACAAAAAACCAGTCAACCACTGGACAAAAACACCACACAATAAACAGTTCTGTGCCGACATTTCTCACTAAACACAAGACTCTCTTCACTGTTGCCGAGGTGACAACACATAACTCTCCTCTTTCAGCTACATTTCCCCCTCTTCCAAAAAGAAAAGCGTCTATTTTAGATAGGGCTGTCAAATTAACGCGTTAATTTCGATTAATTAATCACAGAAAAATTAACGCGATTAAAAAAATTAATGCAGATTAATCGCACTTCTATAATGCCCTTTGACCCAGTGCAAAAGTGGTCCGCAGCTCGGTGAGCTGCACCGAGCTGCACCTGTAGCTTACAGCCCGCATGGGTGAAAGGGAGAGAGAAGCAGAGGAAAGGGCGGGGCCGAGGGCTCTATGGAAAATAAGCATGAAGGTAGGAAGACATCTTACTTTATTCTCTGCAGTGTCTGGGCATTATTGATTTAGTGGTGCAACAATATAGGTTCAAAACAGTAGCCTATCTCTCAATCTTCATCTGTGTGTCTCAATTTTGTTTGCTAGCTGTCTCGTCTTCCGCCGCCCGCCCCGTGTGTGTGTGTGTGTATGTGTCAATATTTTTGCCTATGAGTACGACGATGGTGAATGAATCGGCATAGGCATATGTGGCAGTGCAGCGCTGTCTGTTGTGGAGACAGAAGTTACGAGAGACGGAGAGAGAGAGAGAGAAACAAACAGTAGCAGGCTATACAGCTGTTTATAAACAGGTATAAAAGTGTCATAAAAGTATGCGATTAATTTAGATTAATTAATCACAGAGCCTGTAATTAATTAGATTAATTTTTTTAATCGCTTGACAGCCCTAGTTTTAGAATGATCAAACCTGTTCCTCCTCCAGCTCTAGGCTCCTCTAATCTCCCTCCAGCATCCTCACCATGGTTATCCTCTATAAAGAAAACAGTGGCATTATGGTTTTGTGAGAATGAGCAGACAGAGATTTCCGACTTTGTAGTTCCGAGTTCCGACCTGTCTGTGTTCGAGTGTCTGCTCGCGAAAGTACGGATGCCTACAACCTTCCATCCAACCATCCAAATAACTAAACGTTAGGCTCTAGCAAATTACCGTTGCCAGGTACCGGTAGATCCATAGACTACAATATGTAGTGAAGTCGGAAATTTCCAAGTTCCCAGTTCAACTGGAACGCACCGTCAGAAGCCGGCTCATGACATACATCACGACCAAACGTTATGCGATTGGTTGGCTGATCCAGATTGGCACTGGGCAGATGCAATAGTTTTAAACTTCAACAGACACCCGCCTCCAAGTGAGTGAACGTTTGCCAAATAGAGCAGTTCCAGACCTTCAGTACAAATGAAATTAAGTACGATGGTCTGGTTGGACCAGGCTATTGGTTAGTGACACTGCATCAACTAACGCCAGTCAGTGCCACACACACCTGATTGCAATGAGTTGATGCAGTGTCACTAACCACTCGCACGGAGCTGAACGTTTCCGTGCCCTCACAGAAAGCGAATTAACTAGAGACGGCAGTTAGTATGGATCACGATGAGGTAATGTGTTTATGTTGTTATAAATAATGACTACTTCAGATTAATAATGGTCATCTGATGATGATGAAGCAAAGGATGGTGTCCCTCTCCCTTTGCTGATGGTGGCCTACCAGCAACGCTGCACTTGCAGAGCCACCGCCATCATAAAGGACATTCACCACCCCTCTCACAGCCTGTTCTCCCTCCTGCCATCAGGGAGGAGATACAGGAGCATCCCCTGCAGTTCCAGCAGGATGCTGAACAGCTTTTTCCCACAGGCTGTAAAGGTGCAAACACACCAAACGCGTTGGGTGCGGTGGCGGCGTTGAAAAATCCTATTTTTGCATAGGGAACCATTGGTTTAGGCGCGATGATGTGTTGGCCGCGGTAAAGCGGCGCTTTGGGCGTGGTAGCCGCGTTACCAAAGCGCGAGTTCAAAAAATTTAACTTTTAACGCTCCATCGCGTGACGTTTAGCCGCGTTGGCCAATCAGCGGTGAGCTCGACCCGTTGATTTGACAATAAAATGAATCTTGAATCTTGAAAGTAAACTTTATTTTAGTACCGTTCATTCACATAGGAGTAAACACTGCAGTCTAGTTCACTCCCGTTAAGTTGTTTACACGTTGCTTTTCTTCATTGAATTTTCTTTTTTTCTTTGATGGTTCTGCCCCGTGATCAACCATTATGACGAAAAATAACTGTCTAAAACAAGGCTCCCCTTCCCTTACCTGGAGGAGGGATAAAAGTTCCTCGTAGCCGCTTTAAGTAAAAATGCAAAATGGCTGCCACAGGTATCTAAACTTCCTGCACACAAATGGAACATTTGAAGGCCTTCACTCTCCTTTATGATTATCTATGGCACTTGGCGTTGTTCATATTCAGCACAAGATATCACATTGCTTAATTGTTTCTCTCACCAGGCTGATGCTGACTTTGTTTTTGCGGCATGCCATCCCGAGTTCAGAGAGAAAGGTTCTAACAAAGAACAGGTGGAAATCAGCTTAATGAACCACCTACAGGACTTTCTACAGGAGCTGGATGAATGTAAGTGTTCAGTTTTCTTGCAAACTATCAATCCACTTCGCAGTAAATAAAATTGCTCTAGATTTCTGTAGAGGTACAGATAGTGTGGCTAACAGGATGTAGGTTTTTGGCTACTTTTTGATTGCCATCAGATTCAATTCTGATTGACTGGGCACTGTTGCTGCGACTGCACGATTGTGATTGGATTGGATTGGATCAAAGAAATACAGTGTTTTTTTACGCTTATACCAGAAAGATGGCTATTGTTGCCAGACCCTTCTTACGCGTTGGTATATTGCATAAAGAAGGCTGGAAATAGGTCTGGATTATTGTACACTAGTGCAGGTAAACAATGTCCACATTCATTTACAAGAGTCTTTGTTTTTCTCCGTCTCTAAAAGGGTGACCATCTACAGTTGGGTGACCATCCAGGTCCCATTTCCCCTAGTATGGTCCTGAAGTGGCTCACAGAACAAGGGCACATTCCTGTGTTGCCAGAAGAAAAGGCAAACTTCAAAGTCACAGTGAAGTTCACAATTGTAACTTAGACTACGGCATTCATACAGTGTGCTATCCAACTGATGCTGCATGTGTGAACACAATTCACATGCCTGTGAAGCATATGCAGACATACACAGAGTTCAAATAACTTTTAACTGAGGTATTTTATCTGGGGCAGGCTTTTGACTGGGTGTAACTTGTGGACAAGAAAAGTTATTTCCACATAGGATATTCATCAGGGCCAGGGACAGTGTGATAGACCAACACAAAGTGGCTCATCATTGTTTACAATAGGTGTGTCAAACTCATACAGCCTCTCTGATCTCAAGTGGGCCGGACCAGTAAAATGATGGCAAAGTAATGTACGTATGTCAACTCCAAATCTTTAGCTTTGTTTTTCAGTAATATGCTTTATCATTCAGCCAACATGCGGAACAAAGTGGAAGAACTCCAGGCAAATGTTCGGTTCCAGAAAGACTTCGGAGAATGCAGCATAATGGCCTTCACAGAGACATGGCTCAACGACCGTGACAGGGACGGCGACATGTTCATTGAAGGCTTCGGAGCACCTATTCGCCTGGACCGAGAGGCTGAAGCGACAGGCAAAACACAAGGGGTGGGGTATGTTTATATGTAAACAAGCAGTATTGTAGCGCTGTGACCGTCAGAGAACGTATCTGCACATCGGACATTGAACTCTTATCTTTAGCATTGCGTCCTTTTTATCTGCCACGCGAGTTCCCTCAAATCTTTTTAACAGCAGTCTATATACAACGTTCCATGCCTGAAAAAATCACTTAGTCCTTATGGGTACATGTTGTTTATGTTCCCAGATAGGCAATATATTTACAGTATTCTGTCCCATTTGTGGTTATTTTATAAGTGTGCCAATTCAACACAGTGTGTTAAGTTAATTTCAATAAATAGAACAATTGCCGAAAAGATGCAGGCTGAATGCAAGGCTTATGCCCTTTAAACATTTAATTTGAATAGTTACAATAGTTATACATTATATAACATACATTATAACTAACTATACATTTATATTCCATACATATATTACCATACAATTATATCATACTCTAGAATCCATTTATATGCATAGACCACAAATATCTATGTAATTAATACTTTTAATAGTTTAGTACTTTTGTCAGTAAAGAAGGAGGCAAATTCATTGCAGGCTCTCGTGGAGGGATGTTCAGACGCTACTGGCACAGGAGGGTTTGTTAACCTGTCAACAGTATCAAATAGGGCTTTGTGAATTTTAAATTTAACGTAGTCCACTACGTGGGGCGATAATCTCTGCAAAACAGCGCAGCTGTCGCACTTGGGGGAACTTTTCCTTCACCATCTCCAGCACAGGGTCCAGATGGGCCCAGATGGCTGGTGGGTCATGTCTCAGAGAAGGGGAGATAGTGCAAAAGCTCTGAGGGGACTGCTGTAACGTATAAAGGACACCGGTGTGGAGGGTAGCTTGTTGATGGGATCCCCCAAAGTGGACTGCCTGAACCTCATTAGTGTATTTGCACCCATAGTTCTCACTGAAGTCCACATGAATTAAACATTCATTTTCTGCGAGGTTCTCCCTCAGCTCTCTGTATGCCTTGTACTGCCACCGGATGTTAAAAATATGTTGTCGAAATGTGGCCATCCGGTTTTGAAACTGGTCCACCGCTTCATCTTCAGGCAGCATTAACTCTTTTTTTATGGTCACAACAGACGGTTTTTCATCTTTGCTGACCTCAGTTGACCACTGAATGAGAGACACTGGATTTCTTGTTGCGGGCCTAACCAATGGAACGGCAGTAAGTTGGCACCCTCCACAAACACCATAGGCACAATCCTTCACATTTGAATCACAGACAATGGTATCCACCATTTTTTCTAAATCTTTAGAGGACAGAAGTCCACAGCTGAATAGGCTGTTGGACATACATTGAAGGTTCTCGTGTCTCGTCATCTTGCACTGACAAGTTTCCCTGTCCGCATCAGTGGGTGCTACAACCCAAAATGGCATCTGACTGCAGAAAAAAAGAGTATGACACCTGGTGTGTACTTTCAGAGATGAATTTCCTGAATATGTTTTTGATGGTGTCTGTCAGCAACCTCTTCTGCATCTTCTTTTTTTTTCCAGTTGTCATTCTGCTGAAGTCAGGCTGTTTGCCTGACAGAATCTCCGTGCACCTGAATGAGCAGAAGGTGTCCACTCTGAAGGATGCAGCAGTAGTAGCTGACGAGTTTACCATAACCCATAAAAGTAACTTCATCGTCAAGCGTGAGTTCTCATCAGCCCAAGAGTCCTTCAAGCGAAATTATTATTCACATACTCCGTCTAGAAACACATTCTCCACTACACAGTCACCAAGACCACATTCCTTAGGGCCAAAGGCTGAGTGGGAATGTTTCTACTGTCACAAGCCTGGTAATGGTATTGCCGAATGCAGAGCAAAACGCAGGTCTGAGGAAAGAAAACCAAAATGGATGGGGTTGATTAAAACTGTCCAACCTCAGGGTCTGGAAGGCTCTCAAAAAGAGGAATCTGACCCATGCTTTGAACCTTTCATATTTGATGGCATTGTCTCTTTAACAGGAAAGCGGGAACATAAGCGGCCGGTGAAGATCCTGAGAGATACTGGTGGATCACGGTCATTGCTCTTGTCAGACGTCCTACCCTTGAGTAAGGAGTCCTCCTGCCGAGCTAGCATCCTGGTACAGGGGGTTGAAATGGGCTATGTCCCAGCTCCATTACACAACGTGCACGTAAGGTCAAAGTTGGTCAGTGGTGTTTTCGCTGTGGCTGCACGGCCATCCTTCCCCATCAAAGGTATAGATTTCATTCTGGGAAATGACATTGCGGGGGGAAAGTGAGTCCTGTGCCTGAAGTGATAGATGTTCCGGAGTCCAAAGTGGATGAACGGTTTGAGATCTGTCCAAATGTTTTCTCCGCTAGTACTGCTGACCAGAGCTCAATCTCGCCAGATGCAAGAGGAACTGGACCTGAGTGATACGATGATGGCGTCTGTTCTGGCTGGTGATGAAGAGGACACAATCGATCTTAAGGAGGCTCCAGTGGTGGAAAAGGCCACCCGAAAAGAGGATGCCCCCATGATGGCTGCTTTGAAGCTCCCGCTGACATGTGAGGCGCTTGTGGTAGCTCAAAAAACAGGCAACTCTCTTGCTAAATGCTTCTCATCTATGTCTACAGCAGGGGAACTGGGAAACCCATACTTCCTAGTGGATGGGGTTTTGATGAGAAAGTGGAATCCCCATACAGCAAAGTCCGCAAGTGGTACAGATGATGTAACTGCCCGAGGGGGCCCGCACTCTGCTCCTGCCCGAGGGGGACCGCCCATCGCTCCTTTTCCAGGAAGACACCCAGGGAGTGTGCCACCCAGTTTCATACGTCTCTCGGAAGTTCAACCAGCATCAGTCAAGGTCTTCAACCATCGAGAAAGAGACCCTAGCCATGCTCCTCGCACTGTAGCAGTTCGAGGTCTATGTTGGGTCCACCTCAGTGCCGGTGGAAGGGTACACAGACCACAACCCTCTGGTCTTCCTAGCACGCAGGTACAACAACAACCCCAGCGATTAATGAGGTGGGCCGTAATCTGAGGCTAAAATTGGGTTTTTATTTTAGAAATAAGATGTGTTTCTCTTTCAATGTAAAAAAGCGACTTGTGGCTGCTACTTTTTTATCTGTTCTGGACTATGGTGATTTGTTGTATATGCATAGCTCTGTTCAGTGTCTTAATATGATTGACTCGGCGTACCATTCATCCCTGAGATTCATCACAAACTGTAAGGCTCGGACTCACCACTGCCAGTTGTACTCTCGGGTAGGATGGCCTGCTTTGTCCACTCGTAGGCTCAGTCACTACTGCACATTTATTTACAAGGCAATACTTGGTGTGCTACCAAGCTATGTATGCTCCCTTATCATGCGGAAAAGTGCTGGTCCACACTTTTTACGTTCGCAGTACTTGGTGTTGCTTTCGGTCCCCAATGTACGGACAGAACAGGGTAAAAAGGCTTTGTGTACTCTGCCCCCGCTGTGTGGAATACGCTGCAGAAAGACCTAGGACTTGTTGAATGAATTTCGTTGAATGCCTTTAAATCGAAAATGAAGAAAATTGAGCTAGACTCTAAGATGTCAGTGTTTTTAATAGGTTTTTTTCCTGGTTACAGAAATGGGTCTATTTAGGATTGTTGCAGTGTGAATTGATTTGCTTTATTTTTTAGTGCTATTTTAATTTTGTCCCTGTGTGTTTGTCTGTAACTGTGGTTCATTGTGCTGCTGCCTGTCTTGGCCAGGTCATCTTTGAAAAAGAGATTTTTAATCTCAATAGGTTTTTTTCCTGGTTAAATAAAGGTTAAATAAAAAAAATCAAAGTAATCGCCCAGAACCACAACCTGAAAATCTGACACAAAGGCTGTGACAATGTGCTAGAGGGTGCTCTTTCCAGGAGTTGGTAATGTAGATGATGTGTTGCAACTACTTTGATAACCGGTGGGGGTTATTTTTGTGTGTGGGGGTGTTACATTCCCATTCCCTATTTTCTAATGTGTTCTTGTGTATGCTCCCTCTAGATACTCTGCTCCACCCTCCTCTGCTCCACTACCTCTGCTTCTCCTGAACGAGGCACACCTGGGGCCTATTGCATAAAACTAGGATAAGGGATTAACCTAGGATTTTTCGGTTATCCTGGCTTGCGTTAGCCATGATCCGGTTGCATAAAAGCGGAGGGACATAAGTTACCCTGGAGATTTATCCTTTACGTTTAGCCTGGTCCCGACCAGGCTAAACGTAAAGGATAAACTTATTCTGTTGCCTGACTGGCTCAGTCAGCTGTCACTCCGATCTGAAGGTGTTTAACAGTTATTCCATGATCTTCTGTGTAATGCTTAAGTTTCAATAACCTGTTTTAAAGTACCATATAAAAGACTGCATTGTCATTTAGTTAAATAGTTATTTTTTTTATTATTTAACCTGAACCATTTATAATTAACTTAATTATAATTACATTAAAATGAAATTATATAAATTATAATAATTTATGGGATAGTCTGTTCATATTGCGGGCTATATTTATACAATTGATTATCGATGGTAGATGACGTTGCAAATGTGGGTCAAATAAATTCACTTTGTACTTATAACTATATCGAGGTGCATCTAAAACAAAATTAAATATCAATTAAAGTTTCCTTTTTTCTGTAATTTAATTCAAAAGTGAAACTTAAATATGTTCTAGATTCATTACACATTAAGTGAAATTAATCTAGAATAAACATACTTTTCAGAAGGTCGACATTTCTGATTGGTTGTATGCAATATTCTAATATTTTGAGATACTTATTCCATGATCAATCAATCATCCAAAAAGAAGGCCTGACATATTTCACTTTGTGTAATGAAAGTTTAACTTTTTGAATGGACTTTCCATAATATTCTATTTTTTAAATGCACCTGCAGACTGCTCACTGTCAACTAGTTTATCATAAAACAATGCAGGGACATCAAGATTAGTTGGCAGAGATGACATCCCCTGTATAAAATTAACTGCCCCCTGACTTGCGGTTTAAACTAGCAAGACATTGTGGGAAAATGGGCCGTCTTTTACATTTTTACATCAGTAAATCTGTGTTCGATCTCTGGGTCTACTTCTGAAAGCTGTGGGCTGGCTCTTAACAGAATGATTTACACCTGGCTTGACAAAGCGGCCCCTTTACATCCTGGATTGGCGTTTATGCAACTGACTAATCCAAAGTGCCCAGGCTAGACTTTGTCAAGGCTGGCTTTATCAATCATCCTGGATATCTTAATACTACTTTTATGCAATAGGCCCCTGGAGACTTAATCAAGGGGCTCTGCTACCAGTTCCATGTGCTGCTATCTGCTGAACGCTGTCTGCTGTCGCCTGCCACCTGGTTGTATTACTGCTGTCAACTGCATAGCGGTTCTGTCCTGTCGTATCCTAATTCTGTGTTGAGCCAGGAAGCCGTGTAGGGGAGGCCTGCCCTTTCGTTTATCCCCCCTTTTCTCCTGTTTTGATTGTGGCTAGGGAGGATCAGCACTTGCATTTTCATTTACCTTTAGAAAGAACCTTTTTGTTTAAAGCCAGGGAACCTTTTTGTTTGTTTTATTGGCCAATGGGTCTCCCTGAAGATATAGTGCTCGGTAATAAACACCTTTACTTTTGAACACCTGACTCCTCTATTTCCTTTGATCTGGTATATGTTACTCCCCTTACCCCTAGACCTCTTAGGGGACGTAACAAGGTGCTACAACCCAAAATGGCCTCTGACTGCAGAAAAAAAGAGTATGACAGTGTGCTTTCAGAGATGAATGAGTGTGTGCTTTCAGAGATGAATTTCCTGAATATGTTTTTGATGGTGTCTGTCAGCAACCTCTTCTGCATCTTCTTTTTCTGAAGAGTGATTGTCTGCTTTTTGCCAGTTGTCATTCTGCTGACGTCATCTCGCAAGTAAAACAGTACTACTGCCTGTCTTTTATCCTGTCTCTGACGTGTTCCTCTCTGGTAGCTGCAGAGGTTTCCATGCAATTGTGCCCGTTTCTTTGAGAAGCCCAGGGTTTTCTGACTTAAAGCCACTACGAGTAACTTTGTCCATTGGCGGCCCCTTTGGACAAAAGTGGTAGTATTTTTACGACGCCATAGCAATATAGTGCATGTCCGTGTGTTGAAAGTGTGAGGGCACCAGACGCTTTTCGGCTCCGTGAGAGTGGTTAGTGACACAGCATCAACTAATGCCAGTCAGTGCTACACACACCTGATTGCAATGAGTTGATGCAGTGTCACCAAACTACTGTCACGGAGCTGAAAGACTCTGTGTCCTCACAGAAAGCAAATGAACGATAGACGGCAGTTAGTATGGATCACGATGAGGTAATGTGTTTATCTTGGTGTAAATAATGACTATTTCAGATGAATAATTGTCGACTCATCTGATGATGGTGAGGCAAAGTGTTTTAGTAGGCTACCGCTCATTCATTTAGGAGTAAACACTGCAGTCTAGTTTGCTCCCGTGAAATTGTGTATACGTTGCTTGGCAACGCCCTCCCGCTCGCCTAACACTCTCCCTTTTAGCTTTTCTTCATTGCATTTTCTTTTTTTCTTTGATGGTTCAGCCCCGTTATCAGTCATTATGACGACAAATAACTGTCTCAAACAAGGCTCCCGCTCCCCTTCCCTCACCTGGAGGGATAGGCTTCTCAAATCGCGTTGTTGCGCCACACTGAAATCTGCGACCAATACGATATGTGACCAAAGAGCCTGCACACGCAAACCGAAAATCGGACTGGGTGTGCGACCAGACCAAACGCTGTAATAAAAACTATATAAAAACGTCTTTCTTTGCACTGATGGTCTCGTTTGCTGTTAAAGGTAATTTATGATTATCAGAGGAAACACGAGGCTGTTTAAAAGATTTTTAAATGTTACTCGGAGCTGCTTTAATCTCTGAAGCCTGTATTTTTTGATTACACTCCCCATGGTTGCTCTAGCAAGCACCTGTTTATCCTTTAGTTTTTTTGTGCTGAGGTATTTTCAACCACACAGACAGCCGAGGATGCTGTAGCAATTGATTAAGTTGTTTGCGAGGGGATGGGCTTTTTTTTTTTTTTTTTGGCGTTGCCACTTTATCTTGTACTTCTCCTTTTTCCTTTTTTCCTCAGACAAGGCAGCTTGGAGTTTTTGGATTTCTCTTTCTAATATTTTCTTCTTAACGTGGATGCGCTGGCCTTGTTTTTTTGCCTGAACACATAATAAAGACAGTTAGCACAAACACAATAGTGGTAGGGAAAGGTAGTGTAGAGTGAAGGGGGAGATAGAGGGGTAAAAATGTAATTATGTCCTGTTACAAGTCTGTATTGTGATGTTGTGCTAGAGTTTTTACATTTCTAACGTGGAGGGACATGCCACTGGTTGCGCCCCTAAAGGTGTTACAGGTGGAGATGGTGTTAAAGGGAGAGGGCCTACAGCTGCTTCTGGCCTGCGTTTTGCCTCCCTCTTCCTTTCTTTTCATTTCTTCCCCCGAGCTCGATGCTCACGCTCACTGAGGTCCTTAGCTTTTTTCTTTTTCCCTGTCTCGTGATCTTGCTGCCATTTCTCCCTCTCTTTCTCGAGATACTGTGCTCGCCTCTCAGGATCTGCATCACGCTTAGCCCTGTATCTACACTGCCTCTCTGCTGCATTTAATGCTGGAGCCATTTCCTAACAAATAAATACAATTTAACTTAAGCATATATATATATTCTGGAAACAAATTAGTTGGAGCTTACAGTTTGTTTAGATTACCCGCTAGTTGGATACATTGCATTTCCTGTTAGTTTAATTTGTGTTTGATCTCTCTTTGTTTACCATTGGCTCAACTACTACTGGGAGATAGATAATAGAATAGGCTAACTATATACAATTGATTGAAAATATTTAAAAAATATATATAATACAGCTTGATTACGCACACACATGATTACATTTTGTTCCATTGCCATGATAGAGCACCAGCATCTGTGCACATGTATTTGCACAGGAGGTCTCTGTTTTTCTTAGCCTGCAGAGTGATGTTTGTGCTGCGTGGTAGTGCAGCCTGGGCAAGGGTTGGACCCTGTTCCTGCTCACTGGGAAGCTGGGTGTTGTAAGAAATTGTGCAGCACGGTGCAAGCCAGGACGATCTTGTCCACAGTCTCCGGCTGCAGGTGGATTTTTGTGGTGAAGACACGCCAGCGGTTTGACAATATGCCAAAGGCATTTTCCACCACCCTCCGTGCTCTTGAAAGCCTGTGATTTGAGATGTAATAATTAGGGCTGTCAAGCGATTAAAAAAATTAATCTAATTAATTACAGGCTCTGTGATTAATTAATCTAAATTAATCGCATACTTTTATGACACTTTTATACCTGTTTATAAACAGCTGTATAGCCTGCTACAGTTTGTTTCTTTCTCTCTCTCTCTCTCTCTCCGTCTCTCGTAACTTCTGTCTCCACAACAGACAGCGCTGCACTGCCACATATGCCTATGCCGATTCATTCACCATCGTCGTACTCATAGGCAAAAATATTGACACATACACACACACACACACACACACACGGGGCGGGCGGCGGAAGACGAGACAGCTAGCAAACAAAATTGAGACACAGTTGAAGATTGAGAGATAGACTACTGTTTTGAACCTATATTGTTGCACCACTAAATCAATAATGCCCAGACACTGCGGAGAATAAAGTAAGATGTCTTCCTACCTTCATGCTTATTTTCCATAGAGCCCTCGGCCCCGCCCTTTCCTCTGCTTCTCTCTCCCTTTCACCCGTGCGGGCTGTAAACTACAGGTGCAGCTCGGTGCAGCTCACCGAGCTGCGGACCACTTTTGCACCGGGTCAAAGGGCATTATAGAAGTGCGATTCATCTGCGTTAATTTTTTTAATCGCGTTCATTTTTCTGTGATTAATTAATCGAAATGAACGCGTTAATTTGACAGCCCTAGTAATAATGGTATTATTTCTTCCTATTACGATCAACATTACCAACTTTTTAATTTGTTTTGTTTAATTGTGCTGAAATTTTCAAAAAGTGCTTAACGCAACTAAATAGGTCCGCTTTTATGATTTAGAAGGATGAGAAATTTGACCACTATTGTCATTTAAACCGTTCATTTAAAGGCCTACTTCACCGGTTTGAATATAAATATTACAGTAATATTTACAAAGTAAGTTTTTTTTTAACACTATATTTCTCTTTCTGTGATGTCACGAGAAAGAGAAATATAGGGTTAAAAAAAACACTCTTTCTGCCTTTTCTCAGGCTAGGATGAACCGATTTTAATTTTTTTTTGCACATTTATACTACATAGGATCTCAGAATTCAATACACCTTCATATTCAAACCGATTAAGTAGGCCTTTAACCTACCGGTAGTTGAAGATCCGCTGGCTGGGGTAGGGCTTCATGATCAGCCTCATCAGCCACAATTGTATAGGGAGACAGCAGTACCAGGTAGTGGTGCAGGGTCGGGATGTGCGCCGTCTTCTGCTCAAGGGACTGCTGGAGTGAGCAGCCCCTGAAGAGGGGACAATTGTTATATGTTTCCCATCCAGAGCACCAAGGCAGTTGGGGAATTGCCACTGGTCCTCAAATCCCTTTGCCACCTTCTTCCACTCCTCTGCGGTGTTGGGGCACTGAAAAACAAAGAAAATATTTCAATAATGTTTAATTTAATTTGTATTGATATTCTTTTTTTTTACAGATTGATGAAGAAGAGACAGAGACTGTGGAGGGACTGGATGAAGAAGAGGACACAGAAGTGGAGGAGATCAGTGTTGCCTCATCCCTCAGGTTCAGAATGTCGCTGGAAGCAAGAGAAGGAGGCGCGACATGGAAAGAAAAGAGGAAGATGCAGTCCTCACTGCAGTAGGCAATTATTTTTAAAAGCCGATGCGAAAACAAAGAGGAAGCGATTTTGATGTTCTGTAAGAGCCTTGAAATGAAAATTAGCAAAATGTATTACTCGAGTTAGAGCACCAGCTGGAGGAAGCTTGCTACCAGGCTTCAATCAAAGACAGAGTCATCCAAGCCCCCCCCCCCACCCCCCACCTACCCTTACAATTATTACCAACAAACTTATCAGCCACTTTGATTGCAGCCATTTTTGGCCGTTGTGTTTAGCTTAGGATAAACATTTTAAAGAATGCTTTTTATTGTGTTTTCAGTAGGGCTGTCAAGCGATTAAAACAATTTATCTAATTAATTACAGGCTCTGTGATTCATTAATCTAAATTAATCGCATACTTTTATGACACTTTTATACCTGTTTATAAACAGCTGTATAGCCTACTACAGTTTGTTTCTCTCTCTCTCTCTCTCTCTCCGTCTCTCGTAACTTCTTTCTCCACAACAGACAGCGCTGCACTGCCACAGATGCCTATGCCGATTCATTCACCATCGTCGTACTCATAGGCAAAAATATTGACACACACAGGGCGGGTGTCCATTTACGCGGGAGACGAGACAGCTAGCAAACAAAATTGAGACACACGGAGGAAGATTGAGAGATACTGTTTTGAACCTATACTGTACATTGTTGCACCCACTAAATCAATAATGCACAGACACTGCGTTAATTTTTTTAATCGCGTTAATTTTTCTGTGATTAATTAATCGAAATTAACGCGTTAATTTGACAGCCCTAGTTACTACCCTTTGTTCCGTTAGAAAAGACAATAATATCAGCTTTATCTGTTCACATTATAGTGATTACATTCTAGGACAAATATCACAATTAAGAACAATTACATTAACAATATTTACACATTTAATTTTGTGCCAGTAAAAGGACTATTTTCAAGTCTTGGTCAGTGTCTGAGAGCGTTCATGTTTAGTGTTTTTGATTTGTTTGATTGAAACAAACAGTGGTGTGTTTGGTTGGATAAAATGTTTTTTGTTGTTGCTGTGGTCGGTTTGTTCAGGTGAAAACACAGCAAAACCAGAATGAGATCTTGTTAAAGATAATCTGTACAATTCCATGGCAACTCTAGTGATCTGTTTGTGGTGAGGTGAGCGTACAGTCTGTCCCAGCTGCAGAAAGCAGAGCTCTATAGCACCAAACGCTATGCATTATTAGATGAGGAAGCGAATATACACACTGTAAGTTCCTAATGTAGTTTTCCCACATGGAGAGTCTAGCTGACTGTAGTTCAATATATGCTCTCCCCCAGAAACATTTGACCAAAGATGTGAAAAGGAAGGTGTTGCTTATACCGCAGTATTTTGGTTATCTTCAGATCAGAGCAAATTATAGGTGTGAAAGAGAACCCAAACTATTGAAAAACTAACCAATGTATCAATCCAGCATATACTTAGAACCAAGTAGGCTAGAAGTTGTCTTTCAGGTGCTAAAAAGCCTCAACTCCTACAGCAACAAACTTAGGTATGAAGAAAACAGTTAAGAGCAAAGATAATTTGGCATACTATGTCCGTAACAGAAGTTATATATTTAGTACACAAATATTTTAAAGGCCATAACCCTAACCCTAGCTCGAAAACAAGAAAAACTACAACTATGGCTAACTACAGCATTAGAGTGCATGACACGTCTCTGGGACATGTAGTTTTCTAAAAACAATAGTTTTTTCAAGAATTGGAACTTGAAAATTCCAAATGGATAGTTAAGTGAGGTGTTTCATGTGATGCTTCACACATTCATGTAATCAGTTTTGAAAAATATTATAATGAAATGGTTGAAATCCCCACATTTTATAATGCCCCTAGTTGTGTATTATATCACATTATAGCTCTCACTCACAAATATTTAAATCCTAATACATACAGTAACTCAAACCCTAGTCACAGGTGTGCCAGTCACACTTATGTTTACAGCTAATAGTTTCAGAGGACATTCTGAATTAAATTAAACTAGTGCAGTGCCCGTAGGAAGCAGGTAAACAAAGAAAAATTAATTGTAATTATTCTAGTCGTACAAATCCTTTTACATGTGTATTTTTTGTTATAGATGAGCTGTGCCACTGTATGCTGCAAGTTCTCACACACCTGCTTCCACCAACGGCTTCAGGAAGGGGTGCTGCAGCCTCAAGCCGATGTAGTGTGAAGTCGGCAATGTCGACTTGGTGAACTTTGTGCCGGTATGTTATTTTTTACTTAAACACATTTTTGCCTATACATTTGCATGTCCTTAAAGGCATACTAGGTAATTCTGGAGAATGTTCACAATCATTTTGTCAAAATCAGTGAATATCTCCTCACAATCTGCTACCTGTCAGTACTGTGTGTGTGCTGAAAAACAATTCTGGAGTTAATACAGAGACTAGGATCTGTAAACTGTTAGGTAAACAAAGTGGGTTCTTTTGTTTACATACCGGTTTACAGAGCCTATTCTCTTTATTAACTTCAGATTTTTTTTAAATTATTTACAGTACGGACAGTTAGCAGATTGTGAGAAGATATTCAATGATTTTGACAAAAGGAATTGTCAACCTTCTCCAGAATTACCTTGTATGCCTTTAAGCATTTTTCTGTGACAACAAATTTACTGATACACGTGTGACTATTTTCTAAAACTACCAATTAATAATGCACCAATTTACCATCATATGTTAGTTCCTCGATTTTTTTTCAGACTGTGAATGTGTTGAAGTGTGGTCTATTTTCTTCATTTTTTAAGCATGGGACCAGCATCCCCTCCCTTTGTGCAGTTGATGAAGGATCCTCGAGGTCCCCTCAGCCAACCCATCAGCCGCTGTTAGTGTGCATTGGTGATCTTTCCAGCCAAGCACACCAGTTTGTCATTGTTGCCAGAAGTGACAAGGTTGCCATTCCACTGGAGGATGACAGTCTAACCTGTGCCCTGGATAAGCTCTTCAAGTTTTTCTGGGTATGCAATGTTGCTTATCCTTGTCAGCTTGCTTCAGTTTTCACCTTTCTCGAGCATATCTATGACTTGCCAGTGTCTAATGGCGCTTTTCCACCGCATGGTATCAGCTCGACTCGACTCGACTCAACTCGCATTTTTGGCGTTTCCACTGCAATTTCATGGTACCTGGTACTTTTTTGGTATCGCCTCGCTCTAGGTTCCAAGCGAGCTGAGCCGATGCTAAAAGGTGACGTCGGCAGACGGCCGGCTACTGATTGGCCAGAGACTATTGTCTGGCCAATCAGTGGCCAGAGACTACCGGCTTCATTCTGTTGTTTATTCTCCCCAACTCTCCGGGACTTTTGAGTGTATTTACGCCGCGTGCAGCCTTCTCTGGCTCTCTTTCATTTGTTTTGCATCACAGATCCGAATTTCTTTTCCATATATTCGCTAAGCTCACCCAGTGTTGGTTGTTGGGGAAGTTACTTATCATACGAGAGGAGACATGTAGGGCAGCTAGCAGCTAGGCTAAATAGTAGCCAGCTGGGACAGACATGATAGCGAGCGATTACATTACAAGCCTCGGACTGAACTGATTACCTCAATAAAATATTCAGGCTGAGACACGGCTTGCATTTGAAAACACGTATCCTGAAACAAGCACTAAACCAGGGGTGGCCAACCAGTCAGAGACAAAGAGCCACATTTTTTACTGTGTTACTGCAAAGAGCCACATCGTACACACGGGTACACACAGTGGCGATTCCTGGAAATTTTGACTGGGGGTGGCCAAGGTGGGCCACAGAGTTAGAGTGGGGTGGCCATCGCACCCCTGAATGAATAGCATGTGATATGCTGTACAACCAATTCAAAGCTGATTTATAATCCCAAATGCCCAAATCATGTTAGTATCCATTGTAATGTTTGTCAGAAAACTAAACCCCTGAAGGGGGGTCTGGGGGCGAGCGATTACATTACAAGCCTCGGACTGAACTGATTACCTCAATAAAATATTCAGGCTGAGACACGGCTTGCATTTGAAAACACGTATCCTGAAACAAGCACTAAACCAGGGGTGGCCAACCAGTCAGAGACAAAGAGCCACATTTTTTACTGTGTTACTGCAAAGAGCCACATCGTACACACGGGTACACACAGTGGCGATTCCTGGAAATTTTGACTGGGGGTGGCCAAGGTGGGCCACAGAGTTAGAGTGGGGTGGCCATCGCACCCCTGAATGAATAGCATGTGATATGCTGTACAACCAATTCAAAGCTGATTTATAATCCCAAATGCCCAAATCATGTTAGTATCCATTGTAATGTTTGTCAGAAAACTAAACCCCTGAAGGGGGGTCTGGGGGCATCCCCCCCAGAAGATTTTTTTGTGTTTTTAACATGTAATCTAAGCATTCTGGTGCATTCTGGCGAAGATAATAAAGGAAAAAGTCAATATTTATTTCAGCTCAGATGAATAGTAAAATTAGCAAAACAACATAACTTGCTAGCAGCCAGATGCCTAACAACTGCACAGAGGGACGGATGACCACTAGCTTTTGACCAAATATCTTGCTAAAAAAATAAACCTTTATTTATGAAAGTCTGCCCTTGCTAAGAACATGTTACACTCGCTAACTACAAACTTTAATTTTTTTATTCAGATTTCAAAAATCTGCTGGGACACGTGCCTATACACATGCATGGGTGGCACGCATGTCACAAGCACACTTATGCTGTTTTCAAGACCTTTGCTGACCAGAGACCAGTTCTAGTGGCCACAGTCCTACCATTAATTTAGTAATTGAAAATTGCAAACTGATCTCATATCAGTGGATTGGAGTGTTTGTGTGATGAACTTGGCAACTACCTATCAAAAAAAGTTAAGAAAGAAAAAAAAATACATATCATCTCTGAACTAGGATACATATCAGGAAAAAAATTTAATTAAAAAAATAAAATGAAAATAAAAAATAACATTTGAACTGGGGGGGGGGCACTGGGGTGGCCAGTAAGATTTCAGGGGGGGGGGGGGGCGTTTTTATTTTCGCGGGGAGCTTGCACATGCATGCACAAGCATTATTTATTAAAAAAAAAAAAAAAAAAAAAAAAAGGGGGGCCCAAACTAGGACTTGAAACGGGCCCCCAGATCGTTAAGGCCGCCCCTGTGATAACGACAGGACTGGACTCCTACAGTACTAAAGACGACAGGGCAGTCATTTTCAACAATGAACATTGTGTGCACTGCCTCACACACAAACTCTCAGTTCAACCAAGTCCACAAACAAAAATATAACAATTTAAAATAGCGTTTTTCTCTTACTATGCATGTTGCTTTGTGGGACTTACTTTTAGCATGGAGAGAGCTGAAGTGGCGCCGAAGATTTGAAGCCTTGAAATACGCAAATGACACCTGGCATATAAGCAGAATGGCTTGCCATAACGTTCAACAAAAAATATAAACTCTCCCACTCTGTTTCGGAGCGAACTTGACACAAATAGTTTACTCACGGAAAACCTCCCTCCAAGCTGAGCGGGCAGTTTTATGTTGCGTCTGCACCAAACGTTTGCGAACGTTATGTTGCGTCCTCAATTAAACATTTGCGAACAGGCATACACATAGGGCCTACACATTAATAAAATAAAAAATGAAATAATAGACAACATGTAAAACGAACGTAAGAGCCGCATGAAACGTTTGCGAACATGCACACACATAGGCCCACACAAAAAAAAAGTATTAAAAAAAAATAAAATAAAATTATAATCACATAATTTGATATGAACTGAAGAGCCGCACGAAGCTGGGCAAAGAGCCACATGCGGCTCGCGAGCCGCGGGTTGGCCACCCCTGCACTAAACAGTCAACTTTATCATGCCCGTGTTTACGTGCATAGGGATGTACGTGACGCATCCCTACAGCTGACTGTGTGGCAGAGTCACACATCGGGACAACAACCATCCCTTTTAATGGCCCGTAGCAATATTCTTCTACTTCTTTTAGCAAACAGATACAAGGGGGGTATTTCTTAAACATTTTTCATCCGTTTTTGGCGGTTGGTTCAGTTAATAGTGCAACAACTGCTCGTAATTTCTGCTTTGCTACTTTGCTCCGGAGTAGGCTTTCAGCCCCTTACGACGACCCCGCCCACGTTCAGCAGGTACTATTTGCGGTGGAAAACGACCCGTGCTGCTACCAAACCAAGTTGAGTCGAGTCGAGTCGAGCTACATGTGCGGTGGAAAAGCGCCATAAGACAGCGAGACGATCCAAAGTGATGGAACTCATTGGCAAGCTTAAGGCTTTGGCCTAATCATCTCATCATGTATTGTTGCCCTATATGTAAAAAACCTGTTCCCAGTGGGATCAGGAAACTTCGCTGGCATCTACGGTTAGTGCACTCTTTATCTGACGGTCAGGACTATACTATTATCTGCAGTCAAAATGGCTGCCAACGGATTTACCATAATCTAAATTCCTACTCAAGGCATATTTCCAGAGAACATTTGTCTGGCGACCCTTGTGCTAGCAGTTTATCAAACCAGACTTTAGACAATAAAACCATCAGTGCTGAAAAGGAATTATGCAGTACCACAAGAAAATGAGGATGTTGTTTTATTATTGAAATACTTTGAAAGTGCTCGATATGTATTTAATTATTTGGACAGCCACTATAAAATAACAAAGTATTTTGAAGATAAGTATTCTCTTGTGAAGCCATCCGAAATCTTCCTAGGTCACAGAGCTGAAAAAGACATGGATTAGTCAAACAATCACTAACAGCTAACACTTTTCAGTATATTTCAATACTTGAGACACTTAAATTTATATTTTGCAATGAGAAAATGCAGACATTGTATTTGCAATCTCACAAGAGTACAGATGGAAAGATGCGTGATTACTGTGATGGTGCTCACTTTGCCAGTCATGACCTGTACAAAAGCCAACCAAATGCACTACAGATTCAACTCTACTTTGACGATTTGGAAACCACAAATCCCCTGGGGTCAAAAACAAAGATTCATAAAATGGGAGCTGTGTATTTCTCTTTAAGAAACCTGCCACCTCAGTACAATTCAAGCTTAGCAAATATCCATCTCTGCCTTCTGTTTAATTTTTTATTTTATTTATTTATTTATTATTCTTTCGGACAATTCCACCAATACACAATTTTCTCTTTCATATCTTCATACATCTTACTTTGTGTTGTCCGAAGGGTGACGGAAGAAGCCAAAGGCTTATCAGGTCCCGCCTCCATATTTGTCAATTCCATTGACAAAGAAACATATGGCTTTGGAAAGATACTTGAACCACTTTTGGATGACATAAGATTACTGGAATGTCATGGTATAGAGATTGGGATGAAAGAAGGAACACACTTATTGTTTGGAACAGTGTGTCTTTAAACAGGTGACAACCTGGGAATTCATTCATTGTGTGGCTATTTGGAAAGCTTTTCTGCCAACAAGTTCTGTCATATTTGCCTTGTCGATAAGACAATTTCACAAATGGTATACGATGAAGATAAACTTGAAAGAAGAAACCGAGACAATTACAAGCAGCATGTTGCTTTAAAAGATGGAAGTGTGACAGGAATCAAACAAGATTCATGCTTAAACACTCTAGAGTACTTTCATGTCACAGAAAATGTGGGTGTTGACATAATGCACGATGTCCTCGAGGGAGTTGCCCCTTTTGAGGTAAAACTACTACTTTGGCAATACATTTATGAGGAAAAACTCTTGAGCCTTGAACAGTTAAATGAAAGAATAGTCAGCTTTGATTATGGGTATTCAAATGATAAAAACAAACCCAGTGTCATCCTTAATTTGAGGACATCTGAGACTGCAATTAGACAGACCACAGCACAAATGTGGTGTTTATTACAAGTCTTACCTTTCGTACTTGGAGACCTGGTGAATCCAGAGAGCCTACACTGGCAATTATTTGGTTTGTTTCGTGAAATATGCAGCATCATTTTTGCACCTACTGTAACAACTGGACTTGCTGTCTATTTAAAGCAGCTTATTATAGACCATCATACAATGTTCAAAGAACTTTATCCAGGGAGAAACCTTATACCTAAACACCATTTTATGACACATTATCCTAGCATGATGGTTTTATTTGGACCACTATCCAAACTATGGTGTATGAGGTTTGAAGCTAAGCACAACCCTCTCAAAAGACAAGCACACATCTGCAAGTTTAAGAACATATCGAAGACATTGGCCTACAAAAACCAGGTTCAGCAAATGCATTGTTGGAGATTTGGACAACCACTGGGTATCAAAATGTGTGTTCCAAATGCTTTTCCAGTTATTCTCAGAACTCTAGACAAAGGTGAACAGTTGATTGATCACCTCAGGGCAACACTTGAAGAGAATATTTCAGAAATGATGTGTGTTTCTCACACAGTGACGTTGTATGGACAGACATACAGAACAGGGACAGTTGTTGTAACAGACACTGATGAACCAGTCTTTGGCGAAATAGTTCATATCCTCCCACAGGTAGAACAAGGCACAGCTCTTGCTTTTGTACAGCTTGTTAATGTGTGTTTTTTTGATGATCATTTTCATGCTTATTCTGTTCAAAGAGTCGATGAGTTTAAAGTGTTACAAATGCCTTGGGATTTTGCTGATTTTAGACCACTAGATGTTTTTACTTCTTTTAGGGGACATGATATGTATATCAACCCAAGATATAAACTTCTGTAGTCCTGATGTTTTGTGTGTTGATAATTTGAAATGAAATGTGGACTAAATGTCAGGGGCAAATATGTATAACTAAAATATGTGCTTTTGTAGCCCTGAACTTGTTATGAATTTAAATGTTGACCGTTAAGAAAAATAAATGTCTTAATATAAATATGGTGGCATTTTTATTCATTCTATTATACCTTTTGTGTACAATAACATGTTTGTTTATGTTTGAGTGACATTTCTGATTACTGTAATTTTACACAACACATATGAGTGAATATTTGCACATTATTTCACTTAAACACATAACTGTGTTAAATATTTACACATTATTACACATCTTTGTGTTAATCTATCTTACACAGACATTGTGTTAAATCCTTTACACACTTAATGTGTCAAAATTAACACAACAAGTGTTGTCCCAAATTCAATTCATTGATGAGTAGAAAATTAACACAGGTTGTGTTAATTTTGACACATCCTTGTTAAGAGTGCAGTCTAGTGTGATTGCGCCCTAAGAGCTAAGCGTGCACTAGAAAATGTATGCAACAAAACAAAATCAGATACTGTCCATACTGTGTGTGCACTCAGAAGAAATCGGGTGTTTATACACAGCCTAGGCATTGTAAACGTGTATGAAAAACGGGTAGGCTATAGGGGCCCACCATTTCATTTCATTTCATTTATTGTTTATTTAGCAGGGACAATGCACAATATACAATTGAGCCAGATTATAGCCACATGGCTAATTTTCGTCTGTAGTCCCTGGACAGGAATTGGTGTTAAGCTAAAAACAAAAAGGATTAAAATGAATAATAATACAAGAATTTGATAATACAATTAAAAGGTGCCCAATGTGCAAATATAGGCTCACAATATTGCATGACCAAGAAGGCATATCTAGTTAAAAGAGTACACCAAAACAAGATGTATAATAAAGTAAACATAAAACACCAAACATGAGATAAATGACTAAAAATGTTCACATCGCTGCCCTGTTTTTAGCCATTTCTTGAGACCTGATTTAAAACTACTGAGTGTGTTGCTTTGCCTAATACCTACAGGAATACTGTTCCATAGCCCTGTTGTTTTTACAGAAAAGGCACTTTGACCAAAAGTGGTCCTTCTAAACACACTTAATGAGTCCCCTCTAGATGATGCTCTTGTGTTGTTTTCTGCTCTACTCAGACTCACAAATTTCTTAAGAGGGGGGGGAGCAAGATCATTTACAATTTTAAAAAATAAACAGCAGTTTGAAAAAGAAATAAAATTGTCCAGACTAAATAAACCATACTTCTGTATGATGGGACAGTGGTGGTATAAATTAGATTTTTTGTCCAGAATTTTAAGAGCCTTTTTATAGGATTTGCGAATCAGTGACAGGGCAGTTGTATTTGCTTGGGACCAGGTGGTCAAGCAATATGAGATGTGAGTTAAAATCATTGAGTGGAAGTAAAGTTTCGCTGCCTCTGTGGTCAACTGATTCCTTATTATCTTAAAATGTACGAGGTTCATTTTAACTCGACCATTGACCTTTTTAATATGTTTTTTAAAACTTAAATGGGAGTCAACAATGACCCCTAAGTATTTAAAATCCTCTACTACCTTGAGCCTTTCTCCCTTAACAAATATGTCTGGCTCTTGAGTGGTCTTTTTGCGTATAGTGAAATACATGCAAACTGTTTTTGACGTATTAAGTGTCAAACAAGAATTATCCAACCAGTCCGCTATCTTACTCAATGCTGCATTGAGTTTGTATGCTGCGTGTTGTTTTGTTTTTGCATATGCGTATATCACTGTGTCATCAGCATACATTTGAATGTTTACATCAGGACAAACTAAGGGAAGATCATTTATATACATACTGAACAATAGAGGGCCCAAAATGGAACCCTGGGGAACCCCTATTGAGCATGTATTTTCAGTGGACAGTATATCATTAATTCTGGTGCAATTCTTCCTACCTGATAGATATGATGAAAACCATTTAATTGTGTCAGTAGAGATGTTATGTGAAGACAGTTTAGAAACTAAAACATTATGGTTTACAGTGTCAAAAGCTTTTTTCAAATCCAGGAAAATTGCTCCAACTACTCCACCCTTATCTAAATTGGATTTCAATTCTTCCACAAAGTAGCAAAGAGCAGTATCTGTGGAGTGATTTGCCCTGAATCCAAATTGCATTGCATGCAGGGGAGCATGGCACAAATTAAGATGTTTGGTGAGTTGTTGTGTGACAACCCTCTCAGCTACCTTAGAAATAATAGGGAGAATACTTATAGGCCTGTAGTTTGCCACGTCAGTTGTCTCCCCGGCTTTGAAAATCGGAATTATCACTGCTTTTGTCCAAGCATCAGGAAACAGGCACTGTTTGATGGACATGTTTACAAGATGCGTAATGGGTTCGCAAAGCGCATTTGCATTATTCTTAAACGAGGAGGAATCAAAACCATAAATATCTTGGGCCTTAGACCCTTTAAGATTAGTTAAAATTTTATATATCTCTTCTTCATTTACCTCTTGAAGATTAAAAACTGGATGTTCATTTAAGTGTGGAGATGAGTACATTCCGATGACCAAAAGTTTTTGCTAATTGCTCAACTGACTCCTTAAAGAAGGTGTTAAAAGCCAGTGCAATTTCTCTATCATCACTTGAGATACTTCCATTAATATTTAGCTCAAGTGCATGGTTTCCTTTTGGCTGTTTTTTCTGGCCATTGTATTAAGGTGTTTCCATATCTGTTGGCCATTACCTCTTGCCTGGTTAATAAGGCCAATGAAATAGTTTGCTTTAGATTTCCGGAGCATGCTTGTTACTTTATTCCTCAGCCCTTTAAATATCCTATAATCACTATTCAATTTACTTTTTAGGGCAGTTTTAAGTGCATGATCCCTTTTCCTCATTAGGCTCCATAACTCATCATTTAACCAAGGTAGATTAGCTTTTTTATGCCCATGTATACATTTCTTAACGAATGTATCCTTCACACCACTAATAATGCTAGAGAAGAGTGTGCACTTGTCATTTAAAGAAATGTCATCATTTTTAAAATCACACCAATCTAATAGTTTTAACTGTCCCTCGAACAAGTGCATATCCTTCCTAGGTATTTTGTATGAAATCTTTTTACTTTCATGTTTGTAAATAAACCTTTTCTTTGTCAGTTTCCGACATACCAACACTAGATTATGGTCTGAAATACCAGTAATGAAGTTATATGATACAGTGATCCTCTCTGGTCGATTGCAGAATATCAAGTCAATCTGTGTATTAGAACACTGTGTAATTCGAGTCGGCCCATTAACCATTTGGGACAGATTATGTTTACCAGTGATATCCTTAAGTTTCCTCCTGTCTGGTTTGCTAGACCAGTTAATATTGAAATCACCAAGGATCACAAATTCCTTCCCAGTGTGTTCAAGGTTAGATAAAGTGATTTAAATTCATCATAAAAATAACTACTTGCTGACGGTGGTCGATATAAGCAGACAATTATAAGGGACATGTTTTCCGACAATGATACAGTTACAGCTTACATAGCTTGCATTATGCCCTTCAGCCCAGACACAGTACGGACAGCCTGCAGCGGATCGTGAGGAAGAATTAAAAAGTGATTTTGACTACAAGGAATCCTCAGAATCACTGAATACTATACAGAAAGACACTATTTGATCGTGACTATTGAACGTTTCTTCTTATTTTTCCAGTTTTGCCAAATAGTCCTATGATCATAAGCTACTCATCCGTCCATTTATTCATAAGTTTGTCTTTTCAAATAGGCTCTGGAAGAGAGCACAGCCTCCCTACCGGCCAGTAGTGAGCAGAGCCGCCGCCGCAGCAGCAGCATTCCTGGGCCGGACAGCCTTGAATGTGATTGGGAGGGGCGGACACTCTGGGGTACAACATCCTCTCTGCTCGCAAACACTGACCCCCCCTTTACTTCCAAAGCCTGCGGGACCCCGACTTCTCCATGTGTGTTTGAACGCCCTTTTTCCATAGAAGAGAAACAAGCAAAAGGGAAACTGAATAATACAGCGTGGAGGCTGTTTTGGCGGACGATTGTTCTTTTCTCCTTTGGCCCGGTATTCACAGTAAAGCAGGAAGATTGCTTGGTGTAGTAGCTGTATCGGAGAGACGGCTCTGGAGGAGGCGAAACTGCGGGATATAATGACCGAGAAAGAAACAGCGACCGAGAAGATAATAGCAGGTAATTCAGTTATTTTTGTTGTCTCCAAACAGTGTTTTTTTCGCAGTTTTGAGCAGCATCGGTCATCTCTGATTGCAATTAATGCGCGTGCATGTGCGCAGTTTGTGCTTCGGTGTGGTCGACTGTGGGTCGCATTCACGTGCGCCCTCGATTTTCTTTTAGATTTGGGGTCAAACTAAAGGCAGTTAACAGAGGATGCAATTGATTTAAAACCATCTTATTGACACCTCTATCGCAGTGCGGGGAGGCTGTGTCATCTCTGGAGCAATGCTTTGGGCTTTTCAAGGGCAGCCGCAGTGTGCGGGACCTCGCCTCCTGGCCTGCCCAAAGATCCGGGCAGAGATTCAAAGTGTATGACTGGTCTGTGCTCAAACTGCAAGGCGGAGTTGAGTGTGTCATTGTGTAGCGCCTAATGTACAGTTGGTTGGAGAACATCTCGCCTCCGGCTCACTCCGCTCCTCCATAACGGTGCAGAGTTCGCTCACATGGCCCGTCCCACTGGAGTTGTGAGTCATTGCAGCAAAAAAAAAAAAAAAAAAAGTCTGCACCATGTCCTCAGGTAACGCAGTGTTCAACGCCCAAACGCACTGCCTCCGTCCGGCCAGGGATAGGCCTATGCGCCAATCCCTGTCACCGCAAATGTATTTAATAAGTAGCTTAAAATATGTTTTGGGTGTCTCGATTGATAGGATCAGTTAACCACTAAACCACGTATGGTATGCTACTCATAGGTACATGCCGTAGCCTTCTGTGATGACAGCCAAGCGTAATCCCATTGGAATTTCTATAATTGTATTGTTGCTCGCTTGTCAGACACCACAAACTCACTGTTATTCCCAATACATATGCAACATCATTTGTACATAGTCAAACTGTACAATTCGGCGCACACCCAATTCACCAAGCAGCGTTTATTTTCACAATGTGTCAAGTTTTCGGAGTCTCCGTTATGATTGATCAACATCCACTGTGGAGGGCGATAGTGAGCTGTGTGCGCTATTTCTATACAAATTAAAAAGATGCAAAGTTCTTCACACGTAAACGCTCATTCGTTTTAGTAGCTTCTACTGATTTGTATGACAAACTTTAAATTGTCTGAAGCATGAATGGGATTTGGTTAGTTGGAAGTTTGTTCCTCTCTAGATATCCTACATGGGACCAACCTATCCGGGGCTTGGCAACGCTCCAGCGTTATGTAACCACACTGATTGAGTGCCATAGCAACTGAGCTCTGATGAGGTCCCACTGGGAAACGAGCTAAATACCAGACTTTGGGTGAACTCTTAAAGCTAAATGGTTGCTTGTGTAGTTTAAACGTAAATTAAACCTATTGGAAAGATTGCAAATACTAGCTCTACTAAATCTGTTGTATGTTGCAAGGACATGTTGTAGGCTACCTGGATGTTATTATTCCATCCGTGTGTGTATATTATACTGATCTATGATATATACAGATAATTCTAAGGTAATTTAGGCTTACTTAAAATCCAAGCCAAGTCTATCTATAGATGCACTTTTTTTTACAGCAAAGAAGGAAAGCTCAGTTTTGGAATAAACATAGCTACACCTTCTTAAAGATTCAACCCTTTTGATGTTATTTCTATGTGTGATTATGCCCATGCAACCTGATTGCAGCCTCAGTCTCTCTTCCAGTCAGTGAAACCAAGCTGCATAAACTGGTAGCAGGATGTCATATTAGGTGTGACACCGAGGGGGTGTTTGTATGGTAACGAAAACGCGACTGTATTTTTAAGGTTTGTGGTCTATTATTTACATGATAACAGCAAATGCAGTCTTGAAAACATAAACTTTTGATACCAGGTTCCAGAGAGGAACCTCTTCAAAATGCAGCTCCATCGTCACCATGTGAATAGCAAAGCTGTTCCCTGTGATAACGATGACATCACAGCTCCACTCCACACATGCGTAGGTCTGTTACATTTACTGTCCAGATAGCTAAAGGCTATTTAGAAGTTTAGAAGACAACATGCACGGTGTCTCTGCTGCACCATCACTGTGATCAGCAGAGAGTCTCGCGCAGGGCATGAATAAAACACTCGCCAAATGCGGGTAAATTTAGTCTAAGCGATTAGTAAGTTACTGAGACCACCCGCCACTTTTGGCTGGGGAAAGATGTGTGCTCTGCCGACTTTTCTAGCAAAATAAACTCATGTCACCACCAGTAATGTCTGGTACACTGCTTTCTAGATTAAAAAACACTATCTATAGATCAGCGCGCAGCAGTTATGTTACTAACATACAGAGCATTTTGGGCTTTATCAGACCCGCCCCACTGACATGCTTATGCTTTATGTCCCACAAGCCCGGTCTGAGCTGGGAAAGACGCTTTTAGCTGCAGTGCCCCTGACTCCTGGAACAGCTTACAGCAACAATTTAAAATAAATACCATGATATCCTTTAACCAATTTTAACATACCACCTTAAATCTACCAAACTCTAACTGTAACTGTTTTATTTAGGCCATATTGTACTTTTACCAATTTAGTTTTATTTTCAGCCACTCTACACCTCTGTCTAAAATGTTTCTCTTTACCAGCTTATTGTGTATTTGATGTATTTGCATTGTATATTGTGTATGTAAGTTTGTTTTTTGTTTCTCGACATCATTGCAAATGAGGGTCACCCCTCAATGATATATCCAGTATAAATAAAGGTTAAATTAAATACATTTGTCAAATGCATAACAATTACAGGAGTAGTTACCGGCAATGCAATGCTTAAGTCTCGGGCTCCCTTCATCAATGCAACATGAGAAAAAAGAAACGTGAGCCACCATTCTAAAAAAATAAATGATCTTAAATCGTCCATCTTGGCACATAGTCGAACTACAACCTCTTCTTTCTGTCTAGAATTCCCAGTGACAAAGTATAATTTTGTTTTACCAAGGTCATCTCATTTCATCACTGCTCAGACAGTAAAGGTGTGGCTCTAGATGAGAAAGCATTTTTCCCGCCCCATCACCAATCCTTCTCAGAATATTGATAGCTTTGGGCGCTGCAGTAGAGCAATGCAGGGAGTTAACAAGGCAAATTGGCATCTATTGTAAAACCACTCAGCTCATTACCTAGTCTTTAAAGAACTATTCTCAACAGGAGAAATAATAATTGACTTATGAAGTGTTTGATTCTTCAACGTCTCGGGCAAATAAAACCTGATCTATAAAACTCAAATACAGTGCTGCCCAAACAGCAGACTATTGAATCTATGGACACTTACCGTAAATGATGTTGAGATAACCTGAATTATCAAGCAGACAGTGGATGTGCATGGCTCCTTTGTACTTAAAGGTGCTCCGAGGAACTTTCAGTTTGTGTTAATTCTTGCACCCCCTTTGGACAAAAGCCAGCTGTCGTTCCTGGGTGAGCTTACCCATGACAAAGGCACCAATGTAACTTATGGATCATCAGAGGAAAAATGAGACTGTTTCAGAAATATTTAAAAGTTCCTCGTAGCACCTTGAATTTTTTTGTCAACATAATGGACACATTCCACAGGTGCAGTTTGTGCATACAGTAGTACAGTAGTACAGTCACAGTCCGAAGCTTGACCTCTGGGTTAATGGGAACAGATGACAGTGATGCACATATGTCTAAATACTCACAAAAAGCAAAGTTTATTTAATAGCGTCCATTTGAAGTCAAAATAGATCAAGAAAACGCTGACTCTTTTTTTTACTATCACTTTTTTCAGTTGAGTTTTTACTCTTACTTGGTCATTTGCCACTAGAAGAGTTGAAGCATTCAGTGAGTGTGTGAGTTGGATTGAAAAAAACAAAACTTACTTAACCGTGTTTGGTAAATAAAGCTGTCGACGTCTGTCTGTGAATTGTGTGGGGGAGGGTGTCAGATAGGGTTTTGTTTGGTGCTGGGTGTCGAGGGGGTTGGGGTGATTTAACATACTAGATCAGTGTGACACAGAGCTGTTGACTGTAAAGACTTGATGTTTGAGCCTTTCCATCCACATCTGGAAGTTTTAAGTCACTTAAGATCAATCCGGTTCAAAAAGTTTACCGAGACCCTGTTTATACTAAAAACCGAAACGGTGCATCCGCTAACATACTTTTGCGGATGCAGCCTATCATTCACATGATAATTGCAAACGCAGGCTTGAAACCGCAAACTTTTGATACCACCTCCCAGGGAGGAATCTTTTGAGACCGCAACTGTTTTGGAATCTTGTAAACTGGCAAAATCGCTGGTAATGCTGACGTCACGGCTCCACTTCACACATGCGTAGTCTATTACATTTGCTGTCAAAATACCCACACACGAGTTATACAGTCAGAAGACATGCATGGTGTCTCTGCGGCACCATCACTGTGATCAGCGGAGAGTTTCGTGCAGGGCTCAAATATAACACTCGCCAATTTAGTCTAAGTGATTAGTAAGTTATTGAGACCACCAGCCACTTTGGCTGGGGAAAGATTTGTGCTTTGCCGGTTTTTCGAGCATAATAAACTTGTGTCACCACCTGTTATGCCAGGGATATGGCTTTCTAAATTAAAAAGCGCCCAGCAGTTAAGTTACTGTTCAAACAAAAGGAGCATTAAGGCTACGGCTTCACATTAAAAGCATTTCACTGGCTTCACATTGATAGCATTTCACTGGACAAACGTGAGTTGACTTTTATTTTTGAAGTACGCCTAACAGGAAGGTTAGGCGTACTTCACAGCTCTGCAGCACTCTAGTCACTTGCAGCATGTCTTCTGTTTTCACGAGTTTATCGCGGTGAAATAAGAGGACAGAAACCTTGTCATTTAAAATACTTGTAACCATAAGCTTACACCAACCGCTTCATGAACGTTAGTGGCATTTATTTTACGTAACAGTACGGTTATGCATCAAATCGTACCGGAAGAACTATCTACTATCACCACCGACTATTGGCTTGGCATGCGTACTACAGCGATTTCGGCCCGTTTTCACCCGAAAGCATGTGCACGAGTGATGTTTTCAAATAAATTGCGTCTGAATGTGTTAACTTTTGAAACCATAAAAGGGAAAACGGTTGCGTTTTCACAGTGTAAATGTGCCCCTGAGAAAGTCACAATATATTACAACGAGAACCCGGTAGAAAAACAATATGCTCCTGTCCCTAATGCAGCTGTCATTCAGGCTAAAGACTGCACATGACATGTTAAATGCCTATCAATATAATATTAGATATATGTTAACTTGTACATAAACTTTAGATTAAATGTAAATATTAGGGCTGTCAAAATGAACGAGTTAACGCAGGGTGATTAATTTCTGGAATTAACGCATTAATTTTTTTATCGCAATTAACGCATGTGCAGAATGATCCGCCCCGTGCATCCCACCGGCTCTGTACTACAGTCACTCGAACGTTGTGGCTGACCCAGGATCAGTAGCTGCGCGCAGCCAAACATAGCAGCACGTTAGCCCTTGCCGTGTTTTAATCTGCTAACGGTCACGTCTGTGTCAGGGGCATAGATAGTATATAAAATCAACTGCCGCGGGTGACAGTTGATGTCGGGAGCAACAGGAGGAGAAACATTGTCCGCTCTGTTCAGAGCCCGCGAGGACACAAACGTCTGCAGTTTTCAGAGGTGTGTGTGAGTAGACATCAACATAACTTCAGCTTCCTGGCACAAATGAACAGTCCCCTAGGACGTGTTCGCGCGTACAAACACACACACACACACACACACACACACACACACACCGCGGACTGTAATCAAGTTGTATTCAAGAATGCACAACCTATAGATTCACCAAATAAATGCCATTAGCCTATATTTGCCCAAATACATAGTAAAGAGACAGACCAATTGGATTATGGTGTGGTTGGTATATATTTTAGTTTGATTTAAATTTATGTTCAGTATTAAAACCATCATTTGGATTTTCAATCAGGCCTAATAAAAATAACATTTTTAAATGTACATATCCACCTTCTGTCCTTTATCTTTCCGTTCATACAACAATATACAGAGGAAATTCAAATTTTTCGGGCATATTTTGAGTGGTAAAATTGATCGTGATTAATCCACAGAATCCTGTGATTAATCTGATTAAAATTTTTAATCGTTTGACAGCCCTAGTAAATATAGAAACTGTAAATTATGAGTGATAAAAACTTTAAAAAAAACAATTCCTCCTGTATTAATGCAATCTGGCTCTTCCAAACAGTAGCCCCTTTCACACAGCCAGTGAAAGCCGGGAATATGCCGTAAATTCGGCCCTCTGCCCTGCTGTATAAATGCGACCGTTGCAGAACAAGGGAAGAAAGGTGCGAGAGATTGTTCCCGGAATTTTACTACCTCGGGGGGGGGGGGGGGGGGGTAGTCCGCCTCTGTATAAATGCGGCCAGCTTGTTGTTGCGGAACAGGGGGGCGTTTGACGTTCCATAGCTACGTTCTAAACATGCAACCATGGTAGCAGTTGAAAGACGTGTGTTTAACATGAACCATGTCGGCCTGATGTCCCGTAAAAATCACCAAATAAAAGGAACGACGTATAATCTAGCTGGTCATAAGGTCCGCTGCTCAATCCAAACCCCCACGCTTCATTTTCCAGAGTTTATGAGTGTATTTCTGCCCGGGGAAAGTTGTACAATGAAGTGGGAAAGCTATTGCTATCCTAAGCTAGTCTGCGACCGGATCGCCGCCGCTATTATTATCCTTACGTCTGAGCTTATATCCACACTTTATTTCTGTTTACAGTAACGTGACTTCACACACTGTGTATGTGTATGTGTAGGCTGTGTATGTCTGAATGGCAGAGCGCTGCCATCACAAAGAGAATCGCTCACAGGTGAAGCAGTGAGCGGAGTGATTTTGTCAGTTTGGTTAACAGTCCCAGATATGTTGGACTCAGCGCGTAGCGAGATCAACTGGCAGCTGACCGGCGCGGCGCTAAATGTTTACGTCACACCTGACGCTGCTTACAAGCACCTCTTTCATTCCGGAACGCTGTGTAAAATGGGCTACTGATGCGCCAGCAGGCCGACGTTGCTTGGTTCTGTGTAAATAACACAGGAGCAAGCAAGGACGGCATATTGCTGGACTGTTGTTCCGTCAACATGCCGCAATCTCTGTGTAAAAGCTAATGATTGCATTTCCTCACTCCCTCTTGACAAGTTGCTAGCCGCGTTTGAGTAGGAGCCGTCTGGCTAAGACCTGCGCAATTATGACGCGCGTCTTGCTGCATTTTTGCTGTGCGCTCAGCAAGACGCGCGTCATAATTGCGCAGGTCTGAGCCAGACGGCTCCTACTCAAACGAGGCTGCTATCTGATGGCCAGTGATTAGCCCCTCCCCCATCCTGTATTTTCCCCTGAGATGTCCACCTCCCTCTCCACGTGGCTAGTGTCACTGTACGTAGTGATTAAGAACAACAGTACATCTGCTATTGTATTACATTGAGTAAGGGCGGCATATAATAATACTTGAAACACACACCATGTCAAGCAGACACACATTGAACTTGCACCTCAGCTTAGAGACAGATATACTGGATACAGTGAACATGTGTCACTGCCAAGCTGTGAATACTCTTCCCTTTAAATAATTGATAATGCTTTTTAAATATTCACAAAAGAAAAGCATGGCTGCAGAATCAGATCTGAAACCCAGAGGCATTTGATATTGTGAGAGAACACGGGACACACCACTTTATTGTGTTGTCCAAAAAAATACTATAATGACATGATGTTAACACAATGCTGAGCTATTTTTGGGTTAAGAGAATTGTCTTCAGCGATCAGGGGCAGTTGGAGTGGAGGTTTTTGCTATTATCAGTTTTCCCCCTCACAGACAGGCAGGAAGGAAATCCATTGTTCAGCAGCGTTTTAAAGCATTTCCTCAGAGTGACCAAAATCTGCCCTCTCCAGGAACTTCCTCTCAGACATCTTTCTCTCTCTCTCCCTCTTTTCATGCTTTTATATCAACGTCTTAGTTCTCTATTGTAATGAACAATGCAGCCCTTGGATCTTTTAAACAACTGTGTCTCTAAAAGTATGGCTTTGCCTGTCCACTTTGATGTGGACATATGTGAAGGTATAGTTAGTATGAGGAAATAAATGATTTGAAAAGGGACGTATTCACAAAACATCTTAAGGTTGCGAACTAGGGATGGGCATAATTGATTGATGATCGATAATTGATCGATAAGAATATTGTCGATCACGTGAAATTGTTATCGATCATATAGCCGTTGTGTTGCGCAGTGTGAGTCCCGCAGCACAGCAATGAATGTCACTATGTGGCAGCACCATAGACTGTATGGGCAGCAATTATATATCCTACCAGCAGGGGGAGATACTTAACTAGTAGTAGGAGACAACAGAACAGGATCAGGTAGCAGCCTGCGAGCTGCCTTGATAAACAAGAAGAAGTCAAGGGGAAGTTTGGCATCGGACAGCTTTAGAACCGAAAATAACTAAGTTCATTAAGCGTTGTGAAACCTTGTATAAGCGCAAAACCGAATGATGTACCACTTGTACATTGAAGCCTACATCCGACCCTGTTTAACGTGTCACGTTAGCGCCGCTAGCATTAGCGGCTAACTTTAGCGTCTATGCTTTCCTACTTCGCCTTCATCAGGGAACTAATTTGCACATTTTAGATGATGATTAGACTAAGTAACGTTAGGTCCTTTACCACTCAGAGAAACGTGCCGTGCCCTTATGCAGTCTTTGGCAGCATCTTAGGAGGCGCATAATGTGTTTAAACTTTAAAAGGTATCGTAGCGTTGGCTCGTTGGTTCATAGCCTCGGGCTCTAACCAGCGCCGCATTTTATTATTATTTTATTTTTATTTTATTTTTAAAAGTTGCCTTGTCTTAATAGATTGTTGTTTGCCTGGAAGATCTTGGAATAAAGATGTAATTGGGTAAAAACCTCTTGTATACAGTCTATGGTAAAAACGCTGTATTTTGGATGTTCCTTTGGCATTTTTTAATATGTAAAAAGATAACGATTAATCGATAATTGATCATTAATTTTCCCGATCGATCAATGAAATGTCTTAAAATGCCCATCCCTACTGCGAACTATACGATGGCTACCAGGGAGCTCACTTTTTTCGGGGTGGGGGCTATTTAGAGAAATAAATTCGACATTAGTGTCTAGTTTTCTTCATTCATTTAAAAAACTGGGTGTGCAATGTTTATTTTCGAACACCGGGGGTTCTGGCGGTCCTCCCCTAGAAAAAGGTGATCTTTAAAGACACAGGCTGTGTTCCAAAAGCCATACTTAGGTCCTCCCTCCTACTTAATCAACATGTATACTCCATACTGTCTACTTAACAATCGATTGTGTATGCGAGGTTCGTCGAAATGTTCACACTGAAGTATAGACAAGCAATAAAGAATTTCTTCTTCTTCTTATAAGATTGCGGCCTTTTAGACGCTGTTTAGCGTATTACCGCCCTCCACAGGTTAGATATTGAACTAGATTTTTACATCCAGTCCTGTGTTGTGCAGGAATGGCAGAAATATAAATAAAGAATAATAAAAAAAAGCCTTCCTTGTCGTTTGAAAAGACGCAATGCATTGTGGGGCGTTCGAGTAGGAAAAGGATGCAATCGATCCAATTCTTTCTCGCATTCTGGCAACTTTAAAAACACGAAAATAAGTTCACATCATTGTACAATATCACGTTTTAGCAGTTCCTAAAAAGGAAAGGATACCTTGCTGCCTTCATCTTTACTAACGTTTAAGTAAAAAATTGAGAAAATTCAATGTGCCGCTATCATACATTCTTTGGCCACTGACAGGCTACCGGACATTTTTAAGGTGGTTTTCTTTCATTTTACTTATGCTGGGCCACTACACAACTTTTCACAAATTGTGGCGCGTGCCCATAATCTCAGTCGTTTGGTGTAAGGTGGTCCTCTGACTCAATTTCAGCCAGTCTTCTTCCTGTCTTGACGTTCAGACATTATCAAACAGGTTTGATATTATCGTTAGTCTTGAGGGGTTGGCTCAAGCGAAATGACGTGAACACTGTCACACTCTCTCCTTGGCTGGAGAACCAAGCTGACAACTGTGCAACCTTAACACATAACCGTCAAATTTAGGGTTAAGAGTTAGTTATTGGGGGACAAGATCAGCAAATAAAGCTGGTCAAATAACTACAGGATGTCCCCCGCTCGGAATGTTGAATTAACTTTTAATTTTGTATTAAATAATCACAATCGTGTTTGCAGTTTTTAATGTGATCATGCATGACAGTTAGCCTACATGATAAGGGCATATAGTTGTTTATATTTACTTAACACCCAGTTAATTTGACCTGCTTAAACATTTTTTATTTGACTGAAATCACTTTTAATCCCCTGCAGCAGGTTAATATTAATCTCAAAAGGAATCTAGTTGTAGTCTTGCAATATGAGACCCCCTGTCTTTTCAAACTAATGACTAATTGTCTTCAGGTGTGAGTTAATTGTCTTTATATGTGAGAGGGTGTCAGTCTCTTCAAAGTCTTTTAAAAGTCCTCTTATATAAGCCCTGCATTTGTTGATAACAGATTTGCTTTTATCTTCTCTTGCATGACAAAGCCTACACTTGAATGATGATCCTGGATGCTCAAAAAATGAATAGCCTATGAATATGAATTATGCAAACTGCAAATCATGTATTTTCCTCACCAGCAGCACAAGCTGTGCACAGTGCAAACCTCAAACCGCGTCAGTTAATAGAAGTAGCCTACTAGCTGAGTCAAGTGACAACACAGTGATCGGAGTAAGATAAGATAGTCTGTATTGTCATTGTACAGTCACCTATACAATGAAATTGGGAGTGCCAACTGAAGGTTATACATACAAAAAAACCAAGGACTTTAAGTTCAAAATAGTAAAGCCTCATTCACCCAGCCTTTCCCAGGAAGGGATCAATATTTGACTTAACCCCCGGTTTAGTTTTCTTTCTCTCCCCACAGCGCCACTACACTGTTGTATGGTCGTGTTCGTCAACGAGGGGACACTGTAAAAAATTATGCCCGTCATTGTCTTATATACTTGTTTTTTATGCCACTGTCAGCACTGTCCTCCCTGGTAAGCATGCGTTTTAAGACGGATATGGCTGGGATTACAATCAGTAGCAGATGATGTTTTGGAGCTGACGTTCCAGGTTAGCTCTTCGAATAGTTCCAGCACTGTTAGCGTTTTTTTTCCAGCAGTGTCCACTCGTTGACCGACAGCGTTGAGGGCATGTTGTGGCCAGCAGCATAGGCGCAAAGGGCTCGCCTTGGCTGTAAAAAGCTCTTGATCATACAGAATGAGCTGTTCCACCTTGTCTGGACGTCTTGTTGTAGCCGCAGTGAGGGCATGTGTAGCTCAAGCTGAATGTCTTCTAGGCGAGACAGTGCTAGTTGGGAGTGTTGAAAATGTCCCACAATCTGCCTTCCACTAGCCAAAGCATCCTTTATGCTGCGCTGTGAGAGAAGCCCCTCGTGCACAACGAGCAGCAACGTGTGAGCGAAACAACCCAAGCTAGAGACTCCCGACTCTTCCATTGCCTTTGTCATGTTGCTAGCGTTGTCTTGCAAAAATGTGTGTACTTTTGGCAATGGGATCTTCCAGTCATCCAGCATCTCCTTAATAATGGCTGCAGCACCGCTCTCTGTGTCTGACTTTAACCAGTGCACAGTTAGACTTATACACAACAATGGACTCACTCCCGAGGTCCAAATGTTTTTCGTGAAAGTCATTGACTGCACATCCGTCAGCTGCTTGACTAGCTGCGCAGCCACTTGGTTGTACAGCTCGGTTAGCACAGTCTCTGAAATGTATCTCCTAGATGGCAAACCATACTCAAGGTGCTCCAACAGGCTGCGAAATCCAACATTTTCCACAACAGAGAATGGTTGGTCATTGGTCGTGTTGAATGATGCACTGGAACCTTCCACCTCTCGGAATGATAGCTTTACACACATTGCACGTTGCAGTCTTGCTATGTTGTGTTTCAAGAGTAAAATACAGTATTTCATGTCAAAACGTACTCGGGCACGGAACAGATGGCCTAGTGTGAGTGCGCCCTGAGAAGGTGCGTTGATAATTATCTTCAACTGTGCAATCGAAAACCCCTCCCAAAAATAAATAATCCTCTGGCACACACTGACTTAAAACAAAACTGAGTTCATTTAAATACTACTTAAAAAAACTATCAGGGCCATACACATTTATAAATACAATATTAAAACACTCATTGTGCTTTGACCAACAGATGTCTCCCCTTCACACGCTCTTTCACCATATGGGATAAGGGCATAAAGTCTTTTGACAAAAGGAGAGCCACTCCTGTGTCAAACCTGTGTACTCAGGTGTCTCTTATACAAGTAAATACAGGTTTCTTTTATACAGGTAACGAGTCAGGAGTACTTTCTTAAAGCAAAAGTATGTATCTGTGGGAGCCAACATCCTTTATGGTTGATAAGGGATCAGTACTTATTTCTAGACTCACTCTATACCAACGTTTCCCAAACCTTTTAGCCCGCGGCCCACAAAATACAGTGCCAGAGACTAGAGACCCCACTGACCCTAGGTGGCATATCATGTTCCGCACTGCCATGCACATGCATTATCGTGCCTATGTAAACACGGGCATTATTATATGACACAAAAGAACAACAGCCAAAGAGTAATTTAAGAAAAAAACATAACCAGAATTCTCTGTGTATAAACCAAGCCCCAACAACAGCGAGTTCTACCAGCATGAAATGCGGAAGTGACAAAAGATTCAGTTCACCGAGTGGCCTCTAAGAGGTGGTACCAAAACAGAGCAATTTCTCATTGACTCCCTTGTTAAATAGGCCGTTTTCACAGCATTATTAAACCTATTTACGGCCTGGTCCAAAAAAACATTCTAGTCTGTATGTTTAGGTCATATCTCCATGACAACACTGATGGAGGTGAATTTTGGACTATGCTAGTGCTAGTAAACTATTGGAGGTTAAAATGTACGAATAAGAGGCACGCCCTCTTGAGTGACAGCTAGCCGCCTGCTAGCCCTCAATTCGCCTCGGAGGTATATGTCAGCTAGATGGGCGTATCTCCCTCCCCCCCGACGTCAATGCCATTTTTCGGTAAGAGGAAATGAGGCGAAGTGCATAGGCCAGGACGATTGGATGCAGTTGGAATAACTGAGGTCAGCCTGGATGCAACATCCATTTTATATACTATCTATGGTATAAACAGCAGCAGGACATTATTTATGTGCATGGTTCTATTTTAATTTCAAATCATATTTATGTATTGGTCCAATAATGGGTTACATTTGCAATATTTTTATTTATTGGAAAGCATCTTGCGACTCCCCATCTGAGTCTTGTGACCCCCTGGGGGTTTGCGACCCACACTTTGGGAACCACTGCTCTAGACCACTGGTACACGCCATGTAAGAATAGCTTTAGTCATATTTGACCACATCTTTCTTCCGCCAAAGTATTATCTATTTAGATGTTAAGGTGCACTGTGTGCACAATTATTAGGCAAGTGAGGATTTTGGCCATATCATAATTTTTATGCATATTTCCCAACTTCAAGCTGTATAAACCTAAGTGCTTATTGGATTTAAGCATACTAGGTGATGTGTATTTGTGTAATGAGTGAGGGTGTGGCCTAAGGAGATCAACACTCTATATCAAGGTGTGCATAATTATTAGGCAGCTTCTCTTTCTCAGGCAAAATGGCCAAAAAAAGAGATTTAACAGACTCTGAAAAGTCAAATTGTAAAAAGTCTTTCAGAGGGATGCAGCACTCTTGAAATTGCTAAGATATTGGGGCGTGACCACAGGACCATCAAACGTTTTGTTGCAAATAGCCAACAAGGTCGCAAGAAACGTATTGAGAAAAAAAGACGCAAATTAACTGCCAAAGATTTGAGAAGAATCAAACGTGAAGCTACCAGGAATCCATTATCCTCCAGTTCTGCCATATTCCAGAACTGCAACCTACCTGGAGTGCTCAGAAGTACAAGGTGTTCAGTGCTTAGAGACATGGCCAAGGTAAGGAAGGCTGAAACCCGACCACCACTGAACAAAACACAAGTTGAAACGTCAAGACTGGGCCAAGAAATATCTGAAGACAGATTTTTCAAAGGTTTTATGGACTGATGAGACGAGATGAGAGTGACTCTTGATGGCCCAGATGGACGGGCCCGTGGCTGGATCAGTAACAGACACAGAGCTCCACTTAGACTCAGACGCCAGCAAGGTGGAGGTGGGATACTGGTATGGGCTGGTATTAATAAAGATGAGCTAGTTGGACCTTTTCGGGTTGAAGATGGCCTCAAAATCAACTCCCAAACCTACTGCCAGTTTCTAGAAGATACTTTCTTCAAGCAGTGGTACAGGAAAAAGTCTGCATCTTTCAAGAAGACCATGATTTTTATGCAGGACAATGCTCCATCGCATGCATCGAAGTACTCAACTGCATGGCTAGCCAGTAAAGGCCTTAAGGATGAAAAAATAATGACATGGCCCCCTTGCTCACCTGACCAAAACCCTATTGAGAACCTGTGGGCCCTGCTTAAACGGGATATTTACAGTGAAGGAAATCAGTACACCTCTCGGAACAGTGGCTGGGAGGCTGTGGTTGCTGCTGCACAAAAAGTTGATCGTCAACAGATCAAGAAACTGACAGACTCCATGAATGGAAGGCTTGTGACAGTTATTGAAAAGAAGGGTGGCTATATTGGTCACTGATTTTTTTTTTTTTTTACATTTCGGAAATTTTTATTTGTAAATTTTGAGTTGTTTTATTATTCTCACTTTAACAGATGAAAATAAACAAGTGAGATGGGAAAATTTTAGTTTTTGCATAATAATTCTGCACACTAATAGTTGCCCAATAATTGTGCACATATATATATTCTCATAAGAAAGACAAAACCTCACTTTTACTTTCTTAAACATTCAGGTTTAGGTTCATTAACATTTTGGATTGACCGAGAGCAATGTAGTTGTTCAATAATAAAATTAATCCTCAAAAATACGACTTTCCTAATAATTGTGCACACAGTGTATTTGATGTTGGCATTTATCCTCAAAAACCCATATCAATATATAGTTTAGTGTGTTCGGCTAGATCCCTGTGTGCTTAAGAGGTAACATGCCGAGCGTTCCAATCCCCATACTTCCCTACTATTTAGTATGCCAGAAAAAGATTTAGAACGTCCCAATACATGCACGTCAATGCTGAAAATACATAAATGCCCCTGTAACTCCGATAGCATTTTGGAGTATTGTCTTTATTCTTGAGATTTCTCGACATAATGATAAAAAACACTTCCTTATCTAATTTTTTTCCCCCTCCTGTGGCCCTTAAACTCTTATGTACTTTAGTATGTAGTGTAGTAGATAGAAAGAGTATGTGATTTGGAACGCAGGGATGGTTTGTTGATTTGAACGTGTCTAGTCACTAGTGGCTGCAGCTGTGGTCAGGCTGTTTTATCTGCACTGTGTTACTGGGCCAAGTGGATGCAGTCAGCCGGTTAGCCTCTCTCTCTCTCTCTCTCTCTCTCTCTCGCTCTCTCTCTCTCTGCATGACATGAATGAATGGGACCTCTGAAGGGAAAAAGAAACAGCATGTTCTCCCAAACTCATTTTGCCGTCTCCCCTTTTGATTGAGGCTCTTTCTATTTTTTTGTGTGTTTGCTATAGTGAATTTAATGAGTCTCCTCTTCTGCTATTGTAGGAAACAGGCTGCTATTGTCTATGAAGATCTCCCAATATTCTCTGCAGCTTTGATTAAAAGTTTAGGAACTATTTGAATTTTTAAAATATTTAAACAAGGTTTCAGTTTGAATAAGCACAGCTGCACTTTCTAGCTGTCAGGCCTTGGCTTAGAATTGATGTCACATTATAGAATCCTTTTTAAACAAAGTTTGTATTTGCATTGATGAACTTTTTTATTTGCACATTTTTTGCATAGTAAACGTGAGTGGAAACACCAGAAATGTTTGCAAGATATTGTTTAGTCATTAAGATCACTAAAGAGAATATACTGTGATATGGCAGAAAATCTGAAGGAAACAGATTTTCCATGGCCTTCAGTGTAAAAGTAGCAACTGTTACTGGAACTGTTGGTTTCTTATTTGTATTAAATGTGGATTATTTTATTATAATTTAACCTGTACAGCACTTTGGGGCAGTACCCGCTGTTTGTAAATGTGCTTTATAAATAAATTTGACCTTGACCTTTGACCTTGTTACTACGTCTTAAAAGAAGCATTAGCATATCAGACTACCACAGTTAAGTAAGAACTAAGAACTAACCAAAAGAGCAAACACCTCTAAATGAATGATCCTGTTTTACTTTTCTTTCTTTCTGATTCTCCGTATTTGTATATAGCAAATGTTTCTATTGTATATCTTTGTCATTTTTATTGTAACATCAACCTGCCTATTGGACTACAGAAGGAAATTAGCTCCCGGGCTACAATCTGGCATTTTTACGTGTACTGCTGTACATGTTCATTACGGTGCATTGTCCTGAAACAAATAAATAAATACATACAATAAATAACAGGTCTCCACTCCACAGAAAGATCGAACAATTGTTTAAACGAAAATACTTACTGCATCATCCCTGGTTCAAGTCCAGAGCCACACTTCATGATTCCCTCTCTCTGGCAGCCTAACAGGGGTTCGCCCACATTTGTGCAAATTGCTGATCAGCTGGCTTTCCATAATGGGCTCACAGCAAGGGGTAAAACTGTGATGTCCCACACATTGTGGTTCCTGAGATAAGCCTCCTTCTTCAGACCAAACCATGACTTCCACTAAATTAGACTCATCCTTTTAGGTATTTCTGTGTCCAGTTCTCATGTTTTGATTACATCATTTGAGATGGATGCTACATATTGGAAAGATTCACATGTGAATGTTTGCCATCAGACAGTTGTATGGGAGAATTACAAATTGACAAGTTTCATGTAACCACTTCAATTTTTCCCCTTCAGAAACATTGCATGTTGCCAACTCCTGCTTGTATGATTCTCTATGTTGAGAAGGAAACAAAATGAGAAATAAAATTATTTGGGGTGGTGAAAAATCACGATTCCTATCTTCCGCAATTTTAAATCAATTAAAAATCAGCAAAAGTCTATTTAAATATATATTTTTTACCATATGCATTTCCCTGCTGTGGGTATGTTGCCTTGACGTATAATGCATTACAAGCTTCACATTAGAATAGATGTAAATGAAGATAGAAGTGTTTTTGATCCAGAGTGAAATTTCTTAATACATTTCTGGACTGATGGCGTGACAGTCTTAAATGAGGAAACGGGGTCAGGTTATTTTCTCCTAGGGGGGCCCCTTGAACTTTTGTCAGGAAAAAACTACTAATTTATATTTAAGGATACATTTCAAACTGAGAGAAGCTTTCTGCTTTGTAGGCTAAAGTGTATTCGTGAAGTAGTCACACTTGTGTTCATAAAAAAAGTAATGAGTTGTCCACCTCTCTCCAGGTGAACTTTGATTTTAGGTGCTGTTAGTCAAAGCTTAAGCTTTTATATTGACAAGTTGAACATGTCAGATTCAGCTTGCTAAAATGTTACTGTATGTAACTCACTAACCTTACTTATGTAATTTGTATCGCCAAAAACATACTAATTTGCCGCCAGGTGTTTCAATGTATTCATTTCTGATATTTCGGTAATCAAGTCATGCCATACTGTATGTGGAGAAAAACTGGAATTAACACCAATTCTAATGACTCATTCAAACTGTAGTGATGAGTTAACCTGCATCGTATTCACATAGTGTTTGACCTGTGTTGAAATTAAAGGATTAGGGTAAGGTTATCAGGTTGCGTTACTTTACCCTATATCTACGTATGGCAGCAGAAAGAAGCAGGGACCAAATTCATTCTATTTCATCTTTTGGAAAGTTAAACACACAGCTTCAAGCATGTGACTTTCATGTATGTAACATACAAAAACTGACCTATTGCCCTAGCACTGACATTTCTTATAAAATTGAGATACACAAACTGAGCTGGCACAAGAACAGCAAGCCAACCCCCCGGCAGTACAGCACTTGAGATATTATTTACAACAAGAGCAATCACTTTATTTTTTCTTATCGTGATTTGATTTTTATGGGCCATTGCTGGGAATAAAAAGTCAAGGTTGTAAAGGTGATTTTGAGAGTGAACAGTCGCCTCTGCACCGAGACAGAATGGATGGCGCTTAGAAGTAGTCTAGCCACAGGTGGTCGGTAATTCGGCACCGTAATTGCCTGGCAAAGTGTATTGTGGGTCTTCAGACCACTCATCCCCTCCGTAGGGGTGGACAGGAGAAATGGGCGAGCCAGGCGGAAAAAACAGGATGGATAACATGATGTCCCGTTGTGAGACAATTCTGCCAGACACTTACAATACTTTGGGGGAGTTTATTATTGTGTGCATTCAAAGACCATTTTCTATAAAGACAATTAAGCCACACTAATGAAAATGATGGTTTTTAAATGGGGAGACAATCTCCAACTCAATTGCAATGTCATTGTGTTTCCAAGACAGGTGCAACAGGGGTTTTCTTCTGTGTGAATGGAGTAGAATGTTATCACTCTGCAACTCTGCACCAGGAACCATTTTAGCCCCAGACGGTCCAGTGTTTGGGGGTGGGGTCATTTGGTGTTCAGGGCCTGCTTCTGGCATCATCCACTGTCCAACTAGCACCTCACAGTAGATCTTCACTTGAGTTTCAGAGCCTCGTCAGTCATCATGGCTGTTTGATGAGAGGCTCTTTCGAAAAATTTATTTTGGTCATTTGGAAATAATGACATTTAAATAAGGATGCCACTAAATAGCTGTTCTGGCATTGACTGAACGTTCAGGGGAGGACCCTTTGTCTTCCAGTAGGATTAGGGTGACCCATTCCACTTTTACATTACTCAGTCACTCTGTGCTAGAGATGAAATGATTACTTACTAACATATTAGTTGGTCAAAAGAAACTGATCTACAACTTCTACTTTCTACTACTATCTCTGGTTTCTACAGAAGAGTATTTGGGCCATGGGGAAGAAAAATGAGAGGCGGAAGTTTTTTTTTTATTATGCACCTCGAGAATAAGGTTGATATGCAGTGTAGTAGGGCCAGGTGAGAGAAGTTAAGGAAAACTGAACTTAAAACACCGGATCAGTCGTTCCACGCTGTTAAGTTTTCCTTAAACGTTTCCTTAACTGCCATTCAGCTTCGTCTTTATTCTGTGAATTAGATTTTTATTTTTTTTTGCATATGCAAAATTTCTAAAATATCCTCTTAATTTTTTTGTCACATGGCCCTAATACTCTGTATTTTGTCTTTATTCTCCAAATTCCGACTTTATTCTCGAAGTGCAAGTGGCCGTAATACTCTTCTGTAGGTTTCAGCCTCTCAAATGAGGATGATAGCCAACTGAATATTGTGGGGTTTTGGTCAAAAAGAAAATTAAAGATGCCTCTTTGGCTCTTGGAAGTTATTATTATCTTTAATATTGAAAATCATCATAGTTGCAGCCCTATTCTAGATCCTTGTTTAGACTAACATTTGTTTTAAATACTGTTCTTTAACAAAAGAATATTACAATTTTTGAATAATTCTGGACATAATTCTAAGATTATCCCATGTAGCTGCTACACACAGACCTTTAGGACCCTGGGTCAGACATTATGCAGACCGGTGGACTCTGGTGCAGTGTCTCCTGCGGCCTCTTCACCTGACTGCTGGAGACAGACAGGAAGGGAGACGGGGCCTCAATTAAGGGCTTTCACACTGGAAAGGCTCCGTGCCGGTTCCAGTCCGAGAACCTATGTTTGAACCGGCCGGCGTGTTCACACACCTAAAATAAATTGGTTCTGAACCTGAACCTGGAAAACGCTCAGTGTTCTGCTGAGGAAACTAAATGCTTGGTGAAGATTTGGGCACAAAGCGACTTCCAGGAGAAGTTAAAAAGCAGCACAAAATAGCACAAGACCATGACAAAGGGGGGGTTCAAATTTGGTATGAACGCAGTCTGCCACAGAGGGCACCAAGGTTCTCCAGTCCAGAACGGAACCAGAACCATGTTGATGTGAAAGCCCTAAGTGTAAACTGACTTTGATGGAGGTGTTGAAGAGGCTTTGTTGAAAGATCCAGGATGTGGGTTGATGGGTGAGGATGCACATAGTGAGTCCGTGGACTGGCAGGAGGGTGTGGGGTCTCAGTGTGGCAGGCTGGGGCGGAGGCAGCTGAAGGTCCAGTGCTGAATCTAATGAACCAGATGTTTCGGCTCATTGGCTCCTTCCAGGCTTCCCTCCTCCATGAAGCCTGTGATCTCTTTCATTCCTATCAACACATCCCACATGTTGTTTTACTGGAGCTTGTTTCGCAGCTTTTTCCAAAATGAGTCAGTGTTCTGGCTCGCGCTCTTAACTAATGCACCCCCACATTTGCATACAGTTAGTCCAGTGTTTTATATGATCTAGTGGACCAGTTGACCAATTGTTGGAATGTTGGCATTTTAAAGGCCTTTGCACACAGATTTGTGTATTGACTCTATATAAGTTTGATCATTATTATTAACGAGCTAATTAATCGTCCGAAGAAGAAGAAAAAACGTGCCCGATGTGCAAAGGCCTAAACAGAAAAATGTGGTTAAAGTCCCCTCAGATTGGATCATTTGGGTGTGTTTGGAGTCTCTCTGTGGTGGAGCTAATGACATCATATGCTGTGTCTGTAAAAGCTAATGGGCGGCTGTAAACACCAATGAGGATGGTGCATGTGAAGTGAACTCGCATGAAGAGAAAAACTCACTGCTGACAGATCAATGTCCAAACTGTCCCTGCGTTCCAATCCCCATACTTCCCTACTATTTAGTAAGCCATAGAAAGATTTAGGATGTCCCAATACATGCACGTCAATTGTAGTCTGATGAAAATACATAAATGCCCCACTAACAGTATTTGTCTTTTTTCTTGACATTTCTTGACATTAATGAAAAAAAAAACTTCCTTATCTGATTGTTTTTCCTCTCCCGTGGCCCTTAAACTCTTCTGTACTTTAGTATGTAGTGTAGTAAAAAGAAAAAGTATGTGATTTGGAACGCAGTGTTTTTCTATATTTCCCACTCCTTTCTCTCCGTTTGGCAGCAGCTCAAACATCCCTTTCTTTTCCTCTCTCATTGGCCAGGAATGTGTGGTCTTATTCCAGGCAGTAGTAGTGGGGAATCGGAGAGTGATATCAACTGGTCCTTTACTTTTTTTTTTACTTGTTGCCATGGTGGCCAGAATAACAAGCTTCACCAAAAAAACACCAAGAAGCACCAGCAGAACATACTCCCTAAAAAGTGCCAATAGACGAATACATAATACATAAAATAGGCACAATCATTTGAATAAAAACCAATAGGCTTACATCACTCAAAGATGGGAGCCACTGAAACAGGCAGCCCTTATTGCAGTGCCAACTGTGTGATTGTGACATCCATTTCTGTCTTCCTCCACAGATGCCATGGCTAATCCTTCTCCGGCAAAGAGCATGGGCGACCCTGGAATCACCCCACTGTCTCCCTCACACACTCAGGTCACTCACTTGTCTTATTTCTCCATACTTCTGTTGTCTTTGTGTATACATAAGTAGGCTATGCAGTGCATGTACTGTATATTCTACTAACATTTGTTTTCAAACAACGTTTGTTCTCCTGTCAGTATGGGTTTTTTACAGTTATCTTTTGACAACATATCTTTTCAGATGCTGATACTACAATATCATATTATATCAGTGATTGTTGAGAACCGGGACAAAAGGCTGTCTTCCATATGTAACTGCTGTTATGTTTAAAACTAAAAATATTTAAAATTGTAGATGTTATTAGGGATTAAGAATAGAATGTCTGGAGCACAATTATCCCCTTAAATTAAATGTTATCATTATTATGTCAAATATATGACACTTGTTATCTTCTCTCGACGTCCAAAATAGTGTGTCCTCAGAGAAGGTTTCAATCTTTCATATGCAATAAAACCTATTAAAAATGTACTTTAATTATTAAAAATTGCTTTTTTCATCAAAAGCAACACTAAATAATCTCTCATATCAAAAAAACAGTTTTTCTACAACACATTCATGTTTTATAAGGATTCTAAGTGGTGGGACCACTTTACTCTAAGTCAACACCGTCAGACATTTAATTATGTAAAGTAAAATCAGGCGAAATAAGGGGCAACTGTCACTTTGAAGGACCTTGTCAAATTCTACCTCTGCAGAGTACATTAGAGTCAGACAGGCTCTGATGAGTGTTGTAGTTTTAGAATATTTTACATTCCAAATCGTTAAAGTCCTGCGTCACAACCGTCAACACCGATACGTCGACACCGACTTACAATTTCTGAAGAAGTTGCTTGAAATTTTTTGATAATTTTATTTTCCTGAAGTAGTTCATACTAGCACCTAACATCAACAGAAAAACCAAATGGCTACTAGATAAATTCCATTTGTTATGTTTAAGGAAATCTGACGGAGTTGACATCTGACGGTGGTGATAGGCCAATGACGGTAAAAAAAACTAAAGCTGGGAGGTTGTGTCAAAGCTTAGCTCAGTAGCTTAGTATATGTTGGATACATACATGTAGTTTAATTTGCCGAAACATAGGGTTTGTATTTTTTCAACATTGCACCCTGTTTTGTCCCACTTCTCAAGAATCACTGATATATATTTTTTTTAAATACTTTATTTCTGGATTTTTTTTAAGAACATAAACACCCAACTGTAAAATTGAACACACAAAAAAAATTAAATAAACAACTATCATGACGTTTCTAAGGACATTGTTTAAACTCAAGGTAAATGTTAAACAAAAAATAAAATGTCAAAAAGGTGTCATATCTGTTTCCATTTTTCCTATCATCTTATATATGATCTGTATGGCAGTAATGTCTGTTCTTCCATACTGGGCTAAACTTACTTCTTATCCCATTGTCCATTAACTATTGATATACAATGACAGTTCTATAATAACCAACCTCTAACTATTTTGTTTGCTCTATCCCGATGGACTACGATTATGCCTCGCCCTCCACTGCCTATTCTCGGGCCTAAGCCGTTCCCATGACATCATCAAACTCCCTCTTTGGTTCTCATATTGATGGCGAGCCCCGTAAGCGCTATTGTGCGTTTAAAGTGAACAGAGACTTGGGTCACATTCATTTGTAGTGAGGTGTTCTTTCAATATAATCTTAAGGCTCAACCAAATCATTACCATCAATCATTACAAATGTGCTATGGGATGATGAGGGAGATGTTCTGCTTCCTACAATGGCTGGCCAATCATAGAGCGGTTCAGGAACTAAGTTATTGAGTGAAGAGAACACGCCCGTCAATTTTGGTTCACTTCACTAACTGATTCCAGACCAGAGGAAACGGATTGGTGTGAAAGAACCCAACCCGTTGAAACACAAAACAATGTCTTATTCTGGTGGAAACCAATAGGAAGCCAACTAGAGGTGTGAAACTGCCCTAATGCTGCTTTAGAATAATAGATTAATTAAGATAGAATCAAAAACTTCATCCGTGACAAAGATGCTACTTCCACCGTCACGGTTGAGTCGATTAAACTCTGAGCTGTTCTATGCTCCTATAGTTTACTTTTGAGGCCACGGCTCAAGCCTATACTGACTGCTTCTGATGGCTGTTGAATGAGTTTTATGTGATGTCATCCCTTTGCTGTAACCCTGTCCAACTGTCTATTCTCTCCGTACAGCAGAACGACACAGACAATGTACCGTCGGGGCCGGCCTTCGTGGTGGTGGTTGCCATTGACTTTGGCACCACGTCTAGCGGTTATGCTTACGCCTTCACAAAGGAGCCAGAGTGCATTCACACTATGAGGTAGGCCAACACTGCAATGCAGAAAAGACACTGATGTGTGATCAAGTGTGGGGGTGAGCAGGCCACATATGCAGAATAAAGAAGACAGATAGAAGCTTGACTGCCTAACATCACGAGCATCACGAGCATATGGGCTGATAACCGCTTTCAGGGTATACCTTGGTTTGAAATGGTCAAGCTTTAAAAAAATATTTTATTTTCCGCCATACTCAGGTATTAACGCTCCCCCACAGGATGTTAACATACAAGTTTATTAATGTTCAGAATATACCTGCATCATAACTTTGAATGAAAGAGAGATGTGTAGAAAGTGAACATGTCTCAAATTTTATTTGAGTGAGCTATTTTATTTTATTTCAATTTGTTTGGAATAGTTCAATCATTTATTGTATTGTGTTATCATACAAGTTAATTAATGTTCAGAATAATTCAGGAAATAGTTTAGAGTAATTTGGTGAAACACAGAAGATTGTCCTGTTCTATGAAACAAGCTCAGCATACACAGGATCTTTTTTCTTCTTCTAGCTGGCTTCACTAAACCTAACAAGTGCAATCAGGATAAGTGGTGTCACGGTGGCTCTCGACTCCTTTAATCAACCCAGGGTTTGGCCATATAGCTCTGAGCGCGTTCACATACACGGGAGGTGATTGAACCAATCACGGGAATAACACAAACAAGACTCCAGCATGAGTCACCACGGCGATCTGCCCCGGTAAAAAAGGGCATCCGAGTCACGACACTATGAGAAATGCCAGGATGGTTTATCGAAAAAATGGCGCAGCAAAGCAGCCACAAATCAACATATAAATCTATTCACAATCTATCACCAGGTACGCACCACCTGTTCCTCCTCCACCCCGGTAAGAAAAGCAAAAGTGTTTGTCAGAAGACGAATAAACTTACCTCTAAATCGAAGGAAAATTGCTGTGGTCAATTAGGCGCGTCTAGCAGCGCATATCTGGGAACCCTTAAGAAACATAAAAGTATTGCACTTGTAGCCATATTGGACCCGATACGGATATCTGATCAGATGGGTCCGATCCCTAACAAACACACACACAAACACACACACACGCACAGACACAGGGAGAAACAGAAGAGACAGGCAAAGAGAAAACACAGGGAGGCACATAATCCCTGAGGTCAGCCCTGCTGCCCTCAGTGCCAGGCACCACAGAGGTTACCATCTCACCCATCCCAGCTGACAGGTGTTTAGTAAATCTCTCCGTGTTTGTTTCTTCACATTCTTGGCATTACTATCTGAAGCTGCTCTGAGTTCGTATAGCATTGCAATCCACGGGGGTCTTTACATGTTTCTAATCAACCAAGTCAAGCAGTGTAGTGTAAGGGTGTATTCACACTGGGAAAGTCTGCTAGTTCACTTGCTTTGGTCCAGACCAAATAGAATTTACTTTTTTTGTTTGTTTGGTGTGGTCCACTTTCATATTACCACTTTTGCAAGTGAACCAGCATTACGAAGCAAAACCACACGTGATCCGAGATCATTCATTTGTTGGAAAGACATTCTGGGGTGGAGAGAAGCAGGAAGCACACAGTGAAAACTGCGAAATATATAATTGATATAATAGCTTCCGTCAGTCTGCCCCAGGGCAGCTGTGGCTACTCTCGTAGTTTACCACCACCAGTATGACTGAGTGTGAACGAATTGAACCAGGAAATGTAAAGCGTCTTTGAGTGCCTAGGCCAGGGGTCCCCAAACTACGGCCCGCGGGCCAAATGCGGCCCGCGGCCCGCTTTTTATTGGCCCGCGGCCGATTTTAAAAAGATAATGTAATTTTTTTTTTTTTTTTTTTTTTTTGAATTTCTTAGTTAAACCACTAGTGCAGGGGTGTCAAACACTGATTGATTGGCCCGTGGCACATTTTAAAAATATAATGTAATATGGCGCTTTTAAATAATTTAAATGCACTCATTATATTACAGACAAATATGTCCCATAAAAGAAAATGAGCAACAAGCCCATCCCAGAGGACCCTGCATAATATTTTATTTTAAATTAATATTATTATGGAAAATCTATGCGTCCTTCTCCAATAGCTTCTAATTCATCTGACACAGTGTCTCCATTTTTTTTCATACAAAATTCTTCAGATTTAGCCTCTTAATTTCCCTCTCAAAGTGCACCAAATTCATGCATTTCGCTTTAAAAACTTTAAAAAATCTCCCGGGGGGGCATACCCCCGGACCCCCCTAGGAGGGTCGGGACCTCGGCTGGATACTATTTTCACCCTGCTGGACATTGGACGCAAAGGCATAAAATACTGGGTGTATCATTGCCATATAAACAAGAGGGGGAATGTGTCTGTTTAATGTACAAGGAAAGTGTTGCCGTGAAGAAGGATTACAATTTACGAAGACACTATGAAACTAAACATCAGAGCAGCTACATGTCCTGATAAATGTGTTATTTTTGCAAAGTGGCCCGGCCCTTTGTAGATTTTTCTGTATGTGGCCCTCAGTGAAAAAAGTTTGGGGACCCCTGGCCTAGGCAATAAAGCGCTATATAAAACCTATCAATTATTATTATTATTATATGGGGTTAAAAATAATAAATAAATAGGCCCACATCTAGCATATCTAGTCTATAAATAAAGAAGAAAAAAATCTAATTATTGTCGTTTCATATGGTTATAATATGTAGGCCTATGTCAATGCCACTTTATGTGCCACACTGGAAGCCAGTGGAGTGATTTAATGGCTGGAGTGATGTGACATATCTAAGGCTGTCAGTTCTTAATATTATTATAATCAACAAGTCCTATGAAGTAGCCAAAAATCTCATTTTCAACATAAAGGGTTGAAAAGGGTTTAATCATTTCCGTAAACAGCTGTGTACAAACGTTACTAAAACAATAGATATCCCCAAATCAACCTCCTGCAAGACATTTCTCCAAACAGAGTTTTCCCTGATATCCTAAATGAGTCCCTTTTCATATCAGGTTTTCTTAGTGATCCCATCACACCCTTCTCCCAAGGAACCGAGATAACACTAATAATAGCTGACCTCCATTTGTCCAGAAATACTGTGCTAGCTCAATTAACCTAGAAGTTAAGTTCATATGGTATTTCCACTAGGACTGAATGACTGATTATAACCTCATAGAAGGCTATAAAGGTAAACTGTGAATGTTACAAGCTATATGCATGGTGAAAAGGCAATGCATTTCACTTTGTGCCTTTTGTAATAGATGTATAACTGTATGTGCAATTGAGGTTTGACCAGTTTTTTTATTATTATTATTTAAATGATTGTTACCCTGACATTTTCAAGATGCTTGACACCATGAAAAGTCTATATTTAATTAATATAATCTCCTCTCAGGCGTTGGGAAGGTGGGGACCCTGGTGTGTCCAACCAGAAGACTCCCACCACCATCCTGCTGACTCCAGACAGGAAGTTCCACAGCTTCGGCTATGCGGCTCGGGACTTCTACCACGACCTGGACCCCAGTGAGTCCAAACACTGGCTCTACCTGGAGAAGTTCAAGATGAAGCTCCATACCACTGCAGTAAGGATGCAAAACCTCTTGTATACAATGCATTACAGTTTATCTTCTTAATCAAATCAAATCAGTTTTATTTGCACAGCCCAATATCACAAATAGACATTTGCCTCAGTGGGCTTTTCATTCCATACAGTATGACACCCTTCTGCCCTTAGACTCTTAGCTCGGCTGAGAAAAAACTCCCAGTAAAAAACCCTTTATCGGGATTAAAAAATTTAGAAACCTCAGGGAGATTTGACAGAGTAAGGGATCCCTCTCCCAGGACGGACATACTGCAATAGATCGTAAGTAGAGAAAATCATAAAGGAGTCAATCATTGACGAGATGTTTACATGGTAGTACTAAATTAAAATATGAATAGTGTGGATGCAGGAGGACTTCAGATGCTGCCAGAGGCGAGACCTGATCCACACCGTCTCGTCTCCACCAGGGAAAACTGGAAGAGGACAAACAGACAGCCTTATTGCGAGCTTTCCAAGCTGCAGTAAGAATGCACACTGGTGACTAGGTGTCTCACCTCGGATGGTGCTCTGTGTTGTGTTGCTCTTTGGTGAACCGGAGCTGATGCTGCATCACAGACTTGCTCTATTTCTGCATTTCTGCCACTGGGCTCCTATACTGTCTACAACAGGGGTGTCCAAACTTTTTTCACTGAGGGCCACATACAGAAAAATCTACAAAGGGCCGGGCCACTTGGCAAAAATAACACATTTATCAGGACATGTAGCTAGTTTAGTTTCATGTCTTCGTAAATTGTAATCCTTCTTCACAGCAACACTTTACTTGCACATTAAACCGATACATTCCCCCTCTTGTTAAATGCCATCGATACACCCAGTGTTTTCTGCTTTTGCGTCCAATGTCCAACTGGGTGAAAATAGTAGCCAGCCGAGATCCCGCCCCTCCAAGGGGGGTCCGGGGGTATACCCCCCCGGGAGATTTTTTAAAATTTTTAAAGTGAAATGCATGAATCTGGTGCACTTTGAGAGGGAAATTAAGAGGCTAAAGCTGAAGAATTTTGTATGAAAAAAAATGGAGACACTGTGTCAGATGAATTAGAAGCTATTTTTAGAAGGACACATGGATTTTCCATAATAATATTAATTTAAAATAAAATATTATGCAGGGTCCTCTGGGATGGGCTTGGTGCTCTTTTTCTTTTATGGGACATATTTCTCTGTAATATAATGAGTGCATTTACATTATTTAAAAATTAAAAGGGCCATATTACATTATATTTTCAAAATGTGCCACGGGCCAATCAATCAGTTTTGATACCCATGCACTAGTGGGTTAACTAAGAAATGCAAAAAAAAAAAAAAATAATTTAAAGGGCCATATTACATTATATTTTAAAAATCGGCCGCGGGCCAATAAAAAGCGGGCCGCAGTTGGCCCGCGGGCCGTAGTTTGGACACCCCTGGTCTACAAGGATCTGCAGGACATGATCTGGATGAGGCTTACCATCATCAGTATGCCTCTTTGTCTGCTGTAGTGTGTTATCTATACCAATGTTAGCAGTATTAGAGCACCATGTAAGCCAGTCAAAATGTTCCATGTGATGACAATCAACATTCGTCTGGTACCAATAATAATAGCAACACTTGTTGAGCTGCTCCAACATAAATGTCATGGAGAATCATTGAGTATAAATAATGTAAAGCTCCACTAGCTGCCTCTAGATGTGTCTATGTTTATTGCAAACCATAATATGATCATTGTTACTACTGCACAGACAGCAGTTAGTTGTTTGTTTATTGTTTATTGTTTGTTGGATCCCCATTAGTTGTCACCATTGTGACAACTATTCTTCCTGGGGTCCCTAAAAAGCAAAACAATTCCTATACAGTTTTCCCAAAATAGGAATCACATACACAAAAAAAAATCTGAAACAAGCAATTACATTTTTCTCATAAAAAAAGAAGAAACTCAAATCATAGCCTACATCATACCGTGTGCATACACACACCCGCTTACCCACATTAGATGCCTAAAGGTTCATATTGTAAGCATATAGAATACATTTGCATGCACCAACACCTTTATCCGATCTACTTCACACACAAATCGGCACATTAACGGACAAGCGAAGTCGGATAAGAACACCTAGATAACTTGTTCATAGTCGGCATTCTATCTGCATGTAAACAGGATCGCACATCGGAGTTTGCATTCTGCGCTTGCTCCGAATCCCTGCCGGGGAGACGATGTAATAAATAGTAGGGTTGTTGCCGGAAGGGAACCAGGCGTGGCTCTATAACCACTTGTTGAAAGGGCTACAGCGCTACCTAGCATAGCGGAGTCAGCCATGCTCCGGCCATTTATCCGATTCCTGTGACGCGGTCCGTTCGAGTGGCAAGTTCGGTATATGTCTTAATCCAATCTAGTTGTCCCATGGAAACACACTGACTGTTTAGCCTGGTCCTACCAGACCATCGTACTTCACACTTGATGCGGATCTCTGAACCTAACTAACCGAGGCTCTACGAGTCGACATGTGTCAGACATGACAGTAAAACTGAGACTCTCTCCAAAGCCAAATATAGCTCAATCAGAAATCTTGATGTGAAACTTTAATGAACCCCTCTGAAACAAATCCTTCCCATTTAAGTGTTCAGAAGCTATGCAACTTTGTAGACATTTTAAGACTATTTCCCATTGTTGTTCGTTTGGATATGCAGTTTAATCTCATGTCAGAATCCCTGTTAGTTAATGCTTGATTAAGGCTTAGTAAGCATTTAGTAAGCATTACCTAACTGTTAATAAATGCTCGGTAAATGCTTAATTAACATAAACTAAGCATTAACTAACTGGTATGCTTAGTTTATGCTTAACTAAGCATTAGTTAACAAAGCATTAACTAACCGTCAATAACTTAGCATTAACACTTACTTATTGCTTAATAGGTATTAACTACACAGAAACTAACCATTAATAGCATTGACCTAGCATAAACTAACAGTTAATTGATGTACCCTTATTGTAAAGAGTTACCGAAATCATTATCTGGTGACCACGAAACTAATACACTGTCCCTGTGGTCCATATGACGAGGTGTTTGGTTCTGCAGTGTTGTATTAATGTCAATGATATAACTAAACATAACACATTATCTCTGCCATCAGAATCTGTCCATCGACACAGACATCCATGCCGCCAATGGGAAGCGAGTGAAGGCTTTGGACATCTTTGCCTATGCATTGGCCTTCTTTAAGGAGCAAGCACTAAAGGTAACATATTGTTGTCACCAATCCTGTATTTTATGATGTTTTACATACACAATGATTTTTTTTACCTCATAACCTTAAATCCATCTGTATAATTTGGGATCAATCCCAGTACAAACCATGTATCCATTGTACTGTGTGTGCCGATCCCCACGGTACCAACACTGCCCATAGGGTAGGGCTGGGCAATTCATCCATAATGAATTGTACCGACATTCAGACCCTGTAATCGGATTAAACTTGCACATGTCCCATTCTAATGATGTGGGCCCTGTCCAAGCCCCCTCTTTGTATAACTCTTAATCAGCAGTGATTTATTGACTTTGTATTGACATTTATATTTAAATTATTCTTTTACTAGAGATGCAAGTTATTGGTTGATTTTGGTTGGAAATATTCCATAAATAACCATGAGTAGTTAATCTTTGCATTTCCTTCATTTTTGTTTTAAATCACAAAGATAAGACATTTACTCTTTCACTAGATCAAATATCCCAGCTTTAATAGTTTACAGTACAAACCTTGTCAGTGAACTATGAGGGCAAAAATAACTAAATAGTCAATTAATCGTAATCCAGGTCAAATGTTCAATAGATGGTGATATTGATTTTGAGGTCAAATTGGCCCAGCCCTACCACAGAGTTCCTATCCTCTTAAAAGGGGTTTGTCTTTTCCTGGTGCAGGAGCTGAGTGATCAGACAGGCGGAGAGTTTGACAACAATGATGTGAGATGGGTCATCACTGTTCCTGCCATCTGGAAAATGCCTGCTAAGCAGTTCATGAGGGAAGCTGCTTATAAGGTAGGCTGAGGTGCTATACTCACATTTGTATACCTGACATTTGTCCCTCAAACCCAAATGACTGAATTCAGATTTGGAGGAAATTGTATCGTGATTTATATCGAGTCTTATATTGAGTCTCGACAGTAATCCATGTGCCCCATTGCGTTTTTTTTTTTTTTTCACATTTTCGCTTGTTGGAAGTCTTAATTTGAAAGGGACACACCAGGAAATGGTGAAACTACAGCGAAAGCTGCCGGTATGAAGTCAATATGACTCTCAGCAGAGTATTTCTCTATCAGTTAAAGCAGAGAGACCCGAGAGAGATGCGCGGCTCTCAGAACAAAATAGGCGAGCCTCCTGAGGTAAAGGGGAGCGTCGCTGCAGACGTGCCTCCGACAGGCATCAGCAGTGCGTCTGAGGTTGGATGTGTGGCCACTCTAGGTTGATTACACGGTAAGTGACAAAAAGTCAGACACAGACGCGCAGTAGAGGTAGGATGTGTGTGGAGGCCGTTATGTCACTACGTGCCGTTTGTACAGAATAAATCAATAGCGAGTGTAAATAGCATACTATTAGCCAGCCTATAGCAACAATGTATTCTGTTAAATATAAAAGAAAGACTTAAACGCCTAAACCTATTTTCACATTACAATATCAAGTAATCCGATCGGGAAAAACGTTCAAACAGGAAGTGCCTATCCACTTGTATTGCATGACTTCCCTGTCTGACAGAGGAGCCGGCAACAGAAGTGCCTGAGAGAGGAGGTGTGCAGCCAGACTGTCTGCTGAAGATTCCTGCTTCCCTAATGACATCATCATTTAGGCCTGATCACATCCCCAGTGTGCATGTTAACACAGGAGGAGAGGGAGGAAGAAAGTGTAGAAGAGGCCAGATAAAGAGCTGTTCTCTGCAGAGAGGATGTGTGTTTAGCACAGAGGGAGAGAGAAACAGAGAGAGAGAGAGAGCTGGGTGACTGGAGTGACTCAGCATCTGGCAGTGTGGACCCTTTGATTGGCCGTCCATGGAAGAGAGAGGGAGGGAGAAAATGGCAGCCTAAGCTGTTCTTCATTGCTGTCCAACTTTGTGGGGAAGATTGGTCAAACATTAGAGATAGAGATAAGGTGCACCATACACTGTACATATACAGTAGCATGTCAAATGAAATTCAATTCAATGTAGACCAAATAGAATACTGTACATGGAACTAAAATGTAGTGAAATAGGATGCTGTACATGGAATAGAATAATGTTAAATAAATCAAAAATATGTATTTGCGATGTGAACAGATATAAATTATGAGTGATGAGTGGTTAACGTTATGAACATGTGCAGCATGAACATTGTGATGTAAACACACATTTCTAAAGTATTTCTTAGTGGCATAGTGAGTAGCTAAGGAGCTCAGAAGTTCAACAGTCAATGTCATTTTGGACCATCATGGTAGGGGAACCATTGAATTATGACTAGAAAGACACCAAAGAAATTGAGAAAAACGTATAATATTAATTATTAATATAAATGCTAAGTCACAAAATGACTCAGAAATGTTTTCTGAATGTTCTAGGTGTCTACATTAAGGGTCTAGAGTTGCATGAGGCTGTGATTATCCTCAGCTCACAATAGATTATTTTATACAGTCAAGTTAAAAAATAAAAACAATGCTGTTAACACATTGAAAATAGTTACTGTGAGGCCATATCATCACACATGAATGAACTTGGGCTCTCAGGGCCAGTGTCCACCGAACTCGTTTTTTGCGCCACAAGCGCCTGTCTGCAAAGCATTCTCTATGGTAGCACGTGATGTCTGCAAAGCATTCTTTATAGTAGCACGTGATGTCTGCAAAGCATTCTTTATAGTAGCACGTGATGTCTGCAAAGCATTCTTTATAGTAGCACGCGCTGGCAGCACACCTTTACAAAGCGCAGCTGCTGCTGTTCAAATTCTTACCCGCGCCTCTTTAGGCGTAGCACTTTTTGTTAAAAACAGTTGAACTTTTGAAGAAAAGCACTGCTTAAAGGTTATTATTGAGACTTGATGCAGAACTCAGAACCTAACTAACCGAGGCTCTACGAGTCGACATGTGTCAGACATGACAGTAAAACTGAGACTCTCTCCAAAGCCAAATATAGCTCAATCAGAAATCTTGATGTGAAACTTTAATGAACCCCTTTAAAACAAATCCTGCCCATTTAAATTTTCAGAAGCTATGCCACTTTGTAGACATTTTAATATCATTTCCCAGTATGCTTAACATGGTTGTTTGTTTGGATGTGCAGTTTAATCTCATGTCAGAATCCCCTCAAAACATACAAAATTAAGAAAAAGAAAATAGGTCAGGTGGGCCCCTTAGGTAGGTCTCTGCTCGTTTCAAACTTTTGCGTATTGTCAGTGATTGTCAGCCCTCGGGGGACCCAAGCATTTGCCTGCTGGCAAGCCTCTGACAGTCATCATGATATAACACAATAACACGGCAAATAAGCTGAATGTGTATTTTCTTGTGTGTAGTCTGGTCTGGTTCCCCGTGAGAGCCCTGAGCAGCTGATCATCTCTCTGGAGCCAGAGGCCGCCTCTATCTACTGCCGCAAGCTGCGCCTGCACCAGATGGTGGACCTGGGCACCCAGGACACACACAACGGCTTCAGCCCTACTGACAACGCTGGAACGGCCCAAGGTACCACACATTAACACTGCTATTGATTGTCCTCATACTCTAATTATGCTTCCATACTTGACTCTCTCACACACACACACACACAGTACTGTTGAGAAGATTTTTTTCTGAATTTGTATATTTAGTTTGTCTTTTGAAAAGATTGACATTTAACATTGTAACATAATGTTCTTTCCTCCTGTGGAATGTCATTTCTTCTCCTAGTTTCTCCGGGTCATGGTAAACATGAATTTCTCTTTTTGGATTCAGACACTTTGATTTGGGACTATTTATGCTCATCACCACCGTCAGAAATGTGGACACACTTGGTTCCATTTGTTCTAAACTGTCATCTTGTCATTAAGGACAGTCACAATATGTCATTCACTTGCATGCACACAAAAAATAGTCAGGTTGAATAGGCCAGCTTTGTTTTTGGATGTTACACCGCCTGCTGTTAAAAAGCCCTTTACTGCATTAGACCATTACCATCTAAACATGGTAACAAACGCATGAGTTAAGTGGGATGTTTCAATCTTGTGTGAAGGAATGTGTCTCACCAATTAACACTTCCCTCTGTCCTTCCCCAAATGAACTGCTCTACATACAGTATATACAGTATGAGCTGTTTCAAGCTTCACTCACTCAGTGGTCCAAAATACTTCTGTGTCACAGTTTTAACTTCTAAGAGATCAATCAAAACTACAGATTGCAGATCAGGAAAAGCACCATCCTCAATGTACATCTTCACATCTCTTTGCTCTCTTTTTCCTTGGAGGAATTTTCCTGTCCTGCTTAATGTCCTCATTGATTTGCTCTGGCTTTATAACTGTTGTCTATGTATCATCCATTGTACCTTACTTGAATGAATGAATAGACTTTATTGTCATTGCACATGTCACAAATACAGAGCAACAAAATGATCAGTAAAAAGTTACTTGGCAACTTAACTGTAATTTATGATTCTTTAAAAAAAAAAATCAAATTCATACTTTAGAATTGTATATAGCAGTAGAGTAACGGTTAAATCTAGATTAGGTTACAGAGAGATTGGCTTTTAGGTTGGATTAGCAGAATCTCCAGTGCTACTATTGAGTATAGAAAGTCATAGGAACATCATGATGTAATAATATATAAGAAATATTTTTTCTGTCCCTTTTGCATTATAATATTTATTAATGATCGTTGGCCTGTCTGTCCGTGCTGTACTTATGTTACTACTATTACATGTCATTAATGTCTCTCATCGGACAATTTTCTGGCTGATATTGCTTTGACCTGTTATTATTTATTTTAAAGTGACCAATTTTGCATTGACTGACTTTATCATTGAAATATTAGCAAACTGTTCTGGGGGGGGGGTCATTTTTGTGCATTTATATTGTGTTGCTTTGATGTTAGGCTGACGTATTGTTAACTGTAGACCTTTCTCATGCCCTCTGCAGAGCTATTGAGAGTTGTCCTTTCTTCTCTGTATTAGTTCCTTTGTGTAGGAGGAAACATGAACTGCTGCCAGGTCTTTCTGCTATTAGCCAGTCAAACTCAAATCATACAGTCCCCTCCAATAGTATTGGAACAGTGAGGCCAATTCCTTTATTTTTGTTGTAGACTGGAAACATTTGGGTTTGACACCAAAATATGAATATGAGACAATAGATCAACATTTCAGCTTTCATTTCCAGGTATTAACATCTGGATCCGATACACGACTTAGAAGATTTAGCACAACTTAGCATTTTTTGTAAAGGAACACCACATTTTTAGGCGAGCAGAAGTATTGGAACAGATAGACTTTAAATAAATTAAAGTGAATAAAACGTAATATTTTGTCACAAATCCTTTGCTTGCAATAACCGCATCAAGCCTATGACCCATTGACATCACCAAACTTTTGCATTCTTCTTTTGTGATGCTTTTCCAGGCTTTCAACGCAGCCTCATTCAGTTGCTGTTTGTGTTAGGGGGTTACTCTCTTAAGTCTCCTCTTTAGCAGGTAAAATGCATTCTCTATAGCGTTTAAGTCTGGAGATTGACCTGGCTAGTCTATAACCTTCCACTTCTTGCCCCTGATTAACTCCTTTGTTGTGTTTTGGGTCATTATCTTGCTGCATGATGGAGGATCTTCCAATCAGTTTGGTTACATCTTTCCTTAAACTGGCAGACAAAATGTTTCTGTAGACTTAAAGTTCATTTTGCTGTTCCCATCATGTGTTACATCATCAATGAAGATTAATGAGCCCGTCCCAGAAGAAGCCATGCAAGCCCAAGCCATGACATTGCCTCCACCGTGTTTCACAGATGAGCTTGTATGTTTGGGATCATGAGCAGATTCTTTCTTTCTCTAAACTTGAGCCTTTCCATCACTTTGGTAAAGGTGCATCTTGACAACAACACAGTAACACATGATGGCAGCAGCAAAATGAACTCAGAAGTCTACAGGAACATTTTGTCTGCCAATTTAAAGAAAGATGCAACCAAACTGATTGGAAGATCCTTCATCATGCAGCAAGATAATGATCCAAAAAAACTGCAAAAACAAAAAAGGAGTTCATCAGGGGCAAGAAGTGGAAGGTTTTAGACTGGCCAAGTCAATCTCCAGACTTAAACCCTAAAAAGCATGCATGTTACCTGCTAAAGAGGAGACCGAAGGGAGTAACCCCCCAAAACAAACAGCAACTGAATGAGGCTGCGGTGAAAGCCTGGAAAAGTATCACAAAAGAAGAATGCAAAAGTTTGGTGATGTCAATGGGTCACAGGCTTGATGCGGTTATTGCAAGCAAAGTATTTGCGACAAAATATTACGGTTTATTCACTTTAATTTATTTAAAGTCTATCTGTTCCAATACTTTTGCTTGCCTAAAAATTTGGCGTTCCTTTTCAAAAAATGCTATCTTCTAAGTTGTGTATCGGATCCAGATGTTAATACCTGGAAATTAAAGCTGAAATGTTGATCTATTGTCTCATATTCATCGTTTGGTGTCAAACCCAAATGTCTCCAGTCTACAGCGAAAATAAAGGAATTGGCCTCACCGTTCCAATACTATTGGAGGGGACTGTATGTACTACATGTTAAAAACTTGTGGAAGTAGAATGTGTTTAGGAATATGTTCTTGTATTTTAATCCACCATGTGGAAATTGTTTACTTACAAAAAATAAACATTAGATATTTTCTTCCCTAACCAGCCAAGAACCAGTAGCCTACATGTTATTGTAAAGTTTGAATTCAACATTGATCTATTTTTGTTTTACCTAGCATTAGCATCTGGATAGCTTAGTAGGTAACACCACTGACTTTGGTATGGGGAAACCAGGGTATGATTCCACCACACAATGAGATTCTTGATGAGTGCTCAGAGTAGCAGCACCTGTGTTCTTGATGCTCTGTTTCACATTTAAACCTGACACACTTCCTGCATGTTTTCACTGTGAGCAACGTGATTGGTCTCCCTGTTGTGACGGATAGTCCCGGACGCTTCATACTCATGTACTTATTTAAATTTCATCGGTTCTTAAAGGAATAGTTCAACATTTAATTTGTTTTGCCTCTCTACAGTTCAAGAACCACATTATGTTGCGATCAATTTTTTTAATTTAATTTTAAATTTTTATTTTTACACGTTATGTCATTTTAGAATAAAATACATACGTGACCATCACGGGCACTTCCTGGTTTCCTTCCAGTATGTATTTAGTTTTTAAATTACATAAATTGCAAAAATGCTAAGCGCAACATAACGAGGTAAATAAACAAGTCCCAACAAGCATACAGTAGCGTTTAGTGATGTAGTAAAGTTTATCTTTTGACCTTATCCCCTTGACTACCAGTGTTTGAGCTAAGCTAACCTGGATGAGCGACCTTTGCCAATTTCTATATCAAAAAAACACATGCACAGTTACAGCAACGGTTTCTGTCGCCTTTTCTTGAGCTTTCCACCCAGACACATGCTCGCACGCACACACGCATACATCCGTTTAATTTTTGTGTTGTTTCTTATTTATTACACCCTGTCCAGACCTCTACGCCCGTCCCCTGACGTTACTGCAGCATTTGTATATCTGTTTTATATTTGTCCAAGTGAGTCATGCTTGTGTATTTGTTATTTGTACCTTTTATTCCTAGTGGGGCCTTATCTGGAAAACTAAAGGTTAGATAAATAAAAATAAAGCCTTAGAGTGAGGCAAAAAGCTAGAAATATTTTTTTATTTACCTATTCCTTTAATATACATCACATATTGAATAACCTGAATGGGACTTGAGTAGGCCTCAGACTTGCTCACAGGGTGGACACCTCATCCTGACGCTTGCCCCCTTACACACGGATGTATGTGAGCCCCACACCGCTTCACGTCTTCCATCACTCACCACAACATTCTTCTTCTCTCTGTTAACAAGCAGCTAAGGAGCATGTCCGGCGCAACAGGCAGAGCCGCACCTTTTTGGTGGAAAATGTCATAGGGGAGCTCTGGTCGGAGCTGGAAGAAGGTAGAGTCTTTCTCTTCTTTTGCTCATCTCTTATGATTTCATTTCTTCCAAATGCTCTTGCTTTTTCCCCCTAAGCTGCATGCCAATCAGAAACAATAGCCATTAGCTTTACATATTAGATTGTGGTTAACATAGAACTTTTCTTTTTTAACAATCTAGGAAAATGTAGTATTTAAAGAACAGCATCATATGTTTGACTTTCAAATGAGTATGCATTACGTTTGACCTTTTGTATGACAACACTTTGGCCTCACCAAAAAGAAGTTCCTTTTAACGTCTGTATTTAAACTCCACAAAAGAAAAACCGTGTTTTATTTGAACCTGTGTTTTACTTCATGAGCACTTGCCTTGGCTGTTTTAGTGATGACAACAGTTTACTCACCCAAGTAATGGATAAACCTGTCAGCTCAGAAAACCAGGTTGAGTCAGATTGATCTGGAAGGGAAATCAAGGGTGGATAGTAAAACCATCCAAAGTTCCATTAGCCAAGCTGTCCATCAAAGTGTATAGACTAATGACCTGCTACAACTAAATAGTCATTGTTTTTGCTCTATGGCACCTTTACTGTAGTGATGTCAGCATGCTCCCACGTCTCACTACAGTGAACTTGGCAGTAGAATGTTCTCATTGAAATGATAGTGTCAAGCTGCACTGAACCTACCTTCTCAACGTCCCAATGTGCCTTAACATGTAACAAGCACATGGACAGTTAGAATCAATGGCATGGTTTGACGCCTGTAACATTTAGAAATTGTGTCCAGATGAACCAATGAAGTCTCTCGGATGGAAATACAATGCAAACAGCCTTCATATCTTCTCTGTAAATCAAAAGGCCTTAATCCTTTCTTTCAGAAATAGAAAATAAATCAAATCAAATGTAAAAGTTATCCAATTTAGAGGATTTTAGTGAATTATGTAAGTAAGTCCAAATGGAACTGTTAACTTTTGTTGAAAGCCAGCAGTAAAGCAGATCCTAAATGTGACCTTGAGCCACTGTGCGATGTCCAAACTGTTAGCTATACTATACACCAATGTGTCTTTGAATCCCACTGTCTCCTTCTGTCACCTCAGTACTGTGCTACTGACATACAGGGAGACAGGTCAGCTGTGCTCTGGTTGAAGGAGACACACAAAGCAGCAGATTGTGTTAGGTGAGAGGCAGTGTGTCTGTATGTCAGCTGTGTTCTCTGTGCAGGAGACCGGTATGTCGTGGTGGACTGTGGAGGAGGAACGGTGGACCTGACTGTCCATCAGATCCGTCTTCCAGAGGGACATCTGAAGGAGCTCTACAAGGCTTCAGGTACATATCTACATATTGAATAATGTTCATACTTACTTACCTATTCTTCTTCTTCTTCTTCTTCTTCTTCTTCTTCTTCTTCTTCTTCTTCTTATATTATATTGTAGATTCTTATGTTGGTTAAACCTTGTGGCCTCAAGCACATATTATTTACGCTTATTTTTTTCTACATGTGTGTCTATTCGTTAAAGTATCGTTAAAGTATTTCTGATTCAGATTAAAACAGAGGTGACATATGAAGCTAGCAGCTTGAGATTCCATATTCTGTTGATGAGATGAACCATTCTGATGCCCTCTGTATCCCAGGCGGACCGTACGGCTCTATTGGGATCGACTATGAGTTTGAGAAGCTGCTGTGTAAGATCTTCGGACAGGATTTCATCGACCAGTTTAAGATCAAACGTCCGGCCGCCTGGGTGGACCTGATGATCGCCTTCGAGTCTCGGAAGAGAGCGGCCGCCCCCGACAGAACCAACCCCCTCAACATCAACCTGCCCTTCTCCTTCATCGACTACTACAAGAAGTTCAGGGGACACAGTGTGGAACACGCCCTGCGCAAGAGCAAGTGAGTACATGAACCAATACTAATCAAAAGAAAACTGGGACCAAACCCTGGTATGACATATTGAAACCTAAATAACATTCTGTAATTCAGTTGAATGTGAACGCGTATGGAAATGCTTTTAGAGGGAGCTACGTGCTGGAACTGTGTTTGAGCTCTGGACTGAGCCGGGCTATCTGTTTCCTCCAGTCTTTATGCTAAGCTAGGCTAACCACCACCCAACTGAGATAAAACAGCGGCATGTGATGCTGGAATATATCACTTGTTCTTATAATGTTTTACTATTGGAAAGTATCAAAATCCTTTATTGGTACCAGTTACGAAACAGACAATTAATCATGGTGATAACACTAGTCCAAAACAGCGCCAAAGACCAGCTCTTAACAGGACCAAGATAGAATCTTCGATGGAAGGTGTAACAACAGGTTAAACAAAGGTATGGGGGCAGTATGTATGACCATAAGAAAATATGTTGACAGGAGGCTCTAACCAAAATGAAACTTAAAAAATAAGATGATTATCCAATGGTAAAGTTTGTAAATACTGTAGATAGAATTGTTTGAGAGAGACTGTAAAAGCATCGTTACATTCAAGCAGTATGACCACGCACTTCTGGGAACACGGTGGAGTCTTGATTTTAATGGGCCCACGTCGTTATGGATTTTTCCTGAAGCCACAGCGAGGGACATTAAAAAGATATTTATATGGCTGAAACTGAAGCCCACAGTGGCCCCTGGGCTGGGCTGACGCCTGACTGGAAGTACTCTGTCTGTCTCAATGTGCCAGACAGGGCTGGGAGGGGCCCACATTAACACTAGTGAACATTAGTGAACATGGATTCATCACACATGGGATCACAGTAGATGGATACTATGGATTCTCTCCGATATTATGATTCAACAGTGGGGCATTGATATACAGCTCCGGAAGAAATTAAGACACCACTCCAAATGTTCAGTGTCTCTTGTTTTACTCTTCAGAGGCATATGTTTGAGTAAAATGAACATTTTGATTTTATAATATAAACTACTGATAATGTTTCTACCAAATTCACAATAAAAATATTGTCATTTAGAACATTTTCAACAAGTAATGTAGTAAAATTAAAGAAAATTCCAGACTGGTCTCTTAATTTTTTCCGGGGCTGTATGTGCTTGTAGAATGATAGCAGTGCTCCGTACAGGGCCTAGGGTATTTTTTTTTAGTAAATGGAACGTTGCACCAGTAGGCAGCAGAAGACGCCTAATGACGGGAACAGGCTAAATAAAAGTGATATGCTAGTTAAAGAAGAACAAACCAATTAATTTAGAGTGGATGAAAAGGCTTTGTATAATGTGAAATGTGTTCCATGTTGAGATTGACATTAATTAACACCCAAATCTTCAGTTTGCCTTTTCAGAAGATACATTTTCAGATCAATCGTTTTGAGCCACAGCAGCAAACAGACACAGTGACATACTTGCTGCTGAACATAGTGCAGCGTTTTATGTATGCACATTTTTTCTTAAGAAATACAACAAACAATCTGTAGAACACCTTGACAAGGTAAACTAGTTCTTAAAGGTGCACTATGCAGTTTCATGGGAGGGGCATTTGTTTACATTTACAAAGCCTGCAGTTAGTTTACAAAACATATTTTCTCTACATTTAACTCTTAGTATTGAATAATTATATAATCATAAATCAAAACAAAATCATTTTGAGGAACCTGGAACCAAACGTAAGATTAGAATATGTTTGTAAAGCAAACTGTGGGCCCTGCTTCTGTAAACAACCACAACAACAGTGAAGCAGACATTTTTCAGGAAGCTTTCTAACTTCAAAAACAAATTTTTCTGTGATGAAAGTTTGTTTATTCATTATGAGAATACACCTTATAAAATGTTTCACTTCTCTGACACACCCAAAGTGCTTGTGTAGACGCTGGATGTGTGTTCCAGGGGTTAGGTTTATGAGAGTCCACAGGTTCAGATGCACTGTGTAAATCTGACACACTTTTCTTCTACAAGCGACCGCTCAAAATTATTTAGTGCCTTAGCTTAAATTATTGATATTATATGAATTATTAAAGATTCACTGGCGAAGGCAACTGCTGAAATGAATGTGCTGCGATCTGCTAGAGAGAGGATGTATCACTTTGTTGGAACGATAGAAAAACTCATGATAGTAGTGTAGCGTAGCTTTTTCCCTCGTCAAATGACACTGAAGGCCAGTTTAAATTTGGTCTGATGTCAAATGACTTGATGGTATTATCATGAATGACAGCTGTTAAGTCCAGCTGCTGAAACTCATTGTGTCCCACATGATGGGCTGTGTTCGAAAAGCCATACTTACATCCTCCCTCCTACATACTCAACATGTATATACTCCGTCCATACTGTCTACTTAACAATCGATTGTGTATGCGAGGTTCGTCGAAACATTCACACTGCAGTATACTCAATCAATAAAGAATTTCCTCTTCTTCTTATAAGATTCCGGCAGTTTAGATGCTGTTTAGCGTATTACCGCCCTCCACAGGTTAGATATAGAACTAGATTTTTACATACAGTCCTGTGTTGTGCAGGATATGCATAATTGTAAATAAAGAATAAAAAAAAAACTTCCTTGTCGTTTGAAAGGACGCAATGCATTGTGGGGCGGTTGAGTAGGAAAAGTATCCAATCGATCCATACATGAGTACTAACTTCCGGGAAGATTTTGGTTATGGATCGACAGTGTCGCTCCACGATCTGAGGAGCCTGCACGATATGAGGACCACATGCGCAGAACGGCCGCCATCTTTGATAGCCCGCTACGGCTACACCAGTTGTTCATATGTGTATGCCTATACAGTAATACTTTTATTTACTGCAGCGCTTTCTAAGACAGTCGCCTAGGCAACGCATGTCAGCGGCCCCCTCCTGAAGTTCCCCGTGAGCAGCGGAAGTCGTTTGTCCTACACACACACACACACACACACACACACACACACACACACACACACACACATGCTGACATTCGTTGCCTAGGCGACTGTCTTAGAAAGCGCTGCAGTAAATAAAAGTATTACTGTACAGGCTTACACATATGAACAACTGGTGTAGCCGTAGTGGGCTATCAAAGATGGCGGCCGTTCTGCGCATGCGGTCCTCATATCGTGCAGGCTCCTCAGATCGTGTAGCGCCAGACAGGTTACTTTTTCTACTCAACCGCCCCACAATGCACTGGGTCAATTCTACCCGCACAGGAAAATGAAATATTTTCGAGCAAGTTGCTAGGCAACGACATTGTTTGGGGTCCACGATCTGACAACTGTACGTGCAGTCATTCATAAACTCTTACAATAGATAAGAGATGAAGATAAATACCTAACAACATTAGAGTTACTAAGTGAAATGAGTGATGCCAGTCTGATAGTGGAGATTGATGAGAACCATAGATAGTATATAAAATAAAATCAGATCAGAACTGAATGCTGTGTTCCACACACCGCGGCTCGTCCAGCTCAGCTGACAGACAGCAGAGTGCTGTCTGATGAGCCGGACAGAGAGCGTCAAAGGGATCCTCCGCCTCAAAACATAAACGTGTGACAAAATTAATAAATAATCAATTAGAGCTTACCTAAGAATAAGTGTGCCATGTTATTGTTTATTGTATTTAGGATTTTAGCTCATTTGGACGCTGTTTTGACCGTCTGTTTTCATTTAAGCTATTAGCGATATTATATCTACTTTCAGTTTCATTACCGAGTTGCGACGAAACGTGATTAGTGTTCTTAAAGATAGGCCTACTTAGATTATAAAACAAGAGGTCACAGATGATGAGCACAGGACTGTACAAATCTAGTTCAATATCTAACCTGTGGAGGGCGGTTATACGCTAAACGGTGTCTAAACGGCCTGAATCTTATAAGAAGAAGAAGAAATTCTTTATTGCTTGAGTAACTGAAAACATTTCGTCGCACCTCACATACACAATCGATCTTTGAGTAGACAGTATGTAGTATATACTGTAGATGGTGAGTATGTAGGATGTAGGACGCTAGTATGGCTTTCCGAACACAGCCATGGTTAGCATCAGGGTTTAGCCCATGTGTATGCTCTGCCATTGTCTGGGCAGCCTCACAAAGCAAATAGCCCTCCCTATACAGTGTGCTTCAACCTTTATTATTTGGTGTTTTATTTCAAATGAAATAAAAATGTCATAAAACTTTATTGTCTCTCACATAGTGACAGAAAATTGCCCTCAGTTAGTGGCTAAAACAACAGAAAAACAACATCAGACTCACATACAAATCACACAAACAGTTCAATAAAACAGTGAAAGTACATCTGTAAAGCAAAGCGGTGTTCAAATGAAGTGTCTATTTGGACTTTGGTTTTCTTCTGCTATACGTCTCAAAATGTCAAAAGGAACTAGTTATTTTAACTTCTACAACACATTCCTAATAATAACCATATAGGAACATCATTCTTTGCACTGATGGTCTCGTTTGCTGTTACAGGTCATTTATGATCATCAGAGGAAAAATTTGACTGTTTCAGAAATATTTCAAAAGTTCCTTAAGCTTCTCTTAAGCAGGCTCTGACGTGCTGTTTTCTGGCTTCTTGCTACAGTTGGGTGTGTCGTTTCTCTGTATGTTCAGAATTCTTTGTTCACTTTGCCATTACATCTCTCATCCTGGTATTTACAAAAAAATTGCTGAATTAATTATCAAAGCTATATTGTTATGTATCTTGGGCCTTTTTATGTGGGAATACATACACCCCCAGAAAAAATTAAGAGACCAGTCTGGATTTTTCTTAAATTTTATCTCTACATTACTTATTGAAACATATGCCTATAAATAGTAAAACAAGAGGCACCGAATATGTTCAATTTCTTTTCCATTTCTGCACTGCACTAACATGGATAGAACAAAAAACACTGTGTGTGGAATGCAATCGGATTAGACACCACTGAGGCATAATTCAATAGTATTGTTATATTATAATATTATGAAGTGACTGTGTGAATATCGTGCAATCGTTTCAAAATATTTTGTAAAAGGTTTTAAAGATTGTGACTAAAAGCATGAGTGAAGAGTTTTGTCTGGTGTAATGAAAACACGGGGAACCAGTTCATTCTACTGGGCATAACTAGATTAAACTTTATATTTGATTATGCAGACTCTTGCCATTTTGTGATATACAGCTCCGTAAAAAATTAAGAGACCAGTTTGGATTTTTCTTAAATCTTCATCTCTACATTACTTATTGAACAAATGACAGAAAATGTATTGAAATTTGGTAGTAATGTTGTCAGTAGTTTATATTATAAAATCAAAATGTTAATTTTACTCAAACATATGCCTCTAAATAGTAAAACAAGAGACACTGAACATTTGGAGTGGTCTCCAGAGCTGTATATGGGTATTTGAAATGTTTTCTTATTTCTTTTCATATGTATATATATATATAGAACATAATGTATTTGATTGGACTGAATGTAACTGGGCTCTCCTCTAGTGTGGACTTTGTTAAATGGTCGTCTCAGGGGATGCTGAGGATGACTCCAGAAGCCATGAACTCCCTCTTCAAGCCAACGATAGACCACATCATCCAACACCTCAGTAAGCTACAATGAGAAATTCAACACCTTAGCACACATGCACGCGCACACAAGCACACACACACCCATGCACGCATGCACACACGCAGGCACCCACACATACACCCACGCACGCACACACGCGCGCACACACACACGCAGGCACCCACGCACACATACACACCTATGCACACACACACACGCAGGCACCCACACAAACACCGTTTTTGTCTTTTGCTAAAACTACAGACAGAAAGAACTACTCAAGAAGATATAGCTATTTGTCATTTGTCTTTACTCTTCAATATCATATCATGTGCTAAATGTAATGGCAGTCACAAATGGGGTTATCCTAGTATCGGGTGAAAACATTCTGAGCAAAGTATTTTTTGTTGTTCAGTAAATGAGAGGGTTGGTCTCTCCCTAAGACAGCCTTCATAATTCATAACCTCCTTACCCATATCAAAGTGTGTCACGTTACTTTAGCATGGATCACTCTGTTTGACTTTCCTTTTCTAAGGACAATAACTGACATCAAGGGGCCAGTCTCTTACAAATACAGCGGTTAAAACTGTCATTTCCCTGCCTGCATTTCGTGGTATTTTGTCAGAAATCCAGAACGTGCACACAAGCACGCACACACACACACCGAGGGGGGAGGGGGGGTCCTAAACTACCCGCTTTATGCACACTGATAGGCTGCTAGATGCTTTGGAATGACATTCTTGTCTTATGGCGAGCGAGCGATAAAACACACGCACCAGCAAATTCTGATGATGGAGAATGACCGTCAGCTGCCACGTACAATGAACATACAGTATATCCGGCCTAGCTTCACCTCCTTGTTCTTCATGTTGACAGTGCACAGTGTTACAGTACACACAGCTATGTTTTGACTTCTTCCAAAATCTTGTGTGGACTTACTACTGGAGATCCATTCAAAAGAACATGCCAACATTAGGGCAACATGAACAACAACCATTACAAACAAAAAAATACAACACTCAGGGGTTGATCTACTAAACGTTTGCCCGTATATAACGTGTGCAAACGGGGTTTCACCCGCAAAAAAAAAACGCTCAAGCTGATCTACTAACGTTTGATCACTGAGGATTGTGTGTCAAATAACACGCGCTGTCCATTTAGTACGTTTGCCTGAATGAATATCCAAAATCAGGGGTTTCTTCCGAGCGCGCAAAATATGGGTGGAGTAGATGCAAAAAGGTTTATTTAGCAAACGCACTGTGATTTACAAAGACTGAAAATAATTGCCACCGTTGTGATTGCATCTACATTTAATACGTTACGTCTCTTCATTCCATCAGTCGGTTGTTTTACACACAGCATTTATTTCTTCAGACACTCTCCAATATCACGTTTCTTTGAGTAATATTAATATTAATTGGCTGTAGGTCAACAGTGTGTGTGTTTTCCTCTTCCTACACCTCTAACTCCATGGCATTACATTTCTCTTAGCGCTTGCTGTCACTCTGCTCTCCGTCCAAACACAGTAAACCAGTAACACACTAAACCCTCATTTAAATCTACTTCCTCTAACATGTTTACACCCGTTGTCATTTGCTCCATTAATCTTAGTTGATCACACGCAGAACGTCCACAAACCTTTTAGAATGCTCACGTAATTTACGACTCTTTATTATGGATCTTAGTAGAACAAACCCTATGTATGCCTACTTCATATATATGCACTTGTATTTGAAACAGTCTCTGAGATTGCTTCTTTTTTCCCCCCTAGCTGAGCTGTTCGATAAGCCGGAGGTGAGCAACATTAAGTTCCTGTTCTTGGTGGGAGGTTTTGCTGAGTCGTCCCTGCTGCAGCAAGCCGTCCAGAACATGCTCCAGGGCCGCAGCCGTATCATCATCCCCCACGACGTGGGCCTGACCATCCTGAAGGGGGCGGTTCTCTTCGGCCTGGACCCCAGTGTCATCAAGGTGCGCCGCTCGCCCCTCACCTACGGAGTGGGCGTCCTCAACCGCTACGTGGAGGGCAAGCACCCTGCAGACAAGCTGCTGGTCAAGGACGGCACACGCTGGTGCACCGACGTCTTTGACACCTTCATCTCTGCAGACCAGTCCGTGGCTCTGGGGGAGCTGGTGAAGAGGAGCTACACCCCGGCCAAGCCCTCACAGCAGGTGATAGTCATCCACGTGTACTGCTCTGAGAAGGAGAGCGCAGGCTTCATCAGCGAGCCCGGGGTCAGGAAGTGTGGCACACTGCGCCTGGACGTGAGCGGAACAGAGAGCAGCGCTCCACGCAGAGAGATCCAGACCCACATGCAGTTTGGTGACACGGAGATCCGCGCCATGGCAGTGGACGTGTCCACCGGACGCACGGTCAAAGCTAGCATTGACTTCCTCAGCCATTAAGAAGGGTAACAAGAGAGCAAAATGTTACAAAAGAGTTGGAAGCAATGGGAAATTCAACATAAAGCTTACACACACACACCAACACACACCACACCACACACACACACACACACACACACACACACAGCAAGGTGAGGATATTTACTAGAAAGTGCTTAATGTTCATGAATCTCAAGGTGCAGTCAATCCTAGCAGCGTGGGCAGTAGACGGTTTGAATGAAAGTGTTGAACCAGAGATGACATAAAACTGTAGACTCTATGTTATGACAAGGAAAATAAAAAAGAGTGTGGAGGATTTCAGTGTGCTTTAGGTCCGTCACTTCACTTTGTAAAGGCTTATTCACTGTTGAAAAATCACTTCTCAGTCCTAATATATTACATCCTATATTCTCTCCGTGCTTTCCACACTAGAACAATTCTCAAAGCCCAAACAGACACATGAAATAATATTCCCACACCAACATTTCTTTGATACACATTCAGGGTTCATCTTTACATGCTCCAGGTTCTTTAATGTTGCCAGGTTACTGCAGATTAGACATCTGTGTGTGTGTTCACTAAGGAAGATTGTGTGTGATAAAAGTATCAATGTTAACAAGCGTTGCTGAAAGGTCTTAATGCTGTTCATGATCCATCAGCTGCACCTGACTACTGTGTTCTGGACGTCCTCCCAGAGCTTTGAATGAGTGAGCCCAGTAAACATAGTGGGAACTGTTAGTACATCACCCCGGGGCCAGTACTGTTCTGAAGCATACCATTGTGTTTCACATTGATTTCCTACCTTCCAGGAAGACATTAGTGTAATAGTAAGCCACTTCATTTTCAGTGTGTACATATAACTAACTTCTAACCTCACTTAGGCTTGGTATAGATGTGTAAAAACTATGGATGAAGATGGGACCAAGAGTTGATATTGTGTATTTCTAGCCACATTTTTGTTCCATAGTCTGTGTGTGTGTGTGTGTGTGTGTGTGTGTGTGTGTGTGTGTGTGTGTGTGTGTGTGTGTGTGTGTGTGTGTGTGTGTGTGTGTGTGTGTGTGTGTGTGTGTGTGTGTGTGTGTGTGTGTGTGTGTGTGTGTGTGTGTCTGCTATTCAGCAGTATTATGCAGTTAGTGTAGAGTGAGTTCATCAGAGCTTTGTCACTGGAAACAGCTTGACTGTTGCTACTGTAAAAACACACAGGATTGATGCCAGCAGTTGTCTCTGATGAATAACAGCGTTCACGTTTATATAGTAATGTAATACGTTGTTCATATAAGTATTGATTTTGAGCATTATGATACACGGCTACAGATAGTCATTGGTTTAAACTTGCTATTGAACATTTTGCTGGTAGCCTAACTTGTGTAGCATGGCTGTTTAACACACAGCTGCTGCTGCTGTCAATGAAGGTGGGAGTGTGATGTGAAGAGGTTGTAAAGCATAGCAGTCGGTACTATGAAGGTACCAGTTAGCAACAATTCCTGGAAGATAGAAAATCAGTGTAGAAACCGATGGCATGTTTCCAAGAATTAACTGGCAATGAAGTCTGATCTTCAACCACTCAATCAATCGGGCAGACCTCCAGTTTGTTCTCTTAAGATTATTCCAAAATAAATCTCAATCCAAGAATGTGAAGCGTGCTGCAGGCTCTATCTACAAAGCAACGTGCAGCCATTGCTTGTGCTTTTAATTGTTGCCTTTATTTGTTTATGCTTATGAATATATATAATGTGAACAGAATGCCACTTGTCCACTTGAATACTATGAATCCAGGTGTGATTCTGCACAAAGGTGCAGGCCCGTTGAGACTAACAATGAAGTATGTTTATTTCTGTAAATACAGTATTTAAATATTGTACAGATTTTTAACTTTGTTTCAGCAGCTTTAGAGGCCGTGTGTGTGTGTGTGTGTGTGTGTGCACTCTCGTCTGGTCACCTATCAACATGTTTTTTTCTCCAGCCATAGCACAAGAATCCAAGTCAGGTTTGATTGCTGTGTCCATTCAAAGTGAGAGATGCCTGTGACTCATTTTTGCAATTCTCAAAAGAAACTTGAATACCTCCGTCCTTAAAAAAAGCATTTGACTGAACAGATCGACTGTTTTAAAAGAGAAGTGTAGTTTTTAAAATGGTATCTGAACGTGTCCAGTCCCCCTTTCCTGTCCCACACGCAGTTACGTTTGGCCATGATATCATATTATGATTTTATTACAATTAAGAAATATTAATGTATGTTCAACATGCTTGTACTTGGAAGAAATTGAGCCGTTGAATTTAGCAGTAATTCTTGTTAAAGACTGAGTCATAATCAGCCATAAGCATACAAGCAAAGAAATAATAAAAAATCCATATGGTTATGAAATTTCACTTTTAAAGTCTTAAATAAAAGAGTGCCTAGTAAGAATAAAATGTGATGTCAATATTCACTCACCCCATCGGAACATACAGTACTTTCAATCGCCCAGCCTCCTATCCATATATATTCTAAGCTTTATATAGAAGTCAATTCAGGTATGTATGTTTGTATGTATGTAGTGACCACATAAGACAATGGGTACATTTGGGTGTGGCTTTTAAAAGTTTCATTTATTTTGCGTTCTTACTACAGTGGAATACTTCCAGTCCAATGTCTAATACCTGTGCAGACATGTCACCATATCCTAACACACAACTCAATGAGGCTGATGTTGTTTACTCAAGACTCTAAGCTAGCTGATTAGCATGGAGCTAGCCATACAACATCTGCGTAAAGAGGCAAAGATATCCCCCATGATAAATACTGGAAGAGGAACCATGAACTCAAGACCAAGTAATCATTGATTACTGAGCATTGATCAACCCCCCAACCCCTACAGTTATATGAGTAATTACATGCTATAGTTATTAAAAGATCTGGATATCTTAATAAAAGGATCTTATAGCCAGTTTCTAAAAGCCATTTGTTTGACTATCCAAACAAGGCCTGTTTCGCTTTGCTGTGTCAATGTACAAAGTCGCACAAGCTGCTGCTGCTTCTGTCTCCGCACTTCTCTTTGCAATGCATGTTCTGCATGTGTCACATAGGAATGACTAAAAAACAACAAAGGACAAGTTGATTGCTGATACTAATACACATAAAAATCGCTGATCATATAGGGATGATGCGAGTGTTTTTGTGGAATCAACTGTGGTGCTCCTCCTCAGCTCAGACAGTCCCAGTGTTGTAGAGCCTACGTACTGCACTGAGAACTAACCCAATCACCTTTTAATACTCTGTGGCGGAATAAAAGGATTGTTATCAAGTGGACAGATTTAAGAACACCGCGTGTCTATTGTTTCCCTAGTTAGATCATTACAATGTATTTTGTGGAACATTGAGTAGGCCTATCATGTGGATACTGTTATGTAGCAGCTTAATATTGTAATACTGCTAGCATTTGGCGCTTTTGGCTCTGAAGTGATCTTTGGGTTTGATTTGAGGTAGCAGACTAGCCGACCATCATGTACAAGTATCCAGCTTAACAATATGTAAAATACACAATGATTCAGAAGCATTGTGCAGCTTAAAATGATTGAGCTTGTAGTTAAGATCATCTCAGCCACTCTGACACGCAACACAACGTCATTATAGTTGTTTTTGCCTCTTGATATGATGATGCAAGGGAATTATTGTTTTGTTAAGTTTTTTTTTTTCAGAAATGTCTTGCAATTTTCACACACTAATAATGGTGTGTGTGTTTGATCAATGCCAGGTATTCACCGTCAGACTGTCACCAATAAAATGTGTATTTCAACGATCATTCCCTTGTCTAGTGTTTTTCTTTTCATGTAATCTGTTTTGTTAACCTATACGTAGACTGCAATCCCATTAGCAGGCCAAGAGGAACCTGCGGAAATAAGTCTATTAGAAAATATTGTCAAGATACAAACATCTTATGATCCTTATGAACGTCCAAAGCCAGGGTTATTTTTGTCATGACTCCAAACCCCCACCCCCTTGTGTGAATACACAGCCTAGGCTCTGTAAACTGGCATGTTGCTAGCTATTGGGCCCCCTTTGTTTACTAAAAGTAAAGTCGCAAGCAGCAGCAAGCTAATTCACCCCTAATTAATTTATCTGATTTTCATTAATTTTTTTATAATATACAGTGGTGGCCAAAATTATTAGAACACTTGGCATTTCAGTTCTTTTTTGTTGAATCGGCCATTAAAATACCCATAAAATGAATGAAATATCTACAGAGTCATCATTATGCTCTATACAACAGAATAGACAGAGATTTAGGAAATTTTCATACAAAAAACAAGTTAGGCCTATTACACACAAGCACTGTATAGTACACTTTAGACCATGATGCCTCCAATTCACACCAGAACCAAAAGGGGAGAAGTAAAAAAATAAACTTTCAGACAGAGGAATGATGCATCTTTAAATTCTCAGTACTGAAGAAAGACCTCAAGAGAACTGTGTGACGAGATTAAGACCACAATGACTAATAGTGCAACAGTGTCTTCAAGAACTGCGTCGGAAACTGGGAGAAGAAGGACTTGTAGAACAGCAGCAAAGAAACTATAGCGACAGCTCTCCAATAAAGGCCGCTAAGAGGCTTAAGTGGGCTCCAGGCATTTACACGTAATTCAATTAGGCAAGTCCGGTGATGAGTATAGTTTGAATGTTTAATAAATGAAGGCAGAATAACAACGGATGAATGAAAACATGACGAGGGTATTGAAAACAAATAAAGAAAAGATAAACTGTTGTAATTGACGCTAGTTTGACGATAAGTTGACGGTAAACAGAAAATATCAGGTGCGCCACTAACCCCCTTTGTCTACTAACCCCGCCCGCCACAAGTGCCCAGGTATATAGATTAAACCACACCCACACCCACATGTGTCAATCAAAAGGAAAGTGACATAAACCAAAACAGTGTCCGTGCCTTTTCAAAATTAACAATAAACAAATAGACCAAATGTATTTTGGCCCCTACAGAAACCATTAACCAAAGAGTAAAATAGAGTGAAATACCTGAAATGTGCAATACACAGGAAATGGACAAAGGAAGATTAAAGTGTTGAGGACTGATAAGTCCATGTTTGAACAGTTTGGCAACAGACAAAGAGTGAATGTTTGACGTAGAGAGAGGGAGAGATATATAAATGAGTGTCTCTTGCCAACAGGAACATGTGACTTAGTGAAAGTAGATGGCATCATGGATAAGAAAGTATACCACAACATTCTGGTGAGGCACATTGAACAATCTGGGAGTCTTCTTATTGAAACTGGATTTCTTTTTCAAGAGGACAATGACCCTAAACATCCTTCTAACTATGGCCAGAACTACCTTCAACAGAAGGGATCTGGTGGAACATTGAATATTATGTACTGGGGTGCTCCGGTGGCATAGTGGATAGAGCGCGTACCATATTGGCTCAGGCCTCGATGCAGTGGTCGTGGGTTCGAATCCGACCAGTGGACTTTTACTGCAGGTCATCCCCCCTCTCTCTCTGTTTCCCCATTTCAACTCCGTACTATCAAATAAAGCTTTAAAATGCAAAAAAAAAAAATCTTATTTAAAAAAACAAAACAAAAAAAAATTATGGGCTGACCCGCTCAAAGTCCAGACCTCAACCCCATCAAGCTAATTTGGGGCGAGTTGGAAAATAAACTGGACAGATCTATTGTATATTCAAAGGAAAGCCTTTGTCTTGAGTAGTAGAAGGCATGGCAACATTAGTGTTGAAGTTATCAGTAAATATATTGACTTTATGCCAGAGAGATGTGCTGCTGTTATTGCTGCAAAAGGTGAACATACTAAATATTAAAGTTAAAAGTGGATAAAAACATTAGGACTCTCTCCATCTGATAATTTTTGTGCTCAGAACGACCATCTGCATATTGCATGAACATTATGAAATGAAATCGTGTTTTTGAGGCAAAAAAGTAAATATTTTCAGATCTGTCAGGTGTTCAAATAATGTTGGCCACCACTGTATATATATATAATGAATATTCAATTAAATGTATTTTTAATTGAATACATTTATTTCAGATGGATCAAAGTACAAAACTAAACTAAAAGCACAGGGAGAACATATCGATTTTTCAAATAATTTCACAAATAAAAAATAAAGATAATATAACATATATTCCATTGATATGCCTCAGTAGGGAAAAGCATAACACTTATTTAGTTCCCTTTTCAACACCTCAATAATGGATATTTATTAAATTAACTTCCTGTATTCATCATTTTATAATCTATATATACAATCTAACTATATAAGATTTGATATACTATATTTACTATTTATATATCTATACAATCCATACATGTGTATATATATATATATATATATATATATATATATTTATACCATTTGCTCTATATCTAAACTTTACATATTTATACGATCCATATATCTATACAGTTTAATATACTATGTTTACAATTTATTATATTTAATACAATCTATACCTAACTAAATTGTGTATATCTACAATAGATATACGACATTTGATATAGGTTACTTTATGTACAATTGACATATACCTATATATTATACACAGATTTGCATCTACAGTTTCACAAACATCAAACAATACATACACCTGTATACAAAACATGCAAACACCACCCACGCAACTATTTCCTTTTTTTCCCTCATCCCTATACCTTTTGAAAATCATTGCTTTGTACTATCGTCTTAAAATTGAACTTTTCCCTCAAAATATAATCCCCCCCCCTCTCTCAACCTGATTTGTGCCACTTGATCATCAACCAGGTATATATTTATAGTATAACAATTCAAACTATCTACTCTTGGATCTGGAATAAGTCCCAACATACAAAAGTTCACAAACCCCCCCAAACACACACACCAAAAAAAGCTGGATATGGACTGAACAGGTGGAGGAGTGTTTGTGAGGCAACACTGCCACCAAGTGGATTATGATTTTAAAAGACAATATACTGTATAATATATATTTCAATAAGTGTATAGGGGAGAGTGGCCTAAGTTGTGCAACTTTTCACTCAAAGTGACTTTAAAGTAAGGCCTTGACAGTAAAGTCTCCAACTCAAATATGTACATATATTTCAGGGTGTTGTGCATCCCTGGCTATAAAAACTTTGGATCTGGAATAAACTGTTGAAGAAATATAGCTTTCGGAAAAAAAGTTGTCTTGACACACAACTTGCCCCCAGTGTGGTGTAAGTTGTGCGGTTGGAGAGAATACCACGGGGTGAATTGTGCCATTGCTATATATCTCATAAACTGTAATGCAAGACAAATCCATTAGACAATCACTTATTTAAGGTGTATTTAAAGTAAATAAAGTAAATAGTTGACAAAGATTGAAGGACAATTTTCTTAAACAAGGCCTAGCAGATCTAATGGTTTTACCTGCAAAGCTCACAATGACAAAGTCACCATCATCATCTTTCTGGCCATCTGAACTCTCATCAGTGGTGTCGTTAAGTGGAATTGAGATGTCACTCTCTTCTGAGCTACTGTAGACAATCACTTTCTTTTGGTGACCAGCGTATACAGCCATGCCACTGGCACAACTCTCAGAAATGTACTTTGCACTAGTTGCTCCGTGCTTGTGGAACCAACTGCCACCTGACAAATGTGATTCCCCTACATTTCTGCCTTTAAATCAAGGCTCAAAACCCATATGTACACCCTGGTGTTTCCTCCCCATTAACTATCTTACCTCTGCACTACTATCTGTGTTTATGTGGATGTATGGGCTTTACATCTTTTATTTTGGTTATTGTTATTTTACCTTCATTGTTTACCTACTGAATGCACTATGTACAGCACTTTGGACAGTGCAAACTGTCATAAATGTGCTTTTATAAATACATTTTACTTACTTATAACTCACCCAGGCCCTTTGGCACAAATCACCCCAGTCCCAGAAATTTGGATAATAAGCATGATGCAGCAATTTAAGGCTGACATCGTGCTAACTGTATAGACTCAAAATGTAGCATACTAAAGCACTAAAACATGTGTCAAATGTTTTCAAACTTGTCTATAATTGTTCAGACACAATAATCAAAAAACCTTGATCATGGAAATTTTACTTTGAAAGGCAAAACACAGTGTGCACAATGTGCTTATATCTTATTCCTTGTGCCTCCCTTCTTTACAGGATGAGTCAAATGGATGGCTCTTCTTAAATATGTGGTCACATTTCCAATTTCTTCCACGGTTTTCTAGAAACAAGGGGTGGCACAACTTCCAAAATGCACAACTTAGGCCACTCTCCCCTACAGTAATAGAAAAATATACTGGTAAGACATACAAACAGACAGTAAACTTTCTTTTTCTGTATAGCATTCTTTTGTTTATGTTCAACTAGTCAGAAATATAATAACAGAAATAACTACACACAAGATGGAAAGGGGCAAACAAAATACTACAAAACAGTTGAATATGCAATGACCACATCATACAAGGACAGGCAAAGCAATAGTGCTGAAGAAGCCTGATGGGCTTTATTATGTGTGTGTGTGTGTGTGTGTGTGTGTGTGTGTGTGTGTGTGTGTGTGTGTGTGTGTGTGTGTGTGTGTGTGTGTGTGTGTGTACGTGTGTGTACAAGGGGCAAAGGAACAAGAGGAACCTGTCCAAAAGTGGTAGAATGGCCTAGAGAAAAGAGGGGACCACTGGTAACCATGAAGTCTGTGGTTGGATCCCCGGCGCCAGACAGGAGGGTGTTAGTAGTAAAACTAGTGGTGGCTGCTGTTACATCTACGGTGCCCACCATCTCTACTATTGTGTCCTTGAGCAAGACACTTAACCCCACACTACTCCAGGTGCACTGTACTATGTCTGACCCTGTGTGAGGGACCCCCTCTGGAGTGGAAAACCTCAGTGGGGATATGAGAAACGACATATGGACTTATGTATTTACTTACAATACAAGCACAGGAGTTTTGACTGTTTCTGTGGCTGAAGATCAAAATCAATCCTTTTTATTTGCATAGCCCAATATCACAAATAGACTTTAGCCTCAGTGGGCTTTACATTCCATACAGTATGACACCCTGTCCTTACACTCTGATGTCTTGCGCAAAAATATGTTAAGCAGCATATCTGTGATTTGCAAAACTGAGAAAAAAATCAGAAGTCTCTGTCACTACTAATCACTACTTTGGACTAACACCTGTTCCATTGATGCAAAGCCAGTTGTCCACAGTTACTAATGATGGTGCAGACATAACTGCAGGTAGTGTTGTGACCAAACTGCAAAAACAACTCTCTTTGTAGGTCGCAAAAAAACTCCCATACAGAAACAATGTTTCATTAAACTCAGGTCTCTCCTCTTTAGTACCTCCTCAAACACCCCCACCAGTGATTCACCCACTGGAATATGAAGCTAAACACAGGCACTTATTCAGTAACCAGAATACATTTACGCAGTGAGTGTATTATTCTTACAGAAGTGGCGGTAGAGAGCCACTCAACCCTTTACGGGGCAAGGTTGCTTTTAGCTTGGATGTGGTGTGTGTGTGTAGGGGTCAGGGTAGGACGACTGTGGAGACGGGGTGAGAGGGTTGGATAGGTGTGGCCGTTTTCCCTCAAATAGCTGTGAAGTAGAGTAGTTGCTACGGCAATCTGGAGAGACCCAAACTCTTCAACTGCCCTCCCACATACACGCTCTCTCTCTCCCAGTTAATGGCAGGGTTCAGGGCCACATGACTAACCAATGAAATCATGGGAGCATAACAGGGGGGCTTGACACACATTTGTCTGCTTGTTTAAGCTTCACTTGGTTCAAAACAGACAGAATGTAAGTTCATTAGAATTTGTTTGTTTGAATTGAATATTTGTGTAACCTTCTCAAGTGTTCTGGTTGTAAAGGGGCCGTCTGAGCACTTCAAACACACACATACACACACACACGTACACACACGCACACACACACGTGCACACATTATTTCAGAAGGAATCATTGTATAGATAATTAACCTATGTAACAATTGAATTGGGGACAGAACTCAAAGCCAGCTAGTCCCAATATTTCAAAATTATGTTCAGGTCAAATTCTGTCACAGTTTATATCAAATGCCAGAGTGCCATGGTTATTTATTTGTCAATTTTACGCAAAATGTAAATGGCAGGCCCTTGTTAGGGGATCGTGATTACAGTAACTTCAAAAGGCCCTACTGAAACCAAGGTAAACAACAGCAACTTCAGCGTTACTGTATTCTTCCATTGTTTTGCTGCGCTGAAGTTGAGTTACTGTACTTCACCTTTGTTTTGCCTCACTCCAAAGGGAAATGTCTGTCTTGCCCGAGCCCCAACCACAGCGAGTTCTACCAGCATCCAATGCGGAAGTTACAAAAAATTAAATTCACCGAGTGGCCACTAAGGCCTTGTTTCCACCTGGGATTATGATGTGATTTTGGTAATCTGATCACAGGTGGCCAGCTCTCAGTCCGTGTGTTCACACCTCTGTCCACATCTTCTTTGTCCAGTTGTGATCGGATTCCATTTACCCGCTCTGTATTTAAATCAATATGTACATCATTTCCGTTTGCATTGCTGTTTTTAACCGATGGGGTTCAAACACGTTAACATTCAGGGCTGTACAGTTCCACAGTTTTAATCGCATTTGCTATTAAAATGCATCACGTGCGAAGATAATTACAAGTCTAGGTTGACGAGATTTAGACAAGGAGGAGCGATGCACAACACTGCTTAGAGGGCTCTACTTTAACACTCGCCAAATGCGGGTAAATATAGATATTATATAAAAGTAAAAACTCTTAGGCGAGTAAGTTATTACGCCACTTTGGCTGGTGAAAGATGTGTGCTCGCCTGGCGGCTTCTCTTTAACGTCTGCCTCTGATACTCTTGTCACCACCACCAGTACACGGCTTTCTATACGCAGTTAAATTACTGCATGTGCGAACAGAATATTTCCTGTGCGCCTTCACATTAAAAGCCAAACGCGAGTTGACTTTTATTTTTAAGCAGATAAGAACAGGAAGTCGTTGCCTTGCAGCTCTCCAGTCAATAGCAGCAATTTCTGTGTTTTCAGATTTACGCAGTGAAATGAAAACAGAGGACAGAAAGCTTGTCATTTGCAATACTGGCGGATGCAACTAACGTTCATGAGGCTTCTATAAAAGCTGCATGAACGCCAGTGATGCATTTTCAACGTATTTCCGCTCAGGCAGGGGGCGGCAGTTGAGTAGGAGGTCCATAATGTGGACAAGAGTCACATTGCTGTTTATACTACTATTTGAATGCGGACACATCAGACACAAGCGACGTAAACCACCTCCGAATGTGGTTTTTATGATCCGATCTAATGCGTCTTCAATGCGTCCTGAGAGTGTTTTCACTTGTAGTTAGAGCTGCCCAGTTGTGATCAGATCACAAAAATCTCATTGACTCCCATGTTAAATAGGCCGTTTTCACAGCATTATTAAACCTACTTACGGCTTGGTCCAACAAACCATTCTAATATGTTTAGGTCATATCTCTATGACAACACTGAGGGGGGTGAATTTTTTTGGACAGTTTTTAAACTATTGGAGGTTAAATTATACGAATAATTAGGGGCACGGCCTCTTGAGTGACAGCTAGCCGCCCGTAAGCCCTCACTTCGCCTCGGAGGTGTACGTCAGCTAGATGGGCATATCTCCCTCCCCCCGACGTCACATCAATGCCCTTTTTTCGGTAAGAGGAAATGAGGCGGAGTAAAAATCTGACAAGATGGCGACGCGCATAGGCCAGGACAATTGGATGTAGTAGGAATAACTGAGGTCAGCCCGGATGCTACATCCATTTGATATACTATCTCTTGCCGCACTATGACGTTTCTGTTATTAATTTCTGTACCTAACAGTACATAACAGAAATATACCCTGCGTTCCGAATCGCATACTTTCTACTATATAGTATGTAGAAAAAAGATTTAGGATGTCCCGATTCTTGTGGCCAGATTTAGGATGGTTAAAAGTACCCAGATGTCCTACTTCATCCGGCCAATATTGTTAGTGTTGAAAACTGCATCCTATTTGAGCAATTCTGACCCACAATCGGGTGTGCACGTGAAGTGACGTCACATCGACGAAGCGTCCATATGAAAACAAACGGGGATGCGCCGGAAATAAAAGCAAGAGGCAAGATCAAGGCGCAATGTTATGATGAAATAAAAGAGTAAGAGTATGTCCCAATAGTATGCTTACTGCATCCTAACTAGATTATTTTTATCGTCGGATGTAGTATGTAGAATAGAAAAAAAGAAAGAGTATTCGATTCGGAACGCAGGGAAAGTTGTTAAAATTGTATCCATCTGATCAAGGCACTGTCTCGCTTTCTAGCTTAGCCAGCCTAGCCTAACATTAGCTTAGCCAGCGACTAATCTTCATCCTCCACAACATCGCTCAGTGCCCTCACTTGAGTTGTAAGGCAAAGCCCACCCTCTATACTAATTTTATTTTAAATAATTATTAGTGGCTTCAAAATGCTCAGAAACCTCCCGAATCCATTGATATAATTTGATTTGAAAAGCTACTTTGACACATTACATGTGTAGCCAACAGTAATGTTATGAGATAATAATAAATGGTGTAAATAAATAATATCAATAATAACAATAACGTAAAGAATAACGGTAAAATATACAGACATTCCATTTTACAGTATGGGCCTATCATTATCAAACTAAAGATTTGATCACACTGGTCATAATACCGCTTTTTAAAGCTTTGTTTACCATATCAAATGGAAGGCTCCCGGTCAAACCACAAGTAATCTTCCTAACAATGGCGACAACAACACTTTCCCATAATGTGAAGCTGACGGCGATTTATTAAAAAAGAAAAGAAAGAACAGGCACAGTGCTTCCTGCAATTGGGTCGGTTCGTGTCCGGCCGAATTCACACAACAAACGAACTGCAGCAGAGTGCGTTTGGAAACGCACCGAGACTACCTCTTCAGCTGGGTCTCGGAGCGCTTGTGTGGTCCGCCCCCGAGTGTGATTGCTGTATTCACACCTGCCTGAATGATGCGCACCGAAGGCGGAAGTGCACCTGAGTTCGTTTCAACCGAACTAAACACGGCAGGTGAATAAGGGTGTATTCACACATGCCGTGTTTAGTTCAGTTGAAACAAACTCAGATGCACTTCTGCCTTTGGTGCGCATCTTTCAGACAGGTGTGAATACAGCAATCGCACTCGGGGGCGGACCAAACAAACGCTCCGAGACCCAGTTGAAGAGGTGGTCTCGATGCGCTTCAAAACGCACTCTGCTGCAGTTCGTTTGTGGTGTGAATTTGGCCGGACTCGATCCAACCCAATTGCAGGAAGCACTGTGCCTTTTCTTTTTTAATAAATCGCTGTCAGCTTCACATTATAGGAAAGTGTTGTTGTCGCCATTGTTAGGAAGATTAGTTGTTGTTTGACCGGGAGCCCCGAGCGAATAAATTACATTTGATAGACAGGACGCGTAAACATGCTGATGTGTTCAGCGATCAGATGAAGGAGAGGGGAGCGTCTCCCGAACAGTGACAACAGGTTCACGCTGCGCTTTGTATGAAGTGCGTGTTTTTACTTTGCATCCCATGTTACGGTACCGTCAATACCATCCCCGTGTCAGTTTGGAGCTGAGCCGCGCCGAACTCACACCCAGCTGACACACTGTCAGCTTGAGCCTATTCCTCGCGAGCCGCGCGTCCAGCAGCAAAAATACAGTAAATATTATGTTTCACATCGTAGGCTACAAGCCACACATTGACACAGGCCTACATATTATAACCATATGAAACAACACTAATTTTATGTTTTTTTTATTTTATTTATAGGCTAGATGTAGGCCTATTTAGTTATTTATTATTTTTAACCCCATATCGTATCAGTTATATATTTCGCAGTTTTTACTTCGTTTTTCCTGCTTCTCTCCACCCCAGAATGTCTGTCCAATGAATGAATGACCTCAGATCACGTGTGGTTTTGCTTCGTGATGCTGGTTCACTTGCAAAAGGGGCAATATGAAAGTGGACCACACCAAACTAAAAAAATCTAAACTCTATTTGGTCTGGACCAAAGCAAGTGAACTAGCGGACTTTCCCAGTGTGAATACACCCTAAGTCAGTCCTTTTGCATCTTCAAGTGCACTAAGAATGAATTGGCTTATTACTGCCCCCTTGTGGCTAGTTGGAAATCCCTCTATAACCATGGTTGGGGAGCTCCTTCCCCTAATGCCTCGTTTCCACCGAGTAGAGCGGGTCGGATCGGAGCGGCTCAGAGCGGGACAGCTCACTTTTGAGAATCTCTGTGTTGTTTCCACCGCCGACTCTACCCTTACTGGTAGGGCGGGGTTTAGGCTGGACTGCGATAGCCACCGCCAGAATGTGGGTCAAACTATCGGGCTGTGGAACAACTGTGGTCAAGCCAGTGGTCTCTTGTTTTTGCTTGGTCAAACCAGCCGCTTCTTTATTTATTCCCCCCGTGTTGTTGTGAGCACAGAGACGGCTCGGTGTAACTGATAGAGACAGTGAGCGAACAGCGCTGGCTGCGGCAGCTACGTGACATCGTAGCAGTGGGACACAGTGTAGCCAACTGATTCATTTAATGACGAGGAAAAACACCACACAATAAACAGTGCCGCGCTCTCATTTTCGCCAAAACTCTCTTCACTCTAGCCGAGGTGACTACACACGGCGGAAATTATTCAAACCAGCCGCTTCTTTATTTTTTCCCCCCGTGTTGTTGTGAGCGTGTATTTACTACTATCTATGGCGTAAACACACAGAGACGGCTCGGCGCAACTCATAGAGACAGTGAGTGAACAGTGCTGGCTGCGGCAGCTACGTGACTATGGGACACAGTGTAACCAACTGATTAATTTATTGACGAGGAAAAACACCACACAATAAACAGTGCTGTGCTCACATTTTCGCCAAAACACAAGACTATCTTCACTCTTGCCAAGATGACTAGCCTACACATGGCGGAAATGATTCTTTCGACCAATCAAATGACGGCAGTGTGTAGCTCTGCCTTTTAGGCTGCCTTTTAGGCACCCTTTCAGGCGGCTAGTACCCCTACGGAGGAGTACTGAGATTAGGAGCCGCTCAGAGCGGTTAGGTGCGCTTAAACCGTACCCTACCCAACTTTTGGCAAATGAAAAGCCAAACTACCCGGACCGAACCGCTCCGACCCGCTCTACTCGGTGGAAACGAGGCATAAGTAACTGGCTCGGTTGTGAAATGCATAACTGGTGCATAACCACCTCTAATACAAAGCACTGCACAGCTGTTTGTACCTGAGCTTTCCTTTAGGAAGCATCCGGACCCCAAACAGAGGTGTCCAGCATCTGTGATGCTTTGCACAAACCGCACAGCAGTTATCCACTTAAATAATCTAATCAGCACAAACATGACAGTTGTGGCCCTGCCTGTTCAACCTTCCTCCTGCTCGCTACAATAAATCCCCCTCATGAACTCACGTTTATATCCATTAATTATGACAGTCCAAAAATAGTATAGTATTTAACAGTTTTATTATGGAGGTCAAGATGATTTAGCCCTTTCTGCATGTGACAGTTTCAGGAAAGCACAGGACCCCTGACATTCTTCAAACCCACTTTACTGTTTCTCTCGGCGTGTCCTTGTTGTTGGACATTCATTACTGTCTCAACTTTGTAACAACATCCGTTTGAATTCTTTCATAACCTCTCTGTTCATGCTGAACTGTTATTGACACCAATACAATGTAGCGGCCAGGGGTTAAGTTTGTTGTGCAAGCATTCCCCAGGGGAGCTATTTTTCTCTTGCCACCTACATCTATACCTCACTAATTCATGATCGTCTCTATAAATGCTTTGTTGGAAACAATGCCACCCCCCCAAAGCTACTGGCTTAAAGATGGGAAAGAGAAGCGCTGTCATTCGCAAATTTCCTCTGACAAACACACATAATTACAGGAATTAGCGCGCTATTTTGTCATTAGCCTTCACTTTCAATGAGCCAATAATGAAAAGAGAAACAAGAGTCAGAGACAAAGACGGACGTCGTTAGAGGATTTCAAGACACTTTCTCCCCCCACCTCTTAGCCCACACGTTCAATTTGCTTTTTTATTAATATCATTAATGTAGTCAAGCTTCAAGCTTTGAAGCCCAGAGTTTTCTCCTCTGATTGGTATTGTGTGAGCACTCATGGCTCAGCGCAGGGGGAAGTCAGAGTGATTTCAAATGCACTTTGTTAGCGCCATGATGGAAATGGCAGCTGGCCTTTTTAAAGCCTTATATCTGCGAGCTTGATTAGGGGGTGTGTGTTCAAATAAATGAAGCCAAAACAATGACACACAATCAGGACTTCATAAGACGGTGAAAGGCCACAGACAGATTAATAAGTGCTTTGCAGACACACACACACACACACACACACACACACACACACACACACACACACACACACACACACACACACACACACACACACACACACACACACACACACACACACACACACACACACACACACACACACACACACACACACACACACACACACACACACAGGCCTTTTGGAATAACAGATCTATGTGACACATTTGACAAGATTTTGTCCAAGACCACTCTGAATCCAAATGAGCAGCAGAAAGCTGTGATCTCACCATCTAATTTACTGTTGATTTGTGTTGTTCACAGATGTAGCTCTGTGTCTTTTAACATTAATAAGAGTTTCATTATACCCTCTCCTTGTGCTGACAGGCCGTGGCACTGAGCAACAGTTAGCTTTGTGATGCTAGAGAAAGACAAGGGGACGTTAACGGCTGGACGTGTTAAGTATCCCTGTACGGCTGCTTTGTTGAGCCTGGTAAAGTGACAGTAATAATGTGGGGGGGGGGGGGGGGGGGGGGGTTGTATGTGAATTTATACAAACACTGATAAATAATGATTGGAGACTTACAGTTAAATATGCACAATATAGGTTATATTACTGTATAGGCTACATTGTCAGTCTATTTAAGTGTCTAATTCCTTTTGAACCCACTAAATGGTTGTGCCAGCAGTAATGTTGTGGTGGTTTTGAAACTTTTTGAGGTGATTCCATTTCTCTTTGATGTGATTGTGTGTCTCTGTTACCCCTTTCAAAACAACAGGAACCAAGAGCCAGCTCCGGGCTGGTGCTTGGGCCAGTTCAAAACTGTGCTGTGTCTGAAATTGCGCACTTCTGTACTTACACTTACTTTTTTGAGGGCACTTTGCGCAAAACCGGAGAGTGTGCCAAAATGCAGTGCACTGTAAGTTCCTCGGTCGTGCACTCAAAACGGTCTAAAACTTGAGTGTGGAGCGATGGACACTTTCCACACTCAACGGCCGCCATCTTGCCTACGTAGCGGACAGGATGGGACATTAAAATCAAAGCAACTGGAAGCAACGGTGGAGACAGACGCGCTCTACAAAAGTTAAATTACACATTTGTTTAGTTTTTCCGTACAACTACACTGTTTTAGACTGTATCCGACCGTTTAAAAAAAAAATACCACAGAAGAAGAACCTTCAAAATGCAAAGTCATTTCCGGTAGGTGCGCGACGGCAGTTTGGACAGTGCACGGTAGAAATGAGAGCACTGCGTCTATAAGTAAGTGTATTGTAGGGATAATAAAGTGCACTCAATGTAAGTGCACTTTATTTAGAATCGGAGCCTTGCTCAAAGTGTACCGCTCATGTTAATTTTGACCCATCAGAAATCACATACCCCAGCTTTAACCAAACAGGGCCCATACAGCGTATTTTTGCCGGTTGATTTGATTGCTACGTTCGGTATTTTTTTTAAATTAAATTTGTTTAACCCTTGTGCAGCCTTAACATTTACTATACACAGAAGACCCTAAGGCCAAAAAAAGCCTCTCTCAATTAACTGCCATAAAACCATTATACAATGTTTTTTTTCCACTTTAAAAAATATATATATATACCCCACTTGAGCTCTGTACATACACATTTAATATTTGTTGAATTTATTTTGCTTTTAATGCTTAAAATTCCAGTTTGTGGGTCAAAGTTAGTAATAATTTTTCTAAAAACTAAAAAAAATAATAATAATCTGAAATAATAGATGCAGAGTGGATTTTTTAAAGTGGATTAACTAGAGTATAGGACATGTGAATGATTTACAGTAACATTTATTTTGATGTATGTTTAGTTTTTACGCATGCTCAGATGCAAATAAATTGTTACACAGCAGACCCTAAGGCCATAAAAAGCCTCTCCCAATTAACTGCCAAAAAACCATTATACAATAATGTTTTTTTTTTACTTTTTTTATATACCATTTACCCAACTTGAGCGCTTTACATACATATTTACTATTCGTTGATTTTTCATTGTTTTTATCCCTTTTCAGACTAGTTTGTGATTAAATGACAATTTTTTTCTATAAAAATAATAACTAAAACACTTTTGATACAATAGATGCAAGGTGGGTTTTTTTGTGCGGATTTTTATGAGATCGGATCTATGAATCATCAACGAAAACATTGACATTTATGCATTTTTAGTTTTTGAGCATCAACAACATTTATTTAACAAAAAAACACAAACCGAACATTAGAACAGGCTAACAACATAGTGTGTGTGTGTGTGTGTGTGTGTGCAGAGAGAGAGAGATTTCTTTTGAAAAAAACTTTATTTTCAGTTTCTTTCAACAAAAAATAATTGTAATTTTATACAAACAATCTTTGGTTTGGACAGGAAATGAATAAATAAATAAATAAATACACATTAAAACAGAGTTAAAAGAGAGCTTTCCCTCCTGTACAGAAACCACTGCTGTGGTGAAGCACCATACATCTGTAAACTCTTTCAATGTGTTCATTAGTACATGGTATCTGGGGCCTATTGCATAAAACTAGGATAAGGGATTAACCTAGGATATTTCGGTTATCCTGGCTTGCGTTAGCCATGATCCGGTTGCATAAAAGCGGAGGGACATAAATTACCGTGGAGATTTATCCTTTACGTTTAACCTGGTCCCGACCAGGCTAAACGTAAAGGATAAACTTATTCTGTTGCCTGATTGGCTCAGTCAGCTGTCACTCCGATCTGAAATCAAAGTGTTTAACAGTTATTCCATGATCTTCCGTGTATTGCTTTATTTTCATTAGCCTGTTTTAAGGTACCACATAAAAGACTGCATTGTCATTTAGTTAACTAGTTCTTATTTTTTATTTATTTAACCTGAACCATTTCTAATTAACTTAATTATAATTAGATTAAGATGCAATGATATAAATTATAATAATTTATGTGATAGTCTGTTCATATTGCAGGCTATATTTATACAATTGATTATCGATGGCAGATGACGTTGCAAGTGTGGGTCAAATAAATTCACTTTGTACTTATAACTATATCGAGGTGCATCTGAAACCAAATTCAATATCAATGAAAAATTCCTTTAATTGAATTCAAAAAGTGAAACTTAAATATATTCTAGAAATTCATTACACATGAAGTGAAATTAATCTAGAATAAACATCAGAAGGTCGACATTTCTGTATTATAAATCCTTTTTCTGATTGGTTGTATGTAATATTCTAATATTTTGAGATACTGGATTTTTTATTCCATGATCAATCAATCATCCAAAAAAAAGGCCTGACATATTTCACTTTGTGTAAAGAATCTATGAAAGTTTCACTTTTTGAATGGACTTTCCATGATATTCATTTTTTTAGATGCACCTGCAGACTGCTCACTGTCAACTATTTTATCATAAAACAATGCAGGGACAGCAAGAACAGACAGCAGAGAATACATCTCCTGTATGAAATGAATTGCCCCCTGATTTACGGTTTAAACTAGCAAGGCATTGTGGGAAAATGGGCCGTCTTTTCCATTTTTCCATCAGTAAATCTGTGTTGGATCTTTGGGTCTACTTCTGAAAGCTGAGGGCTGGCACTTAACAGAATTACTTACACCTGGCTTGACAAAGCAGCCCCTTTACATCCTGGATTGGCGTTTATGCAACTGACTAATCCAAAGTGCCCAGGCTAGACTTTGTCAAAGCTGGCTTTATCAATCATCCTGGATGTCTTTATTCCACTTTTGTGCAATAGGCCCCTGAAGTCTACCTTTATCCTGGCCTTGACCAGCACACAAAACATTTTCTTCAGACCAAGGCCTGCCTCCCCCTCTACCTGTTTTTTTCTGGTTTTGTAGATTGCCATTTTCGCTTGACCCACCACATAGTTTAACAGACACCATTTCTTTGAATTTTCTAGCCAGCACCAACAATAAAAGCAGCCTCTGATCAAACCTCTCCACACATTAAAAACACAGTTTTTAAAATGTGGAATAAAACACTCAGTCTGTGACAGTCGAGATAGCAATGAACCAGAGTTTCAGGTTGGTCACAGAAGGGACAAGTCTCTGACACAGTGGGGTTGATTTAGGAGATAAAAACATTGACAGCAAGCACCCCCTGCAGGATCCTCCATTGCAGGTCTCATGTCCTTTTGTTTAGTGGAGGCTTGTAGAGAAGCCTCCACACTGGCACCCAGCCCTGCAGCCTCTGTTTCCACACTCCGTTGGTGCTCAGTTTTTCTTTAAGTAAAGCCACCACACAGTATTTGTACTTTCAGCTCAGTCCAGAACGCTCTGTAAAACTCCGACGGCAGACCATCTATGCCGGGGGCCTGACCCCCCTGCACACTCTGCAAGGCCGCCAACAGCTCTGCCTCAGTCAGGGGCCCCTCCAGCTCCCTGTTTGTTTCTTCTGACACTGTGGGCAGCATCATCCTCTTGGTAGTCACTGCTGTAGAGCTGCACATAGAAATCCACTGCTCTGCTCCTGATGGCTGCAGTGTGTGTGAGCGTCTGCCCATCCTCTGCCTGCAGCGAGTGTATCTGTCTGCTCTGGCCATTCTTCTGTTCCAGGCTGAAGAAGAACTTGGAGGGAGAATCCATCAGCGCAGCGCTCTGGAACCGAGAACAGACTAGCGCCCCCTGCGCTCTGGCGCCCAGCAGGTCTGCCAGTATGGCTTTTTTAGATTTGAGGTTTTCAATACAACCTCAATTTCCTGTGGACTGTGAGGAACTCTGCAGCTCCACTATATCTACCTCCAGATCTTTGATAGACAACGATCATTTTATGGACAAAGTTTGCAAACTTAGGCATGAAATGCCAGCACCACACTCTGAACCATTGTATTCGTATTCATGTATAAAAGACATAATAATGAAAGATAAGAACTGTTATTTAGAATTCCGTAAAGTGGCTATAGAGGAAGTAGAACAACTATTATTATCTATCAATAATGATAAACCACCTGGTATTGACAACCTGGATGGAAAGCTGTTGAGGATAGTAGCCGATCAGATTGCCACTCCCATATGCCACATCTTCAATATCAGTCTAGACAGCAATATGTGCCCACAAACCTGGAAAGAGGCCAAGGTAATACCTTTACCCAAAAATGCTTGTGCTGCCTTTACTGGCTCTCAGGCATGCAAACTCATAAGCCACGAAAAAGGTGAGAAGCCCGTAAACAAACCCCGGAAGGGGGGGTCTGGGGGCACATTATTAACTTGAGGTGACATGTTAATCTGCAGTGACAATCCGCAAACCGTGGCCGTTAATCAGTGCGCGCATAAATCAATGCAAACGGCTGTAAAACAATAGTTGGCAAACTCGGTAAATTTATTTAAAAAGTGATTCACATAAACCAAGAAGGCACATTAACACGGTAAAATAATAGTAGTGTCACAACTTCAGCCAATTTTTTTTTCATATTTCTGTTTCCTGGTTTCCTTTCTAACTCTCATGTCATTTCAGACCCGGCCACTCCCCCCTGCTCTGCACTCCCTGTTAATTACATTCACCTGGCCTACCCATACTCACCTGCTCCCCATCTGCTAATCAGCCCCCCAGTATACATACCGGTTCATTTCCCTCAGTTCTCTGCCAGATTGTCTATTGTGCTCCAGCATTCTATCCCATTCTGCCTGCCTGCCTGCAGTGATGGGCAAATGAAGCTTTTATGAAGCATTGAACCAGTTGAGCCAATGTTTCGAAAATAGGTTCATTACTCGAAGCTTCAGTGACAGTGACCTCTGCTGGCGAAGTTCGAGGCTGCAGTGGATTCAACGTATCCCTGCTTTGAAAATTATTTGACGCACACACACACAAACCCAAATACTTAATATCATGATCTTTACACGAATAAATATTGATCTAAATACAGATGTTTAAATTGTTCTTAAATGGATATGCCTAGCCTTCTGTCCGTGTAGGCTAGGATACAATTGAAACAGCATATTAAAAACCTATCGGACTGCAGTCAGGCTATACCTTCCCCCCCAGACCGGGATTCGAACCCCGATCCTCAACTCCCCAGGCAGTGTGTTATCCCCTAGTCTAATCTAATCGATGCTTTACATCGTTCTATTACATAAATACTATGCACAACTCCCGTAAACGATTGTAGCATCGATTGTGTTATTTTTTTCCATTAAATAATTAGGCGGTGACAAGCTGGCTTCGGGCAAGGTTGGTTGGGTGTGCTTGAGGAACTCAAGGGGGTGATGATGTGGGATGGGGTTAGACACTCAAAGATTTGTATTGAGGTAGGCTGCCTTATGGATTGAGCCAGTTTCTTTGTTTTGCTCAAAGCTTCTCCACCGAGCCGCGGACCAGTAAGTGATTAATTCAGGGAACAAACCAGTTGCTGCTTCTGACGTCATATGTCACGTGATTGTTTTCGCTCTGAAGCAAGCTGCTTTAGTCAATCTTGGTTTTTCAACGGCTTATGCATTGAGCCGGTTTCTCTTTTTGCTCAAAGCTTCTCCACCGAAACACGGAAAATGATTTGATCCACACTTACACTAAGACTGAATATCATGTTATATTTACAAAACCAGGGACAGGGGTTGCAAATTAGTCTTGTCTAGAAACCTGTATGCATGGCATCTATTTTATATGAAACAATGTATTTGTCCCTGCTCAATAAACTTCTAAATATAAAAAAATAAAGATTGATGAATGTGTGTATTGTGCTTGTGTTACTGAGGAGAATGGAAAGATGGCATGTTGGGTGTGCTTGTGTAACTATGGCAGGAGGTAATTATGGAAATACGGGGTGATTATGGAACATTCAAAGATTTTTATTTAGGTACATCATCTTTTCCACAGTTTTAGGGTTGAGCCGGTTTCTTTTCTTGCTCACAATTTCTCCACATTTGGAGAAGATTCGCTCCGATGGTACCGAGGATGCTGGCGTGCATAAAAATGTGTTCGTCAGCTTGAATAGATGGGTATAAACATGCTGGTGTTCCCGCCAGTACTCCAGTGGATCTTGTGATCTGGAGATGGGTGGATCAGTTAAGTAATGCTGCACCTCCACAGTTGCATCTGATGTAGCATTCCTCCCCTTTCTTGCCTGTGAGGCATCCCTGTCAAGGCTTTCCCACAGGTTTATCACTGAAAGACAAACATGAAATTAATCATCAGTACAGAAATGTTTCAATATGTATCTATTTTTTCTTGTACTTACTTTGTCCTACATTTTATCACATAACTATGTAATTACCTGTTGAAGGAGGATTTTCCACATTCGCTCAATTTTTTTTTGCATGAAGGACAACAGGTTCTGTCCCAAAAGTTTTGCTGTGGGGTGCCTTGTGTTCTCCATCTCCCCATGCAGATATATGTTTAACATTTTGGTCATTGGGATGACCTTAGACTGGTTGAAGGGGGCAAGCAAATGTAGGCATGCAGCCGTTGTTTCGTAGTCCTCAGAGGACATAGGTGTCACATCCCCTACTGCCTGTCTCTCTTGGAAGAGGCGCTGGAGCATAAGGAATGTGCTGTTCCAGCGTGAGTCCACTTCTTGGATGAGCTTCATTACTGGCCTGTTAATTTGCTCCTGCACTGCATTTAGCTTCTCCTTTGCTGTAGTACTGGTTCTGAAAAAGGTTACAACTTTCCGTGCCCTTGTGCGTAGGTCCTCTAGACCTGGTGTAGCATCCATGGACTTCTTCACCACTAAATTCAGAGTGTGTGCAAAACAAAGTGCATGTCTCAAATTTAAGATTCTGACACAGGCAATCATGTTGGCTCCCGCTTCTGTCACGATCGAAGCCACTTTACTCTCAATGTCCCATTCCTCCACGAGAGACCTCATTGCTGCAGAAATGTTAACAGCCGTATGAGTCTCGGGGAAAGGCAGCACTCCCAAAAGCACTGTGGCCAGCTTTGAAGTGTCATCGACATAATGGCAGGTGACCGACTTGACGGCATCTAAGGAAGCAGAAATGGGCCTCAAGGCTTCACTCACTACCATTTTCATGGTTGTAGTAAAGGTTGTTGTTAGGTCGGATAGCAGCACAGCGCGTAGCTCGTCTAGATCAGGCGGCAGGGAGTCGACTCCGCCATGACAGTCCGACGTGGCTGCCTCTTTCTCCGGCGATTTCTGCCCTTTTTCCTTCTGCTTGCTACGGCCCATCATCACCAAACAATAATGTCAATAACCAAGCAGAAAAACGGCTTTCAGGTAGTGTGTGTGGTGTTATAATATATAAAAAAGCAGTGAACGCTTGGGAGCCCAGGCGCAACACGTTCTTCTTCTTCACATGCTAAACCGGAAGTCCTCGCAGTCCCCATTGTTGATTAAAATATAGGCTACAAATAAAGTGTATCATTATAATTATAATATTTATTTGTTTGCTCATATTGTTTGTGGTGAAGCAGAAGAACATTTTCCACTTTGTGGACATTGACATTAACAATTAATATTGGTTATCTTCCAAATTACTTTGTCCAATTCATTTATACATATTAGGTTACTATCTCTACTCAATAGTAACCATAGGCATGCTACCCTATTCCACACGTTATCTTAAGGCGAGACACCCCAGGTGAATAGGGATTTAGATATCATCATGAAACTTTGCCAGTTGATTACTGACACTAACACAATTATTTTTTGTATTACATGTTTTGCTTTAATATTTTATTAAATATGCAAATATGGCAATACTTAACCAATTATGCGTAAATTTGGGTAATTTTTCGAGAAAAAAATCGAGATGTTGGATAAAGCCAGAGTTAAAATTTCAATTTTATTTTAAGCACATATTAGTTTCTAAAGTTTTTACACAACAGATTTAGGATACAGCCTTTTTTCATTTAATAAATCAAAAAATACTATGTACATGTCTTAGAAATGCATTTTAGGCATGTTTTTAGGAGGAAAATGTATCATAAATCAGACAATTAACAATATATGAACAAATCCTTGTGTAAAAACCTTTAAAATAGTGCTATGAATGATTATAGAAAGTTTGGTTGATGTCAGTGGTCTAGAAGTTGAGATATCTTTCTCAGACTATTGGAAAAAGCTCATTTTGAGAAAACGGCCGTTAAAAATAAAAACGTGAATTCTGCTGATAATCACTGATTATAGCTAGAGTAATGTATTGAATTAGGCCCTACACCCCTCAATGCCATATAGGCCTACCACTGCTTAACATATATAAACCATAGCATAGTAACATTTACATCCACATGCTAATTTAAACGTGATTAATTCATTATTAGCCACTGTCTGTCAACCTGCTCCGGAGTCGGCACAGACGCTCTCTCTCCCCACCATCATCTCCCCTCTGATCCTCTGACAGTCTGTGTCTCTCCGACGTGATCGGCGTGATTTACATGTCTTTAACACTTCTCCCCTTCAAATGGCGATCATGTAATGTCCGTAGCCAATTGATTAAGTATTTTTTTTTGTGTTGGTTTGGCATATTTTCGACGTTTTTCCCATTTTATTTTGTGATTTTCGAGTTACCCGCGGCTAGCATCATGTGATGCCTTTTAGCGAATCACATCGTCAGAAATGTGCATTAGCCAATGAGGTCGCGTTCCTAGCATTGAATCCCTCCTCACACTTTCACGATTGGTTACTGATACAAAGGAAAAGACCATATTTGGATCCGATAACGTTGCACTTGAGATTCAGAGCTTTCCAACAGTACCATGGTTATTATGATTCATACAGCGGTCGCGGTGCTGTATGTTACGTTAGAATGCTCACTTTTGATGAATTTAGGAGCAAAATACAGACGCAAGCAAAAATTTAGTAAAATAAACACCTAAAACGTATATTTTGGAGCTTTTATCCATACTAGTATGAAAGAAGACATGTTATGGAAGCTAAATAGACACAAATCTCAAAATTGACCAGTGCTTGAAAAACGATGTTTTTGCCTGCCGTGTCTCGCCTTAATGGGAATAAACATGAAAAGAAGGAAAGAAAGTAGAACTAAATTTGAAAATGCAATTGCATTGTCAAGTTGACAAATAGGCCTATGTAACTTACTGTAGCCTTGGCAGCTTGTCTAGTTTGGGATGCACTGGGTTGTTTTGATTTTGTTGCCTTTTTTTCCTTTGCATGCTAGCTGCCTTTTCCTGCTCTATTCTTTCCTTCTCTGGGGTGTCAGTGAGGATACAGCTTGACAATTTATTTCGTTATTGGGTTCCCTTTCTGGCTGTAGCCTTTGGATAACTTGTGACAACCAACCCCCCAAAAAATGTGACGACCAACCCCAACTTGAATTTTTTGCTAGCATCAAGGCCAACAACCATCTGACAACTAATTAATTGCTAACCACAATCTAAACTATGGGTTGCGTTCCGAATCGCATACTCTTTCTTTTTTCTATTCTACATCCGACGATAAAAAGAATCTAGTTAGGATGCAGTAGACATACTATTGGGACATACTTTTCTCTCTTATTTCATCATAACATTGCGCCTTGATCTTGCCTCTTGCTTTTATATCCGTCGCATCCCCGTTTGTTTTCATAACATGGACCTATAGGCTTCGTCGATGTTACGTCACTTCACGTGCGCACTGGATTGTGGGTCAGAATCGCCCAAATAGGATGCAGTTTTCAACACTAACAATCTTGGCCGCATGAAGTAGACCATCCGGGTATTCTAACCATCCTAAATCTGGCCACAAGAATCGGGACATCCTAAATCTTTTTTCTACATACTATATAGTAGAAAGTATGCGATTCGGAACGCAACCATAGTTTACCCTTCACACTTTTTATGGGTAACAAGTGTTTTGTTATAAACCCATTCTGTAAAAGCCTAGAAGAAAAATACTGAGGAGGTAAATATTCTCAATTTGACATGAAAAACACAAACAGTCCTCTCACCTCAAATTCAGCAGTCTAACTCCAAGGAAGACTATGTAGGTGACCTCTTATCCCAATTCTGGATATTTACATACCACAATTTCACAGACAGCGCCTTCTGGTTCCGAGATATAACGATTGAGACAACCAACCCGTGTGACAAATTACCCCGTTCTCCCCAACTCCGGATTTATTTTTGAAATATACAGAGTAACACAAACGGTACAAAATAGACACGAACAAAATATAAAACAGCAATGTTCAAATAAAGATATTTTAAATAACATCCTTTAAAATGAAACAATAAATAAGGTTTTTAAAAATAAAATGAATAACCCTTGAACAAAAACAATAATACATTAATTATTTGCCAAATCAAATAGCCTACATCACCTTTCAAATACAATTATAATAAATTAGGTTTAGCCAAAATTATATTAATTAAAACCAATATACTTATAACATTGTTTTTACACATTTTTAAACTAATTCCTACAATATGTCACAGGCCCTGAGAAAATTATCTAGGTTGTGTTGTGTCAAAAATATAAAACACACAAAATTAAACTTCGTTACACATCAAAACCTGCTGGCACACTCACTTAACGTATGGAACTACAGAGAGGCTGAAAAAAAGAGACCACTCTCAGACTGTCACACAGCCAGACTGGGGGCCAGTGAGTAAACTACAGGGAGAACAGGACATGTGTCAAAGAAGAACAGTGTCTCTGTAGGCCTAATTGCGAGTGTGTGGGAGTCTGTGTCTATGTGATTGTGAGTGTGTGATTGTTATTTTGTGAGTTTGTGTAATTGAGAGCTTGTGAGTTTGTATGTGAGGTCAGGGGTGTGGTTATTGCTCCTTGGAATCAGCGGTTTCTTCCATTTTCTCGACTCACCCAGATAGTCTGTACAATCTGCATGGAGCCTACATGGCACTGCCACGGACACAACATCGGTGCGGCACCGGTGTGAGGACCCCGAGCCGATCTGGCAGCCGAGCACATCTGGTACTCACACCGGAGCTGTTAAAAGAGTCCGCGGACATTGTTGAGCCCTATGACAACATGACAACACTTGTCATGTGACTCAAGTGGCTGCATTTGATTGGCAAGCTTTTGTAATGTGGTTTTTATTGGTTAAAATAGTCACGTGATAGAGATGTTGGCTGAAGACGTCCCCGGGGAGGGAAATCATGAGAGAAATGGCTCTCGCATGTAATAAAAAAATATATAAAACAATAAAGTAACGACCGTCACGTAGCCAAATGGAACGGCGTAAAAGTACCGTTCTTTCTTCAAATATTTACTCAAGTAAAAGTAAAAGTATGTTGCAATAAAACTACTCTTAAAATTACAATTTATTCAAAAAGTTACTCAAGTATTTGTAACAGAGTAAATGTAGCGCGTTACTACCCACCTCTGGTCATCAGACACGTGTGCCGGATGATTTTTGCACATCAATCGCTCCATCAAGTTATCCAAGTCAGTGCTTTTTGTATGGGCAGAGATCGTTATTTTAAGTGTGTCTTTATGAAGTTTATTGTTAAACTTCAGTGTAGACTATTGTTTCCTTATCACCGCCGAGTTCCGCTGTTTGTTGTTTTGGGACCGTTTCGACCCGCCGTGCGTAAAGCAGCACTATAACAGCTGACGGAAGGAAAAAGAAACAAACCAGCTGACGAACGTGAGTAAACACTGCGGGGCTTAAGGCAGCGGTCAAGAAAACCACTGTTGCAAGTGGCCGTATTGTCGTATTTTCAAGTGATAAACAACCAACATTTAGAGAGATTCTGTCTCAACGCCATGTTTGCTGCATTCTGAACCAAAACAACGCAGCGTGAGTGTCAAGTCATGACGCATTTGCAACGAGCGGAATCGTTAAGCAGGCATGTTAACGGTTCCAAGGAATTGGTTGACTCGGCACCGGTTCTGAAGAGGAACCGGGTCTCGATTCCCATCCCTAGCCTCTACACTCTCTGCTGGTTCTGTGTTAATATTGTTCCCCTCCTCCTGAACAACACACTCACTCTGTTTTTCATTTTCAATAGTTTCAACACACACCTTTGTATTTTCAAGGTTTTTAACAAACTGCTTTCCATTTTCATCATTTTGAGCAACACTTTGAGTTGCATTTTTTGGTTGCCTCAGCAGGCTCAGCCCGTCTTCCAGGGGCTTTATCTCTCACCAAATGTCCTTCTTTGCCACAGGCAAAGCACTTGAGAGTTCCAGAGTTTACAAAAACTGCATTGTCAAAATCATCAACCTTCAAATTGAAAACTATATACTTAGTTCACTGTCTTTCTTGTGTAGTATCATCTGTACTCGCCGTCTGTGTGACACCACATGCCGCAGCAGGGGGGACTTCCACCCCGACGGCAGCTTCCTAATTGCCAACACAATCTTCCCGTGCCTTGACAGCTCCTGGACCAGAACCTCGTCTCCGATGAACGGCGGGATGTTAGAAATAGTAATACGCGCTGCCGGTGTTGTCAGCGGGGACACGGAAACAAAAAAGAGTCCTTCAGCACGATCCCCTTCTCCACCACTTTGTTCGCCTTGGCCACACTGTCCACAAAAATCACCACCGCTTTGTTCATCCGAGCCGCGGACCTGATGCTGCTGTGCCGGACTAGTTCCGCCACCGCAAGGCTGCACGATATTGCCCAAGATGATTATCACGATTATTTTGGTCAATATTGATTTCACGATATTTTACCACGATTATTCAGTCATTTTAGTGAGTAAAATATTTTTATTGGATTGTCACGTAAACATAACAGCGCTTTCATATCCATGTGATCGGCTATGCAATATTACTGATAATGTACATATATTTGCATAAATATAATAATTATTTACCTGAAGTCAATGCATTTCCACAAAGAAAATATAAATCAAAATATTGCAACAAAACTTTACACAAAATCAAAACTCCTAAAAGCAAAATATAAAATATTTTACTCCATTCATTGTACCTGCATGATGGATGTGTATAAAACTTGATTTTGAACTAAATAAAATTGTGCCCACAATGTATAACTAAAATAAGTATATTATGAGCTGTGCCCTGTCAAAATAAATCACAACCTATATGGCTCTACTAGGTCGGAATTTAATTTGAAAGGACGGAGATGGGAAGTGGCAGGTAACACTCAGCAACACGTTAGTTAACTGTTGCTGCCTCTCATGCCTTTACTCGCAACGCGAGGTTTCATCTTCGCTTCAGGACGTGTGTATGGGGGCATTATTGTATCAAAACGTTTGCAAATGCGTATTTGCGATTTGTATTTGCGATTTGTGTATCTGCAAATGGTTTTGTGCATGCACACAAAGATTTGTGTGTGTACACGGTTCTGTGTGTAGATACATCTGTAAATTATATTAATTGTGTTTCTAAAAGCTCAAATAGACTAAAGGTGCGAACACACTAGGCACTTAACACGCGTACAGACGCGTATGAAATCGGCCGTTTTTCCATAGGGAACCATTGGTTTACGCGCGTACATGGCGCGTAAATGCGTCACTCGCGCTAAAGCAAAATTTTCACTCGCGCTAAAGCAACATTTTTACGCGCGTATATATTACGCAGCTACGCGAGGAGTTCAAAAAATTTTACTTTTGTTGCTCCTACGCGAGACGATTAGCCGCGTTCGCCAATCAGCGTTGAGCTTGACCCGACGTCACATACATTGGCAGGGTCGGAGAACAGTGTACTGTACACAAAGGCTGATGAGAGACACCGAGGAGAAAAATGTATTGCGGGCGGCCGGTGCAGACGTGGGGAAAGTAAACCAGGAAAGTAAACCAGGAGAATGGACTTCCTGGTTAATTCAGTGAATATGTGCGGCTGTGCTTTAGCCGATAAACAAAGTTAGCGCCGTATAGCATTAGTTAACTCACCCGGTTGTGTGCGGGCGGCTAGCGCCTCATATTATGAACCCAAACATGACGACTGTCCGCGGGACTTTCACGACAAGTAGAGCGAAGCACCGGTGTTGATCTACACCAGCCACGGTCCCCTGTCACAGCCAGGTAGGGTAATTTTGGCTACTTGCCTTTATGTTGTGCCGCCGTGCACCGATGCTGCTGTAACTGTGTTTGTTATGTAACTGCCGTGAATATGCAATGCTGTTTTAATGCTAGGCTATTTGTGCTGTTCAGTTTGTCTTTTGGCCCAGTTGTTGGCCGTGTTGTTGTTGTTTTTGTGCGGACATGCACGCTGTTGTGGGTCTGATCAGCCATGGTTGATAAGGGAAATACAATATCGGGAGGGAGACTAGGCACGTTACGCGCGTATAACCATTTTTGACACAAAATGATCAAGCAATATTTTAGCTGCGTTACGCACGTAAATCTTACGCGTGTAAAATGCCTAGTGTGTTCGCACCTTTACAAATCTCTTTTTACAAAGCCATGGAAGAACTGTAGCAAAAGTCACGTGGTGTAGCAAAAGTCACGTGTGAAAAGACAGACACGTTGATTGGTCAATGTGTTACAGTGGCAGGACTCTTATTTTGAAAATCCCTAAACCGGATGTAAACAGAGCTTTGGCTATGAACCCATGTCGGCTATGCATGGAGGTGTCGTGGAGACAGAAGGCTAACGGACACTGCAGTTGACAAAGCACTTCAACTTAAAGTAGTTTAAAAGTAAGTATTGATTAACAATTTTCCTTTTTTTTCTTTTCAAGAATCATTCGTTCCCATGTAAATCTCAGTGATATCGGATACGTTTGCAAAAAGGAATCCCCTCGTGAATGCGTGCCGTGGAAGGACCATTTTAGCTTGATGTGCAACGTATCGTCACAATAATTATTTTAATAACGCGAGTGAGAGTTTCAACACCGGCAATCGCTTCATCTTCGTCAGTTTTGTCCATCCAGTTGTAAGCCTTGGGTAGCTTCTCTTTTAAATATGTGAACAAGACCGCACAACGAGCTCCGACACCAACACACACACACACACACACACACACACACACACACACACACACACACACACACACACACACACACACACACACACACAATTACTTTTATTGTTCGCAACCACAGATTCTTGGAAGAAGGCAAGGTTTGTAGATGACAGGTTGTTATTCGCAGCCCCAAGGTACATTATCTGTATCCGATATCACTGAGATTTACATGGGAACGAATGATTCTTGAAAAGAAAAAAAAGGAAAATTGTTAATCAATACTTACTTTTAAACTACTTGAAGTTGAAGTGCTTTGTCAACTGCAGTGTCCGTTAGCACTCTGTCTCCACGACACCTCCATGCATAGCCGACATGGGTTCATAGCCAAAGCTCTGTTTACATCCGGTTTAGGGATTTTCAAAATAAGAGTCCTGCCACTGTAACACATTGACCAATCAACGTGTCTGTCTTTTCACACGTGACTTTTGCTACACCACGTGACTTTTGCTACAGTTCTTCCATGGCTTTGTAAAAAGAGATTTGTAGAAGACTTAGTCTATTTGAGCTTTTAGAACCACAATTAATATAATTTACAGATGTGTCTACACACAGAACCGTGTACACACACAAATCTGTGTGTGCATGCACAAAACCATTTGCAGATACACAAACCGCAAATACAAATCGCAAATACACAAATACGCATTTGCAAACGTTTTGATATGTTGTGAAATTAATTCAACCAGGAAGGCATGAAGGACAGAGTTTCCAGTCAGGAGGCAAAGTTAATAAAGTGATCTTTATTTCACCAAAAAGCAGAATAGATGGCTCCGTACAGTCAAGCGTGCACGGTCCTAAATATGGGAAGTCAACCTAGAGTTAAGTTCCCAGAAGAAGGCGCCTAAGCAATGATGCGCTTGAGATTATATAGGGATTCCTCTTGTGAGGTCCCATAGGTCAAAGTCAAAACATGATGCAGGCGGGGCGTATTTTACTCATACGTGGCCTGAGTCGGAGCACTGAGTATTGGCCACTCAAACCGGCTCTCTCTTCTCCAGGGTCATCCTCCTCTTCTTATCAGTGACGATGTATGCATGTTGTAGATGTGCAAGAAGTGGGGGCCCCTTGTCAATCTAATCTATACAACTCTGTCTTATTCTAAGTGTGTGTGTGTTTAAGGTCAACCAAAGTTCTCTCCACGTTTCACTTCTGCAATCCCACAGTGCTATGGGTCAGTATAAGTCCCCTTCCAGTGTCACTTCTCTAATCTATGTACAAACAGCCGAAATAAGACTGTCTGGTGATTCAAACCGTCTTACGTGACTTCCTCACATGTAGGGTCTCCTGATTAAAGCTATAATGTGTAATATGTGTATATTCTAGTGCCTGTTGATTAAAGCTATCATGTGTAATATATGTATTATGAGTGGGCATCTCTAAAAGTTAATTTTCTCTACAAATCCCCCTTTCCACACCTGATAGGTGTGGAATAACTTTAACTTTTAGTGTGCCTAATGCAAGCTATTGCTAAATTCTGAAAAGCTATAAGGGTGGATAGAGCTTAAAAGGCAAGATTAACCTGGGGAAAAGATTTGAGATCAGATTCAAAAGGATAAAATAAAGGTTTTAGCTTAGAACAATATAAGACTAGTTCACCTTGTAATCATAGCGGGAAATAAATGGAACAAACAGAAATTCACTCAAGGGGTGAATTCCACCAAAGAGGGGAAGTAAAAGGGAAACACATGATTAGAAAAAACAATGATTTTTCAAAAGATTAACACAAAAACACATCAGGGAATCAAAGACAAACACAAAGGGTTAACATTTCAAAATTCACAGATTAAGGGTGATTCATTCATTAATTTCAAAAACCCATATCAAGGGGTCATTGGCTCTGAGAGCACAGTCAGAGCAAACATTTACTCTAAGATTGGGGCCTTATCCACACAGGAACATAATCAGGTAAAACATTATTTAACAACAAAAAATTGGTTACGGCTTTTGTCTTTGTAGACAATTAGATTTAACTTAACCTGGTTTAGAGCCAACACATGGTTGTAATCAGTTTAACTAACCTCTTCTGAATCGTGAGAGGCCGTAGGAGAATGGTGCACAATTTGTGAGTGGCGTGAAAAAGCTCCAGACTAACATAATTTACTTATAAGTACGTTCAATTTCTGCGTACAGTTATCACCACCTAGGCTTAAGCTCACCTTCTCTGTGAATGTGAACTTGACCCTGCACTTACTATCCTCTGGAGGTCTGGAGTCTTGCTAGGAGTTGCTCCGGCACAGGAGGCTGTACTAGATCAACACAAAGCTTGAGACAAACAATTAGTACAGACAACAATTAGCACAGACAAACGATTAACAGTTAATTTGCCAGACATCAGAAGAAGGTTCATGACCTCCCTCTTCTCATGTCCTTGGCTAAGTGTGAGTGTGAGAGTCTGTATGTGTATGTGTATGTGTGTGTATGTGTCGCTCCTGGAGATGTTGTCATTGATATGGGCCTGCATAATCTGAACCCTTTTAAACCATGAAGTATTGTAAAACTCAATAAAACAATAATAAAAACACTGGAAAAGAAAAACTTAACCTACTGAAGTCCCTCAATAGTCCCTTAATATGGACAAATGTAAAACCTTAATGATACCAAAAAAGAATGAAAGTAAAACAACCTGTGGATTTATTCAAAAACCTAAAACCTAAGGAAAAATGCTCATCCTTTTGTAAAGGGTAAAACAAAAACAGTCTTATTAAAGTCAAAAGTATCCTAATGTGCTTTAAGGGTCAATTAAGTTAACCCACAGCACCTACTTGTTATCTAATTTGTAATGGCACAAGGGCAATCACTTAAGTAAGGTTCAAATAAACTAATCACTGCCTGAATAAACCTGAATTCAAAGGGGAAACACAGGGCCAAATAAAAGAAATCAAACAAAAGAAATAAATCCAGGGGAGAGACGATGGGGCCTGGCAATAGACTAGCAACTCTAGAATGTCACTGTCTCTGGTGGGTTTGAGCAGTGGTTCTGCATTTTGTGGGCAGAACTGGCCTATAGCAGGTACAGGGGATTCATCAGTCTTCCTTTTGTGATGCATAATCCAGTGTATTTACTTTTCACTTCTATCGTATTAGTCCATGGCGTCCACATCGCTGGCTGTGGGATATTGATCACGTAGCACTTTTCATAGTTCATTGTGAAACACACACAGTGAGGTGTTTTCAGAGCTTTCTGATGCTTGCACAGAGAGAGCCACTTGTGTCTGTAGTGTCTATAATTCTATTCCATGCAGGCGGCATGGACAAACTGTATTCTATTATCCGGTGGTACATGTGGGCTTCAGTTGTGGCCACATGCAGCGGGTCTAGGGGCAAAACAGGTTGAGAAGACTGTCCCCTCTTCTTCTGGAATTCATGCAGCGTGTTGTGGCTGGAGGCCCAGAAGGGTTATCTTTAATGTCTGTGACAGTGGTCAGGGGTGATTTGGAAGTGGTCAGGCACCCAGAGGCTTCTTCCTCTTTTTCTTTCAGATGCTCCACAGTTCTTTGCAAATCAGTATCAGTATCCTATCCATCGGTGGAGGTCACAGTGTCATTCACCATGTGGCTGTTCAGTCCTGAGTCTTTGCTCAATGTCCAATACTTGTCCCATCTTTAAGATCCTTAAGCAGTATAGGGAAGTTTGAGCACAGCTAAGGAATGTTGAGGTCAGGGATCATCCTGCTTGTCCTTCTCCATGCTTGAGGACTGTTTATCTTTGTGGCAGGTCAATAAAAATAAAAGTGTTCCCCCTATGAATGTTAATCATTAAGTACTATAGAGAAACTAATCAGCCTAAAACTAAGTTATCCTGCCTTTGCAGTGTAACTAGCTTTAAGAACCACACAGCTGAAACTAGAGAAGGAGAAAAGAAAAAATTAACAAAACCAACATTAATTACTTTGCAATTGCTCTATTCGTGAAACGTGCATCTTGAGAGGACACAATAGTATCCGGGCCTTTCAGGCTACACCCAGTGTTCTTCATGCCCTTGCACATTCCTGGCCTTAGTGATAAGGGAATAGACTGACTGAGTGTCTGGCTACTTTTCCCTCTTTTTATTTTCTCTAAAAGAAAATAAACAATAATTTCTGAACACACCTTTACTTTTTAAACCTCAAAAGTTAGCCTATATCAAGACACTAATGCGTCTGTGGAGTACCTTTAATTTGAGATATTTGAAAGCCTTAAAGGAAAACAAGAAGTAAACAAAAACAAAACAAAAAAAACTCAGTGCACCTTTAATTTTGTCAATTTTGATTATCAACTATTAGGGCGCTATTGCTTGAAACACCACAAAGGGTGTATGTAACCTTATGAAAAAGAAAGGGAATCGTAAATTAGACTTGGTTTTCACACAAAAACATAGCTGAGTGCACCTTTAATCTTGCATAAGGTTAGGGCAGATTCAATTTTCTGAAAGAGAAACCTCAGAGTGTGGTTTCTAACTGAATTTACACCAGTGCCATATAAGTAAAGGACACAATCGAAATAACTATAAGGGATTATACACGTAATTCAAATTCTACTGAGAACAGTTATAAGTCTTGCCTACAGTGCCACTTTTGCGTAGATCAATGAGAACAACTCCCAGGCTTGCTTGTGTGTGTGTGTGTGTGTGTGTGTGTTTGAGGTAGTAATTCTTTTGTTAGTATCTGAGCTGAGGTAAACAACAGACAACATGCATTTATACAGCGTACAATTAGTGAAATGCTGTTGTAGAGGCAGGAGAGTATATAAGACGGTTTCCTATGCAAAATCACTCAAAAACTAATTTTCTACACAGGAAAGCAATACTCAGAGAATACAGAGATCTCATTAAACAAAAATATTTTCCCTAAAACTAAATAAAAGACCAATCAACAGTCCATTGCTCAGCCATACCATAACAAACAAAAACCTTTTTGTAAACAGTACTGTCCCTTTAAATAAACAACAGCGCTGCTTTTTATGATCAATACAACAATACTTTTTACATGGGTTCAAAATAAGTAATACAAAACACTTAACTCTTGTGTGTGCGTCAGTATGTGGGTATACGTGTGGGTGTGTTTGCGTGTATGTGCGCGAGTGTGTCCTTAGAGGATGTGTGTGTGTGTGTGTAAAAATGGACAGGGACTAACTGTATTCTTCGAATAATTGCGGCTTTCCCAATTAAAGCTAAAATGGCACGGTAAGGCCTTACTTTCGCACAGATAGCATCTTCAGGAGCAGTTCCTTAGAGGAAATTATAAGAGTGAATACTTTCCCACAACACGGCACAGGCCGAAACAACAGTAACTAAATCCACGCCCGTAGGCTTGTCCTATGGATCCAAAACCAACAATACAACGACACAGGCCGTTCGAGTAACTAAACACACACCACGTAGGCTTTTACAGTGCGTTTAAAACTATCAATGCGAAATAACTCAATTATGTACAAAAAAAAGAAATCAAAACATTGTCATACATTTATCATCAATAAAATGAACCCATTCACACGCATACGTGCACACCAGACAAGATTATTTTACGAAGTCACCGACTCTGCTGTAATGATTGTATTACAATTACCCTAACAACTACGTTTTCATACTCACTCAGAAACCTGATCACTTATTTTGGATATGAATAATTTGTGCAGGGCTTTAGTTAAATAGGTTCTGCTTACCTTTAAATTGTGAGCGCTCTCAAGTGATCAGGCTTCCGAGGTCAGTCTGAAGACGACAAAAAGTCCACTGGAACTCTCGGCCCAATCACGCCTGGTCCTGGGAACAAAGGAGGAGAAAGTAGTTTAGAAACTGTTTTTCTCCAGTACGATCTTAATTAACCATCCTCTATGCTACCAAATTTGTTGTGAAATTAATTCAACCAGGAAGGCATGAAGGACAGAGTTTCCAGTCAGGAGGCAAAGTTAATAAAGTGATCTTTATTTCACCAAAAAGCAGAATAGATGGCTCCGTACAGTCAAGCGTGCACGGTCCTAAATATGGGAAGTCAACCTAGAGTTAAGTTCCCAGAAGAAGGCGCCTAAGCAATGATGCGCTTGAGATTATATAGGGATTCCTCTTGTGAGGTCCCATAGGTCAAAGTCAAAACATGATGCAGGCGGGGCGTATTTTACTCATACGTGGCCTGAGTCGGAGCACTGAGTATTGGCCACTCAAACCGGCTCTCTCTTCTCCAGGGTCATCCTCCTCTTCTTATCAGTGACGATGTATGCATGTTGTAGATGTGCAAGAAGTGGGGGCCCCTTGTCAATCTAATCTATACAACTCTGTCTTATTCTAAGTGTGTGTGTGTTTAAGGTCAACCAAAGTTCTCTCCACGTTTCACTTCTGCAATCCCACAGTGCTATGGGTCAGTATAAGTCCCCTTCCAGTGTCACTTCTCTAATCTATGTACAAACAGCCGAAATAAGACTGTCTGGTGATTCAAACCGTCTTACGTGACTTCCTCACATGTAGGGTCTCCTGATTAAAGCTATAATGTGTAATATGTGTATATTCTAGTGCCTGTTGATTAAAGCTATCATGTGTAATATATGTATTATGAGTGGGCATCTCTAAAAGTTAATTTTCTCTACAGATACAATAATGCCCCCATACATGTGTACGCCGAGGCACTGACTGTATGGAGTTATTAGCAACCCTGAGAGCTTGTCTAATAACTGGAATAGTCATTGCAAACCCACTAAGTTCTTATGTAATGAAAACGTAGTTCAGTACGCCAGTAAATAGGAACGACCAAGGATACAAACTAGCAACGGTGGAATAGTCTACCCGCCCAGCTAGACTGTCTGCTTCAGCTGACTGAAGGCTCAGCTGTTAGCCACAGAGCTACTGTTTTGCTAACACAACTCAAGACTCGTACACTGTACAAACTGTAAATGTAATCGGCCAACATGTTTAACAAGAGCTCCACCTAGCTAACAAAGCAATAGCCCCCAAAATCAATAACACAATTCACGGAGAAAATGACTGCCGAACATTTACATGGCGGGCTGCAGCCTGAAGTTACCGTAGCTATAGGCTAACTGTCAATATGCGGCCAAACGTACTCACGTCGACTGGAGTCCTGTCGGACATTAACCATGACTCCTGTGTTCCCTGCTCTCCTGATACATGCAAAGTCGTGTTGAAAAAGTATTCCATTGTTTTCTGAACGAGTAGGCTAGTAGCCCTGTTTGTGGACGTCTATCCATCAAAACTATGACGTAGGTCCTTAGGTGACCCGTTCGCTATACATTATACTCTTGACAGCTGTCTGGAAATAACAGACCTGGCAAAGTGTCATGTAATAATGGGTTATAAATCCGGCCCCACGCTAAAAAAGAGACTAACAATGGGATGTATGTGATTTCACAAGCGCAAATATCTGCTCTCGCGAAAAGCAGCAGCCGCAGCTTGCTTCTTCGCGCGGCTCTTGGAGTGCTTACTATCTATAGAGCTGTTAAGCGGAAGTCCCTTACTTCCGGGGCATGGGGCCTATCGGCTCGAAAAATTACAACGGTAGTCAATGGAAAGAAATGTATTATTTTCTGGTCCCAGTCATGAAATGCCTTCGATTACACATATGTTTTGTATGGATTTAGATGGTATTTTTTCGTGCAAAGAATGGAACAATTTAGCGAGTAGAAGCTGGATACGGTCAGGTTTTGTGCAGAGCGCTTTTGTGGACTACAGCTCTTCGCTGCTCTTGACACTTATGATATACGTCACCACCACTTGCACCCGCTTAGCTCAGAAACATGGCTGTGTCTTTAATGCACTTTACCGCCTTCTTTCAAGGACAAGACAAAAGTCTTCAGCGTGGCGAAAACCACTACACAAGTGGACATGTGGAGAGTTTCAATTTCTCGAGTGGGGAGATTGTTGGCGTTGTCCACGCCAGCCATTAGCATTAGCACTGTCAGTCGAGAAGTGGAGGGAATGTGTTGAGGTGACGTCACAGAGGCGACAAGACTTGTAGTTGTTCTCGTAACATTTTTTCAAAAGCTGTTAGACGAATAATCATACAACATACTGTCAAACTCTTCACATGAAAAATTATCATTTAGACCCATACAAAACATATATGTAATCCAAGGCATTTAATGACTGGGACCAGAAAATAGTAGATTACTTTCCATAGACTCCCATTCATTTTTTCTCAGCCGATAGGCCCCATGCCCCGTAATTCCGCCACTTCCGCTTAACAGCTCTATGCGGGCAGAAAATTGTTCACACTTTGGGGGCGGAGCATGGACAGGCACATGATCAGCGAGTGGTTTGGGGAGTGATTGATTTGCTTCGCAGCTGAGCACACATTTAAAATATTGCACATTCATGTACACGTCATCGCGATGAAAATTCGATATATTGTGCAGCCCTAACGGGAAGGTGGTGGAGATCTTGAAGCCGTGCACACGGCTGAGTTCCCCGAAAGCCTCCACCCAAAAAGTAATACCAAAAAAAAAAAAAACCCTCACAAATCCTCCACCGAACAACATTTACCGGAAGAAATTTATGAAAAAGTTTGCCAAAACTTCTCAATTTCGCTCTCACACGCGCTCTGCACAACCCACTCCTTCCGCTCACACACACAGACAGACAGACAGACAGAGAGAATACATTTAACAGAAGGTGCACAGATGCTGGATGCATGCTTTGCAAATCTGCCTTTTACATTTGCTGCAGGTCACAAGGGCTTTTTTATTTTGCTAGGGCAAATCTGTCGGGGGATAGAAGTTGAAGGAAGTTCTTCCTCTGGCTTTGAGGAGTGGCGTGCTCCCTCGACCAATGCGACTGCCGCTGGGGTCCGAGGCAGCCGTGAACGGCTTTCTATCAGCGGGGAGACCAGAGCTCTCCCCAGCTCCTCCAAAAACAGCCGCCGCTTGTAGGTTTTCCCCCGGTTCCATGTAGGGTCGACTTCAGACAAGAGGACAAAGGCATTGAATGCCGAAACGTCGACCATGTTGCAGAACAAGACTACCGGCCACCTGTTGGTCTTTCTCCGGCAGCTGTATGTCCCGAGAACCTGTAAAACAGAGAAATAAAAATAAAGCAATAGCCTTTGTGACTTCTTCCTGATCCAAAATATCTAGACAGGTTAACATAACATAATAACCCTAATATTAAACTTTATTTAACTTATACAGTGCATTTCTTAACAATTTAAAAAAATAATAATATAATGAATAAATAGGCTACCTTATCCAGGTTGTCAACTGCGCCTTTACAGCGGTTGTAGTCGAATATCACTGCTGGCTTCATGTATGATGCTTCGCTCACTGCAGCCTCCCGGTGCTTCGTGCTCAGCATCAGCAAGTTCTTCCCCCGCCGTGGCACGTAGGACACCGCCAGGTGGTCCCGGGTGAACGTGAACACCGACGATACGACGGCCCGCTGCCTCAGCTGCAGGAGTTGCGGTGGAAGCTCCGGTTTATTTTTTTCTTATTGTGCCGACAAGGGTCAACTTACGGCGGAGCAATTCCTCGGACAGGCTGACAGAGGCAAAGAAGTTGTCGCAGTGCGAGTACCACCCTCTTGCCTTGCTGGACTTCCCGGGGGGCGCTGGCCTCCTTCCCGGTGTACACCTGCATCCTGAAGGCGTAGCTTGTCTGGACATCGGCGACAACCCACACCTTGATGCCGTATTTAGCCGGCTTGCTGGGGATGTATAGCTTGAAGCCACAGCGGCCTCGAAACGGCACCAGCTGCTCGTCAACGCAGATGTCCTCCCCTGGATTGAACAGCTGGGCTAATCTTGGCTGTCACATCTCCCACCGTCCCCTCAGCGGAGCCAGCTTGTCGGAGTTGCGGACTTGACGTGCTCGCCTTGTGAGCCGGTCATCAAACCGCAGGGCCTGGCACATGCGGCCAAACCGTTTAGCGGACATGGTCGCAGGGAACACCGCTCTCCCCGTCTCCTCGCTCCAGAGGCTTCCGGGTCGCCTCTGCCCTCGACCTGAAGACACCTGCCAGCAGCAGCAGCCCAAGGAATGCACGCATCTCCACAGAATTGGAATATATCCAGGAATGCCTTGAGGTAGGATGTGTGTTGAAGTCTGCACGTATATTATATTAACTATTAAATTAAGATATAAGTTAGGCTGCATCTATTTCGTGTGATTTTATGTATGAGTTCATTTTCGCCATGTTTTATTCAGATTCCAATCTTCTATTGTGTAATTGTTCATACAAATGCTCTAATTTAAGTTAGTAGCAAAATACAGTAGGATATACCGTCTTTGCAGCTGGCAAACCACGTGTTGACCAACCTTTTTAAGAAATACAGTTAATAAAAAACAAGTTAATGAAAATAAAGGACACAACTAGAATTAAGAGATGATACTTATGTTCATGTATTGTCTGTCATCATGCGATTTAAATTCAGAACAAGGGAGAAAAAAATAAAGGAAATCATGATGACAAGTCACAGAAGTACAGTTAATAGAAAAGCAAAAAACTTTCTTCTTTCGTGTAACATCAGAGGTCCAAACTTAATGGACAACTACAATTAACATGTTAGTTGTCATCATGCTACATTTAAATGAAAAGTAAATGGAACTAAGGGACACAACTAAGTGTGCGTGTATTTGTTGTCATAAATGTAAAGGAACTCACGGACACAGCTACAATTAACTGTACTTTCTGATTTAAATTAAAACAAAGGGGACCAACCAACCAATATAATAATCTTCTTATTTTTTATTCAACAATAATCATGATCCTGTAGAACCTGGATCCTGAGGTCAGGAGCAGACACTGCGGCAGCAAGCCTTCTCCTCAGAGCATTCCCGGACTGCTGGTGGTCGCAGGCTTCAACGGGGTCACCATCATCATCCTCATGTGCATCCTCCTCAGGCTCCAGGATGCCCCCGTTACTGATGCAGAGGTTGTGGAGGAAGAGGCAGTTGATGATCACCTCCGACACAAACTCCACCTTCACCTCTAGGGCGTTAAGAAAGATGGAACGCCACCAGGTCTTCAGCACCCCAAAGGCCCTCTCCACCACACACCTTGCCCTGGACAGCCGTGAGTTGAACCTGGCTTCCACTGGGTTCCTGACTGGCTCGCAAAACGGGGTCAGAAGGCAAATTGGCTCAGCCAAGCAGGGATACCCTCGATCTCCACCATCCTGGAGGTGGGTACAACTGGTTGGTGTAGAAGGGGCTGCACCTCAGTATCCTTGCGTCGTGCACCGAGCCAGGGAAGCCTACATGGGCGTCAAGAAAGAGACCCTTGTGGTCTGAGATGGCTTGAAACTGTATTGAGTGGTAGAGCTTTCTGTTGAGGTAATCAGCGGCATAAGCAGCAGGAGCCACGATGCGGACATGACACCCGTCAATACTCCCAGCCACGTTACGGAAGGCTTGGGAGCCCGACAGCTGCTGGAACCCAGCCCCAATCACCTCCAGCTCAGCCCTGTTTGGGAAGCGGATCTGGCTCCTGAATATTTGTTGTATCCCCCGACTCACACGATGGACAAGATCATGGCAGGTGGAGCGGGGGATATCGAAGGCCTCAGATACAACCCTGTAGGATGTGCCAGACGCCAGCCAAAAGAGGAAAACTAGGACCTCAAAGGCCTTCCCCCAACCATGCTGTGGATCTTCATCAAGATGACGGACAAGGTTTTCAATCGTTGGCCTGGACAGACGGAAGTCCTTCCTCAGGTCGCCATCGTTGAAGTATAGGCGCAATAAGGGAACATGGGGATTCACCCTGCAGTTTGGCCCTCTTGCACCAACCTAAAAAAAGATGTTCATATTAATTATCTTGTAGCCTACTTATTATACTTTTTAGTATTTATTATGAACAAATATATTTATACTTTGTTGTATTATTATTTTTTTGTTGGTTGATGTGGTTTGTCTACTAACCAGTGCTGTTCAACTCGAGTACTATTAGAGAAATACTCATTTCTACTGGGGTAAAAGGTTGAGGACAATCTTCAGATGCTGAGCTACTGTATTCAATAAATAAGCAAATGTGTAGTGTTCATAGCTTGCCGGACTGTTTACATTGACCATATTACTCGTGGATGGTCTCGTTTCAATCATGACAATCTAAGCTTTCTAACGGTGTATGGCATGACTATATTCACCCAAGGGTCGTTGAAATAATAAGCCGATTAATGTGTGTAGTGTAACAATTGCTTGCCGGACTGTTTACATTGAAAGCTAATGAGTTAACCGCTAACACTATTATTGCTGTGAGCAACCATATTACTTGTGGATGGTCTCATTTTAATCAAAAGGTTGAGGACAAACTTCATGCTGAGCTACTGTATTCAATAAATAAGCAAAAAAATGTTATGCTATCAATATAGAAATGTACGGTGGCGCTGAGCATTCACCAAATAAAAAAAAGTTTCAGAGCAGGATCTCGTAATTACGAGATAATATCTCGTAATTACGAGATAAGGATCTCATAATTACGAGATAAGTATCTCGTAATTACGAGATAAAGATCTCGTAATTACGAGATAAGGATCTCGTAATTACGAGATAAGGATCACCCTCTCATTCATCAATAACGATGTGTGTGTGTGTGTTTGTGTGCAGACGAGGTGAACCTAGCCATAGGAAAACGTAGGCAATAGCCTTGGTTTCCGGACTACAATGGGCCCCATAATCAATACAATTATTTTAAATATTTGTTTACTGTTCATTCATTAATCAGCGATCGCATTGGGAAATGAGGGACACACTTTCACTTTGTATATGCAGTTTGTTCATTATGAGCCACCGGAGCCACCGTACTGTGTTGCCTCATCCAATCAGAATGCCCGGTGGGCTAGTTCACTTTTACCTCCTGTTTGTTACTGTATCGGAACGCAGTTTTATTGAATGCTTTGATTAAATGCAGTCGTTAAACTCGGTGTAATCCATGACTCATACAAACACATAAGAACTTTCTACAAGGAGGGCATGACAATGATAGCCATGTCAACTTTGTGCAGATATGCAGTCACTGGGACTATTCAGGAGAAAAGCCCAGTCGGACCTCAGCAGCTGATCACGGGCGTAAAGCCGAAAGTGTGTCCCTCAGTAGCCTACCCGATGCGATCGCTGATTAATGAATGAACAGTAGCCTAAACAAATATTTAAAATAAGTTTATTGATTATGGGGCCCATTGTAGTCCGGAAACCAAGGCTATTGCCTACGTTTTCCTATGGCTAGGTTCACCTCGTCTGCACACAAATACACACACACAGACATCGTTATTGATGAATGAGAGGGCGATCCTTATCTCGTAATTACGAGATCCTTATCTCGTAATTACGAGATCTTTATCTCGTAATTACGAGATCCTGCAGTGAAACTTTTTTTTATTTGGTGAATGCTCAGCGCCACCGTAGAAATGTGACCTGAAGTACTTCATTGTAATATATTCGATAGCTTAGTTATTTTTCTGCTTTATCTGTGTTTTTTCCTGTGATTGTGTCAGTATGCTGGACCTACCTTGCATCCTTGTGATTTTATAACATATTTTACCTCAAATTGTAGATTAAAAACAATATGACATACAATAATCTGTGCATCAAAAACAGTAACTATTGTTCAGCCTACAACCAACAAGTCTGTAATGGTGAACATGGGTGTAGGCAGGAGTCCAAGGTAAGATGCAACAACATAAGATATTTTATTGTTTACAAAGCAAAATCTTATGACATCATGCTCAATGCTATAGAAACCAGGTAACACACAATGAGACACTTCTTAAAAGTAAAATGTCCACTATATGAACATGATAAAGATAAGATATAAAGGATGAGCTATAAACAAAAAATATTTACAATAGGTCTAGAGGTGTGAGGACATAGTATTAGCAGAGCCTAGATGGGATGCTGCTGAGGTAGGGGTCTGATATCCTCTCTGTGAAGCTCACTGCAGCCTCCTTGGGCACTGGTTGCAGTTGAGTGGGCACAGGAGCATCCTCGGCCACACACTTTTCTTGCAGCGGCAGTATTGGCTGTGTTTGAGATCAGAAGGTTTTGCCTCTTTCAGCATCATGGTTGCCACCAATTTGCCATTGACAAGTTGTCTCCCAAAATCAGTGGCAGCTGGGTAGGTTGGCTGAACCATGTGTGCCCGCTTACACACAGCCAACTGATGCAGGGCTCGGCATCTAGGAAGGCATCTTCAGTTGGTGGAATGCAACGCATGTCACCTTTGATGCTCACAAAGAGATGGGCTCGAGATTACCACCAAAGTCACTCCTGTCAAAGAGTGACACCATGTATCGCCGTGCTGCTGATATAACCTCTTCCTGAACATCCAGGCTTTCCTCAGGGTCACCGTACCTGCACAGCGGCAGAAGGTCTGGCCGGTGTTTAATAGCAGTTGTGTAGGCCCGCCTTTTTCCTTTTCTGTACAGATAGCTGACTGTGTCACATCCGGTAAGGATGTAGGTGCTGAGGAGAAGGGAGGTAAGATCTGAAGCTGCAACATCATACTTCCCTGTCAGAGCTTCTGTAAGAAGATATCCATCGTCTTCACCCACAGCTCCTGCAGCCCATCCATGTGTGTGATGTAGTACATGCACATTATGATCACATCTGTGTCTGTTGCAACCACTACTGCCTGTTTGTGGTGCAGAATTTGTACTGAGTATGCAATGTGAGCAAACATCCTGGTATCTGCCTCCTCATGTTTCTCACAGGAAAGTTCTGGAAGCTCAACCTGACAATCCGCTGACAAGAGGACAGTGCGACCAGGATCACAAAAGATTCCACCAAGAATAAGTGTGCATCCTGCAGGAAGTGACTTGTTCTGAGCTGCCTATGCTTCCCCCATGTAGTTCAACAGATAGCTTTATTCAGTGGATTGTGAATGAAGCCTTTCCATTCAGGTATAGGGAGAGCATCATGTGGCATGTACTCCTTCATTTTGCTGGAGCAGGTCTTCATCCTCTTCTCTCGTTCCTCACCTTTCAGACTCTGAGCTGGGGAGACATCATATCGATCACCAACAACGTGGATGCAGTCACACTTGTCTGGGAGGATTCCAAGGAGCTTCCTCAGGTACTTTCCTTGCAGTTCATGGAAGGTGCTGCTCCCAAGATGTTGGTAACGTTGACTGAACGCCATGGCATCTACTACCATTACGACAGGCTTGTCAGACGGCGGTAGTTTGTCCACTCCCCCCCATGAGCTGCCAAGGGCTGTTTTGATTGCAGCCAGGTAGTCTGCCTTGTTTCCTTTACGCATTGCGTAACGTTGATCAAGAGATGGATCTGGCTCAAACAGGGAGGCTGGGCAACTTGTCCATTCATGGCCAAACACTTCCACTTTCCTGTCTTCCTCTAAGTTCTGAACAAACTACAGGTTCCGCACAACTGCACTCTCCTCCTCATAGACCTTTTTAGCTTTGAATGCCATGGACATTGACTTCATTGACTTCTTTGGCTTTGCTGCTAAGGTTGAAAGTTTAATTTGGGCTACTTTCTCACTGTCTGTTCTTCTTGCTGCAGCCAGTGCCTCTATTCCTTTTTCACGAGCACAAATCAAGTAAGCTGATGTTGCTTTGTGGCCTGTTGAAATGTTGATCAGCTCCTGTTCTTCACATGTGAAAGGATTGATCATCTGGTTGCTGATGACATCTGTTATTTTCCTTACACCTTCTGCCTCCTTTGCACCTTGGCTGTCTTTGTCCTTGTGGTGTTTGGTATCATCCGCATCCATTTGTGCCATAGCTTTTGTCTGCTCTGACACAGCTGTCAGAACTGGAAGAGCTTTCAAGTATTTCTCCATTGTCGCTGGCTGCTGACTGATGCCAGTGAATAGTTTTGTCTTCGCATAACGGTTATAAGTTTTTCAAGTGCCATGTCTGTCCAGACACCATTGAACCTTCCTTCTGTTTGACGTACAGTAAACTTCCCATCCATGAATTCCCTGTAGATGTTTGGAGCCAGTGTAGGTAAGCTTCTCATAGCTTCTAGGTAGTGGGGCAGGCAGGATACGTACTTGTAGTGGCCAGCAGCTACAAGGTATGGTAACATCTTTTCCACTTCAGCCAGGTGTTCCTCCCACAGACCTGCACGCTCAGCATGGATGAACCGTTTAAGAATCATCACCATATCCATGTACATTCGCCATAGCTTTGTGGTAGGTGAGGTACATGCTTCATCAAACTCAGCCGTCAAACATGACAGCTTTTTCAGTTGGTCGGTTGCATCAGCACACGCAGAAGTTGCCTTCTCTACATCCTCCTCTGACAGGGCATCTAGGAGTAGCTGGACATTGTTGCTAAGCACACAGATGTACTCTAGGTTCTTCTCTTCGTCGGCCAACCATCTGGCAAATGCTTCCTAGTGTAGGGCAAACATGGCTGCATAGACCATAGTGTGGGCCTGCAGCATTGCATAGTAGTCTTTCCCACTGATAATTTTGTTTGCGGTTCCACGGAGACAGACATCAGCTACGACCATTAAGTCTTCGATTCCAGTGGACTGCATGAAATGCCCAATGGCTCCAAGGAAATTCTGAGCTATATGGAAGCCACCCATGCGCAAAATAAGTTTGGCATACTTCTCTTTGTTCTTCTTTTGCAGACTCAGAACCACCTCATAGATTGCTTGGTCACATGTGATGATGGCATAATCTTGAGAATGTTTTCTCGACACATCCATACAGTATTGAACAGACTGTTCAACCACATCTGGGTTTGTTGGTGACTTTGGGAAGAAGGGACCATAGCTGATCACAGTTGCAGGGGTGGTATCTGGAATGAGAAATGCATGGAATGAACTCCATGTTGGAGCAGCGCAACCTGGTTTCAAGTCCTCCAATAGTACAGTAGGGCAGCTATGTACCAAATGCCAGATGATGCTCAGGTGGTCAAGAGGTTCAGCTAAACACACAGGAAGCTTAGGCTCTGTTTCAACTCTAACCAGGGAGCGACTCTTTTGACGATATTTTAGGCTGAGGTGGCTTTCCTTGGTTTGAAAAGGCTGAGAAGATTCCAGGGCTGGTTGGCGGGTTTTCAGTAGAGGTAAACTAACCGTTGGTGTGGGGTCTTCATCTTGATTTTTGTACTGGAATATGAGTATAAGTCAAGGTTATCAAACGCAAACTGTGTGAATCGTCCCACCTTCAGGTTCTTTGGTGTGAAGGCCCCATCCCTTGTTGTCTGCTCTTCAACTTCCATTGTTGTTATATATCTCTGTGCTTCTTTATAGCTGATGCCATCTATTTATTAATCTATTTAGGAGTGACACAGTCGACTTGCTTCTGGTTTCCTTAAAGGAATACTTCACCCATACGGAACCAGCGTTCTATCATTATAAAATAACTATTATAATATAATGAATGAGGTTTTTCTTCCCTCAGTCTTCCCTTGGCCCAGCTGTCCTGTTAATCCTAACCCTTACTGTGATGTCACAAGAAGGAAAATGTAGGGTTAGACAGTGAGACCATAAAACACTCTTTCTGCCTTTTCTCAGGCTAAGATGATCCGATTAATTTATACTAAATAGGATCTCCGAGTTCAATACACCTTCATATTCCAACTGGTGAAATAGGCAACAGGCCCCTGTGCCAAAAGACAAATAAACAGCAACTGAACAGCACAAATAGCCTAGCATTAAAACAGCATTGCATTTTCACGCAGCTCGCAAATGCACACAAACAGCAAGGCAGCAACATAACACATTTACAGCAGCATTGTGTGCACGGCGGCACAAAATAAAGGCAAGTAGCCTACATTATCCAACCTGACGTAGATATAAACACCGGTGCTTTGCTGTACTTGTCGTGAAAGTTCCCCGGACTTGGCCGTCATGTTTGGGTTCATAATATGGAGGTGCTAGCCACACATAACCGGGTGAGTTAACTAATGCTATTTGACCGGCGCTAACTTGGTTTATCGGCTAAAGTCTGTTACACACTCCGCGAGAAGAAAGAACAAAGTTCTCAGTGACAGAGCTGCGAGAAGAAAATTACGTAATTTTCTTCTCTTAGCTCTTGTTCAGCTGTTCTTGCAGCTTGTTCTCGACACATCACCCGGGCCGAACTTTCTTCTCGCATCTTGTCCGAGAACTATTGTGTGATTGGTCAGTCTGAAGTCAATGAGGAAAGCGAAGTGAAATCAGCTGGCGCTACTGAGTCAATTACCATGGTAACAATGCGCCACGGTGAGGATTTCGGCAGTTGAGTTCTCGTGAAGTATGTAATGTCAGACCAGAAAGAACTTCTCGCAGCTCTGTCACCGAGAACTTTGTTCTTTCTTCTCGCGGAGTATGTAACAGCCTTAAAGCACAGCCGCTCATATTCACTGACTGAATTAACCATGGGCCTATTGCATACAAGTGGAATTAAGCCCCTAAAACATCCAGGATGATTGATAAATCCAGCCTTGACAAAGTCTAGCCTGGGCACTTTGGATTAGTCAGTTGCTTAAATGCCAATCCAGGATGAATAGGGGCTGCTTTGTCAGGCCAGGTGTAAGTAATTAGCCTTGTTTGAGTAGGAGCCGTCTTGCTCAGACCTGCGCAATTATGTCTGAGCAAGACGGCTCCTACTCAAACGAGGCTATCAGCTGTGTGTCTCACTTCAGGGGTCGCATCCTTCTAAGGACGCAGTCGACGCGGTCTATGAAGGCCATAGACCATGAAGGCCGAACAAGCGTTGTTAAACGAGACGGTCTCCGTTTACGAGCATTTCCGGATTGCGTTACAAGCCGTTAGATTGCGTGACACTCGCCGCTCCTGTGCTGCCTAGCAACCCTGATTGCTGCCAACGGAAACAGCTATGTTCACGGAGGAAAAAAGAAAATTAGTTGCCTACCAGACGAAAATAAAATAAAGTACAAGAAGAAAGAAGGACACAATAACAAAAGAAAAGACAAGAAAAAAAGAAAGGAAGATAAAAGTTAACTAGATGGAGCAACATGTTGCTGTTTTGTTAGTTTTAATTTTATTGTATGCCATCTCTGAAAAAACCGCAATGAATCTTGAGATATGTTGGGCCGCGAAGGATACATCTGGACCCTTCCACACCGTGAAACGAAGGCTGCATTTCTCGGCAACATATGAAGGAGCCTTCGAAATGGGACAAGCTTTGACGCGCCGCTATGACGCATTAGCTGTATCCCAATCGAGGGGCCGCAGCCTGCATTTGAAGACCGATTGCGTCATATCGTCATTTACAAGGCTCTTTCGTATGCGGCCGAGAAATGCAGCCTTCGTTTCACGGTTTTGAAGGCTGCAACAGATGGATCCTTCGCGGCCCAACATATCCCAAGATTCATTGCGGTTTTTTCAGAGATGGCATAAAATAAAAAATAACAAGTGTTGCTCCATCTTTTTAACTTTTATCTTCCTTTTTTTTCTTGTACTTTTTTTTCTTTTCGTCTGGTAGGCAACTTCTTTTTCTTTTTTCCTCCGTTGACGAGGCTGTTTCCGTTGGCAGCAATCAGGGTTGCTAGGCAGCACAGGAGCGGCGAGTCGTCACGCAAGGTAATGGCTTGTTACGTCTCAATTAACAACGCTCGTTCGGCCTTCGAATCGGCCATCACAGGCTATGGCCTTCATAGACCGCGTTAAACCGCGTCCTTCGAAGGCTGCGACCCCTTAATTGAGACACAGTAATTATGGTTGCGTTCCGAATCGCATACTTTCTACTATATAATATGTAGAAAAAAGATTTAGAATGTCCCGATTCTTGTGGCCAGATTTAGGATGGTTAGAAGTACCCGGATGTCCTACTTCATGCGGCCAAGATTGTTAGTGTTGAAAAGTGCATCCTATTTGGGCGATTCTGACCCACAATCCAGTGCGCACGTGAAGTGACGTCACATCGACGAAGCCTCCATATGAAAACAAACGGGGATGCGACGGATATAAAAGCAAGAGGCAAGATCAAGGCGCAATGTTATGATGAAATAAGAGAGTAAAGTATGTCCCAATAGTATGCCTACTGCATCCTAACTAGATTCTTTTGATCGTCAGATGTAGTATGTAGAATAGAAAAAAGAAAGAGTATGCGATTCGGAACGCAACCTATGTTAGGTGCCAGCCCACAGCTTTCAGAAGTAGACCCAGAGATCGAACACAGATTTACTGATGTAAAAATGGAAAAGACAGCCTATTTTCCCATAATGCCTTGCTAGTTTAAACCTTAAGTCAGGAGGCAGTTCATTTCATACAGCAGAGATGTATTCTCTGCCAACTGATCTTGATGTTCTGGCATTGTTTTTATGATAAAATAGTTGACAGTGAGCAGTCTGCAGGTGCATCTAAAAAATAGAATATCATGGAAAGTCCATTCAGAAAGTGAAACTTTGATAGATTCATTACACAAAGATGATTGATTGATCATGAAATAAAAAATCCAGTATCTCAAAATATTAGATTATTACATAGGCTACAACCAATCAGAAAAAGGATTTATAATACAGAAATGTCGACCTTCTGAAACGTATTTTTATTCTAGATTAATTTCACTTCATGTGTAATGAATCTAGAACATTTAAGTTTCACTTTTTGGATTAAATTACAGAAAAGGAAATTTTCATTTATATTTAATTTTGTTTTAGATGCACCTCGATAAGTACAAAGTGAATTTATATGAAGCACATTTGCATGTCATCTGCCATCAATAATCAATTGTATAAATATAGCCTGCAATATTAACAGACTATCGCATAAATTATTATAATTTATATAATTTCATTTTAATCTAATTATAATAAAGTTAATCATAAATGGTTCAGGTTAAATAAATAAAAAAGAACTATCGAACTAAATTACAATGCAGTCTTTTATGTGGTACCTTAAAACAGGCTAAAATAAAGCAGTACACCATGAAGATCATGGAATAACTGTTAAACTCCTTGATTTCAGATTGGAGTGGCAGCTGACTGAGCCAATCAGGCAAAAGAATAAGTTTCTCCTTTACGTTTAACCTGTTCGGGACCAAGCCCCAACCTCGTGATTTTTACCAGCATCCAATAAGGAATTGACACACATTGCAGTACCTTCCGGTGGCCACTAGGGGTGGTACCAAGACTGAGCAATTTTTCTTTGACTCACTTGTTAAACAGGCCGTTTTCACAGTCTTATTAAACCTATTTACAGCCTGGTCCACAAAACCATTCTAGTCTGTATGTTTAGGTCATATCTCCATGACAACACTTTTCTAGCAGGTTAGTTATTATTCTTTTGGAGGTTAAAATGTATGAATAATTAGGGGCGCGATCTCTTGAGTGACAGTTCTCCACTCGTTGTCTCTCACTTTGCCTCGGAGCTATACGTCAGCTCGATGGGCATATCTCACAAGATGGTGACGCGCATAAACCAGGATTATTGGATGCCATGTGAATAACTGAGGTCAGCCCGGATGCTTCATCCATTTGATATACTATCTATGGTCGGGAGCAGGCTAAACGTAAAGGATAAATCTCCATGGTAATTTATGTCCCTCCGCTTTTATGCAACCGGATCATGGCGCAAACCAGGATAACCAAAATATCCTAGGTTAATCCCTTATCTTAGTTTCATGCAACAGGCCCCAGGAAGCCCATTCTCCTGGCTCACTTCTCCCGCGTCTTCTAACCCCGAGTGGCTGTCATACAGCATCGGCCGCCCGCAAATACATTTTCCTTCTCGGTGTTTCTCAGCCACTGTGTACACTGTCCTCCCACCGTGCCGATGCCCGTGACATCGGGTCATTCTCCAAGCGTAAAAAGTTAAAAAAAAAATGTATTTGTGCGTAGGCGCGTAAAAGCGCGGCTACCGCGCCCAACGCACCGCTTTACCGCGTGTAACGCATCAACGGGACTAAACCAATGGTTCCCGATGCAAAAATGATGATATTCTACGCCTCTACCGCACGTAATGCGTTTGGTGTGGCCGTACCTTAACACTATTGTAACACTATCACTTAGCCTACGCTGGGTGTTTTTCACCCAATATTATATACCCAATAAAAAATGCTTCTCATCAAAATGTATTTAAGTACAACAATACATGGCAACTTGAGGTACTTTTCCTTTATTTTCCCTATACAGCGTCTCTGACAGTGTTTTCAGAGTCCAGCCCCAACCTTGCCTGGTCCAACCAGACCATCGTACTTCATTTCATTTGTACAGAAGGTCTGGAAGTGCTGTAATTGGCAAACGTTCCCTCACTTGGAGGCGGGTGTCTGTCGAAGTTTAAAACTATTAGATCTGCCCAGTGCCACTCTGGATTAGCCAACCAATCGCATCACGTTTGGTCGTCACGTGTGTCATGAGCCGGCTTCTGACGGTGCGTTCCAGTTGCACGGGTAACTCGGAATTTCCGACTTCACTACATATTGTAGTCTATGAATCTACCGGTACCTGGCAACAGTAACTTGTTAGAGCCTAACGTTTAGTTATTTGGACGAGAAAGGTTTTAGGCGTCCATACTTTCGCGAGCAGATGCACTGGAACACAGACAGGTCGGAACTCGGAACTACCAAGTCGGAAATCTCCTTCTTCCGAGTATAAAGGAACGCAGCATTCAACTGAAACTGGAGCGCGACTTCGACGTCATCGTTCTCAGCCACTCGCTCTGTTCGCTGATTGGACGACTGTAGATTCTCTGGAGAATCTGGGAAATGCGCTGTACACCCAGACTGACTACTGAAGGGAAAATGAAATTTGGCCGGAAGTAGGCGGGCGGGCGGAGCCAGGCTAGCCCCAACCTGCAGTTCAGCTTTTTAATTTTTTTTAGCCTTTATTTATACAGGTAAATCCCATTGAGACTGGAGACTCTTTTTCAAGGGAGACCTGTTATGATTGATCATATTAACTGCTTATACCTTTTTATATTCATTGTTGATTTATGTATTTAAAAGAAAATTATAATAATTAAAAGAAAAAAGCAGCAAGTCCTCAAATTTATGAAGCTGGAACAGGGAATTTTTACTTATTTGCATCAAAAAGTACTTCAAAATAGTCGATGGCCAATTAATATTTGTCCATCAAGTTATTAACTAGTCGACTGTTTAATGTGTGCTTGTAGGCCTATATACTGGTGGGTAGTACACCCTGTGTTCCAATCCCCATACTTTCTGCAATTGAATAGAAAAAGATTTAGGATGTCCCGATTCTTGTGGTCAGATTTAGTATGCTTAAAAATACCCGAATGTCTTCTACATACGGCCGAGATTTTTTGTGTTGAAATCAGCATGCTATTTGGGCGATTCTGACCCACAATCCAGTGCGCTCCATCGACAGAGCCTCTGTATGAAAACAACCAGAGATGAGACAGATGTGTAAGCAAGAGGCAAGATCAAGGAGCCATGTTAGGATGAAATAAATAAGTAAAAGTATGTCCCAATTGTATGCCTGCTGCAGGCTAACAAGATTTTTTTTTATTATCAGCTGTAGCATGTAGAAGAGAAAAAAGAAAAAGTATGTGATTTGGAACCCAGTCACAGTCTGGGTTTAACATTCCGGTCATCACCAGCCTTCTTTCCTGTTTCCTGTCTAATGTGTGTGTTGATCAGTGATGTTCTCCAGGCCGTCCACTGGCTGACCCTCAGAGAACACTACACTACATCCACACACATCCAATGAGAGTGAGCTGAAGAAAAGAGGGGAGCTGAGAGCAAACTCTTTATTGAAAGACAGTGAGCGAGATGGTGATTGGCGACTGCTTCAGCTTAGCATGGGAGCACATACTGGATCTCATTCTCCCGCACTCTCTCCGTTCCACAGAAGGAGAAGCTGTGAAAGGAGAGATAGGCAGACACAAGAAGAGAGTGAGTGAGACCTTATAGAAGAGAATGGTAATAGACATTTCACTTTAAGCCCATACACGGCAGGCAAACACATTGTTTACTCAAACATTCGTCAATTTGGGCATTTTTTGTCTATTTTGCTTCCACAAAATGTCTTCCTTCATCCTAATAAATCAAATGTCCACTATATGTTCATTAATGCGTTTATTTGAATAAACCTTGTCTGTTTGCATCTGTATATTTCTCCTATACAACCATCTTTATCTGACATTATATCAACATTACTTTAACTTTTTTATCCAAACCTCAACTTCCTAGGCACTTGTGAATCAACTTAACATTCCATAATCATTCTTAGCACTATTCTCAAGGTTATTACTGAGGGATTTGTACATGTGTTATTCATTGTCTGATATTGATAGATTTGGATGAAATAAAAAAAATTAGAACGGTAAATAGTATTTTCTAATTTCTAAAAATCTAAAAGGATGTATCCAAAACCTGATCTGTAAAAAGTTGGACTCCGATATGTTGTAAAATGAAATTAATATTTGAACTCTGGCTTTATCCAACATCTTAAGTTTTCAAAGAGATGCACATGTACACATAATTAGTTAGATATTGGCAAATTTTCACATTTATTCAAACATGTATTTAAAGGTGGTGGTATAAATGTGGTGGTGTGTTTATCTGCACAGTCCTCCTTTCTCTGGCTGTATTTTACATTGTAGCGTTTCTTGATATTATCTTATGCCTAGAAACGTCCCAAACAAGCCCCAAACACAGCGAGTTCTACCAGCATCCATTGCGGAAGTGACAAAAAAAAGCAGTTCACCGAGTGGCCACTAAGGGGAGGCATCAAAACTATTTCTCATGGACTCCCATGTTAAATAAGCCGTTTTCACAGCATTATTAAACCTATTTAAGGCCTGGTATAAAAAAAAACGTTCTAGTCTGTATGTTTAGGTGATATGTCATGACAACACTGAGGTGGGTGAATTATTCTGTACAAGGCTAGTTGTACAGGTAAACACACCACCACACATTCTAGTGAGGCAGACGTGGTAATTGAGTCGGATTACTTTTGTGTGACTATATTACATTTGTAATGTCAAAGTTTCATTACGATATCGATACGTTAAAAAATGTCACCCTATTCACCTACAGTTTCTCACCTTAAGAATGATCAATTGTTATCTATAAAAAGATGTCATTGACATTAGCCCCGAGGAATAAATGAATACAAATCTGTGTTGGCTGAGAAACTAAATCTAGAATTAATATTGCTTTTGTACACTTTTGTTAAATTTTGTCCTAGAACAAGCTAAATCTTTCTTTATATAGATAGATGTATTGTAATGGTATGAGAGAAAGGCATGCATTCATACCAGACATCTGCAGGATGTACTCTACCATACACTCTCTAAACCCTAACCAGTAGAGGGCACTAGGGCTAGTCCCATTCTGCCCCCTAGTGGCCAACGCTAGCACATGCTATGTAGTGAAGCCAGTAGTACAGAGCCTACTCAATGCAGGACTGCTAGAGTTTGACATCAGATACACAGCCCAGCTCTGTTCATTAGTCCTTTTTAATGTTTGCTATTGTCCCAACCTGAATCACTATGTATCCAAGCATGTTATTCTAGCATACTATCTTAACCCTCGTAATGTACTCCCGACAGACTTACACCCATGGTCCTCTGGGGTCATATTGACCCCAAACGGTTTGGTGTTTTTTTAAAGCCTAAAGTATAAATTGTCAATAAATTTTGTGTTACACCTTTACTCTGACTTGAGTCCAACCCATTACCACAAATATTTGCCTTAGTTTTGGAATTTTAGGCCAACGGACCTTGTTTACATAAAAATATAAAAATTTTTCGATTTGAAATAAAAAAAAAAAAAAAAAAAAAATCCCTAACATGATTTTGACTATATGACTCATTAGAGAGTGGCTTATGTCAAAGGTTAGTGAAAAAACTGTTTTTGAATCACTTACATTTTTTTAATAGGAGCAAATACAAACACCCATGGTCCTCTGGGGTCATATTGACCCCGCCCAGTTCGGCTGTTTTTTAAAGCCTATAAAGTATAAATTATCAATTAATTTTGTGTTACACCTTTAGTCTGACTTGAGTCCAACCCATTACCACAAATATTTCCCTTAGTTTTTGAATTTAGGGCCAACAGACCTTGTTTATATAAAAGTATGCATTTTTGGATTTAGACAGTCAAACCAGGCAGGGTCAGTTCTCGCCTGGTTTGACTGTTTCTAAGGCAAAAAGCATAAATAATCACTGACCTCAGTTTTTCAGTTTTATACTCAACTTTATCCTCCCTCTTTACCTGACATAATAAACATCACAACACAACATTACAACATGTAAAACTTTGCAAAAATGTACTTTTTAGAAGTGAGTCACCCTCGATTTGGCCCTCAGTTGCATGCGAGGCCGGTAGTTATGGAGTGATCTTTGCTGATTCACTTCATTGCATTTTGTTGAACTTGGTTCAAAATGAGCTCACACACCTCTAAGGTAAAGCCTGCTGCCTACTGATCATGCTGCCTGTCTCAGACTAAGGTTTGAAATGGTGCAGAGTCTGCGGGAAACGATCTGTTTATGTGTTTTGTTTTCCTAACCATTGCTTGACCCCACACATCAAAGGCACAGGTGTTGGTTCTGTTTGTGTGTGTCTGTGTGTGTTTTTTTTGGGGGGGAGTGCTCATGTGTGCATGTGTGTGTGCGTGTGCGTGTGTGTGTGTGTGTGTGTGCGCTCGTGGGTGTGTGCTCATGTACAGGTATGTGCATGTGTGTGTGTGGGTGTGTGTGTGTATGTGTGTGTGGGTGTGTGTGTGTCTGTGTTGTGTGTGTGTGTGTGGGTCTGTGTGTGTGTGTGTGTGTGTGTGTGTGTGTGTATGTGCGTACTTGCGTGCGTGTGTGTGCTCGTGTGTGTGTGTGTGCTGGTGAAGTGTGCGTGTGTGTGTAGGTGTGTGTGTAGGTGTGTGTGTGTGTGTGTGTGTGTGTGTTTGTGTGTGTGTGTAGGTGTGTGTGTGTGGATGTCGTTAGAAGAAGGGGGGGCGGGTATTTCCTCTGTTAGAAGCAGTATAGTGTGACATTTTGCCCCATTGCACCATTGTGTGCTGCGGGGTCATATTGACCCCAGAGTACAACAGGTGTTATAAAATTCAATAAAACACCCATAATTTTATCAAAACACTTCAAATGTATAGGAATCATCAGAAGCATAGTATTGAACAACCCCTATAATTTTCAGACCATTTGGTGAATGACAAACATGTTTTCCCCTCAAAAGAAATGTCTTGTGGGGTCAAATTGACCCCAGTACAATAGGAGGGTTAAATCTACCAAACTCTAACTGTAACTGTTTTAATTAGGCCGTATTGTACTTTTACCAATTTAAATTTATTTCCAGACACCTCTGTCTTTGATGTATTTGCATAGTATATTGTGTATGTATTGTTGTTTTTGTTTCTCGACATCATTGCAAATGAGGGTCACCCCCTCAATGATATCTTGAGTATAAATAAAGGTTAAATAAATAAAAATTAAATTCATGACTTTGGACTAGATTTGACTTGATAATGATTCCATGTTTTAAGAAGCACGATTCATTCCATGTGTTGAGGGGCCTCACAGAGCACAGCTGTGAAACGTGGTTGACTTGTGTCTCCTGTAATCTTCACTTCTTCAGTATCATACAGCAGTCTCTCCTAGATTTTAGCTAACAGTCACTGTGTTTAATAGCAACACATTTAATGTCCACAGTGGAAAGGGATATCATAGTTTCAATAAATATACAATGGAATCATTTTAGATGGATCGGATTAAACGCATATTCTTATCAGAAAACCAAAATGTGCTCTGCTTGGCAATGCTAACAACGGGTTAATGAAACGTTTACAAATACTTTTACTGATTGGAATTTACTTTTAAGGGGGAAAGCACTGTCTTCATTTAACATCACTGGTATTAAATACAGCCTTCAACACCAAACCATCTCCTTATAGAATGGTCTGGATGAAAACAGCTGATGGTCAACAAACTGTTGCTGTGACGGTTTGCCTCATTTTCCCTCTTTGTATGATCACATACAAAAGGTGTGATAACTGGTATAACTCATTATATACATCTGTACATATCACATACTGTATACATATTCTTTATTAGATTTAACATGATTCTATTACATGTACAGTATCCTAATTCACTACAGTTATCAATAATAATAACACTAATCATTCATTTTATTTATAGGTGCCTTTCAGAGCACCCAAGGTCACCTCACACGGCAGAATATTTATTATTCTTATTTCCATGTAGGGGAGAACGGGGTAATTTGTCACACGGGTTGGTTGTCACAATCGTTATATCTCGGAACCAGAAGGCGCTGTCTGTGAAATTTTGGTATGTAAATATCCAGAATTGGGATCAGAGGTCACCTACATAGTCTTCCTTGGAGTTAGACTGCTGAATTTGAGGTGAGACGACTGTTTGTGTTTTTCATGTCGAATTGAAAATATTTAGCTCCTCAGTATTTTTCTTCTAGGCTTTTACACAATGGGTTTATAACAAAACACTTGTTACCCATACAAAGTGTGAAGGGTAAACTATAGTTTAGATTGTGGTTAGCAAGCTAAATAGTTGTCAGATGGTTGTTGGCCTTGATGCTAGCAAGAAATTCAAGTTGGGGTTAGTCGTCACATTTTTTGGGGGGTTGGTTGTCACATGTTATCTCAAGGCTGCAGCCAGAAAAGGAACCCAATAACGAAAGAAATTGTCAAGCTGTATCCTCACTGACACCCCAGAGAAGGAAAGAATAGAGCAGGAAAAGGCAGCTAGCATGCAAAAGAAAAAAGGGCAACAAAATCAAAACAACCCAGTGCATCCCAAACTAGACCAGCTGCCAAGGCTACAGTAAGTTATGTAGGCCTATTTGTCAACTTGACAATGCAATTAAACTTTCAAATTTAGTTCTACTTTATTGCCTTCTTTTTAAGATTATTCCCATTAAGATAACATTGTGACAAACAACCCCATAGTGTTTGACAACCGACCCCTTGATGGGGTTGGTTGTCACAATGTGTAAGGGTGTCTTTGATGATTAATTTCTTCTTTATTACAATAAGATAGAAAAAGTGAGGGGTACACATTTCAAGCCAACACCTTAAGCTTCAATTTAATGTAGGAATGACTATTGAAAGATGTTTAGGTGATGAGCAATTCTCACTAGAGTAAAAAGTGTGCCTACTTACCCCGTTCTCCCCTACAGTATTCCAAATCGTCTACATTTTATTTAATTATGCTTCCTACTTAATATCTATACGGTGCACCTTATCTCTACACTTTCTATCTGCACTGTGTCCTTGCACTACTGTTGTGTTTATTTGTGTCTCAGGTGTGGCTCTCTTCACTTGTGTTGTTCTTCTTCTATATCACATTGCTGAGAGGAGCATGGTTAAGAATTGCATTGCCAATGATGACTGCTGCTGTAATTGTTAATGTGCACATGATAAATAAACCATCTTGAATCTTGAGGAGAGCACTCGTGTTGAGAGAAAAAGACACTTACGCCTTCTTGTCGCTGCCTCTCTGCAGCTCCACACTGCTGGCTCCATACTTTGGTTTCATGGGGTTGAAGATGTGGTTGTTCCATCTGAACTTCAGCTCTGTCACCTCACGAATGTCCACCTCAGCGTCCAGCAGCATAACGTAGGTCCGGCCAGGCGTCATGGTACCGCTGGGGAAAAAATTACACAACAGATCTCACTCAGAACAGGCTTAAAGCTATAGCGCGTAACTTTGACATAGGTATGAATGAATGTCTGTTACATTCAGGCCATCGCCAAACTAGTTGACACAAAGTCGATTAAGCCTATCAGCTCCACAAAACTCTCTCTGTATTTCTCAGTATGGCAGCGTTTACAAACTGTTGTCGCCCGCCATGTCCCCGACACTGGTGCAAGAGCTCAGAAAAATCCCAAGGAGAGCCCAAGAAATGTTTCAGTTGTTGATTCTACTGCTAAGAAAAAACCTGGACGTACAGCAGAAGGTATAAAATCCACACACCATCTAAGAAGGCTTACCTCATGTAGATGCGCCGACAGTGTTGTTGTAACTCAGAATTTCTCATGGGTTCGACAGAAGTTACACACTATAGCTTAAGGGCATGTAATGCATTTATTCATTAACAATCCTTCTCCATGGATGGGCGTTGACAGGGAAATGTGAACACTGCTACTGAGTTGGATGGTGATGTGATCTTCCCCTATTAGATAAACTAATAGTAATATAATACTTCAGGCAACAACATTACTTTATAGCACTTTCACTGTAGTTTCTACAGACACATACTTTGCATTATCAACCGAACAACACGTTCCTGTTTGATCACCCACTCCAATAGAGCAAATATGAAAGCAATATTCCTGTGTCATAGTATAGGCCTACATGTCTTTATTCCTTTCACCTGGTACCCGTGTCAAACGTAGCCCAATTTATTTGAACCACAAAGCAAAAGCCAAGTTGTAAAATTAGATATGGAGTTCTTCATTTCTTTAGAAATCTCCAAAGTGGATTTTAACGACAAAATCAAATTTCCCAACACATGTACGTAGATTGTTCTCAACTTAAAGAGTATGCCATCACACAGGAGCCCTTTGCCAAGCAGCTGCTCCCTCCCACACAGTACATGGCCAGTGCCAGTTTAGGGGTCGTCATCTCTCAGTTTTTTAAAGGGGAAAGGCTTAAAGAACATTGAGTGAGTCTTAAATGCCTCCTGTCTCCAAAACACATCATGAAAAGAGAGATGCTTTGAAGCCTAGAGTTTGGGATTAGCACCCACCACCACCTTGGCTGACAAAGAACATGTCCAGCTGGTAGGGAGGAGGCATGGAGTGGAGCCCATCAAAGAAATGGAGTTCTCTAGTATGTACTTCTCTTTAAACCTTCCTATCCAGGTTGAGATTTCTGGAGGAACCATATAGTGGTCAGTGTAACTGTGGCTTCAAAGCCTTCATGCCCACTGCATTAGCTCCTGTTATACCATGCAGTCATAAAGAAGAGATGAAAGCTATAGTCCAGTGGCTGTGCTGTAAAATGACACAGTCAGTGAACATGTGTAACTGCACAGTGTCATATGATCATATAGGAGAAGGTGCACAGTTGTTCAAGCTGCCGGGCTTGGTTAACAAAGACAAGCACAACATCCTAGATGAGGTGTCCCCAATCTGGGATGCCACATGGGGTAACACTTAAATGGTTAATGGACTTGACTTATATAGCGCTTTTTAGCCGATTTTCTCAGCCCCAAAGCGCTTTACATTTCTTACCACATTCACCCATTCATACACCGATGGCAGTAACTGCCATGCAATGTGCCCTCTGAACCATCGGGTGCAATTTGGGGTTCAGTGTCTTGCCCAGGGACACTTAGACACCTCCGACCCTGCACTCCAGAGGCGACTTCCCTACCCATTCGCCACTGCCGCCCACTTACAATACAATGACCGATAGTTAATGGTTACTTAATGCTATTAACGGTCAGTTAATGCATTGTTAAAGCTTATTAAGCATTAACTAACTGTTAATGTTTAGTTAGTAACGGTTAGTTTATTAACGGTGTTGTTCTTACACATGGATGCGGTGTTCTTCGGTGCTGTCTTTGTCTCCAGTCAAAGTCACATACATGTAGCCCACGTTCTTCCAGCTGGGCCCGTCCAGGGTCAGCGTTACTTTGTAGCTGTAAGCTAGAGAAACGAAAACCAGAACAAACATGTAAGGTTGGAAGCATTTCCAGATTCACTGGAGTACTGTATGATAAAAGTAATATTTATTTTAAGCAGTTATGACTGATGACTCCTCTCCCCTTAGGGCAGACCGCAACTATATGCTCTTTATCAGCATAATCATAATCATTTATATACAAACTTAAAGACCTACTTCACCAGTGGGAATATGAATATGAGTGGGTGTATTGAACTCTGAGATCCTATGTAGTATAAATGTGCAAACGTTTTAGAAATCGGTTCATCCTAGCCTGAGAAAAGGCAGAAAGAGTGTTTTATGGTCTCACTGTCAAACCCTACATTTTGCACAGTTGTGACATCACACTGCAGACAAAAGTTTTTCCTATTTATCTTCCATTACATATCTTCTGTCAAACTAGTATACATCAAAGATCCAAAATGTACATTAAGGGGTTTATTTACCTAAACCTTGTCTGTGTGCGTCTGTATGTTTCTCCTATATTCTTTCCATCTCAACATTAGTTTTCAATACTAAATATCAAAAATCTCAACTTCTAAAGCACTTACAGTAGACTGTAGCCCAACTTTCCATAATCATTCTTAAGACTTTTCTGAAGGTTATTACGGAATAATTTGTTCATATATTGTTCATTGTCTGATATATGAGGCATTTTCTTCTAAATAATAACATGCAGCAAATGCATTTTTAATAAAATTAATAAACGCTGTATCCAAAATCTGTTCAGTAAAATCTTTGGACTATATGTTGTAAAAATAAGAAAAAAAAAATTGAACTCTGGCCTTATCCAACATCTAGATTCTTTTTTTCTTTTTAAAGAAATGCAAATGTAAACATAATTAGTTAGATATTATAAAATTTGCATATTTATTTAAACATTACTGTGTCAGTGTAACCTGCAATCCTGTGGTCTATACATGTGAAATGTCTGAAAGGTTGCTCTACTTTCTTAGAGTTTAATAATGGCAAAATGGCTTTGTTTTCATGGATGACGTATGCCTTTCGAATTTTTAGGATTTTTAAAATGGTTATGACGATGGGTGGAGAATGGTACCAGCCCATATATACAATTTGTATGTTATCCCTCAACTGAGCTGAATGCATACAAACCACCAACACTTGGAGGCACACAGTTTAAAGTGTCATCATTTCATATAGTGATATGAAGAGCTTTCAGTGGTTCAGTGAGTTCTTAGAAAATAGGAGTACATGTCACTCTTTTTATTTTTTGCATAAGGACCGAGTACTCACTGCCAAAGGGACTTCTACTGCCCGTGTTGAGGAAGTACTTGGTCTTGGCGACGCCATCAGTCAGAGGGAACTTGTCAGCACTGTGACCCATCAAAGGACATGTGTTGTCTGCACATGGGAAACACTTTCCCTGTGAAGGCAAGGAAGGGCACAGTGAGGTGTGAAGAATGCCCCGCTCTGATGAGGAAGACTGTTTGACTGTCCGAGGGGAAAAGTGACAAACCCTGGGGAGCTTTCCACCCTCATCCTCCTGCTAAAATGTTGCAGATTGCCACCTTATAAATATGAAGGTGGAGAATGGCGCTTCTTTTGTGATAAGTTAGTGTGTGGGAACAGGCTGGCTTTGTGTTGTGTGGGTCTACCGGCCTGCAGGAATAAACAGCAGGGAGTGTTTACGAGTTGAACTTACAAGGAGGGCACTGTCATTTCTCAACAGGGACATTGTCATATGAGGTCATGCTCGGCACTCCCCGGGCTCCTCCTTTGATCGGGGACATGTGTCCAAAGCAGGGATAAACTGTCATTAACACCAACAGCTGCAGATACAAGCCCCCCCCCCCACCCCCCCTCGCTCACCATGGAAGACATGAGGGAAACCCATTTACATCAGCTGCAAGAAAAATACAATCTTGCCGAATCAACTTCTAAAAAAAAAAAGGGTTCACAGCTATATCAGTGTCATACAGCAACAGGTGGCAGTCCCATACTCCTGCTGAGATGGTGGAGATATCCAGCGCCTCTCCTCCTGTCTGAACCCAGGCTGCAGTGCTCATTAAAGCCGATCTACACAGCATTTTCCCCCACCCCCATTATATCAGGAGTCATTGGTCATTGGTGGCAAAATATTTGGACTTCTACTTTATTTAGGTTAAACATATAGGATAGAAGTTATGAAACATAATGCAACAAAAATTTAATAAAAAGACGGAAGTGGATAATATGCAAAACATCAATATTTCATATAGGAACTTCTTCAAGAATGCATCATTTCGATTGTGGCCATTTTGGAAGATGGGCAACTAAAATAAAATAAAAATGTATTTTGTTTTCTTGACACTCAAACCAAAATTGTTTTACAGACCCTTTTCTTCAGTTCAGAAGTGAAAACGAAGCTCTCCTCAATTTGAAATGACTGTCCACTGTCCAGGAATCCCACTAAAAGCCCTTTCACACATGAACTCTGGAAATGATCCGGAGAATCTCACCCTGAGAATGTCCAGAACTTCCTTATCACACATGCAGCACTGTCTGTCTTTGTCTATGATCACATGCTGTGGCTAGTGACTGAAAGAATGAGATGGTGGATCCATGGCGCAGGCAGGGGGCTGTATGGACACTGCTACAGTGAGGGGGTGAGTTGCTACAGTGAGGGGGGTGAGTTGCTACAGTGAGGGGGGTGAGTTGCTACAGTGAGGGGGTGAGTTGCTACAGTGAGGGGGTGAGTTGCTACAGTGAGGAGGTGAGTTGCTACAGTGAGGGGGGTGAGTTGCTACAGTGAGGGGGTGAGTTGCTACAGTGAGGGGGGTGAGTTGCTACAGTGAGGGGGGGTGAGTTGCTACAGTGAGGGGGTGAGTTGCTACAGGAGGGTAAGTTAAGGTGGATGGAAGCCTCCCTATGTGGCTGTAGGCATAGCAACGAGGAGGAGAGGGGCTGCTCTGTCCGCTCTGTTGACCAACCATGACCCTGACCAGGACTAAGTGGAATAATACAATGGATAGATACTTCAGACTTTATTGAATATGTTCAGCAAAATCACTGCAATTGGTGGGTTTAGTCATATTAGTGAGGTATACCAGTGCAGATCTTTTTTTGGTGATCTTTGACACGCCATTGACCGATTGCAAACCATCTTGTAAGGGTTGTCCATATCAAAGATCTTATATCATTTCAATTAAAGGTGAAGTCAGTGATTCTGGATTGTTAAAATCCCTTTTTGTCAAATCATTAAATCTGGTGTTAATACACAGCCTAGGCTCTGTAATGGGGTATGTAAACAAAGGGGACCCACTTTTAGCTAGAAACATGCCCTTTTACAGAGCCTAGGCTGTATATTAAAACTGGATTTTTTTTTCCACACACACATGTATAGCAGCCTGTGAGGAGATATTAACTGATTTGGACAAAAGGTGACTTTGATAACAAGCATTCTCAAGTATCTCTAAGTCCTACACCTTTAAAAGGAGGTGGGACAGGGACAGGAGAATTCTACCTAAAACAATGACCAAAACTTAAAGTGGAATAGCAGTGGAACTTTAACATTCTTAGTTGAGCCAAAATACTTACTGCAGCAAAAGTGTTCTGGTCAGAGCAGGGGAACCCTACAAAGCCCTCGGGCTTGACGATGCTCTCGCTGTAGTAGTCGTAGGCCCGTGCATGGTTACACCCATCAAACTTCTTGGTCCCTGTAAAAAGTTTGGAACAGGTGATCACAGGGGAGAGAATACATGAGAAGGGATGTAGTTGTAACAGGGTATAGGAATAAGATGTGGATGCAGATCGGAGTCTTGAATTTCAGATATGATATGACCTCACAACCTTCTGTCTGGGTCATTGTGCATCAGTGAGCATGACAAAGACTCAGCAGTTTAGATGAAAAGCTTTTTGAGATATAAATATATGAGAAAAGGAATAATAATGTTAATAAGAGTTTTAGAGTGAAACAGAAAGACAGAGCCAGAGTGCCATGGAGTGACAGACATATAAAAAGAGAGGTGACGGCGTGTTTTGTTTTATCTTTGCAGTGCAGGGCAAACACCAGGCACTCCAAGACCTCCAGCTATGCAGCACTGGCTTTCAGTCTCCCTCTCTTATCTATAGGATCAAAAGTGGCGCGTTCAGCTGTGCTAAAACGCCCCCCCCCCCCCCCACACACACACACACACACACACACACACACATACCCAGACATGGCACCAGCCCTGCCACTTGAGCCTGACTACTCAGAAGCACATTTCAAAAGAAAAGGCTGTCGTCATCCATGTTAGAAAATATTTGCTCAGATTGGTCCAGCAGGAAATAACTCCTCCTGGGAGTTTCTTTACAATCTTTTCCATTGGGACGACTCCACATATTCCACAGCGATTCTGCATTGTGAAGTCGCAGGGTTGAGGAAAATACGTTGTGTGAGTTATCGTGTCCTATGAAGGAAACTGGCCCGGAAAGACGTCTATAGCAGTGATATGTTAAAGGTCACATCGTGTGCGTTCAAGTTTTCAGACATTTTAGTCTCTTACTTGGTAACCCACACAGACAGGGAAACTATGGAACCATGGGATAAGAAGATTTTGACCAATCGGAAAACATAACAAAAATATGTCTTTCCTGTGAATTTTCTAGTGTTTCTTTAAAATCATCATTAAATTAAAGTAAATTGCGTGGCAAATACGTTTGGAATACGAATTTGATGACATCATGACAAGTGACTCATTCCCTGAGATGGAGTCGCTGGGCCCTATGTAGTAGGGTGGGGGAAAATAATGCAATCATTCTGAACACCACAAGAGGGCACCGTCGCATTTGGGTTATCCCCGTGAACACAGGAGATGTTGGGGAGCAGAGGGAGGAGCAGAGCAGAGACCCAGAAATGGGAAGCCATTATTGCTGACGCCTAAGTATAAGTACTTTCCATTATGGATGTTTACTTCAAGAGTACAAAACAGAGGGAATTCTGGGGAGGCTTCACTCTCATACAATGCATACTGCAGAGTCTGCTAATATGCTTCATCAACATACTTTGAGGATATGGGAGAAAAAACTGCACTACATTTATTCAAGTCTTTATCTGAAATCAAAACATTAGACATGTTAGACATAACTTTTAATAGGAGACACCCAGAGGTAATGTATTCTGATCAAGGACAAAACCCTGCTCTTAGTCTCAGTTTCAGTTTAGAATGAGACAGACTAGTTGACGTGATGAAATGTTAAATAATTAGCAGGCATTAATCTCTGTCAATTGTATTGAACCAGATTAATAATAACTACCCGATGATAGTATAATAACCAAATTGCCGATTGAATTTAGTGTGAAGGAGCGCAGTGTGTGTGTGTGTGTGTGCGCGTGCGCATGCGTGTTTATTTCTCTCACCCATCCAGATGGCATCCAAGTCACTGGGCTTGCCTCTATTGGCAGAGCAGCCGGGCATCAGCTCTCCTCCGTTGGGGTAGAAGTCAATGTGGCCCATTGACTGTGACATGCCCAGACCTGGAAAATAAAAAAACGCTTTATCTACAGACATTTAAGATTTCCTTCAAGTTTGACCAAAATGTTTATATAAAAATGATTTCAATATAAGCTCCCTTTATCCCTCTGGCCGAAGAAAAGCTCTGAATATTGATTTTCTTTTATCTCTGTAAGCATGGTCACATTTCTGAACTAGACTACTACTACAGGTACAGTATAATCATCATTATAATAAAAATTTGTACTAAAGTTTTTGAAAGTTTTCCACTCTGAATGCTTTCCAGGTGGTAGACCCGGCCAATGATCGAAGGGTTGGCGGTCCGATCCCTGCCACTTATGTCATGGTTGTTGTGTCCTTAGGCAAGACACTTAACCCACCTTGCCTCGTTTGTATTTGTATGAATGTCGATAGTTAGCCTGCTATCGGTCTATGAATGTGTGTGAGTGGTTACGTGTGAATAGGAACAGGTCTCCCTTGCTGGTCTCAATGGGATTCACCTCTATGAATAAAGGATTCATTGTGATTAACAGTGTGATGTACCAAGTTTGGAGTTGAAAGGGAGTCCATCGGTGTGAATGACATCCACAAAGGCAGCGTCGCTGGTGTCCAGAGACACTTTGGCATCAGTGTCCTGGAAGAAAGGTTCAGTTGGGTCCAGTCCTGAGCAAAGGAAGAATAGTTTGACATCACTAAGTCCCTTTATCTATCTGATCCTATTACTGAATCTCATCTCATTATCAAATACAAAATGTATAAAAATAAAATAACTCTGTGGCGCCCGTAGCTCAGTGGGTAGGGCGTCCCCCCCCGCCCCCCCCCCCCCCCCCCGGGCCAAGGCCCCGCAGCAGACCCGGGTTTGAATCCCGCCCGGGTCAGTTCTCTGCATGACCTCTTCTCTTTGCCCCATTTCAACTCTGTCTCTCCAATCTGTCTAATAAAGCAAAAAGGCCCAAAAAATAATATTTGAAAAAAGAAAAAAATTACTCAGCTGTCTCAGCTACCTACATCCAATGATGGAGTAAAAAAAGTGTATTATTCGACAAAGATGAAGTTACAGTTACAAATGAAACTAGGTAATAATAATGTGGTGCAGTTAATTTGAGGATTGCTTGACCACCACAGATCCTCCAGTGTGTCTATATACTGTATATAGGGAAATTGACTAGGAATTGGCGTGAATGAGTAAATGTATACTTTTTGACTGGGTCCTTTACCAATATTTTTGGCCAGTTTCAATTGGTGTAGCACTGCTGCAGCTTTACCTGTGATTCGTGCCAGGCCAGAGATCCTGCTACCAGCATCTCCTGCAGCGTGAGCTCCAAGGCTGTGGCCGATGATATGAAACTGATGAGCCGCCTGCTTGTACTTGCCCTGCATAGTGCAACAAGTACGTTACGTTTAAAGATCCTGTAACAACCACCCTACAATATACAATATGTCACCCAACCACTGGTAGTAAGCTGTGTGAGTATACCCTGTCTAGCTCTACCCTTTCCATTAATACTCACCTGGTCGGAAACGGTAATATGAAAAGTTTTACGTACAATTAAATACGTATGTTTGTAAACATCATGCACCCCTTTATTTTAGACCATACTTTTAAGTTTGTCTTTTCAAAGTATCCCATTTTTATGGAAGTAAACGACTTGTTGTAATGCTCCTTTATAGGAACCTAACCAATGGGTAGGGAAATACTTTTTCCTGCTCTGTTAATAGGAGTCAGATAAGAACATAGCTATCACATTTATCTTTTGGTGTCCAATACAGAAATATATGTCCAAGATGTTTAAGCCTATAGCTTAGCAAAATTACTGCAGAAACAGAGTGAAAAATCAGCCAACCAACAAAAGAACATACCTATCACTGTACAAGATATCAGAAGTGCTACTGTATATTTACCATGAGGAATTTGATCATGTATGCCACTTGGGCCGCCACCACCCTGGCGTTGTTGGCAGCTTGGCCATACTGTGTCTTCACTCCTTGCTTCCACTCCACAACAACACAGTTGACATTCTCCCACTTCACCATAACCTAGACACAGCAACGAGTTTGGAATCAAAGGGCCAGTTCACCCAATTTAGTCCCTAATAAGTAAACATGTTAAGGTTCATTCATACAGCACTTATAAAAACGTGTTAAAAATGTTAAAGGAATATTAAACAGCACACATAATTGACCAGAAACAATGAAAAGAGCGAACACATCTGTGAATACAATATAATATATCAGCATAACAATATGCAGAGTCTTGAGCAGAATAACAGAATTGAGTTCATTTGAATCGGATGATCTCATAGTGAGCTATTCCATAACTATTCCAACACATCATCCCTTCATAGAACAAACACTGGTTATCCTGCCTTGGCAATGTGTAGCCACTATGTTCACAAAATAAGCATTCACCAACTCTTCTGCAGGTAGATATTAGAGGGTAAAGGTCCCAGGCTCTGACAGTAGGGACCTCTGTGTTGTTGTTGTTTTTCATTTGTGTGGGGTTTTCACATGTATTTTCCCAACACATTCATATGAAGGTGTGCTTTCTCACCTTACACATATCCTGTGGCCAATCCTCATCTCCTTCTACCAAATGACCAGGAATGATGAATCGAGTCTTCCTCTTGAAGACCCCACTGTAGTTTGATGCGTCGACGCTTTTGTCAGCTTTGATCTCCTGACAGTTTCAACAGAAAAGCAGTTGAGAGCTTAAATGACGAGTTCACTATGTTTCTTCTACCTTTAGCCTTATCTTAATGCAGTACTCACAAGTCCAATGTTACGGTAAGTGATTAGGACAAAATCCACAGGCTTGTTCAGAGCTAAACAATAATTCTAAAAAATTCTCAGCCTCTGTCTGAAACGGTCTGTTTTAGAGCCTGTCTCTTAAAGCCACACCTTCCGAAAAGCCCTGTCTGCTCTAACTTGCCTAGTTAAGTCTGATACCACATATTATGTCATCGCCATTTCTGGCTACAAACGCTCCTTCCAATCCCAAAAGCAAACCACAAAGACAGGACCTTTCCACCTATTCTTACAAAGGTATGTCTTTAGTGAGGCATCAGTTAGGCTAAAAAGGTTTTATTGACATCCACTTATCTGCTACAGAAGATTATGAGGCTAGGATGTGTGAGTGAGGGTTCAACAGCGACGTATGTTCAAGGCATGGGGACAGCCACTTCTTTACCAAATTTATCTCTTGAAATAATAATCAGAATTTCACCAAATGTAAAATAGAAGTCCAAAAACAGTCATTGATGGAAAAGTGGGGCGCGGCTAAGAGATCCTGTCATGGTCAGTCCAGCGATCCACCCTGGTTAGGAGAGCTCAGAAACAAATCTATTCGAATGGAAAGGTAAGTAGCTGAACTCACACTTTGACTAGAGGAAGAAGTGATTCCATTTTGGAGGTCAAAGTTCAAAGTCACTGTGACCATTTCAAGAACACTTTGAGGGATTTTGCACAAATGTCCACTCTACTTCAGGGATGAATGGACTAGATTTAGGAGGTAATAGGTCAAAGGTCAAGGTCCCTGTAAACTTAGAAATACTGCCCATTACCGAATGGTTAAAAGTACAGTAGTGGTAAGCGCTGCTATAAATAAGGATTTACTGGTTACTCATATGGTTCTCACACACACACACACACACACACACACACACACACACACACACACACACACACACACACACACACACACACACATACACACACACACACACATCAAAAGTGTGGCACAACCTCCTCGTTATCTGTTACCAAACCAAAGCAGTTAAAAGCTTTTCTTGCCTGGTAGAAGCGGTTCTTCTGGGTGAAGAGGAGGAAGCGAGTCCCAATGTCCTGAGGTTTCCAGGGCAGGATGAGGGTGGGTCTCTGACCAGTGCCGCCCCAGGGAGGCATGTCATCGAAGCAACCCAGCTCATCAAAACACACCTCAGCCGCTGTGGACATGGAGAACACCACACATATATATTACACTTCCATGTGGAGTGGATGGCACCATTTTGATATCATAATGGCAACTCAGATCAAACATTCAAAGCTTGTTTGGAAACGTCTTTCACATACTTTTAAAAAAGAAATGACAGGTGAACTTTTAATAAAGATTGTATCTATAAAGAATGAAGTCCAAAAAAGGAGATGTGTAATGTCATGACTACAGTGTGATCCAAACAAAAATCATGTTATCCATACAACATGTTATCCATTTAACTCTGAAGCTTTGTTTGCAAAATAGTTTATATACAGTCTATGGTCTGTATAAGACATGGTCCAAGGTCCTACATTTTCAAAATTGATGAAAAGGTCTTTCTGAACACTGTGTGTGCTGCCAAGTCTGAAGTTCCCGATCTTTCACATGCAATCGAACGCAGCATGCATAGCTGGTCGAGTTCCCTTACTGCGAAGTGCCAACTGCTGTAACGATACAGACTCGCTCTGTCTGCACTTCTCATAACTTCTGAGTCACAATGTTGGATCAGAACACATAGAGAAAGCATTCTGCAGGTAAGAACTGCCAATCTACTGACTTCATACAGTCAATAATGTTCAGTTTTGAAAGAAACTCTGGTCCAGAAGTTCCTGCAACTACATTTACGACCACTAGGAACGGCAGATTACAGCTTTAAATACATTTGACTGCATCTGCATGCACACTAGTGATCTAGTTTTGAGTTTTTGTACTCAGGATATGATGTTCAAATGGTCCATGTTAAACCTGGTTATTCAAATATCTGCTTTCATGATTCTATTATCATCATCATCTGAATCTAAAGAAGTCACTTTAATGTAGAAGGTTATATCATCTACGTATAAGCTCTACCATCATCAGCTAGAATAAAATGAAGTATTTATAAGATCTTCAGGAATATGGTCAAGCAGCAGCCTGCTAGGCAGTTAGTCATCAGACATCTGTAATGAAGAGTTGGATAAGGCTAATATATATATAAAGTTAATGTAAATATACAGTATTTGATCCACTCAAACAGGGTGGAGTAAAATGACTAACACAGTTAAAGCTACTCAAGGGGAAAACAAAAGAGGAGGTTCACATTTTTAAGAAGTGTCAAATGAGGAAAACCACGAGCAGCTCGAAATCAAATAAAAAACGTACGTACCATATGATGCGCCAATGAGGAAGAAGACACCCAAACTCCACATCTGTGACATCTGTTGGGCATAAAGTCCCATAAGAATTCTGGGTTGTAGAGAAGTAAAAAATAAAAACACATGAACATGCTGTGTACTCACCTCCAGGCCAGACTAGACTGTAATGAATTGCTGGGGCAGCTTTAAATAACGGTCAGAGGCCTTTTGGTCCACGTAGGGCTGGGAAACACACAGCTGACAGAAAAAAAAATCACTTATCAGTTACATGTGTGCTTCACATATAGTACACACTTGCCGGCTTTACGTGCTGTTCAGAATTTTAACAGATGTGTGGGAAGTGGATTAGGAGAAACATAAGTCTGTAGATATCTTCAATCAACAGGATTTCATAATCACAGGTCTATTCAGTATCAGCAGCTGGTAAGAATAATCTACATTATAGTACAACACAATTTAGGTATACAGAGCACACAGCCAGTTTAGGGTGAACCTGTGGCTGATTGCCAAAGGGGGCAATACAAACTCTTAAAACATGTTGTTTAAACATTAAAGCTCCCATATTATACACCTTTCGGTTCTATTATACACCATATTATATGGTCTTAGTGGTCCCTAATACGTTTTTCTTTAATTGTTTGCTGAAAAAAACTTTCAGATAATTTATTGTACTATGCTGATGTTCAGCTAATCTCACAATGGCCTATTTTTTAAAAAGAGCTGCAGCTCCCCTCGTAAATATACAATCTTTGAGCTCCCCCCGCCCCCTGTCCGGAAGCGAAGCCAGATACGCCTCGCCCTCTGTCTGTCAGGTCCGTGGACCAATAAGAAATAGGGGTGTGGGCTGCACAGTGGAAGCTTCTGGCTTTCCAGTTTTTGAGGTCAGAAAAGGGGAGAATTCTGACTGGAGTATATTGGGGGGAGGGGTGGGGGTTTCAGAAAGGGAGAGTGAGAAAAGGAGAGATTGTTATTTTCTTTAATATTTTGGCAGTCTCTAGGCACACCTTGGACCCATAGATATGTTAGAACACATTTAAAAAGTGCATTTAGCATAATATGTGACCTTTAATATGGGTCCACTTTGTGACTAGGGACTACCAAAGTATGAGGAAAAAAACATCCTCTTTATCTCCTCCACCTCGACTTCTCTGGAAACCTGTGTTGAAAAACAGTTAGGATGGTAATGAGGAGGCTACGCTGTGATAAGTCACACCCCCAGATACCACTGAATCTAAAGGCCGATTTCCACCGGCTGCAGCTCCGGTCCTTCTCCGCTCCAGCACGGCAGAAACAAAAATAGAATTAAGAGCAGTCAGTGGGTGAGTTTCCACCACGGCCGCTGCGCCGTCTCTCTGCTCCGCTGCTGCTCCAGCTCTCCGGTGAAATACGCAGTGCTTCTATTTCTGCCGGATGCCTGAGCTCACCGCATCAATTTAGCACAGAACACATTGAGATAGACAGGAACACAAGCGCCGACAAAACAATAAAACCTCCGGTTAATTTTCAAAATAAGACACTCGGTGTTCACTGCAGGTGACATTCTCAAAACAGAGACACATACAAGCATGTCCACTGTTCTTTTACTCGTTCGGATGGGAATAATAACCTTCCGTGCGTTCGTTGTTGTGTAAATACCATATAGGAGAATCATATTATCAAGAGCGATCGCCCGTCACTTTTATTACCGCGGGAACTCCTCGTTCTCGCGACTCCAGCTGTTCAGCGGAGCTGGCCGCCCGTGCCTGCTTTGAAAACGGAGCCGGTGGGTATTGCCGGACGTGAGCGCACGGAGCAAAACCGTTGGACACCGCACCCGCAGCCAGTGGAATTCCGGGGTAAAGGCCGAATTCCACCGGCTGCGTCTCCGGTCCTTCTCTGCTCCAGCACGGCATAAACAAAAATACAATTAAGAGCAGTCAGTGGGTGAGTTTCCACCACGGCCGCTGCGCCGTCTCTCTGCTCCGCTGCTGCTCCAGCTCTCCGGTGAAATACGCACTGCTTCTATTTCTGCCGGATGCCGGAGCTCACCGCATCAATTTAGCACAGAACACATCGAGATAGACAGGAACACAGGCGCCGACAAAACAATAAAACCTCCGGTTAATTTTCAAAATAAGACACTCGGTGTTCACTGCAGGTGACATTCTCAAAACAGTGACACATACAAGCATGTCCACTGTTCTTTTACTCGTTCGGATGGGAACAATTACCTTCCGTGCGTTCGTTGTTGTGTAAATACCATATAGGAGAATCATATTATCAAGAGCGATCGCCCGTCACTTTTATTACCGCAGGAACTCCTCGTTCTCGCGACCCCAGCAGTTCAGCAGAGCTGGCCGTGCTGGTTTGAAAACGGAGCCGGTGGGTATTGCCGGACGTGAGCGCACGGAGCAAAACCGTTGGACACCGCACCCGCAGCCAGTGGAATTCCGGGGTAACTGGCAGACTGGAGATTCAGCAATGGCACTGTAACCCCGGAATTCCACTGGCTGCGGGTGCGGTGTCCAACGGTTTTGCTCCGTGCGCTCACGTCCGGCAATACCCACCGGCTCCGTTTTCAAAGCAGGCACGGCCAGCTCCGCTGAACAGCTGGAGTCGCGAGAACGAGGAGTTCCCGCGGTAATAAAAGTGACGGGCGATCGCTCTTGATAATATGATTCTCCTATATGGTATTTACACAACAACGAACGCACGGAAGGTTATTATTCCCATCCGAACGAGTAAAAGAACAGTGGACATGCTTGTATGTGTCTCTGTTTTGAGAATGTCACCTGCAGTGAACACCGAGTGTCTTATTTTGAAAATTAACCGGAGGTTTTATTGTTTTGTCGGCGCTTGTGTTCCTGTCTATCTCGATGTGTTCTGTGCTAAATTGATGCGGTGAGCTCAGGCATCCGGCAGAAATAGAAGCACTGCGTATTTCACCGGAGAGCTGGAGCAGCAGCGGAGCAGAGAGACGGCGCAGCGGCCGTGGTGGAAACTCACCCACTGACTGCTCTTAATTCTATTTTTGTTTCTGCCGTGCTGGAGCGGAGAAGGACCGGAGACGCAGCCGGTGGAATTCGGCCTTTAGAAACATAAAACCATCCCATACAGGATCGACAACGCTTTTGTATGACTTAAAGTCTCTAGTTGTTGTGACAAGCCTTGAATGTCTGTTTCTGGGTTGGGATGGAGGATCTGGCCGTAGACGTCTGAATAACAATGAAACACGCTTGACCAGAAATTGTGGAGTCTGGCACAGAACCAAATCATATGAGCCAGGGTTCCATCAGAGTGTTTGCACCTAATGCAAAGGGGTGAGGAGGAGGGATATAATGAATGTAATTTGACACACAAGTAGTTTACCGATGTACAACCTTATATATTGAATTAATTGGTGCATTGAGTTGATCGAGCAAGAGTGTATGCTGCGAAGCGCTTAACCCAAGAATCTTCTGAAATTTCTACTCCTATTTAGCTCTCCCAGGACTCACTCAAATGCTGTGTGGACGGGGCAGTGTGATCTGCATACAATTTTACAAACCTAGAGACTAGTTTTTTGGTATCAGGTTTAGTTTTCAGTAAGGACTGGAGTTCAACAGGGGGATTATAAATTGCAACATTCTAAATGTTACCTCTGACATAGTTCCTTATTTGCAGCTATCTAAAACAATGGGATGGCTGCAGTCTATCCCTCAGCTGAGCAAATGATGATAATACATTATCAGTGTACAAGTCCTTAATAGTAACAAGACCTCTGCCTTTCCAGACTCAGAAAACAGTTTCTATTTGCAAAGGGGAAAATGCATGGTTGTGGCAAATGGGGGCTAGAATGGAGCTGTTTGACGAATCATTTTTTTTTTAATCCACAGGGAGTGTGGGAAGTGTGAGAACGAATGTGTTCAATCCAGATAGGCCTATTATAAGCCATGTAGGTCTATCATATATTGGGAGTTCCTTTGAAAAACGGATGAAGCCATCCATACAACTAATAAACAAATGCCTCCATGGATTTTTCCATGGAGTGATACAAAACAAAACAAATTAGGATCTTAAATAGCCTACAAATGGAGATATACGAGTGCAAATTAAAAAAGAAAAACGTTTGAATATGCTCTGCAGTTATTAGTTAGTTAGTTAGTTAATTCTTTATTGTCCACGGTGTGGAGATTTGTCTTTGGTCTCATATAAAAAACAACAAGCAGGACAACACAACAACAACAACAACAACAACAAAAGCAACAACAACAACATTTACACACAGACATCTTCAGGGCAAGAAGCAGGGCAGCAGTGGCAGTATACACATCAGCGGGACATGGTGTTCAGTACCCCAATCGCTTTAGGAGTGAAGGAAGTAAAGAATAACCTATCTGCATGCACTCAAAAAACGTATTCAAGCCCTTCTTAGATGTGAAACATTAATATTACATTTTTCAAATGAAATTAAATATAGGGGAGAACGGGGTAATCTGAGCCACTTTTTACATTTGCTCCCCTCTAAGCGAGCTAAAATGATTTATCACTCAAATTTACACATTTCCCATTAATTCAGGATGTTTCCTAGAAATGGGCATTAGCAGAATTTTTTCAAGACAAAGGGCAGTGAAAATATGATTGTTTTAAAAAAAAGTTGTCATGTGGCTCACTTTACCCCAGCTGTGGGGTAAACTGATCCACTTACTTTTTCCACTCTGAAACTACCATAACAACACATATTGTAACAGTAAGAATCCTGAAAGCTAGCCACACATTCCAGAACTAATGTCGGACTAGTAAAAGAATGATGGGGTTTGGTCAATTAAGCAAAGCAAATTATCTAAACACTTGAAAGTAACTCTGAACAAAATCAAATACAACATATTATATTTCAAAAGGTTTTAATAAGATTCAAATGAAAGATAGAACCAGTTAGATTAGAACACAGTCTGGGGGTCAGCACACAGGACCCTTAGAGCCAGCTAGTGTCTGGGGGTCAAAGCGTAGGAAAATCAGAACCAGCGAGAACAGCCTGGGACTCAGAACACAGGAGAAGACCCAACTGGATTATAACATCAGCCTGTCATACTCTACAACTAGGCCTACTCTACATTCCAGCCCAGAAGGTTACAGGGAAAGATGAGAAGGTGCTCTTTCCGTGTGGTTGCCCCAGGTCGTCTTCCTGGTGTATTTCCTTGGCATGATGGCTTTTCTACAATGTGTATGACATTAAAATAAAACATATGTCATGTAATAATACATTAAAATATGTTTAAGACTAAACTTAACTTGTGCCTCATGGTGGGGGAAAGTGAGACAGTGGCTCACTTTCCCCCACAGCATTTGGCTCACTTTCCCCCACCACCACAATTTGAGAAAAAACTACCTCTCTTAGCATTTCAGGCTAATCTTCAGTTATCAGCATCACATGGTTTCATATGTTGGTAGTTCATCAACACGTATGATAGAAGTTTTTCTACGTGAATACATTTGCTTTGGCACGACAGTTGATTAAGTTGACAGCAAGAAAATGTACTTTTACATGCAAAATACCTATTTTGGTGAAAAAAACATGCTTACCACAGCACCATGAGGTCCTCTCTTTCAGGGCCAAGGGGAAATGAGAAGGGCTTGAAAACATATATCTCACATGACCACAAATGTTTTCCGTTGCCTAGATACAGGGGGTGGCTCACATTACCCGATGCCTCAGATTCCCCCGCTCTCCCCTATATTAATTCAAATATTTAAAAAAATTGTTTAACACGTGTAACTTAAAATGTATTCATCTCTCTGCTGACCAATCCATTCAACCCAAAAAGATTGAGGTCAATTAGGGGAGCATGCGCAGGTGAGGTGGCCACCTTTATGTCCATGATTTTGTCCCTCTTCTGCCTTCAGCGAGCGACTACAAATCTACTACATTCGGTAGGCCTAAGTTTTCTTTTTTTTTTCCAGTAGCCACAATTTGAGATGTTGTGCATGTTGTTTTATAAATTGGCATGAGTACGTATCCTGAATAATGGATGCGAACGTTGCGGAGTCCACTGACATACAAGGACACGCTCAGTGTCAGTCAGCACAGGGCCAAGAGTGAAACAAATGAGTTACCTCTTCAGGAATAAAACGTTTTAACGTGTACTTTCCGTTGCATGTGCAAAAAGGTGAGAATCTGCTCTTCTTTCAGGTGCGTTTACATGCAGACTCATAATCGGGTAAATAAACGAATAAGACTTCAGCAGGACTTAAATGGACTTAAAATGCATGCAAACACCTTTATCCGATCTACTTCGCACACAAATCGGCACATTAACGGACAAGCGAAGTCGGATAAAAACACCTAGATAACTCGTTCATAATCGGCATTCTATCTGCATGTATACAGGACTTTTATATACTATATGATACAGGATTGCATATCGCATATCGGAGTTCTCGTTCTGCGCTTGCTTGAGAATCCCTGTCTTAGAAAGCGCTGCAGTAAATAAAAGTATTACTGTATAGGCCTACACATATGAACAACTGGTGTAGCCGTAGCGGGCTATCAAAGATGGCGGCCGTTCTGCGCATGCGGTCCTCATATCGTGCAGGCGCCTCAGATCGTGTAGCGACAGGGTTGTTGCCGGAAGGGAACCGGACGTGGCTCTATAACCACTTGTTGAAAGGGCTACAGCGCCACCTAGCATAGTGCAGACAGCCATGCATTGGACATTTATCGAATATTTGAAAGGCCATGTATACTCAGATACAAGTTCGATTAAGTGATAATCCAATCCAGTTGTCCCATGGAAACGCACTGACTGAAGAGCAATTTTGTTATTTCTTAACATGACTGACTTTGTGTAAGCTATTTGACCGTTTGTGTCCGTTTTTTGCTGGATTCATGTTACTCATTTATTAACTTGTGCCACTGATGTCCAAGATGCAGTGTTAAGCTTTCAAAAAAGTGTTCTCTAGTGATACAGATAAACGGTCTATATGTTGTTTTGCGTTTTAATTTACAGGGTTGCCAAAGGAGTATTAAAGATTATTTTTTTGCTTCACCGCTAAAACATTGTATTAACAGTATATGTTGTTTTTTAATTCACATTTTATAAACCTTGACAACATGTAGTACTCATTGAATGTTAATAAGTGTATACTTAAGGATTTATTAACCTCAATAAGCATTGTTCTTGCTTTAGATCAGATACCTGCAAAATGCTGGCCTGGAAATCCAGACCCATATCTAGAACGATATAGGGTCTGGCCACGATCAATAGACTTTCCCAACTCAAGGGGCGGCACATAGGGAGAAGGGTCTATGCCGCTGCATGCAATTGGATAGCACTTCGACCAATCAGAGCAATGAAAAATGTGACGTATTAAACCCCGTTTGTTTAGCGAACAGCGGGATTAACTGGTAAATTAAAATGTTGCCGTGGTCGGTCGGCAAAACAAACCCGTCTCAAACTCAACAACGTCTCCGCATCCATTTTTGTTGTTTTCATGCCCAGCACTGTCATCATCCGGTTACGTCCGCCCCAGAGCCCCATACATAGGGCTCTGGCCCGCCCATATCAGAAAGAACGATTTGATTGGGAAGTCAGAATTTTTTACATAGTTAATGCGCTTCAATGGATCGTGTCCAGACCAACAGATTAGAAATTTTCCAGCGGCAGGTCTGGATTTCCAGGCTAGCAAAATGCATAACTAGCAGTTCAATAAGTGCATAGCTTACTGCTAATAAATTAATAATAAAGTTGTTTTACCTTAATAAAGCAGAAACATGCCATAATTTCCACAATAACCTAATTTATTAACACAAATTAATGTTAAAAAGCATCCATTAAGGGTCTTAATACCTATTAACTAATGCATTTTACAAAGACCTTAATATAAAGCGTGACCATTTTGTTATTTGTAGATATTGGTATATTGTGTTCCCCTGTAAGGGAGTGTATGGATGCAATTGATGCTTGATGATTTATTTTTCTTAAGTTTTTGGACATTTTAAATATGACAAGCAGATGGCAGTAGAGAGCAAGTGAACGTACCAGTGTCATACAATGATACAAAGACAGACCTCAGTAGAAATAGCTCCTTGCTACCAATGTCTTCTTGCAGACATCATTTGTTTGGATCACGATGACCACTCAGTCAGTACGTGATAACCTATTGTCCCCCATATCACGACTCCAGTATGGTGACTGAATCATAAGGAAGAAAAACTTTGTCATAATTACACTAATAGTCCTGGACAAATGTGCAATACATTCCAGTAAAGTACAACATTACTGGTATTCATTTGTTCATTCATTTTCCGAAACATTTGAGAACCATTTCAATGGGCCTATGTATCAATTACTGTATATCATTTATTTCATACGCAGTATTTACGGTAGATTTAAGTTGCTTTATTTGTCCTCTCTCAAGTTCCCAAACTCCAGAGGGGGTCCTCACACAGGGTCAGCCGTAGTACAGCGCCCCTGGAGCAGTTTGGCGTTAAGTGTCTTGCTTAAGGAGTCGGACACAATGGTAGAGACACTGTAGATGTTCTACTAGTCACCACTAGTTTTACTACTAACACCCTCCTGTCCTGTGCCGGGCATCCAACCAGGGACCATGGTTACTGGTCGGCCAACTTTCCTCTAGGCCTTCCTCAGTTTGGTGACATGATCTCAACTGAGTAATCTCCATCGGCTGATGAAGACCATGAGATGTGTTTTAAGGTTCCCTCAAAAATATTTGTACACCATAGACCTAGAGTCAAGATAATGTTGTTAAAATCAATGTATAAAGTTTTAACTTTGATGCTGTAAATGTAATATACAGATCACTTTTGATATGTTATTCCAGCAATAAACTTCAACATTTTACACGTCTTTTGAAGGACACACGTTGTAAGTAATGCTATGTCCATGCTTGGTTGTCACATGATGTCATGATGTGTTGATTTCTATTTGTGACCAAGTTTCTATTGGTTTTAAAGTTTTCTTTTTAGGGGTAACAGTACAATGGAATCCTAAACAATGAATAATTCAAAAATGCTCTTCAACTAGTGCCTCAAATACATCCAGGAAACAAACAGAAACAAACAAAACCAAAAGAAATATGTTCATACATTTGTCTCCTTTGCCATCAAAAAGTTGTAGCAAATGAATATATGATTTGATTTGAATTTGTTATTATTGTGTCATGCATTAGCATGCCCAGCCCACAAGGGCTTACAAGACACCATTGTAAAACACAGACAGACCAAAAACCAAAAATAGATGCTAACATGGTAGCATCTATTTACAACGTTTCATCCAGGCTTTAGTAACAAAAGAGGCTAACTCATAAACATTAAAGGTAAACAAACATTCCATCCTGACATCATCATTACTCCAAAATATTTCAGGGTTTTGAGCAAACAGTTCATTTACAAAAGGTTCTCTCTCAAAAGGTACCAAAATGAGTTAAAGAGGTGCACTACATATACATACAGTTAACGTCTTGAGTCCTGTATGATTGAATACATATAATTATTTGAAGCAATCAGCAGATATGTTTTTGTACTATTGTGTTATGTGTGTTAAACATAATGTGTGTAGCGCCTTTAAACCCCCGGTCTGTCTGAAGAGCAGCAGTTCACAAACACAGAGCTAAATCAGAGCAGTCAGATAGAGTAAACAGAGCAGCAGGGGCCAATCTCTGTCAGATGATGCCCTGTGTTGGGCTTTGGACCTGGGTTAATCCCATGTGAAAACAGTCCTGGGTGCACTCTGCTCTCCTGGGCTCCTGGATAAATACCTACCAATTGGAGGTGTCTGGGATATGTTTTAGACAAGAGCCGCTGCAGCTAGCCTGTGTGTGTGTGTGTGTGTGTGTGTGTGTGTGTGTGTGTGTGTGTGTGTGTGTGTGTGTGTGTGTGTGTGTGTGTGTGTGTGTGAAAAAAGTTTCTGTTCACATCACTGTTCACATCCAATTCTGATATTGGATGCTAGGGCTGAAAGTTCTGCCATAACTCAAACCTTTACCTAAACTTTTCAGACTGTAGAATGGAGATGGTGAGATAAAAAAAAAATGTTGGAACTGTTGGCATTGGTTAAAATCAAAGTAACCCATATGGACATTTCATCATACGTAATTCAACACAGTGATTGTGGAATTGGAGATGATCAGGCTTGGGCTGTGTTCGGAACGTCCTCCCTCCTACATACTCAACATCTCTATACTACATACTGTCTACTTAAAGATCGATTGTGTATGCGAGGTGCGTCGAAACATTCGCACTGAAGTATACTCAAGCAATAAAGAATTGCTCCTTCTTATAAGATTCCGGCTGTTTAGACGCTGTTTAGCGTATTACCGCCCTCCACAGGTTAGATATAGAACTAGATGTTTACATACAGTCCTGTGTTGTGCAGGAAATGCAGAATTGTAAATAAAGAATTAAAAAGAAAACTTCCTTGTCGTTTGAAAAGACGCAATGCATTGTGGGGCGGTTGAGTAACCAATCGATCCATACCCAAAATCTTCCCGCAAGTTAGTACTCATCCGGGCATTTCTCGCCTACCCAAACTCGCATACTCAAATTGATGTTAAAATGAGTATGAGTAGGACGTTAGAAAGGCTTTCCGAACACACCCTTGGACTCTTTTTCTCTTTTCTTCCTCATGCTTCACTTCAGGTCAGGTGTTTTCTCCCTTCTTGTTTAAACCAAGACATAATTCCAGCATTTTTTCAAATTAGCTGAGCTACTCCGAGCCATCCATGCCCCTAATCTGTATAAATACGCTGCTGTTTTTCCATCTGTTTGAGTAACGTGAGAGTCACAGGGTGGAGAACATAGGCAATGACACAAGTCTTATGTTTTCAATTCTCATGACGAAGGAAAATATTCATGTTTACATTTTCATTAAGTTACTTTCAGCAAACTGTGGTCTACCTTCCCCTATGAATTGTTTTCTACACGTAGAAACCTGGTGACAACTGCTGTATACCTGCACTACAAACGGACGAAAAGACACTTTAATCTGTGTGTGTGTGGATCGCATGTTATAGAGTTCATTATTTGGATGGCGGGGGGAGTTTCTAAGGCCAACAGGAAATTACATGCAAGACAGCACAAGCTGGAGGGGCTGGGGCAGAGGACAGAAAAGCTTGGTAGGTTGGCTCTGCAGCTTACTGGAGGAATGTTAAGCCTCCTAATGTTTTACAGTTGGAGGAAGACCACAGGCTGAACCAGGCCTACAGGCACAGAGAGAGAGAGGAGAAAGATGGAAAAAGAATCAGATGTACACAATAGAAATGGGTGTTACCAATTGTTACAGTAATAAGTGTGTGTGTGTGTGTGTGTGTGTGTGTGTGTGTGTGTGTGTGTGTGTGTGTGTGTGTGTGTGTGTGTGTGTGTGTGTGTGTGTGTGTGAGAGAGAGAGCAGGCATGCACACACACACACACACACACACACACACACACACACACACACACACACACACACACACACACACACACACACACACACACACACACACACAAGCTTGTAGTATGTGAAACCAACATCCACTTCCACATGGCTGTCAGTTCTCTTTTGGGCCACTCTTTCAAACAACTTCATAGTCAACACTGGTTCCTTAGCAGCACACCTAGCAGTGAAAAGGTGACACACACACACACACACACACACACACACACACACACACACACACACACACACACACACACACACACACACACACACACATTACAGTAAGTTGCAGAGACATCGTGCCATATTGTAGCGTCTTAGGAGCTTTACCTTCTTTATAGTATTGCCTTCCGCACTAGACTTTCAACGTTCTGCAATTGTGTATGAACTGTGGTGGCGGTGTCCAAGCGCTATCAAGTCTTCAGAAGGATTTTCAATGCATGGCTTTCACTTGTAACGGAGTATATACTTAGTCCTTTACCAAATTTGCCCAGGATGAATTAATGCTTGAGTTTGTCAGTCAAACAGGGTTTCAATTGAATGGAATAGAAAGTGATTTTCACTAAACATGTTGCCCCCTCACTGTCCTTTTAATGGTAACCATGTGAGCCCCTTGTCAGCACTGATGGAGCTCTCTGCCTGATATCTACCATATGACAACACTTTGAACACACATCCATTATGGTGCAGCCGGGAAGATTAAACTGTTCATCTCATCTTCACATCCATGAAACTTTTTACCTAAACCCGTGCTCCAATTAACTCCTGAGATTGATCCCACTTTAAATAGGCTGAGCAAACAGCTCATAAAAAGTATCAACCAAAAGTCACTTTGTTTAGTTAATAACTTTGGAAAAGCTTGTCTGAAGCCAGTTCTATTTTTCTCTAATCCCCCTAGCAGGAACAAAGTGTGAGAAGAATCTGCTGAATGACTCCCTGCCTCTGGATTCCCTTCATGCTAATAACTATCAAGGTGTTTCATTATTATATTACTCACATTATAATAGAGCCCTTTATGCATCTAGCAGTTTTATGGGCACCGGTCAGTGAAAATGGGCCACTGAACTTTAGCCCAATGTCCATAGGAAACATTGGAAATAGTTTTTCATGAGTGAGATATCATCAGTTTATTCATATGAGATTGATCAAGGACAATCCTACTCCGTCAGGCTTTTGTCTCTGGGTGAGACCTAAAAAGAAATGCATGTTGCAAGATTGTTGGTGTATTAAAATATCCAAAACCCTAGCATAATATCTTGTTTAAAATATGATCTTAAATCTCCCTGCGACGTTGGCGTCTTGAAACATACAGAGTTGTGAGCTGCCTCAGCCCTGGTCTGCTGTGGACTGTAGAAGGGATCTTCCTTGTCCTCAGCCAGTGAAAGCTTACAGACTGATACAACTGCACACACACATGTCACTGGCCAGTTTATGACTCAGCGCTGTTGAGTTCTGCACAAGAAATACACAATTGTTGCATTTTATTCTCATTTGGTTTGTTGAGTTTTGTTTTGGTTAGATGTGTCCAGACTTTGACAGCATCATGCTAACTAAAGATGCTACAACAGTTTGGTCACTGTGTAGCTGTGTAGTCCATACAGAAGTAACCATATTCCTTTTTACTTTCCAAGAAGTACAGAGCTGAGCTGGAGATGACTGGCCTATCTTACCATTAGCAGTGGAAGCATGAGTTAACAGTAAGCCTGGCTCGGTCCATAGTGAAAGACAATACAATGAGCATCACTTCTGAAGATTTTTTAAGCCATTCAGAAACAGGATAATTTTTTTGATGGTGAGCTACGCCATCCTAAGTGTGTTCATATATAAATATATATTTCTGCCTCAAGAAGGAACCAATGCTCTTGGGTCAGGCACTTAAAGTGCAGAAGTCAGGATGTATTCATTTCACATTCCTTGTTGGTGTAATGAGAAATATTGCATATTGTCTACTGACTGCAATGGTAGATTCCTTAAATTATTCTTATTAATGTAATGAGAAGTCATTTGAGGAATCTAACATTGCAGATACATACAATATGCAATATGTCAATATGTCATGCTCGTACTGAAGGCTGTGGTTCAAACCTATTTGCATCTCAAAGTGGGCATGTTAACCTTTGTCATTGGCTCATGGTGGTGGATATTGTAAAAAAAAAAGCTAAAAACTTCTCCCTTCGTGCAGGTCTATATCGGTTTGTCCTCTCGTAATTCTCAATCAAATTGTCCTGTTTGTAGATCGTTTTCCAACTGAAGTAAATCAAAATGTCAACAGATCTGGTCTCCTACGCAGCACCTTGTATGTTCCCTACAAATATGTCCAGCACTGACTCGTCCTGTTATTTTCTCCTTTCTCCTCCTCTATTCTCTAAGGTAATCGTTATAGAGCTTCCTCTGTATTTCTTTCCGCTCCGTGCTCTGTCTGTTGGCTTGCTGTAGTTTTGAACAGTGAGTAAACATAAGGGACCATCACACATCTCCCCTCCGGTGCAATATTGATTCTGTATGTCGTGTGTGTGTGTGTGTGTGTGGCGCTGGATCAAGCACATACTGTGACCGCTTCACCTCACTCCACAAAACAGGTTTGTGTTGGTGCCACCGGGAGAAGGGCTGCTCTCGGATCAGAAGAGTAGATTTGGAAATGAGCTGACTGCCTGTTTGAGAGTTCCAAAGAGGGCTTGCTCTCTCTCTCTCTCTCTCTCTCTCTCTCTCTCTCTCTCTCTCTCTCTCTCTCTCTCTCTCTCTCTCTCTCTCTCACTCACTGGAGGTCTATACACACTGTTGCTCTGGGTCTAATCAAATACTTTCAATGTAAATCCCCAAAGCATTGGAACTGGAATTCCTTGATATATTTTGCAGATAAATAAGGTTGACTTGACCTTTTTTTAATGATTGTTCCGATTGTGGGGTGAACATGAGTTGATTCTAATGAGACATTGTGCACAGACTCGAACTAAAACACAAATTTTCTTAAGCTGACAACCGTTCTGTTTTAAACTGAATGACAAGGCATTTTAAACCCCAAACAAAACCTATGGTTGAAATGTTTTTTTCAGTTTTGGTGTTAATACAAAATGGCTTCAGCCGGTTGAAGAAGGTTTAATCCTTCAACTGACTTTAAAACATGACAATCAGCAACACTGAAGACACGATCGCTGCTGACCAATGCAATACTACTACATATTCTTTAATTGTTTTGTACTAACATGAAAATATGCAATATGTATATACATACATCAGACTCAGTACAATTTTATTAAACATGCTGACTAAATTTTGGGCCACTGGCCCCTTGCCAGTGTGAACACACTGCAGACTCTACAGCTGCTTAGTATGTGTATGCAGTATGGATTTGGAACACAGCAAAGGTTTCCCTCAACAGATAAGCTCTACAGTATTAGTAGCAGCACACAGGCCACATTGCTCTGCTCTAAGATTCACTGTTTCTTGGTTAGTAGTTTTGATAGCATGTCAACAGGGATGTCACTCGGGTCTTTTTGTCTAGATTTTAAGTAAATGTGTATGTTTCAGCAACCTTGAGGATATTTTTAATTTTTTGCAGCAGATTGAAGTATTTCTTGGAACCTCAATTCCTCCTGTACTATGTCTAAAGCAGTAGCAGCATGGAGAGGGCTCTGACAGCATTACAGCTTTCACGTTGGGAAATAAAACAGTAACTCTTCATTTGAAGGGTCTGAAATGTAATACTCATGTCTGAGAGTCTCCTGGGAGAAACTGTCATTACAAACTAATTATAGGAAATAAATAGAGAGGAATAGTGAGACGCCAGACACGGTTTCATCTGTTTCATTATCATGAAAATGTATATGAAAATATCTTATCTTATTCTGCCGTGCCTTATCATTATACAACTTATTGTTTTGACTAAAGTCTCACTTTACTGATGAATACATGTGAAATGTACAGGAAGCTCTTGAAGAAGGCTAGTAAATCAACCTTGAATTGAGATTATTATTTTAGATTCCATGTGCTGTGGCTTTCAATAGAGTCTGTGAATGAACGCTCCAATCAGAGGCTGTTGATGCATTTTAATAAAAGTTAAATGAAATGAAATGAAATTTTGCAAAAAACTTACTTGTGTGACACAGGCAAAATCAAGAAAAATTCAAGCACTGGTAAATTTTTAGATTTTTGTCTATTTTGCTCCAATAACATGTCTTCTCTCATACATCAAAGGTCCAAAATGTAAAGTGGGTTTATTTGACTAAACCTATTCTGTTTGAGTCTGTATATTTCTCCTATACAACCATCTTTAACTGTACATCCTTAACTGAAACAATTGTAATACAGAAAAAGGGTTGTTTTGATGTAAGGAATCATCTGGCTAATATGAATGATGATTTCTATAAGTTAAATATTGTATCCTATTTACGTGCCGTGTCTCAACTTAACTACTGTAGTTTCTCTGCTGTTGCCATGTGCTCTTTGAAATAATTAGGTGTGATAGCTTTTATTAGCCTACATGTCACTTTTTTACTCCAAGACAACTATCAATTCTTTAGATATGACCAGGCAGTGGTTATATTCATGTTCACAGCAGAAACTGTGTTTGTTGTGTTAGCCGTGGAATTGAGAAGAAGGTTTGCGTGGAACCTTGTAGGGTTCCCTCACGAAAAAAAAAGATATTTCAGAGGAACTATTTTATTTCAAATGTACCTAGAATTGACCTAGAAATCAGTGTAAAGAAAAAACAACAACAGTGTAAATGTCAGAGCGATAAACAGTTGCAGGGGCTGATGGGATTGATGGGCTGCTAACCCCCTGCTCCAGCTGGGACACACCTCACTCCTTCAGGGCCCTTATGTAATCCTGGGCGCTGCGCTGCATTCCCCCTGTGTTACCGGATAGCCACCGTTAGCGACAAGAGTGTAGGTCAAATGTATCAGTGAGCCGCCACCAGGAACAGCTATATCTCCACACCTCCCAAACTACTACACTGTCTTTCATCATGGCACAAGAGCTGTCATGGAATTGAGTCTGGGTTTCCATGGCAGAATGCTCATTGATTGTTGTGGGTGGAACATTGTGACGCACAACTCAGGCCCACACACACACATCAATGGCTGGGCTCCTGAAATGGTTGACGTAGCATGCAAAGGCTACGCGGGGGTAAAAACCACTCATACTAGCTTTAAGTTTTCAAGATGAAATACAATAGTTTACTCAAATAACAATATATACCATTTGGGATTTGCTATAATAAGTTTCTAATGAATTTTTTGGTTCAAAATAAAGTGTATCTTTGTTAGGATCTTGGCCTCCAAAGACCATGAGCCTCCCCCGTCGTTGCTAGGCCCCTAGAAAGCGTTCCTACTTTCCACCCCTTATGGGCGGCCCTGGAACAGCTAAGGCTAATAGGCTATAGGTTAGAGAAGGACATGTATTGTTCTGCTCAATGTCAAAAGCCATCATACAGTTCATCATAACAGATCCTTTAATTGGGTTGTTTAATGAGACAAAGCAGGCTAAAACCGGGGGGGGGGGAAGCTTGTTCTTTTGTTATGACAACCACACTCTTACATACATTATTTTACAGTCATGGACTCCCTTTGCATAACACCACACAAATCTATATACTCAATGGCTTTTTAGAGTTATACTTGAAGGATTCTTGCTGATATTCTGGTAGATGTTTGAGTAATTTTTTTTTGTCTTGAACCCACTGTAGGCTGTCTCCACTTTCTAGGACTGCCCCAACCCCCCCACCCCCTCCTTTGCTTGCCTAAGCTGACTTTTGACCTATGACCTTTCAAAGGGAAAGAGGAATTCACAACAAAGTGTAAGTTTCCTAGATGATGTGGACATGGTACATCAACCAATGGCCTTCTGCTTTTTGTAGAACATGCTTTTCTCATCTTTAAAGTACGTTTTCATATATTTTTTTGTCACATACAAAACAGAAAAAAAAGTCCATTATATACATCCTCCATTTCTTCCACATTGCAACCACAGGTCTCTTTTTCCTGCAACAGTAACAAAGATGGCATTTGGGCCAAGATGTTGACCACCAGTCCAATTGAAAGCATCCATGTTGTATTCATCCTTGGCTTCTACATTTACTCTAATCATGCAGTTCAAAAGAGAAAAAAAAAAGTATGTTGGATAATCTTCAGAAATCCTATGAAGCAGTTCAGTGACATAGTCTCACAAACTGGAGACCATTCCTTTGAAGTGCTGTGGTCCATGTGTTGTTTAGTCAGTTTTGAAGATTCTTCTTATCGAGTGCCATCAAACCCAGGATCTGCCAGTCTGCAGCACTGTATGCAGCTTAAAGATGGAGCTGAAGTGATGTTCTAGTGGGCTATAGTGAGAGTTACAGCTGGTGTGTGTGGGGTCAGTGGGTGGTTGGTTCATACAGGCCGGTCCACAGCGTACTGACAGGGGCTCAGGTTGGACACAGGGTTCTGCACCGCAGGATAGGCAAAGTTGGCGTGCTGCTTGGCCTTGAGCCTGAGGCTGGCCAGGCTGGAGTTGCAGGTGTCTCTGTACATGTAGGGGCTGGCTGTGGGTGCGTAGGGGCACGTGGCCGCGCTCACTGCCACAGAGTTGAGCGCTGCCGTGTGGCTGTTGAGGTTGTTGAGGTTGCCCAGGTTGTTGAGGCCTGTGGAGGTGACGGCCGAGGGCACCATGCCAGAGGCCATGTTCCCCATGGAGGGGATGGAGCTGGGCGGGGAGAAGATGGGCTGGGAGGACAGAGGGCTCACGTTCATGGAGTTAAAGAAGGGGAAGCTCTTGGCGGAGAGGGGGCTGCTGGCTAGGCTCTTGGTGGCCCAGTTGTTGTAGGAGTAGCCCGTGTACATGTCATCGTAGGGCTGCATGAGTCCATTGAACTGGGCACCAAAGCCATTTTTGCATAACTCCGCCTGCTGGTTCCTCTCCCGCTTTCTCCACTTGGCACGCCGGTTCTTGAACCATACCTAAGGGAAGCCAAGCAAAATCAGACTGTTGAGAAAACGGAAAAAAACGTCACCTAGATATGTTTTTAAAGTTTTACTTTAGCATATTGTTTTGAGATCATGTAGGATCGCATTTTTTGAAAGTTTTATTGAATTATTTTAAATTCAAATTCCTAATAAGTAAAATAAGTTATTTTGTCTATTTCTATCAGTTCTGATAACACTCACCAAGTATCTGGGAATAGGACATCGCTAAACCTGGGGATTTGTGGAAGTTGATATTTTATTTTTTATTTAAAGTTACACATGATGGTACACATATATTTTAGACTCAGGGGTCTAAAGCTATTTTGCTTAATTGGCAAAGCAAAAAATAAAGTAATAATAATAATAATAATAATAATAATAATAATAATAATAATAATAATAATAATAATAATAATAATAATAATAATAATAATAATAATAATAATTAAAAACACGTTTTACCTTTAACTTTTTCTTGTAAAATAACTGTAAATGTTAAATAAAGCTTATGTGTGTAAAATGCATGAAGCTAACAGTGCCTTTGCAAAGGCAAAAGGCGTTCATTTGCCAGTGTGAAACCCCGTCAAAGACGGTCAGTAGTCAAGTGAATGGGCTGAATCATTTTGTGCAATTGTCAATTTAAAGGCATGGAATGTTTTTCAAAGCTACACTTATCATTTTAGATGACTTATTTCTTTACTCAATTCATTTAGAATGACTGAAGTACGTATTTTCCAATGACTATATTATCACAAAGTGTAAGGGGTCAATACATGTTAATGCTTAAACACATCCAGCAGTTAGAGTATCCCAACCCCCCCTCAAATACTTTCAGTAATATTGTGTGCATGTGTATCCAGAATTTTGGAAAAGACATAATGATCCCAGAAAGTTAGTTGAAGTGTATGATCAAACAGTCATATTAGAATAGGCTTATTCAAACTAATTATTGACTTATTTGAATAGTGAAATCCCAATGGAAGAAATGTCAGGGAAGGGCAATCTTCTCATTTGTCTCATTCTTTGGTTCTATATTTGGAGGATATGAATTGGATCAAAGTTTTAGTGAAAAAATCTAAATTAAAGGGTTTTTTTCTTTAGAAATTAAAGTACACAAAGTTTCTCGGAGTATAAAGTTGTGGACAAACTTTTGACCAAAATCTATCATTTGCTGATACAAAAAGAAGAAATAGAGTTTGTTTCAGAAGCCTCCTGCTCATCTGTTCACATGGGGTTCTTCTCTTACGTTAAAATGATTTGCTATCAAATGATTTATCTCTTTAATCCTCTTCAGACCTTTACAACCCTTTCCCTCAGACGTGTCTCTCTGCTGCTTGGCATCACTGCTGCCTATCATCCAACACTCTGTTTGTATAGTAAGACAACGCTGTTTATATGAGTAGAACCTTTTCCATGGCCCTCAGTGACAGCAGGGGAAAGCCCGACAAGAGGACAGAAGCTGTACCCAATCTTTAGCCTGACTCAGAGGCAAAGCTGTCTGCAGCTTGCTGGAAAAAGACTAAATGTCAAGGTTACTCGCTGGCCTATGTCTGCAGCCATATTCATATGCCCTGTGTTAAATGGTCAAATGATTACATGGGAGGAACAACTGATTTAAAACAGTAAATATCAATGTTCTAAAACAGTAAATAACAATGTTTTAAACATTTGATATGAACTTGACTTCAAAGTAGGGACATTAAAATGCCAAGCTGGCAGGCATCCCCAATGGAAAGGAAGACTTATATTTGTATACAGGCTCAGTACTAATGCTGATGTCAGCATACTGTAGGGTCATCACTTTTTAAAATATATAGAAACACATTGATGTCATGAGCCATGATATCAGTTCTGTTAGAATAATGTCCAGTGTAAACACTTGAGTGCCAATGCAGGAAGAAGTGTGACATTTATGTTAAACAATGAAAGTTAATGAGAAGGACGGTAACACTTTACAATAAGGGTATTCATTGACTGTTACTTAATGCTTAGTTAATGCTTAATTAGCATTTATAAAGCTTTACCTGGTCAATGATAACTGCATAAACTAAGCATTAACTCACTGTTATGCTTAAAGGTGAAGTTGCAAACTGTGTCTGCTTTGCTGCTCAGATAGTGTAAAGGGAGTTTATCCTCACGTTGGGTTTGTACGAGATACATTCCTCACATTGTCGTTTGATTGATTGTTATTATATAATTAAAAAGGGCAGCTTTAACCTTACCACAGCTTTGTGTTCCATAGGCCTAAATGTCTTCACACTATATTTTTGATAGTCAAGACATTTATTGTTGCCAGACAATGTGTTCTACTGACCACGTCACCATGAGATCAAATCTTTTGGATCGAGTGAAGAAATGTCTGGACAATCTCTGGATGGACAGCCAGTGAAGTAGATAGAGAAATGTGTGTTCCCTCTAATGATGAACTTGAATAAAATCAGGTGAAAGATTTTAAATTAGTTAAATATTTTGATTCATGAACTTTCTCGTTGTGACATTCCTATCGCCCTCAGCTGTTGGCAAGCGCGTTAAGAAAGTGAACTAAAATGGCAACTGTGGTAAACATTACCAATTGCCCATAGCACTTAGCAAGAACAGCCGCTAATGAGACTATCACAGCACATGTATGAGCTGTTGTTGTGGCATACTACTGAAGGTCGCATTACATGATATTGATCAAATGTTTCATACAAGTGACTTTATCAACGTATAGCCTTAAAATCACAAATCGCACATGTGCTTTAAGAGGTCCTGACGGTCTGTGCATACAAACACAACCAGCCCTAGACCCCTAAATTCACTGTTATCAATATGTAGTGTCATGCTGCGACTGTAATGATTAACAATGGCTGCCTGACAAATCACATGAATCAAGCTGACAGGGGAAGTATTTTGAGCATGTAGGAATGTGCCTGCATGCAGGGGTTAGAAAGGCCACTGATAGACATTAAGGACCAGACAATGTGTCGTCTGTTGTCCTTTCAAAATAACAACCGAAGAGTGCACGCTATGTGACCTTTCAACCAGCCAACATTAATTTGATCCATTACTCGGCGGGTAGGGCCAGCGATTGTATTGTCATCCATCAGAATGTGTGTCCTCCTGCTCCATATAGCTCCAAATAGCTCTGCTGCACTTTTGACTTTTTAGACTCTATCTATCTATCTATCTATCTATCTATCTATCTATCTATCTATCTATCTATCTATCTATCTATCTATCTATCTATCTATCTATCTATCTATCTATCTATCTATCTATCTATCTATCTATCTATCTATCTATCTATCTATCTATCTATCTATCTATCTATCTATCTATCTATCTAAACATTTTGACAACTGAATAATATTTTGGTGATCAACAGCTTTAATCGAACTCGAGAAAAATAATCTAAATGCCTTCTATCTTTTTATAAAAAGATTATGTGTTGGCGTTTTATGCAGAGCTTGGGGAGACAGAGTGGAAATGGGGCAAAATGGGGATGACTTGCAGAGAATGACCACAGGTCGGATTACAACCGGGTCTGCTGTGAAGAGGACTGAGACTCTATGGGGGTTCTAACCACTACACCACGAGCGCCCCCCAAATGCCTACTAGCTTTTCAAGGAATTGTTCAACATTTAGAATTGTTATCTTTTTGCGTCACTCTCCGGCTTAAACCTTGGTGACAAAAACCCTCCTGTAACTATGGGTGCATTTTTTATGTAGAAATGGGCATCCAGGTTAGCTTAGCTCATCCAGGTTAGCTTAGCTCAAACAGGAGAGTCAAGGGGAGCAGGTCAAAAGATAAACTTTACAACAACACTGAATGCTCCTGTGTGCTTGGTGGGACTTTCTTATTTACCACGTTATTTTGCACATTAGGTTATTTACAAAACAAAATACATACTGGAAGGAAACCAGGAAGTGCCCGGTCATGACGGTCATGTATGTATTTGATTCTAAAATGACATAACGTGTAAAAAGTCCCAACAAGCACACAGGAGCGTTAAGTGATGTAGTAAAGTTTATCTTTTGTCCTGCTCCCCTTGACTGCCAGTGATCGAGCTAAGCTAACTTGGAATGACCAGCCTTTGCCCATTTCTACATCAAAAATGTACGCACAGTTACAGGAAGGATTTCTGTCGCTTTCTCTTGAGCCGGAGAGTGAGGCAAAAAGCTAAAAATGAATAATGTTGAACTATTCCTTTAGAGTGTGTATTTATTTTTTGACAATTGGGGGAGCGGAAACAAGATTTATATTTTAAGATATATTAAAGTTCATGTGGATTCCTGAGAAGATGAAATGTGGTTGAAACCCATGGAAAAAAGCTAGTATGCGGCCCTCCAGTGAAATCAGTTTGTCAGGCTTTTCAAAGTCATTACACCGCAAATTCAAATACATGTCAGCAGGGATTCAGACCAAAAACAGCATAACTCAAGGCTTGTTGTTTAGCGCAGATGCAATCCAGTAAAATCCAGTTGGAGAAACCCATTCATGTATTTAAAGGCTACCAAAACGTCACAGGAAAAACCTGTTGTATCTTTCATCAACGATCGTGATGAAAACAGCAGAAATATGGAATTAACATTAATTTAATTGTATTTAGCAGGAACGCTAGCTTGGCTATTGCAGCACCTTGCTGGATGACATAGTGTTGTGTTTATTTGTTTTTTTGCCAGACAATCCTGCAGTGTTTCCCTTCCCTACGTTTGTTCTATTCAAATGGACGAGAGGGTCAGGTTTTTCATGCAGGCCTCAACTCAGTTTGAATGAAGTCTTATAAAGAGTGGTGAATACACATGTAAAGTTTGATAGCGGCACCACAGCTACGGCCAATGTGAGCCATTGTGAGCTTGAAAGGTGCTCTGTATAGTCTACAAATGTGTCACCTTTGCACGCCACATTGCACGAGTACAGCTCATCATGGGAAGAGATAATCCATTGAGTAGCATGCTCCATTAACTCACTGCTAATCTCCACATCACGTTTTTTAAGTTTAATGGGATATACTGGTGGAAGATCTGACCCAGTGTTGGTAAAACTAATGAAGATCATCACTTTAACATGCACACCAAATAGTATGTCACTCTATCCAGCAGCTGAGGTAAGTGTTAGCCTGATGTACAACAGAAGGACTTTATATGCATCTAACCATGCTTCATCCTGCTGTATAGGCTTTTCATTTGAACCAAAATACTACACTTCACTGAGTGGCTTCTTCAACCGGAGCAGCTACAGCAGTCAAACTGTAAGCAGGGCTCTCTGTTTGGGAGGCGGCATGAGAGAAGCTGTGTATATACACACCCTGACGCGTGCCTCTGTGAGGTTGGTCCACACTGCGATCTCCTCCCTGGTGCTCATGTCTGGGTAGCGGTTCCTCTGGAAGGTGGCCTCCAGCTCCTGGAGCTGCTGGCTGGTGAAGTGAGTCCTCTGCCGGCGCTGCTTCTTCTTCAGAGAGCCGTCCTCAGCACTGGACTCATCCAGCTGGTTCTGCTGGGATTTTTCTGTGTCTGCAAAAACACACAGAAAGAAACAGAATGATTTGACTGAGAGACGCAGCTGATGTAGGAAATGTTGGATGTAGGAAGTTTTTTGTTATAGGATGTTTTGTTGTTATTGTTTTTTGCTGTGTATCTTAGCCCTATTTGTTTAGTATTGTATTCTTGTACAGCACTTTGGTCAACTAATGTTGTTTTTTTAACTGTGCTACATAAATAAATCTGACTTTGATTTTAGGAAAGCCTTTGCGAGGGCTTTTCTGGACATATATGAATGGTCAATGTGAAATATAATAAATCAATCATTGAAAATGTTTGAAAAGATATTTTATACATTTCAATTATTGCAAACACATACAGTATAATTGGAAATTAGCAAGAGGGTTATTACCGTGTGGAAGCTAAGTCATTAATATACATTTAAAAGAGGAATGGTCCCAGGTCACTACCTTGAGGTACACCACATGCTTCACTGAGTTTTGATAGACTACTGTTGTGAAAGACCTTCTGTGTTTCAGATGGGCTGATACCATTTGAGTTTTTCAATTAGAATGGTATGATCCATGACGTCAAATGTGGCACTAAAATCTAACACTGCTCCTGCTTTTTTTTGGAATCATCATTACATGTGTGTAAGTGATGTATGCTGTATATGTTGATAGTTGGTTGTCAAGCAGCTATAAGTAGTCTTGCAATCTGAACATGAATGATATTCTCCATAATAACCTTGCTTAGAATACAAACCCATTGAGAGATAACTGCAATGGAAGGATGTTTTCCTTTTCCACTGTAGGGAACACCACATATATCAGGCATGTATTCATTATGTGACTTAAAGGACCCAATGTGTATTCAGCAGTGATGTTATACCATGCTGTCCAGATTGTGCCTTCAATGCCATATTCAGGGAGAGTTTACAGCAATATATTAGCATGTCTAGCGAAATTCTACACAATTGAATTGAAACACACAAGTTTCATATGCGTCCATTATTTAATAACTTACAAAGTAATGGTAGAGAGCGCAGTATAGCCGAGAGCTTACTGCACATGCTGTATAATAGCAACGTTGCCGGTTTGAGCTGGGGAAGTTTTTTTGCATGTAATATCCTTCTCTCCAACATTTACCAAAAATGATATATAAAAAAGCAAGGTATAGTGTAGATTAAGCATATACCCTCACAATATTGATACTTATGGCATTTGGATTTAAACTTACTTAGTTGCCTCTCCCTTCCTGTGTAGAAAAACTTGCGGGTGGAATTTAGAAATGTTCTAATTGTTGGACATGTCCATATAAGGAACTGCCCAAAAGCTTGAGATTTGAGAAAATAATACATTTAACAAAAGATACGTATATTGATTTATAAGAATGCATTTTCTGAAAACTTTATTCCCCAAAAGTCCTTGAACATCATGCTCTGATTCTCATGTGGCCTGCTGTGCGTCCACTGCTGTCTGGTTAGAAATGAACAGGCGGTTCATTCAATGGAAATATATGACCTGAACATTGTCTCCATTCTCCCTAAACTATTTCATATTAGTTTCCTTTCTATACAATGGGGCATCTAAACTAAAGTGTAACTGCTTGTACATGGTGCAAGCATTTAATGCATTCAGCATTAAAAAAGAAAAAAACAATCACTGATACATGAAATAGTATGGTACTGTAAGAAACAGCTAAAAGCAGAACTCTTTAGCAGAGCCTGCTTTAGCATGTGCTAATTGTCAGAACTCTGCACAGAGAAGCAAAACAATCCACACATTATTCTGATGCCTTTCCCCCTGGATTGCGTCAGCCCTATCCAATCCCTGCTGAATATGAACGGCTCATATCAAAGCACCTCCATCTCACAGGCAGGAAAAGCAGCAGCATGGGTGTGACGTCGCCGAGAGAGAATGATTGCAAACACTGCATTATGTTCAAAGATGTGCAGGAGCAGTGAGTGAATGCATCATGTTAAAGAGCACATGTTATGTCTGCTAGGATCCCTCTCTGGCTCTCCTTCCTCCTGCAATATGAGGACCTCACACACTGTAAAAAAAAAAAAGTTGAGAAAACGCAAATTTTCAAGGCAACCTGATGCGAAGACATTTTTGAGTTTTCTCAACTTTTGACCACTATCGTTGACCTGACTAAGATTTACAAGTTGACATAAGAGTTATGCCAACTTGGATTCTCTTGTTCACCTAATTATGATATTTACGTCGGACCAACAATAAAATTCATGCTTCAATTCCATGTATTTTTACCTTCAATAAACTCAGAAATTCTTGTTGACTTAACTCAGATTTCCGAGTTTAGATATGAGTTATGCCAACTCGATCTTGTTCACCTAATTATGATATTTACGTCGAACCAACAATAAAATCCATGCTTCAATTCCAGGTATTTTTACCTTCAACAAACTCAGAAATTCTTGTTACTTAAGTGAGAAAAGTTCCTTTATAAATCAAGTTACATTTATGTTGCTGTAATTGTATTTAAGAAATGCTGAATGAATGAATAAAATAAAGAGCACACATCAAAAGATATCTGAAACCATGTTTATTTATCTTGTTCATAAACATGTTCAACACCACAATGTAAAACAAACTTTCCTCACAGGAAAATTGGATCCTTGGAACACTGTTTGACATTAGAAAGCCATGAAAAATGTGTTTCACTATGTTTTTTTTACAAAAATATGTTAGTCTAACTTTTGGTTCAAGGTGACTCATTTAGTAATGATTTGATGATAGAATTATAATCATTTCATATAGAGAAAATATGTTTTGTAAAATAACTGCAGGCTCTGCAAATGTAAACACATTTCTCTCCCCTGAAACTGAATATTACATCTTTAACAAGTACATAAACATAGACCACAAGCAACTGGTTAAAGTTGAACATACAATAGAAATTAATTTGATTCAGCCAATCTTTTATATAACATACTAAGACTCAAACCTCAAACATTGAATCACATTAAGTCAAATAACTTTAGAATCCAGAGTTTTGTGGACTGGCATTTGACAATCTCTCACATTTCTATATCACAGGCAGAGGAGAATGGCATGCTTAAAATGAGAGCAAGCGAGTACATACACGGAGGTGTTACTAAAGCACTCCTAAACTTGAACAGCAGGCAGAAAACATAGCTTCCACATTAACATTTTTTAAAATCTTAGACAGCAAAAAATAAAATAAAAATGCATTCAAATCAATATAATTGTTAATTTTTTTACATCACACTTTTATAATCCCCCTTAGAAAAATACAATTTAGACAAATTATTTCGCTTTTAAAGATTTTTTTCATTAAAAAAATAAATAAATAAAAGTGACTTTTTCTGTAACAAGTAGAATTTAAAGGGTTAAAATCCTTAAAATAAAGATGAATATGGTTTGTATGGTGAGGACTTGAGTTGAAAAAGAAAGTTATAATAAAAAAAAGTTGTGGAAAAATACATAAAATTTTTTTCTTTACCTACATATCAATTCGAGGTGACACCTTAAGCGCCGAAGGAGGCAGAGTGTGATTTTTTTTAAGGATGCACCAAAGGAGATGAGGTACACCTTTGAAGAAAGTTTTTCATGAGGACTTTGCAAGTTTTAAATGACTAGCTGTTTATGAGCACCAACCACGATGCACTAGAACAGGCATAAAACAAAGGTTGGCTTCCACATTAAGAGTCACAGCAAAAGCTTTGTTTGCAGAGACCTTGTGCGCTGGGAGCACTGAGAGCCAAGCTTGAAAAAGATGGTCTGAATTGCTTCAAAGGTGTACCTCATCTCCTTCGGATAATCAATGTTCATGGCATACAGTAGCCCAAGGAGGTATGCAAAGGCAGTGCCGAGGTCTGGCAGGTGACGTAGCACAATGGACCCTTCCAACACAACAGCCCAGTCCCGCACGTTTGGTGAAACAGCAGGATCATCTTCTCCAAGGACAGTAACAAGGCCAACACGCCTCTTGAGCACTCTTTCTTCAGGGTCAGTTTCCTGAGGAGAAGTAACAGATGCATGGCTGAGTGCTAGGTCAAACAAAAGGACGTAATTAGGGCCCGGCTGATATGGATTTTCTGGGGCCGATTAAAATGTTCAAAAGAAAAAAATTAAATTAAATAACTGATTTCTTAACCCTTAAAAGGGTAAGCGGAATGGTCAGTTTAGCTAACTTCCCGTCACTGACTGCAGTTAGCAGTCCTCTCCCTCGTCCCTACGTCACAACATTAATGCACTGTGGTCTTCAAGCAGCGAGTTATCAAGCATCATCTCAGATAAGTAAGTGTGATAAAACCTGATAAAAACCATCAAAACAGACATTGGGAAGGATTTTTACCTTCTCCACATTCACCCATCTGTCGCTCTGCGCTTGCACCGGCAGTGAGACGGGTGCTTGTTTGTTACGTTCTCTCTTGTGATTGGATATCAGTTTCGGGATCCCCAAAAAGTTTATTTGCCGATTACATGCAGAGCGGGTGACTGAGAGATCGGCTTTATGAAACGTGCACACTATGTAAGTGATCACTGTATGAATGAAGAGCGAATTGAGCGATATATTTAGGTTAATATAAGTATTAAATCGCTCTTTATTCATACAGTGATCACTTATATAGTGTGCGCGTTTCATAAAGCCGATCTCTCAGTCACCCGCTCTGCATGTAATCGGCAAATTAAATTGTTCGGGGATCCGGAAAGTGGTATCCAATCAGAAGAAAGAACTCTACAAACCGGCACCCGTCTCACTGCCGGTGCACGCCAGAGCAACAGATGGGTGAATGTTTATTCGTCTACAATGGCAAAGCAGGTAAAAATCCTTCCCAATGTCTGTTTTGATGGTTTTTATCACATTTATGGATCTGAGATGATGCTAGATAACTCGCTGCTTGAAGACCGCAGTGCATTAATGTGGTGACGTAAGGACGAGCGAGGGGACTGCTAACTGCAGTAACTGACAGGAAGCTAAAAGAACCATTCCGCTTACAGCACCTTAACTCTTATATTAACATAAATAAATCGCTTACTTCACCTATATAAAGTTCAAACACTTGTGACAACGATTAATTGAAGTCAGAACATGTCCATTTCCATTACTTACCAAAGGCTGCAGGAAAAACTTGGTTGTGTCGTCCCGGACAAAAACAGGGAGGCATCTCAGTGCTGCAGTCTTTCGGTGAGACACAATGTCTGATGTCTAAAGAGTATACAGTGGAAAACATAAGCATATAAATGAGTGAAGTGCCACAGTGGATTTATACAAATTGCAAAATCAGAAATTCTTTTTAGTAATGGAGGATAAAGCACAGGTCTTTAGAAAAGAAAAAAATACAATGCAAGGACTAGCTTATTTTTTCTAGTATTGCAAATGAAAAAATACTGTTATAATCATCAAGTGGCACAAACTAAGAACATAAAGCAATGAGTGATAACATCCATTTTACTGACACATGCCCATCACTAACCTGTTCATCAAGTTTATCCAGGATGTCTTCCATTGAATTTTCTTGGATTCTCACAGTTGTGTGTGTGATCTTGAGAGGTGTGACTTTAATGCACCTGGTGTTTTAAATACACACACACACAGTCTGTGTGAATACAGGGCCAGTGCGCACCTGTTCTGTGACAAAGCCGACAGTGCTTAAGAAGTGCCTCTTGACTGGAGCTTGCGAATTTGCACTGCATGCAGTCCTCCCCTGAAAAACAAGATACATATAATGGAAATATTTAATTTCACTAAAAGCCTTTAGATGCAGAGACAATAATTCACAAATTATTTTCCCCCACCCCTATCTTAAACACATACTCCATACACCTTATAATACACATAAATCGTATAGGCTACACCACACATATCCTCCAAAGGCTATCCTTAGAACCATACTCGGTATTATATCACTTTACATTGTCTAAATATCCATGGTAAGTACTCAAATACATGTTAACTTACTCAACAAGGCATACAGGTAAGTATTAGCAACTAACATTAGCTATGGAAATACTGTCTGTTTAGTGTAGAACCACCCCTTTAAGTGCAGGTAAGTAATGCAAAAACTCAAATTACATCAAACATAAAAATGACAGCAGTAATACACCATTACTCCAGAATGAATCATTGTATTAACTTGTCTTAATACACAATTGTTCTCAGTTTATCATCACTGCTTACTGTTTTTTTTTAACATATTTGAATTAGTATAACTCTTCTGTAACCCAAAGCCAGTTGATGTAATATATTCTCAGACAAATAATAAAGGCATTAAAACACGGACTCTGGTACCCTCACAAAACATTTTGAACAGGTGGGAGGAAATGATTAGTTTAGCTCGTCTGTCAACACACACACACACACACACACACACACGGCCGCCATCTTGACACTGGAGAGGCTTAACCCTTTATAGGGCAAGGAACCATATATGGTAACTTAAATTGACTACCTTAAAAGCCTCACCAAACCTATCCATTAAGGAGCAAAGCCCATATATTTCTCACAGCCAATCTGGAGAGACCAGGCTATGTCACAGTGAGTCAAGTGATAACATCTGACCAATCGGCTGTATTTTAGAGCATCTCAAACTTCAGCTTGCCACGAAAGTCCATGCAGTACCATGATCGGCCTGTACAAGCTTCCATACTCACGGGGCTAACGTGAAAACTAACAAAGGTAAGTTGTTGAAACTCACACATTATATGGTTGAATAGCTGTGTTAGATGTTGAGATAGGGGTTGTTTGTGTAGTCTTTGTAGAAATTTGTAAAATTTTGGCATGAAAAATAGAGGCACCATATTTGATCATACGCCCGATTCACCTAACAATTGTACATGTGACCATATGTCCATATTTAGACATACGCCCATACGCCCAATGGGTATAGTAAGCCATATGTGCTTGCTTTTTAACAAATAACACATGACAACATAGACAATAGTCCTCATTAGCGCATTGGATGTTTGAGTGAGAAATTTTTTTGACTTTTTAGAAAATTTCTAGCTATAAATAGTGAAATATGTGGGATTTTGGACTGTTTTGAGACTTTAAAACACTTTACATTATACTTAAATGGCATATGTAGGTATTTATTTTTGCTGTGAGCGGTATTACTGCTAAAATTTATAAAGTTATTCAAAATTTGTGATGTATTTAATTTTTCTGATTGAATTATGAGAAGAAAGTAGTGGTACCACCATTACTTATACTATTTTTCACTCATTTATATTTTCAATTTATGTCAATCATATTATATATATTTACAGTTTAAACGTCAATATTCTTTGTTTTCAAGTAGATATACACTTCACTGTTTCTGTTTATCTTAAAAAAGATCACAAAGTGGACTTGATATTGACTCAAAAACTCTCTTGTCTTTAGCAGCTGTCTACAATTGCATTTGATGACACCCTCACAAATGCTGGGGTCATCTACACGCGGGACTGCAAGGCTCTTGGTTGGATTGCCAGTAACCAAAGAAATTCAGGATACAGGTGTTCCGGCAGCCAGAAGAGGTTCACATCTTACCCCTGAAGGAGCTCAGCATCTCTAGGGAGCCTCAGGACCTCTGTTGGTGGCCCTGCGCCTGTCCAGGGACACCGCAGCCACACCCCAGATTATTCTGTACAGTGTAACCTGTCCCTGTTCTGTGCCCCTGTCTAAACCAACTGCAACACCTTGAAGTACTGCAGCAGTAGGGGGAAGTCTTGAGGTCAAATGTAGTCTGCATGGTCTGCAGGATCTACCTTTGCCTCATTGCTGAATGCTACTGCTTCATCAAGTACAATGAAGCAGCTGCCTTAATGACTGGCCTGGACATTTTAACGAACATTCTTGTGACAAGTTCTAGTATCACTAAATATATGTTCCTTAATGTTTTATGTGTTTTTTATCAGTAAATAAATGTTCCTTTACTTTATTAGTGTATTTTCTTGTATTTTCTATATATACACTTTTGGGTTTTTTTTCTTACCCTAAACGGGCAAGGAACCATATATGGTAACTTCGTTGACCTCGATTTGCAACGTAAAAATTAATTTTTTTTTTTAATTTGAAAAAGAAAATATAGTCTTGTTATATCCTCCAATAACACTGTAGGGTTGACATTTAGAATTTCTAAGTATTTCAATGAGTGCCCTATAAAGGGTTAACCACAGTCAAATGCAATGTCTCTTAATGTAACAGTGGCAAACTAAAACTCGATTAAAACACACAACTGGTATCTATTACCCAGGTGTCGATTATAACCAGCTTATTGTGTCAAAATATGCTCAGATATTACAATAAAAGCATTTAAAAAGGCTGCCGACTATGGCTGTCTCTTTTCAAAATAGTCAACGGTTCCCGTTCTACCTTCCTGACGGAGAGGAAATTCCCGCCATAGCATGCTAACGGGGATTAGCTTAGCTAGTCTGTCAAAACACACTGCTCATTCAGTTTCCCAACACAGTTACCCGCTTCATCATGCTTCACACCATTTATTCTCACCGCCATGTCTCAACCAAAAATAGCTATGAACATGTATTACCCTCAATTTAGCCCACACCGAAAGTGACTAGCTTTACATTTAGCAGTCAATGCTATCGGTGACCGCCATATTGGGCACAGACAAGGCTACACACGACACACTTAACCACGGTCAAAATCATGACTCTTAATGTCTCAGTGGCAAACTATAACTCAAATAAAACACAAAACTGGTATCTATTACCCGGGTGTCGATTATATTCTCAGATATTACAATAAAAGCATTTAAAAAGGCTGCGGACTATGCCAGTCTCTTTTCAAAACAGTCAACTGTTCCTTCTACCTTCATGACGGTGAGGAAATGCCCGCGTTAGCATGCTAACGGGGATTAGCTTAGCTAGTCTGTCAAAACACACTGCTCATTCAGTTTCCCAACACAGTTACCCGCTTCACCATGCTTCACACCATGTATTCTCACCGCCATGCCTCAACCAAAAATATCTATGAACATGTATTACCCTCAATTTAGCCCACACCGAAAGTGACTAGCTTTACATTTAGCAGTCAATGCTACACACGACATGCTTAACCACGGTCAAAATCATGACTCTTAATGTCTCAGTGGCAAACTATAACTCAAATAAAACACAGAACTGATGTATATTGCCCGGTTGTCGATTATAACTAAGGTACGTGTTGATAACAGTCTCTTTTCCGGTGGCAATTTTTCCTTCTTTCCATTAAAATAGTACAGTGCACTTTGCCATTAACATCACTTGTCTCGAAAACAAAATAAAATAAAAACACTTACCTTATTAGCTCAACGAATCCTCCAAACATGCTTCTTATTATCCAGATATGGCCACAAGGTCGACAATGAGATTAATTCCGGCGTCTGGTCCAAACTAACGTCCACTCACTCACGCAACCCAGACTGCCCCACCCCTGAAACGGAATGTACGGGGTTTCCAACAAAAAGACGTCTGCCTTTTTGCAACTCAAAAATTCTAGTTGTTGTGTTATGAAAATAGCTTTTGAGCCAACGATAGGGTGAAGTTTGCTGGCCGGACTCTGTTTCGTTAGTTGAACATAGCAAAACCTTATTTCCGAGTCTGACTAACTTGAAAACTATAGTTAGACCAACAATGGCAAAACATTTTTTTTACAGTGCAGAAAGAAGTGAAATGAGTTGGCCAGCTAATCCCACGGATCAGGCTTTTGTGAGGAGGGCAAGTTGGGCTGTGTTTGGCGAGGGCTTAGCTCTCAGAGCAGTCCCAAATGATCAGCAGGGTTTAAAAAGAGGCTCCGCAGGGCCACTGGCAAAACCAATAAGGGCCAGGTCCAGGCTGTTATCTGGCAGTAAACTGACACTGGGTAAGCTGTCACTTATGGCCAAAGTCTATAACACAATACAGAGGAAAGGGCAGCCCTTTTTAGAGCGCCGCACCAACAAACAATAGGAGCAATCTCACTGATAATGTGCCGACATGACAGAGCCGTTCCGGTTGGCCTCACAGAGGGCTCTAATATGGAAAACAACTAGCAGAGACTTTTAACTTCATTGAGAGTAGATGGAGAACTAGACGGCTGTCAGGTACAGCTTAGGCAAAGAGCAGTAATGATGATGTCATACCAATGTCTTCTGCTGAGAGCTGAGTACTTTGCCAAATTTAGGGTAAAATCTAATTCTTTCTTCAAAAAACATGCACCTCTTTTCAGAGAGCAAGCTTAAGAGACACACTCTGGTCTCAGTCATGACTGTGAGAAAAAACAAGTGTTGTGGCTATGGTATTGGTGTCAGCCTGGTGTCCTAAGTTATAGCTATAATACTCTAATATAATTGAGTCCAGAGTTAAGGTTCATTATAAAGGGGGAATAAAGACCATCAATAAACAATAGGAAATGTTCTTAATGCATATCTTTGAATGGCAATACAGAAATACTCATATGTTGCAATCATTTTCATAAAGTGAAACAGGATATCGTTATTTTAATGGAATCTTTTGTGTGTGAAAGAGTTGATCAAGAAGGGCCATAATTAGAAGTTCCGTACAAATAGTGAATCGTTCAATAGATATATACTTTATATATAATTGTTCTGGCCTAAAAAAAAGTCAAATTTGAGCTTGTTAAGTCTCACAATATAAATGAGTTTAAAAAAAAGAAGGAGAAAAAAACGCAAGCTTTCATAATATTAGACATGAATCATATTTCATATTTCAAGACATTTTCCTTTAACCAAATGTTTGTGCTTCATTGAACAGTACACACATCATTCCGGAACAATCATTAAGGCTTCCAGTGGAAGACTATATAATTAATTCATTAAAGATATAAATTACATTTACATAAAAAGTACTCCTCATTGGTGCTATGATGTAACCTTCAATATATATTATCCATCAATGCAAAAAAAATAAAAAATAAAAATCCATCTGTAAATGTTCGTAATGTTTTTCTAAGAACACTGCCTCTGTTTCTTTCTCCTGTGCTTATGGCTCTCCTTCACTATGATCAATTTTAAATATGTGCCCTATTAAAAAGCATCAGGTCCTATTAGGCACATTATACATACGGAAACTTTAGTTTGAAATTCAACTCATTTCTCTCAAACTAAGTAAGTGACATGATGAGTCCTCCTTTAGATTGAGACCGCCTGCTGCATGAGAGACATGGAGGCATTTGTACACTGCATTTCTTTCTAAAATAGTTTGTGTTTGACAGTTTGTTAGGACTAGATTTCTAACCACACACAGTTTAGCAATTAGATTGGGTTACACACACACACACACACACACACACACTTACACACTTACACACACACACACACACACACACGCACACAAACACACACACACACACACGCATAAATTTAGATCAACTGAATGGGTGGGTGGGTTGTGGTGATGTTATAGGCCTACTATGCGGATGAATAAGAGAGAGAAACCAGCAAGGTGATTTATTTGTGATAGAAGAGGGTTGAACAGATGAACTGAGCAGAGGAAATACGATGGGATTCTCATCTAGAACTACCACCGACGGTCCACCAATCAGCACTCAGCTTTTACATAGCCTGTTTACATGGATATACAGTAGGCCTACTGTGATCTCACGTGACCAACGTGTCACTCACCTATGACTATTGCTAAATTCTTGCCCCGAGGTATAAGACTTCGTCACTTATTATTTTGTCAAATCCACGATCATTTCAGAATTCTCTCTCTCCCGGCTCTGTGAATGTGGTCATGGGATATGTCATCTTCTTAATTGACTTTAAATCACCATTTATTGGTTAGATTTGTGTGATGACTTTTATTAAAATGCCTACAGATAATACAGATAATAGCCTAAACAATAGGCCTAGTGAAATACAAATTATAAAGTTGATCAATTGAAATTAAAAATATAAAAAATAGAATAAATATTTTGAGCTGCCGCGCCTTGAACCTGATGGTCTCGGGAGAAATTGGATTCCATTTTATATTAAAAGTCAAATGAGTGTGTGTGTGTGTGTGTGTGTGTGTGTGTGTGTGTGTGTGTGTGTGTGTGTGTGTGTGTGTGTGTGTGTGTGTATAAAAGGCCTAATACTGCCGCTCATCGCTTGAGCCGAGGACAGAGAAAACTGGCACAAATAAAATAACACGGAAGAAGAGCGCACTGGTTCCTCCATAGCAGTGGAGAAGCCTAATAGTCCATATAGTTTACACAATGTTTTCATTTGTATTTATTGTCTCGGAATAGGCGCGTGAAATGAAATGAGAAGTGGTCTAACCTGTGTGTTGATCGCACTGCGGCAATGCTATTCTAACCTGATTAGACGCAAATGCTGCGGATCGTCTGTTTGTTTTAAAGCCAATTTCCATCTATAATTTATTAAAGCTATTGTAGAGGGAAAACGCAAGGTTCTCCACATTATTATCAATACTATGTCATATTTCCTTTCCGTTTCATTTGCAGCTTTCTGCCTGAGCGGCATTGATCCATGATGGTCATGACTCATCAGCATTTTCAACATGATTTTGGTTCTTTATCAGCGCTAGCCAATCCCAAATGTGGAGCTGTTTTGCGTGTGTGTGTGTGTGTGTGTGTGTGTGTGTGTGTGTGTGTGTGTGTGTGTGTGTGTGTGTGTGTGTGTGTGTGTGTGTGTGTGTGTTGACTGACCGCTGGTGTCGGCGCCTTTACATCCCTGGTCGTGCTGCGGCGTCCCGGAGTCGGAGAGAGACAGCGCCGGGCTGCGGGCTTCACTATCCGTCAGCAAGTTAAAATCCATAACCAGGCTCTGTACAAACACACAAAGACACACACACACACACACACACACACACACACACACACACACACACACACACACACACGTGTCACATGAAGTCATCACCTCATCCCTAAAGGCCAGTCCTACTACTGTCACTATAATTGTAATACAACGAGTGCAGTCATCATGTTGTGTTTTATATAATATTATATAATAGTCCTGTTGATAACAATAATTTAGAATGAGTCGCCTAATATATCCATAATATACTTTGACACCACCATCAGTAAACAGAGTATTCATTATCATGAAGCTCCTCACTCTTCTTGACTATGTTTTTAATTTGTGTGATCGTATGTCTTAATATTATGAATCTTATTGTAGGAAGAATCTAAAAATATATATTTTTAAAGAAAGGCTTCTTATAACATTTAGAACAGGAGTGAAAGACTTACCCTGCATCCCAATCCCCATACTTCCCTACAATTAAGTATGCCAGAAAAAGATTTAGGATGTCCCAATACATGCACGTCAATTGTATTATGCTGAAAATACATAAATGCCCCCCCCCCCCCTAACTTCAATAGCATTTTGGAGTATTCATTTTTATTCCCGACATTTCTCGACACAATGAAAAGAAAATCTTAATTATCTGATTTTTTTTCTCTATCACGTGGCCCTTAAACTCTTGTACTTTAGTATGTAGTGTAGGATGTCATTTGGAACACAGGGTTATTTCCAGTTGTTCTCCACCTACGAAACACTGTGTTAAAAGCTCCAGTCCTCTAGCTGTCTTGAACCAGAGCAGAGAACACACTGGTTGGACTGGTCTATTTCATGGAAAACTCTCAACAAAGCTTCACCGTGCAGGCTTTCTGCTTCTCACATTATGGCCTAACGGATGCTTTGGATCGCGGTTGTTTAAACATGAGACTGTATACACTAAACCGCTCCATACAGTGCAACAACCACGTTTTTCCCATTTAAAATAAAATACTAAACTTCAGTTTATTTGGGCAGAAAATAGGAGTAAATAATGATTTTCAGTTGCTCCTATTTTATAGTTATTTACATATAGCATTTTCTATTCAAAATAGTCTGTTGGATTGAAAGCACAATTACCACTTTCTTCACAATCTGTTTTTAATAGTTAGATTCATGTAAATGCAGGTTTGTGTTGTTGAAGAACGCCTTACCCCCACTTTGTGTCCTTAACCCAAACACACACCTTCACCTCTTTTAATAGATCTAGTTTTTAATATTTGGGGGAAGCTTTTTTCATCTATCTAAATAGGTGTATAGACTTCCATGTGAAGTGCTTTCATGTTTGTTTCTTGGTGCATTTGGTTGCTATTTTCTCTTGGATCTTTCCATTCAGCCGTTGGGTTGTGGTTGTAATACCGATCCCTTTTATATGAGCCTGACATAATGGGCTATAAGGATCCCCACCCTGAATTGACTCTATTTTTAGGCTCAAACGGAGGAAGAGCATCGAGCTATTGCTGTAAAATACCCTATGACATTTTGCAGGCTAAATCTTTGCCAGTGAGGTGGAGCTGTTCTCAATGGAGCACACTATAAATAGGTCGCTCGTTTATTTATCCGAGAGCAGTTAACACCTTGAGATGTTGGGAGGGGGGGGGGGGGGAGGAGGCACGTATACACTTCATCCAAACTGATGGGGCTTTGGGATGATTTATGGCCCACACCATTATAAAATCAAAATGTCTGTCTTACTCTTCACCTATGTGTGATCAAACAATGCATGCTCATTGATGAGGACAGACTTCATGGTGACCTCATGATGTCACTCTATTCTTACAACCTGTGATGTCACAAGTCACATTATTTCATCATGGACAGTATAACACAGTATATAGAAAAATACAACACAATACATAAGCACTATATCGAAACATGTTGGGAAGGACATTCACAGTACATTGATGAAGAAAGGGGGGAGTGGTGTCACTGTTGACCCATCTCTCTTGTCTTTGTACGGAGCATTTCCCCAAAGACATTGGTGAGCGAAGGCCCAGAGTTCACAGCAGCTTTAGAGGAGAGTCGTAAGGCATAATGGCTGGACACTAACAATCAAATCCCACGCCATCAAAGATTTATACAGGTGATAAAAAAAACTCATCCCTGAAAAGCAAACACTATAAGTTGGAGCAATGGGGGTTTAAGCTAACCCCCCCACCCCCTCCACCCCACTCCTGTTGCCAGTCTCTGTGTGTATACAGTCAACACTGTGGTCAGGAGAGCTTTATACTTAGAAGCAGCACATTTAGATTTTCAGGGGAAGGCTTGTTTGTCACTCCCCCCCCCCCCCCCTCACCTCTCCTCGCCCCTGGAGAGGTGAGGCTTCCCTGCAGTCTGTCTGCCACCATACCAGCCCATTGTGTGCCAGTCACATGCCCGTCCTGCTGTCCTGTGTGTGTGTGTGTGTGTGTGTGTGTGTGTGTGTGTGTGTGTGTGTGTGTGTGCATGCGTAAGTGCGTACGTGCATGCATGCGTGTGTGTGTGTGTGTGTGTGTGTGTGTGTGTGTGTCTGTGGTGGCATGGCACGGTCAGACGACAACCCCTAAAACAACACATGCCACCTTGAACTCTTGAACCAGACTCACTGTCGCCATCCTTTGTCGCCCAGTTTGTGGACACTATATAATATTCCATTGTGCTCTTTGAACATCAGCGTATGCTTTCTATGTTTTATCAACTATCCTAGTCTATGAAGAACACACAGGGCTTAAAGTGTAAACTACATATATGAGCTAGGGGCTACATTGTTATGATGCATAAAATGTTTTCACTTAGGGATATAGTATAATTCATCATTTTTATAAATCAAATAGCAGGGTACACCCTATTTGATGTTATATTTAATCTTAGATCTTAGGTCTCCCAATGGCCCTTTGAAACCCTCCATGTGTCATCTTGTTGTACATGACATTTGAAAGTGAACTCCCATTCTGATTACGTGACCTATGTTTCATCAATGTGAAAGTTCTGAAGAAACACTCAGCTTAACATTAAAGTTTGACTCACGCATATTAGCCCGTAAAGATAGGTTTTAGCTTCAAGAAAGTTCAATCATTGCGAGGTATGTTTTACTGTGCTATACTATATGCAAAACGCCTTGCCAATTAGATCTGTATCTCTAGTTTGAATGTGTTGGAAATCATTCACATCTTACACACCACACACTCAGTGTACATGAAGAGGTCCTCCAGTCTAATCTTTTTTCTTCTAATATGACATGCATTTTCATGAAAATGATTGGCCATGCTTTGAGTGTTCCTGTACAAAGACATCTCGTAAAGTGACAGCGTTGCACAATGCGCAGCTAAAGATACATCTACAGCTTGAAGCACTTGTGTCACATGGGGATTTGAAAAGTGAACTGAGATCAATTCAATAAGAAAATCATTGAAGAAGAGCCCATGTTAAATATCTGGATGGACCTGCAGTGATGGTGGTGTCATCTGTGTGTGAAGTCATAAGAACTCATAGAGACGGCTCTGCCCCACCTTCTACTGCTTAGAACCAATACAACCATTTGAACTTGGCACTATTCCAAACCCTATTTTAAAATGTTCTGTATTTTGTTTTCTTTTTTCCATACATGTATGATTTTCTATGATGTCAAGTGTTTTTGAGTGACCTCCAAAAAAGCACTATATACATTTGATCAATTATTGTTATTAATTATTATTATTATTATTAATTATTATTATTATTATTATTATTATTATTATTATTATTATTATTATTATTATTATTATTATTATTATTATTATTATTATTATTGTATTATTATTATTATTATTATTATTATTATTATTATTATTATTATTATTATTATTATTATTATTATTATTATTATTATTATTACTTTGTAAAAAATAGTCATTATTAATATGTAATGTGAAAGTTATCAAACATTTCCCTGAACCTCTTCCTGGCCCTGACTGAACACTGTCAGTCACTCTGACAGAGCATCATAATGCTGCCCCTCAAGCCAACCTGCATATTGTGATTAAAGGTTTAGCACCTTATTACCACTGAATACCTGGGACATCTCACAGTGGAGCCAGCCTTTGATCCCATCTAGCAGATCTGCAGTCTGATGTTGGCCGGACAGATAACCTCAACCCTTCAATATGCTGACAAATGCACAATTTACATTCAACAGGGCAACACAAGTCACATTACGCTTGAGACTTTAAAGAAAGACTTGTATCTGAAGGACTTGTATTTAGCATCATCCGGGGAGTGATCATCAGAGCATTTCACTAATGATTATGAAAATGTCTCTTCTTCTATTCTGCTGCATCATGGGGGAAAAGATGGCCGACTAACGGAGAAGGTTAAGTCTCCAATAGAGAGATTACCTCTGGATGAGTGAGCCTCTCATAAAGAGCTTTAGCTTAAAGTTAACTAGTGGCTTAGAAAGATCACTCTCCCCTATGTATATAAAGGGACAAATAGTGCTTTAGCTGACTGACTCAATAACAGCACATCATCTGTCTTGCTTTTAGATTTTAAACGGCTACCATGAACATGCTATTTAAGGCATTCATTTGTTGACTACTGCAGTGTTGTATGGTTGAACGGGGACTGCTTGATCCTACACGGATCTGTTTCAGTGTTTGAGTTTTTCAAACATTCAAAATCTGACATTTCAGTATAAGCCTCTTCTCTCTGTATTCATACCTGCCGTGAGATATATTGTTACAGGCTTCCAACCCATCTGGCAAACATCATGGCTAACCAGCATCTTATCATCTAACTACAGGAGTCTTCTGATCTCAAACCCTTTCATGTTCAATCGATTGAGGAACAACTTACTGTAGGTTTCCCTGTTCTGAAAGCACAACTCAGCACAGGTGAGATGAAAAAAATCAAGTCAACACACAAGCAACTTCCACGTCATATTCAACTACTTTGAATGAAAGATTAGACAGTAAGTAAAATGATGTTCTAAACTTTAGCGGCGTCACCTTTGTATGAAGACAGTGTTGCAGTGGAACACTTTAGTCATGGGTACTTGCCTGACAGAGTAACAGCTGTCCCCTTTGTGAATGCAGAGCCCCCAAGTCTAATATCAGCCAGGTCCAGTATTTTGGTCAGAAATATGAATGTGAGCCAGTCCCCGGGACTATATCTGCCATGGTAGTGATGGATAGGACGGCCGTGTCAATGTGGTGCTGAGAGGCTGGCTGGCACTGAGGGACGGACAGGGGGATGCAAGCCAGTCATTTTGCCCAGAACACACACACGCGCGCACACACACACACACACACACACACACACACACACACACACACACACACACACACACACACACACACACACACACACACACACTAGAGGCACCACATGATTATATTTCCAAATCCAGAGGCATTTTCCCCTCCCCTCTGAGCTCAACATGGAGCTATCAGTGTGCTAACAAGCTGCCAGACTGATCACTGAGACAGCCCACTGCTTCATGTGGCATTGCTCTGTGTAGTAATACACCACAGTGTCAGCTAACTACACAGTGGAGTCTAGGAAAGCCAAATTGAACCAGAGCTGATTTGGTTTACCTTTAACATGTGGAAGAGAGGGCCCCGCATTGCAGAGCCTGCTCTACCTGCTGACATGTTGTTGTGCACCTCTACACTGACATAAAGCCTCTACACATCGCCATGATGGGACTGTGTGTTTGCTCTTCATGCTGGCCGCTTCATATTCAGAAATGAACGTAAGAAAGTCATCAGCGAGATGGGAATCTCCGGTTTGCATAAGCTGCTGCGCTTTGCATAAGCACTGGATCTGATTAAAATATATATCTGCTGTTAATAATGAAATAATAATAAGGTAAAAATCCTCTCATTTTGGGTTGGAATGGCCGGGTCCATCTGGCGGGGCGCGCGGCAGACTGCTTGCCTTTCCACGGCCTCGGGCATTAGCGCCAGGAATTATTCATAAACGCGTTGAGAATTAATTCCTAGGATTAAGAGTTGATTAAGATGTGTGTCACTTTGCTGTCTGAGAACTTATTAAGAGCCTCCTCGAGGAGGCGGCAGATGGAATTTCAGTCCAATGTTTGTAGATGCTAATGTTCTGCCCTCCTAGAACAGACATTTGCATATGATAGAGGGAGTGAGGCCGAGGCGCAATCACTGCACACACAGCGCCGAGATCACTGCGCGGGCCAAGAAAAGTCCACAAGCAGTGATTAACACACAGCTTTCACACGCCACGCACAGACGGTAGGCTGGAGCAAAAAACTGACTGGTCTGACGGCATAGCTGTAGATAACTACTTTAGGGATTATGTTGATCATTACAATCTACCGTATTAATAACCTGATAAAGTTTGCTATAGGCATATAAATAATATGATGTTATTATTTATCACGTCATAGCCCTAAATATGCGCCATAACTTTAGGGAACGACAATAAATAGGCCTAGGCTAGTTAGTTTATGACGAAGTTTCATTTGGACCATATAGTTCTAAATGAATGAAACACTCAAAAATGAAATATCATGACAAACACTATGATTGTATTTTTTTTCTGCACTTTCTGTTGAAGAAGTTGAATCCCCCTTTTATTTTGGTGATGTATTAGGCCCGTGTAATTTAATACGCGAGTTAAAGTCAAATGCAAGTTCCCACCTGTTAAGAGTAATTAAGTGGATTTCTCCTCTATAATGACAAACTAAAGTGATGAATGTATTTTGAATGAAATAAAGATTTCAACGTGTTTTAGAATGTGATAGGTGAGGCTCTTCGCTGAGCGCTGCAGGCCGCACGGCCTTCACACTGTTGCTCGCTTTGACGGGAACCGAGCCACTAAAAGAGATATTTACATTTCACCCCGAAGACAAACGTAAACTCCCATTAAACACATGCTATTCTCCTACAGCCCCGGACCCAGGAACAGATGCGTTAGAGGCGGCGAGGCAACCTGAAGGCCTGCCCAAGGGAAAAATCAACCCGCGCATTCTTAAAAAAAGAATATCTTCCTTTCCTTCGATTTGTAGCCCAGTGCGTGCTTCAAAAACGAAAGTCAATTGTTTAGTCAAATACATCCATAGTTAATAAGGAAAAGACCCATTTTTTATATCCTGAAATAGACTAGGCCTATAAAATAAAGAAGCAAAACATATCACTTCTGAAAGACAATTTGCTCATTCTGAGCTCCACTAGCCTAGGCTAATTTAACATTTCTCTTAGGCCTATTATTTCTATAATGAAAGTATTTTTTATCCATGCATTTATTTTAAACGAAATTAAATGGGATCAGCCGCGGCTTGACAACGGGCCGTGTGGTCCATAGGAGAAGATTTAATAAATGAACAAGAAAAAAAGAAGCCTAGGCCTATACAAAGAAATCTCTAGAAAAAGCTGACAAGAGCGCATTCATTTGATTTGTTATTATTTTTATTTGTATTGTTAAACTAGCTGTTTCCAAGATCACTAATGAACATCAACTCTTAAATATTAAAAAGTTAAAAAACTAAAATTATCCGGTCATTATGTTTGTGTTATGCGTGCATATATCAAGTAAGATTAAAGCATGCGTGTTTGTTTACGTGTTCGCCAGTGTGTTTGTGTGTGTGTGTGTGTGTGTGTGTGTGTGTGTGTGTGTGTGTGTGTGTGTGTGTGTGTGTGTGTGTGTGTGTGTGTGTGTGTGTGTGTGTGTGTGTCCCGCGGTGTACAGCGCTTTTTTTCTCCATTCGGTCTCCTGTGGCCCCGGACAGCCACCTGCCACCTATCAATTTCCTCCACATCCCCAAATATTTTTGACCTCCCAAATATTTTCACAACGTCCGCCACTGCACAGTCTTGGCATTTTGAGAAAGCATACCAAGCTATAAACATGACAATTCCGTATAAAATATTACGGGAGGAAAAATACTTGAGCGCCGCTTAACCCGCGTGTCCAAACTGCCTCTCGTTTTCCTCCCCACGGGTCTCAACCACGGACAGACAGAGACTTTAACGCTGTATGACGACTATGACATACAATACTTTTCAAAACACAGCACTATAATTTTTATTAGTAATACACCATAACCTAGAGATAGACCAAAATGACATGGACACATTGCACAGAGCGGGTTTTGCTCGAATGACTCATATATAATAATAATAATAATTAAAAAAATCAATTCGTGATCACATATTGTCTGAATGAAAGATGCCAAAAAATTGAATATGTCACATTGTTTGCTGTGTCACCTGTCAGCATCATGATCTACGCCGTGGACCCACACTCCTGTGTTGCCATGTCCACAGACATTGAACGATTTCCCTTGGAACTTTAACTTTGTACACGAAGAATCAAACAGTGCTGCTGTTATGGAAAGCAGCAAAAAGAAGTTCTACCTTTCCAAAATAGTTCAACAAGTCCCTGATTTAGGCTACATCTCGGGTGGAGCTTTTACGCACTAATCAAAAAGGTGCTGAATGGATATCCAGACTCACAAAAAAAACTAAAGGGAAGAGGAAAGGAGGAGGATAGAAAAAAATGTGTGGTTATTTTTGCACTTACATTGAATCCCGGTCTGGTTAAAATCAATTGAATTAATCCGTGGAGAAGGCTAAGAGCTTTGCTGCAGGCTGATGGGGGTGTCTTGGCCTCGGGTTTGCCGGTGACATGGACACAAAGTTCCCCGGTGCGTCAAAGTCAGAAAAGGCGAGTCAGTGTGTCACTTCCCTTCTCCCTGTTCCTCTTCTCTCTCTGCGCTGTCAGACATGAAGGCTGTGGACGAGTGAAGCTTGATCCCCGCTCAGAGTATAGGGAGGGGGGGATGGGGGGCTGCATGCTAAATATTGTGTGTGACAGGTCCACTGTAGTAAGGACGGCCCACCTACTCCCTCTCACTGCTGTCTCTTCTTTCTTTCTTTCTTTCTGCGCACATGGGACCATCATGCATTCACACACGTAGCAGCCTACACACACACACACACACACACACACACACACACACACACACACACACACACACACACACACACACACACACACACACACACACACACACACACACACACACACACACACACACACACACACACACAATCCCATTGACTGTCTACAAACACTCCATGTCTTGCTCCTTGCTGCCAAGGCTAGTTTTTATTTACATGAACAGTTGGGCTTGCAAGACATGTATAGTTCCAAGTTTTATTGTTTTATCTCGTTTTTTTTACTTTAATGTTTAGATTGATAGATATAGGCTACTGTATACTGCATATAGCATCATTAAATATTATACATACATATACAGAAGCTAGTGTATTGCTAATAACTAGCAATCAAAAGGACAATACTAAAATAAGTTTAATTTTAAGTGTAAGTATTGAATAAAGTGTGATATCATTTTAGGCCAAAGTGCTGAATGGACTTAAAGTATGGGATAAAGTCAAGTCCCAGTAAGGAGTACTGGGAGCAGTAGATGTAGTTAAGGTCCATGCATTGAAAGGTGTTGGAGCTGGATATCAGCTTGAAGTGTCAAGAGTTGTATACACATTAACTTTGGAAGGCCTCCTGGTAAAGACACACATTAATACAGTTAGTACTCATTTCATCGCTTAAGATGCAAACTATGTTGTGAATTCAGCTGCATTATAACACAGTCTGGGTGATCAAAGTGAGCAGAAGGAGGCTGAACTGAGGTTGACTGCTGTCATTCAGTAGAATGACAAGCTGTGTGGAGCTTCACAGACACTTGCCTGTGTGGCATGGAAGTTAGATTGACTACTTTCTCTGTGATCAATCATTTGAAATATTGATGAGATGTTAACCTGTATTTTCCTGGGGGCTTTCAGATGGCATATTGATCATAAAATAATGATTTGGGTCTGTAAAGTATCGAAAGGCCAAAGCCTTTCAATGTGCTTATCAGAGGCATTGTCAGGATATTGAAACTTTGGGGGCTTAGCCCAGTGAAGAAAGGGGGGGGGGGGGGGGTCCGGTGACATGCCCCCCAGCCCAGGGAGTAATATTTGAACTTCAGTTAGTTAAAATGCATCAATCTAGTGCAGAAGAATAGTTATAATAACCTAGGTCCTTGGTGGAGGAGATGAGGTGAACAAACACTGCTCTGAGTGGGCTAGCCGCCCCATTCATTGAACAGGGCCTTTGAGGGTCTACCCAAGCCTGGTGTGAACTGCGGCTGGGCCACCAGGTGGGCCAAGCCTGACTGACTCGACAGGTGTTATGAGATGGGACTGATCGGAGCCCATAAGGAGTGATGGTTTGGCTTCTTAAAGCAGGTATAGCTTCTCAAAGAGGTTTGGCTTCTTAAAGCAGGTATAGGGGTGATGGTTTGGCTTCTTAAAGCAGGTATAGCTTCTTAAAGAGGTTTGGCTTCTTAAAGCAGGTATAGGGGTCAGGTATAGGGGTCAGGTATAGGGGTCAGGTATAGGGGTGCCATGCAGGTGTTATGAGATGGGACTGATCGGAGCCAAGGGGTAAATCACAGTGTGTCCATGGAGCACCTGGATATCCTGATGGACTGTGGGCAGTGGAAGATCTTCTGGATGGCCGTTCATGCCAAGCAAATAATGCTGGGTTTACACTAGAGGACTTTTAAAAGACTTTATAAAGACTGAAGACTGACACCCTCTCACGTCTAAAGACAATTAACTCACACCTGAAGACAATTGTCATTAGTTATCTGAGTTTTCAGTCACAGAATGAGATTTTGCAAAGACATGTGGTCTCATATTGCAAGACTACAACTAGATTCCTTTTGAGATTAATATTATTTGAAATCCTGCTACAGGGGAGTAAAAGTGATTTCAGTCAAATAAAAAGTATTTTTTAGCAGGTAAAATGGACTGAATGTTAAGTAAATGTAATCAACTGTATGCCTTTATCACATAGGCTAAATGTCATGCATGATCACTGCAAACGCGATTGTGATTATTTAATTTAAAAAAAGTTAATTAAATATTGCGAGCGGGGGACATCCTGTAGTTATTTGACCAGCTTTATTTGCTGATCTTGTCCCCAAATAACTCTAACTCCTAACCCTAAATTTGACGGTACAGTGTTAAGGTTAAGTGTCCAAAAAAAAGCGCCTAACAGGGGGACACAGGTCGCTACTAATGCCACTCCTCCTGCGTCGTGTTTGGTGCTGGAGAGTGTACCCGTTGGTTGTAGACAGTGTTCATTTCGCTTGAGCCAACCCCTCAAGACTCACGATAATATAAAACCTTTTTGATAATGTCGGAACGTCAAGACGGGAAGAAGACTGACGGAAATCGGGTCGGATGACCACCTTAAACCAAACGACTGAGATGACGGGCACGCGCCACAACCCCAGCAAGACTCCCGTGATTTCTGTCTGACATTGTAAATTCGTCTGCGATTGTCAAATTGCGTGAAAAGTTGTGTAGTGTAAGCTCAGCATTAGCTGCTCCATGATTCTGGTAATTGCAAAGGTGTCTAAGGTGGTGGCTACCTCATTGCACTGACTGAGGTAATGCTCCGTGCTCTTGCAGTAGGCTCAGTAAGCTTTACTCTTGAGTGTACTCTTCACTGGACTCTGGGAGGCAGTCCCTGAAGGCTTTCCAGCTAAGACCGCCACTGTTTGTTTCCAAGGACGACCATCAGTCCGCACATTCTGCATTTCTTTAATGCTTCTTGCAGTAGTTTGACTGTCGAAACCTTGACACAAAACTTAAAATCTCCTGCGCCATCTCCCTGAACACCGGTTCCCCCCAGCGCTTTGTTCTCAGCCCCCTGCTGTTCACCCTGATGACCCTCGACTGTCGTCCCAGATTCAGCACCAACCACTTCTTGAAGTATGCGGACGACACAACTGTTGTGGGCCTCATTCAGGGTGACAATTAACTGGCCTACAAGGACGAGGTGAAACACCTGGTTGACTGGTGTAAAGTCAACAACCTGATCCTTAATATTGAAAAGACCAAGGAGATCATTGTCGACTTCAGAAAATCTCGGCCTAGTCATACACCACTCCACATCAATGACACTGCGCTGGAAGTCGTTAGCAGCACTAAGTTCCTGGGGTTGCAAATAACTGACAAGCTAACCTGGTCCCTCAACACCACCTCCCTGGCGAAGAAGGCACAGCAGCGCCTGCACTTCCTGCGCCGGATAAGGAAAGTCTCCCTCCCCCTTCCATCCTGATCACCTTCTACATAGGCGCTATCGTCTGCTGACCAACTGCATCTCTGTCTGGTTTGGGGCCTGCAATGCCTCGGACTAGAAGTCTCTGCAGAGAGTGGTGAGAACAGCGGGGAGAATCATCGGGTCCCCGCTCCCCTCCATCCGGGACATTGGGCAGAAGCGCTGCCTGACCAGAGCCCAACGCATCTCCTCTGACTCCACCCACACTCACCATGGACTGTTCTCCAGGCTGAACTCTGGCAGGAGGTTCCGCAGCATCAACAGTAGGACATCTAGGTTCAGTGACAGTTTCTTCCACCTGGCCATTAGACTGTTGAACACCCACAGACAATAAATAAACTCTCTACGGGGCTGCAGCAGGCCCAACAAAAATTGTATTTGGAGGTAGTACCTTTGGAATGCTGCAGCATCTCCACACTTCCCTTCAGGGGCTTCCAAGACTCTTGCTATTTTCTTGAAGGCAAGCGGCTGCAGCTGACCAAACTTATCTTGGAGGGCAGCCATAGTGTGAGTATAGGGGGTTGGTGAGTTTAAGTAGGCTTTGAGCTGGGCTTCCTCCAACTTCAGATGGTCCACAAGTATCTGATATTTGAAGAATTCTGTAGAGTTGGGTGGTAGTAGGTTCTCTAGAGCTATGCGAAGCCTCGCAAACTCACTGGGGTCAGGGTGAAGGAACTTGGTAAATGGTTGGTTTGGGGTTTCTATACAAGGGCACTCAGATACCGGATGATGTATAGGGTTGGGTGGCATTCCAGGCACGGCCCCAGTGGATGCTAAGGGACGAGAGGCTGGTACAGGCATGGGGCGCATCAAGCCTGCGTAGGTAGGAAGTGAGAGTGACTGGGGGGGTCGCCAAGGGGGGAAGGACGAGACCCCTGTGCCAGGAGTCGCTTGATGAGGTGGATATGCAGAATCTTTAGGGGCAAGGTAGGGTTGGCTACTAGCTTGCTCTTCAGACTTAAGGTTACAGATGGTGCTTTGCCGGTCCTCTTCAGGTTCAGGCCATCGTGAAGGATCAGGCCAATCCTCCTCCTCATCTGGTTCTGTCTTAACAGGGTAACTCCTCAAGACTGCAGTGCTGGCTGGTTAGGGATTTGGGATTTAACTCGCCCGGTTGTGTTGGTTGTTGGGGATTTCTACAGGGTAAGGTAATGTCACAAAAACAAAGCTAACAAAGTCAAATTAAAAATGTTAACGACGAGACTAATATACGGTCTGCTACACATACTGTTTTTCGAAAGGGAAAATAAATGACTGCCAATGTTACTGTAAACATACTTTACACAACACAATATACTTAAGGCAGCTAACAGCTGTATAGCCAAGTAAGCTAGCTCTTAGTTAGTTCTGGAACAGAAATTACCGCTATGACAGCGACCAATTTACAAGCCTCGGACTGCACTGATTACCTCAGTTAGTTGTTTAGGCTGATTTCAGACATGTCCAAATGGTCAGCAATTATATTGCCGGACATATCTCTGTGTATTAATGTAAACAAAAGGTAAATCTGCGTGCATACAAATAATTTGGTGCATATAATTACTTTGTGGTCATGTGCATAATTTAAAAAAAATTGGGGCGACTGTGGCTCAGGTGGTAGAGCGGGTCAGCGGTTCGATCCCCGCCCTGCCACTTCTGTCATGGTTGTTGTGTCCTCGGGCAAGACACTTAACCCACCTTGCCTCGTTTGTATTTGTATGACTGCTGTATGTTTGGTGGTGGTCGGGCCGTTGGTGCGGAATGGCAGCCACGCTTCCGTCAGTCTGCCCCAGGGCAGCTGTGGCTACTACCGTAGTCTACCACCAAAGTCATGACTGTGTGTGAAAGTGAATGAATGGAACCTGGAACCCTGTAAAGCGCTTTGAGTGTGATTAAAAGCTCTCTATAAATCAGATCCATTATTATTATAATTTTTGACACGGCTTGTGTTTTAAAAACACTTATCCTGCCCAGCAAGAAACAAGCACTAAACAGTAAACTTTATGATGCCTGTTTCTACGTGAATAGGGATCTACAGGACACATCTTAACAGCTGACTGAATGGCAGAGTCACACATCAGGACCCCAATCCTCCCCTTTAATGGTCCATAGCAATATTCTTCTACTTCTTTTAGCAAACAGATACAAGGGGGGTATTTCTTAAACATATTCAATAAGAATATTTGGCGGTTGGTACAGTCAACACATCAACTGCTTGTAATTTCTGCTTTGCTGCTTGGCTCCGCTAGAAAACAATGGAGAAGAGTTGGCTTTCTGCCCCCTGTATGAGCGCGCAAATGTTTGATGACGTTTCACAGAAACCCGTCTATTGCCATCAGTATTTTTATCAAGAACATAATACCCGGAGTATTACACACAGGAACACAGGAAACAGACAGATAGATGAGAAGATGAGCCTGTTGCTACACGATGTGAGACCCCTGCACGATGTGAGTCGCGGATGTGTAGAACGGCCGCCAGACAGCTAACTATGGCTACACCACGTGGATAAAACCACATAGGGGAGAACGGGGTTAGTCGGTTGTCTTTGAAATGTTGGTATGGAAATGTCCAGAATTGAGATCAGAGGTCAACTACATAGTCTTCTTTTGAGTAAGACAGCCGAATTTGAGGTGAGGGGACTTTTTATGTTTTTCATGTCAAATTGTAAATATTTAACCCCTCAGTATTTTTCTTTTAGGCTTTTACACAATGGGTTTATAACAAAGCACTTGTTACTCTTAAAACGTGTGAAGGGAAAGCTATAGTTTAGATTGTTGTTAGCCAGCTAACTAGTTGTTAGATAGTGGTTTAGCCTTGATGCTAGCAAGAAATTCCAGTTGGGGTTGGTCGTCACATTTTCTTTGGGGTTGGTCATCACATTCGCTTTAGGGTTGGTTGTCACATGTTATCCAAAGGCTGTAGCCAGGAAAGGAATCCAATAACAAAAGACAATGTTAAGCTGTATCCTCACTGACACCCCAGAGAAGGAGAGAAGCAGGAAAAGGCAGCTAGCGTGCAAAAGAAAAAAAGGGCTACAAAATCGAGACGACTCAGTGCATCCCTATCTAGACCAGTTGCCAAACCTACTGCACCCCAGTGCACTCCACCCCAGCTTGGGAAGAAGAAACAGAAGAGAAACAGAAAGGAGGAGGCTTCATCAGAGGAAGAGGATAGCTTTTGTTTGGTTTTATCCATGCTTGTTCAGGGGAGGTATGGGAGAAGTGTTGGATGTACAACCAGTGGGCACACAATCTCTGCTTAGTTGTAGTGAGCAGACGCCATCACTGTAACTCAAATAGTGAATGTGTGTAGCCTAGTTGAGTAGGTTATTATTGTTAGACCTATTTGTTTTGTTCTTTATGTTGGCTGGTCTTAATAATGGTTTCCTGTTCGTCTTCCTTGCTCATTTTGTGTTAAGATGCATTAAGTTATGTAGGCTGATTTGTCAACTTGACAATGCAATTAAACTTTCAAATTTAGCTCTGCCTTCTTGCCTTCTTTTTAAGATTTTTCCCATTAAGATAACATTGTGACAAACAACCCCATAGTGAGTGACAACCGTCCCCGTGATGGGGGTTGGTTGTCACACCGTGTCAGGGTGTCTTTGATGGTTAATAACTTCTATATTTTAATAAGTTGGAAAATGAGAGGGATACACATTTCAAGCCAACACCTTAAGCGTCAATGTAATGTAGGAATTACTATTGAAATATGTGTTGGTGATGAGCAATTCACACTAGAGTAAAAAGTGTGCCTACCAACCCCGTTCTCCCCTACAATACGCAAAAAAGCTCCGTTGGTAAAAAGTGCTTGGGAGAGGAATAGACTACGCTAAAAAACAGGCTGTAACTTGCTTAATTCGGAACCGATTTTCATGAAATTTGGTTTGCTATGAACACAGAACTGTGATGATACTGGTTACTTGTTGGAATTAAATTCAGTTATGGGGGCGGCTGACCCACAAACTTTGTGCTTGTGCGTGTCTGTTTGGAGGACAGACGACTTCCGCTTCTGACGGGGAAACCTTAGGAGATGAGGGGGTAAAGGGGACACTGACGTGAGTTGCCTAGGCGGCTGTCTTAACTAGAAAGCACTGCATACATAAAAGTATTACTGCTTATGCCTAAACATATGAACAACTGGTGTAGCCGTAGCTAGCTGTCAAAGATGGCAGCCGATCTGCGCATGCGCGAATCACATCGTGGAGGGGACTCACTCCGTGTAGCGACGGAGCCACCAGGTAGTGCACTGCACGCTGACATGAAGCACTGACATGAAGCTCACTTAACACGGCTCTTAAAGCGACAGACAGCCATTAAATGTCAAAGCCTTTCAAACAACATTAATCATTTTGATCTAAATAACATAATTTAAACAGACAATCAACATTTCCTTAAACCCAAGGTGTTCACATTTTCTAGTTTTATACGACCAACAGTCCAAACTCAAAAGATATTCATTTAACTTGGCTACCAAATCACCCACACATTCATAACACTTTACATAGGCTAGTAGGCCTATAACATTCCTCGATGTTAAGGCCCCTATTTGCTACAATTTGGAATTTAAAACAAAACTCCAAGTTTGCTTTATAACAACTTTAAGGGACTCCAATGAAAAGGGCTTGTGGCACTTGAACACTTGATAGAGAGGGACTACTACATTCTTGGTAAGAGGTAATTTCATCTCGCCAAAAAGTAAAGAAATCAGTCTTGAAGTCAGAAAGAACTAAGATAATGGGTGCGCATCTTCAAGGGGAAGGCTATGATGCCATTTCGAAGCGTTCTAGACTAGAGAACAGCTGTAGCCTACTTAAGCAAACACAGACAAATTCTGTTAGAAACAAACCTGGGTGTGCTCGAAAGTGCAAGATTTCAAAGACTTTGTAGAGAAGAATAGTCAGATATGTCAACAAAAATCCCTGGATCTCTGCCAAGATATTGTTCCTGAACTGGACTAGAAGTTTCAAGGAAGACTGTTGTGAGGGCTCACCCTTCTTTTGCCAAACAAAAGCAACATCCATGTGCCCAAACAGCTCAAGTATAGTCTCATCGGACCAAGGGACACATTTCCAAAACTCATTTCCATGTATGCATTTTTTCAATGTGATTGTGCATAGACGGCCTGTAATGGTCCATATTATTATTATTATTATTATTATTATTATTATTATTATTATTATTATTATTATTATTATTATTATTATTATTATTATTATTATTATTATTATTATTATTATTATTATTATTATTATTATTATTATTATTATTATTATTATAACCCTCCCTAGCCACGCGGAGTTCACTTGAGGAGAGACTACAGTTGTCAGATTTCTCCCTTCATTTGAGATACTGACCGTGCTTTCGTCATCAACCCGGCACAGTCAACCTTTACTCCACTACATCCCCATTTGTCCCGCCCCTATTTCTCTGTAACACGTCCTATTTTCCTTTTTGAGAATCACTGTCATTATATGTGAATAGAGAAATGGCGCATTTACTAATAAAGCTTCATTCCGAATTTTTAGATGAGCACTTGTATTTAAAAACAACCCTTTATCACGTTTAAAGGGGCCAGTTGAGTAGCCTGTCAATCAGTACGTGTCATCATCAGACTAGGTTGAGAGCGCTGAGATTTTCCACGTCAGTGTGTTTACCAAGAGCAGACTGACAGCTATTAGGAAGGTCTTCATTTATCCACTTATGGAGCATTCTTGTGAAGAGTGAATGCATGAGCGCTGTTTGGGAATATTAAATTATGACGTTGTGGAATGTACGACATTTTTAGTTTCATATTGTCGTATTGAACTGAACTTTGGTCTTCTCCATTCACTGTTGGCCGGCTAGCCTACTAGCTTGTTGAGCCCGGCTAGCATTAGCGACAACAGGACTCCATCTTTGAATTAGCAGCCACACACAGGTAATTTCTTAAATTTTCTAGAGGACCAGAAAGGTGTGTTTGTTTACTTGTCAACAGGCATTCCGCTTTTTAAAATGAAGAAAATGACTTTTGTCTGAGAAGAGAAAAGCTGAATATGCGTCTACACACGCCGAACGAGCTAGTTAGCTGTCAGGTTCGCAGGCAGGTAACTGCTGGGCTTCTTTGCAACCTTTGTTTCAACTATTCTTAATAATGAATATGTTAACTAGTAATCATGTGCCCTGTCGTTGTTTTGGCGTTTGCTGAACACCACACTAAGCTGTCACAGACTATTGACAGTCCTGCATAGTGTTCGTCAGCTTGTGGAGAGCTAGCCGGTTAGCTTTGCCTTCCAGTAGATTAATCTAATTAGCCATATTCCTAACTCAGCTGACAACCACATCGCTTCACCTTGCTTTGTGTATTCCTGAATTATGTTGCACACGTATGTTTTGATGGTTTCACTAAGCTTTTATTTGACTCAAGTTTGCTCTGAGACATTGCTGGTGCCTTGCCTTGAGCTGATGTTTCTGTAATGCTGACAAGTTCCAGGTAGAGATGTTGTGCTAATGTGACATACAACCGGCTATCAAAAAACCAACATGAACCGTCAGCTGACACTGATATCTAAGAACAATGGAGGAAGCCCACATTTAACTTAACAACATGCAGTGATTAATGTGCGTCACCATCAGCATCAGTAAAGCTCTTTGTCTTGTTATACAAAGATAGTCAGCATCACCTTTTCAAATCCACTGTTCCACAAACACTTTTAAAGATGTTCTATTTCAAACAACAGGGAGGCCCCCTTTTAGAATTTGCAATTGCCTGGATTCGACCTAACATATCAAGAGAAGGTGTACACCTGTAGTTACTGATCTGGCCCTAATTTAATTTTAATTCTATTTAATTTTACTTCAAGCTGAATGGTTAACTCTCAATGATGTTGAATCAGCTGTGATTTATAGAATGAGTATCAGACTAAGGTTGCATTCCGAATCGCATACTCTTTCTTTTTTCTATTCTACATACTACATCCGACGATAAAAATAATCTAGTTAGGATGCAGTAGGCATACTATTGGGACATACTTTTACTTATTTATTTCATCATAACATTGCGCCTTGATCTTGCCTCTTGGTTTTATATCCGTCGCATCCCCGTTTGTTTTCATATGGAGGCTTCGTCGATGTGACGTCACTTCACGTGCGCACTGGATTGTGGGTCAGAATCGCCCAAATAGGATGCACTTTTCAACACTAACAATCTTGGCCGCATGAAGTAGGACATCCGGGTACTTCTAACCATCCTAAATCTGGCCACAAGAATCGGGACATCCTAAATCTTTTCTCCGCATACTATATAGTAGAAAGTATGCAATTCGGAACGCAACCTAATTTTCTTGACTTCTTTCTGTCTCTGAGCTTTGGTCTCATTCTAACCACAGTCAGTGTGTGTGTGTGGACAGTAAAACCCTCCAATAGCAAGTCTGCAGTAGGGGCCACTGTGCATTATCCACAACCCAGATGATGAGGGAAATGTCTAATGAAAGGGCTTTCTGTCACTATGGACCAGGCTTCATTCATATTTCTTTTACCCAGAATGACACCTCACTTTTATACCCATATAGACATGTCCTGCTCTCAAAGGAAGGATAGTCAAAATGATGATTGTTCTGGTGACATTTTTCATTACTAAGGTGATTGGAAACACCACATTCTAGAAATCAATGGCTGAGAGTACAAATAGCCTATCGGTATCCTTGGAGACAGATGTTTCTAGGTTATAAAGAGTTGTGGGGAGTGCGGCCTACAGCTGACTTGTTTATTTCCTAACACAGAGTTCCCCTCCCTCCAAGGGTTTTCATCCAACGTGACCATTTGTATTAAAATGTTTGGGGGAAACTGCCTGCTATACCCAGCCACAACACACAACAGTCTAACCCTCCCACAGCACAACCCCTCCACTTTTTCTTGCTCAACAAAGTAGCTGTAGTAAGACCGCATGCAGTGACTGTAGGTTTTTACTTGTGATCATTATCATTTGAAGAGAAAAAAAAGCATCTTGCATTCCAGTTTTCTACACAATAAGCTATGTCTATCAACAGTCTGAATCAAACACTGCTCAGCCACGTTGGACTGTCCCTGCATTCTGAATCGCAAACTATTTAGTATGGTAGAAAAAAGATTTAGGATGTCCCGATTCTTGTGACAAGATTTAGGATGGATAGAAAGACCCGATGTCTACTACATCCGGCTGAGATTTTTAGTGTTGAAAACAGCATCCTATTTGGCCGATTCTGACCCACAATCCAGTGCGAACTTGAAGTGACGTCGCATCAACAGAGCCTCCATATGAAAACAAACAGGGATGGCAAGATCAAGGCGCAATGTTATGATGAAATAAAGTAAATGTATGTCCCAATTGTATGCCTACTGCATCCTAACTAGATTATTTTTATCGTCAGATGTAGTATGTAGAATAGGAAAAAGAAAGAGTATGCGATTCGGAACGCAGGGTGTGTTTCTTATGGCGCCCTCACACTAGGCCCAGTTGCCCCCGTCCTCATTCCCCCACTGGCCTGTACTCACACTGCTCCTAAAGATTGGGACCTAGGCACCATTATGTCTTGCCACAAGTCACCACATCTATGCGCGCGCGTTTGGGATTTGGAGCGTAGCCTACTTGTATCCGATTTGTTTTGGAATATTTTCATCCAAACACATTTGCAGCATTCCACTTCCACATCAGACCAACGAGAATCCTTGGGCACATTTTATATAATGTCTGTTGCCACATGGATGTATCATTGGGTCGTGGGGAACAGTCTCATACAAATTGACGTCAGAATCGCTTGTGCGCGTTTCGGATCATTAGAATCTGTACCGTGCCCAAGCACTCCTCTCCCAGCTGTGCTAGAGCCGAGGAAGTGTACCGTGCTTGAGTACGGATGGCACACTCACACTGGTCAAACCCAACTAGACTTTAGGGGGGCAAACTTTCTTGGGCACGGTAGAGATGGTCTAGTGTTAGTGTGCCCTTACATTAAAATTTCCTAAGAAGTCCATGAAAATGATTGAAGCTGTGAGGCTGGCAGTTTTGACTAAATGACAGTGCTATTCAATTAAAAATGAACTGACTGGGTTTTTACTTTCTGTTTTATGTTGGTAAATACAATATCGGATCAGGACTCAACATCATCGATTCAGATTGGATTTGGATTTTTGGTGGTTAAACAAACCAATCCACTAGGGAAGACTGATTTCTATGAAGGGCTTATCAGCTAGAAGCCTTTCTATCACTCTGTCTATCTTCATCCTCTTATTATTCCCAATAGGGTTCTCACCATGAATTTCAAAGCATTTGGCTTCAGACACCCACTCGCTACTTTCATAAATCTTCCTGTAAAGTAAGTAGAGGTATTATCCGCCATGGCTTTCATGACACAAAGAAAAAAAGGTTAATCCAACCATTTTCAGGTATACTGCTTGTCAAATATGAACAGCAAGTCATTTTGATTCTGTTTGGTTATCCATATTGCTATTGGACATTGTCAAGGTAGACATGGAAATGTACAGTTTGGTTCTCAGATTTTATATTCATTTGATGGTGAGCGGTCATTATTTGGCTTTAAGCTTGGAAACTCAATTTTCTCATACTTCTTGCAGCATTTCAGCATTTTCATATTTGATATATTAATTCTAAATAGTTGTTTAAAGGGATGGGAGGATATAAGATTGTATTCCGATAAAAACCCCTACAATATGTTATTCATGGTGATCCTGAGAAAAGAAACATTTAAAAATGTAATTCAAAAAGTTAAAGTTCCATATATTCTAGATGTATTAGATATGATGTGTCAACACTAGGGTTGCTGGACGGGTCCCGGGATTTCGGGATTCCCGTGAAATGAGTCAGTCCGGGAGTACCGGAAATTGGCCGCGGGACCCGTCCTCCCGTTTTTTTTTTTTTTTTAGATTTTTTTGAGGGGGGATATATTTTTAAATATTATTTAGACAGGCAGGCATACGAAATACCAGCGCCTCTACAATACTGAAAGTGCTGTGTCCGAGGAAGAGTCTGATGATACCCAAGAATATGCGTATCAGCCAGAGCTTAAGCGAGCAGACGATGACCCAGAGCCTTACTGCACATCTGCAGCAGGCAGTCATTAGCCTCGTTAGAGATGTCGCCGTCTTGCTCAGACCTGCGCAATTATGACGCTCGGCTTGCTGAGCGCACAGCATTTTTGTTGTGCGCTCAGCAAGACGGGCTTCATAGTTGCGCAGGTCTGAGCAAGATAGCTCCAAGTCGAACGAGGCTAATGACTGCATGCAATGTCCCGAGCCAGACGAGGTATGGGAATGACCTCCTCAAAATAATTTCAAACGAGTTTGCGCTCTTCGAGGCAACCAAAGAGCGACCCAAACACCTGCAGCAGCTCTACTCTGCACTTTCCACCATACAGCCGACGTCCTTGGAAGAAAGAGCGTTCTCGGTGTGCGGTCAGTTCGTGACAAAGCTCAGAAACAGGCTGAGCAGTGTCTCTTGAAGTCACACTTCATGAAAATAAAAGAAAGGAAAGCTGGAAAGTAGTCTTGCTTAGCGTGTCAGTTTGAATAGGCTGTTAGTTCTGTCATGTCTTATTTCACACGTTAAGAGCAATCGGTAGTGCATTTTTTGTTATTTGCCTATCCTTTGGAAAATATTCAATTTAAACTGATTTCGTTCATAGAAATAAAAATAGATTGTTTGAAATACATTTGTTCGCCAAACACCGTTTTTTGGCCATGTTTTGATATTGAACCTCTGTGAATTTTTTTTCGTATTTTCTTCATAAAAACACCGTTTTCAATAGGCATCTTCTGGAAAATATTTTGCCTAATTTGAATGGCTTTTCTTCATGTTATTTAAGTAGAAATAAAACGTGATGTAATATAGCGTTGTTCTGCTGCATTTATTTATCTATTTGCATTGATTTAGTCCCATTAAAGTAGTATTAAAGGGCAATAATGGTTTCAACGGGAAATCCCGGGAAATCCCGTGAGGAGCTCTGAAATCCCGGGATTTGAAAAGGGGCCATTTCGGGAAATTTCAGCAACCCTAGTCAACACCACTAGTAACTGGTTGGCTGACCATAGTATCACTGTGCTGGATTGGCCAGACAACTCTCCTGACCTGAACCCCATAGGGAATCTATGGAGTATTGTCAAGAGGAAGATGAGACCCAACAATACAGACCAGTTGAAGGCCACTATCAAAGCAACCTGGGCTTAACACCTCAGCAGTGCCACAGGCTGATCGTCGCCATGCCATGCCGCATTATGCAATAAGTCATGCAAAATAAGAACCAAGACCAAGTATTGAGCAGATGAATGAAAATACTTATCAAAGCTACTTACAATGAGCTGTTAGCCAGAATCCTGAAAAGTTAAACAGAAAAAGGCCTGAAATATATCACTTTATGTCTAATACATCTAGAATATATGGATCTTTTACTTTTTGATTACATTTCATTTAAAAAAAGAGCTTTCCCATGATATTCTAATAATATGAGATGAACCTGTAAATTGATGATTATCAGGATAATATTTGTGAATCACGATTATTTTAATAATCCTCACATGAAATGTTCCTAATGTCCCATGCCTAATTGTGAATCACTTATAATGAATTCTATTCTAGTGTACCCACATGAATTGTGACACAATATGTTTGATGCCTGTATTCCTGTAATGGGTAATGCAGGCTTGCACGCAAAATACATTTATAAATATTATAATTATTAATGATTTCTCATAATAAAACCACCATTAATAATACAGAAACAATGTTTATCCAGGTTTGTTAGGTCCCATGTAAGTATACACATGATGATCCTTACTTTGAGTGAGTCAGGTTTGTTGTAGTGTTTCTCTGATTTGGATTCTTTTATTATAGTTCTTTTTTTTTACCTTGAATTCTTAGCACACATGAGACATCAGTGTTGTTTAAATGCTTTTGAAGCATGTCCTTACAACCAGCATTTATTAGCCATGTTGACTGACTCCATCCTCAAAGAATATTTCAAAATAAAGCTCCATGAAGAGTGACAGAAAGGAAATGCCATTTTTTTCTGTTGACGGTTTCTCTTAACTATTGTTAACCCAGAATGCTCATTGTTACACTTGGTACGTTGATCTGTTGTTATAGACATAGGTTAAGAAAAGACAAACATATAGACAGCAGGGGATTTGAAGCTTTCTTCACAAAATGGAGGTGTATCTGTTTTGCGAACAGACAGTAATAACACCTGAAACAAAGTCTCAGAAAAAGCATGCATCTTATGTGTTTCAGGTTTTGCGCTGTGGCAGCTTTTCAAAAAATATTACCCATTATACCACGTGTTGAATATATATCTATATTATGTGTGTGTGTGTGTGTGTGTGTGTGTGTGTGTTTTAACAGTACTGTTAATTAGAGGGACAATATGTGATCATTTATTATCACCAAGCCCTGGCTTTCATTTCTGCCAGAACCAACCACACAACTCCTGTTTCTTTTCTCAGAAACGCAGCAAGATGGACAAGAACATCTACATTGTCCAGGGTGAAATCAGTACAGTGGTTGGAGCTATCAAGAGGAACTCCAGATGGAATACGCACACTCCGCTGGTAAGTTAAACACCATCAATCATTATACAGTGGAAAGAACAGCATGTCAACACCCCCATGAACAACTTTTACATTATTTTGACGCAGCCTTAGCCTGAGAATGAAATGCAATAAGTCTGTTATTTACACAACACAGGGAACACGGTTTCAAAGGAAAAATGGATTTACAAGATATTTTAAAATGTAATGAAAAACAAGGAAAATCATTGCAGCAATTTAGAAATTTTAGTTTGGTTCATTAAATTGACTTTTTTCTAACATGGTTTCTTGTGTACTTTTTGTGTACACTGAACACAAATATAAACACAGCACCTTCGTTTGAGCCCCAATTTTTCATGAGCTGAAAAGATGAACTTAACTTGAATGTTGATGTAAACAGACTGCAGGAAGTAGTTGAAACATGTCAAGGTACAAACAAATGAATACTAGTCTGTTGACATCAACATTCAAGTGTGTCTATCAAGTTAGACTAAATTAACCTTTTTGAATTGAAATCAAAGATGTAAGATTTTATTCTATGTACACAAAAGGCCTATTTCTCACATTTTGTTCACAAATTTGTTTAAATCTGTGTTATTGAGCACTTGTCCTTTGCTGAGATAATCCATTCATCTGACAGGTGTGGTATATCAAGATTACAGAATTATCAGAATTTTTATTTAAATTTTTTTTTAACTTATGTATGTAATGTTATGAATTTGTTTGATCGAAATAAACTAAACAAGCTCTATGGAATGGGGCATTGTCAAGTTGTCAAGCTGAAGATGCCGATTAGACAGCAGGATTATTATTTAGGAGTGGCTGTGGTGAAGCAGGTAGGGCGGTCACCCACTCGATTGCAGGGTATTTGGATCCTCCGCCCCGCCACATGTCCAAATGTCCCTGGGAAAGACACTGAACCCCAATTTGCTCCCGATAGTGAGTCTGATATCGGTGTATGAATGTGTGTGAATGGTAACGTAGGAATGGGAACAGGTCTCCTTTGAAAAAGAGTCTCCGGTCTCAACGGGATTACCTGTATAAATAATGGTTAAAGAGGACCTATTATACTACTTTTCTGGTCTTAATTTCTTGTTTTACACTGCTATAGAGCAACCTGACACGAATCACATCACAAAAAACTATGTAGATGTTCAGGAAGCTCTTTCTCTTATTTTGGCGATCCAGCATGCCTGTGCTTCGGCCATCTCCGCTCCCTCCGCCTGTGCTTCGGCCATCTCCGCTCCCCCCCGCCCCCTCCTGCAAACCCCACTCCGTTGTGATTGGTTACCTTCCTTCCGGAACACTTTCAGTGGCGGGAAGCGCGAGCATGGACCTATAAGGGTGCGAGGCAGATGCGAGCAAGGAAGTGACAGCATTACTATACATGGAAACATCCGCGTGGTGACGACACCAAGTTACATGCGACGTCACGAAGTTACAAAGCGTCAAGCCGCTTTGAACACGTGACTTCTTGACTTCCACAATCGGTGGAAGCTGAAAACACTAGGCACACCTGTGTAATACTCCTGTCTAGTCACCATCTTTATGTGCCACACCTGTCAGGTGGATGGATTCTTTCAGCAAAGGAGTGAATACATAATATATATTAAATAATTGGTTTTATAGCAAACATTTACCGAAATAAATCCTGAGACTGAGGATTCAATTATACAATTTATCCAACTACTCTGAATTGCAAATGGCGTCTGATGCGTCCGCCTACGCTCATGTTCTTACGATGTTTTTTTTTCTCCAGGACGAAGAACAGGACCCATTACTTAACAGCTTTGGACACCTCAAAGAAATACTCAACAACATAAAAGGTAAGCGGGGAGGTGGTTAAGGGACGTTAAGTATAAGTTGATAGGAACAGTACCTGTTTGAGTGTCGCAGGCCAAACTGTTTGACTGACAGCTTTTACACAAGACAAACCCCACCAATCATGCACATGCAAAAAATGTGTTATTTGAACTGCCCAGAGTAGGTTAGCTTTGGAAGCACCCTAGATTGTGTTGAACTGGCCCCTTGCGTAATTTCACCAAAAATGTAAGTAACATGGCTTTGCAAACTATCAAAACAGGGGGGGTCTGAGATGATTTTGGTAACCCGTTTTGAAGTGTGTTGTAGGTAAATGGATTGGATTAAGGGGAAGGTGAAGGAGTTAATGATCCTGGAGGCCTTGGTGACAATACACTGTATTCTATGTAGTGAGTGACTGTTGGTGTTTCCGTACCAGACTATTGATGAGGTGATGATGCTCAATTAAGATTTTTATATGGATATCAGCCGACACTGTCTGCTATCAACAAGGTTTTTATTTATGTGAATCTATTCATTTAACTGCTTTAAAAGTTTTCAATACAGAAATATATCAGAACATTTTCTTTCACAATTTGCATAACTTCTTAATTACTAAATATTTTTTTAAAGATGATTTTTTTTTTGCAAGGCTTTATTGACAGTGCAGAGGGACAGAGATGAAAGTAGGAATGAGCCTCGGGGGCTCTAACCACTACACCATGAGCACCCATGCTAAATTTGTTTTTATCGTGTGCTATATAATGGAGCTAAGGTCTTAAAATCGATTACATTTTTTTAAATCAACACTATGGAATATGGTTTGGTACGTGGATCGGTGGCGTCAGTATGATATATAATAATTGGAATGCAGCCATATCAGACCAGATTCTGATATTAGATCGGATCGGCCCCTTCCCTACTCCTAATGAATGTATTTTTCAAGCTGTTGTTGGCACAATGTTGAAAGGACAACCTGTCTTTTATAGGGCTGTGCATTGGCATGGACTTCACAATACGATGCGCATCACGATACATGGGTCACGTATGGCGGTATATTGCGATATTCTACATATTTTAATGAAATGTAAATCGAGGCAGAGTCCATTTTTTAAGACCCGCATCCGCCCGTACCCGTGAAAGCTCAGTAACGGACCAGCGCATAAAGCCAACCTTATAACCCAGCTGTCAAAAAAAGGCTGCCGAACAAGAGCGCTCAGCCGGGATCCTGAGCGATTAAGATAAAGTTGCTGTGCCTTTGTACTGTGGTCAAGATAACCTTTTTGCTATGCTTTGTGCTCTCTCTCCTCTTTCAAATCTAAATGTGCATTCTCACACATTTAATCCTCAAGTCCACAGGCATTTAATTACTGACCTGAATGGTATTTCTGGCGCCGACTAGCGAGACAGCAGACGTTTACATGTTTAACCGACTAGTCATGTGCATCCCTAACAAAAAGGATTATCACATCATATTGCCGTAGAGATTTTTAAACCAGCCCTAGTCTTTTATGAGAATTCCAATGCAGTATACATTGAGTTATGTATTTCAAAATACAATATTGGTTTATTTACAACACTAAAAAGAACAGACTATTTCTTGCGGTCTTGCAATAGATCATTAGTGCAAGGTACAATCGGTTTATTTTCTGTGTTAATAGTAAATACGTTTTGAGCCAATGTGTCATAGGGAATGCATCCAGTCTATGTGGTCAGAGCCAAGCATTTTGAGGAGGAAAAAGAAGAGGGAAAGGAGAACAATGACAAATGCACATGCTGATCATGTTGAGTACGTCCAGGGAACTCCAGTCTTACTTTTTAGGTGAGCGTTAGTAGTGGCGTGTAGGGGATTTGAACTGAAAACCAGTATCAACCTTGTTGAGCTGCAGCTCCTCTTAGAAGTCTGGGCTGACTTAACAACATGACTTTACTTTACTGGAACTAAACGTATTGTTCATTTGAATCAGAAATCAGAACATTTGAATTTGAATCTTTTTGAGAAACTTCTGAAATTTTGCACACTAAAGTGATATATGCCATCAAAATGTTGTGAATTAATTTCCCCCGTGACGATCGGAGATTTAGTTTCCAATATTATGCAGTAAACATTTTAACACACTTTGTTCTGGAGATGAAGTTATACGAGTTTGGCCTCAATAGTGCCACTATCAGGTCTCAGCATACACATCAGACAAAATTCTGTTAGTTTTCACCCATTGGATTTCTATGGAAGAAAACGATACATAATAATAATAATAATAATACCGGCAAGAACAATAGGGTCCTTGTAGCCTTGCTGCTCGGCCCCTAATCAAAGCCTCTGTTAAACCACAAACACAAAACGGTTACAAAGTTGACGCACCTTTAAAGCCTCATAGCAATCCACAGATCAATAACATTGACGACAAAGGTCCACACGATCTAATCCAGTCAATAATTAAGTCCAAAGCAATTGCATGTTATTTCATTCATAAATCCCCAATGGACTGCTGTTGCATCATTTGAAGTGAGCTGGCAGCTGTGTTTAATATTTCACGTATTTTCCATCATAACTCCCTTTTGCAAAGTAAACATTGGTGGCATCTTTGTTGTCTACCCTCCAATATGGGCTTCCATGTCCTGTTCACAGCCTATAGCCAACATGAGACCGGGTAGAACAGTCAGTTGTCCACTGCACAAGCACTTAGTGAAAAGTAATAATTATCTGTGAAAAACACAGTGTTCCTCAAGTATGGAGTTACTTGAGGAATCCTTTCAGCCATATTGTAAATCACAGAGTTAGGTTACATCATGATGACACTTGAATTGAATATAGATAAGGGCAGGTCTACTATGGTCATTAGGGTAACGGCCTCCACACACGTCCTACCTCTACTGCTCGTCTGCGTCTGTCTTTTTTTCTCGCCGACCGTGTAATCAACCTAGAGCGGCCACACATCCAACCTCGGCCGCGCTGCAGACGGCCTGCAGCGACGCTACACTTTACCTCAGGAGGCTCGCCTATTTTTTTCAGGGAGACGCGTGTCTCTCTGCTTTAACGGATAGAGAAATACTCTGTTGACAGTCATACCAGCAGCATTCACTCTAGTTTCACGATTTCCCTGTTTGTTTCTTTCAAAATAGAAAAAAAAAGAAAAAATCAACGAGGCACTAGGATTAGTATCAATATTAATCATATGCATCATAACATGACATGAAACAACTCCATATTAATGGGAATTATCTATGAAAACTCTATGTAGACAGTGCTTTTAGTTGAGACGTTCCATGTGTGGCCGAAAAAAGCGCGAGAGAGGCAGCAGTAACGGAAGGCGACACGCTCCAGAGGTAGACACAGGATGTGTGTGGAGGCCGTTAGGATTAGCTTGCATGGGTAAAACATACACTTTTTGTTCTGCAACCATTTTCAATGAAGATCAAGGCATATTTCAAGCACATCGCCAACAGTTTCAGATGATCAGGATTTGCTGCTTTCAATGTGATAGTAATTGAAAACTCTTTTTGGTTTTGGTCTGTTGATTGGACAAAACAAGACTTCAATAGCAGCAGTTGGTATTTATGAGAGTCTTATTGTCATTTTCACTATTTTCAGACTTTCTGACCAGTGGCAGCCCTACTCCTAATCATAGTCAATAACCAGTAATACTCTCCAACGAGGCTCTGGACAGATGGTGGTACCTGGGTCTGGCGTGGTTTAGAATTAGTCTAGGGTTCTAGTATAATAAGCAATCCTTGAGAACACTTTGCATGTGTTGTGCTGCTCCTTTCACAATCACCCTTCTTAGTCAGGTTTTCAGTTAGAATATGGTGAGACAAGACTACGTTGGTAAAACTTTGTTGCATGATCATGCGCTCTTTGTTCGATGCTTCCACTGACTAAATAATGTTCTGCATCTAAGGTCTAAGGGTTGAGATTCAACACGGACTTTGTCCAATCCAATTACATTATCACTAAGTGTGGTGACTGATCATTTGTAAGTCCAAGTGTGTGTAAATGCAGTGGTGTTGCCTGCCTGACAACCACCCCCCCCCCCCCCCCCCACACACACACCCCTCTCCTTCTGGGAGAAGCTCAAGCTGGCTCCGAGTACAATCCTGGATGTTGTCATGCCTTTGCAATGAGAGTCGTGGCCAGCTCCCACAGGCCTACAGCTCCAGTTGTACAAGTCTTAAGCAATGGGAAAGATGCAACACATGGAGCCCCCCACCACATGGCCTTCTTCCTCCAGGGAATGCCTCTGCACTCTGAGATGGACAGGCGCTGCTGGCTGAGCAGGAATCCACCACACTGGTTCACCCCCCACCCCCCTCTTTCCTTTTCCTCTGGCTACAACCCTTTAGCCTATGTCCCTCTGTTACCCTCTCTCAAACTCATTCCATTACTCTTGCTGGATTTGACCGGCATGGAAGTCAAACATAACATGGAAATCTTTTCTTTTGCTAAGTAATTAGTCCATGTCAAGGTTGTAAGAAAGCCTTGTTGCATCTTGGAGCCCAGATCCCCCTGTGAAGCCAGTTTCTCAAATGCTTCATCCATGCCCTGACCAGAGACAACATGGAGATCAAATAAACCACAGTAGAGCTGAATTCTCTTCTTGACAGACGGATCAATTTGTTTTTGTTTTTTGCAGCAGCATAACAGACCTAATGGATCTCTTCTCTGGCTGTGTCTCTCATACAGAAACAGAAGAAATCGTGTGGGTGGGCTGTTATGCCGCTGCTTTGAGGCTTTGCAGCGGCCCAGCTGTCTCCTTAATGAAAGCCCAGTAATTCCATTCACTCTGCCGCGTATCTCTGCTCCCTCTAACAACAAAAAGCCAACCGGCTAAGGAAATGTGAAATAGACTTCTCAGGCCCCTCTCTCCGTCTCTTTTCTGTCTTTATATCTTTCTCTTGTCTCTGGCTGTGGGGTTCACTGCTCTGGTGTTCCTGTCCTGATGTGTTGTGTTGTGTTGTGTGTGTGTGTGATTGACAACACCATGTGCCATAGAGCTGAAGAGCAGTGCAGCTGAAAGTATATCATCTGCAATTTTAGTTGGGTAAATATAGCAGGGAGTCTTGTCAAGCAGAGAAAAAAATGTTCTGGGAAAGGAAGTGCTGTCTCCCCTTTTTTTTTCTAAATGCCAGAAAGAAAAAAAAAGTTTCCTTGATTTCCCTGGAAAATGTGCCCTTCTCCACTCCCCGAACAATGAGAGCACAGTTGAAGAAGCCGGGCCAACCCTGGACCATATGTTGTGATGCCTCAGCCTCCACCTTGCTCAAGTCAGCCAGGGCAAATCAGTCCCAGGAAGCAGGAGCCATTCCTCTTGATTTAAATGGGCTGGGTTTGGACTGAGTCTGATATTTAATGCCCCATCCCTAACCTCATTTAGACCCGTATAATTGAGTGCTTTCCACAGCTTTGTGGCCATGCATCTGTCTTTTTTAAATGTGTACTGGCTCGCAGAAAAATGATGGTGTTATTCTTTGCCCAACAAAGTTTATTTGGTATATTGATTGTATAAAGGAGAAATGGATTGAGGCTTTTGCATTTCAGATTGATGCTAGGGTGACTACAGAGCAAAGAGATGATGAGCCAATGACTAAGTCAATATAAGAACACACACCTACGTCATTACAGAGTTCAATCTTGGAGCCGTATATTGCCATATAATCGATAAGAAAAAAGTCCCTCAAATTATTAGTCAGTCAAGTTTTTACTGTAAAGAATTTTAGCCAATATTTGTTGTTTTTGAATGTTGACGTTTTAGAATAAGGGACAAAATGGTCTGTTTTTTTTTTTTTTTTTGCAGCATCCAAAACGTAACACCTCTCAAATCAAGCTACATACAAACCATGGATTGTTTCGTAATCATTAAACATCATTTTGGTCGTTAATAAGCCAAATTGAAAGTGTTCGGACCTATCTATGCACCACACTGGAATTAAAAATCAAATCCATTCAATCCATGTTTAAAAACAAAAAATGGATCCAAGATTCGATTTGCTGCATGTTATGAACTCTCATATCAACTACCAAATATAAGAATGCACAGAGTGGTTGTGTGTTTGGTGTTCTTCCATCTGAAGCGAGCGGCTAGATAGTCTTTTTTTTCCCTCTTACCTGACATTGGCAGGGGGGGATCTCTCTTCCATAGAGGATTGTCATCACACAGACAAATCTGTCTCAATCTCTTGTTGAATAATTCGGCCCATTTTTATTTTTTATTTCTGGACTATATTCCTCAGAGAGAACAAGAGTGCAGAGAACAAGCCTTTTCATTCTCACATACATTTTATCTCCTATCCTGCTCACCTATTGTTTTTTCTCAATTGCACCTTTTTTATGCAGAAGTCACTGAGCCTCAGACTCCCTCAAATCTTCCAATTCTTTCTCACATCAAGCTCCCTCCGCTCCAGCCGAGGTCAGCTTTTTGACAAGTCTGCCCGGAGAAACAGTCTGCTCACTAAATCCCTTCATTTTTATTCATACAAATACAGGTTTTAGAGCCCCCCTTGCAAGCACCCGAGATACAAAAAGCCAGAGTGGCCTTTTGACTGACAGCTTTCTCCTTTTCATCTACACACACTAACCAAATTCACAAGCTCTCTCTCTCTCTCTGTAATTGACTGGAATCGGCAGCACAGAAGCAGAGGTAGACATCAGGAGGGGGTGCGGGGGGGGGGGGGGCACGGCAGAGGATTTACACAATGAACAGGATGACTTGATTACTCTCTAGCTGACCTTTACAATAATGATGCCACTGTCCTCATAGCAGCACATAGTCTGAGCCACTTGTAACGCTCATTGTATGCAATCCTTCATAAAAACCAATGTGTTGTGAATAGGGTTGCAAAATTTTGGGAATTTTCAAAGTTGGAAACTTTCCATGGGAATTAACGTGAATAAACGTCAATTTACTAAATTGAAAGCAACCCAAATGCACTAAATCCTTCTAACTGTGTTATGTCAGTCCTGGCAAACGTTCTAGACAGTAAAAAGCAGTTTTTTCAACTAAGTTTTATAACTTTTTTAACATTTAACTTCAAATCAGATTTTTTTTTTTAAAGCTTATTGAGACACCCAACTTGATATCATATATTGCTTTTTACTAGAGCAGGTTTACAGAGGCTTAAACAGTGATTTAAAATATAGTTGGGGAAAATATATTTTAGCATAATCTTGACTAAAACAACCAGATTTCATGCAAGTAGACTTGGCAAGTTGCACATAGCACATCCTACTGCAGGGGTACTGAGGCCACGCCCCCTACATGCACTGTGCATTCCTCCATCACATGGGGGGCAATTTACTTAATTTATTGAATGGGTTGGGTCAGACAGATGAGTTATATTTTACTCAACATTCATCTTTTTGATGTTCAGTGAAATCATTGATTGTTCATAAAATAATCAAAACTTGATAAAGCTCTACTCAGTCACAAATAAATCTGTTCAAATGTAATGTTTTTTTTTATTGTATTAGTTTGCATGGTTGTCTGCCTATGACAAAACATAATGTTTACATGTTTAGATTTATGTTTGGATATGAAAAAATAAATAAAAAATTACCGCCATTTAGTTAATTCCTATAATTCCCAATTTTGAATATTCCCAAAATTCCCGAGTGAAAGTTCCCGTGGAAAGTTTCCGGAAAGTGTCCACCCCTGTGCAACCCTAGTTGTGAAGAAGGTACTCTATAGCACGTAGGAATAATGATTCATTTGTTTGTGAAATGTTTGCCTTTTGTTTTCACACAGCGTACTACATGTGTTACTGACAACCTTACTAATTCAACTCATTTTACTGTCCTGTCAGTCATCAGGAGATATTGCACACATGCTGTCCCTCCTCAGTCCCCTGTTTCAAGGTCAAGCACTAGTGTCAGTCCCCAGCTGTGCTCAGGCTGGCAGTGCTGGGGCCTCCGGGGGGGTCACACAGGTTCCCTCTCTCTCCCCCCCTCCCTCCCTCCCTCCCTCCCTCCCTCCCTTTCTCTCCCCTGCCACCTGATCTTCACACATATATCACTCCCAATTGAATTGGCAGAGGGCAGCTGGCAAATGCAAGAGGAAGAGCGACCATAATTCATGTCGCTCAGCCACTTATGCAAATATGTTTACTCATGAAGGCATTCTGAAGCAAGGAGAATCTGCCTCATGGCCATTCTTTACATGTCTGCCACGTGGCCCCAGGGTGTCCCCTAGCTTTGAGCGTGAGATCATAGGTTACGTTCTCACTGTTATTTTTATGGTCCAAACGCAGCACAAACGCAGTGGGTGGAACTGTCACTTAGATGAATGCCTTGTCAGATTTATAAATCAGCAAATAAATGAATCCCTTTATAGGTGTGCATGGACAGCGGAATATTTAAATTAATAATTATTACCATTATCGTTTGTTTAATCTGCTTGATTTCTATTATTGTCAGAATAATAAAAATTGCCCTTCGCAATTTGAAAAATAACTTCTGTCAACTGAATTGTTTGAGCTTAAACAATTTCTCCGTCACAACAAATTTTTGACTGTGTGTTCCATAATGACAACGAATTTACTTTAGTTGTCCAAATGGTAACATAGTTTCAAAATGATTTGTTTCACAAAAGCTTTACCATTGTACACATTATTTTTGCCAAGATATGTTATTGTGAATATTATGTTTTTGTAATTCAGACTGCCCAAAACAACAAAAACTGTCAAATTCATAGTGTTAGCTTTGTTTTACTGAGTCATCATAGTGTAAGGGTGGTGGGCTTGCTTTGTTTGTTGTCGTTATTATTTTAGGCCCCTTCTCATCGTTCAGTTCCTGAGCTGTGCAAGGAGATGTCTCACCAAACTGCCCGACAGTTTTACCTCTCTTCAGTTCAGATGAATGAACTGTCACAGTGTCGAAGCCATTGTCCTTTCATGGACCCTTTCATGAGCTTTGTTTCAGTGTATTGCAACAGTGATATCAGCAACAAATGGTAAATAGACTTGACTTATATAGCGCTTTTTAGCTGATTTTCTCAGCCCCAAAGCGCTTTAAATTTCTTACCACATTCACCCATTCATACACACACTTGTACACCGATGGCAGTAGCTGCCATGCAAGGCGCCCTCTGAACCATCGGGAGCAATGTGGGGTTCAGTGTCTTTCACAGGGACAGTTGGACATGTGGCGGGTAGGCGGGGGATCGAACCTCCGACCCTGCACTCCAGAGGACGATCTCCCTACCCACTTCGCCACTGCGTGAAGATGTCTTTGATTCACTCACATTTAGAAAACATATCAAATGTAGGTTATATAACTGTAGGTGATTCTAGCCCCAGCTAAAGAGGATGATGATCAAACTTATGCTGTTGATACTCCTTAATTCCACAACAAATTAGATTTTTTTTTTCAAATCATTGTCATCATTGTTTTGCCTATACAATGTGAGAAAGTTGTCCGTTTGCTGTTTGTTTGCTAGGGGTGTAACGGTACACTAAAGTCACGGTTCGGTACGTACCTCGGTTTTGAAGTCACGGTACGGTACAGTACGGTACGGTTCATAGTTAAGAGAGAATGAACAGCTTTAGCTGTCAGTAACTAGCTGACAGTATCATACAAATAAAATGCATAACAAATATAAAAATACTGCTGCAATTCTCCAATAAATAAAATACTTATTAAATACTAGTGTAGGTTCAGTATAAACTAAAATTGCAATGAAAAAATATACAGTAGGCTATTAATGGGTCTTTTTGACTTTAAAAAAAGAAAATATTGATGCAGCTCTCTTAACCCATTGACGACTATGGCAATCTAGGATGCATGTCCTTAAAGGGAAAATTCGCCCATTTTCATGTGAATGGTATATCAGGGCCGAGTATATTAGTAGTCTATTGAAAAAAGCCCCCCAAAAATTGATCCGAATTGGCAGAGAGCACAATGATTTCGGATTTAAACTGTTGACGCGGGGCTGACGTAGCCGTTTTTACAGTTCCTACAGGCCCCAGGATGCATTGCGCGGGGGGGTACGCTCTGCAGCCAGCCTGCCCAGATTCCGAGCTGCTCGCGTTACCATGGTGACAAACACAGCACGGACCTGACCCGTGTAAGCAGTACAGTAATAGCGCGCTTCGTATTATTTCACTGTTGGACTACTACCACAAAGAAAACATGCCGTCCTATAATGTGCCTAGATGCGCCAACTTTAGGAAACAGAAAAGAAGCAGGAGTAAGCGTAAGCTGAAGATACTAGGCCCTACCTGTTGCCTATTCACCGGCGTGATGCATAGCCCCAGCCCCGGGAAAAAGAATCCGAATAAAGGTAAGCTAACGTGAGCTAAATTGCATAGTAGCCTACTGTAGTTAGTATCAGTGTTTCCCCTACATTAATAACTGTGCTGCCCACACCGCTGTTGAATATTGTGTCACGGTGTAAGGCTGATAGATGGGGCAAGGAGGAATTAGTCTACCGGTTGTAGCTGTAGCCAAGTTACCTTAGCCGCTAAGCTACAGTTAGAAGTGAACTCGTGAGGGGGGCAGTAGGCCCCTCTGTGTATCCTTGAGGAAGATTTAGTTGCATTTGCAAGACTGTTTGTGTGTGACTGTGTGTTTGTTTTCCATGTGCATGGTTATTAGCGATGTCGTTAAAATGATCAGCTTTCCAAAACCATAAACAATTGCTATGCTGATGGTGATGGCTGGGTGATTAGCACTGATGTCCCTAGTCTTGTGTCGTCTTGGCTCTTCCTAATGCAAATGCATAGCCACACCCTGGCATACAGTATGCTTGGCTGCTAATATAAACATGATGTCTTCTTAGACAAAAGACTACTATTGTGTTAGTGCACTAACTGACTGACCTATCTATGGTTACATAGTGGTTTGTCTGTTTTATATATTTATTGCAACAGCAACATTATCTTTACAGTATAACACATTGATTTTTCTTTTGTCATCTCTTCAGTGCTGGGCTGGCCTTGTGATACAATCATAATTTGTCATTTCAGGTGAGGTCCAAAGGAAGATGGTGTATTGTCCGAGGACCACGCACTCTGTTGTGAAGACTGTTTACATCCCGCACACACGACGCACCACTTCAGAGCATCCCTCGTAGAACTCGTCATCACATGAAGAAGAGACTGCTGCCTGCAAAGTGCTGACATCATGACTACAGCTCCCTCAGCCTGCCCTCCTCACAACATGTCCAAAACCAACTACAGAAGAAGCTGCTGCTAAACATCACTCAATATTTCAACAGTAACTTGACGAAGGAAGCATTATGCTACAATTGTTTTTCCCAACACACTGGAAACTCAAAGCTTTTGAAAATGTTATTTTTCTTTTTTACATTTGTATATGTACATACTTTACAGTTGTGTGTAGAATAATGCACACTGTTTTACTTGCTTGTTATATTAAACTCTATCTATGCCTTATAAAGTGTTTGATTCTCTGAAACTATTTCACTTTTAGTTGATAAGTCAAACCTATGTATTAAAATGGTTACCTATGCAATGACAAAAAACAATCATGTTTATACAAAATTATTTTTATTTGTAAATACAGTCAAGGAGAATTGACACATTTTCACATGATTAAATCTCAATCAGTGTCCATAGTTAGCAGCAGTATTTACAGGTCAAAATATTTGATCATAGCTCATCCGTAGCTTCTACGTAGCGTCTTCTTCAGCCTGTCGCCTGTAGTGACCATTTGGAGATGGATATTTGGCTCTGATGCGCTGTATGACACAATCAGGTAAGACGATGCGGTCCCCTTGCCAAGTCTCTCCCCTTTGGAGCACCCACTCAATCAAGAACCGACGTGTGACAAGTCGATTATGTCTAAAGGAATTAAAACACAAAACAAGTGGTTACTCTCCACAAAGCTATAATGTAACAATAGCAGCCAATGTAAGAACAAAAGACTGGTCATTTTATTTGACCTGTTGTAAAGGGTTCTTCTGAAAAGTGCTATAGACATGCTAAGTGCAACATCAGTGCAATGGCTCAGACAACACAATGTGACAAAGATAACGTTACAACATGCTAGAAAAAAATAATGTTACTCACTCAATGATCATCTGCCCTCCCGGTCTTGCTGGTATTTGTTGTCTTTTCCAAATTATTTTTGGGATATTGAAAATGTCTCTCGGTTTCTAATGGTGGTCCAGTTGTATTGTCTTACAAGGCTAACCCTAACCAAGGCTGAAACAGCTGCAGCCTCGGCCTCTCTGCATACTGTATTTCCTCGCTGAATTTCTTCAGCAGTGTAGGCTTCTCTGGCCCAACTAAATACCCTGCTGGTTCATTCCAGTCAGCCAACACACTTTTTAAAGTATCCTCATCCATATCGTCTGTGCCCGTGTGAAAAGATGCAATTTTCAATACAGGAAATGATACAAGTAAACTGTCACGGACCATGGGCATGGACAGACGGTTTGTTTTGGTTCGCACGTGCTTTTAGAGCCCGCCCCCTGGATTCACAGGGAGGGGGGTTGGTGAGCTCGGCTCCAAGAGTCTGTAGTCTGCACGAGCTCTTCCTTGACACGGAAACGTCACAGAAACGTCACCGGTGAATGGATTTTTGAAGCTCGGCCCCCGCGAAACGGACGATGTTGAAAAAATACACGGGGATATAATGCAACCCAAAGGATATTATGGTAGATGAGTTAAGGTTGAAAATCGGCGAATTTTCCCTTTAATGCCTGAGGGTTTTCTGAAAAAATAGTATGAATTGTCAAGTCTACCAAAACCTTAATATCTAAGCCTGCGTAGCACATAGAAACATGAAATAAAATACATTTAAAAGTTAAGGTTCACAGGTTTTATTTAAACATGCTCCCTTAGCGCTTACAAACCAACACATTTTTCTAAAAATCGTCAAAATTAGATGGGGGAGAAAATAAATAATATAAAATATTTAAAAATAATGTGCTAAATGAGGTTATATAATCCTGCTTCCTTTTAGCATGGATAGTAGTGACTGAGTGTGCAGTGGAGGGATAAAGATAGACAGATATAGGAAGGAGAAGATCGCTTTATTTTATCATTTAGTTCAGTTATCACTGGCACCATAAATCCGACTTCCCAGTACAACTGGAACGCAGACTGACTCCTGCTGTCGGGAGCCGATCAGCTGGTCCAAACGGCTGTATACCACGGAGATGAAAACGAAACTGAAACTTAACTATCGCCTGGCTGGGCTGAATTTGAGTTGGAGCAGCAAAATATAGCCTAAATTCATAAATATTGTTAATAAATAGATGCAATGTGTTGTGTGATTTTCGTCAGTAGCCTATAGTAGACCTAGATTCTGCGCCCCGAACACCACTAACTGTTCTGTAATACACTATAGCCCCAGTGTTAATTTCGTAGACTAAGACTATGACGAAAAATATTCGTCTACGAACCTTTTTCACGGACGTAAACTAAATAAAAACTAAATAAAAAGGCAGATGTGATGACGAAGACTGAGACTAATTTAACTGACACTATAGTCTACGAATAGGAACTAGACGAAACTGTTAGGGCGGGACGAATGGAGAAGAGATCCAATCAGAACTACTCTTTTTGTGGGACAAGTTGGGAAGAAATCCAATCAGTGCAAAGCAGCGAATGCAACGCTGTGTCGGTGAAAATCGACGGGAGACCGCGCAGGTGTGAGCGGGTGGAGTGAACCGCTGTGCTGAAAAACTCTGCAGTATGATGGACAAAAATGATAGTCAGGGATATCCTGCCCGTTAACGATGTCTAGGGGAACGGCTAAGTTCCGCGATCTGTATGTAGTAGGCTCTGTCTCGAGTTTGAATACACAGAGCCATGTGAAACTGCCGCCTCCGTCCGTTAGTTTCTGTTTTTAAGTTACAATCAACTCCGACGCATGGACAGCGTTCAATTAAAACCTCTAATTGTATTATCTAAAAGGCTTTGATGCAAAAGAAGTCCGAACACACACAGCGGCAGCAGTGTTGCTTAAAGGAAGGCGCAGTTGCTCAAATTTATCAGCACCTCAACTGCGTGCTGCTGCTGCTGCCCAGGGGCGGCCTTAACAATCTCGGGGCCCGTTTCAAGACCTAGTGTGGGGCCCCCCACTTTTTTAAAATATTTTCTTTATTTTTATTTTTTTTTATAAATAATGCTTGTGCATGCTCCCCGCAAAAAGAAAAAAGATTGTGGAATCCAGTTGGTTCATAGACAGATCATGAGATAATGGACCCCCGGGCACAGGCTCTTAAAGCCCCCCCTCCCCCCTATCCAGTCAGGTACACTGATTTTATGTGAGATTATTACTAATGAAATAGAATACATGTTTTGTATTACAACCATTAAATCTGTGTCTGTATTGCATATTCAAACCTTAATACCATTCAATGAAGAAAAACACTTAGTCGACGAAGTCCGCTGTAGATTTAGTCAAACTAAAATCTGCTTATATTTAGTAGACTAGACTAGACTAAGACTAAAATATTTTAGATGACTAGAATAGGACTAAGACTAAATGGTGTGATATTCAAAAGACTAAGACTAAATCAGAATTTGCTGCCAAAATTAACACTGTATAGCCCCGTATTTTTTTATTATTATTTATTTATTTTGGTGCCTTCTAAAATGCATGTTCGACGTGTTGCCGCATAGGCGATCGCAGTGAAACAACCGACATTGTTCCAAACGTCTATCACTGTTTTCATAATTCACCTGGAATCTTAAGTTATCTCTCAAACGGGATTTGAATAACAGGGGGGCGCCTGCAAGCTCCGGTTTCCTATTGACTTTCGTCATGCAGTTCGCTCTCTGTTCGATAGCACTGTATAACATCTTTATTTGCACTACTGATAGACTGTAAACGAGGGTTACTATAACTGCTAATAGTGATGCAAACGGAACACTAGAGTGGAGAGCTGTTTATCTCTTGCTCTGACTGCTGCGTGAGAACTCGGCCGCCTGTCAGTGCTCTGGGACGGGGGGAGTGGCCGCGGAGTCACCCGCTGCTCGTTTAGAAGTTAAGAGCGATACATGCTTTAGCGACAGCCAGGGTCTCCAAAAGTCGCCAATAACACCAGAAGAAGCGGCTAGATTGGTCGCTTATTTTGAAAAAAGAGTCGCCATAGGGGTCTGAAAAGTCGCTAAATATAGTGACAAAGTTGCTAAGTTAGCAACACTGCCTGACCCTCATGCTCACCATGGAGATAAGAGACTCTCAATCGCTGGCTGCTACTGCGCACGTGCGAGCCGAGCCGGAGGCTAAATGGTCCGGGGGGAACTCCGACGACAAGTTTTAAGTTCCACACAGCAAAACAAGCGGTACATTCGCCATATAACGCTATGTACGCCACAAACGGACCGCGGTCCGCCTCTGTAACACCAAATACGTGCCTGTACCGTCACGGTACGGTACAAATACATGTACCGTTACACCCCTATTGTTTGCGTGAACAACAATATTAAGAAATAAGAAATTCCGATTTAAGAGTCTAAAACAAAAAAAAACAGAAGCAAACAAAGCCTCATATGTTTGTCAAATGTTTTGTATTTGGCTTGATAGATTAAACCAAACATCGTTCAACTGTTGGGATTGTCGGTGATTTCATTTTTCAGTCAAATGAATCAATTGTCAAAATTGATTTGACTTAATATTCAAATGCAATAACTTACTTGTTTAAAGTCATGATCTAAGACAAGATGGGGATTATTGAGGATTTGAGCCTTCAATTTTCTTTTTTTTTGACTGATATAGTGTCTTGTGAATTCTTAGAGAGAGATTCAGGTGTCCATTACTATGGAGTGAAGCCAACTCAATGCCATGATGTCAGTGGACATAAATACTAGCTGTGCCTGTGTGTACTTGTGATTGACAGTTAATGGTAGGAAACATTGCTTCTACAGGTGTTATACAGTGGAATGCCTTTGGCCTACTGGTTGTAAAAGTCCCCTGCAGAGGAGCTATGATTAATCAGAGTACCCCTTCCCCCCCACCACCCGAACAGGCTGCCACCTAGTGCTGGTTAGTAGCTGTAAATCTGCCCAGTTAACATTGTCCTAACCGAGGACTGACAGGCAGGGCTTAGGCTCAGTGTGAAGAGGGGATGCAACTGTTGTTCTGTTTCAGAGGCTCTCAACAATGTGCTGAGTGGATGGAGAGTCCCAGCAGAGGGCTATTAATCATGCCCACCCGGGTGTCTGCTGGTTGGGAGGGAGGGGGGGGACAGAGTGAAGGGGAGATGGAAGAGAGGGGCTGAGGGTGCCACGGAGGATCTGGATGTGCTGACAGGAACAGTGGGCAAGATGTGAGCAAAACAAACTGGCCCCCCATAAGCCCCACAAGAGACCAGAAGGACGACCAGAAATGTGCTTTGTGTTCACAGTTAAGCCTCCAGCGTTTTCAACTGGTTTGAATCACAGTTAGCATTGTGTTTGTTACTACACAGATCACTTTGGTAATACAGTCATTCCAATTATTTGCACAATTTTCATCAGTCTTTCCTGTCATGGTCAAAATGCTATTGGCAGTAATCGAGAACAAGGTCAGTCAAATGTATCTTAAAGAGACAACGAAGCAAAGAGTGAAAGAGTATTACAGTTTACAGATGCACTTCCTGCATCAACTTTGGTGGTTGTGTTGCCCTCAGTTTTCCTGTGCAATCAGGGATTATTAGCAACATTATTGTGTGCTCACTTGTACATTCAAAGAATGTGTTGTAGGCAGATATGAGCCGCAGAGCAGTCTAAACAGCGCTGGCCAGTTGTGTCCAGGCTTGGCCCACCCGTCTAGACAGGATCACTGAAGGTCTAGACCTTTTTTCTCTTCTGTCAGCTGGGACTGGACAGGGGAGGATTTAGTGTTTACCTCCTCTGCAATCTGGATTTTGTTTAAATGTTTTTGTTAAGTATATTCTTATGAGGTGGTAATTGGGCTTTACTCCAGAGCTAGTGGGCTTAAAGTTCAGTGTTGCTTTAATGAGTGCACACTGAGCTGGGAGCATTAATAAACTGGGGGTATTAAGGTAGGGTTGGGGATGTTTCAACACCTCTGAATCCAGCCGCCTGCTCTTCACCGGAGGTCCGCTCTAAAAACAGACCGCCGGTCGGCACGTGGTGACATGTTGATTGGCCAAACAGCATTTTCGAGATTGACTGTACAAGCCGGTATTGACAATTTCTGAAGGTGTCAAGTGTAGGTTTCCATTGGTGTAAATGAGTGCGTCTCCAAGTTTAGTCCCCACGCTAAGCAGGAGTTCATGACCGGCAGTGTATGACTTTGTCTATGGTACATTATCGTCAACAATGTGTCATCTGAAATCTACGGTATATGAAATTCACATAATAGATTTGATTTGTTAACGTCTGCCGCATGATTTAGCATTAGAGGTGTTCTGCCTTGTATGCCATATTTGAGTGCTTCTGCAGTTCCTGTCATTTAAAAATAATGATTTGGGAATTGTATTTTATATTGTTTATTTGAGATTTCTGCGTGGATACTTTTCCCCCTATTCCATAATTTTACCCCTAGTATCTATGGACTGTGAGATTGTGTGTGCATATAGAAAAAACGGTAAGACAGCCACAACAGCATTTGTAAATGGTGAATTGACGCATCCACAAGATAATATTTTTGTTCCTCTGGAAGTTAACGTTTGAAAAAGTGTATGTTGCATTCGGTTCAAAAACAAGTAGCCCCAATGATTTGGATATACACACTCTACACCATGACACCAAATGACAGTTTAAAATGCTCTCTGGGTTAGGTCTGTTAGGAATACATGTCTCTTTAATGGTCTTACTGGCAGAAATGATGTGCTTTAAAACTATCCCTGCGTTCCAATACCCATACTTCCCTACTATTTAGTATGCCAGAAAAAGATTTAGGATGTCCCAATACATGCACGTCAATTGTAGTATGCGGAATATACATAAATAGGGGAGAACGGGGTAATCTGAGCCACTTTTTACATTTGCTCCCCTCTTAGCGAGCTTAAATGATTTATCACTCAAATTTACACATTTCCCGTTAATTTAGGAAATGGGCATTAGCAGAATTTTTTCAAGACAAAGGGCAGTGAAAATATGATTGTTTTAAAAAAAGTTGACATGTGGCTCACTATACCCCAGCTGTGGGGTAAACTGAGACAGACCAGAAAAATCAAGGGGGTAAAGTGAACCAGCTGGGGTTAAACCGATCCACTTACTTTTTCCACTCTGAAACTACCATAACAACACATATTATAACAGTTAGAATCCTGAAAGCTAGCCACACATTCCAGAACTAATGTCGGACTAGTAAAATAATGATGGGGTTTGGTCAATTAAGCAAAGCAAATTTTCTAAACACTTGAAAGTAACTCTGAACAAAATCAAATACAACATATTATAATTCAAAAGGTTTTAAGATTCAAATGAAAGATAGAAGTTAGATTAGACCACAGTCTGGGGCCTGAGACTCAGAACACAGGAGAAGACCCAACTGGATTATAACATCAGCCTGTCATACTCTACAACTAGACCTACTCTACATTCCAGCCCTGAAGGTTACAGGGAAAGATGGGAAGGTGCTCTTTCCGTGTGGTTGCCCCAGGTCATGGCTTTTCTACAATGTGTATGACATTAAAATAAAACATATGTTATGTAATATTACATTAAAATATGTTTAAGACTAAACTTAACTTGTGCCTCATGGCGACAGTGTCTCACTTTCCCCCACAGCATTTGGCTCACTTTCCCCCACAACCACAATTTGAGAAAAAACTAACTCTCAGCATTTCAGGCTAATCTTTAGCTAATATCATCACATGGTTTTTATATGTTGGTAGTTCATCAACATGTATGATAGAAAATGTTCTACTTGAATACATTTGCTTTGGCACAACAGTTGATTAAGTTGACAGCAAGAAACGTTACTTTTACATGCAAAATACCTGTTTTGGTGAAAAAAACATGCTTACCACAGCACCATGAGGTCCTCTCTTTCAGGGCCAAGGGGAAATGAGAGGGGATTGAAAACATATCTCACATGACCACAAATGTTTTCCGTTGCCTAGATACAGGGGGTGGCTCACATTACCCGATGCCTCAGATTCCCCCATTCTCCCCTACCCCACTAACTCCAATAGCATTTTGGAGTATTCGTCTTTATTCTTGACATTTCTTGACATAATGAAATAAACACTTCCTTATCTGATTTTTTTTTCTCTCCTGTGGCCCTAAAACTCTTCTGTACTTTAAAATGTAGTGTAGTAAAAAGAAAAAGTATGTGATTTGGAACGCAGGAATTGTTAAGTTGTTTTAATGGTATTTGAATCACCTGTGATTATTCCCTGTGTCTTTAGAGCAATGGGATGGGATTTGATTGGCTGTTGAATAATTAAGCCCCAAATTAGGTTGAATGCTGAAACATGTTAGCATGGATGACGTGCTACATTTTCTTTTTCTTAGCCCTAATATTGGTAGACAAGCAAATGTCTTCAAGTCTGTCTATAGTTAGTTTCTTAGAGTTATCTAAGTGTTGGTCAGCTTGTATAGTCTAACTGTAAACCTCTACTGTTGTGGGCATTTTGCTAGATTTCTTCTCGGTGTGATTACTTAAAGTAAGGCAATGACCACTTCTTTATTTTTGGTAAAGTATGTTCACGACCTAACTGCACTATAATAAAAAGAATATTTCACCCATACGGAACCAGCGTTCTATCATTATAAAATCGCAATCATAATATAATGAATGAGGTTTTTCTTCCCTCAGTCTTTCCTCATTCTTCTCTTGGCCCAGCTGTCCTGTTAATCCTAACCCTTACATTTTAACTAGTGTGATATCACACTAGTAAAATGTAGGGTTAGACAGTGAGACCTTAAAACACTCTTTCTGCCTGTTCTCAGGCTAGGATGTACCGATTTCAAAAATGTTTGCACATTTATACTACATAGGATCTCAGAGTTCAATACACCTTCATATTCCCACCGGTGACGTAGATCTTTAATGTCACATTTGACTTCTTTACATTATGGAGTTCAATTCAAATAGTCACGTCAACAACACAAACAAATGCTTGATGTGGTTAGGGTCTATCCATGGCTTTGTCTTGTCCGACGTCTTGTGTATTATTGCTACAGCAGAAACGAGTCTAACAAACACAATTTCATAGCAGCAGGACCTGTCATGTCTCACCAGAAATGTACAGTATACTGTTTGATCAGAGCATATAGTCAAAAATATGACATGACAGTGAAATCGTATCACCTTTATTCATTCGTGAAATGAAACTGGAAGTCCTCAGAGTTTCTGTTTTGTGTATATTTTAAGCGCTAGCAAAACTAGCATGTTAGCTAATGGCTAGTATCAGTTAAGCTGTCGAGGGACAATCAACTGGAACACCTTTTTGAATGTAAAAATTTGCTTTGACCTTTGGTGTCGTCAGATTGTAATATTTTGTAGCTGCTTGATTGACAAACCTCAAGCAATAATCAGTTCATCGTACTTCCTTTTGCATGAATTTGTTTGGGACGGCTCACTGCTGGTACTTTTAGTTTTTCTCGGGATATTTTTAACTTTTGTATCATTTGTTTTACTGTCATCACCTGTGGGCCCTGTGTGGAGACGAAAGCTTAGCAGCTTATTGCTGGAAAACAACGCAACATAATAAGGCGCCAATGTCACACAACTGTAGTTTGACTTGTCAGGGAGTTCTATCATGTGGACAGTGCATAAGTCATGGCTAGTTAACGGTGTCGCCACCATTCTGATGTCTGCTGTGTTGCCATCATGCTAGTTGTTGTAAAATGTGTTTGAAACCAATAAAAAGGCTCTCTATATCCTTGGTATCCATATTGACAGTTATAGAGGGTAAACTCCTGTAAAGTAGGCTTTACGCTGCCCTGTTTATTACCATCGTGAAGATACAGTTTTCTGCAGAGCTGATCACTATGTGCTAAATAATAAGGTTGTTGATAATCTCCTCAGAAGGAGCGCAAAGCTGGTCAAATAGTAGCCCATAGTGCGCTAGCTGTGGAGGCAGAGCTGGTTTAGAGGGGGAGGTGTGGGGGGTTGTTGTGCTAGAAAATAAGGGCCCATATTAGTATTTTGGAGAGGCACTGTCTTGCTGTCTTGCTTGTGTGGCGCTCACATCCTTAAGCCTTTAGTGTCTCAGTGTGATCCCACATGGCTGTGATGGACTGGGTTAATAAACCTCTCAGCAGCCAGCGCTCACGCACGCACGCGCTCACACACGCACGCGCTCACACACGCACGCGCTCACACACGCACAATCAGACACACACACACACACACACACACACACACACACACACAGCTGCTTGTTATTTCATGCCCCATATGGGTGCTGTGACCACAGCCATTGTAATACACACATCCAATTAGCTAAGCATTGCATTGCACATTGGTCTCAAGCTGGGATTTTCACATGCTCTCGCTTACTTCGATCACATTTACCATTCGGTAGGATAATTTCTCTTAACAGATTTGAGTTTTTACTTGCTTCCTCGCCTTATAATCTTCACTTCAAAATGGTTTCACAGATCAATATCATGGTTCAAAAATGATATCTTCATACATCTTACCAATGTTCTTTTGTGCTGTAAAGGACTGTGATATGTTGGTTGACTGGTAGAAATGGCACAGAACAACATAATGAAGATCACAACTGAATTCAAATAATCCCTACTAATCGCAGCTGTTTTAATTTTTGCCCTAAGAAAACAAAAAAGCTGACTATGGATCCATGGGACACCTTCTTAACGAATTATCGGCAAATGTAGAATAATATTAAATCAGACAATTGAATCAAGAAAAAGCACTCTGTTAACATTCAGCGTTTCTGTGCGTGAACAACCCCAATTCCAAAAAAAGTTGGGACGTTATGTAAAATGTGAATAAAACAGAATGTGATCATTTCCTAATCCTTTTCGACGTGTATTCAATAAATAACAGTACAAACACATCATGTATTTGTTTAAACTGATAAACTTTATTGTTTTTTGTAAATATATGCCCTGTTTCCATTGTGAGATAGGTATGGACTGCAGACAGGCTAGTCTAGTACCAACACTCTGTTCCTACGAAGCCAAGCTGTATTAAGACGTGCAGAATGTGGCTCAGTATTGTCTTGCTTAAATAAGAAGGGACGTCCCTGAAATAGACATTGTCTGGATGGCAGCATGTTGCTCCAAAGCCTGTATGTGCTTTTCAGCATTAATGGTGCTTTAATGGATGTACAAGTTACCCATGCTATGGGCACTAACCCACCCCCAATACCATCACACACACTTGTCTTTTCAACTTTGTAACAACCTGGATGGTCCTTTTTTCCTCTGGAGCCCGGAGGACACAACATCCATGATTTACAAAAAAAATTTCAAATGTAGACTCATCAGACCACAGCACACTGTTCCACTTTGCATCAGTCCATCTCAGATGAGCCCAAGCCCAGAGAAGTCTGCAGCATTTGTGGATGATGTTGATATATGGCTTTCACTTTGCATGGTAGAGTCTTATCTTGCATTTGTGGATGTAGTGACAAACTGTGTTTACAGACAATGGTTTTCTGAAGTGTTCCATGGCCCATGTAGTGATATCCTTTATAAAATCATGTTATTTATTAATTCAGTGCCACTTGAGGTCATGGGCATTACATTTTGATGTTGGACCTTGCCCCTTATGTGCAGAGATGTCTCCGGATTCTCTAAATATCTTAATTATATTACGGATTGTAGATGGTGAAATCCTTAAACTCTTTACAGGATTGTTGTTTTTAAACTGTTCACAAAGTGGTGAGCCTCACTCCATTATTGTTTGTGAAGACTGAACCTTTACGGGATGCCCCTTTATATCCATTCATGATAATATCACCTGTTACCAGTTAACATGTTTATGTCAGTAATGTTCCAAACATTCTACAGCTTTCCCAATCTTTTAATGCCCCCGTCCCAAATTTTTTTTAAATGTGTTGCTGGCATCAAATTGAGAATAAGCATACAGTATTGTTATACTTTTTGGGCATTGGGGTTGTATCCGTACAATCCCAATATGAAGCTGATGGTCCTCTAACTTGAGCATCTCAATTTGGTGAGCTAGTTGTACTGAGTACAGATACTTTAGTTACAGGTGTTGTTTATAACTGGGACTTTGGCAGAATGCTTGTTGTATGTTTTTTTTAAGCTTATTGTCAAATATTCCATGGGATTGTAAGTGAATTGAGTCCATTCAGCTTTAAACAGTAATTGGTTCTACTATTTACAAAGTATTGGTCAAAGGTACTTTATTTTGTCAAATGAAGTGATGGCAAATAGTTTGAGTGTGCAGGCTTATCTCGTGAATATGGAAAGGATGATCCTCCGTTTCATTTCAGTGGAATGACTGGACTAACATCCATACAGTTGTCATCCCCCTCCTGTTTGAGCTTGCAACAAGACACTGGCACGAGGCACTCGCGGTCTGAGTGGACACCCAGAATTAAAAAAAGCCGTCCTATTTCTGGGCTGCAGCTGGGGGGCTTGAAAGTAGTGTGTGCTGTAAAGGTGACATGGGTCAAACATTTCTTGTGGCGGGTTTGGGGGGAGGGGGGAGGAGGATTAAACAACTGGCCACATTTCATAGAACAAATATTGAATCAAAAAGAGGTGACACATGCAGCAGGAGTGCTTTAAAGCTGTTGACGCACCCCTTCTTAAATAGAGTGGGATCAGCGCCGCTGATAACAAATTTTGACAAAAGCTGTCCTGCTGACAGGGGAGGGAGCCGCTGTGGCCGCTGTGGCCCGCTGCAGCTGACCAGCAGACATGCTAACAACCTGGGACAACAACAAGGTGTTGATTGCTCTCAAAGCAAAATAGAACCTGCCCATATGTCCAGCCATGCTCTCTCGAGCTCCACTGCTTCCCTCACAGCTTTACAGAGACGGGGCTTACACAAGGATTTATTCATCTGCCTCGTAAAGAACCGAGGATAAAGCTTTCATCTAGTTGACACATGAATACATTTCTGCTTTCGTGTGTGTGTTATGACATGTGAAAATGAATAGTTGTATGTATTCTGGCGACTGTTATTTAGCAGTTTTGCAGTTTTTATTTAACAGGACAGCCTTTTGTGTTTTAAAGGAAGCATTACCAAAGTACTGTAACTGACATCACCCTATATGTTTCAATCATTTAAAAAAAATAAAAAGATTCGAGAGAAATCATAATTTTTGCTGTGGACAAATGCATGTTTCTTTTCTGTTCCTACGTTTTTGGAGATATTCATCCCTAGATTTGCCCATTGTACGTACTATCCCTTTGTAAGTAAACCTCAGGGCTTTTTGGATATGTCCATTTTGGTTTTATGAACGTTAGAAATCCCTGCTGTACAGGCAGCAGCTGAACAGGTTGTGCGTGACAAAACGATACTAGATTTACCACTTGGGACGGACTGTGGTGTGGGGGGAGCGGGTGTTTCTGGGAGCTGGGGGTGGCTGTTGTAGGGTGCTGGGGGGGGGGGGGGTCAGACACACACAGAGGTCAAGGCAGAGATGAACTTGTGAACTAGTGAGCATCAATGTTACTGTTGGAGTCAAGTATAGGTCAAACTAATCCACAAGCTCAAAGCACAGATTCCACAGATGTATTGGTTTGGTGCTTTACACTGGGTGGCTTGTGTAGACCTGGCTGTCAAATTGTAACTTGATTTTCCTTTTTCTCATAGAGGCTGTAACATTTTAGGAGAAGGTTGTCGCCCAGTTGATTGTATATGAACTATGTAGATGTATCCTCAATATGTCAATACATATAAATGGTAAATGGACTTGACTTATATAGCGCTTTTTAGCCGATTTTTTTCAGCCCCAAAGCGCTTTACAATTCTTACCACATTCACCCATTCATACACACACTCGCACACCGGTGGCAGTAGCTGCCATGCAAGGCGCCCTCTGAACCATCGGGAGCAATTTGGGGTTCAGTGTCTTGCTCAGGGACACTTCGACATGTGGCGGGTAGGCGGGGGATCGAACCTCCGACCCTGCACTCCAGAGGACGATCTCCCTAGCCTACCCACTGCGCCACTGCCGCCCCTAAATTTACAGTAATGTATTGACAAACCTGTAGGAAGTTGAACAGTTGGACTAAAACCTTTGGACTGGACATTTTTCCAGCCCAGATGCTATCGCTAATGGTTAGAAAAACAAGCTTTGTGTCTGTTCTTAGACATTCCAAAGACAGGTTGGAAGTCTTTTTTTGAACGGCTTTAGAATACCAATAGCAGTGTGTCCGTTGGTCAGTCAATCCAATTTGCTCCAGTGGAATATTTCAGCAACTATTAGATGATTCCCATTCAAATTCCTATTCTTATAAGTACGTAAATGTTGAATGAATATAGCTTGCACATTACAATAGCTACAGCTTACTTTTCTTTCTTTCTTTCTTTCTTTCTTTCTTTCTTTCTTTCTTTCTTTCTTTCTTTCTTTCTTTCTTTCTTTCTTTCTTTCTTTCTTTCTTTCTTTCTTTCTTTCTTTCTTTCTTTCTTTCTTTCTTTCTTTCTTTCTCTGATTTGGAACACAGGGATAGTTTCCAGAATGCCTGTGTCCGCAGGTGTCACACTGCTATGGTCCGGTGTTGTGTGGTTGTGTAACATTAACTGAAGCACCCTCCCGTGAAAAAGCGCTTTCCTTCATGCTGAAAAGCAAACTCCTGGCCAGTCCTGCATGTGAATCTAAACTAGAGCAGTGTTCCTCAGTCCCCTCCTGGAGCACCTGTACTTTGTTAGGGCACTCTTCACCAATTGATGGTTTGAATCAGCTAAAGGAGCAGGATGGCAGGTTGCATATCTTTAGCCTCATAGCATAATTGCCTAAATCATATTTACTCTACTACATTTACTTTTCGTTAGCCTAATAGCATAATTTTCTAGGTCATATTTTAAGGGTTATAGAGTAAGGTAGAGTAGATGTAGAGTAAAAGTAGAATAGAGTAAATATGCTTCAGGCAATTATGCTATGAGGCTAACGATATGCATTTTGTCTCCAATTGACTGGTTATTTATTGTCACATTTATATTGTAAAACAATTATTTCAATTTGACAATAAGGCCTTAGTGTGTTACACTGAATAAAACGAACAAGACAATAATGAGTATATGGCATAAAACCCAATGTTTTTAGACTAGTGTAAAATGGCACAGCCATCTGTGCAAAAAACTAAATTGAGAATGGAAAAAGTGAAGAGATTGTGGTGATCTCTTGACTTTTCACCCACGCTGCATAACCTCACCATGACTGCTAAAGACTTACCCTGCGTTCCGAATCACATACTTTTTCTTTTTAGTACACTACATACTAAAGTACAGAAGAGTTTTAGGACCACAGGAGAGAAAAAGTGTTAGTGGGGCATTTATGTATTTTCAGCATATTACAAAAATTGACGTGCAAGTATTGGGACATCCTTAATCTTTTTCTGGCATATAATACAGTAGGGAAGTATGGGTATTGGAAACGCAGGGTTAGAGTTCAGCTTTCATCCATCGTACAGTTGGCTTTTCTTTACAAAGAGTGTTGTTTCAGTATTCTAATGAGTCAATGACTCTTTGGCTCAAAGGTTTTGTGACTATTTCCCACTGCTGAAATACTTAGATAAAGAGATGTAGGGGAGAGTGGCCTAAGTTGTGCTGGTGGGGAAGTTGTGCCACCCCTTGTTTCTAGAAAACTGTGGAAGAAATTGAAAATGTGACCACATATTTAAGAAGAGCCATCCATTTGACTCATCCTGTAAAGAAGGGAGAAACATGGAATAAGATAAAAGCACATTTAAGCTAAAAAAAACTGTTTTTTGCCTTTCAAAGTAAAATTTCCATGATCAAGGTTTTTTGATTATTGTGTCCGAACAATTATAGACAAGTTTGAAAACATTTGACACATGTTTTAGTGCTTTAGTATGCTACATTTTGAGTCTATACAGTTAGCACGATGTCAGCCCTAAACTGCTGCATCATGCCTATTATCCAAAATTCTGGGGTTGGGGTGATTTGTGCCAAAGGGCCTAGGTGAGTTATAAGTAAGTAAGTAAAATGTATTTTACGGTTTGCACGGTCCAAAGTGCTGTACATAGTGCATTCAGTAGGTAAACAATGAAGGTAAAATAAAAGACCTAAAGCCCATACATCCACAAATATAAACAAAGATAGTAGTGCAGAGGTAAGATAGTTAATGGGGAGGAAAAACCAGGGTGTACAGATGGGTTTTGAGCCTTGATTTAAAGGCAGAAATGGAGGGGGAATCACATTTGTCAGGTGGCAGTCACAAGCACGGAACAACTAGTGCAAAGTACATTTCTGAGAGTTGTGCCAGTGGCATGGCTGTATACGCTGGTCACCAAAAAGAAAGTGATTGTCTACAGTAGCTCAGAAGAGACTGACATCTCCATTCCACTTAACAACACCACTGACAAGAGTTCAGATGGCCAGAAAGATGATGATGGTGACTTTGTCATTGTGAGCTTTGCAGGCAAACCACCTAGATCTGCTAGGCCTTGTTTAAGAAAATTGACCTTCAATCTTTGTAAAATATTTACTTTATTTACTTTAAATAAACCTTAAATAAGTAATTGTCTTGTGGATTTGTCTTGCATTACAGTTTATGAGATATATATCAATGGCACAATTTACCCCATGGTATTCTCTCTTGTGGCACAACTTACACCACACCGGGGGCAAGTTGTGCCACAAGACAACTTTTTTTCCGAAAGCTATATTTCTTAAACAGTTTATTCCAGATCCAAAGTTTTTATTGCCAGGGATGCACAACATCCTGAAATATATGTACATATTTGAGTTGGAGACATAACTGTCAAGGCCTCACTTTAAAATCACTTTGAGTAAAAAGTGGCACAACTTAGGCCACTCTCCCCTATCTGGATGAATGTATGTGCAGTTGAAGAACAGATTGTAAAGTGTTGGTATATTAAGTCACAGTATAAAAGTGAACAAGTATCTCTTTCTGGTCCTTCCCGAGGTGAATCCAGAAGGTATACAGATGTATCCTACATCCCCCTCTACTGCTGTTTACAGAGAGAGGTTTTTGTGGAGCCATATACAGACAGCATTTGTCACTTACGCCCCACAGACACACTAGCCCCATGCCATTTTCTTTAAAGGTGACAAAAGGGATAACCAATTGTTTTTCTGTTTATCAGAGGTGACATGACCAGTGGCGCAAGGGGGCGAGGAGGCCCTCTGTTGCCATAGCTAAATATACATCCCTGACAGCTCCATAATGGCTTCCAGGAAGTTCAGTCGAAAATAAAAACAAAGCAACATTTCTAGCTGATTGGCTTTGAAAGGGCCCGTTTTTCCTTGCTGAATGGGAAAAATGTGGACTTCAGCATTCCATGGCCGTGATGCCAGTCGGATTGGATAGGGGCAGCCTTGCGTGTGCAGAACGAGCTCGGTGTGTGTGTGTGAGGGGGAGACACATTGCACTGCAGAAAGCAACTTTATGGGAAAAGAATTTGTCTACATGTTTGAAAAGAGCTAACTACAAAAAACTAAAGAATAAACTGAATTCTCTTGAGCTTTGCACAAATGTTATATTATACATTCTTTTTTTTGAAGGGAGTCTATGCCAATATGCAGTGTAGTTTCAGTCATTTATTATGTTGACACTGACATCTTTTCACTTGTTTTGTAGTGTGGGACATTGACCGGTGTCAGGCCTCACTACTTAGTGGTTTTGAGCTTACCCGTTCAAGGCCTGTACTAAAAGACAAAGTAACTGGAAACCTTATACTCTTTAGTTTTCACATAGATCATGTAAGCTATCTGTTAACTTCTGTTTTTTTTGGATGCCTTACGATTTCTTTGCATTTCCAGATGTTGCCTGAGTTTGAAATCACTGACACTAGCTTTGACACCAAGTTTTCTTTTGTTTTATTTAAATGATATTGCCGGCAAGAGTTAAATTGGACAAAAGAAGAGACATTGAATCCTTCTGTACTCTGTACATTTGAGCTTTTCAATGTTTGTATTGGAGCAAACTAAAAAGACAGTGTGTTTACAAACACCTATGACTGTGTCTTTTCAGTACAACATGTAGCCCATGAATTCATAAAGATAATGCACTCGCTGGATCCCATCCCATGTGCTCAGCTGTCTGACATTACCCCACAGTATCTTTTGAGGAGGCACTTACTGCACCATGGTTTAGAGTTACTGCTCTCCTGGCAAAGCGCCGGTAGTTTTTCGACTCGCAACACCCCTTTAGTAAATAATCTTTCTTTTGCATTTTTTCTCTCTCTTTGCCTCTCAAGTTTGGGTTAAATTATGTGCTGAGAGATGTTTTATGACAAACAGCAAGCCCTGGGGAAGTGCACTTTCTACATCAGTGGAAGTGAGCTGTCATGTGAACAGCAGTGAAGTGGTTCATTTTTCTCCAAGCACTCAGCCCCTCTCCTCCAGTTGACACGCTAAGGGGAAAGAGGAGGACACTGGGATCTACATGGAAGGCTGCAGTGTTAGAAAGCTTGTTTTTAACTGTGATTTAGCACTAGGTGAAGGAATAGGTGAAGTGGCCCAGCGTGTTGCCCCCTGAAGCTCTTTTCTAGTATGGCAGACATGCAGGCCCACAGGGAAGTCATTTGTGACAGTTGTCGCCTTGGTCTGCTAAGCCAGCGCAGTCCATATCCAACCATTCCTCTCCCCAGGGGGATCAGGCCAACAGGCTTTAATGTTGCCCCGCCGTGGAGCCTGCAGTGTGGCATCAGTGGTTAGAAATGTCCCGCTATAAGTCACTGTTGTTTAAAAGTCAGCATGTGTTGCCATGGAGAGGGCAACCTGTTGCACACGGAGAGCTCGCGTAACATTTACAATGCCAGCCTTAGAGCTCCATTGGATTTATCGTACACGTCCAATTCTTTTGTTTGGATCGCCACATCATTTTTCCAAACATGGCCCAGTATCCAATTGTGTTATCAACTGGTCACAGATGTAAACTGACCACTATGTGCAAAAAAGATGAATAAAGGAGGCTTCACATGCAGAACCATGTCTTGCACTTAGTTAACATGGAGGCTGCAATGAGCCTTTACAGTTTAATTTATAGGTGGATTTACAGTGGAAAACCGCACATTTGTGAGCAGATAAGGAGGATGAGGATACGATTTTTGACTGATTTTTTACCTTTTATATGGGCCTTCACAGAAACAGATTTTATCCAAGTTTCGGGGGTGTAAAGGGCACATTTTGACTGCTATCTTTTTGACCCTGGCTATATTTGACCACATCTGTGTTACCCTGGCTGAATTCAGCTACATCTGTCTAGGGATGTCACAATACCAGAAATGTAATAGCCGATACCAATAACTGTGAAATTCCACAATTCTCGATACCCAATTCGAGACCACGGTTCAATTATTACATTTTTCATAAAGTAGTTTTATTTTTAATTGATTAGATGCGTGTGTACGCTCCAAAATAGATAAACAGCAAGTCCTGCTGGATCTTTAGCCTAAGGTGTTTCCTTTTCTAGTAATCACAGGCCAACCTAACGCTGTACTTTAGCTGTGTTTTGGGCAGTGTTAGACTAGCTGTTGGGCCAGGGGAACACACACTGTGGTTCCACCCCGTCGGCCCAGGGTAAAGTGAAACAGCTAAGATTAGTATTAATCCTTCTTAATGCTGAGGCTCATAATATAGTCATTAGTTGACTTGAGACTAAGCCCATCCACCTAGCTGCTGCCATTTATTAAACACACACAGAGGATTTGCTGTCAATGCTGGAGGGGTATAAAGCCAGTATCATGTCTACATACAGTGTATTAATACTGATGAGATGGGCTGTGACTGGCCACATTTAAACACTGAGACAGAGATAAAATGGGATAACTTGGCTTTCTATTCAATCCTGCTAATCTGGTTTCCTGCATATTCCACAAGTAGCTAATGTATTTGCCCGTTCTAAAGGCATGTGTAACACTCAGTGTTTCCCACATGGTGGAGAATGTACTTGTGGTGGTCAGGAGGCAGAGTGTGACGGCGCGGTGTGTGATGGGCGGGTTCGGTTATAAATGAGTCAAACAAAGGCTTATGAGCTATTTATTCATAAGCAATGACTCAATCACGGTACATTATTTCAAAAGGAATACCTATTTACATATTAAACAAACCAGACTATTCGGTTGGGCGGTATCCAATTTGATACCTTTTTTAAATTGTCCTCAAATTGTATCACCGGTACACGGTGTTACCTTCTTGTAATTGCGTTGGTCGCTTTATAATTTCTATTTCTTCTATTTACTACTTCAGGAGCCTATGGGCTTTTTGTTTTAGTTTCTCGTCTAACACTACAGTGTACGAGATCACATTTGAACTAATCACAATGAGATATCTCCGCCAAATTGTCATTTTAACCAGCAGCACTTGAACACATCACCATATAACTCGCCGTTTTTTTCCTCTTCAATTTATCCCAAAGGCTTTTTTGACAGGTTCTTTATTTGACAAAGTAAGGACACATCTCTCACAGGAGTTTTGTTATCCGTCAGCTTCTTGTCTGAACTGTAGTTGGGAGCACGCTGATCTCTCTAAGCAAGTGTCCTTGTTTTGGCTCGGCTAAGCTAACTAGCTTTAGCTGCCCGATCAACTTTGCAGAGGAATGAAGTAGCAAGGCGTTGCGGTAGTGTAATGTCTTTACTTTGATCCGACTGTAGCCTTGTACTGGGTGCATGAGGCACTTGAACGCCAACTAACAACACACACACACACATGTAGCATGGGCCTCACACATGGCTGCACCACGATAACACACACTTACCAATACATTTGATATATTTAAATACTTTGTAGAACCACCTATCGCTGCAATTTACAGCTGCAAGTCTATTGGGGTATGTCTCTACCAGCTTTGCACATCTAGACACTGACATTTTTGCTTATTCTTCTTTGCAAAATAGCTCAAGCTTCAGATTTAGAGTCAGATGAACCTCCACCCCAGTCTCAAGTCTTTTTCAGACTCTTAACAGGTTTTCTGCCCTGAGCTTCACCTTCCAGCAGGACAACTACCCTACACATACAGCCAGATCTACAATGGAATGGTTTAAATCAAAGCATAGACATGTGTTAGAATGGCCCAGTCAAAGTCCAGACCTAAATCCAATTGAGATCTATAGAAAGACTTTAAAATTGCTGTTCACAGACGCTCTCCACACAATCTGATGCTGAATCTGACGCTTGAGCTATTTTGCAAAGAAGAATGGGCAAAAATGTCAGTCTGTAGATGTGCAAAGCTGGTAGAGACATACCCCAATTAGACTTGGAGCTGTAATTGCAGCGATAGGTGGTTCTACAAAGTATTGACTCAGGGGGGCTGAATACTTTTGCACACCACACTTTTCAGTGTTATTTATATTCAAAAAATGGAAAACAATGTTTAATTTTCATTCCACTTCACAATTATGCGCCACTGTGTGATGGTCTATCACATGAAATCCCCAATAGAATACATTTATGTGTGTGATTGTAACGTGACAACATGTGGAAAAGTTCAAGGGGTATGAATACTTTTAGCTTCCAAGCAGTGACTTTAATATGAATGTGAAAAGCAGCTTAGCACTTTCGCTAAGTTTAAAAGACCCAGTTTATATATATTGAATAATGTTTGCTGTGAAAAGACCTTATCCATTTAACAGCATCATTTTTGTTCATAGCGCCGTGTGTCATTTTGCTAATGTGTGTGGCAGTGATGTATTGTGTCTCATGTGAACACAGTAGAGGCAGGCCCTGTACACACTGCATGCTTTCTGGAATCCCTCCTACCCCATGGGAATGCCATTAGTGCAGGGCTGAAGGAGGGCAGCAGGTGAAACAAATAAGGAGCAGTACTCCCCAGTCCTCTCTAACACACACACACACATACACGCACACACACAGCCTTTTCTCTGTGTTGGCTGCTTTGTCTCAGCTCAGTCAAACCCTCCCCACCTCCCCCCCAATGTCTCACATATTCTGTCTCATCAACTATATCAGTTCTTGAATGCCACTTTGTTTCACCCTGTTTTATGAAGAAAAACCAAAACCACCTCGATCAATATTGTATTTCGAGGACAACATTGATATCAGTCCAACAACATGTACTCAGTGGAAACAGTGTGTCCATGCTATAAAGTCATCATATCGGATCCTTTAGATTAGTGTTTTTTTTTTTTTTTTTATAATTAAGAGCAGAATACCGAGAGACATTTTACAGTTGTCAGTGCTCTCTGGTGGATGAAGAATGTAATGCTTTTACATTATCAAAGCTGGGCTGATGTGTTGTCACTTTATTCAGTTCAATGTGCTTGATCTCCTCTGTAATATCTGAGCTTCATGTCAGACCAAATCACCATATTCCCTGCCATGTTTCTTGTTTTTTTTTTCTCTCTATGTAGTTTTCCTTTAGTGTGTCTATACCTTGTAGTTTGCTTCACTGGCCTGGCTCTCCATCCCTCATTCATTTCTTAGCACTTTGTGGATGGCGGCACTCATCAAGAAGGGGTGTGAAATCCAGCCCTAGCCTTGTGCCATGTGGGCTGCTTGATCCTAGCCAATGGATGCCATGTGCAGCTTAACCCTATACTGTACCCAACCTCCAGAGCTCATTAGCCCAGCTGCCAATGCCACCCTCCCTCCCCCCCAAGCATCTTAACCAAGACACACACTGACATTGACAAGGGGACATGGTCAAAGGATGGGATGGAAATTGTGAGTCTTGCACTCCACTGTTTGTTTTTCTGGAAATAGAGGTGATAATACAAGCCTGCCTGGTCTGAAGGGCACTTCACTGGGACACTACAAGCAAACACTTCTATGCATCACAAAGAATCACGAGGATTTGAATGAGATGGCTGCTGCAACTAAACACTATTTTGATCGTCGATTCATCTACCATTATTGAAATGATTGATTGGAATGATTAGTTAAATAATGAATCGCACATTGACTCGATGTCCATAAAAACCAAGGACAGGCAAAGTGCTCATATTAAAAAAAGCTTCAAAGTCTTCAATGTGCTGTCGGTGTGAGGGAGCTATTGAAATCTTTCATGCTCTCCTTTACCTTTTATAGACATCAGTAGTGATTTGGGTACATTTTTTTTTTTTTCGAATTTTGATTTGCTCCTCCTATCGGGTCCTCTTCACAAATCTACCAAGTAAGGCGTTCTTCTCTTTTACTGCGTTGAGGGCTTATATTAATGCTCCCAGACTGACGCCATCTTGCCAGGTTTTGACCCTTTTGGTGTCCCGGTAGCTAATACACACATGCACAACTCTCAGAGATAGGAAGGGAAGCCAGATGGCTCACTCCTTAGCTACTTTCATCATCACCTCTGGAAAAAAAACATGTAGTTCACCTCCACAGCGTGACGATACCAACCAATGAACTATTATGACATTGGCTGGAAACTAATAAAGTGGTCTGTTATTAGTGGATGAGTTGATTCATTGATGCACCCTTAGTCCACAGCAATGCAGCCTATCTGAAGACATTTGTCAAGAGTTGATGTTCCTTTAGTTTCAAATAAATCCAAAGATATAATATGTAAATCTAATTGACACAAAGGATCACCTGATGAATGACTTCTCTGAGCTCATAGTGACACCCAGTGTTTCCCTACTATACACTATAACACATATAAATACGCATACAGAAATGTGAATGAACGCTCCCTCAGGTTTTGAATTGAGCATGATAGCACATCCGTTCTTTATCAGTACACCAAGCGTAAAGTATGTCCATCCATCACAGTGCGGACAGCGGGCTGTGAAACACATTAAGTGGTTACGCTGGGGCCTGGCCAGCTCTCTGCTGGAATAATGTGGCCTCTGTGCAAAGTATGCAGCATAGAAAATACAGTTTATGTACAGGATAACAGGTGCAACAGTGTCTGGCAGGCTCCGGCCTAGGCAACGTTTGGTAATGAAGTCATGATCTTTGACTAACTGCACCTTCCTGTATTTGACTGGCTCAACTCTGAGACACAACTCTGCTGTAGGGAAGATTCCTTGGTCCTAAAGAGGCATCTTGAAGACCTTGAAGAGCATTGAAAGATCTGCATCTTTATCCCTTTTATTTACTATCTATGGTTCATCCAGAGGCTTCCCCATCACAAGGAGGGCTGTCAAAGGGCTTTACACACTGTGCAGAAACCTAAGCATGAATAAATGAAATGAGCCTGTTAAGAAAGATTTAATTATGTCATTGATTAGCGATATGGTGCTGAAATTAGTCTTTTTTATTTTTTACAATTAAATAAGCCCTTTTTAAAATAAAAAAACAATGTGCACACACACACACACACACACACACACACACACACACACACACAATGAAATTTGTCTTAAAGCTCATGGTGAAGGCCAAAGGGCAGTTTTTCCAGAGGCGTTTGGGTCAGAGGTTGCCACCCGTTGCTGTGTGTTTGTTTGGTCTTCAGTGGTCTTCTCATTAGCATCAGGATCTCAGTTGTGGCACAACAGGAATTTGACTGAAATAGAATGGGGAGACGACACACATGTTCACAATGACATCAAAAGAGTGCTATCGTTAGGAATTATTTGATTTGCTTTATTTTTTTCACTTTAATTTGTGCTGAAATATATGTTTTTTACAGGCTGGGCTAGTAGGGTTATTAAAACCATAACAGCGACTAGCTGAAGTAGCACTTTTTTTTGTTGCTGTTATTCCATAAATCAGCAAGGAGAATTTTAACAAAGTTATTTGGACATGATGATGATGACGTGATGTTAATCTGCGCAAAAGATAACCATACATAGAACAGGGTATTGTTTAAAAGATATTCTAATCAGATAAACACGATGAACCCAGTAAGTTAATGTTTTAATGACTTTGATGTAAAACCATCTCTTTCAGATATATTATACATTTTATATAGAACATACTAGTGTGGTGAAAGGTAGAAAAAATCTAAAGGCTTTTTCATTGTATTTTCAGAAAGATAAAATAAGTGGTTACTTTATGTACTCTTTGAAAGCAATGTGAAAATATTTTTTTGATTGACTCTGATGGTATGCAAGTCTATTGCTTCTCTGCTGCTTCCTTCCTTCCTTCCCTCCCCTCAACAATCCAACACAGTCTTCTCGTAAATACAAATGCAAAGTATATTCCATGTAACCCTTTAGGAAATCCTCCCAGGCAGTAGCCATTACAGTCCTCCCAAGCAATTTTTTGAAAAGTTTTAATTTCTCCCGGGCTTTAAAAAATAGCCTCAATTAAGGTCCAGCAGAGGCATTGTTTTTCAAGCATCTATAAAATACCTCTGTGGCCCAATGAAGAGAACCATATGGAAGCCTCCATAGCATTGTGCAACCCTAATTGCCACCCGTCTACAAGTGTCTGTTTCATTCAGGAGAATACAAGGGACACAGCTCAAAAAAAAGAATGGAAGAAACAAGGCTGAAGGCAAGCTGACATTCATCAACCATTGTCCCAGAAGATGTATAAGAATACTGTCATGCAAGACTTTGTAGAGAGCTGATGAACAGCCCAGTCCTCCCTGGGTTTCATTTAGCCTTGCTGTTGTTGTTAAAGCGTGGCATTGCAAGCCAAGGAGCCTGACTCCTAATTTTAGCAGCTGAGGAGGTCCAGATCAATAACCATCAGTTGTTTGGTTTGGGGCCGCTGCGTCAGTCAAAGGGATTCACTGCCCTCTCTCGCTCTCTGTCTCGGTTCCACCTTTTATAGAAGAAGGTGTCATTTTCTACTGCTCCAATCTCACACAAAGCTTGTTAACTGTGTGTCGGGGGTTGGAATGTGTGTTGGGATGTGTGGGTATGTGCTGCCTTTACAGGTGCATATATTGCAGGGGATTTCTCAGAGATGGAACAAGCCGTACATGCTAGTTTCTGCTGCTCTCTGCACATAAGATGCAATATTGAATGATTTGATTTAATGTCCGGCTATGGCAGAACCCCTATTCATCTGTTTACATCCCAACATATCCACAATAGCCATTTTAAAACCATTATGTCATTAGTAAGAGAGACAACGGCTCATCTGTTGCTATGATACAGACTAAAATAGGTTGGTGTTGGCCTCAACGTGACTCCATACACACAATTCTAAGTTTGTTAATTTGAACTCAGGTAGCTCATTCCTTAGACAGCACTGATGATGTCAGAGCTACATGGACCATGTAGGGAAATCAACCCTGCGTTCCAATCCCCATACTTCCCTACTATTTAGTATGCCAGAAAAAGATTTAGGATGTCCCAATACAAGCACGTCAATTGTAGTATGCTGAAAATGCATAAATGCCCCAGTAATTCCAATAGCATTTTGGAGTATTTGTCTTTATTCTTGACATTTCTCGACATAATGAAAACAAATCTTCCTTATCTGATTTTTTTCTCTCTCCTGTGGCCCTAAAACGCTTCTGTACTTTAGTATGTAGTGTAGTTAAAAGAAAAAGTATGTGATATGGAACGCAGGGCAAATGTTGGTAACTGTCGGCATCATGTGCTGTTGAACCTCCAAAGGGTGCTCCCATTAATGTGTGACATCACAGTCATTCACCATCAAATCGGGGGAGGTGGATTTGCTCCCAGATGTTAGTTGACCAGTAGGAATATTTCCCATTTGTATGGAATATGCATTCATTCATATTAACAAAACAAAAAAAATCCAGTTACACCCGATTTTGCAATGGTAAATGGATTCCACTTATATAATGCTTTTCCCTGGTTTTTCACAGACTCAATGCGCTTTACATTGTTTCCTACACATTCACACACACATTCACCCAATCACACACACATTCATACACCGATAGCAGAAGCTAACCATCGGGAGCAATTCGAGGTTCAATGTCTTGCCCAGGGACACTTCGACATGTGGCAGGTAGGCGGGGGATCGAACCTCCAACCCTGCACTCCAGAGGCGACCTCCCTACCCACTTCGCCACTGCCGCCCCAACATCGGTATAATCACTAACAATATCAATAACAATTGATAACTAGCATTTGGACAGCGAGCGTCAGAACCAGACGGTGAATGTAGCGAAACAGAGGGAAAAGGTTAGCTGTAAATTGTCCGTCTGGCTGCTCCAACCAAAAAAACAAACAATAAAGAGAAAAAGATTTGATTTGAAGTGGTAGTATGTCTTTGTGAGCAGCTTGCCCCTCTCCTTCAGCAGCACTAGTCCTTGATCATAATGACTGTGGCAGTCCCTTCATCATACAAACACATAGCACATATCTGAATGGTTTAAGTTGAGATGGTAGATAGTGTATATGTTTCATTTCTAGGTGTTCTCTGTGCAGTTCTTTTGTCTGGACAGTGCGGTGCGTCTGCGGGCTCAGATTAATCTCCCTGTGTTGTAAGCCTCTTGTGCTCCAGTGCCAATAGATGTGCATGTGTTAAAGATGGCTTGTGTTTTTCATGTGGAGGTGCTCTCCAGGGAACTCTTGTCTGTGCTGGGGGTCATTTGGAAGAGGTAATCCACACATGGCTGGATATATACTCAACGACAGTCCACAAGCACACACACATGCAGCTCCAGTATAGTGAAGGTAGATATAGGATTAGGCCCATGGTGAATGGTAATTGGCTCATTTCTCAAACCCCTCCCTCTTTTACCAATTAAGTTGAACTGGAGCTGGAACTTGTGCACACTCTAAAATCACCACTTGTACCCAGAACAACCCCAGCCCTTTTTAAATGACAACATGCAAGCCTGGGAGATCGGCTTTATTCTGTCTTGGTCAATGTCAGCCAGAGGTTAACCTGGTTCCACAAGGATTGTCTCAACCCAGCCGTTAGTTATTTGACTCCACACAAACCCTGGAGATTGAGCTGAAGTACAGAGCCGGTATTTAGACTTTATATAAGAAGATTGGTGTTGGGCCAACGTCAGACTGCTCCCAAGTCAGCTGTGTGTGTGTTCACCGATGGCCAGCCCCGGATCAATACAAGACAATTGAGTTTTCCAATCTGTGGTCTTTGGGAACGCAAGCCATAGCACTTACAGGGTGATCGCCTCTGATGGAGTCTTCATAAGGGTCTATTGACAGATTGATTTGAGCTCCCTCCTTCCAACCCCTTAACACACTGTAACGTGATGGGACACAAAACCCCCTCTTTAAAAGTTTTCTGCCACCTGAAGGACACATCAGACCAACACAGTCAATCTCGCTCTTTTGAAGTTAACATTCATTTTTATTTTTCATTTGACTCAATTCATGAGTATTTAGCATGGGGGAAAACTGCTTATTTTTGTGCATTGTGTTGCTGAATTTTACACTGGCTTTTACCCTTCTTCACCCTTTAAACTAGAAAGCGCTTGAAGCTTTTTAGATTCAACAATAACTCAAATAATAGGCCAGATGAAAAAATATCCAATAAAGCGGCAAGGCAAGAGATTTGCTTTTGAAAGCGAAGGCCTAAAAGTGACCTGGCGGCCGATAAAGGGACTGTGTAAATTTCCAAATTATTTTTCATATTTGATTTCCAAACAAGCCGCAGGGGTATTGGATATCACACGCTAATGCATGGCGGTCACATGTGCACTTTTGGAAATTGGTTGGACAATCTCCGCCGCGCTTTTGATGTCCCAAGTTTTTTTTTCTTCTCTGGTCTGGAGTTGATGCGGCTCTAAAGAAAGCCATAATCCCCCCGGTATTGCTGTGGCAAGCACTCCTCTGGCACAACATCTCATGAGGACGTGCGTGACTCTACTCACTTTCTCCCTTTGTTGTTTTACCTGTTTTGTGTTTTTGCTCCCCCCTCTTCTTGACCCCCCCTTCTCTGTGAATTCTCCAGAGAAAAGAGAGAGAGACTATTGAAGTCAGGCTGGATTGGCCCAAAGGTGCTTTCCCACAGTGGAATGTCTCCCTGTCTCTCTCAACTGATTACAGAGCTGGATATAATACATCCTGAAACTCTGTGGCTAAATTATTATTGATTTATTTTATATTTAACATTTATTTATACTCGAGATATCATTGAGGCGGTGACCCTCATTTGCAATGATGTCGAGAAACAAAAACAACAATACATACACAATATACAATGCAAATACATCAAATACACAATAAGCTGGTAAAGAGAAACATTTCAGACAGAGGTGTAGAGTGGCTGAAAATAAAATAAAATTGGTAGAAGTACAATACGGCCTAAATATATGACACTAATGCTGATCATTAGGGTTGGCTTCTGGTGCTTGATATTAAACCACGGTCAATTATCTAATGTAAAAGAAATGCATCATTATTTCTATCATTATTATCTTTTTCTTTTTGTTGTTAAGGTCAAAGTTTCTAGGCCCCACACTTGTACATGTTCGGGAGGCGCAACATCAGACTGATATAAAAATATTCTACTTTTTACAGATATTTGGTCATTTACCAAAGTATTTTTCAAATTGAACTAGACAGAAAAATGTAACGATCACCAAAGTTACTAATACTAAAATAAACCTGAATGTAAACCAAATTCTATGGCATTCTTAATATTTAAGATTTTTCACTCTAAACCTGACGGTGGCGCTAGAAGCAAAGTCAGGCGATCACCAAGGCCCTGCGACAGTGCTGGCAGTTAATAATGGAGGTTGTCTTACTTACTATGTGTAGCAATTTTTGGAACAGTAGACCAGTCCACCTTCTGCTTTCTTCAACTCTCATATGTCCATCCAGTTTACCTTGCTCTCTCACTCTCTCTCTCTCTAGCAGCAGAGAGTTGAGCCTCCTGGGACTTTAATTCCTCATTGATCTGCTCTCCTCCGGTCTGTTTACACACACAGTCATACAGAGTGCAGGGGACAAGTATATTAACTAACTCCACACAGCACTGTTGTTGACCACACAGTTCTGACTGAAATTCAAATTTCCCAGTTTAAGTGTTAGGCCTTTATAGTAAATAGAATGAAATATAAATGTTTTGCTTTTTTCTGTTAACTTTGTAATGAAAGTTTTTGTATACAGAGCTGAAGGCAAGAGTACTACTTACATCATCGTAACTCGGTTTCAGTGACAAGCAAAAAAACAAAACAACAACACTTGACTATTTAGTTGTACTCCCTATCTAAAAACTTCCTCTGTGCCTGGTCCACAGCGGCCCCACATTACATATTTTTGAGACAAAACTCTGTTCCAATTTGTGTAGTTTCACTTGTCAGTGACATATTCTGCTAATTGTCAGGTTCAAAGTTGTACCAGAAACTGTTTTCATGGTGCAGGGTCCAGAAAAGCCTTGATATTTCTCACTATGCCATTGCTGAATCTCCTCTTTTCAGCCTCTGTCTGAAACGTTCTGTTTTTGAGCCTGTCTCTTTAAGCCCTGCCTTCCAAAAAGCCCAGTCTACTCTGATTGGCCCCTGGATCTAACTGCTGGATGGAATGTATTTCAGGGGGATCTGGGGGTGTGGCTTATCACAGGTGGAGGTAGTGCTAGGTTAGGTTGGTAATGAGGGGGCGTGGCTTCTCCACTTAAAGATTAGATTATTTCAATTATACATTAAACTGTTGGTAAATAAGTAGATATAAAATAAATCTATATATTTTTTTTGGATTCCAATGCTCCTATGTTGTGTGTTTCCATCACTGACTGTTGTCTGTGTGTTCCTTCTTCAGAGCTGTCGGATGTGGAACCTAACTTCTTCCTGAGGCCTTTCCTAGAAGTGGTGCGCTCTGAGGACACCACTGGGCCAATCACAGGCCTCGCCCTTACCTCTGTCAACAAGTTCCTTTCCTATGGCCTTATAGGTAAGAATCATCACATTACAAATGGCTCTACTAATTGTTTTGGGAGTAGGTAAGGTTTTCCCCTTAATCTCAAAACAGAATCTAGATAAGAAGAAGGCCTTTTAATGGCAGGTGCAAAGGCAGGGATCACAGTTTGTCATCCAGGTATGTTATTGTGATACTATATTGCGTGTTAATACTAGTTGGTGATGGGGTTAAAATTTTCAAAGCTGATATAGTCAGGTACTTAGGGGCCAATTTTGAGCAATAGGAAATGTAATATTCTCCCACACATATCTGATAATAGTTTGATCATGAAGCAGCAGTACATTGAATTATTATTATTTATTTATTTTTCTGAATTTTCAAGCTTTATTAGACAGTACAGAGTTGAAACGGGGAGACAGACAGAGAGAGAGGGGGGAAGACCTGCAGTAAAGGTCCACGGGTCGGATTTGAACCCGCGGCCACTGCAACGAAGGCCGGAGCTGATATGGTACGCGCCTTATCCACTACACCACCGGAGCGCAGCGCCCATTGAAATGTATTCATAAATATATAATCCCACTGCATAGTCAGGAATGGTCTATTGTCATCATTGCTGTAGAAGCTGCCTGTCATCAACCTCCTCATTGACATTTGGCCCACTTACGGCCCAGTTGTTTTGTCAAGTGTGAAATGAGTATGCGTCACCAGATGTGAGTCTAAATAGCAGAGGAAGAGTCAATGTTGCCTTGCTGGTCCAAACAGCTGCAGTCATTGCTGAACTGAATAAGAGGCCAAGGCCTACAGGAACATGCACATTGCTAGCATGTACCTTGCATTTCTGGGTCCTTCTTTGTATTTTTTTTATTTTTTATTTTTTATTTTTTAACAATGTGAAAGTGAGCAACCATATATAGGCAATTTTCCTGTTTCCATTGTAATTATTATTTCAAAACAAAATGTTCTGCGTTTACAAGTGAAAGATTCCCGGGAACATAGGGTTGTATGATTTTCATTCAAACAAAAGACCAGTCGTGGTAGATTCTGGATACTGCAGTTCCTCAGAGTACATGTTGAAAGCAGTTTCTGCCAGAGATCACACACATGCACACACAATATGTGTTCAGAGATCACCCCTACACATGGTCCACTATTCCCAGAGCCTTTCTGTCACTGCAGACCTGAGATCAGCTCACCTTAATCCCCTCCATACTGACGCTATCAGCTCTCACTCTCCATTTCACAATCAGAGTAGCTTTTATTCTCAGTTTGGTTCTCATTTACATTTGCTGTGGACAGACTATACATAGTAGACATACGAATAACATAAACATATCATAGAGAAGATAAGTAAAAGGCATGTTGAAGACTATACAGTAATAGAATGTTGGAATGCAGATTGAGGCCTATATGGATCTGTGTTAATGTAACACATTGAAGGTTGCCATAAAGATGGGGGAAAAGTTTGTCAACTTTATTAACCTTGCTGCCACTCAGTTCCCTTTGTTTCCAGCCCATTAATACACCTGTCTATCCTGTTGTATTACTTAGCCATACATCCATTTCTTCTGGTTGTACTGGGGGCAGGGTCGGGGGCTTAAAGCACGCAATATTGAAGTTCAAAGAAAGTTGAAAACTGATCTGGGGAATGTATCAGAAAAACCCAGAGTAGACTACAGACAAGGTATTCTCTCATGGCATTGCAGAGTGACTGTATTTAGTAGTTGTAATGTACTAAACAGTCATGACATCATGGTCATCTGCATAACTTTATAGAATAATAAACAATATATTTTTTAAAGTCATTCTCTGCAGCTCGATATTAAATATATGTATTTTTTTATTTCCTAAGTCAAAGTTTGATACTTATGTTGTTAGGACAGAGTAGATGGATAGATAATAGATGGATGGATGGATGGACACCCGTTCAGGTCACCTAAGCAAAAAAAGCACAATTCATATAGTAGGCAAATGTTACTGTTTAAAAGATGAAATAGCTTGCTGGCTCTTTTACTGGACCAGTTCCCATCATTCTAGTTCAAAGCAATGAAAGCATATCATTAGATCTCACTTAGAGACTGTACTAACTATTCACCAGTGCATGCCAAAATCATAAAAAAAAAATTTTTTTAAATAAAAGGGACATAAAGTAAAACAAGGCTGGTCTTGTCAAGTACTGCCATCTCCTGGCTAGAAAGAAATACACAAAATCTGACTTCTAAATTCTTTATAAAACTGTTTATGTGGCTATCTCTTCAAGGGTCTCATTTAGTAAAACAATTTTAGCCAGCTTTAGATTTGCATGTGATAACTCATTTTCTATCGTTTGTTTAATTGACCTGCAGTAAGACCGATGCCGTTTGATGTGTGCTTATCAAAGTGACATCATGTTGCTTCTGCATTGGAATACTTGCTGAATGATTTTGTCTTGTAAGCTTTTAGGGAGGGATGGATGGATGGATGGATGGATCACACGCACTCACTCACTCACTCACTCACTCACTCACTCACTCACTCACTCACTCACTCACTCACTCACTCACTCACTCACTCACTCACTCACTCACTCACTCACTCACTCACTCACTCACTCACTCACTCACTCACTCACTCAGCCATTTCATTTGGTAGGAGGCTAACAGCTCTCAATCTGTGGCCTGAGGTGTGCTTGGCCCTGGAGGGAGCAGTGGACTTAAGTGGGCTCTCTTTCCCCCATGATTTGTTGATTCTCTGTATGTTTCTCCTGGCCCAGCAGCACAGTCAGCAGAGCCCCCTCACTGCTCACTCACCCACACAGGGCTAAGAAGAGCCAGGCATCGGCTCAGGCTTTACACTGCAGCCACGGCCACAGCACAGGAGCTTAGAGTACAGCTGGAGCCTGCCTAGGAATATATAGGCTTCAATCACTTGTTATTCTGGGATGAGATGGCTGTTTTCTCCATTCAAGAATACAGTCACTAATTAGCATCCGCAACAACTTTAAGCTGCTGAAGATAATGGACAGCACTTAACTCATTTAAAAAATGTCATGTATTTCTCTGTTGCTCGTTCTGTGTTCTGAGCTGTGATTATGGGTTTTGTGCTTGAGTTTTTCTTTGTTAGTTTATTAGCTAGGTTAACTAGTCTTATTTAAGTTCCATATTTCCCTGGCTTTGTTTTAGGGGAACCAAACATATCACAGAGCTTTGTGTTTGTTGCATCTTTGGAACATGATATGCAAAAAACCACCAACGCACTAACCACGTGCACACAAACTATGTAAAGCTGGAAGCAGGTTATCCAAGGCTGAGAGGTGATCTGGTGCTATTTAGAAGATGAATAGGTAAACAGACTTATTTGATCATGGGAAAAATTAAGTAGTTTGTTTGCTTTTCCAAATATGTATTGGCCGTTAAGCAGTAGTGCAGCTGGAGTGTTGTACACTTAGAACAACTAGCCACTAGTCTGCCCCTCTCTGCTCACACTCACTCTGCCCATGCAACAGCTCTGATTTCTGGGACAAGACTTTGATATGTTGAACTGCTTTATGTGGCAGCTGGTTCCACCCCCTAGTGACTTTGCCCACATACCCTCAGGCAGGAACGCACACAACACACACATACATACATACACACACACACGCACACATGCACACACACATGCACACCAGATGCACTCACACACACACAAACACCTAGGCACACATACACACACACACACACACACACACACACACACACACACACACACACACACACACACACACACACACACACACACACACACACACACACACACACACACACACACACACACACACACACACACACACACACACACACACACACACACATATATATTGAGGCTCTGTTTTTCTCAGTGTTATTTTAACGATGTCCCCCAACCCCTTTATTTGGACAGCACTTTGTGCCAAGAGAAGGATTAGTATTTTGTATCACTTGTGACACACTGCTGGCTCCCCCTGTGGCTCCAGTGTGTGAGTCTGGATGTTGGCTCTTTTCAGCACCACTTCATGCTTCTTGTGGGTGGATGTGGGCATTGCGCCCTCTCAACCAAGCATTAACCAGATTAGAGCCATTCACCCTAGAATCTCACTGTTCAAACCTATTATTTACTATCTATGGTTCAAACTGTCTGACTCCAGGTCAGCTGGCACTCACTAATATGTCTCAGACATTTGCTAAGTGGACTGTTTCACAAGTCTTCTTTATTTATGTATTAATTGATCATTTATCTAATGGCTACTAGTAATGACAAGGTTCAGTATGACTTTAAACCCTGGTTTTCAAGCTCCCTCTCCCTCTCTCTCTCTGTCTCTCCCTCTGTGCTGATTAGTAAATGAATTGCCTTTCCTCAGGGCGATGGGAAAAGGAACACAGCCTGTCCCCCCGGTGTAGATAGCTGTCCAGCTGCTCGGGTTTCAAAAACACTCACTCCTGTTGCTCCTTATGCCAGTGTGTCCCAGTCTGCCTCCAAACAAAAGGCCACATCTGCTCATTATATCCCCGGGTTTGAAGGACAATGTGGATGGACTGTACTAGATCTGTTTAGTTTACTACATGTTGTACAGCTGTTTGGACTAACAATCCTTCCCCTCACTTCTTGACTATTATGTCTTACTCAGCTGTACTTAACATTGCCAGTGCTGAAGTGACATGGCCCTGATTTTAAGTTTTCGTTGTATCCGACACGGAATTGTTTTAACTGTCCAAAGTACGCATTAAGAAATGAATTGGAAAGCCTCTCCGGAGAGGGTCGTCCACCAAATGCACCGAAGGTATATGCTAGTCACTCAGCGCTCTATCTCTTTTCGTTGGATGGTGGGTAAATGAGTAGCTTATCAATCCGTGAAGGTGTCCTGTTTCATTGTAAAGTCTTCTCTAAGCCATGGGAGTCAAAGGACAGAGCCAAGCACAGTCCCACCACCCTGCTGTGCATCTAAAGGCTCCTCCAAACACACCGAGCAGACATGGCAGCTGCCACGTAGCAACAGGCTGCTACACACAGATGTTCTCCCCACTGTGATGTCAAATGTATATATACAGTGCTGCTTGAAAGTATGTGAACCCCCTTGAGCCTTTTGGAATTCTATTTAGTTTAATCCTTATTAATACTTTTTTTTATCAAAACCATTATGTGTGTTTATCAATTCAACATTTTTGTTTCTTCCAGAAATCAATTGTGTAGTCAAAAGTACTCAAATAAGGGGGCGCCCTTAGCTCAGTTGGTAGGGCGTCCCCCTCCCCCCCATGGGCCTCGGCCAGCAGCGGACCCGGGTTCGATTCCAGCCCGCGGTCGTTCTCTGCATGTCACTCCCCTCTCTGCCCCATTTCACCTCTGTCTCTACACTATCAATAAAGCATAAAAATGCAAAAAATAAATATTAAAAAAAAAAAAAAGTACTCAAATAAAACAAATGATTTGCCAGCTTTTGTATGTGCAAAAGTGTGTGAACCCTGAGCTGCATTGCTTAAATTTTAGCAGGTAAACACAATCGGGCGGGCCAAATTAATAAATGAAATAGACCAATGTAATGAGATATCTTTAGGGAAGAAATTGGGCGGCACTAGATACAACAGAGATCAAACCAGGTCAGTTTAGGCTCACCAAAGTGAACCCATACAGGTCAGACATGCCAAGAGGAAAGGAAATCTCAGAGGATCTCAGGAAGAGAGCTGTGATGTTGCACATTTGTCTGTGGACAGCTATAAACTAATTAAAAAAGAAAATTGAGTTCCATCGTTTTAGCATGAGGCAAACTGTAATGTTGTAACGAGTGGTTATTTGAGTTACTGTTGCCTTTCTATCATCTCAAACCAGTCTGCCCATTCTCCTCTGACATCAACAAGGCATTGCCACTCACTGGATATTTTTCCTTTTTCGGGTCATTCTCTGTAAACCCTATAGATGGTTGTGTGTGTGAAAATCCCAGTAGATCAGCAGTTTCTGAAATAATCAGACCAGCCCGTCTGGCACCATCAACCATGCCATGTTCAAAGTCACTTAAAACCCCTTTCCCCTATTATGTTGCTCGGTTTGAACTTCAACAAGTTGTCCAGGAGTTGCTGACATGTGATTGGCTGATAAGTTATATGTGTTAACAAGAAATGGAACCAGCGTACCTAATAAAGTGGCCAGTGAGTGTATATTCAACTTTGGAGTTTGACTTTACAATTAAAGATTTTTTTTCTGGTCTCTTTTCAGATGCTAACCATGAAGCAGCAGCCGAGGCCATCGAGAACATGGCCGACGCAGTCACACATGCTAGATTTGTTGGAACAGACCCTGCCAGTGACGAGGTCGTCCTTATGAAAATCCTACAGGTACTAACTGCAGTAGTCCTGCACAAACTGATGAGTCTGATACAATAGATCCATGTTGTCTTAAATCCCTGTAGAAATGAACCAGGTATAGGGTATAGGGGGGCGATCGTGGTGTAGTGTTTAGAGCGTCTCCCCTCCCTCCCCCCATAGAGGCTCAGTCCTCAGAAGCAGCAGACCATGGGTTGGGGTCTGGCTCTTGGTCGTTCTCTGCATGTCATTCCCCTCTTTGCCCCATTTCAACTCTCTCTTCAAAGCTGTCTAACTAAAAAAATAATAAAAAATAGCATAAAAATGCCAGAAATTAATCAGTTCAGCAGCCTGCCACTAACTGAGACCTTTGTCAAAACACATTAATATATTGCTAATTTTTTTGGAAAATATATAAAAAAAAAATTACAATATGAGCAGCAGCAGTGACTTTTAATGTAATTTGTAATTAGATTTATATGAATATTTAGACAAAATTAACATAAATATGGGTAAAGAACAATTTTGGTTTCAGTGTCAAGAAACCAGACCAATTTTTTTTTTAAACCTGAAGACCTTCAAAAATGTATTATTTTAATTGTGGCCATTTTGGAAGATGGGCAATAAAAAAAATACAAATAATTTGGTCTGCTTTCTTGACACTTTAACCAACATTGTTCTATAGACCCTTACCTTCAATTTAGAAGGGAAAACAAAACTTTCACATCAACTTGAAATGACTTACCCTGCGTTCCAATCTCCATACTATTTAGGATGTCAGAAAAAGATTTAGGATCTCCCAATACATGCACGTCAATTGTAGTATGCTGAAAAAACATAAATGCCCCACTTACTCCAATAGCATTTTGGAGTATTCGTCTTTATTCTTGACATTTCTCGACAATGATTTTGTTTTCTCTCCTATGTCCCTAAAGCTCTTCTGTACTTTAGTATGTAGTGTAGGAAAAAGAAAGAGTATGTGATTTGGAACGCAGGGTTAGTGTCCAGCCACAACACTTATTTGTATTTTTCTAGAACACTATCGAACAGTCATATTATGCCTTCTGTGTTCCAGGTCTTGAGGACTTTGCTGCTGACCCCAGTGGGAGCCCATCTAACCAACGAGTCTGTGTGTGAGATCATGCAATCCTGTTTCAGGATCTGCTTTGAGATGCGCCTTAGCGGTGAGTCACATCAAGCACTATTTCTGACGTAAATGGTAAAATGAACCATCTGGGGCAATGTGGGGTTCAGTGTCTTGCCCAGGGACACTTCGACAAGTGGCGGGGAGACGGGGATCGTACCTCCAACCCTGCACTCCAGAGGACGATCTCCCTACCCGCTATGCCACTGCCGCCCCTTAGTATTGTTAGTATTGTCATGTCTAGGAATCACAAGCTCACTAAACATTGTTTTATTTCAGTTACAATCAGCAATATCACCTCAAATTACAAACGTTGAAGAGCCTTCAGCCGCTCTGCTCCCCTGCTCTGGAATGCCCTACCCCCCAACATCCGCAACACCGACTCCATATCACAGTTCAAATCAAAGCTTAAAACTCAAATCTGCATACGCCTCCTGATCTTCCCTTCCCATGTCACCATATCACATTCATCCATTGCCCACTTCATTTGAACTGTTTTTAATTCAATTGATTGTACTGTATTTATCTGGTTGTACGGTGTCCTTGAGTCATGAAAGGCGCCTTTTTAAATTTAGTTTTTATTATTATCATCTTTAAATGTTGGTCTATGGGAACTGTCATATGTAAACTGACAGCAGGACCGCTGTGCACTAAACAGCCTGGATCAACCCACGCCTAATGTCTACTGCCTTCTTAGCTCTATCCTGTTTAGACTCCCCCCTGAAGTTGGGCTAAGTGTCTTTTGTGTCTGTCTGTCTACAAGAAGTGTATCTTGCCTCTCTATTCCATTGTGTTTGGTTCTAATGTCCTGATGTTTGTCTCCTGTGTCTTACAGACCTGCTCAGGAAATCAGCTGAACATACACTGATTGACATGGTGCAGCTCCTGTTCTCAAGGTAAATGAATGAAGAGGCCCAGTGTTCCAGCCACATGTTTGAATGTGTTAATGAGGACACATGAAACCATTGGAAATCTTGAGTTGCCTCAACACAGAGGGAGAGTAGATTGTGGATTGTGGATTGTATAGATGAGTGGTGTTCTGCATATGCCTGTCTCTCTCAGGCCTTAGTATTCCCTTGCTCATGAATTAGATGTTGTACTGTGCACAGGGTCAATTGGCCACTGATTTGACTAATGCCATAACATGATTTCTCCTCTGGCATTTAGAATAAATGCTCCCCATCACACCCCCCCCCCCCCCCCAAACACACACACACACAGCAGCCTGTTCACATGCATCAGGGTGCCAGTCACATTCACTCACAGACACGCACATGAGCCAATTGAGATTCACAACGCATGATCTGCATATAAATGAAGCTCACAGCCCCATAAATACTAAGAAACACACACACCGCTACACACACACACAGCTACACACACACACACACACACACACACACACACACACAGAGCTACACACACACACAGAGCTACACACACACACACACACACACACACACACACACACACACACACACACACACACACACACACACACACACACACACACACACACACACACACACACACACACACACACACACACACACACACACACACACACACACAGAGCTACACACACACACACACACACAAACCACACAGCTACATACAGAATTAGAATTGCCAGCGATCCCAGATGAAACCAATCAGGAAAAAAATCAGCCACAACAAAAAGGCGTTTTGCTGATCTGAATGTAAAGGAGCACACTGAAGAACACACAGAGCTCCTGATGAAGTTGTGGTTTTATCCACCTCCTGTGTGAAGGCGTGCATGCATCCACCTGCACTATTTGATGCAGGATTGTGTCACAAAGGGATGGGTTGTCTACCCCCCCCCCAGTCAAGTCCATTGGTTGGTTTTTGCCCAAGCTTGTCACCATTCACTTACACAGTCATTCTTGACCTGTCTTTGTTTATAGGCAGGACTCTTGTATGACACCTTGTTATCATGTCCTCTAATAAGGTTTTTACTGTGCGGAGCGTGGAAATAGAAGAGCACAGCGGCTAAAGCTACACAGCTCGTAAACAGAGGCATGGCCGCGTGTGAACAGAAGATGTAAATTTAGTGTGGGGCTTTTTATTCCATCCTTCTGACACTAGACACACACACACACACACACACACACACACACACACACACACACACACACACACACACACACACACACACACACACACCACAGCTCATTGTGCTCCTGTTCAGCCCCCCCCCCCCCATATGCTAGCACAGAGCCTGTATAATAAAGATGTTAGAATAATGAGCAGCCTCTCTCTCTCTCCTCAAGTCTTAGATTGCCTGCTGGAGGTATTAGGCATGTTAATCTGTTGGACCCACAGATCATCCAATAATCACAACACTCTATTAACGCCCCGGGATAATGTCAGGAGCCTTTCCCTTTGTTTGTCTGTGTGTATGGCTGCTGCTTGGTGTCCTCTCGTTTCACACCAAAGCTTTAGAGTCCACACACACACACACACACACACACACGCACACACGCACGCACGCACGCACGCACACACACGCACGCACACACACACACACACACACACACACACACACACACACACACACAGAGCTCAGGTTTCAAATGTGGAGATTCCCACCGTGATATTGCCTCTTAAGCAGCTTACACACATTCCTTTTGTATTATTGTTTTATCTGTTTAAGGGTTAAGAACATACAGGTCCTTCTCATATAATTAGCATATTGTGATAAAGTTCAATATTTTCTGTAATGTACTGATAAACATTAGACTTTCATATATTTTAGATTCATTACACACAACTGAAGTAGTTCAAGCCTTTTATTGTTTTAATATTGATGATTTTGGCAAAAAAGTAAAGAACCAAAAATCCAAGAAATCAAAAAATTAGCATATTTCATCCGACCAATAAAAGAAAAGTGTTTTTAATACAAAAAAGTCAACCTTCAAATAATTATGTTATGTTATCAGTTATGCACTCAATACTTGGTCGGGAATCCTTTCGCAGAAATGACTGCTTCAATGCGGCGTGGCATGGAGGCAATCAGCCTGTGGCACTGCTGAGGTGTTATGGAGGCCCAGGATGCTTCGATAGCGGCCTTAAGCTCATCCACAGTGTTGGGTCTGGTGTCTCTCAACTTCCTCTTCACAATATCCCACAGATTCTCTATGGGGTTCAGGTCAGGAGAGTTGGCAGGCCAATTGAGCACAGTAATACCATGGTCAGTAAACCATTTACCAGTGGTTTTGGCACTGTGAGCAGGTGCCAGGTCTTGTTGAAAAATGAAATCTTCATCTCCATAAAGCTTTTCAGCAGATGGAAGCATGAAGTGCTCCAAAATCTCCTGATAGCTAGCTGCATTGACCCTGCCTTTGATAAAACACAGTGGACCAACACCAGCAGCTGACATGGCACCCCAGACCATCACTGACTGTGGGTAATTGACACTGGACTTCAGGCATTTTGGCATTTCCTTCTCCCCAGTCTTCCTCCAGACTCTGGCACCTTGATTTCCGAATGACATGCAAAATTTGCTTTCATCCGAAAAAAGTACTTTGGACCACTGAGCAACAGTCCAGTGCTGCTTCTCTGTAGCCCAGGTCAGGCGCTTCTGCCGCTGTTTCTGGTTCAAAAGTGGCTTGACCTGGGGAATGCGGCACCTGTAGCCCATTTCCTGCACACGCCTGTGCACGGTGGCTCTGGATGTTTCTACTCCAGACTCAGTCCACTGCTTCCGCAGGTCCCCCAAGGTCTGGAATCGGCCCTTCTCCACAATCCTCCTCAGGGTCCGGTCACCTCTTCTGGTTGTGCAGCGTTTTCTGCCACACTTTTTCCTTCCCACAGACTTCCCACTGAGGTGCCTTGATACAGCACTCTACGAACAGCCTATTCGCTCAGAAATTTCTTTCTGTGTCTTACCCTCTTGCTTGAGGGTGTCAATGATGGCCTTCTGGACAGCAGTCAGGTCGGCAGTCTTACCCATGATTGCGGTTTTGAGTAATGAACCAGGCTGGGAGTTTTTAAAAGCCTCAGGAATCTTTTGCAGGTGTTTAGAGTTAATTAGTTGATTCAGATGATTAGGTTAAGAGCTTGTTTAGAGTACCTTTTCATGATATGCTAATTTTTTGAGATAGGAATTTGGGGTTTTCATGAGCTGTATGCCAAAATCATCAGTATTAAAACAACAAAAGACTTGAAATATTTCAGTTGGTGTGCAATGAATCTAAAATATATGAAAGTTCAATTATTATCATTACATTATGGAAAATAATCAACTTTATCACAATATGCTAATTATATTAGAAGGACCTGTATATTAAAGGGGAACTCTTGGCAATTTAGTATTACACTTCCATCGAGCTTGGGGAGGCCCCAATAGACAGATTTATAAAATGGTTAAATCAGTCATATGCAATCTTTCCAGCACTTTATAATTCATAATTTATTTAAAAGGGAATTAATAGACATGAGCACCAAAGTTCAACATGTAAATGTGCCAGATTTAGCCATGCAGGCTAATTTTCACCTGTAGTCCCTGGCAGGTAGAAAGAAAAAAAGAAACATTAAAAGAAGAAAAATACAAAAATACAACACATGAGCACAAAAACAAAATGACACAAGCACAGACAAAAAAAACGACACAATGATTTCTCCAGCACATAACAGGTTGGTGATGTGTGAAAAACATGAAGCATAAACAGATAAAAGTGCATGAACATATGGCACGATTAAAACACATAAGTATTTAAAGAAAGACAAAAAGCACAGACAAGGAGCATACAAGTGGCATGAATGCAGACAAAACACATAAGCACAAACAAGGGTATACAGACGAGGAGCACAAAGCTCAGACACAAACACAACTAGTAGTTGTGTCTGTGTATATTTTAGCAGCTGACGTCCAATACAAAGGGAACTCTTCTTGACTCTTCTTGATGGCATCTGTAGTTTAATGTAGACCCTTTTTGAATGACAGATTCCTCTGCATCTAAAGAGATGATGCCAGACAATAGTCTGCAACTTAAAGATGGACTTATTTATGTAAGTTGCATTGTTACATTCCTGGTTGTGTTTTTCTTTCAGACTACCACAGTTCAAAGAAGAGGCCAAGAGCTATTTGGGTGCCAACATGAAGAAGGTAACAGTACTGAGATGTTGACTGTATATTTGATCTGATCATTGTGCTCCTTTTCTCCCTTTTTTGTAATGTCTTGGTTCCTTTCATTTTCATTGTTCTGGCTTTTATAATGCTGTAACGGTTTCACTTAGCTGACTGAGAGATGTGAAGACCTGAATCACAAAGACCAAGTACAGCCACATTATCCCTGCACACTGTAGTCCGTAGAAATACTTTACTACATCTTATTAAACAATATCATTAAAGGCCTACTTCACCGGTTGGAATATGAAGGTGTATTGATCTCGGAGATCCTATTTAGTATAAATGTGCAAACAAAAATTAAATCGGATCATCTTAGCCTGAGAAAAGGCAGAAAGAGTGTTTTATGGTCTCACTGTCTAACCCTACAGTTTCCTTCTTGTGACATCACAGTAAGGGTTAGGATTAACAGGACAGCTAGGCCAAGGGAAGACTGAGGGAAGACTGAGGGAAGAAAAACCTCATTCATTATATTAGAATAGTTATTTTATAATGATAGAACGCTGGTTGCATATGGGTGAAGTGTTCCTTTAAAGACTCAAACTGGATTATGCTGTGGTATATAGTGTCCTACTCCATTCACCTGCCTTTTCACTGCAGTTTTTGCTTTTTGAAACTTTTAGTATTCAGTTTGAGATGCCTCTGTAACTGCCCATACACTTCCCTGTATCCTAGACACTCAGGATCTGACTTGCGCAAAGCAGCCAAGAACAAGTACCAATGTCCCCAGGCTGTGTTCGGAAAGCCGTACTAACGTCCTACTCATACTCATTTTGACTTCAATTTGAGTATGTTACGGTTTGGGTATGCGAGTTTGTGTAGGCGAGAAATGCCCGGATGAGTACTAACTTTTGGGAAGATTTTGGATATGGATCGATTGGATACTTTTCCTACTCAACTGCCCCACAATGCATTGTGTCTTTTCAAACGACAAGGATGTTTTTTTTTAAATCTTTATTTACAATTCTGCATTTCCCGCACAACACAGGACTGTATGTAAACATCTAGTTCTATATCTAACCTGTGGAGGGCGGTTATACGCTAAACAGCGTCTAAACAGCCGGAATCTTTTAAGAAGAAGAAGAAGAAATTCTTTATTTCTAGAGTATACTTCAGTGTGAATGTTTCGACGCACCTCGCATACACAATCGATCTTTAAGTAGACAGTATGTAGTATATAGATGTTTAGTATGTAGGAGGGAGGACGTTAGTATGGCTTTCCGAACACAGCCCTAGACAGTCTTAAAGTGGCCCTTATGATGGGCCTACTGGCAGAGTGTGACAGGTTTAACATGGCTTCTTAGTGGGAGTGCATGAGGGTGATGAATGTTGGTGGATTTAATTTTTTTTTTCTCATGTTTTTTTCAAGTTATTAAAAATCTTCACTGAAATAATTAATTTCAAGTTAAAAGAGTCATTGTGTTATTCCAGCATAACATTGATGCACGCTGTCCAGCAGTGGCTTACTCTGCCACTATCAAATGCTGCCATTTTAATACATCACCAAAGGCAAACCATTACCAATTTCCCCCACCCAAAGTTGAAGTGATATTTTAGTTTTTCGAAGCACCTCCATGACCATATACATGTTGAACACACACTGTGTTCAAAGCTTTCTAAAGAATCTCTAGAAAACACATGGAATAAGTAACTTAAATCAAAAGAGATGAGGCAGGTGTAGGGATTATAGCTGTACTGAATGAGTACTGCTACATTTACAAACTGGCAACTCAGTATACCAACATATAGGATAGCTAGAAATCAGGGAGTACGGCCAAATCAATGCTGGTTGGTTAGCACTGGTTTAGTCTGATTTTGGACTGTCTTTTTTCACTGAACGGAAATACAGTATGTCACACAGATGTTTCCCGTTTAAAAGATTAGAACTACAACCCCAATTCCCAAAAAGTATGGGCGTTATGTAAAATGTGAATACAACAGAATGTGATCATTTCCTAATACTTTTCTACGTGTATTGAATATAAATCACTATATTACATTGATCAACTTTATTGTTGTTTGTAAAATATACACCCATTTAAAATGTTGTGCCTGCAACACCTTTAAACAGTTGGGACAGGGGCATGTTTATTTCTCATTCTCGCTTGAAATACAACTTCTGGCGCCGTATTCACAAAACATTTTAAGGCTAAGAGTAGGTCCTAACGTGCTGATTTAGGAGTAACTCTCAAAAATAAGGGGCGTTTCACTCCTAATTTTAGGACTCCTAACTTTTTAAGATAAGTGTAATTCACAAAGCATTTTAGCGCTAAAACTAGCTCCTAAATCTATAAAAAGCTAGGAGTCCTCGAGAGGACTCCTAAGTCACTAAGAGTAAATCACAGACAACCATTTGATGGTGTTTTGGAGAGATTTAATGCTAGTGAGCTTTATAAAAGGTACCTTTAATAGCTGTAAGGGTTTAATGATCTTAGTAAAGCTATATTTAGAAAGTATAGACACATTTATATTTATCATATTGTTATAAAAGAATATTTATTAAGTTCATTTTCCTCCAGTTGCTTTGGGTTTATGATGCACTGAAAGTTACCGTTGGTGTCACGTTTGGGTTTAATTTCCTACTAGAGTAGGCCTATATGTGGCGCTTCGCAGCATCTCCTCCGTTCCACAGATCCGCTACTGTATAGTTGCACGTCTCGCCTTTTTCCTTCATTTCGCTGGCTGTTGTTTCTAAATTGTGAATTTCCTGGTTTGTCGCTGTCTGACTATTGCTGCATAGTCCGCCATTGAGAGAAATACAGTGAGAGTGCATGGCGTGCAGCTGTTCAATGAGAATATTTTTCCGATTCAAATCATTGTAAAATTTAAAATTAATAGACCTATGTGGCGCTATTGTAGGTTAGTTGTGAACGAATGTGTGGGAAACCCTGCAGTATCTTGGTTTCATGTTAAATCAGTGTCACTTGTCATTAATTGTATATAAAAACTCTTTACTTTAATACAGCGACACGATATGGATATCTCCCACAGTGTTTCCATCATAAATTCACTCTTAGGGACTCATTCCCTCTCAGCCAATCACTGTGGGCATAGAAGGTTTGAACATGACATCATCCATAGCAACAGGGTCAACCACACCCTCTATTCTTAGCTTAGGAGTCCCTCCCATTCCTTAGTAAAAGTTGGTCTTAGCAGCTTTGTGAATAGGTTTTAAGAAATTACTCCTTACTAAGAACTTTTAGTGCTCCTTAGGAGTACTCTTAGCGCTAAGATAAAATGTTTTGTGAATACGGCCCCAGATGCTCAACATTCCGTGGTCTCCATTGTGATATGTTGTGCATCATAATGCAGCAAAGTGTTTTCAATGGGAGACAGGTATGTACTGATGACCAGCTAGTCTGGTATACCCGCACTCTGTTCCTACGAAGCCAAGCTGTATTAAGACGTGCAGAATGTGGCTCGGTATTGTCTTGCTTAAATAAGAAGGGATGTCCCTGAAATAGACATTGTCTGGATGGCAGCATGTTGCTCCAAAGCCTGTATGTACTCTTCAGCATTAATGGTGCCTTAATGGATGTACAAGTTACCCATGCTATGGTCACTAACCCACCCCCAATACCATCACAAACACTTGTCTTTTCAACTTTGTATATGTAACAACCTGGATGGTCCTTTTCTTCTGGAGCCCAAGAGGACTCAACGTTCCAACTTTTTCGGAATTGGGGTTGTAATTATATTAAAATTCTTCATGGATAAGGCCTTGCTCTTTGCTTTGAAAAAACATGTCTGTAGTAAAGAGCAGCACAAAATGGCTTCCCTGAGCTTTTGAATGGAAATATTAGGGGAGTGTCCTCCATTGGACTGCAGTGGATGGGACAGTCACAAGAAGGGCAAGGGCTGGAATTAGCTTTTGACTTAGTTTCTTTCAACTTTTCCACTGTATTGTTACTATGGTTCATACCAACAAAAAAAATAAACGCCATTATCTTATAATTAGTCAAAGGTCGCTGTTGTGCCATTTTATTGGAATGGGTTTCATGTTGCTGTTATGCATGTAATATTTCTGTTAAGACTAATATTTGGAGCACTTGTCCCAGCACCGGTTGCTTTTTTGCATGTCCGTGTCTGCCTGTTTCCTCATATTGTCTGCTCATTTGCTGGCTGCTCAAGCTCTAGTTGGTTAGAGCCTCTATAGTGGCTGTGTGTGTGTGGCTCCAGCCCTGTACCTTGCTTGGATCCCAAAGCGTGTATATGCTCCAGTGTGTTTTGTGTTGGTCCCTACTGCTGACATTTTGACCCAGCACTAATCATGGGCAACCCTTTTCTTCTGAGGCTTACAATATCTTGTGGAAAAACAAACGAGTGCAGGTAAGGAAGACCACTTTCAGTACTAAGGCTAGGGGAATCTCTTTGCAATACATGTCCCCCCCTGTCCTTCCATATCTTCAACCCTTCTAGGAGGAGGAGCTTGACATGTGCCGTATTTTAAAAAAGTATTTAGATTTGTGAATGTTATCAAAGGACAAAGCACCTGGGAGATGATTCTGGCCAGTCGGTATCATGTTTAAACACACTTTGACATGTGCTTCTGAATGCTCACATTTTATTTGTACTGTTATTTAATGTTGGGGTTGAACACGCTAATGCATATGTCTCAGCTGCTGTTTCTCATGCTTCATCATGCTTTATGCTTTCTCAGCACCTTTCAGTGTTTTATTTATTGAAAAACTGACCTTTTTAGAAAGGTTAGATGGAGGCACACAACAGATTGAAAAGACTGCTCCCGTACATGGTTTAAATAAATAAACACTTACCCTGAAATCCTACCTTTCCAGACCCTTTTCAAACACATCCATTGATTGTTGTTCATAAATGAAATCAATTGAATGAAGACCTTTTTTAGTTATTAAATGGGCCTTAATCAGTCATGTGAATGATGGTTCAGCAGTGCAGCGTTCAGAGAGGCCTTACTCAGCCGTCCAACTCTGTTTCTTACCGTTTTCCCTTCTGTGTCAGGAAAGTCAATCAGTGGACATAGACAAATGATTATGAACATTGTGCAATGCATTCTGTTTATTTCCATGCTACTGCCAAAAACACCATTTCCCCAGAGGAATGAATCAAGTATTTCCCTGTCTGTCTGTCTGCCTATAGCTGAAGATGCGCGCTGGTGGAATGAGTGAGTCATCCAAATGGAAGAGGCAGAAACGCTCGCCGAGAGCGCCTCGCCACATGGTCCGGAGTCCCTCCGGTCAGATGGAGCCGACCCAGCCCAGCACCCTCAGCAACAACAACCTCTCAGGTAAGCAGGGGCGGATCTAGAAAAATATTCATGGGGTGGCAAGAGGGTGGCAGGAGATTTTAAGGGGTGGCAACCTGTGGCGGATGTATATACAGTATGCCGATTTAATTAAAGCCATATAAATAAATATGTACTTGGGAAAGCCCCCACATTTAGATATGTTGACTAAATAACATAATACTTAATGTATTGTAGCACGAGTGAAGCCTTACATTTAAACATAAAAGGTGTCAGAGAATTTTAAAGATTATTATTACTGAATAATTACTACATTACCTGCCTCACAACAAACACCTGCACTAAGACACCAGCATGGGGCTCAAAAGCTATGCAAATAGGGCTGCAATAAGTACTTAGTTAACAGTGAGTCTTTGGTATTTGTCTGTGTTAATATGAGATACTCCCATCAGATGTCAATCATCAGTCTAACTTGAGTGCAAATATCAAGTTATTCAAATATTCTAGTAATTTACATACTATACAGATAAAATCATTCATAAAAATATTGTGTGGCATTTTCCTATGTTTGGTCACAAACAGTGACCTGTTAAACACACTATAAATGGGAAGAGGTTCAGTAATGTCCAACACAGAAATAGGCCTACTGGTTATTATGAGTAGGGATGGGACGATCCACTTTTTTTAGTTCCGATCCGATTCCGATACCTGGGGTTTGGATATCGGCCGATACCGATACTGACCGATACGATATCATAATTGTTATACATTTTTTCGTTGGTGGTGATGTTATGTATTAGGCTAGGAAGGCTTAAGCAATTCTAATTTAAAAGAGCAATAAATATACACAAATGCATATAGGTTTATCTTAAAGGCAGAAATCCTTCTCAATGATCACTTCTGCCCCACTAGAATATGTGGTGGTCTGTTTGTCTAAACAGTCTTTCTCTCTCTGGCTGTATTTTACATAGTAGAATTTGTCACAAGCCTCTCCACTTCCTTGACTTGGATTAGCTTTGGTTAGCTCACTGGCTAAAAAACTGATATGTACTGTATGTCAAATTATAAAGTGATGTCCTCTCTCCCTCCACCGAACGTCGGCGCATGTTCGCTCTTACATAGCAAAAAAAAAAAAAAAAAAAAAAAAATTATAAAAAAAAAAAAAAAAAAATCGGATTTTAATATCGGAGCTGTCAGTCCGATATCCGATACGCAGATTTCGGCCATATCGGACCCGATACTGGATCGGATCGGCCCCATCCCTAATTATGAGCAATTGATAAGCACAACCTAAGACTTTAATTTAAAATAGTGTGATAAGAATTAGGAAGTATCCTTATACAAAGGCCTATAGATAAAATTAAACAAAATAATTAATGAATTTCAAGAGTATAGGTTATGATTAAACCTTGGTTTAGGACACCTTTTAAATGGGGGGTCTGGGGGTGCCCCCCCAGAAATTTTTGAGCATTCATCACTTCATTTCCTGCATTCTGGTGAATTTGTTTGCATCAAGTTTATGTAAAGTAATTGACAAAATTTAGGTTCCCAGTGACAACAATAGAATAGAATACAATGCAGTAATATCATGCATTCTGTATTGCTTTCAAATATTTATTCTCCTCTATTGTTAAAAACAAATTGGTTTAGAAAAAAAGAAGAAGTGATTATTCACGTCTATCATTGAGAATGTAGTGGCTGGTGGTATTTTACTTGCATGCAATCTTCAAATATTCAAAAATAATAAAGTGCAAAATGAGGTTTTAATCCTCATGTACTTCCTTTAAGCTACTAGTGACTAAGTGTGCAGTGGACAGAAGGAGGAAGAGATAGCTTTATTTTATAATTTAGCTTTTTGATTTGTGAGCGTAATCCTCGCTGACTTTTAGACTGACTCGCGCTGTCTGCTCCGTGAGGCTCGAGCCCTTCAGCTGAGCGAACAGCTGTCCAACACGGAGATGAAAAACGAAACTGAAACTTAACTATCCTGTCGTGCCTGGGCTGACTTAAGGTGGAGCAACCAAATATAAATGAATACATATTGTAGCCTACTAAACTGTAACACAAGTAATGAGTTGTGGAATTTGGATCAGTAGCCTACAGTAGTGCACAATCTTCGCTGATGTGAACGTTATTGTAGTTTTTCCGAAGCATTCAAGAGTTCCTAACGTTAGTAACCTCTAGTCATTGTCACCACACAGCAGCATATTAACTGTATAGGAAAACTACAACTCCATTAGCCCTGCTCTTTTCTAATTATTGTAATTTTTTCATAGATAGACAGTTGATAATTAATACCTGGAGAGTGTAGTCTCTCCTGTGCTGCTTGCTTCGTTAGTCTAGAGAGGTTTGGATCCGTCTCTCGCACGCCTTCCTTGTATTCAAAATCAGTGCCGTTAGGAGCGGTTAGGAGTCTCGGGAGTGGGTCGCGGGGGATCGGGGTGGGGCAATATTACCTGGCTACATTCACTTGCAGTCGGACATTTGAAACTCGCGCTCGTAAATGTCTCTTAACAGCCAAAAATAAATGTTTAATTTGGCGCTGCCAACTGGGGTGGCAGCTGGGGTGGCAAGGCTTTTTTTTAGGGTGGCAGTTGCCACCCCATGCCACCCCGGTAGATCCGCCCCTGCAGGTAAGAGACACCATCACAATCAGCACAGCTCGTCACATTCTGCAGGTGTCTGTTATTTTCTTTAAAAAAATCCTGGTAGGGTGATAAGTAGAGAAGGAGAGCGTGCTCTTTTTCTGGAGGCTGGCCCTATTTTCTGGAAATCAAATCTGTAAGAAATCCATGGTGGACCTTAACTGATGCTGCTTGTTTTAGATGATAGATAAAGCGGAAGTATACATTTGTGCATGTGGTGGAATGGTTGAAACACATCTGTTCCTCCATTGTATGATGGCATGTCTTTTTTTTAGGTGGTGTCCCATTCATTGAGCAAGGCTCGTCCACCACTAGCCTTCCAGCTTCAGACAGTGCTGGTTCCTCCATTTCCAGTCCTACAACCACAGACAGTGGCGTGGAAACCTGTTTTAAAGCCACCTCCAGGGAAGACCTTTCTGACCTGGAACATTGTAGCTCATCTGCAACCACCCCTGGCACTGCTAGCACACTTCCTGAAACTGAGCCTGGCTCTCCAGACACACAGGTATGGCTTTCTGGAATATCAACATGTTGCCCAAAACATTGTATTGATATTATCAATAACTTTTTCAGATTTTTTTCCATGTTCAACAATGTGTCGATGTGGGTAAGGGGGGGACAATTTAGTTGGGGGGGGGGGGTATAATTAAGCAATGATTCGTTTGCCAGCTTTTAGTTTTGTATTGAATTTTATTTGGTTAAGATTAAATGCAACCACCTTAATCCTCCACTTAAAAGATGGTAACACCAATATGAACTGTTAGTTAATGCTTAGCTAATGCTTCATAAACATGAACGAAGCATTAACTAACTTTTAATAACTCCATAGTATGTGCTTAAAACGCATGAGCTAAGCATGAATGAACTAACCGTAGTTAATGCTTAACTAAGCATTAGTTAACTAAGTGTAGTTAATTCCTAACCAATCATTAACTAACCGTTAATAACGAAACATTAACGGTTAGCTAACCAGTTATAGCATTAACTAAGCATTAGATAACAGTTAATTAATGATTTATTTATAAGATTTAAGAAAATAAACCAATGTCATGTTTGGCTTTGCGTCTAGTATGAGGGCGTTCCAGTAGAAGCAGCTCAGCTCATCCATGAGGTTCTGGAGCAGTCAGACAGCACGTCGGTCCATGACATGGAATACGTCAACCCCAGAGGAGTGCGCTTCACACAGTCCACACAGAGAGACGGTATGGACACGCTCTCACATCTATGCTGCTTCTTATCTGACTCTTTGATAGACGCTATACAACCCAACAGTATAGCTTTGGAGCTCAAGCATCAGTGCCTACAAGTTGACTATTAAGAACTCCTAAGAAAGATACATTTTTTATTTATTTTTTAATTTTTAATTTTAACCTTTATTTAACCAGGAAAGTCCCATTGAGATTAAAAACCTCTTTTTCGAGGGGAGTCCTGGCCAAGAGGCAGCAACACGTTGCATGCATACACATACACTCACAACATAGAAACAGAAAATAAAATTATAAAAAAAACAATTAGCAATTCAAATAATAAAAGCAGTTACAAGTGTACACAGTTCTTTAAGTTGTTCCTTAACCCTGCGTCCTCCTTGTGTGTGTGTCATGCAGGAGCGGCCCTCATCCCCTATGGCTTGCCCTGTCTAAGAGAGCTCTATCGCTTCCTCATCTCCCTGACCAACCCTCATGACCGGCACAACACTGACTCCATGATGTACATGGGCCTGCAGCTGCTGACTGTAGCACTGGAGGCAGGACAGCTAGCTAACTACCCGTCCCTATTGGTGCTGGTCAAAGATGAGCTGTGCAGACATCTCTTCCAGGTACATTGAAGTGTAGACATGACTGCTGATAGTTATTGTATGGATGTACCTGTTGTTGTTATTGAATTGATGCTGTCAGAAGCTGTTTGCACTTGGTAATGATACATTGGCAGCACCTGCTATCCAGGAATTGTATTGGTTAACTTGACACATGTGATCAGGTGTAAACGTATGTATCCATTAATATATATTTAAATTCCTCAGCTGCTTTTACTCAAGGTTTTTTGTGGACCTTGAAATGTGGCTTTATTTATTTTATTATTTGATAGGGTATGTGGCCTACTTACAAGATTCATTATTTGGTGCGGGTTAACACACACCAGGAGGACAAATCATTTCTGGCGTAGTTTCTGACAATATAATATGAAGAATCGTGCCTTTCATTCCAAGTTTAATAAGGAATTAGGAACAGAAAATCCTTGATAGTCAACGAGTGAACTCAAAATCTGTATTGTGAGAACTGGATGTATCTTCTATTCTAATACTGTAATGTGTATCTTTGCAGTTGCTGAGTGTGGAGCGTATGAACTTATACGCCTCCTCCATAAGAGTTTGCTTCTTGCTTTTTGAAAGCATGAGATCACATCTGAAGTTTCAGCTGGAGGTAAGCATGTCACCACTGGTTTATTATTGTTTCTCTCTTTTACACCCATTTAAAGGTTCAGTAAGCGGAATGGTCAGTTTTAGCTAACTTCCTGTCAGTGACTGCAGTTAGCGGTCCCCTCCCTCGTCCCTACGTCACCACATTAATGCACTGCGGTCTTCAAGCAGCGAGTTATTCAGCATCATCTCAGATCCATAATGATAAAAACCATCAATACAGACATTGGGAAGGATTTTTTTTTTACCTGCTCCGCCATTGTAGGCGCATACACATTCACCCATCTGTCGCTCTGCACGTGCACCGGCAGTGAGACGGGTGCCGGTTTGTAGCGTTCTCTCTTCTGATTGGTTATCAGTAGTGGGATCCCCGAAAAGTTTATTTGCCGATTACATGCAGAGAGAGTGACTGAGAGATCGGCTTTATGAAATGCGCACACTATATGAGTGATCACTGTATGAATAAAGAGCGATTTAACACTTAGATTAACATAAATAAATCGCTTACTTCATCTTTTAAGTATCTTTATTCTGTTCTCTAAAGTGACTCGTATGCAATCCATGTATATAGTAAGACTGATCCTGAGGACTTAATATGTATCACTCTGTAGATGTACCTTAAGAAACTGATGGACATCATCACGTCGGAGAACATCAAGATGCCCTACGAGATGAAGGAGATGGCTCTAGAAGCTCTGGTCCAGCTGTGGAGGATCCCCAGCTTTGTCACTGAGCTGTACATCAACTACGACTGTGACTTCTACTGCTCCAATCTGTTTGAGGACCTCACCAAGCTGCTCTCCAAGGTGACGTCCACCGCCCTTCACCAATAACCTTCCTAAGTCTTACATTTATTACAGAGAAAGATCCCTACAAAAAGTCTGTCGGATTCAAGATCTTAAATCAAAGAATAACAAACTAGTATAGGTTACACCCTGTCGATCCCCATAGGAGGGACTGCAGGGTCGTGTGCACACACATAGATAAATGGTAAATGGATTTGACTTTTATATATCGCTTTTTAGCTGATTTTCTCAGCCCCAAAGCGCTTTACATTGCTTACTACATTCACCCATTCACACACACACACTCATACACCGATGGCAGTAGCTGCCATGCAAGGCGCTCTCTGAAATTTGAAAAGAAAAGCTGAGAGAGACAAAAAAAATCCGATAATGTAAATACAGTGAAGTGCAGGACTCCAAACGTGCCAAAAACTTACTGCAGAGTTTGAGAAGTTTTTTCTTCTCAAGAACTATTTTTTTTGTAGAATAATGAATAATGCAAAGTTTGTGGTTGGGTAATTCTTCACCATTGATTTGATAGATTTAAAGTAGGGGTCTATCAGAAAACATCTCTAAACTAAAAATAAGACTAGTGCAGCAGTGATTGTTACTGTGGGGTTAGAGCTAGCTCCATCCACCTGTACCAGACCCTGTTGCTACTGTAAGAAAGCTCATTCAATCCTAATGTGTGTCAAATCCCACAAAAACTTCAATGAACCCTTTTTCTTTCTTCTTATCTGTCTTTCCTTGACTGGTGTGTATAATATCTGGCATTGAACCCTTCATATGAATTCAAATTTGTATTGATATTTCTTCCCCCCCTTGGTCACCACAGAATGCTTTCCCAGTGTCAGGGCAGCTGTACACCACCCACCTCCTGTCCCTGGAAGCTCTTCTCACAGTGATAGACAGCACTGAAGCTCACTGCCAAGCCAAGGTGCTCAACAGCACTGCCCAACAAGAGCAGTCACAAACACTGCTGCCAGAGGGACAAGGGTCAACCAACAACGGAACAGACACTGCCACTGGTACACACACACACACACACACACACACACACACACACACCTAACTTACTGTATGGACACGTGACTGTGAGAACCTTATAGAAATGAGTGAATCATCTCTGTTTGTGTTATTGGTAGTCTCCCTGACTTTCCTTTTTTAATACTAATATTAAATGCTACACTTTCTTTTTCAAAGTGCTTTATGTACAGATATTAAACAAGTCAAGTATCGATAGCTTCAGTGCAAAAAGTGCTTTCCTTTTTGACTTCAGATCTTAACAGACCAGACGAAACCAATGGTCTTCCACAAGAGGAGAAAGAGCCGGTGTGTCCACCCACCAGTGGACACCTGATGGCAGGGAAGATGACCCTGGGGAGACAGGACCAAGGGGACAATGACACACGTGAGACTTTGACCTTGTACACATATGATTTTAAGAGTGAGCACTGAGCCGTAAGCTAATATACATGATCACTTTTTCTTTTAAATTCAGCTGAGAATAGAGACCCGAAAAAGCCCCATCGTTTCTCCTCAAGTTTACCTGATTCCCAAGAGTTGATGGAGATAAGAGCAAAGAAAAAGGTGAGTGGTGTGGAACTAATCCAGATCCGTCATTGGAAACATTATCCTGGAATCTACTAGTGTCAATTCAAACGCTCTCTCTTTTGTCCCATGTGTCCCAGCTGCTGATCACAGGCACAGAGCAGTTCAACCAGAAGCCTAAGAAGGGCATCCAGTTCCTGCAGGAGAAAGGCCTCCTCACCAGCCCCATGGACAACAACCAGGTGGCCCAGTGGCTCAGAGAAAACCCCCGCCTGGACAAGAAGATGATCGGAGAGTTTGTCAGCGATCGGAAGCACATGGAGCTCCTGGACAGCTTTGTAAAGTAAGTATCAACTGCAGGCTGCACATAACTTTGTATCGGTTGGATCATTTAAATGTTAATTCTTCTCATTCTATGTTAATGTTAACACTGACCCTGCGTTCCAATTCCCATACTTCCCTACTATTTAGTATGCCAAAAAAAAAGATTTTATGTCCCAATACATGCACGTCAATTGTAGTATGCTGAAAATACATAAATGCCCCCACTAACTCCAATAGCATTTTGGAGTATTCATCTTTATTCTTGACATTTCTCAACATAATAAAAAAATAAATCGTCCTTATCTGATTTTTTTCTCTCTCCTGTGGCCCCTTAAACTCTTCTGTACTTTAGTATGTAGTGTAGTAAAAAAGAAAGAGTATGTGATTTGGAACGCAGGGTGAATAATGCTTGAAGTCTGATATTTACTGGGGTTTGATCTATAATGTCAAATGTCTGTGCAGCACATTTGGCTTCCAGGGCCTTCGTATCGATGAAGCCCTGCGGCTCTACCTGGAGGCTTTCAGGCTGCCTGGAGAGGCTCCTGTCATCCAGAGACTACTGGAAACCTTCACAGACAACTGGCATGTAAGTCATATGTCCTCTGGAAAACATGTCCCAACAATTCATTTATTCCATCTATCATTTTAACATTGGATGAAGAGATGCTCTGGTCCTCCTGCTGTGGTTGCCAATCAGAATGAAGAGATTATACTGGAACTGGAACTGTTCTTGAAGACTGCATAATAACCTGTTTGGGATTTTAAACCAAAAGTGTAGCACGTGGGAGCCTAAATGAATAGCATTAATGATATAGCCTATTTACATAAGCAGCAGCAGGTGTGTTGTAACACATTGGATTCATTTACACCACATTGACAGTTCCCCCTGCAACCAATAGCAGAGGCATTGGTCATCTGTTAATGACTTGCAGTAAGATAAAATACTAATGTCTGAGTTTAAAAATGCCTCATGTCACTTTAGACATATTTGTAACACTTTTAGCCAATGCATATGTTGCAGGCTTACAGAAAAGTAGCAGAGGCTGTACTTGCGTCGGAGTAACACTCTTTTATTTTACCGAAACAAGAAGAATATATTCCAATACAGTGTGCCAGCGTCCTACTCTCTCATGCTGTCTGCATGGCTGCAAGCATCTACTACGTTAAACTTCTTCCTCTACGACAGTAATAATAACACATCAACAACAGTTTTCTTCTTCTACTCAAAACCTCCTCAGTAATACAATAGATTCGCCTAGTGGCGGAACTTGACATTACACCTTATAATGTATTAACCGGCATGAAACAGTAACACAATCATGCATTTATAGAACATATATTAAATCACTTGAGCTCTGCTTTAACTGTATAGAATGCCCACAATAACTAAATGAATACTCTTTTGACCATGTAAACCTATACCTCTACACTCTCCCCCACTTTAAATAATGTCGTCCCGACATCTTAGTATACCTTCTTGCCTTTCACACAAATACAGCGACATGCATAACATTGAATGGTAATATTTAGGTTATAACCTTGTTTATGAGCTACCTAGACTACCTGCACTGTAGTCAGGGATACTCCTGATGTCATCAGTCTTCGTACTCAAACACATACATAGTTAATGCATATTACACATCCCTGAATTCCCACATTTGGTTGAGTAATCTCTTTTCTCCATAACCCATACCCAACACACACAACACATCAATCAGCCAACCGTCTGTGTTACCTACTACAAAATAAACACAAGGCACATCATGGTATAATTTTAAAAAAAGGTAAGGAGTGTCTTTTCGGTTTACAAAGTCCCTTTTAGTTCACTACCATGGCCGCCAGTAGCCTTTTACATCCATCCCCTGAGTGGAAACTATTCGTTCTGTGAAGTGTGGCTGGCCAAGTCGATCATAAGTCAGTGTTTGGGGTTGCCTCCTTTGTCTCTTTGGATACGGGTCCCGCAGCTCAGTCTCCATAATTTCCTCCTCTGAGCTCACCTCATCGTCACCAGCAGCCTCCTCTGCGCTGTCGGCCAAAGCTGTGGTGTAGGCCTGTTCGTCTTCAACAAGATGAGGCTCACACACTTCTGGGACAGCCTCTTCGGCTTGTGGATGGAACTGCTCAGCTGTGGGGTAAAGCGATGGTGGGTCTTGAGGTTCAGATGGAGACCAAGTGAATGTCACTGCAGGAAAATCATCATCCGAGTCCTCACTGTTCATTTGTAGTGCTTTTCCAGTCGCATGTTTTTGTTTGTTTTTGTCCCTGTTACTTCTCTTTGTACGAGTTGTGGCGGGAGTGTTCTCTTCATGTGTGGTTACTGGGAGGAAGTCACAAGGTAAAAGCATGTTTCTGTGAAGTATTCTTGTCCTGCCTCGGCCACATTCTGGTTCCACTTCAAACACAGGACTGTCCTCCCCTTTTTGACTCTTTATGACATAAATGTTATCCTCCCAGTAGGAGCGGATTTTTCCTGGTCCTCCTCTCTCAGTCACATTTTTCACTAAGACACGGCTGCCTACTTGGAGTGTGGGGCCGTACCTTTTTTTGTCATACTGTCTTTTTCCTCTGTCAGCTGACTTGGAAGCATTTCTGGAAGCAATGTCATATGCTTCAGCCATCCTCCGTCCCCACTTTTCCACATACTCTTGGGAGGAGCGGGCACAGTTCTCACTCTCTGTCTCAAACAACAAATCCACCGGCAGTCGAGGTGGCCTGCCAAACAGAAGAAAGAATGGAGAATAACCTGTGGCCTCGCTAGTTGTGCAGTTATAGGCATGTATGACCTTAGGGAGGTGGTTTTTCCAGTCACTTTTCTGTTCTTCTGTCAGTGTTCTCAACATTGAGAGGAGAGTCCTGTTAAACCTCTCGGTCTGCCCATTCCCCTGCGGGTGGTAAGGAGTAGTGTGAGACCCCCTGATACCGGAGAGAGCTTTCAGGTGGTGCAACAGTTTGTTTTCAAATTCTCTCCCAAGGTCATGGTGCAGTTTTTCTGGAAAACCAAACTTGAGACAAAAATCATTAAACAGTTTATCAGCCACAGTTTTGGCTGATTTGTTGGTTGTGGCATATGCTTGGGCAAAGCGAGTATAATGGTCCATTATCACAAGAATATATTCATAGCCCCCTCTACATTCTTCCAGATGCAGGAAGTCGACAGAGACCATTTGGAATGGATGTGTGGTTTCAATACTCAACATGGGTGCCCTTGACTGTCTGTTTGGTTTTTTTCTCTTGAGGCACTCACACACATTTGTTATGAAATGTTCAACATCCCTTTGCATTTTGGGCCAAAAGAAGCGGTCTCTGATCAAGTTTACTGTCCTTTCTGTACCCAAATGGCCCATTTCCTTGTGAAGCTCATTTAGGATGAGCGGACGGTATCTTTCTGGGAGTACAAGCTGACTTTTTGTTCGAGTTCTCCGGTACATAGTCCCATCTCTTCTGATTTCAAGCTTGCCCCACTCTCTCACCAGCGCTTTAAGCTCAACACTTTCACCCTTTAACTCTTGTACAGTAGGCTTCGCATTTCTCTCTTTGTATTCATACATTCTGCCTATCACAGGGTCTTGTTGCTGAGCTGCCTGTATCTCTTCTCTGGATAAAGGTTGAACAGTATTGAGAAAACTCTCATCTTCCATCTGTGCCTTGAGAGCATTAAACGACACTGAACTGAGGAGTGGGCTCGGTTCTTTTTGTTGGACTAAAATACCCTGTTCTGTTGCTCTGACGGCATCCTGACAGACTGACTGGGTGCACTGACTCATGTAGCTCTCAAAATCCATTGGCATTCTTGATAACCCGTCTGCATCAGCATTTGCTTTGCCTGGCCTGTATTTAATTTTGAAGTTAAAGTCAGCTAACTCAGCAACCCATCTCTGTCCGGTAGCATTCAACTTCGCTGTTGTCAGTACATATGTGAGTGGATTGTTATCGGTATAGACAACAAACGAGGGAGCGTGAAAAAGATAGTCTCTGAAGCGCTCACAAATGGCCCATTTAAGCGCTAGGAACTCTAGCTTTCCAGAGTGAAGGTTATAATTTTTCTCTGGGGGAGTGAGCGTTCTGGACCCATAGGCTATTACCTGTAGATTGCCGTGACTGCGCTGGTAGAGCACTGCTCCTAGTCCTGCCTGAGAAGCATCCGTGTGCAGGACGAATGGTTCATTAAAGTCCGGGTAGCCTAGAATTGGAGGGCTGGAGAGTTTGTCAATCAGATAACACAAAACCTGGTGATGATCATCAGTCCATGAAACGCGTGTTCCTGACGGTAACTGTCCTGATTTCCCTTTCTTTGTTTTCCCCCTTTTTGCAACTTTGACATTGTTTTCAGGTATGTGGGTAGCAGGTGGGGCAGCTAACAGTTCATACAAAGGCTTCGCAATGCGGGAAAAGTCTTGAATGTATGATCTATAATAGGATAGGAAGCCCAACAGCTGCCTGACTTCTCCTACTGTAGTGGGGTGTTTTTCTTTTAGAGCCTGTACAGGGGCCACTTCCGCTGGATCCATGCTATGACCTGCACTTGACACAACCCTTCCCAAAAACCTCACTTTGGACTTAAACAGTTCACACTTCTTTGCAGTGAGTTTTATTCCATGTTGCTTGTACCGACGTAGCACTTCCCTTACATGTTCTACATGGTCCTCAAAGGACTTACTGTGGACTAAATTGTCATCTAAGTAAGGCAGGCATATGTCGTCACGCAGACCCCACATACACTCCTCCATACTTCTTTGAAACTCAGCTGGAGCTGAACTCAGTCCGAATGGGATCCTCACCCACTGGTATAAGCCCCACGGAGTTATAAAGGCAGTGAGTGGCTGACTTTCTTCATCTAAGAAGCCTTGGTGGTACGCCTTTCCTTGGTCTAGTACCGAAAACCAAGAGCTTCCACTGAGACTGTCTAGCATGTCCTGTATCCTTGGAATAGGATGTCTATCCGGCACCGACTTCTTATTAAGTTCACGGTAGTCCACACATAGTCTCAATTCACCTGATTTCTTCCTCACACAAACTATGGGTGATGAGTAGGGTGATTTTGATTTTGTAATCCAGCCCCGGTTAATCAGGTCCTGTAAGTACTCCTTTACTTCCTGATGTAATGGTTTAGGCACACTAATGTATGTCTTTTGGACTGGTGTTTGGTCAGTTAGAGTAATGTGCATACGGAGTGAAGGGATACAGCCTACATCATACTCATCTTGGGCAAAGGCTTCACATTCCTGTTTAAGCATTTCTCTTGCAAGGGCCTGCTGGTCACCAGTTAAGTGTTCTAATGTTACAGGGGGATCCCACACTGCCCTACTGTCTGTGGCGGGACATGCTGTGTCCGGGCAGTCTGTCTCTCCTGGTTTAACTTTGACTGAACTTACTTGTGCTGCAGTCACAGGTTGTATGGCCGCCGGGTACACAGCTTTAACGCTCTCTATGTGTCCCAGGCTGACGCGTGGGCCCAGAGTGATACTGTGTCCTGTGGTATTAATCACAGAGACAGGGACAGTGGAACAGTTACCTCTTTTCATGGTGAACAACACTTCTTGTATTTGTAACCCCTCAGGTAAGTCTGCACTTGTTTTTGGACAGAACAACATTTCAGTGTCTTTCTCAGCCCCTGTGTGTGTGCGACATCTCACTGTGGTGGTTTTACCTGGATGTAGTGTCACTTTACTCTTGCCAGTACTTACTGGAATCCCCTCATTACTGGATTGGTGAGTATGCATCAGCTGGATAAACATTTTTGCTGCACAAGAGTCAATGTCAAAAGCGCTGCTCACAATATCAGTGGCACTGTCTCTATGTGTAACACATTGCTGTTGTTTCAGATCATTAATCACCTCCTCTATGACATTAAAGCCAATGATGGGGTCTTCTGCCACATTGGGGTCGCTGGAAACAAGTACTGGCACTAGCAGACTAGAAGTAGCAGTGTCTGACATGCTTAGTTTGAATTCTACAGGTACCCACCCCATAAATGGTATTTCTGTCTGATTGGCAGCAAGTCCGTTTAGTGCTACTGGCCCTAATAGTTCATCTATTGCTCTGATAGTGCTATTAGGCAGATGCTCAACTCGCCATTTGTCATTTATCACAGTTGCTTGAGCGCCTGTATCCCACAGTGCTGTCACTGGCACGTTATCAAATGTACATTTTACCATTTTACGTTCCCCAATTAATTGGATTAGCTTTTTACCTTGTTTTGCTGAGAGGTAATTAACTTTAGCAATTTCTGGTAATTTGTTTCTCTGTGCCTCTTCCACCGCTAGGTGTTGCTCAACCAACTTAACAGTTTTACACAGAGCTTTGTGTTCCTGCCAGTGCTGCTTCTGACATACCTTAGAGCAATAGACTGTAGCTGAACAACCAGTACATAACTGTAACCTTCTATCAGTGCCTTCATCCTGCAGACAGAAGTGGCAGCGTCGGGACTCTGACGATCGTGGCTGGGTCACTGCCGGTCCCCCCGCAGCAACCCCAGGTCGTTTCCCTGCGCCTGGCGTGGAGCTCTGCATCCTCTGGAGATGTGGCCCAGCTCGCCACACTTGAAGCAGTGACTGCAGCGGTCTCCCTCTCCTTTGTCCTGGCACGTCCTGCAGCCTCTCCTCCGGCGCGGGTCCCTGTTGTCTGCCGCCTGCCTTGAGTTCGTTGGTCTCACAGCACTCATGGAGGAAAGCATCATCCGTTTCATTTCAGCTACCTCTGTCTGAAGCTCTCTCACCAAGATGTTTACCTCAGGCTCAGGTGGATGGTGAGCGACTTTTGGTTTTTCCTTGGAGGGCTCTTTGGCGTTCTTCTCTGGCTGTCCGTTCTGGGTTGAGGAGGAGCCCTGCGTGCTGCTGTCCCAGGTCGTCTGTAGCTCAGCCACTCTGGGTGTCTTGGCACTGTTCCTCTTCAACTTCGTTAGTCTCTCCGTCTCAAGGTTAGCTGCTTCATTTATTTTTTCAATCAAAAGTTCATCAGTCACTTCCAGATTATCAAGGTGTGGCTTAATCTGGAATTTGATATTGTCATTTAGCAGTCCTGTACCCACTGACCTCAGAAACTTCTTTTTGACCAGTTCTGCACCAAAGTGTTCCTCTCCCTCTTTGGATGAAACAAGCAGCCTGTCTTTGAGTTCAATGGCTCTGAACAAAAAATCCTGTGCTGACTCTTTTGGATCTTGAGAAATACTGATCAACTTTTGGTACAGGTCTGAGGCGTCATCTTCTTTGTAATGTCCCTTTAATATTATTTTTAGCTGAGGCAGGGTCAAATCATGCTTTATTTCGAGCATGTCGCGAAGCTTAAGGCCTGGGCTGATGCCCCTTATCACTGCCTCTATGACGTCTGACTCACCATGACCCTTACGGAGCCCGCTCTCTATCTGGTGGAGGAGGTTGTTGTATGACAATTTGTCACGCTGTCCTCCCTCGCCGATTTGGCCACAGATGCGAAACTCACGGCGGATGGTCACTTCTGGCACTCTGGCTGGCGGCAGGTTCAGAATGTGGCTAGCTGTGGTAGCCTCGGTTTTATTTAGTTTCACACCAAGCTCTTTTATTTCCTCTTCTAAGGCTTGGCGGGACTGCTGCAGCTCCTGGAATTTTCCTTCCATCTCATCATGCGTGGACTGTTCTTCGTCATTCTGAACTTCTTCCTTCCCCATGAACGACAATAGTTCTTTAATTAGCTGCATTGCTTCTTCTGTTTCTTTGTCGTTTTCTATTTCGTCCAGCTTATTTTCCGCCATTTTGATAAAAGCGCGCCTACTCTTATCCGCGACAGTATCATCTTCGTCTTCAATGCATTCCAAATATTTGCAGACATTCACCACTTGGTCCCGGTTTAGCTGACCTAGCCTGGCAGTGGCTCTGTCTAAGAGTAGCTCCAAATCCATGTTGTATTCTTAATAGTTCTTTTCTTTTCTTACTTTTTCGTTCTAGGTTCGTCTCCGGGGAAAAGTCCACTTCTCTCGTCTGGTGCCCGTGATGGCAGCCCGCGTGCGATTTCACGTTGAACTTTTCTCCTGGCTAGCTCGCCAGATTTGTTGCAGGCTTACAGAAAAGTAGCAGAGGCTGTACTTGCGTCGGAGTAACACTCTTTTATTTTACCGAAACAAGAAGAATATATTCCAATACAGTGTGCCAGCGTCCTACTCTCTCATGCTGTCTGCATGGCTGCAAGCATCTACTACGTTAAACTTCTTCCTCTACGACAGTAATAATAACACATCAACAACAGTTTTCTTCTTCTACTCAAAACCTCCTCAGTAATACAATAGATTCGCCTAGTGGCGGAACTTGACATTACACCTTATAATGTATTAACCGGCATGAAACAGTAACACAATCATGCATTTATAGAACATATATTAAATCACTTGAGCTCTGCTTTAACTGTATAGAATGCCCACAATAACTAAATGAATACTCTTTTGACCATGTAAACCTATACCTCTACACATATTACAATAAAGGAAAAGTTCCTGTACACATTTTTGACAGTTAAACATATTTAACCTATGTATTTAAGGGTTGAAACATTTATTTTTCAATACATATTTTTGGGAAAACCATTTAAATTTAATCGTTTATCGGATTTTCTTTCTGCCTATAATCGGAATCGGCATCGCCCCCCCCAAAAAAATCCAAATGTGTCGGGCCCTAGTTTGAACATGGGACCTGTGACAGACGCAGGGATGTGGACTCTAGTCAAGAGACAGTGATTTGAGTCAGGCTGGAGCCATGAACCGGCTGACAGAATCACAGAGGGACTCGCAGCTTGATTTTGACCTTTACTCTAGAGACTTGACACTTAGACTTAAGGCTTTTCACAGTGAATTACTCAAGCCCAAAATAGTAGACTGAATTGACTTAGTTTTTCTGACCCCAATTTTTTTTTTTTTACACGTATCAACTTTGTTCTAAATTTGAGATTTAGAACACACACACACACACACACACACACACACACGCACACACACACACACACACACGCACGCACACACACACACACACACACACACACACACACACGCACATGCACGCGCACACACGCACGCAAACACGCACTTTTTTCTTCCATTTCCAGCCAGCAAAGCCAAAAGCTGTCACATGAGTTACCCTCCAGAATATAGTAGTGGGATGACATAAGTGTTAACAGTGACTCACAGTGTGCACAATGATAAACAAAGGACAAACTCCACAGGGGAAACATTTGACATCTCAAAATAACAGGAGGAGCCATGTGAGCTGGAAACTATTCCTAGTAATGTCCTTTTCTTAGGCGGCCCACATACAATATATTGGCCTTGACACAGTGGATGTGTACTTTCAGGAGTGACACTTTAAATGTGTTTTCCACTCTATGGGGTCACTGTAATGTCAGCACTATGTGCAAGGTCAGATTCAGTGTAAAACCAAGGATAGCTGCTCTTATGTAATATGCTCTGTGTTGGGTTAGAAAGAAGTGGCTTTAAGCCGCAGATGAATGATTATTGTGTGTTATATTGTCTGCCCTGTGTGTGTGTGTGTGTGTGTGTGTAGAAAGTGAACGGCTCTCCTTTCATGACCAACGATGCAGGCTTTGCCCTGGCCTACGCTGTCATCATGCTCAACACTGACCAGCACAACCACAATGTCCGCAAGCAGAACATCCCCATGACCGTAGAGGTGAGTGATCTGTCTCACACACTTCAAATGTTGACGGCTCGACCTAAAAATGTGTGGGACGCAAAAAAGTTTTGAGTTTTTGTTAAAGATTGTAGCGAGTTAGACAATGTGACTGCTATGCTTTGAAACATGATGCACTATTTGAAGGGCTAGGGATGCCCTAAAACTTAGTAAATATGGCACATGTGGCAATATACCCCCCCCCCCCCCAAAAAAAAAAATTAAAAATAAAATAAGCTGATGCAGCCACCATAATTTGTTTCACCTAGATGGAAAAAATTTAGGAGGCACATATGGAATTTCCAAAGTTAGAAAAACGCCACTTTTTGCCTCATGTGGCAAGATCTGAGCTTTCCTTCGCCCCTATGCGCCTGGATGAAAGGGCCCTTTTTAATGCTCCTTGCAGCTTTAATTGTTGTCTACATATATATTCTATATCATTCGACAAGCAGCCCTTCCAAAGCTAAACACAACAGCAGCATTTTCTGAATTAAAATGAACAGAAAGACAACTGTTGTCTATCCCAGTTATTTGCATAACAATTCATTTTAACATGTTCTGATGGTCAACCCTATCTGGGACATGCTACTATTTGATGACATGACATTCCTCTGTGAGTGCACTGGTGCAGCTTGGTGGCTAAGCAAGCCACAGCCAACAGCTGTGGGCCAGTGGTGGTGTGTATGTGTCCTAAACTCTGTGTGTGTGTGTGTGTGGAGGGGGGGGGGGTCTTTGATTGACAGCAGAAGAAGACTAAACAGAGTGTGTGGGGCAGCTTGTGGGTGGGCCACTCTCACTAACGAACAATAGCAAACGCCTGCTCTCTCTCTCTTTCTTTCTGCCCCACTATCTTTGAAGTACACATCATTTGTGGAAGTGATCTTATTTGGGTGAAGTCATACCTGATCATACAACTGCTGTTGTATGTTTTAACATAACATTATTACACATTCCCAAAGGGTGAGTTGTGCTTTGGTAAAGATAGCTGGTTGACCTCCAAGCTCAGGCTTCCACACAATAGTTTGGAGTGATCCCATAAAAGTGGCGCCCTGCACTTGAGTCACTTAGCAGCTTGTAATGTGTCACTGCAGCATGTGTTGACTGGCAGGTTAGGCATCACTGTGTGTACAACCCCCATTCCAAATAAGTTGGGACGCTGTGTAAAACGTTAATAGAACATGATGTGACCATTTGCCAATCCTTTGAAATCAATTCAAAATAGTATTGTTTAAAACAGTACAAAGACAATATATCCAATGTTTGATCAATTTCATTGTTTTTTATAAATACATGCTTATTCTGAATGTATTGCCAGCAACATATTTAAGAAAAAGTTGAGACAGGGGCAACACAAGACGGGGAAAGCTGTGGAATGTAAAAATTCCTCACCAAAACAGGTTCAAGTGATAGTATCATGATTGGGTACATCCTCCAAACGGTCAGTATACATGAGCAATAATGGGGTTAGGCTCACCACTCTGTGAAGTACTGTGTAGGAGAATAGCCCAAGAAGAAGGTTTCTGTTTGTACTTTCTATAAAATACAAGTCTAGTGGAGGACAGAGTGGCCTAGTGCAGGCCTCCGCCTGTCACTCACCACAGGCTGCCTATGTTTATTTGCAGGAGGCTCTTGGCTCTAATCCCTGTTTTCCTAACACTGCAACTAAAGCGTATTAAGTAACACAGAATAAGTGTGTTTCCCCTCACAAGCTCCTCTTTAATGGTGTGTTGGATGCTGGGGTTATGGAACACTGAAGGCCAGATGCTTGGGTGTCAGAGCTGAGATTGTTGGCCATGAGACACGTTCAATGAAATGTTGATAGTGGAGAAATGACAGTTCATAGTTTCTACAGAAGCATGTCAGGTGTCTGAATGAAGTTTCTATGGGGGTAACACAAGCTTGATTATCCCACCGCTAACTGCAACATTTATTTTATTTTTTTTAAAACAGCAATTCAAGAAAAATCTGAAGGGAGTCAATGGAAACAAAGACTTTGACCAGGACATGTTGGAGGAAATCTACTGTACCATCAAGTAAGCTCCCATCACACTGTATATTCACTACATATTTTTATATACGTGTGTGTGTGTGTGTGTGTGGAGACCGTGTGTCCTGTGTGTTGCGCTGGATACATCTCAATGTAGCACTTACATGTGGCACGTTGTAGTTTGGTTTATTTGAAGCTATAGCACTTGCAGGATTCTTGTTGTTCTGAGTTTGTACCTTCATGGTTGAATGCACTTAATGGAAGTCTCTTTGGATAAAGGCGTCAGCTAAATAAAATGTAATGTTGTCCTGTGTAGGAACGAGGAGATAGTGATGCCAGATGAGCAGAGCGGCTTGGTGAAGGAGAACTATGTGTGGAGTGTGTTGCTGCACCGTGGGGCCACGCCTGAGGGCCTGTTCCTCCACCTGCCAGCAGGCAGCCTGGACCACGACCTCTTCTCTATGACATGGGGGCCCACCATCGCTGCCCTCTCATACATCTTTGACAAGAGTCTGGACGACAACATCATCCAGAAGGCCATCACTGGCTTCAGGTAACACTCTCTGTCTATTTTCAATATAGGCCACAGCTAAGGTGGGGGACCAGGGACACAAGGATTTAAATGTATCTTCAACACGGGGGCATGTAGCTCAGTGGGTAGGGTGGTCGACCCATAACTACAGGGTTGGTGGTTGGATCCCCCGTCTCCCCTTCACATGTCCAAGTGTCCCAAGTGGGCACTGTTCTGGAAACAAATCTCCTCATCCACTGGAGTCCATTGTAGTTTGTAGTTTCTATCTTATTTTATTAAAGAGCATTCCAGCCCATAACTTCTACTTATTGATGTTGTAAATAAGCATAATGAACTCAAAATGGTTTACCCCTGAATCTACCTGCTGCTAATCAGGACATCACTGTCTTCGGCTCTCATTGCTCTCTCCGCTTTTCATTTTAGAAAAGGCTCTGCTGGACACAATGTAAGGTTTCTCCTCCTGCAGCCACAGACTTCAGATCAGTTGTTATGCACATACATCATTTAATATCACCACGGGCTGCTTTGAATAGCTTTATAAAGGGGCAGCGTTGTGTCATCATTTAAAGCCATCTCCCTAGTTTGCTGATTTGTCTTGAGAGCTGAGCTTTTGAGATCTAGGTTGGTGGAAATGTAAGAAATAACTCAACCGATACTCACTACAATAGACAACTCAATGACTGAACTCTTTTTGTTTGAAGTGCTTTGTGTGGGGCTAAGTATGGATAGTCACGTGTTCCTCTGTTTTACAGGAAATGTGCCATGATAGCGGCTCACTACGGCTTCAGTGATGTTTTCGACAATCTGATCATCTCGCTCTGCAAGTTCACCACTCTGAGCAGTGAGGTGAGTCGAGTGTCTGTCTGTCTAACTAACTATATTCAGCTCCGGGAACAAATTAAGAGACTAGTCTGGATTTTTTCTTGAATCTTTATCTCTACATTACTTATGGAAAATGCTCTAAATATTAATATTTTTATTGTGAATTTGGTAGAATTGTTGTCAGTAGAATATCTTGTCTTTCATTTAAATTAGGTTTATTGAAGGATTTACCATTGCTTCTTCACCTGCTTAATATGGCTCAAAATGACAGATGATAGTTTTAAAAGCAAGATTGAGTGGAAAAACACGATTCATTTCTCTTAATTAGCTTTTTAAAGATTTTAAAATGTTAAGTGTTTAAACAATGGCATAATCCTATTTCCTCTTTCCTTTTAAAGCCAATGTCTAGGTGAATAGAGCTCAAACAGTTATCGCAACACAATGTACCGTACAAACCTACAACACAGCAACAACAGCACAACGTTTCAAAAGTTAAAAAAAAAAAGAAAATTAATAATGAATAAGGCTGCCGTTGTTTTTTCATTGATTAGTTTCAGTATGGAACCTTTATTTGTCACTTCCACTTAACCCATGTTTCTTTCAAATGCTTTAATATTTTGTGTTGGTAAAATAAAATAAAAACATCATTGTCCAAGACCATGTTTTAATCATTTATCAATATTTTATAAAATGTTTCTCGTAATTAACAATCCCTGTTTGATTCTTTGTTTGATTCAGTTGCTGTATGTTAATTGCTAGACATATGTTAAGCTGTAGAAGGCAAGGGTTGATGTTGCAGTTCCCCTTTATAATAATAATAATAATAATAATAATAATAATAATAATAATAATAATTATAACAATAATAACAATATCTTTATTTATATAGCACCTTTAAAAACAATGGTGGGGTGCCCTTAGCTCAGTTGGTAGGGCGTCCCCCCCATGGGCCTCGGCCAGCAGCAGACCCGGGTTCAATTCCAGCCCACGGTCGTTCTCTGCATGTCACTCCCCTCTCTGCCCCATTTCAACTCTGTCTCTACACTATCAATAAAGCATAAAAATGCCCAAAAAATATCTAAAAAAAAACCCAATGGTTTACAAAGTGCTTTAACAAAATACATACACTCAAGTACGATCAAATGAATACATACTAATCAAAAACACATATACAAAAAGATAAATACACATACTCATATACACACACACAACACAACAAACCAAACGAGATCAAAGACATTGACGAAGAGAATAAAAAGAATAAATAGACGGCATCACGTAAAAGCAAGTCTATAAAAATGTGTTTTAAGAAGTGATTTAAAAGAGGTTACTGATTCAGTATCTCATGCACTGCCTTTGACAGTGCATGAGATGTGCCCACCTGCTTATGTCATGATGGCAGTGAAGCACTGTGTTTTATATGACAGCAGATTGAAGTCATGTTACTGTGCAGGTCTATGTATCCAACACCTACTGGAAAATAATGAACATAATGCCGGCACGTGAACTATCCATAGGAGGCAGTAGTGTGTGACTTGTAGAGTGTTGTGTGTCCCTTTGCAGTCTGTGGAGAACCTGCCTACAGTGTTTGGCAGCAACAGCAAGGCCCAGACAGCAGCCAAGACAGTGTTTGACCTTTCCCATCGGCACGGCAACATCCTGAGGGAGGGCTGGAAGAACATCATGGACTCCATGCTTCAGCTGTTCAGAGCCCAGCTCCTACCCAAAGCCATGGTGGAGGTCAGACTCACTTTCTACTCTCTACTATGTGTCTGATAAGACTGCAGAGACTGTCCCTGCATTCCGAATCGCATACTTTCTGCTCTTTAGTATGGTAGAAAAAAGATTTAGTATGTCCCGATTCTTGTGGCCAGATTTAGGATGGTTAGAAAGACCCGGATTTCTACTACATCCGGCCAAGATTTTTAGTGTTGAAAACGGCATCCTATTTGGGCGATTCTGACCCACAATCCAGTGCAAACCTGAAATGACGTCACATCGACGAAGCCTCCATATGAAAACAAACGGGGATGCGACGGATATAAAAGCAAGAGGCAAGCTGAAGGCGCAATGTTATGATGAAATAAATAAGTAAAAGTATGTCCCAATAGTATGCCTACTGCATCCTTACTCGATTATTTTTATCGTCGGGTGTAGTATGTTGAATAGAAAAAAGAAAGAGTTTGCGATTCGGAATGCAGAGTGTCTGTGGCTCATACATTGGGTTTGATACAGAGTGTATTGTTAGCTCTCTGCTGCCACCTACTGTCCACTGTCTAAACACTGCGCTTGTTGCCTCAGGTGGAAGATTTTGTGGAGCCAAATGGGAAGATTTCCCTTCAAAGAGAGGAGACGCCATCCAATCGGTACGCACACATCTCACCTGCCTTCTCTTGACCTTTTCTCAAGTAGTCTGTGATAGAGAAGAGGAGAAAGACAGCCTGTTGCTACAATAAGGGGAAACTTATACTGTAGGGCTGACTGTAGTCCACTATTCAGTGGGAGGAGCCTGATTCCACTGCAAATCTCCCGGTGAAATAGTCGCATGATGTTTTTATGAATCCAGGATCATTCTAAATGTCCTTCTGTATGGTGGCGCTGAATGTCTGATAGTAGGCTACATGGAATTGCTTGGCTTCTCCCAAAAAATCATTATACATCACCTATTGTGATATACATATCAGCCTATTAATTACTTATATAATACTGCTAAATATTACAGTGAAAAAGTTACCCACCCCAGCTTTAAATGGTGTAGCACTACACCCAATCTAACATGTAATAATACGTGATAACCCTGGTATGTCATCACAACAATTCTGGACAAAACGTTTGACTTTCCTGTTCCCACTGTGTTGCATGTCAGCGGTGAGTCTGCAGTGTTGAGCTTTGTCAACTGGCTGACCCTGAGTGGAGCGGAGCAGTCAGGACTGAGAGGGCCATCCACAGAGAACCAGGAGGCAAAGCAGGCCGCCATCCTCTGCATCAAGGTGAAGTTAGGAATTCTGATCATCTTGTTATTTCAGGGGATTCACAACCTCAACGCTCTTCTTATAAATCCAGGTGAAAAGGATTATAGCTCATGTGTTTACCATGGAAACATCTGGTCAACGATTGACTTCTTTTATGATTTTCTCTACTTACAACATCTATTGCAGTATGTCCGTCCTAGGAGAGGGATCCCTTACTCTGTCAACTCTCCCTGAGGTTTCTCAATTTTTTAATCCCGATAAAGGTTTTTTTACTGGGAGTTTTTTCTCAGCCGAGCTAAGAGTCTAAGGGCAGAGGGGTGTCGTACTGTATGGAATGAAAAGCCCACTGAGGCAAATGTCTATTTGTGATATTGGGCTATACAACTAAAACTGATTTGATTTGTGTGTTTCCTGCTGCATGATATCTCTTAGATTCATGCACAATAGTAGAAACTAAATTAAAATAAAAACATGTTTCCGAGTTCACAGACCCTTACTTGTTAATGTTACCGTATAAAGTCTTCTGTGGGCCTCTTCTTTTGACATAAATGCATCCTATGGAAGGCTTGAAGATCCAAACCAAAAGCACTTTCAAGCCTTAAAATGTGTCGGCTGTTTCACTGACTTTTTTTTTCTATTTCTGTCTGTTCTAGCAATGTGACCCAGAAAAGCTGATCACAGAGAGTAAATTCCTACAGCTGGAGTCTTTACAGGAGCTCATGAAGGTTAGCATCATTTCATGTCAACATTCCTTATTGATTGCATGTATACATACTGTATACACACTCACACAGTATATATACACTCACCGGCCACTTTATTAGGTACACCTGTTCAATGGCTTATAAAAACAAAAAGCTAATCAGCCAATCACATGGCAGCAATTTAATGCATTTATGCATTTAGACGTGGTCAAGACAATGTACTGAAGTCAAACCGAGAATCAGAATGGGGAAGAAAGGGGGTTTAGGTGACTTTGAACATGGCATGGTTGATGGTACACGGCAGGATGGATCCATACTTTCATGTTGTTTACGCCAAATTCTGAACCTGCCATCTGAATGTCGCAACTGAAATCGAGACTCATCGGATCAGGCATGCTTTTTCAATCTTATATTGTACAATATTGGTGATCCTGTGAGAATTGTAGCTCCCGGTGGGGTCTTCTGTTGCTGTAGCCCATCTGCTTCAAGGTTGGTCGTATTTTGCGTTCAGAGATGGTATTCTGCATACCCTGGTTGTAACAAGTGGTTATTTGAGTTACTGTTGCCTTTCTATCATATCGAACCAGTATGCCCATCCTCCACTGACCTCTGACTTCAACAAGGCATTTTACATCCACACAAATGTTTTTTTTTTTTTTCTCGATAAACCCTAGAGATGGTTTAGAGTGAAAATCCCAGTAGATCAGCAGGTTCAGAAATACTCATACCAGCCCTCCTGGCACCCTCAACATTGCCATGTTCAAAGTCACTTAAAACCCCTTTCTTCCCCATTCTGTTGCTCGGTTTCAACTTCAATAAGTTGTTCCGTCCAGGTCTACATGCCTAAATGCATTGAGTTGCTGACATGTGATTGGCTGATTAGTTTTATGTGTTAACAAAGAAAATGAACCGCTGTACCTAATAAAGTGGCCGGTGAGTTTATATATATATAACGCAGAATAGTCGATATTTCAATGATTCGATGGGAGCAGCCTGATTCCACTTCCAATCTCACAGGCGAAAAGTGGCAAAATGTGTTTATGAATCAAGGATCATTCTAATCTGGCTGTATGGTGGTGCTGAATGTCTAACTGTACATGGGATTGATTGGTTTCTCCAAATAAATCATTATACTTCACCTATTGTGGTATACATATCAGCCTATTAATATTACTGTTAATACAAATCTTTGAATAAATCTCCCTAAGCAGCCTACACACTTGACGCTTCACTCACCGCCATGTACAGCGCAGCCAACATCACAGCTCAGGTATATGTCACAGTTGTGACATCACAGTGACATCACAACTGGGCAAACTGTAGGGTTAGACAGTGAGACCATAAAACACTCTTTCTGCCTTTTCTCAGGCTAGAATGAACCGATTTCTAAAGTTTTTGCACATTTATACTACATAGGATCTCAGAGTTCAATACACCTTCATATTCCCACTGGTGAAGTAGGCCTTTAAGTAGTGTGTCACACCAAGGCTAGCGGTGTTTAGAACCTATGTTGTTAATACCAAAACATACATAGTGTTATCCTGTGTGATCATGGCGCGCGTAATTCTGTACCGTGGAAACTCTTCTGCCTCCAGCCGTCCACCATTGTCCAATCAGATTGGACGAGGTACATTCTTAGTCGGGGAACAGCCCTACTGGATTTTTTTTCTTTTTTTCGGACCATTCTCTGTAAACCCTATACATGGTTGTGTGTGTGAAAATCCCAGTAGATCAGCAGTTTCTGAAATACTCAGACCAGCCCGTCTGGCACCATCAACCATGCCATGTTCAAAGTCACTTAAAACCCCTTTCTTCCCCATTCTGTTGCTCGGTTTTAACCTCAATAAGTTGTTCTGTCCAGGTCTACATGCCTAAGTGCATTGAGTTGCTGCCATGTGATTGGCTGATTATTTATATGTGTTAACAAGAAATTGAACCAGTGTACCTAATAAAGTGGTCAGTGAATGTATATCTATATATATATGTATAAGTGCACGTGTATTACATAAATGGCATTCACATCATGGTTGAATCCCAGAATGCTCCAAACAAAGTGGCTGTGTCTCTCTTAAGGCTCTGATATCAGTCACCCCAGATGAGGAGACGTATGATGAAGAGGATGCTGCCTTCTGCCTGGAGATGCTGCTGCGCATCATTCTGGAGAACCGGTAGGAAGGACCATCTGTCCCACACCCTCACAACACTCAGTCCTTTGTCTTTGTGCCTTGCATTCTGAACACAGCAACTTGTTTGTGTGTGTGTCTGTGTGTCTGTGTGTCTGTGTGTGTGTGTGTGTGTGTGTGTGTGTGTGTGTGTGTAGAGACCGTGTGTCCTGTGTGTGGCAGACAGTGCGTGACCACCTGTGTCACCTGTGTGTGCACGCCAATGAAAGCTGCTTCCTGGTGGAGAGAGCCGTAGTGGGTCTGCTGCGACTCGCCATCCGCCTGCTACGACGAGAGGACATCAGCTCTCAGGTACAACACACACTCTTACACACACTCTCGCACACCTGGACACACACACACACACACACTCACTCTTACATACAACTAGACACACACACACAGACTCGCATACCTGGACACACACACACACACACACACACACACACACACACACACACACACACTCAGACTCGCATACCTGGACACACACAGACACACACACACACACACAAACCCGCATACCTGGACACACACACACACACACACACACACAAACCCGCATACCTGGACACACACACACACACATACACACACACAGACACACAAACCCGAATACCTGGACACACACACAAACACACACACACTCACACTCACACTCCTGGACACACTCAATTAAACATGTTTCCATATCCCTTAATTGACTACTTCAGAAAATAGAAACAACCCAGGGAGAACAGTTTAGGTTGAACAAGACTTTGCCTGACTGACGTCTGGATGTTCCCACCAACACTAGAAGCTGATGGTCATGGAAGAGAGGATGGAGATATCAATGTGTGACCTTGTGTCCCCCCTCCCCTCCAGGTCCTGCTGTCTCTGCGTCTGCTGATGATGATGAAGCCTCAGGTGTTGTCCCGGGTCAGCAGAGAGGTGGCCTATGGGCTCCACGAGCTGCTCAAGACTAATGCAGCCAACATCCACTGCACGGAGCACTGGTACACTCTCTTCTCCCTGCTGGAGTGCATCGGAGCTGGGGTCAAACCTCCTGCCTCCTTCCAGCTGGCCTCCACCACGGCTGACAGCGACACAGGTTCAACTCTTTCTCTCTTTGTCTATCTGAGGGGTGGAAACAACTTGGGATTTTTACATTGATGAAGACTTTATCAACTAGCGATGGGACCCATTCCATCCAGTTTCGGTGTCATGCCGATATTGCTGCGATCTACTTTGCAGGATGTTCACACTGACAACTCTGATCCACGTCGCAATAAACTGTCTGTTCAGAAGAACCAATGACACGGACGTGGAGGAAATAGTCTCTTTAGTGCAGGAAGAGGGTTGTTTTGGTGCATTGTTTTTCCCCCGTTAAATGTTGACTTTATTCTCATAATATTAGGACTTTTAATCTAGTAAAATATGGACTTTTATTCTCTAAAATCTTCCTTTTCTTTGTTTCAGCGTGGCCCTAATGCTCCGTCGTAGCCATGTGATATATAGACACGTTCAAATATTTAGCAATTTAAAAAAGTTGAGTTCTGATCTCTCAAACTTTTTATATTTTGGTCATAATAGTTTGTCAGAAGCTTGTTAATGCAGTGCATATCATTTGAGCTGTTTGAGTTCACAATTAGGTTATCATATCATCCCTCCAAGCAAAACAACATCCAAATGTTTCATAAAATCCCTTTATATGGTAAGAGGAGCGCATTGTTTTAAACCCATTGCCCCAAAAGTTGTTTTGTGATGGAAGAACATAGCCTGGTTCTACCAGACCATCGTACTTCATTTCATTTGTACAGAAGGTCTGGAATCGCTCAATTGACAAACGTTAACTCACTTGAAGGCGGGTGTCTGTTGAAGTTTAAAACTATTGGATGTGCCCATTGCCACTCTGGATTTGCCAACCAATCGCATAACGTTTGGCCGTGACATATGTCATGCTCCGGCTTCTGAGCCATTCCCTCTGTTTGCTGATTGGACCGGCAAAATTGTGGCCGGAGAAAACCTAAGAATATACCGCACACCTAGCCTGGAAATCCAGACCCTGATATCTTGAACGATAGAGGGTCTGGCGACGATCAATAGTAATTTCCAACTCTAGGGGCGGCTCCTACTCGTGCATTTCAAATGCCACTGCACGCAGTTGGATAGCACTACAACCAATCAGAGCGATGCACAAGGCGACGTAAGCCCCTTTCGTTTAGCGAACAGCTGTTAAACTGTTAAATTAAACGTTTGCCGTTGTCGGTCGGCAAAATAGAACATTCCACTTACTTGCTAATGAAAGATTTGAGTGCCGTCTTCCAAATCGTTAAGGGTCGAGGCCAAAGCAGTCTCAAACTCGCACAACATATCCGCAGCCATCTCTGATGTTTACTATCACGGCTTCGACGTCGCATGCACGTCACTGTCGTCATCCGGTTACGTCCTCCCCAGAGTACCATATAAGGGGCTCTGGCGCGCCCGCCAGATTTCTGGTTTTCTTGATAAGCTTCAACGGAGCGTGTCCAGACCAACACGCGCAGCAAATTTAATTTGCCAGCGCCTAGTGGCAGGTCTGGGAATGCCAGGCTACCGCACACCCAGACTGACTACTGAAGGGAAATGAAAATTGAGAGGACGTAGGTAGGCGGGCGGAGCCAGGCTAGGAAGAACATACTGTTCACTGTAGTTTGCAGTAAAACCTTCTTCTGTTTGACTCCAGACGTCTCAGGGTTGTAGGAAGTATAGAGAGAAATAAACAAACGGCAAAAGGTATTTGATTCACCAAGCAACATACAAACTAAACGTATTTTAATATTCCTAAATGAAACAGTGATACATAATGAGCCTCTGTTGTACACAGGGGTAGGGCCTGTAGACCATGTGAAAATAGTCCAATATCTCTGTGTTTGCAGGAGCCCTGTCCGACAGTGAGCTGTCAGCCCATCATCCCAGTGAAGTGACCTGTGAGCGCGGCTACACCTCTGACTCCGAGCTCTACCCCCCAGAACACAGCAAGGCCAGGATCCCTCGCTCCAATACAGACCTGGATGTAGCAAGCAGCGGATGGCTAGTGGTCAGCGCACACACACACACACACACACACACACACACACACACACACACACACACACACACACACTACTTACATCATGAGCAGCAAGATGTACTGTGCAATGGTTTTGCAAATCACAGACACAAATGCCGTTACATGAGATTAGTATTCCAGAGCTCTTTGGTGTGGATGGGTGAGTGTGATTGGCTTGGCATGAGGAACACAGAAGGAGAGAAATATGGAAAAGAAGCCACTGACGCCCCACCCTGTATTGGACTGACTCCCTAACGGTCTGGGTGTGCTCCAACATGAAGAGGGATTGAGCATTGGGCCACCATTCTCCTAAGGAGTAAATAATAATAAGTTATGTCTTGTACATTATCAAAGATTAGTATTTCAAGTAAACCACCTTTGAAAATCAAGTCATAGTCAGCAAGTGGTCCTGTGAACTGAGGGTAGATAGGTTACCTTCAAGGTGTTTGCTGTTTGATTAGTGCCTTCCAGGCAGCGCTGCCTTGCAGGCTCCGTTGGGGGCACAAAACATCATCGAGCTACATTCAGATCGGCATCAGACCTGATTTGTCTAATTTACTGTTTTTTAAAGAATATAAATATTGCAATGATGTTTAATCCTATTGTAACTCATGTTTGCATTGTGGTGATTTGTGTACATTTTTAGGTTGGGAAAAGTGATCTGGAGCTGAGTAGGACGGTGTTAGTGGGATCTAAAGCTCAGCTCAATCACCCACTGGTCAACCAGTACAGCCTGACTCTGGGCCAGGACCTGGGCCAGCACGACACCAAGTCACTGCTCAAGTGTGTGGAGACGCTGTCCTTCATTGTGAGGGACGCAGCCCACGTCACACCGGACAACTTTGAGCTGTGTGTGAGAGCCATACGAGTGTTTGTGGAGGCCAGCCTTAACGGAGGTGAGGCATAGAAATACATCATATAGACAATATGTCTTCAACCCCCATTCGCAAGCCTTTGCATTACCTGCTGACCGCTAGGATTTCTGTGTTCTTAATCCTGTTCCAATTGACTACGTCCATCGTTTGTAAAGGAAAAAATTCCAACGCAAATTAATTAAATTTTGTTTTTGTGTCCTGTGCCCCTTTTTATTATAATAATTATAATACATCCAACTTATATAGCACTTATCAATAATGCAGCGTGGCTTGACAAAGAGGAACAACATACAGACATTTCTATACAAATTGATGGGGAGGGGGCGGCTAGGAGTCAGGCAGAGGAGAAGAGAGTCCAGTGTGAATAAGGCTTATGATTGTAAACACTAGTTGGGCAGGTATATGTGGACTGGGCAGTGTAATCTGTGAGCAAGAGGTTCAATTGCTTTTCTATGGAATTATAATACCCTATTAATAGGGGAATTCCATTCTATTTAGTTCCTGTACTTAGTCATAAAGATAGGGGGATTGGGTGATGATATTGGTAAAAATCAGTTGCTGCTAGTGTTTCAACTCCATGCGGGTGCTGATTGGCTGAGGAGAAACTTCTCACTGAGGTAAAGCCCTATCAGGGTTTAAGGCTGAAGAGAGGGCAGCTCCAATCAGAATGGTTCCTAACTAGAAATACTAGCTGCGTAGTCATTTATTGGCCATCACAAGGGGGAGAGGGAGAGCGAGGGAGAGAGAGAGAGAAAAAAAAGAATTAAATGTTCAAACGTTGGGGAAAGTGGTCGCTGAGTGTGTCCCTACTTTGATCTTCCCCAGGTTACAGGAACTATGACAAGAAGAAGAGCCACAAGTACGACTCGTCCAAGTCCCGTGTGAGGAAGAAGGCTGGAGGGAGGGAGAGAGAGGGCGGGGCTAGTCTGAGGAGAGGAGGCAGCAGAGCCAATCAGAGGCCAGCACGCTCCCATAGCGACGAGGAGGAGGACGAGGGGGTCCCGGCCAGCTATCACACGCTGTCATTACAGGTTAGTCAGGATGTAAGTACTGCAGCACTCTTACCCTTTTACCTCCCCAAGGCTTTACAGGATAATGATACCAGGGTATTGTTGAGCTGTAAACTCTTTAAAAAAACACTGTCTGGTACCGTGTCTGGACAGTTTGGAAACATGCTTGATTTTGAGCATGTGTTTTCAAGGTTTGAAATGTGAACCTGTTAACCCATTGATGACGGCTGCTGCGCGATGCCACATTGTCTCTCCTGCCGGCTGCTGCGTAGCGCAGCATTGTTACAATATCTCATTTTCATGAGGTGGGTTTTGTTGATTTTTTAAGACCATGTGACCACCCAAAAGTTGTGTGGTTTGCCGAAAATCACGTCAATCAAAAAAATAATAAATAAATGAAAATAATAATACAAATACGCCGGCTATGTCAGCGATAGTGTATTACAGAACAGTTAGTGGCGTTCGGAGCGCAGAATCTAGGTCTACTATAGGCTACTGACGAAAATCACACAACACATTGCATCTATTTATTAACAATATTTATGAATTTAGGCTATATTTTGCTGCTCCAACTCAAATTCAGCCCAGCCAGGCGATAGTTAAGTTTCAGTTTCGTTTTCATCTCCGTGGTATACAGCCGTTTGTACCAGCTGATCGGCTCCCGACAGCGGGAGTCAGTCTGCGTTCCAGTTGTACTGGGAAGTCGGATTTATGGTGCCAGTGATGATTGAACTAAATAATAAAATAAAGCTATCTTCTCCTTCCTATATCTGTCTATCTTTATCCCTCCACTGCACACTCAGTCACTACTATCCATGCTAAAAGGAAGCAGGATTATGACCTCATTTAGCACATTATTTTTAAATATTTTATATTATTATTTTTTTTCCTCCCCCATCTAATTTTGACGATTTTTAGAAAAATGTGTTGGTTTGAAAGCGCTAAGGGAGCATGTTTAAATAAAACCTCTGAACCTTAACTTTTAAATGTATTTTATGTCATGTTTCTATGTGCTGCACAGGCTTAGATATTAAGGTTTTGGTAGACTTGACAATTCGTACTATTTTTTTCAGAAAACCCTCAGGCATTAAGGACATGCATCCTAGATTGCAATAGTCATCAATGGGTTAAAGGAAAAGGCTGGTTCTTCTCCACATTGACTTTCCATATTGGCTAGGCTATCCGCGTTACCATTCAATACTTGACATCTAATCCATGCATTATGCCATTGTTTACACTGGTGTGTGTGTGTGTGTTTCAGCTGCTGGACCTGATGCACACCTTGCACACCCGGGCTGCCAGCATCTACAGCTCGTGGGCAGAGGAGCAGCGCCACCTGGAGGCCAGCAGCAGCAGGAGGGTGGAGGCCGACTCCCAGACTCTGTGGACCAGCTGCTGGTGTCCACTGCTCCAAGGTCAGCCTTTACCCAGGAGATGGAACCTCTTCTTCAGTTCACCAAAGGTTGACTAGCAGGCTTCAGGTCAGTGTGAGGCTCATGTGTGTTATGTGCTTGCCCATACTCCAGGCATTGCTTGGCTGTGCTGTGATGCCAGGAGACAGGTCCGTATGCAGGCGCTCACCTACCTCCAGAGGGCGCTGCTGGTCCACGATCTGCAGACTCTTGATGCAACCGAATGGGAATCCTGCTTCAATAAGGTGAACAGGCTGCAGGATGGCTGCACTCACTATCAAATGCTCTCTCTGCCATTAGATTAGGCTCAGCAGGGTTGATACATTGTGCTCATGAGGTTGATGTTCTATTTTTGTGTGTGTGTGTGTGTGTGTGTGTGTGTGTGTGTGTGTGTGTGTGTGTGTGTGTGTGTGTGTGTGTGTGTGTGTGTGTGTGTGTGTGTGTGTGTGTGTGTGTGTGTGTGTGTGTGTGTGTGTGTGTGTGTGTGTGTAGGTGCTTTTCCCCCTGCTGACGAAGTTGCTCGACAACATCAGTCCGGCAGATGTTGGCGGTATGGAGGAGACCAGGATGAGAGCCTGCACACTCTTATCAAAGGTTGAAAGCTGCACACACTAACAACAGCTAGCAAATATATCACTTAGATCAAGGGAACAGTCAGTCAGCCATGTTTGTATATTCACAGAAATGTAAAATAACATGAGTGAGCAGGGTAAGCCAGTTGTTAATGAGCACCGGTCTGATCACAGTTATTTATACTGCATCCAATTGTCCTAGCCTATGCGCGTCGCCATCTTGTCAGATTTGGGACCGCCTCCTTACCGAAAAAGGGCATTGATGTGACGTTGGGTGGAGGGAGATACGCCCATCTAGCTGACGTACCTTCGAGGCAAAGTGAGGGCCAGTGGCTAGCTGTCACTCAAGAGGCTGCGCCTCTAATTATTCATACATTTTAACCTCCAATAGAATAAAAACTAGCCTGGTACAAAAAAGATTCACCCCCCTCAGTGTTGTCATGCCGTAAATAGGTTTAATAATGCTGTGTAAACGGCATATTTAACAAGGGAGTCAATGAGAAATTGCTCTGTTTTGATACCTCCCCTTGGTGGCCACTCGCTGAACTTGATTTGTCGTCACTTGCGCAATGGATGCTGGTAGAACTGGCTGTGGTTGGGGCTTGGGTCAGAGACACCAAAACAATCTGTTTATGTTATTATTGGTCATGTGGTGTAAGGGATTTTCTAATCATAGCTTTATGATGGAGCAACACAAAACATTTTGTAAAATGAATGTTGAAAACAAAACCTTACCATCATAGTACATAGGAATAAAAATTGTCTATTTTAACAGGTGTTGGTTTGCTCAGTGAGGATGCTAGCTTTTGTACCCAGTCAAATCCAAAGCCCACACTTTGTTCTGGTGACCCGAAGTGATGCCTGTGTTGTGTGCTGTGTGTCCAGGTTTTCCTCCAGCACCTGTCCCCTCTGCTGTCCCTGCCCACCTTCGCTGCCCTCTGGCTCACTATTCTGGACTTCATGGACAAGTACATGCACGCAGGCTCCAGTGACTTACTGGTGAGGAGATACTACTAACACACTGCTAACTCAACGTATATGTACCAGACCAGGGTTACCTTATTGCACAATGAAACAGTTCAGCCTTTCAGTCTGACTATACACTACTACTTGAAACACCTGTTCATGTTTTGTGAATAAGGAGGATGTTCCAGCACATGAAGCAGCTTTTCCTTCTAGTTATCTACCAATGAAAACAATCGGCAAACATGGAACATCATGTATTGTTCAGGTGTGCGCCTAGTACTGAATGTGTGTGTGTGTGTGTGTGTGTGGCTTAGCTGGAGGCCATCCCTGAGTCTCTGAAGAACATGCTGCTTGTGATGGACACAGCGGGGATCTTCCACAGCGCTGACTCCAGGACAGGATACTCTGACCTGTGGGAGATCACCTGGGAACGCATCGACTGCTTCCTGCCTCACCTGAGGGAGGAGCTCTTCAAGCAGACCGTCATAGCAGGTACAGCCCACGGCGACCCATACAGCTCAATACAATCAGTCAATAGCCTTCCATTCAATCCAATGAATGGCCACATCTTTAATGTTTCAGTTGACACTTTTTGAACATAAATCATTTCAACATAGTTAAGTCTTGACTATGCCTTGCAAGCTTTATGCCAACATGGAGATGGCGTGAGCGTGTGAGTGGCTTGATGTAATGCCAGTAACGTGTGCTGTAGCATGTGTTGTTGACCCAGGTGTTTGTCTCTGTTAGATCCTCCAGCAGAGGCCGTGTCTCCGCCGGTCCAGCCCCCCTCTCCGGTCCCAGAGCCTGCAGACACACCACAGGAGCCTCCAGCAGCCAGCGCCAATGGTAACAACAACACACACTCACATCCAATCACAATCAAATGAGGATCAGTGGGAAAATGAGCGTTCATGGTTTACCCTCACAAATCAATAAGAAAATTAGAATGTAAATGACTCTCTAAAAAGCTGCTCACCACAAAAGATGATGATGATGACAAGGTATAGAGCTGCATCTCAAAGAATATCAAAAAGTTCATTTTTCCCTTGATTTAATTCAAAAAGTCAAAATGTTCATATATTCTAGGTTCATTACACATAAAGTCAAATGATTACCTTTTGTTGTTCATGGTGCCATTGTGCACATTGTGTAAATGTTGTGTTCCACTGGTGTCTTTGTGTGTGTACTAGGACCGTCTGGCTCGTCTCCAGTCCCCAGCCAGTCCCCTCTCATCCTGCAGCCTCTGGCCTCTCCTCTTCAGGTTGGAGTCCCCCCCATGGCCCTGCCAATCATCCTAAACCCCGCCCTCATCCAGGCCTCCTCCCCTCTCCCACTGCCTGACCAGGTCAAATAACAGCTCTGTAACAACTGGACCCACAACGCTTCAACTACAATCAGAGCTTTTCAAACAAGGTTTCATATATATATATATTCATATATATATATATAAATATATATATGAATATATACGATAAACCGGATGTGACACCTCATCCACACCACATTTTAATGAATGAAAACTTCCCCTGTATATCCAACACTGTTGAAGACACAGCAATGGCAGGTGCACCTGTGTTCTATGTGCCATTTGAGTGTTGAGTATATTCTTCAGATATTCATGAAGAGAAAATACTGCACGGACAACATTGTAGGAATAATATGTTAGGTAAAGTCTGATTGAGGTACAGTGTGTTTGCCAAACATGTAAATGACATCCAGGGCTGGAGATAGCATTGACAACGATGAGGTTTATTGGGGCTAAATGGTCGGGGTTCATGTTGAAACACACATGGGGAATTTTTTTCTTGCTAATTCTAGTATTTTAAAATCAATGCATTATATATATATAAAAAAATATATATATAAATATATATATTTCAGAGAAATAAAGTAAACTTTCAGACTTGGTTTTCCCCAGCAGTTTGAAGTCTTAAGAGAGTGTAAGCCTGCTGCTTCTTACTCAACATGTAAATATAGAAACACAACTCATTATATATATACATTTATAAAAAGGCTCAGTCACTGTAGCTACTCTAACGTTCCTCAAAGAAGTGTGTTTGTGTGATTGTGTGTTTGTGTGATTGAATCCAAATAAACTACAGTGTGTTCATGGTAAAGAAGGAACATGTCCCCCAGGGCAACAGTGGTGTTTTATTGGAGCTCAGAGGAAGTAGATGACACACACACACACGCACACGCACACGCACACACACACACACACACACACACACACACACACACACACACACACACACACACACACACACACACACACACACACACACACACACACACACACACACACACACACGTTAGTGGATACATTCAGTGCTGGTTTGAGTCAATTCATGGGTATTGTTGATAAGAAAAATATCATGTTTACCAAACTTTGGGTAAGTTAAATCTTATGACTTCAGTATTTCTTAGGTTCTAGCTATGGCTCTGATTTCAACACTTTAACCTTAAAAAAACAAATTCATATCATAGATTGATTCAATATGTATACACTGTGAACAATAACAGATTGGTGGAATTATTCCAAATGCGATCAACATCTGGGTAATGATTTGAGAATAATCTAGTGTTTTCACGTTCAGAACACATCAGCCTGCTGTTGGACATGATACAACATGTTATTAAAGATTGGTTCATTCTAGATGGAGCGTGACACTCCCATGTGTGTGTGATGGACTTGTTGGAATCATAATTAGTCAGTTTTCAGCATCCACTGAAGGCCAACACCATCTTTTTATTTTAGATTTGAACTTTGGAATGCCAGGCTCCCTTTCCTGGCTTTACTCACCCATTGCTACTGCATACTATAGATATATGACTTAACAGAGCTGTTCTATGGTCCAGCAGTGAGGGATCCCTGGCTCATTGAGATTGACCTTTACTTATAAAGCTCTTCCTCAGACACATTGTGTCCTGTTCTCCTGTGATGCTCACTGGCCTCTACTCCTTACTTTTCTACGTCAGCATTTTGCCCCCAAACAAACACAAACAACAAGTTGCCAATTCCTGCTCCGCTGCACACACTGAGCTGTGCACATGAAGCCTTCTTCACACGGACTGGAGAATGTCACATCTAAAACATTCCAAAATGTAGATACTTAAATGTGCAATGAGCCTGGCCCAACTGTACAGTTAGACCTCCAAATATGTATGTGATTAAGTCTAACAATTCTTGAGAGTTCAGTGTGGAAGTGACTTAGCCATAGGGCCGGAGAACTAGACTGGGTTACTCACTATATCTCAAGGAAAATCTATGGAAGCTCCTGAAATAAGAACAGTAACTTGCTGTTTCATGTATATAACTGGACTGTCTGTCACTGAATATATAGCATTGAGCTATTTCACAACCATCCATACTAATTTATGCAGTTTGAATTTTTTCAGATTCTTAATTTTTTAGTGGCGTTATATCAACTTTCAAATGTGAACCAACATTTGAATGAAGCTACTAAATGCATCCATATGGGACTATGACAAAGTATAACATAGCAGAACACACACCTCAATGAAGCACATAGGACAACCTTCTATAGCATCCATTTCCCTCATACTAAAATGTGACGTGGCACCGTGGCAGGAAGGGCATTTGAAAGTGTGTGTTCCAAATCCCCTTCCTGAGTCACATATTGCAGTGCTATACATTCAGTGGCATTGACTTATCCACAATACATTCTGGCTTGTGCTCACACTTCACTATGTTTTGCTAGTTTGCTTCCATAGAAACCTGTTGATATTCTTGCATGCTGACTGTGCCTTTTGTACAATGTCATGGAAAGTGACAAATGGAGACTCATTCACACGAGGGTGATTGTGATGTGGACAGAGAGCCGAGCGTCCATTATCTCACTGATGTTTAATGTTATTTATTGAGTGTGAAGACTCTTCCACTGCAGTACAGACGGCATAGATCCAGTGTGTGTATGTCAGTCAGGTTAACACTACAGCCTTATAGAGCCACTAACCAGACAGACATTTTGTAAGCTGTGTGTTTATCTGTTGTACGGGACTCTTACCTATATCAGGAGCTGATTCATGCTTGAACAGGAAATGAATTGAATTTATGATGTGTATATATATAGACTGTATATGCAAAGTAAAGTACTTTTTACTATGTAATAAATATAATGAAAAGGAAGTCTTCATTCTGGTGTCTGTTTACAATTTTTGTTTGATTGCTAAAGCACAGTGGGCACAACTAAAACCACAAACTCTTAACACAGTGTGCACTACTGAAGTCCATGTGTTCCAAACTGTGTTTCATTTTTCATTCATTTCACACAAAATGCATTCAGTAACCACATTTACCAAAACTCAAGAGACAACAACCTGCAAAACACTGTATTTCTGGCAAAATGTTAAATTGCTAAGACACTGTTGTCGGGGATACAACCATCATAGCAAAACATTTTACTTCTCAAAACCGCATTAACTATCTAATTACAGTTTTTGCGTAATGCTTAAACACTAAAAGTGACTGCTATGACCAAAGCGTCACAACCTCTAACTTTTGTAACCATGCCCTAAACCAAAGCACCAACCCTACAAACACAATACTATATGCTTTGCGCTGTGTTTGAAAATTCTGCAACACACTTCTTGCAAAACACTACACACAAGCCACATTGTTCAAAAAGGAAATCTGATGCAGTACGAGTCAGGGGACGATGACAAGAGAGAGGCAGTATTTTGGCTCTGTGAGAATAGTGACTGATTCACTCACTACAATCAGGTGTGTGTGGCACTGATTGGCTAATTGAGCCCAGGTGTGAAGAGGTTATATAATATATCATATTATGTCCTGAGACCCCAGTGCTCTGTGCTGCTCATTGTCTCGCCCTCTGGGATAGTGAGAGGTTCTCCCTTAGTGCTCTCAGTGTTTAGAGTTGCAATATAACTGTTGAGTTATTTGTCTATTCTTTCAGCTGCTTGGCAGCGGTGGTTTAGTTTGTTCTGTTATAATAAAGGTAGCCTGTGTGGCCCTTTACAGTTCTGTGTGTTTTTGTTTTCGCTCCTTCCCCTTATTCGCATTAGCGATTAAGTGGTTACCCCTCCAGGGATAACTTTCAGAAGCCCCTGGGTCCGCATCCTGGATTGGCGTTTATGCAACTGACTAATCCAAAGTGCCCAGGCTAGACTTTGCCATCACAATGCGTAATGACGCACAGTGGCTGAATTGGCTTTATTGGAAGACGTGGCACAACGAAGAATACGGAGAGAGAATCTTCCGAGAACATGCTGATTTACTTGCAAATAGGGACGAGTGGCTGATGAGCCGGTTCAGACTACCGCACACTGTCCTGCTCGACCTGTGTGTGGTTTTGGGCCTAGCGTCAGAGCAGAACACCCGGTGGAATAACGCCATGCCAGTCCCACTCCAAGTCGTGACCACACTGGGGTTTCTCAATAAAAGTTCCATCTAATAAAACTGCATAGGCAGAATTGGGCGATTTTTCAAATGGACTCCGATACATTTGTATTTTTTAAAAAGCACAAATCAGGAAAAAGGAATCAGAAAACATTTATAAGAAGTCTTTAGGGGACAAATTGATTGACAAAGTCCAAGAACAATTATAAAGATAGAATAAAGCACCTGTGAGATATGACGAGACGTTTACCCCCAGGGTCAGAATGAGACCAGTCGGTAGGTTGAGGGTTAATGTCATTAAATATATTCGTATATCTAATTTATATTTGTGACACAGACTGAGTAGAGAAGTCAAAGTAGTGAGATGGGCTAACACATTGTTGGTTTGGGTCTATTCACTATAAGACACATCTAGAAGTGCCTAACCCTTTAATAGTTCTGACTATCTGGACGTGTTGGGTTAGGGGCTATGTTAAGCCAAACCATCTAGACTTTAGGACGCAAATGAGCTCGGGCACAGAACAGATGGCCTAGTCCCTAGTGTGAGTGCGCCCTTTAGGATTTAGGATGTTTTGTTCATATGGCCACCAGCGTCAGACATCAAAAAACGTACCGTACTTTGTATTTGAAATAGACTGAGTTTATTTAATGTGACATTCTTAAAACAACAAGACAAAGGAGCAGTGCTGTGCAGTCTGTGCCGCTCTCTGGTGTAAAACATGGGAGTTTTTTATTTCAAAGCAGAGCCACAGAATCTTTAGTAAAACAAGTGTATCAGAAACTAACAAGGTCAGGGGGAGGGGGGAATGCTTCTATTTGTACACGGAATGTAAATTCACTGATAACCAGCGAACTGAATGAAGTAAAAGGTTCTAATCTGTTGAAAGGACAGTGGGACATAAAAGGTGAACAACACTCCACTCACAAATATAGTTTATTTTCTCCTCTTTAATCAAGACATCAAAACCTCTACTGCCACGCCACCTAGTATCTACACCACCTGCAACACACAGTTAGAAAAAACAGACTGGGGGAAAGCAAAACCATCCTCATTTAGTGTCCAGCTTGGCCATTTCCTGAAGGTATATTCCAATGCTCTCGCTGTCAAACAGGACAAAGTAAATGTTTTTCAGAGAGGAGCTGGTGGACGACACAAAATGGTTGGAGATGGCCTTGAGGATGAGCTGCGCCGCCGTCTGCTTGGGGAATCCATTCCTGTCAAACATTCAGGGTGTGAAATCAATCAGTACAAAACTGGTGAAGACATGAACACACACACACTGTAAACAATATGTAGAAGCTAACTGTACATCATTACTGCATAACTGACAACACTGTTCAAAATAATAACATGACATCATGAATATCGTAAAGCCTGACCTCTTCTCAGCCCCATGTTCTGTTTAGTATTCAGACAGAATGCTATGAAGGGCCTGGGCTGTTACAAGGCATATGAAATATAATCAAGGATTCCAGATTCATGGCCAGCAAGTTTAGAACAAGTTATTACAGCTATATTATCTGTGTTGGTATGATGCTGAGGTAAACATATGGAGAGTGTGAATTTACATGTGTGATTGACCACAGCTTCCCCTTGTTGTAGTGCACTAGCAGCACTGGGTTGGACCTCATTCACATGAATACGGAGGGTGTGAACACTGTCTTTGACATGTAAATGATCAAGCATAGCTGTTGTTTCTGCATGGCTTTAATAATAGTGAACAGGAGGACCACATGGAAAAGTCAAAATTTGACAGGGGTATGAATAATTTCGGTTTTGACTGTACATGTGCGTTGTCACTACCACACTTTGTGGGCGTGTTAGCGCCGGTATGTACTTACTTAGTGCAAATTCCTTAGTGGATATGATGCAAAAACGGGGTAGATTGCGGGCGCTTTTTCGCCACAATTCATGGAGCTATTAGTGTGGGCAATCCATTTTTAGTGGATGTGGCCCTAAGTGTGCTGACAGAAGGACCCCACTTGAGACAGCCTGGGTTTCCCTGCTGTGAAACCAATGCACATAAAGTCCAAATGCATTTGTTTAAAGTGGAAGGACACTCCAGTGATCAACCGTGAGCCTGGAATCCCCCTTCATCAAACAGACAGTGAGGCAGCAGTTCTTAACTCTACTCCCCTGCTTGTCATGTCTCTGAATGTGAGCAGTTGTGTTGCTAATGCTAAAGCTAATGCTAGGGCCAATATGCTTACGCGCCCCACACACATCCTGCGTCTACCTCTGGAGCGCGTCGCGTTACCTTACTGCTGCCTCTCTCGGACTTTTCTCGGACACACATGCAACGTCTCAGCAGCTGCTGCTGCAGCGCTGCTTCTAAAAGCCCTATCTTTCTACATAGAGTTTTCATAGATAATTCCCATTAAAAATGAAGTTCTTTCATGTCATCTATGATGCATATGATTTATATTGAGTCTGGACAGTAATCCGTGCGCCCTGTTGCCATTTTTTTTCTTTTTTTTTGCCATATTTTCGCTTGTTGGAAGTTTTATTTTGAAGGGGACACACCAGGAAATGGTGAAACTACAGCGAAAGCTGCCAGTATGAAGTCAATATGACTCTCAGCAGAGTATTACAAAAATCACTTTACTGATTTATACGGGAGAGAGAGAGGGGGGTGTGGTCGGGGAAGAAGAAGGCCGTAGACACAGATAGAGCAACGGAAAACTGTTGCGCTCATCATGATCTTTTTTATTTCTTCACTATATTGGATCTCTATATGTGTCATTTATCCAAAAATGAAATTCCAGAACTAATTGAAAATTAGGTTTTAAATCCCTCGGATTTTGATTGCACAATTAAATTGTGAAATAAAGGGATTATTTGCGTATACGACTGAGGGATGTTTTATTTTGAAATAAACACACCGGGTAAACGTGTAACTAGAGTGAATGCTGCTGGTATGACTGTCAACAGAGTATTTCTCTATCAGTTAAAGCACAGAGACACGAGAGAGACGCGCTGCTCTCAGAAATAATAGGCGAGCCTCCTGAGGTGAAGGGGAGCGTCGCTGCAGACGTGCCTCCGACGCGCCTCAGCAGTGCGTCTGAGGTTGGATGTGTGCTCGCTCTACGTTGATTTCACAGTCTGTGACCAAAAGTCAGACGCAGACGCGAGGTAGACGCGCAGTAGAGGTAGGATGTGTGTGGGGCGCGTTAGGCCCAATCCCTATGTCCACCCTTACAGAATCACAGACTTTAAGGGGCGCTCTCGCTAAGTCAGTGAGGGCTTAGGGCTGTTTCACGGTCACATCATCAAGTCCACCAGGGCTCTCTATGTGCCCTTTATGCACCCTTACCCTAAGTCAGTATCTCTGCAGACTTTGGCTAAAGGCCAGGACACACCGGTCCGACTACCCGAAAATGGAGCCTGCCGATTGAGGCAGCTCCAGTCTGCCCGTCGCGGCCAAAAAAGTGCAAAGAACACACCAAGCCGACTGCTGACTTTCCGTACGCTCTGCGCTTGCGCGGGACGTAATGTCTCCATAACAGCAGGCGGCGCTAATCTGTATTGTGGCCCGAAAAAATACGGAAGCCGGAAATGATGGGACGGCTCTCTAGACCATAAACATAGATAGAACTACGTATTTATATTTATGGACCATAAAGAGCACCATTTTTAGCAGAGTGTCGAGCATGGTGTCGAGCAGTCAACAAGGGTTGATGCATGTGAGTACACACTGAACGAAACAAACAAACACATTAAAACAATGGCTAGCATGTTGTTAGCTGTTTGTGCTACCCGCCTCACTTCCGGGCTTCACTGATTCGCTAGCCCTCCACCAATCAAATTGCTCCAACTGAAAGACTGCCCGCCGCCGATTGAACATGTTCAAAAGAAGCCCGACGACATCTACGACGACCGACGTCACGGCACACACCAAACAGATTCGTGTCCCCGCCCCCTCAAGACTCTCCGACGGCGATTATCGGGCCGGTGTGTCCTGGCCTTAAGGGAATTACCCAAAGTGTGACTTTAAATACAGGGGAAACTCCTTCTTCGACGCATTTCGTCACAAGTTAATTAATCAATCAATCAATCAATCAATCAATCAATCAATCAATCAATCAATCAATCAATCAATCAATCAATCAATCAATCAATATCCTTTATTTAACCAGGTAAAATTCATTGAGATTAAAATCTCTTTTTCAAGAATGACCAGGCCAAGAAGGCAGCACCATGATAAAATAAGTACAATCAACCACAATTCCCATACACCACATTCAGCATCAATTAAAGTACAATACAAGATCAGGGACAAGAGTATATATCGGAACAGATCAAATGAATAAACCTGGCCGTTATCAGAAAATAACTTTACAAACAATTGCATTGACCAAGAGAACTATCTTCTCTGTCCTTTAGGATTCCTTTGAATTCTCCCAAGGTGACCAGCTCCGGCAGCTTCAGCTGCTTTTGCACAGTGTTCCAGGCAGAACATATTTAAAGGCCTTTTTCCCTAACTCAGTTCTAGCTCTGGGTACCAACATCTGTAACACATCCCTAGAACGCAAACCATAGCTACATTTGTTTGTGGACATGTAAACACATAGATAGGAAGGGACCAGCCCAATGAGACAACCAGTGTGAGAGGCTGCGTACAGATACTCTGGCATACGCGATGAGGTATGACTGTGCTTACAAAGAAAAACACACAAAAAAACCACCACGTTAACATGGATTAATACTACGGCGTATTATAGGGCCACTGTGGGAGAAAGAGAAGTGTATCTGAGTTTGTCACTTTACGCTGCAGCTCCGACTGAGCAAAGCCAGTAACAGCGCGTCCTACAGTGGTGTCGTTCATATAGGCCACCTAACACACCGTGAACATGCTCTACATTCAGCATCAATGATTAGACTGGAACACTGTCAACAGTCAATGGGTGTACACCCGAGTGCTCACTCCAGCAGAAGGACGCAGGAGGAGCAGCATTACGCACGGCCTGAATCCGCCTGTGAGACACTTTTTTCCGACACTTTTACCCTTAACGGCACACATCCTGCGTCTACCTCTGGAGCGCGTCGCCTTACCTTACTGCTGCGTCTCTCGGACTTTTCTCGGACACACATGGAACGTCTCAGCAGCTGCTGCTGCTGCAGCGCTGCTTCTAAAAGCCCTATCTTTCTACATAGAGTTTTCATAGATAATTCCCATTAAAAATTAAGTTATTTCCTGTCATTTATGATGCATATGATTTATACTGAGTCTAATATTGAGTCTGGCCAGTAATCCGTGCACACCATTGCCTTTCTTTTTTTTTTTGCCACATTTTCGCTTGTTGGAAGTTTTATTTTGAAAGGGACACACCAGGAAATGGTGAAACTACAGCGAAAGCTGCCAGTATGAAGTCAATATGACTCTCAGCAGAGTATTTCTCTATCAGTTAAAGCAGAGAGACCCGAGAGAGACGCACGGCTCTCAGAAAAAAATAGGCGAGCCTCCTGAGGTAAAGGGGAGCGTCGCTGCAGACGTGCCTCTGACAGGCATCAGCAGTGTGTCTGAGGTTGGATGTGTGCCCGCTCTAGGTTGATTACACGGTCAGTGACAAAAAGTCAGACGCAGACGCGAGGTAGACGCGCGGTAGAGGTAGGATGTGTGCAGAGGCTGTAAGGGTTCAGTGCTTGAGGCTTAAGGGAGGACTTTGGGATGTGGATAGTGTTAGTGTGGAGCTCACCGTCCTGCAGGCAGTGAAGGGAAGGCCACAGACTTGAGCTTCTTGTCCTCTGCTGCAGACAGACAGTTCTTGACGGTCTTCTCCAGCTGGTCCTCACACTTCTCTGAGCCCCACTGAGGCACGTTACAGTGGAGGATGAAGCGTGCTGCCATCCCACTGGCCTGGCTCACTGCCACTGCAAACAAACACACAAACACTTCAACACATACATGGCTCTTCTGATGGTGAAAGCCTAAGACATAACCTTTGACCCTAGACCATATAATTACATCACTGATTGGACAGGCTAGCTCGTACGGAGATCAGGGGCCTATCATGTGGCAGTAAATTTTAATTATTTTATATTTTTTTAATTGTTATGCTTTATTGATAGTGTAGAGACAGAGTTGAAATGTGGCAGAGAGGGGTGTGACATGCAGAGAACGACCGCGGGCTGGAATCGAACCCGGGGTCCGCTGCTGGCCGAGGCCCATGGGGGGGACGCCCTACCAACTGAGCTAAGGGAGCCCCCAGTTAATTTTTAAATAACAATGTTCGGGCCACCAAGATCAGGGGCCTATATGGAGCCATTAAAAAAAATAAACAAAGACTTCAAAGAGAGAAGGAGCTTCGGGATATTAAATAGATAATAATTCCCAAAGCTGACTGGATTTTTAAACCTGTACTTTCTGCTTTTTGTTTATTCTGTGCCTCCAAAAATTATTCAAGAAAATAGTACTAAATAGCTCACGTGGACACAGTTGATTTAGCCTTAGTTTTATTCTCAAAGTGCACCAGATTGATGCATTTTACGTTAAAGGTTCACATTTTTCTTTCATTTTGTTAAATCAAAAGCCACTTAACATAGAACAGCAGTGCTCATGATCAAATCAGAGCTTCCGGTTGTGGGCCTTATTGAGATGCTCTTAGCCCGTGGGAAGCAAAGCCCAACACTCACTTTAGAATGGAATACAATCTACTTCCACTGTTATCATTTATCAAAAATAAAGGTCAAAATGAGAAGAAAATGTAATATTCCGTTCAAAGAGTGTGAGTCTGAGTGTGGCATTCTGACATGAGAGGTCAATTGACCGTCTTTTTTTGGCAGCTGAGTTTCTGACAGCCTTACAGCACAGCTGACAGTTCTGTGCTGTATGGCTATGACCACTTTGCCACTGAGCAGCACAGGACCTCTAAAGGGCCCTAGACAGTTAGTACCTGATGTCACCTCTAAAGGGACAGTTAGTACCTGATGTCACCTCTAAAGGCCCCTAGACAGTTAGTACCTGATGTCACCTCTAAAGGGACAGTTAGTACCTGATGTCACCTCTAAAGGGCCCTAGACAGTTAGTACCTGATGTCACCTCTAAAGGGCCCTAGACAGTTAGTACCTGATGTCACCTCTAAAGGGCCTTGGTGTGGACAGTTAGTACCTGATGTCACCTCTAAAGGGCCCTAGACAGTTAGTACCTGATGTCACCTCTAAAGGGACAGTTAGTACCTGATGTCACCTCTAAAGGCCCCTAGACAGTTAGTACCTGATGTCACCTCTAAAGGGACAGTTAGTACCTGATGTCACCTCTAAAGGGCCCTAGACAGTTAGTACCTGATGTCACCTCTAAAGGGCCCTAGACAGTTAGTACCTGATGTCACCTCTAAAGGGCCTTGGTGTGGACAGTTAGTACCTGATGTCACCTCTAAAGGCCCCTAGACAGTTAGTACCTGATGTCACCTCTAAAGGGCCCTAGACAGTTAGTACCTGATGTCACCTCTAAAGGGCCCTAGTGTGGACAGTTAGTACCTGATGTCACCTCTAAAGGCCCCTGGACAGTTAGTACCTGATGTCACCTCTAAAGGGCCCTAGACAGTTAGTACCTGATGTCACCTCTAAAGGGCCCTAGACAGTTAGTACCTGATGTCACCTCTAAAGGCCCCTAGACAGTTAGTACCTGATGTCACCTCTAAAGGGACAGTTAGTACCTGATGTCACCTCTAAAGGGCCCTGGACAGTTAGTACCTGATGTCACCTCTAAAGGCCCCTGGACAGTTAGTACCTGATGTCACCTCTAAAGGGCCCTAGACAGTTAGTACCTGATGTCACCTCTAAAGGCCCCTAGACAGTTAGTACCTGATGTCACCTCTAAAGGGCCTTGGTGTGGACAGTTAGTACCTGATGTCACCTCTAAAGGGCCCTGGACAGTTAGTACCTGATGTCACCTCTAAAGGGCCCTAGACAGTTAGTACCTGATGTCACCTCTAAAGGCCCCTGGACAGTTAGTACCTGATGTCACCTCTAAAGGCCCCTGGACAGTTAGTACCCGATGTCACCTCTAAAGGGACAGTTGGTACCTGATGTCACCTCTAAAGGGCCCTGGACAGTTAGTACCTGATGTCACCTCTAAAGGCCTCTGGACAGTTAGTACCTGATGTCACCTCTAAAGGGCCCTGGACAGTTAGTACCTGATGTCACCTCTAAAGGGCCCTAGACAGTTAGTACCTGATGTCACCTCTAAAGGCCCCTGGACAGTTAGTACCTGATGTCACCTCTAAAGGCCCCTGGACAGTTAGTACCTGATGTCACCTCTAAAGGGCCCTAGACAGTTAGTACCTGATGTCACCTCTAAAGGCCCCTAGACAGTTGGTACCTGATGTCACCTCTAAAGGCCCCTAGACAGTTAGTACCTGATGTCACCTCTAAAGGGCCTTGGTGTGGACAGTTAGTACCTGATGTCACCTCTAAAGGGCCCTAGACAGTTAGTACCTGATGTCACCTCTAAAGGGCCTTGGTGTGGACAGTTAGTACCTGATGTCACCTCTAAAGGCCCCTGGACAGTTAGTACCTGATGTCACCTCTAAAGGCCCCTGGACAGTTGGTACCTGATGTCACCTCTAAAGGCCCCTGGACAGTTAGTACCTGATGTCACCTCTAAAGGGCCCTGGACAGTTGGTACCTGATGTCACCTCTAAAGGGCCCTAGACAGTTAGTACCTGATGTCACCTCTAAAGGCCCCTGGACAGTTAGTACCTGATGTCACCTCTAAAGGGCCCTAGACAGTTAGTACCTGATGTCACCTCTAAAGGCCCCTGGACAGTTAGTACCTGATGTCACCTCTAAAGGGCCCTAGACAGTTAGTACCTGATGTCACCTCTAAAGGCCCCTGGACAGTTAGTACCTGATGTCACCTCTAAAGGGCCCTAGACAGTTAGTACCTGATGTCACCTCTAAAGGCCCCTGGACAGTTAGTACCTGATGTCACCTCTAAAGGCCCCTAGACAGTTGGTACCTGATGTCACCTCTAAAGGGCCCTGGACAGTTGGTACCTGATGTCACCTCTAAAGGGCCCTGGACAGTTGGTACCTGATGTCACCTCTAAAGGCCCCTAGACAGTTAGTACCTGATGTCACCTCTAAGTTAGTACCTGATGGCCCCTGGACAGTTAGTACCTGATGTCACCTCTAAAGGGCCCTGGACAGTTAGTACCTGATGTCACCTCTAAAGGGCCCTAGACAGTTAGTACCTGATGTCACCTCTAAAGGCCCCTGGACAGTTAGTACCTGATGTCACCTCTAAAGGGCCCTAGACAGTTAGTACCTGATGTCACCTCTAAAGGCCCCTGGACAGTTAGTACCTGATGTCACCTCTAAAGGGCCCTAGACAGTTGGTACCTGATGTCACCTCTAAAGGCCCCTGGACAGTTAGTACCTGATGTCACCTCTAAAGGGCCTTGGTGTGGACAGTTAGTACCTGATGTCACCTCTAAAGGGCCCTAGACAGTTAGTACCTGATGTCACCTCTAAAGGGCCTTGGTGTGGACAGTTAGTACCTGATGTCACCTCTAAAGGCCCCTGGACAGTTAGTACCTGATGTCACCTCTAAAGGCCCCTGGACAGTTGGTACCTGATGTCACCTCTAAAGGCCCCTGGACAGTTAGTACCTGATGTCACCTCTAAAGGGCCCTGGACAGTTAGTACCTGATGTCACCTCTAAAGGGCCCTAGACAGTTAGTACCTGATGTCACCTCTAAAGGCCCCTGGACAGTTAGTACCTGATGTCACCTCTAAAGGGCCCTAGACAGTTAGTACCTGATGTCACCTCTAAAGGCCCCTGGACAGTTAGTACCTGATGTCACCTCTAAAGGGCCTTGGTGTGGACAGTTAGTACCTGATGTCACCTCTAAAGGGCCCTAGACAGTTAGTACCTGATGTCACCTCTAAAGGGCCCTAGACAGTTAGTACCTGATGTCACCTCTAAAGGCCCCTGGACAGTTAGTACCTGATGTCACCTCTAAAGGGCCCTAGACAGTTAGTACCTGATGTCACCTCTAAAGGCCCCTGGACAGTTAGTACCTGATGTCACCTCTAAAGGGCCCTAGACAGTTAGTACCTGATGTCACCTCTAAAGGCCCCTGGACAGTTAGTACCTGATGTCACCTCTAAAGGCCCCTAGACAGTTGGTACCTGATGTCACCTCTAAAGGGCCCTGGACAGTTGGTACCTGATGTCACCTCTAAAGGGCCCTGGACAGTTGGTACCTGATGTCACCTCTAAAGGCCCCTAGACAGTTAGTACCTGATGTCACCTCTAAAGGGCCTTGGTGTGGACAGTTAGTACCTGATGTCACCTCTAAAGGGCCCTAGACAGTTAGTACCTGATGTCACCTCTAAAGGGCCTTGGTGTGGACAGTTAGTACCTGATGTCACCTCTAAAGGCCCCTGGACAGTTAGTACCTGATGTCACCTCTAAAGGCCCCTGGACAGTTGGTACCTGATGTCACCTCTAAAGGCCCCTGGACAGTTAGTACCTGATGTCACCTCTAAAGGGCCCTGGACAGTTAGTACCTGATGTCACCTCTAAAGGGCCCTAGACAGTTAGTACCTGATGTCACCTCTAAAGGCCCCTGGACAGTTAGTACCTGATGTCACCTCTAAAGGGCCCTAGACAGTTAGTACCTGATGTCACCTCTAAAGGCCCCTGGACAGTTAGTACCTGATGTCACCTCTAAAGGGCCCTAGACAGTTGGTACCTGATGTCACCTCTAAAGGCCCCTGGACAGTTAGTACCTGATGTCACCTCTAAAGGGCCCTGGACAGTTAGTACCTGATGTCACCTCTAAAGGGCCCTAGACAGTTAGTACCTGATGTCACCTCTAAAGGCCCCTGGACAGTTAGTACCTGATGTCACCTCTAAAGGGCCCTAGACAGTTAGTACCTGATGTCACCTCTAAAGGGCCTTGGTGTGGACAGTTAGTACCTGATGTCACCTCTAAAGGGCCCTAGACAGTTAGTACCTGATGTCACCTCTAAAGGGCCCTAGACAGTTAGTACCTGATGTCACCTCTAAAGGCCCCTGGACAGTTAGTACCTGATGTCACCTCTAAAGGGCCCTAGACAGTTAGTACCTGATGTCACCTCTAAAGGCCCCTGGACAGTTAGTACCTGATGTCACCTCTAAAGGGCCCTAGACAGTTAGTACCTGATGTCACCTCTAAAGGCCCCTGGACAGTTAGTACCTGATGTCACCTCTAAAGGCCCCTAGACAGTTGGTACCTGATGTCACCTCTAAAGGGCCCTGGACAGTTGGTACCTGATGTCACCTCTAAAGGGCCCTAGACAGTTAGTACCTGATGTCACCTCTAAAGGCCCCTGGACAGTTAGTACCTGATGTCACCTCTAAAGGGCCCTAGACAGTTGGTACCTGATGTCACCTCTAAAGGCCCCTGGACAGTTAGTACCTGATGTCACCTCTAAAGGGCCTTGGTGTGGACAGTTAGTACCTGATGTCACCTCTAAAGGGCCCTAGACAGTTAGTACCTGATGTCACCTCTAAAGGGCCCTAGACAGTTAGTACCTGATGTCACCTCTAAAGGCCCCTGGACAGTTAGTACCTGATGTCACCTCTAAAGGGCCCTAGACAGTTAGTACCTGATGTCACCTCTAAAGGCCCCTGGACAGTTAGTACCTGATGTCACCTCTAAAGGGCCCTAGACAGTTAGTACCTGATGTCACCTCTAAAGGCCCCTGGACAGTTAGTACCTGATGTCACCTCTAAAGGCCCCTAGACAGTTGGTACCTGATGTCACCTCTAAAGGGCCCTGGACAGTTGGTACCTGATGTCACCTCTAAAGGGCCCTGGACAGTTGGTACCTGATGTCACCTCTAAAGGCCCCTAGACAGTTAGTACCTGATGTCACCTCTAAAGGGCCTTGGTGTGGACAGTTAGTACCTGATGTCACCTCTAAAGGGCCCTAGACAGTTAGTACCTGATGTCACCTCTAAAGGGCCTTGGTGTGGACAGTTAGTACCTGATGTCACCTCTAAAGGCCCCTGGACAGTTAGTACCTGATGTCACCTCTAAAGGCCCCTGGACAGTTGGTACCTGATGTCACCTCTAAAGGCCCCTGGACAGTTAGTACCTGATGTCACCTCTAAAGGGCCCTGGACAGTTAGTACCTGATGTCACCTCTAAAGGGCCCTAGACAGTTAGTACCTGATGTCACCTCTAAAGGCCCCTGGACAGTTAGTACCTGATGTCACCTCTAAAGGGCCCTAGACAGTTAGTACCTGATGTCACCTCTAAAGGCCCCTGGACAGTTAGTACCTGATGTCACCTCTAAAGGGCCCTAGACAGTTGGTACCTGATGTCACCTCTAAAGGCCCCTGGACAGTTAGTACCTGATGTCACCTCTAAAGGGCCCTAGACAGTTGGTACCTGATGTCACCTCTAAAGGGCCCTGGACAGTTAGTACCTGATGTCACCTCTAAAGGGCCCTGGACAGTTAGTACCTGATGTCACCTCTAAAGGGCCCTAGACAGTTAGTACCTGATGTCACCTCTAAAGGGCCCTAGACAGTTAGTACCTGATGTCACCTCTAAAGGCCCCTGGACAGTTAGTACCTGATGTCACCTCTAAAGGGCCCTAGACAGTTAGTACCTGATGTCACCTCTAAAGGCCCCTAGACAGTTAGTACCTGATGTCACCTCTAAAGGGCCTTGGTGTGGACAGTTAGTACCTGATGTCACCTCTAAAGGGCCCTGGACAGTTAGTACCTGATGTCACCTCTAAAGGGCCCTAGACAGTTAGTACCTGATGTCACCTCTAAAGGCCCCTGGACAGTTAGTACCTGATGTCACCTCTAAAGGCCCCTGGACAGTTAGTACCCGATGTCACCTCTAAAGGGACAGTTGGTACCTGATGTCACCTCTAAAGGGCCCTGGACAGTTAGTACCTGATGTCACCTCTAAAGGCCTCTGGACAGTTAGTACCTGATGTCACCTCTAAAGGGCCCTGGACAGTTAGTACCTGATGTCACCTCTAAAGGGCCCTAGACAGTTAGTACCTGATGTCACCTCTAAAGGCCCCTGGACAGTTAGTACCTGATGTCACCTCTAAAGGCCCCTGGACAGTTAGTACCTGATGTCACCTCTAAAGGGCCCTAGACAGTTAGTACCTGATGTCACCTCTAAAGGCCCCTAGACAGTTGGTACCTGATGTCACCTCTAAAGGCCCCTAGACAGTTAGTACCTGATGTCACCTCTAAAGGGCCTTGGTGTGGACAGTTAGTACCTGATGTCACCTCTAAAGGGCCCTAGACAGTTAGTACCTGATGTCACCTCTAAAGGGCCTTGGTGTGGACAGTTAGTACCTGATGTCACCTCTAAAGGCCCCTGGACAGTTAGTACCTGATGTCACCTCTAAAGGCCCCTGGACAGTTGGTACCTGATGTCACCTCTAAAGGCCCCTGGACAGTTAGTACCTGATGTCACCTCTAAAGGGCCCTGGACAGTTGGTACCTGATGTCACCTCTAAAGGGCCCTAGACAGTTAGTACCTGATGTCACCTCTAAAGGCCCCTGGACAGTTAGTACCTGATGTCACCTCTAAAGGGCCCTAGACAGTTAGTACCTGATGTCACCTCTAAAGGCCCCTGGACAGTTAGTACCTGATGTCACCTCTAAAGGGCCCTAGACAGTTAGTACCTGATGTCACCTCTAAAGGCCCCTGGACAGTTAGTACCTGATGTCACCTCTAAAGGGCCCTAGACAGTTAGTACCTGATGTCACCTCTAAAGGCCCCTGGACAGTTAGTACCTGATGTCACCTCTAAAGGCCCCTAGACAGTTGGTACCTGATGTCACCTCTAAAGGGCCCTGGACAGTTGGTACCTGATGTCACCTCTAAAGGGCCCTGGACAGTTGGTACCTGATGTCACCTCTAAAGGCCCCTAGACAGTTAGTACCTGATGTCACCTCTAAGTTAGTACCTGATGGCCCCTGGACAGTTAGTACCTGATGTCACCTCTAAAGGGCCCTGGACAGTTAGTACCTGATGTCACCTCTAAAGGGCCCTAGACAGTTAGTACCTGATGTCACCTCTAAAGGCCCCTGGACAGTTAGTACCTGATGTCACCTCTAAAGGGCCCTAGACAGTTAGTACCTGATGTCACCTCTAAAGGCCCCTGGACAGTTAGTACCTGATGTCACCTCTAAAGGGCCCTAGACAGTTGGTACCTGATGTCACCTCTAAAGGCCCCTGGACAGTTAGTACCTGATGTCACCTCTAAAGGGCCTTGGTGTGGACAGTTAGTACCTGATGTCACCTCTAAAGGGCCCTAGACAGTTAGTACCTGATGTCACCTCTAAAGGGCCTTGGTGTGGACAGTTAGTACCTGATGTCACCTCTAAAGGCCCCTGGACAGTTAGTACCTGATGTCACCTCTAAAGGCCCCTGGACAGTTGGTACCTGATGTCACCTCTAAAGGCCCCTGGACAGTTAGTACCTGATGTCACCTCTAAAGGGCCCTGGACAGTTAGTACCTGATGTCACCTCTAAAGGGCCCTAGACAGTTAGTACCTGATGTCACCTCTAAAGGCCCCTGGACAGTTAGTACCTGATGTCACCTCTAAAGGGCCCTAGACAGTTAGTACCTGATGTCACCTCTAAAGGCCCCTGGACAGTTAGTACCTGATGTCACCTCTAAAGGGCCCTAGACAGTTGGTACCTGATGTCACCTCTAAAGGCCCCTGGACAGTTAGTACCTGATGTCACCTCTAAAGGGCCTTGGTGTGGACAGTTAGTACCTGATGTCACCTCTAAAGGGCCCTAGACAGTTAGTACCTGATGTCACCTCTAAAGGGCCCTAGACAGTTAGTACCTGATGTCACCTCTAAAGGCCCCTGGACAGTTAGTACCTGATGTCACCTCTAAAGGGCCCTAGACAGTTAGTACCTGATGTCACCTCTAAAGGCCCCTGGACAGTTAGTACCTGATGTCACCTCTAAAGGGCCCTAGACAGTTAGTACCTGATGTCACCTCTAAAGGCCCCTGGACAGTTAGTACCTGATGTCACCTCTAAAGGCCCCTAGACAGTTGGTACCTGATGTCACCTCTAAAGGGCCCTGGACAGTTGGTACCTGATGTCACCTCTAAAGGGCCCTGGACAGTTGGTACCTGATGTCACCTCTAAAGGCCCCTAGACAGTTAGTACCTGATGTCACCTCTAAAGGGCCTTGGTGTGGACAGTTAGTACCTGATGTCACCTCTAAAGGGCCCTAGACAGTTAGTACCTGATGTCACCTCTAAAGGGCCTTGGTGTGGACAGTTAGTACCTGATGTCACCTCTAAAGGCCCCTGGACAGTTAGTACCTGATGTCACCTCTAAAGGCCCCTGGACAGTTGGTACCTGATGTCACCTCTAAAGGCCCCTGGACAGTTAGTACCTGATGTCACCTCTAAAGGGCCCTGGACAGTTAGTACCTGATGTCACCTCTAAAGGGCCCTAGACAGTTAGTACCTGATGTCACCTCTAAAGGCCCCTGGACAGTTAGTACCTGATGTCACCTCTAAAGGGCCCTAGACAGTTAGTACCTGATGTCACCTCTAAAGGCCCCTGGACAGTTAGTACCTGATGTCACCTCTAAAGGGCCCTAGACAGTTGGTACCTGATGTCACCTCTAAAGGCCCCTGGACAGTTAGTACCTGATGTCACCTCTAAAGGGCCCTGGACAGTTAGTACCTGATGTCACCTCTAAAGGGCCCTAGACAGTTAGTACCTGATGTCACCTCTAAAGGCCCCTGGACAGTTAGTACCTGATGTCACCTCTAAAGGGCCCTAGACAGTTAGTACCTGATGTCACCTCTAAAGGGCCTTGGTGTGGACAGTTAGTACCTGATGTCACCTCTAAAGGGCCCTAGACAGTTAGTACCTGATGTCACCTCTAAAGGGCCCTAGACAGTTAGTACCTGATGTCACCTCTAAAGGCCCCTGGACAGTTAGTACCTGATGTCACCTCTAAAGGGCCCTAGACAGTTAGTACCTGATGTCACCTCTAAAGGCCCCTGGACAGTTAGTACCTGATGTCACCTCTAAAGGGCCCTAGACAGTTAGTACCTGATGTCACCTCTAAAGGCCCCTGGACAGTTAGTACCTGATGTCACCTCTAAAGGCCCCTAGACAGTTGGTACCTGATGTCACCTCTAAAGGGCCCTGGACAGTTGGTACCTGATGTCACCTCTAAAGGGCCCTAGACAGTTAGTACCTGATGTCACCCCTAAAGGCCCCTGGACAGTTAGTACCTGATGTCACCTCTAAAGGGCCCTAGACAGTTGGTACCTGATGTCACCTCTAAAGGCCCCTGGACAGTTAGTACCTGATGTCACCTCTAAAGGGCCTTGGTGTGGACAGTTAGTACCTGATGTCACCTCTAAAGGGCCCTAGACAGTTAGTACCTGATGTCACCTCTAAAGGGCCCTAGACAGTTAGTACCTGATGTCACCTCTAAAGGCCCCTGGACAGTTAGTACCTGATGTCACCTCTAAAGGGCCCTAGACAGTTAGTACCTGATGTCACCTCTAAAGGCCCCTGGACAGTTAGTACCTGATGTCACCTCTAAAGGGCCCTAGACAGTTAGTACCTGATGTCACCTCTAAAGGCCCCTGGACAGTTAGTACCTGATGTCACCTCTAAAGGCCCCTAGACAGTTGGTACCTGATGTCACCTCTAAAGGGCCCTGGACAGTTGGTACCTGATGTCACCTCTAAAGGGCCCTGGACAGTTGGTACCTGATGTCACCTCTAAAGGCCCCTAGACAGTTAGTACCTGATGTCACCTCTAAAGGGCCTTGGTGTGGACAGTTAGTACCTGATGTCACCTCTAAAGGGCCCTAGACAGTTAGTACCTGATGTCACCTCTAAAGGGCCTTGGTGTGGACAGTTAGTACCTGATGTCACCTCTAAAGGCCCCTGGACAGTTAGTACCTGATGTCACCTCTAAAGGCCCCTGGACAGTTGGTACCTGATGTCACCTCTAAAGGCCCCTGGACAGTTAGTACCTGATGTCACCTCTAAAGGGCCCTGGACAGTTAGTACCTGATGTCACCTCTAAAGGGCCCTAGACAGTTAGTACCTGATGTCACCTCTAAAGGCCCCTGGACAGTTAGTACCTGATGTCACCTCTAAAGGGCCCTAGACAGTTAGTACCTGATGTCACCTCTAAAGGCCCCTGGACAGTTAGTACCTGATGTCACCTCTAAAGGGCCCTAGACAGTTGGTACCTGATGTCACCTCTAAAGGCCCCTGGACAGTTAGTACCTGATGTCACCTCTAAAGGGCCCTGGACAGTTAGTACCTGATGTCACCTCTAAAGGGCCCTAGACAGTTAGTACCTGATGTCACCTCTAAAGGCCCCTGGACAGTTAGTACCTGATGTCACCTCTAAAGGGCCCTAGACAGTTAGTACCTGATGTCACCTCTAAAGGGCCTTGGTGTGGACAGTTAGTACCTGATGTCACCTCTAAAGGGCCCTAGACAGTTAGTACCTGATGTCACCTCTAAAGGGCCCTAGACAGTTAGTACCTGATGTCACCTCTAAAGGCCCCTGGACAGTTAGTACCTGATGTCACCTCTAAAGGGCCCTAGACAGTTAGTACCTGATGTCACCTCTAAAGGCCCCTGGACAGTTAGTACCTGATGTCACCTCTAAAGGGCCCTAGACAGTTAGTACCTGATGTCACCTCTAAAGGCCCCTGGACAGTTAGTACCTGATGTCACCTCTAAAGGCCCCTAGACAGTTGGTACCTGATGTCACCTCTAAAGGGCCCTGGACAGTTGGTACCTGATGTCACCTCTAAAGGGCCCTGGACAGTTGGTACCTGATGTCACCTCTAAAGGGCTCTAGACAGTTGGTACCTGATGTCACCTCTAAAGGGCCCTAGACAGTTAGTACCTGATGTCACCTCTAAAGGCCCCTGGACAGTTAGTACCTGATGTCACCTCTAAAGGGCCCTAGACAGTTAGTACCTGATGTCACCTCTAAAGGGCTCTAGACAGTTGGTACCTGATGTCACCTCTAAAGGGCCCTAGACAGTTAGTACCTGATGTCACCTCTAAAGGGCCCTGGACAGTTAGTACCTGATGTCACCTCTAAAGGGCCTTGGTGTGGACAGTTAGTACCTGATGTCACCTCCAAAGGGCCCTGGGCTTTCCGTAGCTCCTTGACTGCGTCCAGGAACTCTCGGCCTCCAGCCTTCTCCAGGGCGTTGCCTGGAAACAGAGCAGCTGGTGAGTAGGGCTGGCCCGAAATTATTTGAATATCCGAGTATTCGTTTGTTAAATTAGTATTCGGAGCTCAATTCAGTATTAGGGATATTTTTTTTTTTTTTTACTTTTTTTTTTGCAAAGGTAGCTCAAACTGCAGTATATTTTGTCAGCAAATAATATTTGGATATATAAAAGTTATAAAACAATTGTAAAATACAAATTAGACGTTCATTTAAAATATATTATCGAATTACTTGAACTTTGACCTAGTTGGCAGTTGCCCTTTCAAAGCGCAACCGGTGATATCAGCTGTAGTAGGCTACGTTAATGTTACCAGAGTGAGGCAAACTAAAAGCGGCACCAAGCGCAGGAGGGAGAGAGAGATGGAGGAAGAATAGATTGTGTTCCTAATAACTCTATATGCTACCACAACATTAGCGATTTCGGAAGGAAATGTAATGCTTGACATAATGCTAACGTTAGCTTAGCTCAGCTGTTTGTTTACATTCAGCCATGCTATTCAGCCATCATCAACCGTGACTTGCTTGCCTCATGGGAATAGGCGGTCAATAATGGATATAATATGGACACAAAAGACTATCAATATTGGATCTTTGTATGGATTTATAAATCGCCGAAAAGATGCACGTTCCTGGATGAATTGATAAGCTCCTGTATGGGTTACGATGGCGCGGAGGACAGCTGATTTGGAACGGAAAAACAGCTGTTTGCCTCCACGGGGAAAAAGTAAGGACTCCGACTTTACTACCGTTCGAAAGTTATTAAAGCATCAACAAACTACGCAGCTTGCTGTCTCGGCTCACACACTCGGTTTCAGTGAGTACATTGGCATTATTAATGTTGGTTTGATGGTGTGTTTTTCTGGAACGAATATACGAATATTCGCTCGGAAAAACCAACGAATACTCAAAGCCTGAAAAATGGCATTCGGGCCAGCCCTACTGGTGAGCATATGGATGATAGAAGGTGTGAAACTTGTTGCGATGCGAAAGAAAGCATGTCCTCCTCACCCACTCCATCTTTGAGGTCCATCTCTGCATTGGTTGGATTGATGATGCCTTCCACCTTGATGGTTCCAATCTTACTGATTTCACTCTCTGTTAGTGAGAGCTGTGGATGGACAGAGAGAGGAGCTGTGTGAGTAGACAGGTCAGTCTAGAGCTTGAGTCAGTGTGAAGACATCTTACCTTCTGTCCCAGGAACAGGCTCTTTGCTGACAGGATGGTGAAGCCGTCTCCAGGGCCGTCTTCCACTGTGGAGTTAGGAAGCGACTCGTTTGTGCTCTGTGCCACATGGAGAGAAGAACACAACTTTAAAGCACACTCTAAGAGTGACAGAGTGCACACCTTAACCCTCATGTGGTTAAATTGAACCATTTGATCTTTTTACTTAACGAAAGATTATACAATAATACTTTTTTTTTCAAACTGAAACTCCATGGCCTTAGCTTACTTAATGTGGAAAATGTGTCAAAGAAAAACAAACACACACAACCACACACACAGATCCCCAACAACCAACACCAGCACAAACACAAACATTTTTTCCGAAATGTATGCTAGCAATTATAGTGTATGTTGTTACACATATCATAACTTTATCATCATAAAAATGAATGACACCATAATTGACTGGGATCTAGCAAAGATGTATTGCGAACATTAATCACAGATTGTATCTACAGTATATTATTTGGAATTGAGATGAAGGCCATATATATAAAATATTTTTATGTTAAAAAAAATACATGTTGTGTTTTTAGAGCCAAATAATCTCCCAGGTCAATTTGACTGGAACAGTACCAGTGGTTCTCTAAAGTGAACATAATACAAGGGTTAAACTAAGAATAATCAATCTGCTATGAATCCTCCGTACTTGCTGAGTAGTGACAGTGAGAGTGTCATGAAGTAGTAGTGGATGATCATCACATGGCTTCAGTATGTAGGAGCCATGAATGGTGTCATGACTCACGGCTCTGTCTGCGTTTGGGTCATCCCGGGCTATCATAACAAATGGATTCAGATAGGAGTGAATGTGGTTCTTATTATATTCCTGAGGTTTGCTATTGTTTGTGTGATGTTGTCATATATGACTGGTGCTCCTGGTGAGAGAGAAGGTTTGGTCACATGGACATGGACAGCTGTTTGTCTATGTGTGAAGGTGCAGGGGAACAGGGTAAGTGTATATTTTCTCTACTGCCACTTGCCACACTGTTATGACGGCTGTGATTAAGTTTGTACATGGTAAGAGGTTATCCTTTTCATAAATCAAAGTTATTGAATGTATTTAAGATCTCAGCAAGTCTTTTTAGCGGCTCAGACAAAGCAGCCTCTCAACAACTACTGTATGTTCTCATCCCTGACACTGGACACACAGTTGGTGGATCTCTTGAGTTCATTTAGAAAAATGAATTCATTAACTTCTAACTTCTCTTCTGGATCTTTCTGTCAAATCCAATGCTTTTCTGGAGCGAATGTATTGGCCTGACAGAGGTGAAGTGGATCTGGGATCTGCTCAGACTCTATTGCTGTGTATTCAGTGCATTTTGTTGAGTGGACTGACCTTGGGCTTGCGGCCTCGTTTGCCTTTGACCTTTTTGAAGGTTTTGATAGGCGTCTTGCTCTTTGTGCGTTCTTCCTGTTTGTCTAGGCTGGCTGTCTGGCTGTCCACTTTGACCCGGCCCCCCCTCTTCTTGGAGAGCAGCTCTGGGTGGATCCGGGGCAGGACTCCCCCCATTGATATGGTCACGCCCCGCAGAAGCTGATGGACAGAGCATTAGAATGATAATACTAATGTTTGACACTGTTCATTGTCTTTGAGAAACGTTGACTTGTTTATTACATATCTGAAATGACTGTGGTTGTTTCCAGTAAAGGTCTACCCCAGTGTACAGATACTTCACACCTTCTACATGCTACACAATTATTGAATACATGTCTAAAAGGTTTAGGAAATGATCACATTCTCTTTTGTTCACATTTTACATAACATCACAACTTTTTCGGAATTAGGGTTGTGGGCTGGGTATTTATTTGCTATATCTTTGAAATAAATGATTGTTTTCATTTAATATTCCATAAAGTCATTACAAATATTGTTTTTGATGAAGAAAAATTATTATTTTCATTTTCCCTTTCTTACTTTGGACACAAGAAAAAGTTTTTGTATCACTAACTCAGTTTTTCCACATATGGGTCAAAAATGACCCATGTGTGGAAAATTGAGGTGGAAACACAAACATGAGACATATAATAATTATTATGTTTAAAGTAGTGATGTGGACCAAACAATGATACATCTAATATTTGACATGTGTTTGTTTATGTGTTACACATATAATTTACATAGAATACACATACACAACTATGATAATCTTAGCCCTCAAAAACGATTGTTGAACTGTAGTGATCTTCTGCGTATGTGACTGAAAAAGATAAAATAAAAACTGATGGAATAAAATCCCCTTCTCTATGAGGACCAACAATTGAACATGATACATTTAATATTTTAAATATGTTTATTCATATATATATATTGAATTGACAATGAAGCACACTTTGACTTTGGCTGACACACACACACACACACACACACACACACTTAGCCACTTTCTGTTGAACATAGTGGAGCATTGAGCACATAAAGAGCTAGAAAGTGATAATAGATTCAAAGTGAACTCAAACTAATGTGACTGTAATGTGTCTATAATATAAATTATATGATATAGAATTTTTGAATATATAATATTTGATTAATTGTTTACTTATACACAATATTGCTACTTACTCCAATGCTGATTATGCAGCTTTACTTGTCTATCTATAGTTTTTAATTTTTTATCGTAAATTTCTAAAAACTGTTGATTTTGAATGTTTGGGGAAATTTGTAAAAAACAGTAAACAGTTTATTGCTTGTGTAAGGTCTAGAGTGTATATGATTTGAACACTGATCTAGAACCAATGGGCTGTGGTGCTGTTGTCTTGCTGGCACTAGGTGAGGTGAGAAGGTGTCAGAGTGTAGAGCATGTTACCTGGTTGAGCTCCTCGTCGTTGGCCACAGCCAGCTTGATGTGCCTGGGAGTTATTCGGCCTTTTTTGTTGTCTCGTGCTGCGTTTCCCGCCAACTCCAAGATCTCAGCTGAGAGGAGATAAGACAAACCATCAGTCTAAAACACTGGATCTTCCCTGCTAAGAACTGTCCTCTGTGGGACTTCAGAAGTGTCCTATGTGGGACTTCAGAAGTGTCCTATGTGGGACTTGAAGCAGTGATGTGGACACAATCAAATGGACATCACTTTTTCTATTTGGCATCACTGTACACTTTAGTCCCATTCTTAATTCCATCAGAATTAGACCTTGTAATATAATCATAGATAGTAAATAATATGGATGTAGCATCCGGGCTGACCTCAGTTATTCACACGGCATCCAATAATCCTGGTTTGTGCGCATCGCCATTTTGTGAGGGGGAGGGAGATAGCTGACGTATACCTCCGAGGCAAAGTGAGGGACAACGGGCGGAGAGCTGTCACTCAAGAGATTGCGCCAATACATTTTAACCTCCGATAAAATAAAAACTAGCGTGGTCCGAAAAAATTCACCCCCCTCAGTCTTGTCATGGAGATATGACCTAAACATATAGACTAAAATGGTTTTGTGGACCAGGCTGTAAATAGGTTTAATAAGACTTTGAAAACGGCCTGTCTAACAAGTGAGTCAAAGAAAAATGGCTCAGTCTTGGTACCACCCCCCTAGTGGCACTTACGGTTACTACAGTTGTGGTCACTTCCTTATTGGATGCTGGTAAAAATCGCTGAGGTTGGGGCTTGAATATAATGAACACTAATTGAGTAATAATTTGTATAATTCATGATCATGATGCTTTTTAGATGGTCAACAAAAAGAAAATGAACAGGTGCCACCTAATAAAGTGGCCGGTGAGTGTATATATTTATATAAAATGTATATATATGGCATTTGTTTACAGCTACCATTATTGTCATTGCCAAACACATTGCTGTTTCAGACCCTGAAGCTGGTGTGTGTGTGTGTGTGTGTGTGTGAGAGTGAAGCGTACCTGCCAGGTACTCTATGACTGCTGCCATGTAGACGGGCGCTCCCATCCCGATGCGGTACTTGTATGTGCTGGTGCGCAGGTACCTCATCATTCTGCCCACAGGGAAGATGACCCCCGCCCTGGACGAGCGGGACAGCTTGGTGGCCTTCTTCTTTCCCCCTCTGGCTGACATCCTGCTCTGGATACACACACACACATACACACACTAAGACTGTCAAAATAATCAGAAAAAAAAGTTCCATCCAGAGAGTTCTGGTTTTGTCCAGGTTTTCACATATCTGTCCCTGGGCTTTTTCAAATATAATGCAGGTTGAATGGAATTCCGTTAGCAGTGGTCATGGCTTTAAAAAAATATAAATTTTAAAGAAATGTATGGGGAACTTCTCTTCAGAAACAGTGTCTCTGTTACTGAGGATAGCTTTCCAACAGTGAGAAAGTGTTAAGAGTTTGCCAACAATTAAATACACAATTAAATAAATAACATTTGAATTGACCTTTTGTTTTAACCTTTATTGACCACATGAAATACTTTTTTAATTATATTCAGTGTAACACATTGTGAACTCAGGCAGGCATCAGCCTAAGGTGGTGAGCCGAGACACGCACAACAGTATAACAAATGCAGGATTAAAAAGAAACACAATTAGGTCGTTTTCAACTAGATGGCCAACTATTGGACCAACTACACACTGGGCTAATCTTAGAAAGCAATAGTGTTGAATATTCAATCCAACTGCTGGTGCATATGAACTACAATGTAGGGTTAAAGGTGGAGTCAGTGATTCTGGAGAATGCTTGTTGTCATAATCATTGAATATCTCCTCACTATCTGCTACCTGTCCGTACTGTGTGTGCACTGAAAAATATCAGTGTTAAAATACAGCCTAGGGGCTCTGTAAGAGGGCATGTTGCTAGCTCTGTTTACATACCCTTTTGTTTACATAGGCTAGGTTTTCAAAGAGCTTAAGCTGAGTTTGACAAGATGTGATTATGACAACAAGTGCTCTCCAATATTGCTGACTCCACCTTCAACAAAACTACAGAAATTGGTTGATTATTCTATCCAAATGGTCATATTAACTGGGATGTTGGGATCACTCATGCCTCATAAATGGATTATGTTGGTTATCTTTACAGTAAGATCTGTATATAATATATAGCAGGGTTCGACATAACCAATGGCCCGCTAGCCCGGGGCCTGTACAATCATATGCAGGGCAAGTTGATTGGCCAGTCACTGGCCCGCCCGGGCCAGTAACGGCCAAACACAGTTCAGTATCTTTTTGTAGACTACATCATGGTTCATTGAAATGCGCGTTGAGAGTCGTAATGAAAGCAGTGTTTATCAACTATAATAAACATAATATAAAATATATTTTTTAATGAAAGGCCAGTGGACAAACGATGCGTGGGCGTTTTGACAGGCGGAGCAACAAGCGGGCGCACTCTCACTCCATTGGCAGAGCTGCCTGCTGTCCGCCTGCGAGTCGACAAATCAATCGACTTACTCTGCCCCCTTTTTTTCTTCCCACAGCAGAGGTTGAGGTGCAGAAAGACAAGACACATACAGTCTATAATAGACTGTATATGTCTTGTCTAGTAGCTAACATTACTTGGATATACAGGCCTATTCCACTGCTTTGTTCAGAGGTGTGTACCCAAGTACTGACCACAGAGCAGGTGACAGAATTAAAAGGTCACCAGGAGGGCAGACCTGTTTGGCATTGGACATGGTAGCGTTAACTCACAGTTATTACCTCTAGGTTTTCATATGACACATTCACTGATCCACTGGATTAAATCAGTGACTGTGTCTTTGACTGAGCTCGACAGTCCAAAACTAATGCTGGATTAGAAAGTGAAATGATACATTTAGTAGCCTAATTGAACAGTGCTGTAGAGAGAAAAGAGCCTACTACGTCACGCTTGTTGTATGTAGGGTGTCAGATGAAGACCAGCGGGCTTTTAGTCCATGGGCCAAGTCCCAAAATGTCACTTATCTGTACCACCTGGGTGGGAAAATTCTAGTAGTGATATTTTATATCCTATACATCCCTAGAAGAGGTTTTGATGTGATACACCTTTTATATTGGTAGCTTTTAAGTGGTTATCACCTCTTTAAGTAAAGGCTACTGCAATGGAGTCGAGACACTGCAGGTAAAAAGGGTAACATCTTTAACTTATAGATATCATCATGAAACTTTGCCCGTTGATTAGGCTACTTATATTAAAACAATAATTTTTTCATATTACATTTTTTTTTAGAACTGTTTGAATAAATTTGCAAATTTGGAAATATCTAACTAATTATACGTATAGCCTTCATTTGCAAAAATGTGTTGGAAATAGCCAATGTTAAAATCATCATTTCATTTTGGCAACTTATGTGTGTCCAAAGATTTGAAAGAACAGATAATGGATACAGCCTTTATTTCATTTTAGAAATCAAAAAATACTATCGGAAGATAGTGTCGCCTTTTCGGCATGTTTTTATGAAGAATATTCAACTTCTACACACTTTTATCAACTACAGTTTCCGTAATAATTCCTAGCACTATTCTGAAGGTTATTTCATAAGGATACGTGTGTTCATACTGTATGTTGTTAATTGTCTGATTTATGATAAACTCTGGCTATTTCCAACACCTGTTGTTGTTGTTGTTTTTTAATGCAAATGTAGGCTATATATAATTAGTAAGATATGGCCAAATTTTCAAATTTCTTCAAACATTTCAGATTTTTTTTTTAAACATTTTTTTAATGAAAGTAATAAACAGGCGAAGTTTCATGATATCTACAAGTTAAAAATGTTACCCTATTCACCTGCAGTGTCTCGCCTCTATTAGCCTATACTTTAAGAGGGGATAACCACTAAAAAGCTACCAATATAAAAGGTCTATCACATCAAAACCTCATCTGTGGATGTATAGGATATAAAATAGCCTATCACAACTTGAATTTGCCCACCCACCCAGGTGGTACCGATATCTGGTTTGGCCCAAAGGACTATTTTTCCTTCCCCCCCTTCAAACCGTGGATGTTAGAGGTTATGGTTTCCATTTAAATAGTGAGCGGTGTGATATCTGCGGCCTGCAGTAGCAACGCTCACACGCACTTAATTCATTAGCATGTAAGCACTAATTAACGCACGAGCTCACAGCTGGTCTTAAATGTGGAGGGATACTCTGTGTGTGGGTTTGTGATGTTCGGCGCACGAGCCCAGTGGAAAATGACGGGAATGTGAGCGGAGCCATGGAGGCTAACGTTACTGTAATGAACCTACAGTGTAGCAAACAACACTCTCCGACGTAGCTACGCAGACGCTAAACTGGACTTTTCGCTTATTGAATTTGTAGAATGACCTGACACTGCCACATAACTGAGCTTACACACAGAAGTGTATGCTATTCTTCATGTAGCCCACATAATTAGCAAGGGAAACCATAACAGCTATAGGTTAATTTTAGCTACGCCAGGTCAGATTCGGATAGCTCACGGATGTGTCAGTAATAATTTGTTATTGTAGCCTCCGCTTTGCTGTGTGTAATCCTTTCTTTATATGTCCATGGTGTAATCACGTCAGACATGGAATGTAAAGCGTAGGCAACTCCTCTATCCGGATATGCGCCCAGGCGTGAAAAATAAAAACCTTCAAGTTTTCTACCTGTGTGTTGTGTTCTTTTCACGCAAATGAGCGCGAGCCAGAGATGCTCCTGCACGGAACACAGGCGAATCCCCAAAAAACCGCACGCCGTGTTTAGCTTTTGTTTAATTGCTTTCCTTGTGCATATAATCTTCTTTCCAAACCTAAAAAAAAACACAGAGAGAGCAGACAGAACAGCGTAGTCTGCTCGGAGGCTGGCTCTGTTCTACTGATGCTGCAAAGGGGAAAAATTCAGTGAAAACGCCCCCTAACATGGCTTCAACAGGGGGAATGTTGGTTGAAAGGAACGCGATGTGCCTAAAGATAAAGGGGAGCACTGTGTTTGAAGGCAAAGCTAATACAACCTCGACATTCAGAATTCATTATTCCCTTAACTGAACTCCCATAAGGCATTAAGTATAACTAGCCTATGTCTTTCGTCTCATATTCTCCAGCTCTGCAGTGGCTGTGTGCTGAAGGCAACTGAAGGCTATGCTGAGTGAGTGTGTGAGTAAAACCTGCTGAGTCGAGGTCTACAGGTAGGGCCTAGTGACTCACACAGCATATGCACATCTCGTTGAACATGCAGACTGTGGGAAGTGAATCAGCCTATGATCCTGGCAGCCATTAGAAGATAAATCACTAGTCGAGAGGCCCAACAGCCAATCATATCACTAGACTCCATCTTTCATCTGTCAAAGCTGGGAGTTCCATGAAGGGGAACCACTCTAGGACAAAGCAATAAGCAATATATTGCAAATATTGGCAATCACATATTTTTCCCATCTCTGCTGACCATTTTACAAACGTATACCGTTTTATTTTTGTATTGTAATGTAGCCTATGACTACTCTATTAATTTCATTACAGTCATAAGCCTATCATAACTTGTGATTGACAAGGCTATGAACATCCTGTCTGCATTTGGTGTCTGCTACATTATTATTCAAATATGATACTGAGAACCATATCAAATCAATATATCCTGCTGCTTTTTTACTCAACACACTGGACAGTCCTTTCAGATTTAAGCAATTATTCATTTATAATCTAGTGTACAGTGAAATATTTCATCCGTGCAATAATTTAACTGTACAATCGATAATGTGGTAGAGTTACATCCCGGTTATAGTAATGTTACTGTACTTGTCGATCAGGGTTCTAGCCAGTTAGAATAGGGTGGGATGATAGAAATAATAGGTGGGCAGAGATCCTTTAGTGCGAGCGGATTTTTTTGCCTTTGCAAGATCTAAGCGCTTGCCTTTTGGCACAGTTACTGTAATGTAAGCTCTTAGACATGTCAATACTTTATGGGGGGGGGGGGGAGGGTTACCATGATAGCACTGCTACATGAAGCTTTCCACATCAGGGCCTGTCTGCCTCCCACACTGGACCCACACCAGTTTGCTTACAGGGCAAACCGATCCACGGAGGACGCCATTACCATAGCGCTCCACACCGCGCTGAGTCACCTGGAGCACCGGGAGAGCTATGTCAGAATGCTCTTCCTGGATTTCAGCTCAGCCTTCAACTACATCCTGCCGGAGATCCTGGTCCAGAAGCTCTCACACCTGGGCCTCTCCGACCCCATCTGCCTTTGGATTAAGGACTTCCTATCTGATCGTCCACAGTCTGTCAGACTCGGCCCACACCTATCCAGCACCATCACACTCAGCACCGGCTCCCCACAAGGATGCGTATTGAGTCCCCTCCTCTTCACTCTCTACACTCACGACTGCTCTCCGACCCATCTCTCAAACAGCATCATAAAGTTCGCGGACGATACCACCGTAGTCGGGCTCATATCAGCTGGCGACGAGTCTGACTACAGAGATGAGGTCAACAGACAGACAGCATGGTGTTCAGTCAACAACCTCAAACTGAACACCACCAAAACAAAGGAAATTATTCTGGACTTCAGAAAGGGCAGAGCGGTCCCGACCCCACTGCACATAAATGGGGACTTAGTGGAAAGAGTCCACTCCATCAGGTTCCTGGGCGTGCAGATATCCGATGACCTCTCCTGGACTGTCAACACCACGGCGGTGGTGAAGAAGGCTCAGCAGCGTCTCCATTTCCTGAGAGTGCTCAGGAGGAACAACCTGGAGGAGAGGGACAGCTTCTTCCCCAGAGCCATCACAGAGACAAATAACATGAAACAAAAATAGGACTACCTGCACACTGGGACACATACTGATCATATTGATCATACAAACTGCCGCATACTGTAAATATTTTACAATCATATTGATCATACAAACTGCTGTATACTGTGAATATCTCACAATCATTTAAGTGCAATACCACTGGAAAAGTGCAATAACTGCTGCTCATGTCAACACGTACAGTATATACGGAACAAGTGCAATAACTGCTGCTATTGTTAAATAGATTTACTGTTTTACACTGCTTACAGGTCAACATTTTCTCCCTGGTTGACCTGCCATTTTTGTTATTTGTTTTTGCTTACATAGGTTTGCTGCAGATTCTGTTATTTATGCAGTTATAGATATATATATAGTTTCTTTTTCAATAGTTATATAGTTATAGTTTTATAGTTATAGATATATATATAGTTTCTTTTTTTTTAAATAGTTATATAGTTACAATTTAAATAGGATAGATATATAAATATAGTCTCTTTTTTGTATATAGCTTAACAACATTTCCTTATCTTCTGTTCTAAAAATGTTATATTTATATTGCATGCTGATTGCACCAGAGGAGTGGCACTCAAATTTCGTTGTACAACATACAATGACAATAAAGGCTATTCTATTCTATTCTATTCTATTCTATAACAACCATCTGCCGCCTTTCATGAAAAGCAAAAATACTTATTTTACTATTTTCTTAGAAAACTATAAATTTAAAGTTTAAATAAGCGATAGGCCTATGTTACTCAGAAAGTTTTGTAAGTTTGTAAAGGTTCGGATAAAGTAGGAAATGAATGAGCTTTTGTGCACAGCATTTACTAACCGAAAGAACAGGTTAACTTGTGGAAAAAAGTCGCAGAGTAGCCTACTAACTGACTTTGCAACGGAGAGACTGCGCTCTGTGGACGTGATTGACGAGTGAAAACAGAAAATGGGTAAAGGGTGATGGGTAACTTTGGAGGCAGGCTGTTGCTGTGCCCATCCAATCAGAAGCTAGGAATGGTTATGGTATATCATAGTGGTGTAACAATTCACAAAAGTCACAGTTCGGTATGTACCTCGGTTTTGAAGTCACGGTTCGGTTCTGTAGTTAAAGAGGACCTATTATACTACTTTTCTGGTCTTAATTTCTTGTTTTACACTGCTATAGAGCAACCTGACACGAATCACATCACAAAAAACTATGTAGATTTTCGGGAAGCTCTTTCTCTTATTTTGGCGATCCAGCACGTCCTGTCAACACTTGAGTGTGTGTGCTTCGGCAATCTCCGCTCCCTCCGCCTGTGCATCGGCCATCTCCGCTACCCTCCCCCCCTCCTGCAAACCCCACTCCGTTGTGATTGGTTACCTTCCTTCCGGAACACTTTCAGTGGCGGGAAGCGCGAGCATGGACCTATAAGGGCGCGAGGCAGACGCGAGGCAGACGCGAACAGGGAAGTGACAGCATTACCATACATGGAAACATCCGCGTGGTGACTTCACAAAGTTACATGCGACGTCACAAAGTTACAAAGGGTAGACCGCTTTGAACACGTGACTTCTCGACTGGCTAGAATAGTGTTTAGTGCTCTGCACAGACACCCCAGACGGTCAGCAGGGAATACGTCGAAATGCATGTAAGTCATCATTTGATAATTTAGTATGGTTAAGCATGACTATGAATCATCATAACAACGTTTATAGGTCATAAAAGTCAAAAAGCATCATAGGTCCTCTTTAAGAGAAAAAATGCAGAAGAACTGCGTGCAGCATTAATTCCAGCCTATAGGTGTGTTACACTATAGAAAATAAATTATCGAGAGGGAGACTAGCTGCGTAGGCGCGTTGGGCGCGTGGAACCATTTTTGACACAAAATTATCAAGTGGCAGATAAGTTGGGTGTGGCCGCACCTTAAGAGGCGTATAAAATAGGCAATTTTTCCATATGGAACCATTGGTTTAGGCGCGTAGATGCGTTACACTCACTAAAGCAACACGTTAGGCGCGTACATACGCACCTACGTGCGGAGTTCAAAATATTGAACTTTTTACGCTCCAACGCGTGACGCTTAGCCGCGTTAGCCAATCAGCTTGGAGAATGACCCGACATCACATACATCGGCACGGTCGGAGGGCAGTGTACACAGGGGCTGAGAAACGGGCGGCCGGTGCTGTATGACAGCCGCTCGGGAATAGAAGACGTGGGGAAAGTGAGCCAGGAGAATAGACTTCCTGGTTAATTCAGTGAATATGTGTGGCTGTGCTTCAGCCGATAAACCAAGTTAGTGCCGGATAGCATTAGTTAACTCACCCGGTTGTGTGCGGCGGCTAGCGCCTCAATATTATGAAACCAAACATGACATGTCCGGGGAACTTTCACGACAAGTACAGCGAAGCACCGGTGTTTATATCTACGCCAGCCACGGTCCCCTGTCACAGCCAGGTTAGGGTAATGTTGGCTACTTGTGCACACAATGCTGCTGTAAATGTGTTTGTTATGTTGCTGCCTTGCTGTTTGTTTGCATTTCCGAGCGGCGTGAATATGCAATGCTGTTTTAATACTAGGCTATTTGTGCTGTTCAGTTGCTGTTTATTTGTCTTTTGGCACAGTTGTTGGCCGTGTTGTTGTGTTTGTGCGGACATGCACGCTGTTGTGTCGGGTCGGGTCTGATCGCAGCCATAGTTGATAAGGGTAAATAAATTATCGGAGGGAGACTAGGCGCGTTACGAGCGTAGAAACATTTTTGACGCAAAATTATCAAACAACATTTTAGGCGTGTTACGCGCGAAACGCGTTTGGTGTGGGCGCACAAGACCCAGAAAAGTTTGAGATTCAATATTGTTTCCCGCATTCTGGTGACTTAACAATAAAGTAACACAAAAATCAGGAAGCCTTTTCACTTACTTTCGTGATGAACCAATCAAGCCACCTTATGCCGTTGTGTTTGTTTTATCGTCTCTCTTCCATGACATAAGCTGCACTGATGATCTAGAAGTGCTTCCAAAAGTTGATACAGTATGAATTTCAAATGGGTGACGCAAACTGAGAATTTTCTCATATATATATATATTTTTTATATTCTTCCTCACTGGGAGAATGAAAATACAAGTCTGTGAGCGCTTTCGGTGCACTCCGACAGCACCGTGCGCGTCTTGCGGACAATATTTCATGGCTATCTCACACCGGGGGTTGGGAATCACTGCTTTAAAGATTCTACAGGGTGCACAAGCTTCAATAGCCTATGAATCGGTCTGTGATCACCACAAACAAAAACCTGCCATTTAGTCAACTAAATACAATAGCTGGGGCAAAATAACACTGATTGAACATATTGCAAGTAAAATAAAGTAAAATATTTGGTCTAAAAATAGACTAAATCTGTATTTGCTTTAAGATATAAGCCAGCCAGCCAGCCAGCCAGCCTTATTTCCTTGGAGCCTGGGATCTGAAAGCTAAAGCTTTGTGCCCTCTGGTTCTAAAAGGGGGTGTGAAACAGGCCTGTGAGACAATCTGAAGATATGCAGATGGTGATAAGGACTAAAACACTGTGCAAAACAATGTGGCAGGCTACTTCCAGTCAGCCTGTTGCTGTAATTGACTTACCAGTATACCAGTAGAGGGCAGCATAGGACTGACTAACACCTTTGGGCAACAGCAGATACTGTATGTCTTTAAGTGGGTGCAATGTGCTGATGACTGGAGGAAACAATGATTTCACATCATTATTTCTATAGGGAACGGGTGTATGGGACTGGCCGACAGCAGTCATTGGCAATCAAGTCCCAGAGACTCAGGCTCTCATCGACAATGCAACATTAAAAGGAAAATGCATTGAAGAGGAGCACACGAGTGAGTGAAGAGAAAGTTGATGAGGAGCTCAAAGTGTTAATACAACATCCATCCATGACTACATGTTGTAGGTCAGCATGTGCTTTAAAAACATGGAATAGACCCTGCTGAAAACATTCATCCTAACAATCTAGTCTGACTGCTCTTTCCTGGGAAAGTCCTATTCAACGGTATTGGCATTGGGATTCATCTATAGGAAAACAAATAAGATACTGAATTCTTCTATCAGTGAAAGTAACCTACACCTAGGTAACACTAATTCATTTACATATTTAAGATGTCTCTCTTAGAAAGACATCAATATTTACACTTATATTTACTGTACATTGAATTGAAAAGGCCATCTACAGGCTGTGGGAATGATTACTCTAATCTGTCAGTAGCAAAGGAGGAAGTCAGGTGATGTAATAGAATCAGGGTGGATGGATGGGCCACACACATGTTGGATTAAGCATGGGACACTGCTGTTAGTTTCCTGATGAGCGGGTCATTTCCTGTTTCCCGTCTTTGAAAAAGTAGATGTCATTATTGTTACCATGACATGCAGGTCCTCTAACCTTAAAGGTTCAGTAATGGTCAGTTTAGCTAACTTCCTGTCAGTGACTGCAGTTAGCAGTCCCCTTCCTCGTCCCCACGTCACCACATTAATGCACTGCGGTCTTCAAGCAGCGAGTTATCTAGCATCATCTCAGATCCATAAGTGTGATAAAACATGATAAAAACCATCAAAACAGACATTAGGAAGGATTTTTACCTGCTCCGCCATTGTAGGCACATACACATTCACCCATATGTCGCTCTGCACATGCACCGGCAGTGAGACAGGTGCCGGTTTGTAGCGTTCTCTCTTTTGATTGGTTATCAGTAGTGGGATCCCCGAAAAGTTTATTTGCCGATTACATGCAGAGCGAGTGATTGAGAGTTTGGCTTTATGAAACCCGCACACTATGTCATCACTGTATGAAAATAGAGCGATTTAACACTTATATTATTATTGCTTACTTCACCTTTTACAAATAGTTATATTAACCTAAACATGATATATCACCCCATGCCAGGTTCAAACAACATAATACTTTTGTCTGTTGAAATGGCCACCGTGTCAGATTATAGAGCCATACATTCTTGCAGGCTTTGGTAAAGAGACACATTACATTTTCACAGCTTGAATGAAGCTGTGAGTGAACTGGAGGGTATTTTTCACAACAGTTAGCAACACTGTCATGTTCCCGTGAACAGTGCAGATCCTAGGATGAAACCACATATTATTATTATTAGTCAAAAAATGGTTCTCTAAAGTATGATGAAAGCAATGTCAAAAAGTGACTGTGTTGATGCCTCAAGACCCAAATGAATGAAGTAAAATGACTAATATAAATGAATTATAATGACTTATTTTAATGAGAAGTTACTGTAAAGTAAACCAACCAATACAAACACATCTACATTCAAAATCCCCTGATTGTACAACTTCAAACATTCATCATCCATTTGTCCATTCTGCACAGTGACAGGATCTCTGTGTGTTATAGATTAGCCACTTTCCCTATTTATTTCTGACTGTTTTCAGAACGGGTCAATCAGCACAGCGTTTCCATATAATTTAGACTCTAAAATATCATCCACATTAAAAAGGAACTCACTAAATATTGCCAAACTGTGTTTTATAGTACGATATCATGCTGGAGTGGAGAGAGGGTGACAAGGACACAGAGCTGTAAATACAGAGGCTACACAGTTATTAGAATACACATTAATCTCTTTGATGGCAGTCATCAGAATCACTGTCTCAAAGGGTCCTGATTGATTTGTGGAATGGCCCTTTGTTCAGATGTGTGTTGTATGAGCGTGAGTGTGCACTGGTGAGCATTCAGCTTCAGTCACTGGGGGAGTTGTGTGCAGGATGCTGGATCCATTTTAATGACCTTCACCTCCAGGATGGGATGAGTGCGGTCAGTGAGATGCTGCTGGACTTACTACTGTAGCCAGATGGTGCTGCCTTTAGGGAGGCAGAGGGCCCCACAGACACTCAGGTAGGGGGGCATAGACACGGCAAGTCAGCATCCACACTGGATGGACAAAACACCTGGATACATATAAAGGCATTCTAAACGAAGCCTGCACTAGTGTTTTCTCTCTCTCTCTCTCTCTCTCCTCTCTCTTCTCTCTCTCTCTCTCTCTCTCTCTCTCTCTCTCCTCTCTCTCTCTCTCTCTTCTCTCTCTCTCTCTCTCTCTCTCTCTCTCTCTCTCTCTCTCTCTCTCTCTCTCTCTTCTCTCTCTCCTCTCTCTCTCTCTCTCTCTCTCTCTCTCTCTCTCTCTCTCTCTCTCTCTCTCTCTCTCTCTCTCTCTCTCTCTCTCTCTCTCTCTCTCTAAGTAATAATGCTAAAAAAAGATCTTCACAAAATGGTCACCTTTTCATGTGAAATTGAGTTGTATTTATAATAATAATTATTATTTATGTATTTTTCGTGTATATTGACATGAGTTTTCATGTCCATCCCCTCCCTCTCTCTGTCTCTGTCTCTCCCTCCCTCCCTCTATCTGTCTCTCTTCTTTCCCTTTCCCTCTCTCTGTCTCTCTCTCTCGCTGTGTGTTGGTGGCTGTTTCATTTCGTTTTACTGCATATTATTAGGATTATACAGTAAGTCAGGATTGACAGGAGCAGGCCATACAAGTCATATCTTGCTGTATATGATGTGTGATCTCACCAAATTATATATATATATAAAATCACCATTGTGTTTGCTGGCAAGTGGCACCTATAATACAATGGGAGAGGTGCCCTAATTAGTGTTATAGCAGATATAGGGCAACATGCAGGAGGAACTCAGGTTTTGATGTTGATTCAGGCTGGTACACCTCATTTCATGCTAGGGCGCAGAGAACACAGGTAGTGAACATGGCGTCAATCATAAAATGACGTGCAGTTACTTCTCCTGCTTTTCCATATGTCATTGGCCTGATTTGCATAACCTCCCCCCGGTACTTAAGGAAACACAGACAACACCAGGCAACACAGGAACTTTTTTTTAAGTTCCTGGTAGTTTTGGTGGAAAAGTGGCTATAGATCCATAGATGTCTCAATCTGTATTTCATGTCACATGTTTCATCTGGTTCCCTCTGCTCAGTTTGTACAGCTTGTCAGAGAGAGAGAGAGGGAATGGAGATCCCAGATGCACAGAGCAGGCAGGTAGCGTTCAGGAATTTGAATGAAGAAAGTGACCAAACAAATGCAGAACAACTAGAAATCTGTGTTCCTATCCCCAACCTTCCCTGCAATTTAGGGGCACTTTACACGGTGAAAACGTGACAGTTTTCCCGTTTTTGGTTTAAAAAAAAAAAAAAACCCCGTTCAGACACAATTTATCTGACATCTTCACTCGTACACATGTTTTCAGAGGAAACGGGCCGAAATCGCTGTAGTACGCATGCCAAGCCAATAGTCAGCGGTGACACTTAGCCTAGTAGATAGCTCTTCCGGTACAATTTGATGCATAAAACCTTACTGTAACCGAAAAGTAATGCCACTAACATTCATAAAGTGGTTGGTGTAAGCTTGGGGTTACAAGTATTGTAAATGACAAGCTTTCTGTCCTCTTATTTCACCGCATTGAACTTGTGAAAACAGAAGACATATTGATAGTGAAGGGGCTCTGTGAGCGGCTACTTTCCTGTTAGGCGTACTTCAAAATAAAAGTCGACTCACGTTTGTGAAATGCTATTAATGTTTAGCCAGTGAAATGCTTTTACTGTGAAGCCGTAGCCTTAATGCTCCTTTTGTTGAACAGTAACTTAACCGCTGCGCGCTGAACTATGGATAGTGTTTTTTAATGTAGAGAGAGCCGTGTCCCTGGCATATAGAAGCTACACACGTTTATTTGGCTAGAAAAACCGGCGGAGCACAAATCTTTCCCCAGACAAAGTGGCCGGTGGTCTCAATAACTTACTAATCGCTTAGACTAAATTGGCGAGTGTTATATTTGAGCCCTGCACGACACTCTCCGCTGATCACAGTGATGGTGCCGCGGAGACAACGTGCATGTTATGTTGTCTTCTAACTTTATAACTCACGTGTGGGTATTTTGACAGCAAATGTTATAGACTACGCATACGTGAAGTGGAGCCGTGACGTCAGCGTTACCAGGGGAAATGGTTTCGGTGTTTACAAGAAACCAAAACTGTTGTGTTTTCCAAAAATTCTCCCTGGGAGGTGATCTCAAAAACCTGCGGTTTCATGCTTTCGTTTGCTGTTTTCATGTAAATGATATAGTGCAACCGCGAGAATATTTTCGCGTATGCACCATTTCGTGTTGTCGTGTAAAGTGCCCCTTAATAAGGTAGAAAAAGATGTCCCAATACATGATGTCAGATGCAGTATGCTGAAAAATACCCAGATGTCCTACTACATCCGGTCGTGATTTCTAGTGTGGAAATGACATCACATGGCCAAAGGGGTGGAACAAACCATGACACAGGTTCTCTTTTCTAAATAGACAATCACATATTTCTCATCATTTTGTTTGTAAATATTCCATTTATATTATTGAGGTCCATTATACTTACTAAACACTTAATCCGTTAGTTACTACCGGTCCTCAGAGAATCAAGCCTTTTTCACATTGAACACTCACTGCTCTTGGTTTAGTGCCACTGTCAGAAGGACAATACACATGAGAGTTTCCAAAGACTGTCATGAATGTGAGTCATGCTACCAACCATTTGATTTTCACTAACCTTGTTCATGTTTGGAATAAACATCAAAGCCTTTAGATCCCAACTTCCAGCTGATAAACTTTAGAGGCTACAAGAAGGATTGACAATATTGGACTTTTTATAATCATTTTGCACTTCGTGAATAAACTAACTTCGGTGTGCTGCTTTGAACTAACTGCTGTTCTTGTTCAGTTTTTTAGACTAACCCTGCGTTCCAATCCCCATACTTCCCTACTATTTAGTATGCCAGAAAAAGATATATACATGCACATCAATTGTAGTATGCTGAAAATACCTAGATGCCCAATTAACTCCAATTGCATTTTGGAGTATTCGTTTTTATTCTTGACATTTCTTGACATAATGAAAAAAAGTCTTCCTTATCTGATTTGTTTTTTTCTTTCCTGTGGCCCTAAAACTCTTCTGTACTTTAGTGTAGTAAAAAGAAAGAGTATGTGATTTGGAACACAGAGCATGTTTACACGTTAAGAGTCTCACTGAAAACGCAAGATTTTCCCTTTACGTTTTAAATAGTTTACAAGTATTGCAAATGACAAGTTTTCTTTCCTCTTTTTTCACCGTGTAGAACTCTTGAAAACAGAAGACATAGGCCGTGTCTGAACTGCCATACTAGCGTCCTACATCCTACATACTCATGCATACTCTCTACTCAAAGATCGATTGTGTATGCGAGCTGCGTCTAAACGTTCTCAGTTGAAGTATACTCAAGCAATGAAGAATTTCTTCTTCTTCTTATAAGATTCAGGCAGTTTAGACACTGTTAAGCTTATAACCGCCCTCTACAGGTTAGATATTGAACTAGACTTTTACAGTCCTGTGTTCATCATCTGTGTTTTAGACCTCTTGTTTTATAATAATGATGTTTTGAGGCGGAGGATCCCTCCGACGCTCTCTGTCCGGCTCATCAGCACTCAGCTGTCTGTGAGTTGAGCTGGACGAGCCGCGGTGTGTGGAACAGCGATCTGTTCTAATCTCTCTCCACTATCAGACTCACAACACTCATTTCACTTAGTGACTCTAATGTTGTTAGGTATTTATCTTCATCTCTTATCTATTGTAAGAGTGCATGAATGACTGCACGTACAGTTGTCAGATCACGGAACCCCAAACAATGTTGTTGCCTAGCAACTTGCTCGAAAATATTTCATTTTCCTGGGTGGGTAGAATTGACCCAGTGCATAGAGACAGTGCATGAAATAGGCCACGCCCATGGCCACGCCCATCGTGGGGGAAAACATTGAACAGCGTTCCGTTCACTTTGTATTGAAGGAGACCTGTCTTCTGCAAACAAACTTAATTAAAACTTAATCAAACATCCATTTAACGAAAAAACGTTACTTTCTTTAAAGCCACGACTCTTGTCTGTCTATACGAGCTGTTTTTGTGAAAAATAATTGAGTAATTTTCAATATTGAGGTGTTTTTGTCAGGTCGGACCCATCGTGGGGGAAACCGTTGAACACCGTTACGTTCACTTTGTATTGAAGGAGACCCGTCTTCTGCAAACACACGTAATTAAAACTTATTCAAACATCCATTTAACAAAAACACGTTACTTTCTTTAAAGCCACGACTCTTGTCTGTCCATACGAGCTGTTTTTGTGAAAAATGATTGAGTAATTTTAGATATTGAGGTGTTTTTTCCCGTCCGACCTGGCTAGCCTACAGCAGAAGGCTAACATTAGCCTAGCATAAAGCATACATTAGTTAAGAGTTTTGTCTCGATATGGAAAATTACTCAATCAATTTTCACAAAAACAGCTCGTATAGACAGACAAGAGTCGTGGCTTTAGAGTATGTAACGTGTATTTGTGAAAGGCATGTCGTATTACGTTTTTATTAAGTTTGTTTGCCGAATACGAGTGTCATTCAATAGAAAGTGAACGGGGCGCTGTGAATTGTTTTCCCCCACGATGGGCGTGGCCTCAGATTATGACGCGTTATGCACTGTCTCTATTGTGGGGCGGTTGAGTAGGAAAAGTATACAATCGATTCATACCCAAAATCTTCCCGGAAGTTAGTACTCATCCGGGAATTTCTCACATACCCAAACTCGCATACCCAACCGTCACATACTCAAATTGAAGTCAAAATGAGTATGAGTAGGACGTTAGTATGGCAGTTCAGACACGGCCATACTGCTAGAGACTGGAGCGCTGCTTGGCTGTGAAGGCATGGTGTGAAGGAGCTGTGTCAGCGGCTACGTTCCAGTTACTTCAAAATAAAAGTCAACTCATTTTTGTCCAGTGAAATGCTTTTAATGTGAAGCCGCAGCCTTACGTAATGGTCCGTTTGTTTTAACAGTAACTTAACTGCTAAGCGCTGATCTATTGATGGTGTTATTTTAATGTAGAAAGCTTTGTCAAATCAAATCAAATCAGTTTTATTTGTATAGCCCAAAATCACAAACAAATTTGTCTCAGTGGGCTTTACATTTCATACAATATGATACATGATACAATATGATACAATATGACACCCTGCCCTTACTCGGCTGAGAAAAAACTCTCAGTAAAAACCCTTTACCGGGAATTTGTCCGGGCATTACCAATGGTGACAAGTTTATTTCAATGAAAAACAAGCAGAGCACACATCTTTCACCAGCCAAAGTGACGGGTGATCTCAATAACTTATTACTCGCTTAGATAAATTTACCCGCATTTGGCGAGTGTTATATTCGTGCCCTGCACAAGACTCATCACTGATCACAATTTTCCATTCATAATATTGAGGTCCATTTTACTTATTAAAGTGGAAACACTTAAACAAAATCAGTTAGTTAATGATTAAAATAATTAACTAGGCATTAACTAACTAGGCATGCCGTGCAGAGACACCGTCCGTGCATGTTGTCTTCTAACATTTGACAGTAAATGTAAAGCCCAGCTCAGACCAAAGATTCGCCTTGCAACGACACGGTTTTAGAATGTTGCGGGGAAGAAGTCGCTGCTGTGTGAACTCGCAGAAGATTCAACATGTCAGATCGCCAGGTCCAGTTTTAGAACGTCCAGGCCAGCTCGTTGCGAGCAGTCGCAGTTGCGTCTCGTTGCGAGGCGAATCTTTGGTCTGAACTGGGCTTAACAGACCTACGCATGTTTGGGAGTGGAGCTGTGATGTCATCGTTATCACAGGGAACAGCTTTGCTATTCACATGGTGACGATGGAGCTGAGTTTTGAAAAGATTCCACTCTGGAACCTGGATTCAAAAGTTTTAAGTTTTCAAGACGCCTTTCAAACGCTTTTATCATTTAAATGATAGGCTGCAAACGTAAAAATACCTTTGCGTTTGTGCCGTTTGGCGTTAGCATGTAAAGCCCCTCTTAATCTGTCCCTGGGAAAGTGACCTGCTGCTAGCCGGCCCGGGTGGGACTTCCTACCGTCCGATTTCCAAGACTAGTTTTTCATAGCAACATGTGCCATGGGAGGGAAACCCTGCCCTTCCTCTACTAGATGTTTATAGACATATATCATGACAGCTTGAGGGGTCACTGTGTTTATTTCAGTGCCTTTGTACTTGGCTGTGTGACCTGTAAGCTGCAGGGTTCAGGGTGAATGTGATGGAGTGTCACGTCCTATCTGTGAGGTTTCTGTAATTGGAGGACTAAGGCCCTCTGTACAACAAACAGTACTTAGCCCAGATAGAGTGGCAACTGTGACGTACCACCAGCACACGCTTGTTATTTCCTGCTGTAGCTGAAGCTAATTTGTTGCTAACCTTCAGCTCCCGGGTTCAGCTATTGTATTGTTTATCTTGGTGGATATGTGGAACCCAAATTCTAAACCAGTGTAATTACAAAGAGACAAAGCATTATCCAGCCAGGACTGGATTTTGCTCAGCATTAGTGTTTATTAGAATATAGACTTTCCTTCAATTAAAGACCTACTTCACCGGTTGGAATATGAAGTTTTATTGAATTTGGAAATCCTATTTAGTATAAATGTGCAAAAAAAATTGAAATCTGATCATCCTAGCCTGAGAAAAGGCAGAAAGAGTGTTTTATGGTCTCACTGTCTAGCCCTACATTTTCCTTCTTGTGACATCACAGTAAGGGTTAGGATTAACAGGACAGCTGGGCCAAGGGAAGACTGAGGGAAGAAAAACCTAATTCATTATATTATAATAGTGATTTTATAATGATAGAACGCTGGTTCCGTATGGGTGAAGTATTCCTTTAAATTCTACTATATAATAATACTTTCTCCAACAACTATTTTTAAATATCTTAACTTTCCTCACAGTAACTTTCCGTTTCTAAGGCTGGAACACTCACACAGAAAAGAAAAAAAACAAGTTGAGATTATTTGTGAATTATTTTCACACTCCTATCCTTTACAATGCCAATGCTTTACTATAGGCATTGCAGCTACGATTTCAACATTTTTCAAAATGTAGAATAAATATCTATTTATCCATCCTTCCATTGCCCTTTCACTGTATATTTTTATATCGACTGAATCAAGTCACCTCTGGATCCCAGATGATTTGGAAATGTGAACAACTCTATATCTAACTCTAAATGTGAACTACCTAAATGTTTGAAAATGAATATGCCACTGATTTATTGATATACTGTACATCCATTTACATGTATTCCCTGACCAAGCCCTTCCTTTTTTCATTTCTCTTATGTGGCTACCCATGTATCTACATACTAAATAGTGTCAGGGTCCAATAGTCCATTTCAGCATGTTTGATCTTTTAAAAAAAAAACTTTGGTTTTGTGATGAAGGCCATAATTAAAGTCAGATGGAGCCCATTAAGTAATTGAGCATGGGTTAACCCAGGCCTGTGTGACAAACCCATCAGCAGCAGCATGTGAGACCGTCTCAGAGCTTTTCCCAGCACAGGGGCCTCTTGAAAAGTCATCTTCTAAACCGCACTCAGGTGGCACCGTTAAAAAGGCAGCTGGGAAAGCTATCTGACTGTTTACTTTCTGTCTGTTTGGCCCACTTTTCCCATGTCTTCGTGACTCACGGTTAGTTAATGATCAAACCTTATTTTGGATGACTTTTGAAGGTTATCAAAGCGCTTTTTTTTTCAGCCTTGAATCAAACAATCTTTTTTGAACTTAATTAGCTGAGCAGCTGACAGTCGTTACTTTTGACTTCCATCAAATCAGTTCAGCAGCAGTTTCCTCTGATTGGTTAAACCTCCTGCGCGTAATCAGTTAATACTAGATCTGGAAATCCACAGGAACCATGGAACTTAGTACTAAGGCAAGCACCTCAGATCAACTTAGTTTGACATTATGGGCCGGTTTCACAGACAAGGCTTGAGCCTAGTCCGAGACTAAAACGCCTGTTGAGCTGGATTAATTCAAAGCTACTTGCACAGACTCAGTTTAAAATAGTCCTAGATTAAAGCTATTCTGGATTAAACAAAGCCACTTGCAAGACGGACGACTAGAGCTACTCTAGGTCTAAATTTGACCTTAAATTAATCCTCCTAAGAGGCAGGTTTAACTTCAGTTTAGTGGTGTTTGTGAGAGAGCATGGACTATTTGGAATATCTAAATGAAGACCAACTCCCACTGCAGAGGCCAGCCAGAAGAGTACTGGTGGATAGGTCTTATCCAAAACATTTATTTGATGAATTTACGCTTCGAGACCGCTTTCAATATGGAAAATGCACTGAAAATAACAACTTTGCTTGAGTTTATTAGATGGATACATTTAAATTGAAGATGTATTCACCATAATACAATGAGTGTCTAAAACAATTCTGTTTTCAAATGTGGTTGTTGTGATTTAAAATACTGACACACATGAATAACAAAACACAACATGAACACCTTTTATTTTCTACTTGTATCTTCACTGTGATTAGTAATCACAATTGTCTCAGTACTGTACCTTGTTTGAATCATAGCTCTCTCTTCTAACTTCATGTTCAATTCCACCTGTAGAATTTTCATTTTCATGTCATACTTCCTTCAGATATTGCATTTTCTGTTCATGGAATTCTCAGGCTAACTTTCATGCAACGTCATCTTTTTTGTCCTTTGTTGAAAGGATGTGGCAAGCTCTTCTTTAAAGCGAGATTCGGGTTTTTCTACAGGCTATCAGTGCAGATATCATTAAATATAATGTCAAAATTATAAATGAGAAAGATGTGAAATACCGAAGATAACCTGAAGTTGGTGTATTGTTCTCTTAATAAATCTCTTAGTAACATTTTCATTAGAATTGAATTTGTTGCAAATTGCGGCCCAACTATTTATTTGCTCAGTCCCAGCAGTATGGCTTTTAGATTCAATAACCGGATGGTCTCAAACAAATTTTTTTTAAGAGATTTTTTTCAAATTCATCAAAGTTTATTGATGGGATTTGTTTAGCCTCTGCCATTGTTTTTTCTCACAAGCAATGGTGTTTCTGCTCCACTTCGGGTTTTTATGATCACCGCTGGACCAGCAGCATGTGCTCATGGCAGGTGTTTACAATCAGGCTTACTTACCTTACCCCAGGGGCCTATTGCATAAAACTAGGATAAGGGATTAACCTAGGATATTTTGGTTATCCTGTCTTGCGTTAGCCATGATCTGGTTGCATAAAAGCGGAGGGACATAAGTTACCATGGAGATTTATCCTTTACGTTTAGCCTGGTCCCGACCAGGCTAAACGTAAAGGATAAACTTATTCTGTTGCCTGATTGGCTCAGTCAGCTGTCACTCCGATCTGAAATCAAGGTGTTTAACAGTTATTCCATGATCTTCCGTGTATTGCTTTATTTTCATTAGCCTGTTTTTCGGTACCACATAAAAGACTGCATTGTCATTTAGTTAAATAGTTCTTATTTTTTATTTATTTAACTTGAACCATTTATAATTAACTTAATTATAATTAGATTAAGATGCAATGATATAAATTATAATAATTTATGTGATAGTCTGTTCATATTGCAGGCTATATTTATACAATTGATTATCGATGGCAGATGACGTTGCAAGTGTGGGTCAAATAAATTCACTTTGTACTTATAACTATATCGAGGTGCATCTGAAACAAAATTCAATATCAATGAAAAATTCCTTTTTTCTGTAATTGAATTCAAAAAGTGAAACTTAAATATATTCTAGAAATTCATTACACATGAAGTGAAATTAATCTAGAATAAACATACTTTTCAGAAGGTCGACATTTCTGTATTATAAATCCTTTTTCTGATTGGTTGTATGTAACATTCTAATATTTTGAGATACTGGATACTTTTTATTCCATGATCAATCAATCATCCAAAAAAAGGCCTGACATATTTCACTTTGTGTAATGACTCTATGAAAGTTTCACTTTTTGAATGGACTTTCCATGATCTAAATTTTTTTAGATGCACCTGCAGACTGCTCACTGTCAACTATTTCATCAAGAAACAATGCAGGGACATCAAGAACAGTTGGCAGAGAATAAATCTCCTGTATGAAATGAACTGCCCCCTGACTTACGGTTTAAACTAGCAAGGCATTGTGGGAAAATGGGCCGTCTTTTCCATTTTTCCATCAGTAAATCTGTGTTCGATCTTTGGGTCTACTTCTGAAAGCTGTGGGCTGGCACTTAACAGAATTACTTACACCTGGCTTGACAAAGCAGCCCCTTTACATCCTGGATTGGCGTCTATGCAACTGACTGATCCAAAGTGCCCAGGCTAGACTTTGTCAAGGCTGGCTTTATCAATCATCCTGGATGTCTTTATTCCACTTTTATGCAATAGGCCCCAGGACTTCATAGTCTCAGACTAACTAAGCCAAACTTAAGCCATATCCATGAAAGTGACTTAAACGTCCCAGTTTAACTAGTCCACATTAAGGCCTACTCATGGCTTAATCTAGGCCTGGGGCCTATTGCAAAAAGTGAAACTTTCATAGATTCATTACACAAAGTGAAATATTTCAGGCCTTTTTTTGGATGATTGATTGATCATGGAATAAAAAGTATCCAGTATCTCAAAATATTAGAATGTTACATACAACCAATCAGAAAAAGGATTTATAATACAGAAATGTTGACCTTCTGAAAATTATGTTTATTCTAGATTAATTTCACTCCATGTGTCATGAATTCAATTATAGAAAAAAGGAATTTTTCATTGATATTGAATTTTGTTTCAGATGCACCTCGATATAGTGATAAGTACAAAGTGAATTTATTTGACCCACACTTGCAATGTCATCTGCCATCGATAATCAATTGTATAAATATAGCCTGCAATATTGAACATCAATTATTATAATTTATATCATTGCATCTTAATCTAATTATAATTAAGTGAATTATAAATGGTTCAGGTTAAATAAATAAAAAAGAAGAACTATTTAACTAAATGACAATGCAGTCTTTTATGTGGTACCTTAAAACAGGCTAATGAAAATAAAGCAATACACAGAAGATCATGGAATAACTGTTAAACACCTTCAGATCGGAGTGACAGCTGACTGAGCCAATCAGGCAACAGAATAAGTTTATCCTTTACGTTTAGCCTGGTCCCGACCAGGCTAAACGTAAAGGATAAATCTCCATGGTAACTTCTGTCCCTCCGCTTTTATGCAACCGGATCATGGCTAACGCAAGCCAGGATAACTGAAATATCCTAGGTTAATCCCTTATCCTAGTTTTATGCAATAGGCCCCAGGTCTGTGAAACCGGCCCTTAGAGTCTTAGCCAAAACAGATAGTATCCAAAAGTTCCAAAAGTACAATGTAACACACTTTTCATTCATCACATTGACGTCAGTGTAGGCCTACCCCTATCTTTGTCATGTTTTTCCTCTTCTTCCTTTCCATTTATTCTTTCCTTGGCACCAGAGAGCTTTGGTTTTTTGACATGATGATGTTTACCGGTGACCGGTGAAGTGGCCGTTCAAATACCTGGCTGATCGCCAGAAATCAGAGAGTGTAACAAACAGGGGGGAGGAGGAGAGGGGGGGGCGCGCTCTCTATGATCGATTTAATGGTATCTATCGTCTGTAGTTGTGTTATTGTAGGCTTAACTCATATTTTGAAATGATAGTATTAACAATATAAATGTGTTACAAAGTTTGGTATTTATTTTCTTTTTTTGCAGCGCCCCCTATGGATGGATGCGCCCTTAACAACATGCTCTACATTCAGATTAATTACTTGTGTCACATCTCATTATATTTTTATTAACGGGAGTTTTCTCATATCTGTGCAGCTGAGCAGATTTCTGTCTGGCTGAAATGTAAGGCTGATGGCTACTGTTTACTAAGTCTTTCAATCCCCATTAAAAGGGGCAATAGTCTGTTTACCGCATGTGTTGTGATTTAAGAAGCGCTTGCTATTTTATATACAGCGAATATAAAACGCTGTCAGCAGTTTTGTGCCGTGCCAGCTCATACTTTTGGTGCTGCTGATATGCGTAACTTTTTTCCTAGATATTGCTTCTCATAGTGAAGTGGAATTATTCTCTTGAGAAAAAAAGTTTGCTCCTTTATTTCTGAATTTTACGCACATGCTCCACCCAGAGCGAGCAGATTTAGGGCCAGTTTCACAGACATGGATATAGCCTAGTCCAGGAATAAATGGAAAATTGAATGGAGATTGTCCACTGCAAGTACAATTTAGTCCAGAACTAAGCTAAATCCATGTGTGCGAAACCGGCCCTTAGAGTTGACTGACCCAATGCTGATCCACTGCTCTGAAACCGATAACCCAGAGTTGCTCACCTCTGAGTTGGTCGACTCAAGTTATGTCCCAATTAAGGGGCCGCAGCCTTTGAAGGCTGCATTTGAAGACCGATTGCGTCATAGCGGCGCGTCAAGGCTTGTCCCATTTCGAAGGCTCCTTCATATGTTGCAGAGAAATGCAGCCTTCGTTTCACGGTTTTGAAGGGTCCAACAGATGTATCCTTCGCGGCCCAACATATCCCAAGATTCATTGCGTTTTTTTCAGAGATGGCATAAAATAAAAAATAACTAAACAGCAACGAGTTGCTCCATCTTCTTAACTTTTATCTTCCTTTCTTTTTTTCTTGTATTTTCTTTTGTTTCTTGTCCTTCTTTCTTCTTGTACTTTTTTTTCTTTTCGTCTGGTAGGCAACTTTTTCTTTTTTCCTCCGTTGATAAGGCTTTCTCCGTTGGTAGCAATCGGGGTTGCTAGGCAGCACAGGAGCGGCGAGTCGCCACACAAGGTAACAGCTTGTTACGCAAACCGGAAATGCTCGTAAACGGAGACCTGTGGAGACCGTCTCACTTAACAAAGCTCGTTCGGCCTTCGGTTCGGCCTTCACGGTCTATGGCAGGGGTGTCCAAACTACGGCCCGCGGGACAACTGCGGCCCGCTTTTTATTGGCCCGCGGCTGATTTTTAAAATATAATGTAATATGGCCCTTTGCATTTCTTAGTTAACCCACTAGTGCAGGGGTGTCAAAACTGATTGATTGGCCTGTGGCACATATTAAAAATATAATGTAATATGGCGCTTTTCATTTTTAAATAATTTAAATGCACTCATTATATTACAGAGAAATATGTCCCATAAAAGAAAAAGAGCACCAAGCCCATCCCAGAGGACCCTGCATAATATTTTATTTTAAATTAATATTATTATGGAAAATCCATGTGTCCTTCTCCATTAGCTTTTAATTCATTTGACACAGTGTCTCCATTTTTTTCATACAAAATTCTTCAGCTTTAGCCTCTTAATTTCCCTCTCAAAGTGCACCTGGGGGGGCATACCCCCGGACTCCCCTTGGAGGGGCGGGATCTTGGACGCCCCTCCAAAAGCAGAAAACACTGGGTGTATCAATGGCTTTTAACAAGAGGGGGAATGTATCTGTTTAATGTGCAAGTAAAGTGTTGCCGTGAAGAAGGATTACAATTTACAAAGACACTATGAAACTAAACATCAAAGCAGCTACATGTCCTGTTAACTTGTTATTTTTGCAAAGTGGCCCGGCCCTTCATAGATTTTTCTGTATGTGGCCCTCAGTGAAAAAAGTTTGGACACCCCTGGTCTATGGCCTTCATAGACCGTGTCGACCGCGTCCTTAGAAGGATGCGGCCTCTTAATTGGGACAAAGCTTCAGAGTGCATGGTTGAACTCAGAGTTTGTTAACCTGCTCCATCTCCACAGGCTTTGCTTTAGCAATAATACAGGTAAGGGGGAGAGTGATATTGGTCAAAAATAAGGTGATCACTTTATTTGAGATAGCATTAGCCGTATGTAAATGATTGTCCTTGCAGTTACAGTGGTGTGGAACTATACTTGAGATGAAGTGTGGTCCTTCAGAACAGATGTCAATTGATTTAGTTGTGAATGAATAAGTGTCAGGAAATGAAACCACAGGAGGCTACAATGATTCAAAGACAGCTTTTATTTAACTGTGAGCAGCTTGGTCATCCATCAGTTTACCTTACCTCCACTGTTACTACTACTGTACTCTGGTGTCAAGATGAAATGAGCTGTCTGACAAAATGGATGAGAAGCCAATCACAGCTTCCCAATTTTCTACAGCCGTTTCCTGACAGACTCTAGAAAAATAACTGTCTGGCAACAATGTAAAGAAAACAGATGTGTCCACTTCTTAACCGGATACAGTCAGAATGATGATGACTAGATATAAAAATCTAATTATATGGGACCTTACAACAAAAGGGGAAAATTAATATTAATGAGGGCTGTCAATCGATTAAAATATGTAACTGGATGATTAGCAAAATTGTCCATCGTAAACTTGTGATAAAATCACATATTTATTGAACCTTTTAAGTTGTTAATGTAGGTGCGGGATATTATTTAACACCCTTTTCGACATTGGAGTGGACAGATATGCTGATTTATACAAATGTATGTTTATTAGTATTGATACATTCCACAACAATGATAATTCCTGTCCAGAATACATCTCAGAAATTTAATTAGAATAGAAAAGTCAATTTGTCTGTAATTTAATTAAGACAAATATATAATATAATTTTCAGAATGTTGACATTTCTGTAAATCCTTTATCTCATTGGTTAGCCTAATATTTTAACATTTTGAGATAAGCTAGCCTACTGGATTTTTTATTTTATGACTTTAAGCCAACCCTCGTCATGTCCTCCCGACTGCCTTACACCCTGGGTCCTCTGGGGTCACATTGACCACTACAGGTTTGGCTGTTTTTTAAAGCCTAAAGTATAAATGTTCAATCAATTTTGCTTTGCATGTTTAGTCTGAATTGAGTCCAACCCATTACCACAAATATTTCCCTTAGTTTTGGAACTGAGGGATGCCTTGCTGTTTGTGTGCATTTCTGAGCGGCGTGAATATGCAATGCTGTTTTAATGCTAGGCTATTTGTGCTGTTCAGTTGCTGTTTATTTGTCTTTTCACGCTGTTGGGTCGGGTCTGATCGCAGCCATGGTTGATTAGGGGACTAGATATATGGGGAGGGAGACTAGGCGCGTTAGGAGCGTAGAAACATTTGACACAAAATTATCAAGCAGCAGTTTAGGCACGTTCATGGATTCTTCTTCTGACCACTTCAATCTGAATGATGAGACTTGATCACAGTCCTTGTTCTGTTCAAATATACAGGTTCATCTCAAACAATTAGATTTCCCTTTTCTGGTATTTTAATTCAAAAAGTAAAATTCTTACAGTATACTCTACATTATTTGCACACTGTATTAAGTGGATACCTATATGTCCTTTCATTCGTTTGATTTAACTGATTATGGTTTACAGCTCGTTAAAAAATCAATAGTCTAGGATTTGAGAATATTAGAAAATGACATCAGACAAATCAAAAAATTATTTTCTACTGCAGAAATCAGGGTTCTGCCCCCTTGTATATTTTCACTGGCCAGGTGGCCAAAAAATATTTTTTTTTCCATAATTTTGTTGAATAATTCTACATCATTATTGACGTTCCCTCTATATTAGGTTATTTTAGTTTATGATATGAAATGTTGATATATTATAAATATTAGTATAAACCAATATGTGCCATCAGATTTCTGAGATAATATCCCCATTAATTCTTCTCCGTACCATAAGCCCATTGTTCATTCATTCATATTTATCACTCCAGTGGGAGGAGTTGAGAAGTGGGAGGATCAAGCATTTGTTTCTCCTGTTTCCATGGTGAATCATGTTATCAGCGATCCATTGACGATGGCTTTTACACACACGCTCCACCCAGAGTGAACACGCTCAGAGTTGACTGACCCAACGCTGATTCGCTGTTCTGAAACCAATAACCCAGAGTTGCTCATCTCAGAGTGTAGGCCCCTGGTCTGGTGTGTATCATCTTCCTCTTGACAATAGCCCGTAGATTCAGTATGGGGTTCAGGTGCAAGCACAGTAATACCATGGTCAGCCAACCAGTTACTAGTGGTTGTGGCGGTGTTTAGTGTTTTGCGCCCGTAACGAAGCCTTCAAGGCAGTGCTGACTGGTTAGGGTTAGGGCCTCCCAGGCAGCGCTGCCTGGTAGGCTCTGTTGAGGGCACAGAACACCATCGAGTGTTGTCCTTTGTTCAATTCTCATTGACCCAACTAATCACTATCAAATACTTATTTGAGGCATTCATAGCCAGCAGACGGCTGAGCAATGCTGCCTGGAAGACTTTTAAAAAAAAGAGAAGGCTTTCAGAAGATTCTCCCCAAGGACCCCAGAAATAGCAACCCCCCAAATCCCCCTCTCCTGTGCTCCTGGAGCCTCTGTAAGTAATCCCCTTAAAACTCTCCCAGAACAAACTACAAGATAAAAGTGGAGCAGAAGCAAGGAGCCGGCTTCAGGTTTCGGTTTGATGGCGCTCTTGTGACAAAATAAGCCCCGAGAGCTGCGACAAAGCCCGGGACACCAACCTGGCCCCGCTGCCAACTCCTGCATTCCAGCTCAGTATTTTTAGTGCTGGCATTTAAACTGGGCAACACATTACATACTCAGACCATATGCACCACTTCCTGTTCCTGTGAAAGATGGCTGTTTGGAAGCACACATCACCACCCATTATAAAAAGGCACAGCTGAAAATGTAGGAATATGTAAACTCCGTAACAGTTATTCAACTTCACAAATGTAAAAGGAAGTATTCAATGTAGAATAGTGGAATTCAATGTGGCCAAGAGGAGGTGTCAAACTCACACTATGAAACAACAACTACAGCGGCACACTGCGACAAACTCAGTCCAATAGCATATGACTAAGACAACTAGACCATCATCAATCCTAACAATCTCCTTGAATGAGAACATTCAAAACAGACCATTTTAGTTTAAAAAGATACTGGATTCTAAAACTATGACTTTTAGTTTGGAAGTAAATCCAATTTATTATTTGTTATAAAGGATAGTGCCACAATTGATCATATAAAATTTATCTACAAAACAACATACTGTATTTGTGAGTAGTTCTCATTTTGAATGTTGTGAAGGAGAAAGGGGACAAAAGCAGGAGAACTTTTGGGCAATGTGTTGTAAATGTTGTGGGTGTGTGTGGGAGCTGGAGTGGGGTACGGAAATGTGCATATTGGCCCAATGTAGATCCAGCAAAAATCTGTTCTTTTATGAAGAAGTTCAAGGTTGCCCTCACTACGAGGTAGAGCAACCTACCTGAGAATTCCAGGCAAAAATATCAATCAAATATCATTTTTATATTACAAAAAAATACAAATGAGAACACAGAATAGATCCAATAGTCGTCCAGGCGAAAGTGTTATGTGGGTCCCTGGGTCCCAAAGTTTGAAGAATATTCTACTTCTTAAAGGCCTTTGCACACCGGGCACGTTTTATTCGTGCGATTAATTTGTTTATTAACGAACGTATACAGAGTCAATACAAGCTTCCACACCAGCGCCTTAGTTTTGCTCTGCGAATTTGCATCTTTAATTTTTTCTACCTGAGTTTGATTTTTCTGGGATGTCGCTTCTTAAAGTGAGACGCGACAAAATTCACATTTCAAAACAGTCGCTTTTACGTGCCGTTTATTCGCGTCGCGCCCGGTGTGCCAAGGCCTTAAGAGTCTGAAAAATGTATTCCACATTGTCAATCCCATTAGGAAGACCCTGATATACAGGAGTTTAGGAAGGATTCAAACATCTTAACAAATCTCCCACTTGACAAAAAAAATAAAATTACTTCCAGCCTCTGTTCACTTCTTAATTTTGTGTGTGATCCTCAGTTGGCCACTGATTTGATGGTTGCTGTTATTTATGCTCCTGCAACATGAAAGTGGAATGCAGTGAGACTCAAATGAATGGGCATCATGATATGTCAGCCATCTTCTGAATGTAACCTGAACTCTTGCTATGCGATTCTAAGGAGACCAGACCTTCCTGCTCTGCCTTTCCTGTCCATGCACCCACAACTCTGACCCAGCACTCATCTCTCAGCCCAATTCTAGCACTTCAAGATAGAGGAAGCCTGGGTTTAGTCTCTGTTATATGCACCTCTAGTTTTATGAGCTCGTAACATGAGCACATTGACGCAGCATCGTTCATTTGAAAACACATGTGCAGCATTTAGAAAACATGCTGCATGAGACACTAAGGGCCAGTTAACATTGGAAATGGTAACGGCACAAACGCGAAAGTATTTTTACGTTTGCGGCCTATCATTTACATGATAACAGCGGTAACAGTCTTGAAAACGTAAACTTTTGAAACCAGGTTCCAGAGTGGAATCTTTTCAAAACTCAACTCCAGCGTCACCATGTGAATAGCAAAGCTGTTCCCTGTGATAACGATGACATCACAGCTCCACTCCACACATGCGTAGGTCTGTTACATCTGCTGTCCAGATAGTACGGCCCGCCTCTGACTAGAAATCCTCACACAGGTACAGGTGAGGGTGCTCTACAAAAAAGCCTCCGGGACCATATAAGTCCACCTGGAAATATTTTTAGCTAATTTGGGCAAAGTGCGGAGTGGCGGTCGGCGCTGGGGGGCTTGCACTTTTAAAATTTCCATGGATTTTTTTTTGGTTTGTATTGCACTGAGTCGGAAAAAGGTTGTACAGATGTGCAATGACAGTAATGCTGAGCTCACACTACACGACTTTCCACGCGATTTGACAGTTGCAGACAATCACAGTCATAGACGAATGCTATAACTTTATGCTGCATATGTTGCACTGCACTGTTGACCCACTCAGGACATTTAATACGCGCACATTGCAGAAATGAAGCGCCTGCAGCGTGCTCGTGACCACACATGAACTCGCATCACGGACGTCTCCCATGTCCCAAAAACATCTAGGGCCAGTTTCACAGACATGGTTTAAGCCTAGTCCTGGACTAAATGGAATATTGAATGGAGAATGTCCATTGAAAGTACAATTTAGTCGAGGACTTGGCTTAATCCATGTCCGTGAAATTGGCCCATTATAAAGTAAAACACCCGATTTACCGATTTCTAGAGTCGTCTTGAGCACGAGTCGAAAATCGAGCCGAGAATCGACACATTGTTCACACCCCTAGTTTATACACGCAGTCCATTTTACCTGCTAAAAAAACTTTTATTTCACTGAAATCACTTTTAATCCCCCGTAGCAGGATCGGAAATGATATTAATTTCAAAAGGAATCTAGTTGTAGTCTTGCAATATGAGACCCCCTGTCTTTTCAAAATCTCAGTCTGTGACTGAGAACTAATGACTAATTGTCTTCAGGTGTGAGTTGATTGTCTTTAGATGTGAGAGGGTGTCAGTCTTCAGTCTTTTCAAAGTCCTCTAGTGTAAACCCAGCATTAGGTGTTCTATTGTATAGTAGAGATGTCCTCAGTTTATGGTGACAAGCTTCACTATAAATTAACTCTCAGTATATCATCAGGAATACAAAACAAGGACGCAAAATTAGAAGTGCAATGTTTTTTTAAGCAAGATCTGATCACAATAAGTATACACAATCAGTTCATAACAGCCATATTCTGCGATTATTGTGGTTTGCAGCAAATTGATTAACAAATTCATTCAAGTCCAGGGACTTTGCTGGTCTGGACTACACACTTAAAATACCCAGACTGCTCAGTCGATCATCATCCATAGTGGATCGCAAGTGTGTCTTTATCAACTTGAGTGTGGAAAAGCTGTGTTCACAGGAGGCAGTACTGACTGGTATGGCAAAAGCAATTTTACATAACCTGAAGAGCTCATGGAATACCTCTTTAACAGGTTCAATGATTTTAGTGAGTTCTACTATGCTAGAGGGATTTAAGTATGCCAGATTTGACTTTTCTCTCTAGGATTATTTCATTTGGTATACCTCATGTATGAGGTCACCTGTGTTACATTCATAAATAAAAGCAACTGTAAATAGAGCTTCCTCTTGGCTTGGTATTACTTTAAGGCTTGGATTCCCAACATTATCTCACAAGTTGGTCTAGCAAATCGTTTGTTTAGCTCACTGAGCATGTTACCAAGCACAGGGTAGAATATGCAGGTACGGAAAGTGTCCATACTCTGCTCAGAACGCTCACATGTTGACATGACAGTATGTCCATCTAGCCTTCGACTCTGTTTTGTCTTTCTTTTTTAAGTAGGTTCCACCTCTACATCACATTTTTCAGCTGTATTTAAGATTTCTCTGCAGTCCTTCAAAGTAATATTCATCCCTGTAAGCGTAACAACTTTGCACAAGGGCTTGAACTAGATCGACAGCTGAACATAAATCCAGAGAGGGAGACTGTATGTCAGAGAGACACCTTGCATCACCAAAAACCTTAGCGCATATCACCAACAGTCCAGTGAACTGCAGGTCAAATTGAGCGAACAGGCCTCGGGCATCAATGCTTCTATCTCCACTGTTTTCTGAAGCCACTCCTTCAAGGAGGCTCATGACGGCAGGTAGTCTATCAAGCAAATTATGGCAAGCTTTATGCCGGCAAGCCCACCTTGTTTCACTCAATCGCTGAAGCTCTCTGGGTGCTCCAGGATACATTTATTTCTGTATGTTAAGCCACTTGTTGTGAATGTAAAGGCTGTTACATACTCCGCGAGAAGAAAGAACAAAGTTCTCGGTGACAGAGCTGAGAGAAGTTCTTTCTGGTCTGACATTACATACTTCACGAGAACTCAACTGCCGAACTCCTCACCGCGGCGCATTGTTACCATGGTAATTGACTCAGTAGCGCCAGCTGATTTCACTTCGCTTTCCTCATTGACTTCAGACTGACCAATCACACAATAGTTCTCGGACAAGCTGCGAGAAGAAAGTTCGGCCCGGGTGATGTGTCGAGAACAAGCTGCGAGAACAGCTAAACAAGAGCTTGCAGCTCTGTCACCGAGAACTTTGTTCTTTCTTCTCGCGGAGTATGTAAGAGCCAGACTCAAATACATAGCATAGCAAAAGAACATTCAGCTTGTGGGACTGCTTTAGCTCTGTCCACAAGAACCAGATTAAGACAATGACATAAAACGTACATAAAAGGTCTGTTTTGCCACCTCTTTAATACGACACTGAATGCCAGAGTGCTTGCCTTATGACAGAAGCCCCATCAGGTTACTTTTGTATTCCAAGCCACATCTCTCAAGTACCTGTATTATTTTTATCTGTCAGGCCTGCAGCATCTAGGGGGTCTGCAGATTAAAAGTGCAAAAAGCTCTCTTTTACGTCTCCTCCTTAATGATATCTTAGCACTAAAGAGATCTGCTCCTTTTTTTAAGGTCTTCAGTTTCACCTGCCATAAGGGACTTCACTCTCCTTGACTTTGTTTATGATGGAAGAGCGTACCATTTAAGTTAACGTATCCAAAATTCCATTTTGAATTTGGTGGCTTGGCTTGTATATTTTGCATTGCGAGGCCGTGTCATTTTCTATTTAACAACTGGGTCAGGTTAAGCAATCATGTCCAATATAGCCAAGTAGTGTCCCTTATTGTCTGCATATGCTGTCTCCCATGTCCCCTCTGAAATATTCTGGGTTGCAGTTAAGAGTAGGACTTCGGCTAAACTTTGCATGTAGGCACGATTTTCCTCTATCTAATTATGATGTTCTTTAGTTAGAGTACTCATTAACAACGCATCAGCAGAAATTGGTCTCCCCCGATTCAGTTTCTGTTTTCATGTATGCAACGGAACCATATACTTTTTCTGAAGCATCACAGAAAATGTGCAGTTCTCTGTCTGACGGTTTGCAAAGAAATGTGGGTGCTGTTGGCATTATACCACCTGGGGAGGGAGATGTGGGCCAGGTTTGGGAGTTTACTCTCTCACTCAGTCCATGCACGTTGCAGGTCCCCAGCAGGGATAGGCTGATCCCACTCCTTGAAGTTTACCCAGAACTGCTGGAGCAGGACCTTTGCTCTAGTGGTGAATGGGAAGAGGCAACCTACGGGGTCATATTGTGAGGCCAGCACTTGTACACATTTCTCATGGTTAGAGTTTGGTAGGAAACACATCGGTGTGTATAGCCATATGCCTCGTTTCCACCGAGTAGAGCGGGTTGGATCGGAGCGGCTCAGAGCGGGACAGCTCACTTTTAAGAATCTCGGTGTTGTTTCCACCGCCGACCCTACCCTTACTGGTGGGGCGGGGTTTAGGCTGGACTGCGATAGCCGCCGCCAGAATGTGTGTCAAACTATCGGGCTGTGGAACAACTGTGGTCAAGCCAGTGGTCTCTTGTTTTTGCTTGGTCAAACCAGCCGCTTCTTTATTTATTCCCCCAGTGTTGTTGTGAGCACAGAGACGGCTCGGTGCAACTGATAGAGACAGTGAGCGAACAGCGCTGGCTGCAGCAGCTACGTGACATCGTAGCAGTGGGACACAGTGTAGCCAACTGATTCATTTAATGACGAGGAAGAACACCACACAATAGGGGAGAACGGGGTAATTTGTCACACGGGTTGGTTGTCACAATCGTTATATCTCGGAACCAGAAGGCGCCGTCTGTGAAATTTTGGTATGTAAATATCCAGAATTGGGATCAGAGGTCACCTACATAGTCTTCCTTGGAGTTAGACTGCTGAATTTGAGGTGAGACGACTGTTTGTGTTTTTCATGTCAAATTGAAAATATTTAGCTCCTCAGTATTTTCCTTCTAGGCTTTTACACAATGAGTTTATAACAAAACACTTGTTACCCATACATAGTGTGAAGGGTAAACTATAGTTTAGATTGTGGTTAGCAAGCTAATTAGTTGTCAGATGGTTGTTGGCCTTGATGCTAGCAAGAAATTCAAGTTGGGGTTGGTCGTCACATTTTTTGGGGGGTTGGTTGTCACACCTCAAGGCTGCAGCCAGAAAAGGAACCCAATAACGAAAGAAATCGTCAAGCTGTATCCTCACTGACACCCCAGAGAAGGAGAGAATAGAGCAGGAAAAGGCAGCTAGCATGCAAAAGAAAAAAGGGCAACAAAATCAAAACAACCCAGTGCATCCCAAACTAGACCAGCTGCCAAGGCTACAGTAAGTTATGTAGGCCTATTTGTCAACTTGACAATGCAATTAAACTTTCAAATTTAGTTCTACTTTCTTGCCTTCTCGTTATAATCAGTAAAGCAGTTTGGCCCAACTTTGTACTGTATGAAATATCACGTATTAGCGTACCTGTAGCACTATATGTAGGCCTATTTAAAATGTGTTGTGAGAAGTGAAATAATGCATTAGCATATTCTGTAGTCTATTCCAAAAGATAAAGATTCTCTGGCTGTCAGGCAGCCTGAGGTGTTGACAGCATGTTCCCTATAGGTTTTCCCAGAGACTTAGTATTTAGTGATGATATACCAAAAGTTGTGATGGCATGACCACAATGAATTTATGGGCACTCGGCTCATAAATTCTTTCCTGCCAGGACTCTTTATTTATGTATATATAAAATATAAAGTTACAGTTATTGTGTGTGTGTGTATATGTGTGTGTATATATATATATTTATTTTAAATCCCTAGGAAAGTTGTTTCCAAGCTGTGTCTGCAGTTATTCATTTAATGTACTACTGCAGCTGAGTGAAGGTAATTCATGTGAATTACAATATAAAGCAGCTGTGATATTTCAAAATATAAAAGTTACATTTTGCAGTCCAAGATTTACCTGTCCTCATCCTCAAGCACTGAAACATTTCTGCCCGTTCAACCATCTGCCGCTTATGAAAAGCCAGAACATTAAGCTGCTCCCACCCTCCACAAGAAGCTCAGAAGGAGGCAATGCTTCAAGTTATATAGCACCCTGCTGCTCCTCGCTACATCAGGGCTAAACACATGTGTGAACACACACACACACACACACACACACACACACACACACACACACACACAGAGCGCGAAGGAGTGGTTTTGTACCTGTTCCAAACAATCAAGTTGTAGCCAGAGCTGCAGCAGGTAAGCATCCATCTGGGAAAGACCTTATGCTCATCAATCATAACGCATTGCACTGGGGGCTGGCAAAGTGCTCTGACCATGGTAATTGTGTGTGTGTGAAAAAATACAAAGAGAGAGAATTTACTGCTGAGACATACAGTATTGCCCTGATACAAATACAGATGTGTGTTGAGGAGCCAGATCAGCATGTTCCCAGCAGCAGTGAGGCAGCCTGTGAAAGCATTTATCCTGCAGTCTAACCTCATGAAGCTACCGCTGTGTATGGCACTGTGCATACCTGTATAATGGACAGCATAGAAGTCAAAATAGATTTTTAAGGACAATGCACATGCTTATCACATCCTGTCCCTTATCAAAAGGAAGACAGTTTTGGGAAGAAAATGCATTCTAGGAAAGTATTATACTCCATGTTTGTAAATGATTAGCTATGGCCATGATATGGTTAGCTTAGCTTAAAATAAATATTGTAAACAGGAAAAAAGCTTGACAGGCGCACTTCAAAACCAATAGATAATCCAGCACATAACCCCTATATGGGCCTCAGTTATGACAAGGAGGGCGCATCCCAATATCTGCAGGTTTCAACGTTCCCCTGGCTCAATGTTCTCAGATCTATATGGCATCAAATTGGACTGGAATTGGTGTAATATAGGCTACTAATGGAACATAAAGTGGTGAAACCGGATGATTTGGGATTTAATGATACCTTTTAAATGTGTGCTTTGGGTGGTGGCTGTTTTTAGTGGAAGAGTGCACGAGTGTCTGTTGGTTTGAAGTATGTTTTGGTTAGTAGATGGGTGTGGATGGTGTCCGAGGGTTGGAAAAAAACTGTAGTGTCTAAGAAATTGACTTGTGATGCATCTATGGTGTGTTTTACCTGCATTGAGGGATGGTGGTGGTTGAGGGTGTCAATGAATGGCTGAAAGAGGGAGATGTGATGGGTCCAAATTCCGAAGATGTCGTTGAGGTAGCGGAGGTACAGTAGGGGTTTGTGGGTGCACTTGGCAAGTGCCTCTCGTTCCCACTCGCTCATGTAAATGTTTGCATAGGATGGGGCAAAGCGTTGGCCCATGGCTGTTCTGTGAATTTGGAGTATAGTGTGTGTTGTTGAAGAGGCAGTCAGCGTAGCTGCGTAGGCGCGTAGGTGCGTATATACGCGGCTAACGCGGCTAAAATGTTGCTTTAGCGCGAGTGGCGCACCTACGCGCGTAAACCAATGGTTCCCTATGGAAAAACGATTTTATACGCGTCTGTACGCGTGTAAAGTGCCTAGTGTGTTCGCACCTTTAGCCTCCAATAAATAATGTTGCCGGTTCTATTTTTGATCCTTTGTCTGCTGGTTTGATGATTATGTTAGGGTTATTGTTTAATTGTGCAAGGGCTCTGCGCTCGGCCTCCGATAGATTATCTGAGATATCCATCGGGGGCCGATATGAACGCAGAGCCCGCCTGTCTGATTTAATAAGTGACTGTATTTTAACGTCCAGCTGGGAATCCTTAGGTTCCCAGCTGGAGGGGTGTGTGAACGGGGTGTAATGAAACTTGGGTTGTGAATGAAAATAGTCTTGTATTTTAATGCGTCTGTGGTATTTGGAAATGTCCCTCTGAAGTTCCTCCCAGTCGTATGATTTGGGACGTGGGATGAATGACAGTCCCCTCTCCAGCAGCGCTATTTGGGGGGCAGAGGGAACAAATAGTTGGGATAAATTGAGAATGTTAGATGATGAGCTCCACCCCAGGTCCACACCAGCCGCAGGTTCCTGAACAGGGGGTCAAGAGAGGGAAATATATTATTTACAGGCTTATTAATGGACAGTTGTAGGGGTACAGAATGGTCAGATATGGAAATTGGCAGGATGCTTGGTTTATTGCTACATAGTTGTTTGTATGATGGGGGTGCCGGGTTGGTTTCCGTTGAAGTTATAAATGTAATTGCTTGCACCAGTACTGAAATATGTCGGCTGCTGTTGATCTGGTCCAGTGAATATTGTCCTGTACTGTAGTGAAGGTGTCTTGTGGGATTTCTGCGAGGAAGGGGAAGTATGTAGCAATGGTGTTATTGATGAGTGTGAGGTTGTGTTTCTGTTTTGGAGTGAGGTTGGGTGAAACATTGATTATGAGAAGATATATGTCTGCGTTGGGGAAGGTAGACCTTGCCTGTTTGTGGAGTGCCTTGAGTTGTTTAATGGATGTTTGCTTAGGGTCCTGGTCCTTGTTGTTTATCCCCACCGAGAGAACCACCACCTTTGTGTCCAGGTTTGGCGTTGCTTTTTCGCACATTTTCTGGAAATGGTAGAAACTGGCTCCCGGGTAGCAGTCCAGTTGTATCTGTGGGTTGCTGTGGGCTGGGATCCGATTGATATTGGAGTCCCCCAGGATCAGGAGAGGTTTACGTGCCGTTATAAACCAGTCCATCAATTTCCTCTGAGGCCTGGCTATGTGGGTAGTGGGTTTGAAGGTTGGCAGAGGGGTGGTACACATAGTTGGTGACGGAATAGGACGAGGAGCAAGTAGGGGGGAGAGAAGGAGGGAGGGGGAAGAAGCATAGACAACCTGCTCACCTGTAGTGGGGGGGGGGGGGGGGGGGGGGGGCGTTAGTGGTGGGGAGAGGTGGTGACCCTTCAGCCGCTGGAGAGGCCCGGCGAGGTGACAGAGCAGTCCCATGCTCCCCAGTGCCAGGCTCAGAATGGGTTCTAGGGTCTGATTTGACCTCCAGAGGCCCGCTCATCATGACTTGGGGTGCCTTAGCAGTTTTTTTGGGGAGCATGGGGGGCAAAGGGGAGCTCCGCCATGTCACCAGGCCGGTCCGGGCAGCAGTGCGCCCTGAAGGGGGTGAATAGATATATATATTATATACTGCATCAACTGATCGCAAAGAGTTGATGCAGTGTCACCTCTCACGGAGCTGAAAGATTACGTGTCCTCACAGAAAGCGAATGAACGAGAGACGGCAGTTAGTATGGATCACAATGAGGTAATGTGTTTATGTTGTTGTAAATAATGACTATTTCAGATGAATAATGGTCATCTGATGATGCTGGTGAGGCAAAGTAAACTTTTTTTAGTAGGCTACCGCTCATTCATTTAGTTCGCTCCCGTGAAATTGTGTATACGTTGCTTGGCAACGCCCTCCCGCCCGCCTATCTCTCCCTTTTAGCTTTTCTTCATTGCATTTTCTTTTTTTCTTTGATGGTTCAGCCCCGTTATCAGTCATTATGACGACAAATAACTGTCTCAAACAAGGCTCCCCTTCCCTCACCTGGAGGGATAGGCTTCTCAAATCGCGCCACACTGAAATCTGCAACCAATACGGTGCACGAGCGAACCGAAAATCGGACTGGGTGTGCGTCCAGACCAAAGTCAGTAATAAAAACTATATAAACACGTCTTTCTTTGCACTGATGGTCTCGTTTGCTGTTAAAGGTAATTTATGATTATGTGAGGAAACATGAGGCTGTTTAGAAGATATTTAAATGTTACTCTGAGCTGCTTTAAGGGCAGAAATCGATTACGATTTTAGTCCGTCAAACTACTGAGTTTCTCTGCACATCGGTGACTGGCTCACACTGGCGAGGTGTCACTGTGAAACGCTGCTTCTCTCGGACGAAGGCTTTGGGTCGTAAATGGGGGTTACAACTTTATGCGGCATCATTTGAACTGCACTATTTTCTCATTTAGTTTGAAAATTATTATTGAGACTATTATTCTGATTATTATTATTATTATTCAAATCAAATACGTTTTTTATTCATACAACTCAAAATGTATTTATACAAGTATGAAAGAAGACATGTTATGGAAGTAAAATAGACAAATCTCAAAATGTTCTAGTGCCTGCATAACAAAGTTTCTCCCTGCAGTGTCTTGCTTCAATTCATTTTTAGACTTACTCAAGAGACGTGTGCATGGTTGTGTGTTAGAGGTTTATACATTGTGCAAGGGGAATTTGAGGTATACTCCTGTCATTTCTGTGATAAGTTGAATGTCTGCACATCGAAGACATTAATAACACAAATATCTGATTCTTCAAATGTGTTGATAAAGTGTACAACGACTGACTCAGAAAAGTTCCTCTTCATCAAATGCATTCTCTACTTAGTGATCTTGTTAATGAGCGTGTCAAGGATGGACAGTCGCCCCAACAACATCACATAACAGTGTTGGGTTTCAAAGGCCCTGTTGGTATGCCGGACTCGTATGTGGGCATCCCTTTGAAGCCCATGTGTAGTGTACTGCATATCAAAACAGTACTAGGTAAATATAGAGACAGTAAAGCAGGTATTAGAAACGACGGAGTATAAAGTCCTAATATTATGAGAATAAAATCAACATTTAACCGGGGGAAAAACAATGCACCAAAACAACCCTCTTCCTGCACTAAAGAGACTATTTCCTCCACGTCCGTGTCCTTGGTTCTTCTGAACAGACACAGTTTATTGCAGATTATTTTCAAAGTCCTGATAGGATGCATGACAACGTGGTGCTAATGGAGCAAGAAGCTAAACCAAACTAATCACTACACGCTCCTGTGTGCTTGTTGTGACTCCTTTATTTACCAGGTTACGTTGCGCTGTTTTATTTTCGGCATGTTGTGTCATTTTAGAACCAAATCCATACCGGTAGGAAAGCGCAGATGGACAGAACACAGGGAGGAGCCAATAGGCCTAATAGTCTACTGTACATGCTGTGTTAGTGGAGCAGAGAGGAGAGAGAGGCTGAGGCGGCTGCACTGAGTGGTCACATGGAAAACAGTTGTGGATTTTAGCAGCAGTCTCTCTCTCCTGCTCCGTATAGTCACTGACGTCTTGTTTACACACTGAGAAGCCCATCTGCTGTAGAGTGCTCATGTGCGCTGGGCTGTTTGCTGCCAGTATGCAAAGCCATGGAAAGACTGTCGTGCCTCGTGTGTATTTGATTCACACAGCCTAAAACTACCACTTTATTCTCATATTATCACGACTTTTAAGGTGGTAAAATAATGACTTTTAATCCCCTGAATCGATTTCTTTTTCTTTCAACATTGTCCTAATACTCGGTCGTAATAAGAGGCTGGTGAATACTTTATTTGATTCAAATCTGATACAGAGTCAGCACTTTCAGAGAAGGAAGTTGAGAAACATATTTTTTTTTCTTTTTCTTTTCCTTTGATATTAAACTTTTACCTGGGAGAGACATCATAATCCGTGTGTCTTCCGTTCAATCCATATCCGCTTGGAAATCAAACATGAAAAAACAAAATAACAAGTTTGATGTCGGTTAAAAAAAAAGTATTCAAAATATGCCTGTGAAATATGAATTGATTGCTCTTTCTTTTTTCCTATTTTCCATGCCATTCTGCAACACAAAGAATGCTGGAAATGAGACAAACAAAAAATTTAAAAAATGTCATTTTAATTTGTGAAGTTCGAATTAATCATTGAATTAATCAGCGGGCTACACCGTGTCCCGCAGCCACAATGACATGAGCTATGTGCGGCCAGCACCGTGGCCCTGACCCATTCTGACCGTGGCTATCGCCGTCTGGCATAAACCCCGCTTACCCAAGCTCCGTACATGCAAGCTCCAGGTAGTGACAATGCCCATACTACCCCATTCCCATGATTCTACATAATGATGGATTGGATTTATATAGCACTTTTCAAGGCACTCAAAGCGCTTTACAGGGTTCCAGGTTCCATTCATTCACACACAGTCATACTGGTGGTGGTAAACTACGATAGTAGCCACAGCTGCCCTGGTGCAGACTGACGGAAGCGTGGCTGCCATTCAGCGCCTACGGCCCCTCAGACCACCACCTCAAACATACAGCAGTCATACACATTCACACCAGGCAAGGCGTGTGAAGTGTCTTTCCCAAGGACATGACAACCATGACACAGGTGGCAGAGCGGGGATCGAACTGCCAACCCTTGGATCATTGGCCAACCCGCCCTACCGCCTGAGCCACGGTCGCCCCACAACATCTATCTATGAGATTTAATGTGGCTATACAATCCAATCCTAGACCTACATAACCTCTGACAAGTATGACATGTAATTGTGTCAGTAGACACTGTGGGCTCCACAGGAGCTTTCCTCCTTCCCCCCTCTGCTGTCTCCTGGCTGTCCTGTCCTCCTCCAGCCCTAGAGTCCTCTCCTGACTTATTCTGAATGAGGCACATGATCACGCCAAGTGATGCCAAGGATACGCTGCAGACAGCGCATGTGAAAGTTCTCCAGGGACCTGAGGTGGTGGCTGTAAGTGACCCAAGCCCCACAGCCGTACAGCAGTCTGATACAGACAGCATGATACACAGACACCTTGGTGTGGAGGTTTATGTCCTTGTTTTTTAAGACCCGGCACACGCACGCACAAACACACACACAAACACACACAAACACACACACACACACACACACACACACACACACACACACACACACACACACACACACACACACACACACACACACACACACACACACACACACACACACACACACACACACACACACACATCCCCTAGATGAAACAGGATCCCAGTCAGGGAGCAAAGAGACTCGGAGTTGGCTACTTCCACACCACAGAGCTTCCAGTCATATGCTCCAGGATCAGCTGTGTCACGGCTTTCCTTTTTCATTTTGCTAGATTCATTCTGTCATTTAACAAAGAATGCCCTTGGAAAACCTGACATTTCTACCACAAACACTGACCCTTCTGTGGATGGTCAACTAACAGGATTGGAAACATGCAGCTGGACAGAAAGTTTTTCCACTCCTTAGTAAACTCAGTGTTTGACAACAGTATTGCTACGTTATAGGACTGATGCCATTCACATAATCTGCTGTATAGCAAAACAATAGTTTAATGCCAACACAGTGTCTGCACTATCCAGGATATCAACAAAATGTTTAGCGTGACATGTCTTCCGCCTGGTTAAATCTGAGCCCCCTTTCCTCAACCAGGTTCCCTCTCCCTACTCCTGTGATGAAGTGCTGGTATTGTGGTGTTGCATAACGTTGAATGACACGTCATATGCTGGAATCCACACGCTCAAGCCCTAGAAACATGCAGCCTTTGGTGTTGCGCTTAAAACAATCCCTCTACCTCTCTTGTGGTGGCTCAGGGCCTTAGCAGCTCTTGATTTATGGATCCATCTGTGTGCTGGTGATAAAGACACCTGTCCCTTCCTCCATCAGCACTTCCGACCCACACTGAAGAGCCCTTGTGCTAACCTGGGCTGGAATGTCACCTTGGCAAACTCTGGGTCAAGAGTGTGTTGGTCTGGGGGGGGGGGGGGGGGGGTGGCGGCGCTCGTGGTGTTATGGTTAAAGCGCCCCATAAAGGCTCAGTCCTCTTCGCAGCAGACCCAGGTTAGAGTCCGACCCGTGGTGGTTCTCTGCATGTCATTCCCCTCACTACCCTTTAGGTAGGCGGGGTTTATGACCCTATCCTTTAGGCTGGACGGCAATAGCCACCACCAGAATATGGGTCAAAGTATCGGGACGTGAAACCACTGCGGTCAAGCCAGCCGTCTCTTGTTTTTGCTTGGTCAAACCAGCGGCTCCTATATTTATTTTGCTAATCAAACGTCACTTGTCTCAGTGTACATGGCCTTTCAGAGAATCGAATAAATGGGCGGAGCATGGCTGACTCCGCTACGCTAGGTGGCGCAGTAGCCCTTTCAACAAGTGGTTATAGAGCTTCACTTCCGGTTCCTTTCTGGCAACAACACTACCATTTATTACATCGTCTCCTTCCACTTCCTTGTGAAATCCCCGTCTGGAATTCTCGAGCATGCGCAAAACGCGAACTCCGATATACGATCCTGTATACATGCAGGTAGAATGCCAACTATGAACGAGTTATCCAGGTGTTCTTATCCGACTTTGCCTGGCCGTTAATGTGCCGATTTTTGTGCAAAATAGATCGGATAAAGGTGTCCTGTTGAAGTCTTATTTGTTGATTTACGCGGTTATGATTCTCCCTGTAAACGTACTGAATGATGTTGCAATTTCGGGTAGTCGTGTTAAATGATGCCCAATGATGGCTCCAAGAAAGTCAACGTTGTTTGTCTTTCCTAAAGAGCCAGGCACCAGGCAGAACAGTTCTCTCACCACGGGGCCAGTACCAAGCTAGCCTGGACCTACCAGACCATCGTACTTCATTTAATTTGTACAGAAGGTCTGGAACTGCTCTATTGACAAACGTTCACTCACTCGGAGGCGGGTGTCTGTTGAAGTTTAAAACTATTTTATCTGCCCAGTGCCACTCGGGATCAGCCAAACAATCGCATAACGTTTGGTCGTGACGTATGTCATGAGCCGGCTTCTGACCACAACTGAAACTGGCGCGTGACGTCATCGTTCTCAGCCACTCATTCTGTTCGCTGATTGGACCGGCAGAAATCTGCCTGAGCAGGAACACATGAATATACCGCAGCCCCAGACTACTGAAGTGAAATGAAAACTTAGCGGAAGTAGGTAGGCAGGCGTTGCCAAGCTAGTACCAAGCTGGATTAAAGGCTGAACTGCTGTTTTCATGATCTTAGTTGTGTTGAAGAGTCAGTAGCTCTAGCTAGAAGTAACATTCTATCAGTGGCAAAAGGACGGAGTGGTGCTCAGAAGCTGTACAGCAGTCTTCCTGAAAGGTGACCAATCACAACGGAGTGGGCTTGGCTAGGGGGGGGGGGGGAGGAACCTTCACAGACAGTTTGGAAAGAAGGCAGGAAACAAGGAAGAGAGGCACTGTTCACCGTGTGGCCAAGTATAAGCCTGTTCCTTTTAATTCTGTACAATTTCTGTTCTTCGTGTTAGCGCTGGTGAATTGTGTTTAGCTTTATGTTGTGAAGGATCCCGCTCCATTACCTTCAATACGTCTCAAAGCTAAAGAACATTTATTTTTGCAACAGGAAAGCATATTTCAGAATGTTGAGCCAAGGAATGATGAGCTGTTTTCCCCATCACGTCCTTGTCATTTCCAAACCTGAGATTCCACCTTTCCTCTTCCCGATAGCTACTGTCTACATTCTGAGCCAGCCAATGTCCGGACAGTGCCTCAGTGGCATGTGTCTGCTGTTTGACAGGCTACTAAGACCTGAGTCCAACATTATCTAATGGAACAACTCATTACAATGGATCAACAGTCCCGGTGAGGGGAGGCTACCCTGGTTGCAATCAAGCACATTAATACTGTTCACCAGCTCACTGCTTTATTTTCTATGAAAACAGCTGTCTGCTGCAGCCGTAATGACTCTAATAGATCAGTCAGAGTGAACATAAACCTGTCATGGGCCAGAGAGCTGAAGAATGATGTTAAACACACTGTAAAGCTCTATAAGGATGGGCTGCAGATTATGGTTTTGACTCTCTGTTTCATCACCATGGGAAACTTCACATTGACACACTGTTTTCACATTTCATTTGATGCATTTCTATTATAACAAAATGATATTAGTCCTCCGGATACATTTTTTTGTCAAACGCTTTAGTTGCCGACCTTAACTATACCTCAGTCATAGTTTATTTGTATGCTGTAATAACTATCCCTTCTGAATCGTTCTAAAGGATTGTCCAAAACTGTATTTTTTGTCTCACAGTGTGGATACAAAGGGCCCAATGCTTTAAACACGTCTAATAAAAATATGGTTGGGTTTTATGCTTTACTTGAAATGACTTCTTCCTTTTGATATCATTTGAGGACTTTGACTTTGCTGCCGCAGGTGCAATAAATCTAGCTGGAAGTTGTGAACTTTACAATTCAGGAAAAAAAAGACTCATCTGCCAGATTGATCTAATGTCCGATGAAAAGCGTCTTAATGTCCACTTTGACCTGTCAATCTGTATCACATTGAAGTGTATTTGCCCCATCCTGTGTGCTGGTTTGTATGGAATGACTCCACCAGACACGTGGGCTTTTGAGAGCCTGCGTGCTACTATGAAAACAGCTCAGTGGTCACAGATGTTAAAAGGGTTGTGGATGAACGCTTGCAGATGACTAATTTGTGCCACTATTTTCAAGAGAAGATCTTTTTTTTTTTTGCAGACTCACTCTGTTTTTGTCATCCCGCTCAACTGACCTTTGAAGCAGCTTCCACAATGAGTATCCGATACCCTAATCAACAATTCCAATAAACCATATCATATATCTCCGGTGAAATGAGTACGGCATGGGATCTTTGAATGTACAAAACAGCAGTAGATGAGTTGGCCTGGAATGGAGTAAACACCTTCTGTAGTAGCATACAGAGATCAAAGTTAGAAGCCAAGAAAGGGCTTCTTGAAAGTATGCTGATTTAGGGTTAGGTTCAGAAGAAAGCTACAGTATATGGCCTATTTGGCAACACTTTACAATAAGGTACACACTATAGTAACTACTACATAGTTATGCAGTAACTATATTGGCATATAGTAGCTACTGCATAACAATGTAGTGGTTACTATATTGAGATATAGTAGTTTTGTATACCGTATTGTAAAGTGTTCCAGCCTATTTAGCCTTCATTTTCGTCCTTTTCTCTCTCTTTTTTTATGCAGGAAATAATCCTCATGATTTATTGAATCAATATTTGCCAGACATGGTCAATGGTGGAGAAAGTATATTCAGATATTTCACTTAAGTTAAAGTAGCTGAGCTAGTAGCTACTGTGCTGTTTGGTCTTGAGTGGCGTGAACGCTCCCAAGTGGTAACCACAGGAATGTTTCAGATCCCTCTGACATGTGAACGGTGCACTGAGCACTCAATCTGTCAAACTATTATGAAAGCGTGTTCCTCTTTCCATACGACATAGGCCCTACTGGGTTGTGTCCTGTTCATTTTAACTAGCACAAACTAGCACCTCTCCTTCCAATCTGAAAGGCATGTTGATATTTTACAGTCACTGGATTACCAAGAGTCAGTGTTTACTGTATACTAATCCAAGTCTTGCTTATTCTGAGTTTGCAGTTGAAGAAATGTTGCCATAAACAGATGGGAAGCTGGCAACATTGTTGGCAACATCACTTCAAAGATGTAAACAAGATGATGAAATGAACGTTCCTCCTATGAAAACATGTCCTTACCCTTGGTACTTTTGAAACATGTATAAATCCATTAGATTACGCTGGCCAGAGGCTGTGGAGGAGGGGCTTGTGATGAAGAGGCTTGTGGGTAAAAAGGGGAGCTGTGTATTATGAGTGGTTTGGCAGATGTCCTTTAATCACTTCACAGACAGTTTTGAACAGGAGCAAGGATTCTGCAGATGGTGTGTGTATTAGCCTGCAGAGGAAAGGGAATAGAAGCAATGCAAGCAAGTATGCTACGTACATCGTGGCCTTTGAATGGACTCATATGAAGTCATTAAAATGTATGCATACTGTACTAGTCCAAAGCAGAATGTGCTTTGATACAGAGATAGACATGTGTCAGAAGAATGTCACACGTTGTGACAGTGACACTCTTTCTTCAGTCGGAGCTTCAGCATAAAGTGAAAACAAACTTAGGGTGTATTCACACATGGAAAGTCCGTTGGTTCACTTGCTTTGGTCCAGACCAAATAGAGTTTAGATTTATTTTTGTTTGGTGTGGTTCACTTTCATATTGCCCCTTTTGCAAGTGAACCAGCATTACAAAGCAAACCCACACGTGATCTGAGGTCAATCATTCATTGGACAGACATTCTGGGGTGGAGAGAAGCACAAGGCACGAAGTAAAAACTGCAAAATATATCATTGATATAATATGGGGTTAAAAATAACAAAAAGGCCTACATCTAGCCTATAAATAAAGAAGAAGAAAATCTAATTATTGTTGTTTCATATGGTTATAATATGAAGCCCTGTGACAATGCCACGTTATGTGTCTTGTAGCCTACGATGTGAAACATAATGTTTACTGTATTTTTGCTGCTGGACGCGCGGCTCGCGTGAAGAATAGGCTCAAGCTGAAACACAGCTGATTTAGCTGTATCAGCTGGGTGTCAGTTCGGCGCAGCTCAGCTCCAAACTGACACGGGGACAGTATTGACGGTCTCGTTGGGAGGAAAAATAAAAACTTCATGCAAAGCGCAGCGTGAACCTGTTGGCACTGTAGGCTACGGGAGACGCTCCCCTCTCCATCTGATTGCTGAACATATCAGCATGTGTACGCGTCATTATCAAATGTAATATATTCGCTCGGGGCTCCCGGTCAAACCACAACTTATCGTCCTAACAATGGCGACAACAACACTTTCCCATAATGTGAAGCAGACGGCAATTTATTAAAAAAGAAAAGGCACAGTGCTTCCTGCATTTGGGTCGGATCGAGTCCGGCCAAATTCACACCGCAAACGAACTGCAGCAGAGTGCGTTTGGAAACGCACCGAGACTACCTCTTCAGCTGGGTCTCGGAGCGTTTGTTTGGTCCGCCCCGAGTGCGATTGCTGTATTCACACCTGCCTGAAAGATGCGCACCGAAGGCGGAAGTGCATCTGAGTTCGTTTCAACCAAACTAAACACGGCATGTGTGAATACACCCTCAGAGTAGGTCTAACCACCTATCTGACAGTGGTGTAGTGGAAGCTGAAGGCTGCTTTGCCCTCCTTTTGCATATACAGTGGCTTGCAAAAGTATTCACACACCTTGAACGTTTCCATATAAATACATTTACGTGTGTGGTTGTAACGCCATGAATTTGATCTTACCTTTGAAAAATATAATTATTGGCTTCTTTCCTGCTGGAACATATTTCTCTGGTGTTTCTGGTTGGGTAAAAGTTGTGTAGGACTTGTAGGTACTGAGTCTGTATGCTAAGCTCACATGAAGTGAAAATGAAGTGGAAAAAAAGGTAGTGTGATTGTGTATAATTCCTTGGTTTTTCAAACATTCATTCAAACCCTCTAATGTACTGTCTCTCCACTGCCGAACTCCCCCTTTGAATATAATACACACTGGAGGTTCACACCAAAATGAATGCCTCCATTTTTTTTGTGTAATCTTTGCAGAGGCCAAATTCTGTGTGTGTTTGTGCGTGCGTGCGTGTGTGTGTGCGCGTGTGTGTGCGTGTGTGGTGCTAAAGCCATCAACCTGTGTAGGTCAGAGACAAATAAATCACCTTGTAATAACACAAGTCAGCAGGTACGTGGGGGCAAGCCCAGTCAGCTACTGTAAATCTTTGTCCGGCTATCATCCACAAACTCTCCTGATATTTCGCCTTGGTATGTTTTCATGTTTTTAAATGTTTTTCTTCCGATTTTCACCGAGGCAGAGCAGTTCACTGAGGTGTTCTGTTAAATGTCATTTCAATTCAGACCCTTCACATTGAGTTGTATTACTCTACGTGGTGCCCAAACATATGTGACTTCCTGAATATAAATCAACAATCACACTAACCCCAATATTGCTTTTATTTCAACATTTATTATTACCTGTTGCTCTGAAAGCTTTAGCTCTTTGAGGCGCCTCCTGTTTCTTGTTTCAATAGTCTGCCAACATTTATTTTTTTATTTTATTTAACTTTTATTTATCCTCGAGAGACCAATTGAGGGGTGACCCTCATTTACAATTGCGTCGAGTTCAAACAAATTCAAAGGAAAAACAACAATACATAAACAATATTCAATGCAAATACATCAAATACACAACAACAGGTGAAGAGAAAAACAATTGAAACATTTACACAGTGGTGAAGAGTGGCAGCAATTAAAATGAAATGGGTGAAAGTACAATATAGCCTAATTAAAACAGTTACAGGTAGAGTTTGGCAGATTTAAGATAGTTTGTTTAAATTGGTTGAAGGATATGAAGTTATTTAGTTTAATTTGTTGCTGTAAGTTGTTCCAGGAGTCAGGGGCACTGAAGCTAAAAGCTGTCTTTCCCAGCTCAGACCGGGCTTGTGGGACATAAAGCATAAGCATGTCAGTGGAGCGGGTCTGATAAAGCCCATCTGAAATTTGCAGCATTTCTGTTAAATAACGAGGAAGCTTCCCGGACAAGGCTTTGTAAATAAAAATGTGCCAATGTGCGTCACGTCTCTCTTTAAGGGAGGACCACCCAACCTTTTCATATAAAAGACAATGGTGTGTGTCATAAGCATCTCCTGTAATGAACCTTAAAGCAGAGTGAAAAACAGAGTCCAGGAGTTTAAGACATGAATGTGATGCATGCCGGTAAACCACATCACCGTAATCAAGGACAGACATGAAAACTGCCTCAATAATCCTTTTCCTACTAAATAAAGGGAAGGTGGTTTTGTTCCTATAAAAATAGCCAATTTTTTGTCGTAGTCGACAAACAAGATTTTTTATATGAAAATTAAAAGTGAGTTTATCATCTAACCAGATGCCGAGATATTTGTACTCTGTGACTCTTCCAATTAAAAATCCATTCTTTGTAAAAATATTAAAATCATTCAAATTTGTAGTTCTTGCTCTGGAGAAACACATATATTTGTTTTGTCTGTATTTAGAACCAGCCTGAGGTCCACTAGACAGTCTGCAGGGTGTTAAAAGAGCTTTGTAGGTTCTGAATAGATTGGTGCACCGAATCGGAAATGCAATACAGTACTGTGTCGTCAGCGTATAGATGGGCGTGACAGTTTTTTAGCGATGAAACAATGTTATTTATATAAATTGTGAAAAGAACTGGACCTAAAATTGAGCCCTGTGGGACACCATTTGTAACAGTTAAAAACTCAGACTGGTATCTTCCCAGTTTAACTGACTGCTGTCTATCAGAGAGATAATCCCTAAACCAGCTACATGCAGACTGATCAAAGCCAATGTCATGCAGCCTCTGTAAAAGCAAATGGTGGTCAACAGTATCAAAGGCAGGGCTGTACTGTGCGACAGTTTTGATCGCATTTGCTACTGAAATTGATCACGTGCGATGATGAATACAAGTCCACTCGCACCGTGCTAATGAGCAGATGCTGTCTCTTTGAAACACAGAGGAGCGCTGCACAACACTGCTTAGAGGGCTCTACATTAACACTCTCCAAATTCGGGTAAATGTAGTCTTAGGCAAGTAAGTTATTGAGTCCACCCTCCACTTTGGCTGGTGAAAGATGTGTGTTCAGGACCTGTGGAGCGGCGATTCTAGCGTCTAATAAACTTCAACAACGGTAATAACCGGAAGAAGACGGCACGCAGTTAAGTTAGCGCGTGTGCAAACAGAACATTTCCTGTGCACCTTCACATTAAAAGCATGTTACTAGCCAAACGTCAGTTTACTTTTTTGAAGCCGGTAAGAACAGGAAGTTCGCGCTTCTCAGCCCTGCAGTGCGCTAGCTTGAAAGGCAACTCATTCAGCTGCAGAGAGCAGTCAACAGTAGTCTATTTAAACAAAGTTTGAAATAACTGATAAGCCACTGAAGAACAACTCCCAACACATTCACAACAACCTATTTAACTTATCCTAAATTGTACCAATATGTATACTTAATTATTTAATAGGCTATAAGTTAGGTTTTAATTAACAGAAGGACATTTACCAAAAATGTTTATTATTATGAATATAATAATGATGTGTATACAAAAAATATATAGATATTCATTTTATGGGGAGAAATAATTCTGAATCAGCAAAAAATTGCAATTGGCAGATTATATTCTTTTGTCTAAATTACAATCAGTGCACCCCTATTAATTTTTCTACCATTATTACTGCACACACTAGGATATGACATTAATTGAGAATTTCAAATGAGACCAAGATGACAGGCTAAAAGGTAATTAGAGCGAAATGCATGGGTTAAGGTTATGCAAGTTTTCGATCATACTTTGTGTGCTACTGAATTTATTTTTGTGCTACTGATTTTTTTTGCTTGCTAGCACCAGTGCTACCACCTAAAAAAATAAGCGTACAGCCCTGATCAAAGGCCTTTGAAAGATCAATAAAAAGTGCTGCACAGTGCTTTTTCTTGTCTAATGCTCGAACATGATCACAGATGAAGGATAGGTTGCTGATCCAAACTTATTATGTGTCATTTGTCGGGGCCTGATCCAAATGATCTTGATCTCAAAACCCAGAAAGTACCTGAATATGTTTTTCCATTTTCCATGGCCTCTTGTGTCTTATTATGCTGCATTACACATCCACAAAGGCACACAGGTCTGTGAGGCATACATTTGTCACCTGCCTATGACTGCGAAGGTCCTTGCACATGCACGTTAAGTAGAAAATTGATGGCTGTGTTGACCTTGCACCATCTTGAATGCTAATTTGTGTTTCCGATGTCACTTATGGGATCAAACCAGCACCACTGCCTCCATTCTCTTCAAAGTAAATATGACAGCAGCCATTGCTGTTGGTGTCAGCAGCATTTAGAGACATGTCAGCAGATGGCTAAATGCCACTTCCATTATAGCTCTGGCTGTATGTTTAGGGGTGTTGTCCTGCTGTAAGGTGAACCTCTGCCCCAGTCTCAAGTCTTTTGCAGACTCTAAGAGGTTTTCGTCAAAGATTGCCCTGTATTTGGCTCCATCCATCTTGCCATCAACTCTGACCAGCTTCCCTGTCCCTGCTGAAGAGAAGCAGCCCCACAGCATGATGCTGCCACCACCATGTTTCAAGATGGGGATGGTGTGTTCAGGGTGATGTGCAGTGTTAGTTTTATGCCACACATAGCGTTTTGCATTCAGGGTGGCTTAGAATGTCTGTGATACATGTAGTGCTGGATGTTTTCAACAGTATGTGAAATACATTATATTCTCTTTGGATACACAACACATTGCCTTCACGCTGCGCTGCCAGGCGAGAGGTGTGAATGGTTTCACCTGTTAACATGGGAACCTGAGTAAAAAGAGGCACGCCTTGCTCCGCCAGGTGCATGCCACGCCTATAGTGTGACCAAGGCGTTAGGAAGAGCTAACAGTGCAGCTTGCTTCTACTCTCTGTTGCTTAGCAAGACTCTGGCTCCAATAGGACAAGAAGCTGCTCACAAAGGCATGTACGCATGGCTGTGTCAGTGTGCTGCAGTACTGCACAGCTCATGCCCATCATAACAACGCGGCATGAGTGCTGGTGTTTACTCTAAAGTCGCTGATTGGCTGGCTCTTGCTTATTTTAAGTCAGCTGGTCCTCATCAAACAGTTGTCTCTGTGAGTCAGCAGCACCCGTGGCTAAACCCACAATTAGCCTTCAGTCCAATAACGCTGGCTACATGAGGAACGGATTAGTTCACAGTGTATTTAAAAACAGGTGCATGTTCAAATATGCATCACATGGGCAAAGCTACCACTTATGCAGGTGTGAGCCCTATGAAAGGGTCGGCAAGTAAGTAAAGCCTTGGGCCAAACAGTTTGCAGACAGTAGGTGGCAGGCCAGGACATAATCAAAGCCTAATTCAAGGATATTGATTAACAAAAAATGCATCCGTAAATGTGTGACGGACCATGGGCTACAACACACATGTGTGATAAATGAAGGGAATTAATTCAATTTAAAAAACTCAATAATAAACGTGTATCATTTTATTTTGAAAATGACTGGTGTGTAAAACACACTACACATGAATTTGGTTATTTAATACACCCTGCTCACCTTCTGCAACAGTGTTTTATTAGCCAATTATTGCTTAGAAATATATTTAAATTGAAAGAGAGAATTTTTTTTAATCTATTTTATGCCGTTTGTGGAAGTGTAATAGTGTGACTTTTTATTTATTTTTCATTTTTGGTGTGACTGTACCCGGATGAGTTAAATGAACATTTAAGTCAATGTCCGATCAAGTCAGACTTTCCCTCCCTGGCGTGGGTTGATTTTCTAAGAGCATGGAAACGCTGCCTATAGAGTCATGGACACCCATAGTGCTGTGAAAAACTCCTCTATATTCTTCTGTCCTATATATGCACCTAAGCTAAACAGAATGTAAGGCTCAAAGCTAACCATAACTCATCTTCCCAACACTGTGTCTTTGACTAAAGTCCTGGCTGACACAATGATCATGTTGTGACATGGTAGAATTTGGACAGATAGTTGTCTAATAGTTTTGACTTGATATACACTCTTTTTCTCTGCTAGCTTAGTACTTAGTTAACTAGTCCCAACATTCATACTTGTTGAATTGCAAACTTGCCATTGCCTCATCCAGTCAGATGTGGAGAAAGTTTCCCAGTGACTTTTTTTAACTGTTCCCAGATTGGAGTACACATGGCAGATATATAAGGATGAAGGTGACAATTTCAGTCGCTGTTAGTCTATTAAATGCACAGGAAGTCCTTTCCCTGGAAGGGATTGAGCATACCTCAGGATCCACCCCCACCTCGCCTTTCTTTTATGGCCACATCCCGGCTCTTCAGATTCAGTTCCCTGCTACTGAGCAGCTGTCTTTTATTTTGTTTAGGTAGATAGTTTTCCAGGGGGCTGTGTGTGTGACTGTCTTCTCTGCTCAGGTCCTGATGGCCTTTGCAGGTTAGGGAATAGGGGGAAGCAGAGAGAGCATTTAAATGAGCAAGTTTTCTCATTTAACGTCTTTGGTTCCCCTCATGACTCAATTCCTTATTTTTTTTTTAAACTTTCTTTTATTGGTTTTATGTAGAGTATGGTCAAAGAGAGAGAAAGTTATAGAAATATATAAAGTGGGGAAATTAAAGAGGAACAGTGCCTGTTGTGGGGGCAATCCACGTTACATGTAAACACTATTCTACATTTCTTCATTTTTTGACAGGTAAAGCAACCATTTATCCCAGCCTTTAGAACATGAGTCTTCCTTGGTTTTTAATCTATTTGTGAGTCTCTCCATTGTTTGAATATCACCGTTAATGTTGAGCCATTGTCTGTAGTCAGGTGCAACAGACTGGAGCCAGTTCTTTGTGATGGCCTTTTTTTGCTGCAGCAAGAAGAATCTTAATCAAATATTGGTCTCCTTTGTGCACCGATCCTTCCATATGTCCCTGTTATAGGACAAGACAAGTTTGGGGGATTTTGTATCCTAGTACCTCACATAGCACGACATGGATATGATCCCGGAAAGGTTGAATTTCACTGCAGCTCCAAAACACATGTGTATGGTTTGGATCCACACTGTTGTCAATTCCTTATTTTAACTGCAGCTTTCTTTGTCAATCTCTTTGTACCACAATGGCTCCATCGGATGTGTTAAGGACGGACCCAGTGAACCTGAGCTAACCAAGAGAAAATCAGAGTGTAGAGTTAAAGTAAATTGATCACAAGATTACAAAGCCCAGCATTGGAATATATCCTGTGTACTTGTCTTTGTCGTGCTTTATCATTCCTATCAAACGATGTTAAAGGTTACCAAAACACTTCTACAATACAATTTCCATATCAGGTACTAGCACTGAATGGCAATATCAAGAGAACGGTAAGAAACTCAATGACTCCTCTCCTGAATGAGTCACCATGATCAGATTACAAATACTTGTATCATTGACTAAAAGTCTGAACCTCTCCCTCTATCTTGAATCCTATGCTAATAATGTTTATCAGTGGATTCTGTGGAGGCACCAAGGTACTTGTGGCATGTTTATTTCACTTTGAACCTATACTCTCCTTATTTAATGGCTCATCATGGATCATTACAACCACATGCTCTGACTCCCAAGGCTTCAAAACACTCTTGCTTCACATTGCACCTATTATCCAAGCACACAGCCAGCCATCGACAGCAGTCTGCTTCCTCTGTCCTGCTCTCAGGAAAAGGTCAAAGATGACCCAGACCTAAGTGTAGAGCCAGAGCTGGCATGGGCAGGTGGATGGAAGAAAGGGAGATTTGCTGAATGAAGGCTTTTTTTCCTTCCCACCCCCGAGTCCTTCCTCTTCTGCAGGGCTGCATTTAAACCCTTGAAGGTAAACCATTCTCTGACCCCTTTAAATCCAGCTTCCGGTTCCTGCAAAGGTTTTGTTCTGTGCTAGTGTGCAGACCCTTCCACCCCCTATCTCTCTCTCTTTCTCTCTCTTTCTCTCTCTCCCACACACACACACACACACACACACACACACACACACACACACACACACACACACACACACACACACACACACACACACTGCAGTACCGGAGCACTTGGAGCATTTGGTCTTCCAATTGTTTCTGATAGCTGCCAGATGATGAAACCACACATGGGGGCCCCTACTGACTGATAGACCGATAGACCCACTTGCTAAGCCACTTTTACTGTATTTGAAGAGGACAGGAAGTATATCTCTCTGCCAGAATAGCACGGGGGTTGGGGATTCTCCAAAGAATAATTCCCTGATTTCCTGGCAAGAGAAGCTGCACTTCCTATGTCATGGGAGCTGCAGTATCCCTGGCCGATCACCTTCAGGCCTGTGTCTGATGGGGCTCGTTGTTAAAAGTCAGAAAAAGGCATCAGTGAGAGGTACGGCAGTGTGAACGTTGAAGTATGGCCAAACAAGATGTAGAGTCTGGGACAGCTTTTTAGAACTAAACTGCTAAATGCATTCTGAAATAATTTTTGTTTGTCATCCTTAGAAATCTGAATATCTCAGAATATACAGTATCTCATATATGTATGCTATTTATGGAGGCCAACTACTTTTTACGGGAGTACCCTGCATCATGTTTTCTTGTAGGGGCCTTTTTACAGACCTTTGAATAGGCTTAGTTCATGTTGCACTTCAGCCAAGTCACGATACGTCACAGTTTCTATGCCGTCTCCAATGTTTCAGGAGCGGAGCATCTGTTCTTCAGGAGCCATATTTATAATACAGAGCTTTTTATTTTATTTTATTTTTCACAGACATTCCTTGTGTTATAAAAGCAGAAATACATGATTATAGCTCATTTTCAATGTATAATAAGTTGCAAAGTAAAAAACCGAGTTACTCTGATCCAGTACTTTGTGTCATTGGCAGCATCACCATGTTACCCCTATATTTTTTCTTCAGATATTTAAGAGCACCTACTATGCTTTTTAGTCTTTTCTGACCTATACATGTTGTTATACTGTTTTATAGTCATGTTAAACGATACTAAAGGGTCAAATAATCACGTTGGGGAGAGTGGGGTGAGTTGTGCCACTTTTTTTACTCAAAGTGACTTTAGAGTGAGGCTGTGACAGTAATATCTCCAACTAAAATATTTGCGTATATTTCAGGATCTGGTGCATCCCTGGCAAAAATAACTTTGGATCTGAATAAACTGTTTAAGAAATATATAACTTTTGGAAAAAAGTAGGGCTGTCAAATTAACGCCTTAATTTTGATTAATTAATCACAGAAAAATTAACGCGATTTAAAAAAATGAACGCAGATTAATCGCACTTCTATATTGCCCTTTGACCCGGTGCAAAAGAGGTGAGGCGATAGCGGAGCTGCACGGCCCGCACGGTATTAAAGAGTAAAAAAAGAAGCAGGACAAAGGGCCGAGGGCTCTATGGATGTGTTATGGGCTGCTCTGGGCAAATAAGCATGAAGGTATAGGAATACGTCTTATGTTATTCTCTGCAGTGTCTGTGCATTGATTTTGTGGGTGCCTAATTAACAATGTAGGTTCAAAACAGTATCTCTCAATCTTCCTCCGTGTCTCAATTTTGTTTGCTAGCTGCGATCGTCTCCAGCAAACGGACACCCGCCCCCTCTCACTCTTCCTAGCATATGCCTGTCTTTTTTCCTCCTTTGTGTATGTGTGTGTGTGTGTGTGTGTGTGTGTGTGTGTCAATATTTTTGGCTATGAGTAGGACGATGTTGAATGAGTTGGCATATGCTGTGTGGCAGTGCAGCGCTGTCTGTTGTGTGAGATAGACAGTCGTCATTTAGCCTGCTTGTTTTTTTGTGTTTTTTTTCCAGCGCTAGTAGTTCCTAAATTTATTTCATGTAGAAACCTGGCTGAGGGGAGGAGACAAAAGTTACGAGAGACGGCGAGAGAGAGAGAGAGAGAGATAGAGAGAGAGAAACGAACGGTAGTAAGTGTCATATAAGTATGCGATTAATTTAGATTAATTAATCACAGAGCCTGTAATTAATTCGATTAATTTTTTTAAACGCTTGACAGCCCTAAAAAAAAGTGATCTTGTGGTACAACTTGCCCCCGGTGCAGGGTAAGTTGTGCCTTTGGAGAGAATACGTTGGGGTAAATTGTGCCATTGATAAATGTCTTGTAGAGGCCAGGCCTAAGCTGAGCCCTGAGATGCTGTACCGCGAAATACCTTCTTGACGCATTTTTCCTTTGTTGTTATGAATGAGAGTCAGAGTTGTATTTGCAATTAAAACCATCCGTTCGGTTTATTCTACTTAGCAGTGATTGCAAACATTTTCCCTTGCTGCAGCCACGTTGTATGGCGTGCTGCTTGACCAAAAAAAACGTTTGTCTTCCGGGTAGCAAACTGCGGAACCGAAGATTGATTCCTACTTATAGTACAAGACCCCTGATTGGCTCTTACATGTCTCATGAACTGTAATGCTATATAAAAGCAAGACAGATCCATTAGAAAATTACTCATTTAAGGTTAATTTAAAGTAAATATTATACAAAGATTGAAGGTCAATTTTCTTAAACAAGGCCTAGCAGGCCTAGGTGATTTTACCTGCAAAGCTCATAGTGACAATGTCACCATCATAATCAATCTGGCCATCTGAACTCTCATCATTGGTGTTGTTAAGTGGAATGGAGATGTCAGTCTCTTCTGAGCTACTGTAGACAATTACTTTCTTTTTGGTGACCAATGTATGCACCCCCAACCCCAGCATTTTGGAAAAACTTGCACGATGCAGCAGTTTAGGGCTAACATTGCGCTAACTGTATTGACTCATAGTGTAGCATACTAAAGCACTAAAACATGGTGAAATGTTTTCAAACTTATCAATAATTGTTCAGACACAATAATCAAAAAACCTTGATCATAGAAATGTTACTTTGAAAGTCAAAAAAAGTTTAGCTTAAATGTGCTTACATCTCATTACATGTGCCTCCTTTCTTCAAAAATATGTGGTCACATGACCAATTGCTTCTATGGTTTTCTAGAAACAAGGGGTGGCACAACTTCCCTCCTGGCACCACTCACCAAACTCTCCCACATGCATTTAGACGTGTTCTCTGCCGACCGTCTGGGATTGGCCAGGTTACAGGAAGAGGGCAGAAGAGGGCAGACAGGGGGGTGGGGGCAGAGGGCAGACAAGGGGTCTTAAAGAGAGTTCTGTTTAGGCTCAAAACTGAATGTTTTCGCAGAGCTCCCAGAGGAAATAAAAGGAAAGTAAATGTTTAATTTACTTCTCCGAGACAACTATGAGATCTGTGTGACACCAAACTGAGACTGAGGTGTATTTCTCCTGTTTCTTTTGTTTCTCCAAAGCAATAAGATGCGCTACATCTCAATTAAGTCTCCTTTTAAGTTTCAGACATGATCTCATCAAACTCTAATATAATTAGTTAAGAGTTTCTCAACTGTTGTGTCTCTTTGTGATCTCAGGCAGAGGAATCAGAGAGCTCTCTCTATGAACTCAATCTACTCTCATCCCAGCTTCAGTTCATACATCTCATACTAAGTTCAGACAGAGCAAATGAAGAGTCCTCCACAAGCACTCATTGAATTCTCAGACTTATGTAAAAGCTTTGGTTATTTTTAAGGGTTGTTTTCCTGTGGCGAAGTGGGTAGGGCGGTAGACCCTCCACTGCAGGATCCGTGGTTCGATCCCCCGTTCCCCGCCACATGTCGAAGTATCCCGGAATAAAAAGACGCTGAATCCTGAATTGCTATGTGTGTTTGAATAGTAATGTGTAAATGGGAGCAGGTCTCCCTTGAAAAAGATTCGGATTAACCTGTATATAAATAAATGCAAAAAAAAAATTATAATTTGATTTCTTGTTGACTTTCTTTTCCAAAGGAGAAACAAAGGAGCCATTAAAAAACACTGAATTGAGAACAGCAAGTATTATTCCCTCTAATTATTCTGTCTCACCTATTTCGCCTAGTGAATTTTATGAGAAAAATATGACAAACATTTCAGACCAAATAGAAACTAAAATGAGGCTGAGATGAGAATCTCAAATGTGTCTCCCGAGGTGTAGAAGGGCAAGCTCTTTGAGCAGTACATTGTTCCTCTGGGAGAGCTGGCTATGAGACGAAATACAGCAATGCCAGTGTGTGAAATAATAAGGGATTTTTGGACACTACACCATGAAATCAGTTTCTAGTAGAGTCACAAAAGCAGCCGACTGAATTTGGAGCAGCTGAATGAATTTGTTGAGCATAGTACAGTAACAGGTGTAATGGTGAGTTAGCCTTGAAAGTAAGTCTGTTTTACAATTGTAGATGCAATTGTGAATGCTTGGTATTGTTTGTTCTTATTGACAGGTTATCAGGTGCTAGTCACTGTTCCCATGTCTGGAGCACTGCTGTCACTTTTATGTCACTGTCTGTCAATATCGTAAATGTCGTCTGCAGCCAATTCTTCTTAACTGCCACCAAATCTACCCTACAAATAAAGTTACCTTAACCTTTAACTCTTCCTATTAAGAAAGGTGAGCATTAGCTTGTGTTAGTAAGCAGTAATGTTAGTGTCATGTGCCGGCTAAAGTAACCTAACTTTAGCATTTTTATTTTAGCTTGGATGAATAAATTATACATTGAAGCTATTATTAACTAAGGGATTTAAGGCTAATTCAAATGATAAATGAATACCAAGTGGAGAATATCCCTTGTAGCCGCTGTAGGTTATCAACCTTTTTATTTCCAACTCTGGATACAGAGGCAGGACACAAGGGATCAACCTTTCCTCAGCCAGGCAGGCGGATTCTGAATGAAAGTGCTGAACAGGAGTCCATTGGTCTTCCTCTTTTTCTTTAATCTAGCTTGAATCTGTTTTGGTGAAGCCAAATGAGATGAACGGAACACAAGGCACCTTCCAGAAAACTCATCTTATCCTCCATTACCACAACATCAAGCAGCTATGGCTTTTAAATATCATAATTACAACCTCTCTCCCCAGCACTGTTATTATACAGTAGAGCAGTCATAGGCTATACTTGTTGAAAGAGACACACAGGCCAGTGTGGACTCTAATGAGGCCATGCTGCGGTTCTGCTCTCAGGACTAGTTTTCCAGGCTCTGGGTTCAACAGTACATCACTTCACTTGTTCTTCATCTCCTCCAGCTCCTCATTATGTTCTGTGAATTGTTTTTACTTCTATTATTTCTTTATCTCTATCTCTCTGTTTTTAAATAGTTAAAGGCCTACTTCACCGGTTTGAATATGAAGGTGTATTGAATTCTGAGATCCTATGTAGTATAAATGTGCGAAAAAAATTGAAATCGGTTCATCCTAGCCTGAGAAAAGGCAGAAAGAGTGTTTTTTTAACCCTATATTTCTCTTTCTCGTGACATCACAGAAAGAGAAATATAGGGTTAGAAAAAACTTACTTTGTAAATATTACTGTGATGTCTTTTACTGTGACATCACAGTAATATTTACAAAGTACGTTTTTTTTTAACCCTATATTTCTCTTTCTGTGATGTCACGAGAAAGAGAAATATAGGGTTAAAACAAACACTCTTTCTGCCTTTTCTCAGGCTAGGATGAACCGATTTTAATTTTTTTTGCACATTCATACTACATAGGATCTCAGAATTCAATACACCTTCATATTCAAACCGGTGAAGTAGGCCTTTAAGGCTTTAATCCATTGGGGTGAAAGCAGTCTGTATTTCTACCCAGGAAAACTACCTTGTACATCATTTTTTTTTTACAGCATGTCAATTAAAACCACAAAGTAATCGCTACACAGATAAACCTGGAGCCAATTAGGTCTGAGGCTGTGGAATAGTCCTCTGATGCTTTTTATTTAATCCAACTTTGCCCAAAATGGATGTATAATCATTTTTGATGATCCTCTGACATCAGAGCCATAATAATAAGGTCAACATTTTAATTTGTCCAATACTTTGTTTCAGACCAAATGGCTGTTAAGGAAGTTGTAAGCTTAACTGTGGACCGTAAACATTGTTTAACATGTATCGAGTCTTTGTGAAACTTTGTGGAAACAGATGAAAATATAATACTGGTGTAGAGTGGAAATGTAATCCATATCATAACATTTTTGAAATGTTTCGAGTTAAACTGAAAACGTTTTCAAACGCATTTCTCCAATAATGATTGTGAGATAAACTGATCACATGACAAACACTTTATTTCTAAGAATTTCTTTTGTGTAAAGAATAAATAAATTACAATCCAACCATATTAAGCATAATTTACGAAATATTGAACTATTCCTATAACATATTTAATAACAATTGTTGCAGATGCAAGAATAGGTCAAATTCCTTGCATGTGTTCCTGGCAAATAAAGCTGATTATGACAAATAACCTTACCTTCATACCTTAAATGTTAGATTGGACTCTAGTCACCCATATTGCTGCTTGCTGGTTCAAATCTATGTGTTAAAATACACAGACACTGATGCGACATACTGGGCCTTAAGTGGTCTAAGCCCTCAGCCCAGGACTCTGGTGGTTTGTGTGGCTTTTCTCACTCTTCTATAATTACTCGTTCACTCCACCCTTCATGTGTTTTTCTTTTTGAAACAAAAAAGAAAAGTTGAAAGTCTTGCTGACGTCCTGGTCAAATAAATGATGGGCTGTCTCATGTCGCTTCTCTTGGTTCCTTGGTCCCTCTCAGCTCTATATCCTGCAGATAGAGGCACCTGGTAGAACAGGGCATCACTCAAACAAATAGCATATTAACTTAACATTTAATTTTTTTGCAGTACTGCTGGAACAAATATAAATATGATTATGAATTCACTACTTTAAATAAAGATGCTTAAATTCACTGTTTGAAATAGACATGTGTTTAGACATAAAGTCACTTTTCACAAAAAAAACATGTACTTCAGTAGCCTTTATTCAGGATGAAAAGTGCCAATTAGGTAACAGCTATCTATTCCTGTTTTGTATAGACTGTAGATTTAAAAAATAATATCTGTTTACATAATTCATATACCTCTTAAATCTCCAGCACCGACAGAAGTGGGTCAAAGACAGCAGAAACGCAAAAGTCAATGACATTGTTCTGCTGTTGAACATATGACACCACCAAACCAGTGGAAGTTGGCAAAGATGATTGAATTTCATCCCGGAAAGATCAGAGAGCGTTACGTCCAGATTGGTAGAAAGCTCCAGTTGCTAATAGGCGACCCAACTCTGGAAGGAGCGGGAAGGCACACCTTTGAGTATAACTGCCTCACTTCAGCAGTGAGTTACCATCTCTAGGGTTTACAGAGAACGGTCCGAATAAGAAAAAATATCCAGTAAGTGGCAGTTGCGTGGACAATAGAAGCTTGGAAAAATCTTGTCTGGTCTAAAGAGTCTCGATTTCAGTTGCGACATTCAGATGGTAGGGTCAGAATTTGGTGTAAACAACATGAAAGCATGGATCCACCCTGCCTTATCAACGGTTAAGGCTGGTGGTGGTTAGGGTTAGAGTGTAAATGTGTGGGGGATATTTTCTTGGGACACTTTGGGCCCCTTAGTACCAATTGAGCATTGACAGCCTACCTGCGTATTCTTGCTGAACATGTCCATCCCTTTATGACCACAGTGTAACCATCTTCTTATAGCTACTTCTAGCAGGATAATGCACCATGCCACAAAGCTCAAATCATCTCAAACTGGTTTCTTGAACATGATAATAAGTACACATATGGCCTGCACAGTCACCAGATCTCAACCCAATAGAGCCCCTTTGGGATGTGGTGGAACCAGAGATGTGTGTCATGGATGTGAAGCTGCCAGATCTCCAGCAACTGTGTGATGCTATCATGTCAATATGGACAAAAACCTCTGAGGAATGTTCCAAACACTTTGTTGAAAGTATGCCACGAAGAATTAAGGCAGTTTTGAAGGCCAAAGGAGGTCAAATCCGGTAGCAAGGTGTACCTAATAAAGTGGCCGGTGAGTGTATACTAGGGGTGTAACGATCCATCGATGTAGATCGATCCATCGATTGATTTGCGAACGATCCAACTGCATCGATGCAACGTCCAAACATCGATGCAAATCGATGTAGTATATGCTTTTATTTTGACAATGTCCTTGCTCGGGTGTTTGTGACACTATTTCCGCCAGACCGCAGCAGGCTTTTCTCGCTTGTGTTATCAAAGTTCATTTCGGACACTAAAATCCATCGGTAACAGACCTGTCGGTGTTTGCACCATGGGCAGAGGATCATATATCCCCGCTGACAGAGCAGTCCAACTGACGTTACCGGGGCAGCGCGCCGCTCGACAGGCTCGCGGGAGTTAGCAGCCGAGCTAGCGGTGCAGTTTGGCTGTTATTCCCGCGGGCTGTCCAGCACAGCGCTGCCTGGCTCGCTGTGTAAAGTTCCAAGAATGCGCAGCTCGGCTGCTCTCTCAGCGGTGAGAAGCTCCTGCGCTCCCCGGGGCGGTCACCCTCTCCTCGGGGTAAATTTACAAGCCACCGCAGCCTCAGCTAAAGAGGATAGCTCCATTAGGCTAGTGAGCTAAGCTAGCGAGGAATCCACCAATTCAGTCAATTCGGTGCCCTGAAACTCCACACGGCCCATAACTACTCAAATGTCACTCCAAGCATTGTTTACTGCCGCTACACCTTAAGATATGAATAATAGTAAGAGATTGAAAGATATTAATCTCATGAAAGATATTAATCTTATGAATGATATTAATCTTTCTATCAAATAATTCAAGCTAATATTTTTTGTAGCTGTATTTTACATAGATAGTGGTATTTTATAAGGAAGTCCCCTTGACATTAAATAAAATGTCATCAAAAAGAGGGAAATGGCCGAGGTAGCAGCTTAAGTTTGTTGTTTATCCTGTTAATTTCAAGATCTTTAGTGTTCAGAATGCATAAATATGGATGAAAATTATACAAACGATTAAGAAGGCTATTCTATTATCAACATGTATTTTTAGATAACGAGACAGGCCATCTTGTGTTAAATGGGCATATAATATCGTCTCATATCGATCGCAGGCCCCTGAATCGAATCGAATCGAAATCGTATCGCAGCAGATTTTAGATATCGGCAAATATCATATCGTTGTCTAATGAATCGATGTAATATCGTATCGTGATGAAAGCAGCGATTTATACCCCTAGTGTATACCATAATATACTTAATGATGTAACTATAACCTGATTATTTCTTATCTATAAACCTAATGTGCAACGTTTCTACTTCGAAACAGGAAGTGTTTTTTCACAACCTGTACAAGTCACAGTATCTCACAAGCACCTACTGTATATACCTATTGACTCCTGTAGCTTTTGTCAGGTATGGAACCTCACTCAGCTCCTACTATTTGCCTGGCCAGGTTTGAGCCGACAGTGGTCTTCTTAATGGTTCTAGAAGTACACACTGTGGTTTAGATGTCATGCAATGGTGAGATGAAGGTAGAGAGCGGCCATTCCCTGGAATAGAAGAAGAAGAAGAGGAAACCTAAGGAGCCAGGGTCTGGTGGAGTGTTTTGAGCATAACAATCGATGTTCCACCTCAGCCATCAGTCAGGGTCTTGTGAGGCTGGTGCAGGAAGCTGTCTGCTCCCCTGTGCCCGACCGCTGGACTGGCCTTCTGGAGGAAGTGCTTTGATGCTCCTGTGGGGGGGCGGGGGGGGGGGGGGGGATCCACTAAGCCAGCGCTGCAATAAATACTACCTTCATGAACTGATTAGACCAAAGACCAACTGAACTAACACAAGTGTACGAGCAAACGTATTACAGTAGTGTTAAAGTTTAAATATCTTTGTTTGTTTTGAGATGATGAAAGATAACGATTGCATATTACATCAATAAAAAAAGACTACTGTTATGAACTCATCCTGTGAGGTGCACTGCTCACGCTCAGGGTGAAGGATGGAATAAGATGAGTATCTGGTGCATAATGTATTGTATTAAGCTAACTGTGCCGGCTCCTAGTAAACACACACACAGCTCTTTCAGGGCCACAAAAATAAAACCTTTAGGGAGAGGGCCCCAATTCAGACAATGCACCACTAATGGGCCATTACCAGTGTAACGGATGGTCAAAGATGAACACTTGTTCATTGAAATGAAGGGGACACAATTATATAACCCTTAAAGTTGCAAACCTATCTCTATGATGGTTTTCATATATTTTATAAAATAGTAAGTAGCCATCTATAACAAACATTGATATGCTTATTCTACAATAACTATTGACACACTTCAAAAACAATTTGGTTTAATGAATCATTTCAAACTTTTGTTGACATTTTGTCACATACAGATAAGCGGCGATGTATTCTGGAATATACATATGAATGACAGGTCGGATTTGATTTTACACTCTAGCTTTGACAAATGCAATTATCATAATTTTCTTTTCAAAAAGCCTTTCAAACAAAAAAGCAACTGTAAAAAAAAATAAGACAGGAGAGGAGAGGAAAGAGCAGCTGGAGAAGTGTGCAAGGCATTGGTTTGGCTTTGTCCCAAACAGTCCCCATCCCAAGGGTGACACCCTCCCCCCTCTAGCACCATCATTGCCTTCCTTTAAAAATGCAAGTTTCAGGTCAAATAATGTTTGAGGATAGCAAGCTAGATATAACATTACTCCTCTCATCGTGATGTTTTCTTAGATATAAATATCAAGTGTTACGTCCATGATTGCAGGCTTACTAAACTAAAAGTTTTAGATGATGATGGCTACCAGGTGGATAGGGCAAGCCACTGCAATACGTTTTATTGCATGTGTCTGATTATCTCATTCTGTGCAGTGGTTTGATCACCGGCTCAGTCGCTCCACAGTCCGCCAACGCCTTAACCACAGCCCACTGCCATTCACTGTGAGGACAATTATTACTCCTAACACACATGTGAGAAGTAAAAGGGAAATAAACAAGGTGCCTCAAAGAATTAGGCAGAATTAGGATTTTATTTTTCTTCAACAACACACCTGCATGCTCTATTTCTGAAGGTGACATGTTCAGATGGACATTATTCTCATCTTTAAGTGCATTGCTGGAGTCAGGACCAGGTAGGCATGCCCCTGTCAAAAGTTCAAAGACAGATGTAGCAACACATGTTAAGAATCACTTAATTTCATTATAATATTTACTGACTTTGCTGAAAACTGGGACTTTAGACTAAATAATGAATCAGGCATACAAGTGTCATATAAGTACAGAGAGAGATAGAAACTCAGATAACTCAGATAATAATATACAGTCTTTCAATCAGACTTGCTCTAACCGACTCACACCAAATTGTCTCATTTTGTATAACATCCTGTACTTTTTTAAGAATTATCCATGACAAAAGAAGATTGTGAGAGTTTCCATAAATACAGTATCAGATATAGACTAAACCCTATTTCTATATTTAATATAATTATAATAACTTGAAAACCACCCAAATATGATGCCTTCACACTTATAAGCATAAAGGTAGGAAGACATCTTATGTTATTCTCCACAGTGTCTGTGCATTATTGTCTAGTGGGTGCCTAATTAAAGCTGGGGTGGAGGATTTGGGGAGAAAATGGCAGTTGGGATAGAGATTCGAATCCAAATACCTCAACTGCTCCACTTGTTCTCTTTGGTCCCTCCCCTATGGTCCCTCCCTGACACGCTCTACACCAACAAAGTAACATAATTTATTAGCCTGCTTGTTTTTTTGTGATTTTAAGTAGAAACATCGGGCCTAGTTCCTAATTTTATTTCATGTAGAAACCTGGCGGAGGGGAGGAGACAGAAGTTAGGAGAGAGAGTTTATAATCAGGCATAAAAGTGTCATATAAATATGCAATTCATTTAGATTAATTAATCACAGAGCCTGTAATTAATTAGATACATTTTTTTAATCGCTTGACAGCCCAACTTTTATTGCATATGAATGATTGAACCCTTCTCTGTGGACGCACTGTTTTGGATGTAGTGAGAAGATAACAAGTGTCATATATTTGACATAATAATGATACAATTAAATTCAAGGGGATAATTGTGTTCCATACATTCTATTATTATTCCCTAATAAAATCTACAATTGTAAATATTTGTATTTTTAAACATAACAGCAGTTACTATGGCAAGACGGTCTTTTGTCCCGCTTCTCAAGAATCACTGAAGTACATGAACAACTATCCAACAACCACAGTAAGCAGACCAGTAACTCTATCCCTATATTTCTTCTGTTTATTCAAGCCAACTGTGTTTACATTTGTATACAGCAAACTGAAGGGTGAATAAAACAAGTGTCCAACACAATATTCTCCTGTTCTGCTGTCAGATATTATAGAACAAACAGAAAAAGCAGCCCTCTAACAATGTTAAATAATGCAACTAATGCAAAATGTATCAGTAGATTCACTGTATTGTAACAAGTGGTATTATATATATATATTATATATATATATATATATTGATTCATTCATCATTAGGGCTTCAACAGTAATATATAACATTTAAATTCATCCGTGATGCAGCCTCTGACTCTCTCTCTCTCTAAAGCTGTCACACGTAATACTCACTTTTATGTGATTTGGAAAAAGCCCTCACTTAAACGGACAGCTGAAGCCAGCAGTATTACATATTTTACGTCTGAATGGGGCCTTAAAGCAACTGTGTTGCATTTATACCATTATGATATGGGTTAGCTATCTGACCAGGATGAATGCTCAGAGCTAATGTTGAAATATAGGAGCATACACAATACTAAACTCAACTGCAACTGGAATAATCAACACAGAAACACACATTTCAATCTGAATGGAGGTATCAACAGGTTACATTGGAAACGTGGCCTCCAGCTGGTGGTGCTCACACACACACCCAACCCTCTCAGCGGTTTGGTTCAGCTCACTAACCGTGTTCAAAAAAAGACTGGTTGTGACATCACATTTACCAAAGGAGGATATTATTTTTATTGCACCAGGAATAAATCTCTCATAGAATGTGTTTGATGGAGTCCTGACAACCCGGTCCTCTATACCCCTGTGTATAGAGCCTACAGCCCAGGCCAATAGGTTGCTTAATAAGAAGAAACATGTAAACTTCAAGTTCACGTGTTGGTCTTGTTTTTTTGTTTTTTTCATCAGCCAATGCTGGACATTATTCATAGGTCTAACATTACCAGTAGCTAATGTTTGTGATTTTGATCAATTCCTATACAGGGACCAACTCGCGTATTTGCCTTTAAAGCACAAATATGTAACATTTCAGTTTGGTGCTCTTTGGGCCAATTAAAGGTTGTCGTTGCACTTCTGTAAATTAAAGGTGAAGTAAGCGGTTTATTTATGTTAATATAAGTGTTAAATCGTTCTTTATTCATACAGTGATCACTTACATAATGTGCGCGTTTCATAAAGCCGATCTCTCAGTCAGCTGCTCTGCATGTAATTGGCAAATAAACTTCTCGGGGGATCCCAATATTAATATCCAATCACAAGAGAGAACGCTACAAACCGAAACCCGTCTCACTCATGGTCTCGCTGCCGGTGCACGCCAGAGCGACAGATGGGTGAATCTTGTTTATGCGCCTACAATGGCGGAGCAGGTAAAAATCCTTCCCAATATCTGTTTTTGATGGTTTTTATCATGTTTTATCACACTTATGGATCTGAGATGATGCAAGATAACTCGCTGCTTGAAGACCGCAGTGCATTAATGTGGTGACGTAGGGACGAGCGAGGGGACTGCTAACTGCAGTAACTGACAGGAAGTTAGCTAAAAGAACCATTCCGCTTACAGCACCTTTAACCTAAACTATTCTGGACCTTCACTGATTGATCATGCTTTCCTCTGTGCTGTCTCTGGTGATTGTACAGATTGGTCATGCAGCCACACACGTCATAGCCACTTTAACTTTGCAGGTATTTTTTCCTGCCACCAGTTCAGCGTTGGCTGACATTTCTTTGGCATGAGATCCATTTATTTATTTACGACGTGCAAGCCTGACATTAGATGACTTTCACTGTTTGGTGAAGCTCTGGCCAACGTATAGAAGCCTGTCTAATATTCACTCTAGTCCGGCTTCTTGCTCGGTCTAATTTTTTCTTCCTGGCTTCCTCTGTTACCTTCCTCTTATGTCTCTTAGGCATTAGCCATTGTATGAAATAATACATAGGCCTGGTTTTGTATGGACACACACAGGAAAGGAGATTTGTAGTTTTGTTGTACAAATAAGAGTTGGTGTTCTTTATCACTTCTTTCCTACAACGTATATCTACAGAGTTCAAATAAGATTTAAAAGTCTGTCTTTAGGCTCTACAAGCTGCTGATGACAAAAGCTGGAGGTACAAAATCAAGAAGTTTTTTTTACGCTCACATCTAACCTTAAATAACACATAACATTGAAGGAGTTAATTAGCTTCTCCTTCATTTCCTGTGCTCAGCATGTCTTTCAGCCCTTTTCAACCTTTAAATGCCTGTAAATATCTGAGCTATTAGAACACGAGCATGTCTAAATGATGGCCTCCAGCTAACCGTCAGAGCAGCGCAGCACACATGAAAGCCCCTCTTGTTATTGCCAATCAGTCGTAAGCTGAAACAGTTTAGCCTGGCAGGGAACAGTAAAATACCAAACCCTAATGCTCCGTACTCTGCTTTTTTTTTTACTTTCAACTATACCATACCAACAATAACAATATGAACATGCTGACATGAGGGACATGAAGTTTACCATGTTCACCTTAGCTTAGTATGTTAGCATGCAAACATTTGCTTAAGATGAAGTAGGCCTACAGCTGACACTAATGGGAGATGCATTCATTTTGACATAAACCAAAGAGACATCCATCATTCTCTCAACATCAACATTTATTTTTATGCTCTTTTGACCATGTCTTGGTTGCTATGGTGGTGATGACTACATCTGCTTAGTTTGTGGAAAACTCATAAGCTGTTGTGTTGCTATGACAACCCGCTACCGTTAGTTGTCCTGTCATTAGCTGCGGGGTAACTACATAGTGATTGTTATTTATTGCTTTTTTTTCATTTTGATATTTGAAAATGTTCTGTTTTTTGCAATATGGTGTAACGGGATTTCATGTGGTGATATGTTAGAAGCACCATAACTGAATTATGATATTAGAAACATTGCAACACCCAATTGGAACCACTGCTCTAGGGTCTGCATTTTAGTGACGACCAAAAGCTTTTGCGTGATTTAAAAGAGGGTAGATTATAGTGTGTGACAAATCTTTGTATATTAGACATTTTTTCATAAGCAATAAAGCTCATCATACAAAGCACAATGAAAATATGGCAGTTTAAATTGACTACAAGGCCTTGGAAATGAAAGGTGTGCTCATGTTACACTACTATCCACTATTTTGTTGTCACTGTCTGTCTGATTCCAGCTGTCTCATCTCATGCAACCAGAAGTAAATGCTAAACACTTTCACGACATGCTTTGCCACTTTTAGCTTAGAGTACGTAAGATAAGGAGGAGTTAACTGTTCCAGGACCAGCACAGCTGTATCTGTGTGTTCATAAAGTCACTCTGGGAACAGCTGCTCTATAAAGTCAGTGCCAGAAGTGACCCCCAATTAAAGGGTTTGGTGTGTTTTTTTGGCATAAATCACAAGTTTAACCCCAGGAAGCTTTAGGTCCTGCCCTCCTCAGCTGTCCATGTTTATATTTAGTGCTGCAGGCTGTAGTATGGAGCCGTGGTGTAGGTTTACTATGAAACCCAAACTGCTGGGCTCTTTTATGGTTTGCTCCATATTTCTCCCCTCAGTGGTCTCTCTGGTGCAGGTATGGCCTGTGTCAGAGGCTGCCACCCTCTGGCTTCCTGTCATGGGGAGCTAACACTGAGTGCGTTTACATGCAGACTCATAATCGGGTAAATCAACGTATAAGACCTCAACAGGACTTGTAAAATGCATGTAAACACCTTTATCCGATCTACTTCGCACACAAATCGGAACATTAACAGACAAGCAAAGTTGGATAAGACCTAGATAACTCGTTCATGGTCGGCATTCTACCTGCATGTAAACAGGATCGCATATCAGAGTTCTTGTTCTGTGCTTGCTCGAGAATCCCAGTCGGGGATTTCACAAGGAAGTGGAAGGAGACGACATAATAAACAGTAGTGTTGTTGCCGGAAAGGTACCAGACGTGGCTCTATAACCACTTGTTGAAAGTATAGTTATCAAAAGTTTGCTATGTTTCAGTGTATTTCTGAATAAGCTTAGGTATAGTTATAAAAACTGTGCTATGCTAACCAGATAAAATGCAGTAATTGCATCCATTCTACAGTGTAGTGGATGCTCTGCAAGCCTCTTATTACCGCTGAGCACTTGCTATGTTGACTCAGGTGCTTTTTGTCTGGTTAATGACCAATAGGGGAGCTTGTGGGTGGTAATTTTGCCCGAGGCTGCAGGTTGATTCATTTGTCTACATGAATGACGGCTTAAGTGCATCTCTGACAAATGCGAATTCTCTTTTGGGTAATGTGATGAGCCAAATGGAATCCCAATCAAGTGATGAAAACTGTACAAACGTTCAGTGGCCCTGCAAATTGAACACTAATAGCACATTGATTGGTGTGAATGGGTGGTTTTAGTGGGAGCTTTTCTTTCCTGACCAACTGAGAAATAGATCATGTCATCTGGTGGTCTCAGGTACACAGGGAACCATTTCCTACACCCCCCCCCCCCCCCCCCCCCATACCTCCAGGCAGACCACATCCATCCATCTCACAGTGAGGCAAGCTTGATCAGCAGTTTGAAATGAAGGCAGCTCTGTAGACCACCACCTTATAAGCTAATAAAACAGGCTACAAGTCACAATTACAGTTATATCTATCTATCTATCTATCTATCTATCTATCTATCTATCTATCTATCTATCTATCTATCTATCTATCTATCTATCTATCTATCTATCTATCTATCTATCTATCTATCTATCTATCTATCTATCTATCTATCTATCTATCTATCTATCTATCTATCTATCTATCTATCTTAAAGCACATTCAGTGCTGTTCAGATACTAATCTGACCATCAGTGCTTTTTACATTTATTTATTCATGTTTAGTCTGCACATTTTCTCCCTTTTATTGTACATTTTCAATTCCTTTAGTTTCTCTGGTGTTGCCCTACTTTTTGCTAATTTAGACTTCATTGCATTTTTATATTGCTTGTCTTGTTTCATCCTTTGTACTTTGTCCCGTGGGTCGGAGAGAAACGTATTTTTCGATTTCTTTGTATGTCCGGCACATTTTTGCAGCATCGACAACAACGTTTAATTTGTCTTGGGTTAATCCATGTTCACAGTGAGGTAACACCAGCAGAAAAGGATGCAGCCTGAGAGGAAACCAACGCCTACCATAGAAGTGTCCTTGAACCACTGGCCATGCAAAATAATCATCGTATTGTCCTTGCTGCGGCCTTTGGTGGCTAAAAAAAGCTTAGTGTCCCTGAATTGTCACAAAATGAGAAGACTGAGACTGATAATTTAGTGCCAAAGAGGAATCCATGAAAAACTTAATGTGACTGAGACAATTACTTCCTTGGTATTACAAGAACAGTGTACAAACAGTGGATATCCTCAATGCTTGTGTTGATAATGGGGATATCCTGCCGATATAGATACCATAAGCACAAGAGTTTAGATGCACTTCTATCTGCAGTCCAGAGGTGGAGTCAACAGCTGGAAGCTATATTTTTTTATTTCCTTTAAACTAAAAATACTGATTCAGCATGCAAACAGAGCATTATTTATTTCAGTAAATAATGCAATGCTCTGTTAATTTTTTTTTTTTTTTTTTTTTTAAGATATTTTTGGGGTATTTTTATCCTTTATTGACAGTGTAGAGACAGAGTTGAAATGGGGAAGAGAGGGGAGCGACACGCAGAGTACGTCCGCGGGCCGGAATCGAACCGTCCGCTGCTGGCCGAGGCCCATGGGGGGGACGCCCTACCAACTGAGCCAAGGGCGCCCCCTCTGTTCATCTTTCTACCAATACCGTGACACAATTCATGACCAATACACCATGATGGCAACAGTCCAACGCATTATCAAAACCTTGATAGATAAAGGTGAACCGTCATCTGTGAGGAAGAAATCTGGTCATAAAAAACATCTTTAACGATCGTGATGGGAGATCACTTAAAACTTCTGGTGGAATCAAAATGTAAAAATATCAACATTAGAACTCCATGCTCCCATCATGCCCATTCCCTACTGTACAAGCCTGTGTGGCAGTGTACAGTATGATCTGGGGTTGTTTCAGTTGGTCAGGTCTAGGTTCAGCAACCTCCCAAAAAAAAGCTTATCAAAATGTGCTACAGCGAATATGTGCCGTCATCAAATCTAAAGATGGTTGAGTGTGTGACATTTTCTTTGAGCCAGTACAGTGTATTTCGATGTTCACCTAACTAACTGTAGGAGAAAGCTTAAGAATGTTGCTATCTAAAAGATCTTCTGGACAGAGCTGTGTGCAGTGCAGTGACGTAATTTATACTGCTGCCTGCAGACTGATTCATGAGATAAATGTTTAAAGTAGCCCAAATATGTGCATTTATTTCATTCATTCACATCATGAAGATATCTAGCCTATATGTCTATAAGTCCATTCGCACTAGTGCTAGTTGATAATGAGGAGAGGCTGTCTTTGAAACACAGAGGAGAGATGCACAACACTGCTTAGAGGGCTCTACATTAACACTCCAAATGGGGGTAAATGTAGTCTTAGGCAAGTAAGTTATTGAGTCCACCCTTCACTTTGGCTGGTGAAAGATATGTGTCCTCGGGATCTGTGCTCGTGCAGCGATTCTACAGTATAAAAACTTCACCAACGGCAATAACCGGAAGGAGATTACCGCAGTTAAGTTAGCACGTGTGCAAGCAGAACATTTCCTGTGCGCCTTCACGTTGAAAGCCTGTTACCAGGGCCACAGCCCGAGGAGACTGTGACGTCACATACAGACGTACTACATTCGGACAAACTGTTCTGTCAGTCAAAGGAACTAAATATTGGAATACTCTCCCACTCACAATAAGAGACTCACAAAATTATTCAACCTTCAAAACACCTCAAACAGTGGATAAAAGAAAACCAAGTCTGTGACCACCTTTAAACTCTTTTATTTTCTTGTGTTATTTGTGCCTTTGTATATGTATTCTTTTTTTAACCTGTATTTCTTTGCATGCCAGGGACAACAGATGGAATCTAGCATTTTTGCTACAATCTGGCATTTGTACAGCTTGTTCATGAATATGCACTGTCCCTAACAAATAAACAAATAAATAAATAAAAAATAAAAGTTACTAGCCAAACGTGAGTTGACTTTTATTTTGAAGCCGGTAAGAACAGGAAGTTAGTGCTTCACAGCCCTGCAGTGCTCTTGCTAGAAAGGCAACTCATTCAGCTGCAGAGAAAAGTCAACAATAGTCTAAAAACAAAGTTTGAAATAAGCCACTGAAGAACAACTTCCAACACATTCACAACAACCTATTTAATTCATCCTAAATTGTACCAATTTGTATACTTATTTATTTAATAGGCTATGTTTAATGTTTGGACATTTTCTAAAAAAAAATATTATTATTAATATAACAATTATATGTATATACAAAACATATATAGATATAGATTTTTATAGGGAAAAAATTATTCTGAATCAGCAAAAAATTGCAATTGGCAGGTTAGATTCTTTTGTCTAAATTGCAATCAGTGCACCGCTATTCATTCTTCTACAATTATTACTGCACACTAGGATATAATATTAATTGAGAATCTCAAATGAGACCAAGATGACAGGCTCAAAGGTAATTACAGTGAAATGCAAGGGTTAAGGTTATGCAAGTTTTTGATCATACTTTGTGTGCTACCAAATGTATTTTTGTGCTACTGAATTGTTTTGCTTGCTAGCACCAGTGCTACCACCTAAAAAAATAAGCGTACAGCCCTGGGTCTAGGCCTTTAACATTATGATATGAATCCATACTTATGTTAATGGGTGGAAAACAAGAAGAAATTACCAATAAATCTGACCACGGGGAAAAGGTTTGTGGTGATGATAGCGCACCGCCTTATTTTCAAGGTTAACTGTCATTTGTCCTCTGTGTATCTCAGCGTTTTGCACATGGGGAAAGCATTATCCCCTTATGCACTCTCTAATGACTCTATAGATCTGTGTTCTTACTTTAGTAATTCTCTTGTGTTCAAGTCCAGGTCCTCTCTACTTCCTTCCTGAATGATAATCATGGCTTTAATTTTGTAGAATCCAACATCAAAGTACTGTAACCATGCCTATACACACAAGCAAATACATATACTAACCTGGAATGGAACTACCTTTGACCTTAGCACTGGTTGGTATGAGTACAACACGATCTTCCACACACAATTACAGTTAAAGCTGTAATCTGCTACATTTGAGTTCCTTTGTTGTTCCTTGTGGCCGTAAATGTACTTGCAGGCACTTCTGGACCAGAGTTTTCTTTCAAGATTGGCAGTTCTTACCTGCAGAATGCTTTCTCTGTGTGTTCTGATCCAACATTGTGACCCAGAAGTTATGAGAAGTACAGACAGACAGAGAGTCGGTATAGCTACAGCATCAGCACTCGACAGTGCATGCATGATGTGGTGGATTGTACGTGGAAAATAGGGAACTTCAGACATGGCCTGCTCCAACAGTGTTAAGACTGACAATTTTGAAAAAAATGTGGGACCTAGTACCATGTCTTATGAAAACCATAGACTGTTGAAAAAAGATCCAAACGAAATAAACAGATGTACTTGAATCATAGATAGTAAATAATATGGATGTAGCATCCGGGCTGACCTCAGTTATTCACACAGCATCCAATAATCCTGGTTTGTGCGCGTCGCCATTTTGTGAGATTTTTACTCCGCCTCACGTCGGGGGGAGGGAGATAGCTGACGTATACCTCCGAAGCAAAGTGAGGGACAACGGGCGGAGAACTGTCACTCAAGAGATTGCGCCAATACATTTTAACCGCCGATAAAATAAAAACTAGCGTGGTCCAAAAAAATGCACCCCCCTCAGAGTTGTCATGGAGATATGACCAAACATACAGACTAAAATGGTTTTGTGGCCCAGGCTGTAAATAGGTTTAATAAGACTTTGAAAACGGCCTATCTAACAAGTGAGTCAAAGAAAAACTGCTCGGTCTTGGCACCACCCCCCAGTGGCACTTCCTGGTTACTACAGTTGTGGTCACTTCCTTATTGGATGCTGGTAAAAATCGCTGAGGTTGGGGCTTGACTTGAATGCACACAGGTCTGAAGCTCCCATGTACCGAGTACAAGAACGTACCACTGCAGAACGTTTAATACGACATAGGTACTCTGATTGCATAACAGAGAGCAATCATCACCATTGTTTTAACTCACTGTTTGTAGATAGGAAATGAACAGACAATAAACTAGATAGTAAAGGTCATGTCACTAGTTGCTGGCTAAAGACATTATATACAACACAACTCCCATTTAAGCTCACAACCTTACACAAATCCCATGCAGTTAATAAGCATCAATAAGATACACACAAATGGTACTGTTTATTTGATATTGGTTTATTAATGTATACTTATCATGGTCCTCGTCAACTAAACCATCTGATATTATCTCATCATGGATGATATACAGTCCCCTCCAATAGTATTGGAACAGTGAGGCCAATTCCTTTATTTTTGCTGTAGACTGGAAACATTTGGGTTTGACACCAAAAGATGAATATGAGACAATAGATCAACATTTCAGCTTTCATTTCCAGGTAATAACATCTGGATCCGATACACAACTTTGAAGATAGAATTTTTTGTAAAGGAACACCACATTTTTAGGTGAGCAGAAGTATTGGAAACCCAAATGTTTCCAGTCTCTATTTCTCCCACTGTTGTCAGTGATTCATGGAGACTGTCCCTTCACCAGACAAGGAGTGCATGTCCCAGGAATGGGTTGACTGAAGAACAAGTTCCCAGCTACATTACTTATTTTTTGTGTTAACGATTCGCTAAATTTTCACTTATTTTACAGCCTTTTTATAGGGTCCCCCCATGATACCTTTTTTGTTTGTTTTATGAGACGTTGTATAGGGGTAAATGAACGAAAATTTGCCATGTATTGTTGAACTTTCATACATTTTGATGAGAAGTATTTTTAATTGGGTATATTATATTATATTATATTATATTATATTATATTATATTATATTATATTATATTATATTATATTATATTATATTATATTATATTATATTAGTGATGGTGTTACAATATTTAGCGTAAGTGTTTTAGGGTTAAATGTTGGATTACAGAGAGTGTTGCCAATCTGCAATTTAGATTCATGGTTTATTTATTTTAATTAATTTTGGATATCTGAACGTCAGTAGACTCCTCTCCTTATTCTGCATTTATTGCATTATTTCAATGCTTATTTGAGCTAATTTCCCATACATTTCTTTAAGCGTGTGGGTACCTCTCCTTTGACAGTTAAGAATGTAATGATATCAACTATCTGACTGGCACAATTTCTTCGCACACTGCAGGGATGTTGCCAATCCCATGCAACATTAGTGACATCTACTCTCAAAAGGGTTCTTGTGACATCCAGCTACACTCGGGGCGACTGTGGCTGAGGTGGTTAAACGGGTTGGCCAACGATCCAAGGGTTGGAGGTTTGATCCCCGCCTGGCCACCTGTGTCATGGTTGTTGTGTCCTTGGGCAAGACACTTCACCCACCTTGCCTGGTGTGAATGTGTATGACTGCTGTATGTTTGAGGTGGTGGTCGGAGGGGCCGTTGGCGCTGAATGGCAGCCACGCTTCCGTCAGTCTTCCCCAGGGCAGCTCTGGCTACTATCGTAGCTTACCACCACCGGTATGACTCTGCATGAATGAATTGAACCTGGAACCCTGTAAAGCGGTTTGAGTCACAGAGAAATAAAGCGCTATATAAATCCAATCAATTAATCACTCTAGTGTTGAATCCCAGAGCCCCCAAGGGATTTTTGATATGCATGTTAAAGGTTCAGTAACTACATGGTTTTCTTTTAGCTAACTTCCTGTCAGTGACTGCAGTTAGCAGTCCCCTCCCTCGTCCCTACGTCACCACATTAATGCACTGCGGTCTTCAAGCAGCGAGTTATCTAGCGTGCGATAAAACATGATAAAAACCATCAAAAGAGACATTGGGAAGGATTTTTACCTGCTCCGCCATTGTAGACTCATAAACATTCACCCCTCTATCGCTCTCTAGCGTCCTCTCTTCTGATTTGATATCAGGTTGTGGGATACCAGAAAAGATTATCTGCCGATTACATGCAGAGCAGGTGAATGAGAGCCCTGTGTTATGAAGCGCACACACTATATCAGTGATCACTGTATGAATATAGAGCGATTTAACACATACTGTATACGTATATGTGTATATATACAGTATATATACCGCTTACTTCTACATTAAGTGAGCTGTGTGGTGCCTTGTATGCGATAGGGTGCATTTGCTGAGGTGCTGCCCATTCTACATTCCACTTCCTGTCTCTATAAGACAGGTCTTTAGCATAGTACAGAAAATACATAGGGGAGAACAGGGGAATCTGAGGCATCGGGTAATGTGAGCCACCCCCTGTATCTAGGCAACGGAAAACATTTTTGGTCATGTGAGATATATGTTTTCAAGCCCCTCTCATTTCCCCATGGCCCTGAAAGAGAGGACCCCATGGTGCTGTGGTAAGCATGTTTTTTTCACCAAAATTGGTATTTTGCATGTAAAAGTAAATTTTCTTACTGTCAACTTATTCAACTGTTGTGCCAAAGCAAATGTATTAATGTAGAAAAACCTCTATCATACGTGTTGATGAACTACCAACATATAAAAACCATGTGATGATATTAGCTAAAGATTAGCCTGAAATGCTAAGAGAGGTAGTTTTTTCTCAAATTGTGGTGGTGGGGGAAAGTGAGCCAAATCCTGTCTCACTTTCCCCCACCATGAGGCACAAGTTAAGTTTAGTCTTAAACATATTTTAATGTAATATTACCTAACATATGTTTTATCATGCCAAGGAAATACACCAGGAAGACGACCTGGGGCAACCACACGGAAAGAGCACCTTCTCATCTTTCCCTGTAACCTTCAGGGTTGGAATGTAGAGTAGGCCTAGTTGTAGAGTATGACAGGCTGATGTTATAATCCAGTTGGGTCTTCTCCTGTGTTCTGAGTCCCATGCTGTTCTCGCTGGTTCTGATTCTCCTATGTTTTGACCCCCAGACACAAGCTGGCTCTAAGGGTCCTGTGTTCTGACCCCCAGACTGTGTTCTAATCTAACTGGTTCTATCTTTCATTTGAATCTTATTAAAACCTTTTGAATTATAATATGTTGTATTTGATTTTGTTCAGAGTTACTTTCAAGTGTTCAGAAAATTTGCTTTGCTTAATTGACCAAACCCCATCATTCTTTTACTAGTCCGACATTAGTTCTGGAATGTGTGGCTAGCTTTCAGGATTCTAACTGTTACAATATGTGGTGTTATGGTAGTTTCAGAGTGGAAAAAGTAAGTGGATCAGTTTACCCCCTTGATTTTTCTGGTCTGTCTCAGTTTACGCCACAGCTGGGGTAAAGTGAGCCACATGACAACTTTTTTTTAAACAATCATATTTTCACTGCCCTTTGTCTTGAAAATTCTGCTAATGCCCATTTCTAGGAAACATCATGAATTAATGGGAAATGTGTAAATTTGAGTGATAAATCATTTTAGCTCGCTTAGAGGGGAGCAAATGTAAAAAGTGGCTCAGATTACTCCGTTCTCCCCTACTGTTTTTTATAATGGTTTTGTCTCAACTGAAAACAAATAGTCACAATAATTGTTCCTTACTCACCGTATAATGCATAACACCAAACAGAGAGAACATTCAGAAGGACATAGTGTGTCCGTGTACAGTATCTAGCTGGTTGTAGAACCACCCTTTTTCAGTCAAACCATTGTAAACACAAATTAAACAGGACACCCAAAACCCTTAAAACATCTGAGAAGTATACACCAATCACCATTGTTCTTAGCGATGACATAACATCTTGACAGGGTCATCCCTTTGTTAGCCAGGTCCTATGATCCCCAGCTATAGTATATTTATATCATTATATTATATATTTGCAATTTGCTGTATCGGGACTGTGGGTTCATTTTCTAATTTCTTCAGCCACTGCAACAACTTTAAAAAAAAGGAAAAGTATTGTGTGTCTACAGGTTATTAAAATGAGGGACATAGGTGGGCTCCTATTTGAACAGACCCTTTTAATATCACACAACCAGCGTGAGGTCTCCAATAGTTCTAAACCATGTCCAAATCTCCCATGATTCTCCTCCTATCCAGACTTTGGTTGGTTCAGCCACCAGGCCCGGTTCTAGACAGTTAGATTAGGGTGGGCCTGTAGAATTTTTAGGTGGGCACACTGGGCAGAGAGACCGATTTTTTTTGCCCTTGTAAGATCTCTGCGTATGCTTTTTGGCACATATACTGTGAATTGTGTGGAACACAATATGCAAATATACTTTGAGTGTTGCTGTGTGGGAGATTTGATTCTTGCATGTTTTATTTCCAAAATGTTTATGAATAACATATAATATGCATTATATACAACATAATGTATCTTTTTTTTTTAAATCGCAGTATTAACTGTAGGCAGCCTGAGCTGATAGAAGAGAAAGCTTTGGGACTGGGCAACCTGGATGGTGGTAGTCCAGAGCTATATACTATACACACTATATAGATATATAGTCTTTCCACTATTAGCTCCGATGTCCAGCTGGGTGAAGATAGTAGCCAGCCGAGCTCACGACCCTGCTAGGGGGGTCCGGGGGTATGCCCCCCCGGACCCCCTTTTTACCTTTTTAAAGTGAAATGCATGAATCTGGTGCACTTTGAGAGGAAACTTAAGAGGCTAAATCTGAGGAATTTTGTGTGAACAAATAATTTGGAGACACTGGGTCGGATGAATTAGAAGCTATTGAAGAAAGACACATGGATTTTCCATAGAAATATAAATTTGAAATAAAATATTATGCAGGGTCCTCTGGGATGGGCTTTGTGCTCTTTTTCTTTTACGGGACATATTTCTCTGTAATATAATGAATTAATTTAAATGCAGTGAGAGGAACGAAGCAGAAGAACTTTGTTGTCCAGTTATCTTTTTTTCACAGACGAGGCTGAAATAGGCTATAGACTATACACAGTGCATGGGCAACTGAGGGTAGCCCCATTTTCAAATATTTTTAAATAAACTCAATACACACTATGCATGCCATGGACTTGAACGTGACGTGATCAGTTAACCTCGGATTACCTCCCAGATTAACTGATTAAATTATTAAAGGCCTACTTCACCGGTTTGAATATGAAGGTGAATTGAATTCTGAGATCCTATGTAGTATAAATGTGCAAAAAAAAATTGAAATTGGTTCATCCTAGCCTGAGAAAAGGCAGAAAGAGTGTTTTTTTAACCCTATATTAATCTTACTGTGACATCACAGTAAGATAAATATAGGGTTAAAAAAAAACCTTACTTTGTAAATATGACTGTGATTTTTCTTACTGTGACATCACAGTAATATTTACAAAGTAATTTTTTTTTTAACCCTATATTTATCTTACTGTGATGTCACAGTAAGATTAACATAGGGTTAAAAAAAACACTCTTTCTGCCTTTTCTCAGGCTAGGATGAACCGATTTCTTTTTTTTTTGCACATTTATACTACATAGGATCTCAGAATTCAATACACCTTCATATTCAAACCGGTGAAGTAGGCCTTTAAGCTATTAACTATCTACCAAAACATTGTATTCCTTTTATTGTATGATAATTTACATTTACATAATATGATGTTGATCAAACACACAAACACAAAAAAACACAAAAAAAACAAAAAAAAAAAAATTGGGGGGGCCCCCCTGGCAGTCGGGACCCTAAGCAACCGCTTATTTCGCTTATTTCTCGGGCCGGCTCTGCTGACCAGTGACCACTATAAGCGGGTGGGTAACTTGGAGGCAGGCTGTCCTGCCCACCCAATAATACAATTAGAAGCAATGCATGGTAATGGTATATTCTTTAGTATTAATTAATTGTCTGAATTTTATTTGACATTTTCTTAGCGAATGAACAGGTCCGTCCGATAGTGGGTCTGGACTTCCACCTAAAAAAAAATAATAATAATTTTGATTGGGTGGGCACGCCCCACTCTGGCCCCTGGCTACCGCCGACCTTGACAGCCACTGTGATACATTTAACTACTAGATAAAACCATTGATAGTTGCACCTTGTCATTTCTCAAACGACCCGACGCTCTATACGTCTGGCGAATCAGGCTGTAATCATACTGATCATTTGTCATCTGACCACGGTATGAGTTATGATCATTCTCTGGAATGGTCTGATATCTTCCTCTTAGTTTCAGTAGCTGTTTTGGTCTGTGAATACGTTTATATTTTATGTTGGAAATTCGAAGGCTAAGAAGAAATACTGGTGAGATGACTAGAGAGGCTCGACCCTCAGATGTGTCCCCAGTGTGCCCTGTCTTTCAGTTTGTCTTGTCCAACAGAGCTTTCCAAAGAGCTCCAAGTTCCTGCTGTCAAATGGTCTGAAACCACTTTTTTTTCTCTGAGAATATCTTGGCGAAAAAGTTGGGATGGTGCATTATGAGTCAATGTAGTAGGCTACTGCAGATGTTCATACAGTAAATGGCCCCTTTGAAGAGGTATATGACATTACATTTTAAATACATAATGAACTTTAATCTTTAAAGGGCGTTACTGACGCCAATTGTTTTGTCCATTAAATTTAGGAAATTATTTCTTCGTAGGGTCGCTTGAGGAGGATTATTCTGACTGAACTGTCTACTGACATCCTCTTAGTTTCAGGAATATTTACTCTTGACACCTTGCCTGATACATGTTCCCCTTCAAAATGTCATTAGGACAGACACAGGACAACTCTCTACTGTTTTTTTCATTTATAATATTTGTGTGTGTGTGTGTGTGTGTGTGTGTTTCTCTCATTTCTGGACATGAAGCTCTTGGCTATCTGACACCTAAACAGAGAACTTGTCGGTGGATATATTCATAGTGTTTCATTTTGTTTCACCAGACTAACACTAAAAAATGTTTTACTTCAATATGAATTGTGGGTTTTGCATTTGTTTGTATTAATGTAGCATTAAATAATGCAGACTTGTATAATATTATAGATTAAAAAAAAAGATCCCACCATAATAAATGAACCTGTGATGAGTTTGTGGGGGGTGGGGGGAATACTGCACCATTCTTCAAAAAGACCATTCTGTTCATTTGTACAGATCTTCACCTCTCCTATAGAACGGTGTGGAAACATTTGTGCTGTTGACCTAAGGGCCTCCCATTTTCGTCAGGGCTTTTTAAGTCTAACAAATTGCTTCCTGGTCATGGTCACAGTTCACATGATCATTACTGACTCGGGGGGGCAGAAGTTCAGTCAATCACTCATGGAAAAAATCCGATACGCAAAAATGTTATGCTTTTTTTCTTACCGAGACCTCAAGAGAGTACAAAGACGACCTGTGCAAAGTAGAACTCTGACTGGTATACAGGAAAGGGGAGTTTTACTGTCTCAGCCAGATCATTCAGTGTATTCCCATGCAGTGTTAACGCTCAGCCAAAAAAGATAACATATATATACTGTATATATATTTGAGGTAACAACAATTTGAATATTGTTTGACCTGTGTGTGTCCTTTAGTGCTTAGTATTAGGGATGGATGAATCCATAAGCCCTGATGAATGGATGGATGGGGAAACAAAACTAATATTGAGATAATGGCCATCACAAACAAGTGCTTAAAAAAATGTATGTTCTTTGCAGTGTCTCACCTTTAAGCAGAATATATCTACAATCCAACCTAACTGTGTGTGTCTAGCCAAACTTAATATAATGTCTGTTCAAATTACAGAGGGGATACCATAAACCCAAATGTCAAAGTTTTTTAATGATTTATCACGCAGTGTCCATCAAAGACCAATCATCTGTTGCTCCCTCTCATTTCACAATGTTCATTAATGGAGAAGCCTGGCCATGGACATGTGTGTCTACTTTCAAATGATAGGGTTTCAGATAATTAGTGGTATTTTACTTCCAGGCCTGTGAACATCCCTTTGACCTTGCATGGGAGATAGTATCACAACACACCCATTTGAGATGTAACACATTGGTTTAACGTTTGGAGATGGCAGTAAAATTGGGGTTTTCAGGGTTGACAGAGACATATTTTCCGGAGAAAACTTGCCTGTGACTGGTAATGGCCAAATGTTTTGAAGAGCTACTAGGGTGGTCTGATTGTGTCACATAAGAAAGCTTTAAGATATCTGATTGGCCGAATATCATGCTGGTTTTGCTTCCTGACAGTGCTGTAACTATTTAAGCTACATAATATCATTGATATCTACACATCATGTTATTAAAATAATATTATAAAATAATGATAAAATATTGAAATAGCTTGCTGGGCCACATGGAGATTGCTTGTGCGCAGGGTATGGTCCACGGGCCGCCTATTGAATACGCCTGTCAACCTGCTGCACAACAGCAGACTGGATTTATTAAGATTAGTTCACCAGTCAATTTGAATCAACATGGCGTTGTGAGGGAGCTTCCACATGAAAACAAACAGCTGTACATTTTAATTGAGCTTTTTAGTTGTCAATGGCTAATCAACAAACCTTTCATGTGCGCAGGGAACTGCAGATCATGAACACATGCTCAAACTATCAACCAGCTGTCAATTCTGTACAGCAATTGATACATTGAAACAGTGACCTCTTCTGTTTTGAATCAGGAATGTGATGCTGATTCTCTGTTTGATGCGTAGCATTTTAAGAATCTATCAAAATACAGAGAAACTGAAGCATCCGACCATGTGGATTGAGTATGAGAGGGAAGGAGCTGTGCATACTCTATAGGGGCAGATATGCAGGTAATAGACAAGAGAAAGAAATCCTCATGCACAAAAAACACACCTTGCAGTGCTATGCATCTTTTTACGGAGAGCTGACATTTTACATTAAAGAAAATGTAAGATATTTCAAATAATTATATGAATATATACAAAGAAAATGTGTAATATTACCATAAACGTAAACATTTGTTCATCCCATACATTTAAAAGATACTATATGCATTCATGATAGACACATTACATTTGATCCTAACATGATAAACGTAGTAACAAAATAAAGTAAAACACACTTTATTGGAGGTCATTTGATTAAGACTTCTTTATTTAGAAGGGACAGCGCACATTGATAAACATGAGCACCAAAGTTCAACATGTAAATGTGCCAGATTTAGCCATGCAGGCTAATTTTCACCTGTAGTCCCTGTTGGTAGATAGTTTAAAAGAAACATTAAGAAAAGAAAAATACAAAAATACAACACATGAACACAAAAACAAAATGACACAAGCACAGATATGTAAAATGATACAATAATTTTTCCAACACATAAAAGGTTGGTGATGTGTGAAAAATATGAAACAAGTAGCATACAGAAACAGATAAAAATGCATGAACATATAGCACGATTAAAACAAATAAGCATTTAAAGAAAGACAAAAAGCACAGACAAGGAGCATACAAGTGGCATGAATGCAGACAAAACACATAAGCACAAACAAGTGCATACAAACAAGGAGCATAAACTCAGACACAAACACAATTAGTAAACACAGAGACAAACACACTATCCCAGATTATTATGGACGCATATTTGATTTGTCAGTAACCAGTTTTTTATAGATTTTGAGAAGGATTTGAGTGATGTAATGTTCCTTAGTTCTGTGGGTATGGTATTCCAAGTATGTGCTGCTCGATAGGAAAAGGCTGACTGCCCAAAATATCTTTTTCTATATGGTATTTTACAATCTCCTCTTGTGGATGCTCTGGTGGAAGAGTTTATATTTTGTTTAACAAATTCCTTTAGCGGAGGGGGAGCCATACCATGAAAGATTTTATATACAAGTAGAATGTCTGCAAACTTAATCATGTTTTCCCAGTTTAACAAATCATATTTTATCAAGATTTTTAGCATTTTCAAGGCCTGTTTGAAACGTGTTTCAACTGAGCGTAATGTGGTCCGTCCTGCCTGTGACCAGCTGGTAAAACAGTAATTAATATGTGAGAAAATCATAGCATGAAGGTACAACCTTGAGGCCTCTGTAGTTAAATTATTCCTGATGTATCTGAAATTTGACAAGTTGAATTTGATTTTGTTTAGGACTTTTTTAACTTGTGTTTTGAAAGTGAGCTTAAAATCTATCATTATTCCCAGGTACTTGATTTCTTGGACCACTGAGAGTCTTCTCCCTTTTACTGTCACGTCTGGGTCTGGATCGCTGTTTGCAGATTTTGAAAGGAACATACATACAGTTTTTTCAACATTTAGATGCAGACAGGAGTTTGCTAACCAATTTGAAATATTGACCATTGCAGCTGATAGTTCTTCTGCAGCTTGCTTCTTGTTTTTAGCATGTAGATATATGACTGAATCATCAGCGTACATCTGACAGGTGACAGTAGGTGGACAGACTTCAGGTAGGTCATCAGATTGTATTCTACTTTGTTATTTTAATATGTTATTATTTTTAAATGCTACTTTTTTAATATGGCCATTTCTGTCCTTGTCAGTCAATCAAGATCAAGATGAATATGACTGGCTGTCAGCTCAGTCTCATCTACTGTATTTCTAAATATATCTTTTGAAGTTGCTCATTTTATTTGATTTATTTGTTTTTATTATTATTTATTTATTACAATAAATGCACTCAACCACATGGCTAAATGCCTTTATTGTGAGTGGCCAATGGTCATCCAGACCAATGCAACAAGGGAAAGGGGACAAGAGGCAACAAGAAAGTACATAATTGGTTTTATTTGGAGGACTTGTTGGTCATGGTTATGGAGGATAAACACTAGTCAAATCATTTTTCACAACCTGACAAATACAAATCAGTTTTTAGTAAGGTCTTATCAGTATAACCATCTTAAAGGTATTTTGCCATGTAAGTTTTAACATACAAGGAATTTCCCTTGGTATGTTAAAATGTGCATAGCAATAAACATGGTTCAATGAGTAAAAGGAAAGCAGTGCAAAGTCAAGAAACATATAAATACAACAATTTAAAATATCAAATATGAAAATGATATTTACAAATGAAAGAGAAAATTTGCCATTTACTGTACGTTAATAATAAACAGAAAGATGCGTGTTATTAACGTAACCCATTGAGACAGACAGCGGTACAGATAAGTGGTGCAGGAGGTACGAGTCCTGTCTATGAGGCTTGATTATAGAAGAAAGGGTTCTAATGGCACAAGGATTCGGTCCTGATGGAATTAGGGCTGTCAAGCGATTAAAAAAAATTATCTAATTAATTACAGGCTCTGTGATTAATTAATCTAAATTAATTGCATAATTATATGACACTTTTTTGCCTGTTTATAAACAGCTGTAGACTATCCTACAGTTTGTTTCGCTCTCTCTCTCTCTCTCTCTCTCTCTCTCTCTCTCTCTCTCTCTCTCTCTCTCTCTCTCTCTCCGTCTCTTGTAGCTCTGTCTCCTCTCCTTAGCCAGGTTTCTAGGCTACATGGAATAAAATTAGGAACTCGGGGCGAATTTCCTAGTTAAAACCACAAAAAAACCAGCAGGCTAAATGAAGACTGTCTATCTCAGACAGCGCTGCACTGCCACAACTGCGCATAGCGCCGACTCATTCGCCATCGTACTACTCAAAGCCAAAAATATTGAGACACACACACACACACACGCAGCTAGCAAACGAAAGTGAGACACGGAGGAAGATTGAGAGATTCTTGAGTTTTGAACCTACATTGTTGGCGCCCACTAAATGAATAATTCACAGACACTGCGGAGAATGTAATAAGCTGTCTTCTTACCCTCATGCTTATTTGCCCAAAACATCCCATAATACATCCATATAGACCTTGGCCCCTTTCCCCTGCTTCTTTCTTTACTGTTTAATCCCGTGCGGGCCGCGTCCGCAAGCTGCGCTCTCGTCTCACCCATTTTGCACCGGGTCAAAGGGCAATATAGAAGTGCGATTAATCTGCGTTAATTTTTTTTAATCGCGCTCATTTTTCTGTGATTAATTAATCGAAATTAACGCGTTAATTTGACAGCCCTAGATGGAATACAGCAGAAGAACTTCAATGTCACCGTCCTGGCTGTGCTATTAGACCATGTTCACACGTACAAGACTTTTCTGTAAATAGGTTTACATCTTTGTTTGCAAGAACATTCCTGTCCACACGAGAATGATAAAAAAGCCAACTTGGACCTCGCCAAGATTATGAAAAACCAACAGGTGGCGCTATGGCAAAAGCCTGGTGCCTGCAGCCATAGCAGCCCTCAACAAAAGGCCAAGATAAATCACCCCAGTCCCACCCTGTTTACATATCCTGTATGTATGTTTACTTTGTGTCTGTTTATTGTCTGTCGGCGTGCAGCCCATAAATGTACATGTGATGTGGAAAAGAATTTCCCCTTGGGGACAATAAAAGTCTAAAGTCTAAAGTCTAAAGTCTATAATCCTGACTCTAAAGCTATGTTGGCCAATCTGAAGCCTAGGAACAACAATGTATTGCTGGAAGAGAAAGAGCAAGTAAAGAGCTAACTGGCTAACCTAGCTTGCAGCAGTAACTTCCGTAGCGCATTGCGACGCCTGCGGCCCACAACACGATGGAGGATAACTGCACGTTAATGTGCAAACATGTCAAACTCCAGTCAATAGCCACCACCAGCAGACTCCAGTCAACAAGGTTAGAAGCAGCAGGATCATGGATATATCCGCCGTTGTTGTAGCTTAATGTATAGATAGATAGATAGATAGATGGATAGATAGATAGATAGATAGATAGATAGATAGATAGATAGATAGATAGATAGATAGATAGATAGATAGATAGATAGATAAATAGATAGATACTTTATTCATCCCGAAGGAAATTCAGACATCCAGCAGCAAACATACATAATAACAAAAAACAGACCGAATGTGACAGAAGAATCAAGTGAATCTATGTTTTCATTCCATAAGAAGACTCCACGGTATTTGACAGCCATGCAGTCTATCAGCCTGTGGTTTGTGGGCATACTGCCCCCTCTTCAAGTCGGGGTTAAGGCTTTGCGTCTGGCCTACACTGTAGGTTTGGTCTCCAGAGGGGCTATGTCTCCAGCACTGGCCTCTAGCTCCACCTAACTTTACAGAAATCAGAGATGGTTTTTTTTCAGCTTTACGTATTGATCTATAAAGCATGCATACATTACTTAATAACAAACAACAAAGCTATCTATCTATCTATCTATCTATCTATCTATCTATCTATCTATCTATCTATCTATCTATCTATCTATCTATCTATCTATCTATCTATCTATCTATCTATCTATCTATCTATCTATCTATCTATCTATCTAAATCAAGGAAAGTCTGTCAGTGTGTCTGTCATTCCTCATTTTTCTCCTCAACGGCTTGACCTATCACGCTGAAATGTCACATGGCCTGTCAGTATATACCTGGCCAGAGACTAACGGAGACATTTTTGTCTCATTTAATCATTGCAAACGTTGAGAAAAAGCTTGATTTGTGTGGAGCATCTGTGCTGCGATCGTTGCCGAAAATCCGCACATGCGCACAGGTCCGTCTCGCTTCAGTTGCGGTCTGGAGCAACAGGAGGAGGGATGTTTTCTGCTTTGTTTTGTGCAAACACTAGAGACGCCGATCGCAATTTGATTGTTAACATTTCCGGGATTTATCTACGTAGCTCAATCCAGATTTTCCATGTATGGTAATGCTGCAACCTGCTCAGGCACGCTCCAGCCATGCCCCCACCTGCCTGCTCAAATCTGCCCACGCACCGCTGAAAGTGTTCCGGAAGGTAACCAATCACAACAGAGTGGGGTTGGCAGGAGGGGGGCGAGGGGGCAAGAGCTTCCCGAAAATCTACATAGTTTCTTGTGCTCTGATTTGTGTCAGGTTGTTCTATAGGAGTCAGAAATTAAGACCAGAAAAGTAATATAATAGGAGATCTTTAAGGCTGGTGAAATGTGTGTCTTTTATTTCATGTCCACATGAAGCAGTATCCAGCAGTGAGAGGTTTACCACCTGAGCCAACTACACGCAATCTTTTAGGATGAAACTATTTGAATTCTGAATGCTTTTCCTTGGGTTTATTCTTATTAAATTGCATAGGGAGGTGCTATGGGTGGATGGTGGCTATTCAGAGCACAGGACCTTGACACCACAGGCTGGGGGTTTGCGTCCAGTGTCTTGTTTATGGTTCAGTAGGTTAAGGCAACAAGCGGACTTTGGTTAAGTTTAGGCTGACCCCTTATCTCCACCAAAAGTGTCTAGGAGGCGCATCAAGTAGCTGTCTGCACCAGCCCTGTGAGGAACGCTTCAGAGATAATATGTATTCACTATGATAATAAAACATCATCTGAGCTGCATGACACTGCATTGAAAAACTACTGTTTTATAGAATGTGATGTTATAAATGAGTTGTCTAAATGCAACAGGGGACAGGGTTAACTCAATGGTGACACTGTAGAAATAAAGGACAGTCTAAAAGGCTTGGTTATGTGTAAATTGCTTGTGAGGAAATCAATCATTTTGTTATTTCAGGTATATATATATATATATATATTTTGATGTGTGAGATTACTTTCAAATGTCCGAGTTTTACTCCTCAATAAGATTAGGATAAGTTATTTTGCCAGTTGTTTACACCGATCAAAGTGACTGTCTTGGTTCAATGAAGGTAATGCATTTCAAGGGGCGTTTTTACATGTTAAAGGTGAAGTAAGTGATTTATTTATGTTAATATACATGTTAAATCGCTCTATATTCATACAGTGATCACTTATGTAGTGTGCGCATTTCAAAAAGCCGATCTCTCAGACACTCACTCTGCATGTAATCGTCAAATAAACTTTTCGGGGATCCCACTTCTAATAACCAATCAGAAGAGAGAACACTACAAACCGGCACCCGTCTCACTGCCGGAGCGACATATGGGTGAATGTGTATGCGCCTACAATGGCGGAGCAGGTAAAAATCCTTCCCAAAGTCTGTTTTGATGGTTTTTATCATGTTTTATCACACTTATGGATCTGAGATGACGCTAGATAACTCGCTGCTTGAAGACCGCAGTGCATTAATGTGGTGACGTAGAGACGAGCGAGGGGACTGCTAACTGCAGTCACTGACAGGAAGTTAGCTAAAACTGACCATTCTGCTTACTGAACCTTTAAAGCAGACTTACACAATCAAATGGGTTTACCAGATATTGTCAGTACTCGTAGCCTGTGATGACAGTAGGCCTATCCACTGAGGACAAAATAATCCTTTGTCACAATGATGTCATCAGCTTGGCTTGGAGACTAATGTATATCACAGCCCAGGTGGTGGAGGTGTGAAGTTAGATGGTATGGACGATCATCAGGAAGGGAGGGTGTCATGAAAGACACTATCGGCTCTCATTTAGGAGCCAGTACTAGCTTGACCTACACTAAAAGTCAGGCTTTCTGAACTTCCAGCGCCCTGACTTTGACCATTCTCATTTTTGATTTGTTTATCGAAGGCCCACATTCTTTATGAACGATGAATATGATATTGCTAGAATGCTTCTGAACTGAAGTGGCATCATAGTCAGGAATGCCTGCCTCACGTTATCCACCTCTGTTATCATCCAGGTGTTGATGATAAGTATATTGGGGTCAGCGACTCTGGAGAAGGCTTGTATTCAAAATCACTTTTATCAAAATAGGTGAATATCTCCTCACGATCTGCTACCTGTCTGTATTGTGTGTGCCCTGAAAAAAGATGTATTATTACAAAGTCTAGGCTCTGTAAACTGGTATATAAACATATTTTATTTCTTTCTCCGAGGGTCTCCCTCTGCCCTCCTCCAGTGCCCGGTTGTTACGGGACTGTAAGTCTACAGATGTTCCCCCTTTGACAGCGGGTCTACCCTCACCCTAAGTCAAACAAATGAATCTAAATATGTTGTTTCCCCTGAACATATTGGTGTAAAACCTGTAGAAGCACAATACATCAACCTTAGTCTGATGTGCGCGGCGTTTGTGTTCCATTCCTTCTGCGCAGCGCACACAACTTGTTCCACTAGACCACCGAGCAAAAAGAGCAGCGTTGTTTTGTCCGGGGGGCTGAGCAGTACTGTCAGCAGGCCGTCAGTATACCGGCTGTGTGACTGAGCGTCCTCGTTTTGCGCACACTAAAAATATCCCTCTCCAAAGTGAGCGGATCTAAAGGGGCAGCAACACCGCCATGAATCCCGCCCCGGCATTTAACCCTGTGCCTGTGAGAGGAGGAGCAAAGCGCCGCGGTGAGGAGAGACACGCTGCTCGGGTTACACAGACGCGCACTGACGGGCTGACTTTACAGACGCGCAGCAGCGAATGGGACAGACGGGAGCGGAACGCCGACGCGTAAAAAAGGGCATGAGGAACATCACTGACTGATGACATATTACAAAATGTCTTATATTCTGAACTACATGTGGAGGTTCACCTGAGAGCTGCGAGGTAGTCTGAAAAACTAAATTTGAACAAGAAAAAAATAACATCTACAAAAAGTTTCCCCTTGAGAGAGAGAGAGTTGCAGGTCGTTAGGAATCTTCTTATTCTGCTCTTCACCTGAAGAATTAAAGGGATTTGCGTTTGGATAAAAACAAAGATCTATAGGATAAAATGGAGGAGACTCAGAAGTGGACAGTGGCCGGTAAAGCGAGTGACCAGAGGACTAACGGTGAGCAGCGGCAGCAACCTTCAAAACAGCAGCCGCTGTGGAAACATTGGAGAAACGTGTCAGGCGTAACGATTTGCATCGCAGTTTCTGTGCTGTGCCTTGGAGTTTGCATTGTGTTTTGTGTGCGGACCTCGGAGCTTCAGTCTCGGATAGTAAGTCTGGAGCAGCGGCAGCTCTCCTGGATGGTGTCTCTGGAGGAGCAGGTGGAGCCCGTTCTCCTGGGCCGACTGGACCACATCCTGGACCAGGTGAGGGCTTCACTTCATCATCCACATGATGGAGAAACTCTCTTTCTCTTTCATAGATCTGATGATGGAGACACTTTGATTTAAAAATATTTAAAAAAAGATTAAAAGCACTGTTATATGAAAAGCCTCTAACTTAATAGTTTACCTCTGTAATATACATATTCAAAAGCTTTTTTGCGTGTGTAACAAACCCCTTGATAACCGTCACAATGTTGTGATTTTGGATCACGATAAGGCTCAGGAATAGTTTGGCTTTTAGAGGAGTTGGTTGGGGGGTATTTTTGAACTTTGGTCGTTGGCTAGCTGCTTCCATGTTTCTGACTCTAGGTCTATTAACACACAGAGATCATGATTAATCATCTGATCTCACTCAACTATTCCTGAACATTTTCTTTTGATACTCAATGCCCAAGTCCGCTGTGACTGGACAAAACAGACATAATCATAAATATTCCGACTGTCAAACGGTGGACCACTAGAGGTAGAAGCTACACATTGCAGAAGCTGAGGTGACAGGGAGAAAGTCAAGGATAAGGATGTGTTGAATTGGAACATAGTAAAGGGTTGGGGGGTATGAAAGGACCACTGCCACAGCCAATCAAAAGTTTGTGGTGATCCTGTTTGAGTGCCTCGGGGGCCCCGCTGAGGAGGACCTCTCCATCTTAATGTGCAGACCGGCCTGGGGCAATTCAGCCTGCCTTCCTTGTTTAGCTCTGTGTATAAATAGTCATTATTAATGGAACACATATGGCCTTTGGTAGAGAGAGATAGAGAGAGAGAGAGAGAGAGAGAGAGAGAGAGAGAGAGAGAGAGAGAGAGAGAGAGAGAGAGAGAGAGAGAGAGAGATACAGTATGTCTATGGTACTGCTTTCATCCAACAATGTCCAGAATGCGCCTCCTCCTTGTTCCCTTCAAAGTTTGGAGTTTAGGAGCATGTGTCCTATACTAGCATCACAGAGTAGGGTCTTATTATTATTCCAGTCACAGCCCAAATCTGTTATGTGGTTATTGAGTAATGTTTCCAAGTGAATTTCATTTGCAGCTCTCGTACCTGGTAAAAGGCTGTCTAGAGGGTTTGGTTTAACTGTGCACATTATTCTGATTCAGTCCCAAATACAGCTCCCTGCCCGCTGCCCCCAACCACTCACTACTGCAGCACCAAAGGTTGACTAATAATCCCCCTGCTGAAAATAGTCCCTAGTAATAATAAGAATACATTGGATTTGTCAGCGCCTTTATGAGACACCCAAGGACAGCTAACAAAACACTCAAGATAGCACAGTGAATTGTATCAACTTGTACAATCAAGGCAACTAGTTGAAAACATGTGAAGTAAATAAAAATCAGGGTGGACATGCGTGTACTATTTCTGTGCTCTGTGAGTAACGTTTAGCAGGGAAAACTGCAGTGAGGCGCTGTTTTGTCAAATGAAAGTGTTTTAAAAAGAGATAAAATAAGGTGGTGGGTGTTTAAAAAAAAGAAAGATCAGCATATATATTTAGTAGGAACAGGTGAGATGAGAGTATCTTATTCATCGTGTGCGCTGAAAAACGTCTGGTGGTAATACACAGCCTCGGCTCTGTAAAACTGGTATTTAAACAAAAAGGGAGGCAATGTAGCTGGCAACATGCCTGTCTTAGAGACTAGGCTGTGTATTAACTCTGGATTTTAATCAGCGCGCCACCCACTCATATGTCACATTGTATGGAATGTAAAGCCCACTGAGGCAAATGTCTATTTGTGATATTGGGCTATACAAATGCAACTGATTTGATTTGATTTTGATTCACCCACAGTACGGACAGGTAGGGGATCATGAGGAGATATTCACTGAATTTGACTAAAAAGTGATTTTGATAACAAGCGTTCTCCAAGAATGGCTGGTTTTACCACTTTTACATCGCATCGCATCCTATATAACTGCCATAGCCCTTAACAACCAGCCTGAACAACAGCCTGACCTCCAAACGTGGCCTCTAACATTTAAAATAAAGCACAGAGAGCTCTCTTGCGACCTGGCTCCATGCGAGTGAGTTCAGAGGCCTGGTGTGAGCAGAAGGGCCATGTTGTGAGGTGTAAAAAACAGGAAAAAAAAAAGCTCTAGGCCTGGCCTGGTTTCCTCACTCTCGCTCCCTACAGAGCTGTCACCCAATACACCGCCACATCTACGCATACATTCACACAACATAAACACAAGTACACGCATATAAATGTCTACCATGTCAGCCGTCACTAACACTGACACATAAACAGTCACTTCTTTCCCGCCTGGCATAAATGATGCATTACAGTCGACTAAAGAGGTTAAATAAGAAAATAATGAATTAGACATTTCATGACATGTCAGTATTAAATGCATTAACACACCTGACCCGTTTGCTTTTTTCATTAGATTGCCAAACAAGGTTGTTCCATGGGACGTATCATAAAAACAAATACTGAAACAGCGAGACAAAACATATCCAAACTGATTACGCTTTCTCAAAACATTTCAATAATTGATAATCCCTGCAAAACTTCAAATGAAACTTATCTCACAAATATATTTCGGTGTTCTGCTAAGCGTGACAGAATGACACTCCAATGTGAAATTAACTTTTACTTTTCCAATTTTTTTAACTGTATGCAACCAGAATTGAACGCCTTTTTATGCGTTTGAATGATTTCCTAGTTATAGCTTATTCAAATGTCAAAGGAATGCAAACAGCCATTTGTATGGTCTTTCTCTGACAGATTACCGAAAAACAAACATGTGAAAAAGTCTCATAAAGTTTTTATTGTTTTTACACAAAAATGGAAAAGGAAATTGGAATGAGATCAAATGTTTTTATTACACGATTGGGCGCAAGGCATCTGTGACCAACTCTCTCTCTCTCTCTCTCTCTCTCTCGCTCTCTCTCTCTCTCACACACACACACACAAACACACACACTCTCTGGCTGCTTTTTACGCATACCTCTGCTTCCTATTTTCTTGGGGAGCAAAGCAAAGTTCTCCTATTAAATGTCAAATCCATACAGAAGTCATACACACACACTGCAGGAAACAGTGACTCATACTTGCAGTAAAAGTGGTATCTCCAGGTGTCCATCTTGATGTCTTTGGTTTAAGATAGTTCCACATACAAACTCTACAAGCAGAAATTTGTAAAGCCAAGCTATTTAACTTCAGGCAGATTTGAGTTAACTTTTTAAGCTTTCTTTTATTTGTTCGGCATATTTGCTTTTATTAGACAGTTTGCAGAGGATGGGGATGAAATGGGGCAGAGAACGACCCGGTTCAGTAATGTTTAACGAAAATGACTTCACTTTTTACTATTTCGCGTAACTATGAGCCTTAGAATTGACTACAGTAGAACCTCCATGAAAAAGCAGTGGAGTGAAACACATGAAAATGAGTTCCACCATCTTTATCAATGTCAGCAATATATTACAAGACTCAATCAAACGAACAAAAATGACTGACAATTCAGTTGTAATAACCAAATATAGTCATTTATTCTTGTTAGTATCACTCACTGCCTTTAACACAGTAGGGTACACTTAAACAGGTAAAGTAACCATGTCAGAGGTAAACAACTTCTGAGATATTAAAAAGAACAACACATTAAACTTTAAAAATCCTATAGTAAGCCCTTCAGTTCAAAATATAAAGCTTACTTCAAAACCTTCACAGCTCCAAGTGGAACAGAGTTGTCAGTACTCAGGTTGCATACCTCTAAACAGACACTCATGACAATGTTAAAGTCCATCCCAATGTCCCAATAGTCCTTTAGAAGTGGAGTCAGAGAGTCTGGAGAACGCTTGTTGACAAATACATTTTTGTCAAAATCAGTGAATATCTCCTCTCAATCTGCTACCTGTCCGTATTGTGTGTGTGTGTGTGCGCTTGAAAAAAAATGTAGTGTTAATACACAGCCGAGGCTCTGTAATCTGGTACTATTTTATATATGTAAACAAAGGGTGTGTTAACAAAAGGGGCCCACGGCAGCTAGCAACATATCACGTTCCCAGATGTTGATGGGATGTTACCTGTTTGAGATGGAGAACATGGGAGTGGTGGGAAGTGGAAAGAGAATTGACGTGTTTCTGAATACAATTCCTGTCACTCTCGCCTGACACCAACACAGGCACTGCTGCCCAAAGACTGTCACACAGACCAATGCACATCAGCTTTTTATTTAATCATATATATATTTTTTTCTCCAAAATGCCCCTTTTCAAAAGTCTCTTTCTTTTTATTAAGACATTTTTTCCCCCAATATCAAATTTCTTGTTAAATATCTTCCATGATGCCATTTTTTAACACGATCCATTTCATTTCATTATTCTACTTTTAACATTGCAGTTTGGTACGTTAATTTTTTTCCCACTGGCCCACTTGGATGGCAGATCAGAGTTTCTATAATATTGTTTCACACGTTTTGTCTATCCGTTAGGTTTCTCCTTAGGCTTTTCCAGCTTTAATGTGCTTTCAACCAAATGCTTGTTGGATCATCTAGCAGTGAATCTGGAGTTCAGGCTCCACAATTTATGTTAACTGTTTAAAATAGACAATCTGACTATAATGTCAACTTTAGGAAATAAATCATCATGTCTCAAGTCGAGTCAAGTCAGCTTTATTATCAATTTCTACAATATGTGCCAGACAGAGGAATCCAAATTACGTTTCTCTCTGAAACATGGTGTAATAAGTACAAAAGGACAAAATAAGATAAGACGAAATGAGTAATATATATAATAAATAGAGTCTAGATATTGCAAAAGGTACGGGAAAACCAAATTGTGCAACACTAGGTTGTGTTCACCCCTAATAGTTTGTTAACAAAAGTCCTGTGCGCGGAAATGCTGTCAGACAGTTTGGCGATCAAGAATGCAAATCGCATCGCAATTTCTACCTTCACCTAAATCACAGAGCATCGGCGAGTTATTTTCATACTTCATGTGGAGCGCATATTGTTACAGCCATTATCTATTCAATGTAGTGCTATACTTTCCTCTCTGTCAGCCCACGTTACAATAGCAGCAGACTGTAGCGGGGCGGAGCATATGGATGTATGCTCTGACAACGTGCGCTAAATAACTTAATACCACGTGCATTTAATGAAAGACGTTATGCAAAAGTAGGGCGAAATGATGTGTGCATACTACGCTTCCTTTGATTAGTGTGGATAGGGTTCACCCCAGAGATGACCCACTCCAGAGTTCACCTACAAGCGGACCCAGACCACCTCTTTCAAGAGGACCAGAGTCCGGTTGTTTAGTTCACACCAGAGTCTGGGACTGTGTTCAAACCAACACAAGTGAACCAAACCAAAGGGCTTAAACGCTCCAGGGTTCGTTCCAACTGCACTAAACAAAGCTGGTTGTGAACACACCCTTAAAATACTTTCAAATGTAGATGTATTTTGCCCCACTTAGTAAGCTTTAGAATTGTAAATATGATGCTCACACTTATCCTGTACAAATTTGTCCATTCACAAGAAGAAAAAAAAATCCAAAGAAATGGTGGCCATTTCCCCTCAATGATCCGTGGGCCTATCAGTGACTGCAGCAGAAGGACATGGTGTTCAGCACCTGTCTCACACATTCCTGTGTTAGTAACCAGCAGCACAGAGGGACTGAGTGCTATGCTGGGGAGAATGCACACGGATGCTTTGGTATTCTGGTCAGGGTCAAACCAGACGCAGGCCCTTTTGTGTTGCTGCGATGAAGTCAACTGTCACACTTCATCGAGGTTGCAATTTGAGTGTATGCCACTGCATAGTTGAAAGTATATATGTTAGCTGTTAAAAGTGTCTTGTTTTGTTTAGTCATAGCTGCTTTTTCCCAATATTCAGATTCGACTGTCACGCTCATAGGAAATCCAATCTTTAAATTAAAATTTAGTTTTTTTCTGTATTGGATATGTTTCGCTGTTGTGATTATCCTGGCATTCTGTTCCACATATTTTTTAAAGCCCTTAATTAGGTTTTCTGGACTTTTTCTAATTCATTAGTATAACATTCTGGGGAAAATACTAATAATTATATTCGTTTGGCATACAATGGTCAAATTGTGATAGTGAGCATCAGAGGGAAATGTGTAATACGCTGCACCACTTAAAATGAGTCTTTAAAGGACCAATCAAAAGCTAAGTCCAACATCATGTGGACAATACAGTCATTTAGGACATTTATAAATGGAATGTGAGGGATCAATGGATTCATGTAAATCATGCTTTGACAACAGGCCTTTCATGTTCAGTGAAACATGATTTTAAAATGTCGTTATGCACTAACATTCCCTTTGTGTTCCCCTTCTCTGATGCAGAAGCTTGCAGCGCGATTACCCAAGACACGGTCTGCGAGGGAAGCTCTCCACTGCATGTGTCCCCCTGGTGAGTCTCACACACTCATACTGTAAAGTTGAACAGTTTAATATGTTGCTGAAGACTCACTTTTGTTGCATTGGCCTTTATCAAAAGTTGAGACTTTGACACTCCTAACTTTTTTTTTCATGTATCTTATATGTTATTTTGTATTGTATCTTGTACTTGTCTTTGGTCAACTGATGTTGTTTTTAAATGTGCTATAGAAATCATTTTGACTTTGACATACACATATGTATCATATTCTCTAAACCACTGATTCAACTGCACACACACTTGAGGACAATGGGGTGAGACGCTGCGTTTTTTGCACGTCTGCAAGTGTAACCTCATATGTGAGATTTTGATATTCCTCAGCTTTATTGCTGGCTATTCAATTATTTTTCATTATTGAGAATGAGCTCTAGGCTTTTGTTGTCAAATGTTAACATTGGCGACTACAGAGACACATGATACAACATATAGAGAGCATTATGGAAAGGAGGGAGGGAGATGTACACATTTGCAGTGAATTTAATGAAATTAGCATGGTGCTACAAAATAACCAAAAGAAAGGGTACTGCACACTTATTTGCAAAAATATAAATGTATTCATGTTTCGCTGATAGACCTTCATCGGGGCAAACAACATTCATTGAGTAAAAGTACAAAATATAACTGATGAACTTTGAGATTTCTATCTGTAGTTCATCAGTTATATTTTGTATTTCATGGATTTTTTAAACATTTTCCAAAGTGTTTCTTAAGGTTTAATGTCTTATTTTGATGGTTAATCTTTACTTTTTTTATTTTATTTAAATTTATTTCGATTTTATTTGTGTGAATGTGATTGCTGGGATTGCAGCCACCCACTTCTTAAGATGATCTTTACTCAATGAATGTTGTTTGCCGGATCGTTGCCACCATATAAATGTATATATTTGCAAGAAAGACAATGTGCAGGGACCTTTCTTTTGGATGTGCTTGACCCTCTCCTACGCACCTGCCTGAAGTTACAGATGTGTGTACCCTTTTGTTTTTGTTGCTACGCAGATAATAAAAAAAACATTTCTTTCTCTTCGGCCGCTCATTCTCTGTGCTAAACCGACTGGATCTAAGCGTCATGTTCACTCCAGGAATCAAATGTAGTGATGTAGTCATTTTGACTGATGCTCAGCTACTGTCTCTGTTGTATTTGATAGTGTACATGTCAGTTGGTGACCTCACTGGCCTTGTGCCCCTAAACTCACAGAAGCATATGAGGTCATGATGCAAGCTGGTGCGGTGTGGTGGCATCACTGAGGCTTCCAGGATATGTATAGAGCTACAAATATTCAGTACCTGTCTCAGATTAGAATCCCAAAGCTTACTGCTGAACTGCTTAGACTGTCTGAGAAACTTCTTCATTGTCTTTAGCCACCTGTTTCTGTGCTGCAGCCACCGGGGGCTAGTCATTAAGTCATTAGATCAGGGCTCTGTTTGTCTGTCTGATACCCCCTTTTTCACCAACGGGAACCAGGTTCCAGTTCCAGGCCGGTGCTAGAGCCTCTGCTGCGTCAACTTGAAGCGATGGTTTATTCCACCACGTAGAGAGCCACATCATGACGTCACTGTCAACGTCTGTGTTTGTTGCCGCTCTACCGGCTAACGCTACAAGCTTCAAGCACAACAACAGCGGCAGATACGTCTTATTTTTACACGTCTTGCCACTGGCTTTGCTTTGTTAACCAAACAAGACCTGTCCAGCGTATATTCGCTGGTCGATTTGATCGAAGCGTTCTGTAATTATGTTATCTTTACCTCTCGTAGTAGCTGTGAATGTGCCGGGCATGAAGCCAGTGTTCCAATACCCATACGTTCTGCTATTTAGTGTGGTTGAAAAAAGATTTAGGATGTCCCAATTGTTGTGGTCAGCTTAAATTACTGAGGGACCATACATCATAGTATAGAAGTAGTTTGTATGATGTGTTGTCCGATGAAGGTAAAAATCAAAAGTGATAAAGCTGTTCAATTAGCCCACACTGGGAGGCAGATTTAGAAGGCGGACCTCAGAGAGAGAGAGAGAGATGAGACGCAATATTGTATAAATAGAAGAATAATGGCGCACATTCTCCAGTTGTTCCTGGCAGTCCTCCATTGTGTTGACCTTGGTTGTTCATGTGAAAAGTGACATAAATAGTTAGTAGGATCAGCTGAAAATAGAGAAATAGAAAGAGTTCAAAGTTCAAAGCCATAAACCTGTTAGCAAAACCTCACTGGAGGCCGAGAAAAAAAACAGAACTACATTTTTGTTTTGATTTGGTTTACATTACGAGAGGTGTTGGAGTTTTACCGCACACAGACAAATTGAAGAAAAAAAGATTTGACTTTGAAAGGGGACAGAAAGCCTGTGAACATGTTTTAGCTTTAGTGCTTATACTGCAACTCTCTCCTCCCCCATCCTGTGATTGATCAGCTGTTTGGAGGAACAGCCTGGTCAACTCTCATGGCTGCTGTACTGTGTTGAACACTAAGAAATAATTAGTTTTACATTTTGGTTTATGTGTGGGTGAATTACATTTTTAGTATCCATGTTCAGTATACAACAATTTAGTTTAGTTAACGGACAGATAACTCCAGAATGCAATACTTTTAGTTCCTTTTCCTCTCTGTGTGTATGCGTGTGTGTGTGTGTGTGTGTGTCTTTGTGCGTGGGGTGCATAGATAGTATAATAAAGGTGGGGTGGTGGGGTGGTGGGGGAGGGGCAGTGAGAATAGAGGGAGGTGCCCGCCACTACACATTAGCAGTAATTGGTCTTGTCAATAGGATGTCAGTGATTTAACATGGCGGTAAGTGTCTGCGGGATGGCCTGTGAACGCCTGTTAAGGTGGCGCTTTGCTCACAACTTCAGAGGAGATTCTCCATGGCTGCAGGTGTGCAAGTCTTTCAACTCAGAGCTGCCAGATGGTCTGGCACTTTTATTGCTTCTTGTGTCTTTCTGTGTCCCACAACTGGTCAAACTGGAGTCTGGAAACATGAGGTTTTATATTGTTTGGTTGGATGTCTGCCACATTTGATCTTCCACCTAAAAGCACCATTGTCCTTGAATTCTATTTTTCTCTGTTGTAAAGGGTTAGGGTAAGGGATGTAAATTGTGAAATAATAACAATATCTATTTATTATTATGAAATGTTAACTCATCCTGCTACTTAAGTGCAGTTGTACAAAGTCTGTTTCTATTTCACAATGCCAGCTTCCCAATGTCTGCTATTATCGTCTCCTAAAGCTTCTCTGTTTATGTTGCTTTGTCAGAGCAACAGGGCACAGCCCCTTCTGTGATTGGCTGTTGCTTTGGTTTGCATAAGCAGATTTTTTTTCACAATTTCCTGTTTTACTAAAAAAAAAATTGTAAAAAAAACAGGCATTTACAAAATACTGCAGCTATTAAAAGAAACATGAATACAACACATACATATGGTTAGTTTTTGGAGTATGATTGCAATTCTTCAATGGAATTCACCCTGGAAAGACTCGTCCCCAAATAACTCTAAGACAACAATTATATTGATCAAATATTTAAGTTATAATATTCATTATGATAACAGTGCTAAGGTTATCAAGACTAGACGGTCGACAACTTATTTTTATCCATCATTGGATCAATGATTATTATTTACCATAATTACTATTTAAAGCCATTTTTTGGACTGTTTGTTAACTGGGAGCTGTTGTCAGTTTAGTAGGCCTGGCCCTGGCCCTTGTGCTGCAGTAAATGGTGGGGTGCATTTTACAGATGGCTTCAGAGAACACTCCCAGTGCCCACCTGGTGCCTGCCAGTCAGCACTAACTAAACACTATGTTCACATGGCTGCCATGCTTTTTATTATTTAGAGTGTGGCCTACAAAGAGACACTACAGAGTGGAGCGCATGCTGTTTAATCACAGACACATAGGTTTAAAGGAAGTGGATCATCAATGAATATGAGAAAAACAAAGTTCCGTAAAATCTGGAATATAAGACACACCGATATATAAGACGCGGTCTTTTTCTGTCCGACTTCCAGAGGGAAATTGTTTTCTATGGCTAATTATTAATGAAAACGTGTATACAAGTTATTTCAAAAGTATTTGATTTAATTTTTTTTATTTGAATTGAGCACCATTTCAATACAAATAACAGTGACTACCGGTACATACATCCATAAAAGCTAATAATGTTAACAGTAAGTTAACTGCCGATACAATGGGTCTATAATAACTGCAAATATATTAAATAATAACAGTTGGATCAACATTAACTTATGAAAGAACATGGCAGCGTTACCGTATTTGATACTGTGTAGCTGTATGCTTATAGAAGAATACTCTCGCACACCTGAGTTCGTTTCAACTGAACTAAACATGGCAGGTGTGAATACGCCCTTATACGCCGCTAATCACTCACGCTACAAAGAGGCTAGATCATTCAAACTCTGCTCTGGACACATGGTGTGTGTATAATTATTTAACACCAAAAGGGTTTTTGACAAGAAGGCTTTGACGGACATAACCAACATTGCAAATCTTATAAAATAAATGGTAGAATTGTATTTTACTTTCTATTTTTTTTTTTTTTTGCATTTTCATGCTTTATTGACAGTGTTAAGAGACAGAGGTGAAATGGGGCAGAGAGGGGAGTGACATGCAGAGATAGACCGCGGGCGGGAATCGAACCCGGGTCTGCTGCTGGGCCCGGCTGCCCTACCAACTGATCTAAGGGCGCCCCAAGAATTGTATTTTACTTTCTGAACGTGTTCATGCTACCTATAAGATAAATGATGAAAGTAATGATCCAATAACCTTTTCTCTCCAACCAATCTATTCATAAGGAGATCATAAAGGTTTATGTTGTGCCAAAAGTTAAGATGAATATATTATATCTGTGTAGCTCTCAGATTATAGCTGTTGTAACTCTGGGACAGTGTGTGTGTGTGTGTGTGTGTGTGTGTGTGTGTGTGTGTGTGTGTGTGTGCGTGCGTGCGTGCGTGCGTGCGTGCGTGCGTGCGTGCGTGCGTGCGTGCGTGCGTGTGTGTGTGTGCGCGCGTGCACCGTGGATGTCTTTGTAAATTGCTAAAAGTAGAACAGCAGCAATGTGAGACACTTCAGGCCTCAAAGTTGCCACGGAGTCTGTTGTTTTATCATGACCATTATACAGAGCAATATAGGCCTAAAAATATGTCCAACATACGTGTTCCTTTAAGTGGATGGAGATGACTCACATCAGACTAGTTGCTTATGGCTGAGTGGGCCTCATATCAACAGTCTGGCTATGTTGTGTATGCACAATCACCAGATGGCCCTTTTAGGGGTTTGACGAGGATGGGCTTTCGAGGCACAATGATAATAGAGCAAAGCCTATGAGCCGGTTCAGGCAGACAACTGGAGTGCCCTGACTCTCAAATGTAACATATTCCACTCAGTGCATCACACATCCAACACAATCTTTGCAATGAGATGTTGTGATTAAACTGTCAATGCTCAGATTACTCTTGTCGGGTTGTTGCTCACTGCCAGGCTCGTGCATTCATCATCACTGCTGCTTTTCCCCTTCGATCACTCATGTACTTACTTTGCTTACACATAAAAGCTATTCTACATTTCCTGGTTTCTTTCAGAGTTTTGGTGGTGAACATTTTCTAATATTAAAAAGCTAGAAGCCAATGTTTGGCTAAGTGTCTGAAGAACGCCTGTCAACAATGGTAGGAGTTTTTGAGTCGAGAACTTTAGAGCTTCATAATAAATGGAAATTATTGGAAAATCAATTCAATTAGAGCATAAATTAAAGCAACGATATTTGGATATACTCCGTATACTCAATGTGTACAAAAAGTACCCAGACAGTGTATGAACACTCCGACTCATGCCATAGCCTAATCATTGTCAAAGTAGAGTATACTAGCAATGTTAGACTGAAATTAACCCCACCTCCAACTCAACATGCACACTGGCTCTTAGTGCTGTGTATTATTGCCACTCCCCATTTACCCTCTGTAGGGTGTGACTGGCTCAGAGCATGGACAGCCAACATTAAATGTGCACACTTTGTATCTATATGGTATTAAACTATACACTGTGTCATTATATTAGGTTAACTTCTATTTTTCATGTTTTAACTGTCGGGAAATTCATATATCTTCTCATTTGACGTTGCCCCTTGTGTCCTGACGACATATACTGTAGAACACCATAGTCCGGTTGAGTGGCTGAGTAAAGCTATGTACTGTATGTGTCACCTCTCACTCGGTATCGTATGACCATCGGCCATGCTGCCAAGAATAAAGATTCCTCCCTGTAGATAAGAATACTCTGCAGAGCCTTTGTTTTCATTGGCAGCCAAAACATGATTTGTTCAGGTTTGTCCGTTGTAATGACCTGTAGACTTTTTGGTCTTAACAAATTCTAAAACTAAATATCTGTATTTTGGGACAAATGAGGTTTATTAGCCTACATGTGTGGTTATAGGTTAAAGGAATACTTCACCCATACGGAACCAGCGTTCTATCATTATAAAATCACTATTATAATATAATGAATGAGGTTTTTCTTTCCTCAGTCTTCCTTTGGCCCAGCTTTCCTGTTAATCCTGACCCTTACTGTGATGTCACAAGAAGGAAAATGTAGGGTTAGACAGTGAGACCATAAAACACTCTTTCTGCCTTTTCTCAGGCTAGGATGATCCGATTTAATTTTTTTTTGCACATTTATACTACATAGGATCTCCGAGTTTAATACACCTTCATATTCCAACCGGTGAAGTAGGCCTTTAAGGTTTGGGGTGTAAAGGGACTAAATAAGAGATTCTTAATGGTGATAGTTGGGGTTTAGGATTATGGAGGGTCAGACTCTGTCCCAAGTGTAGGGGTTACAGACTGGAACATGCTGCAAGTCGAGCAAAGACGACAAGACAAGAGTCACATTCTAACCTTTATGTATTTCCGTCTGTAATTCAAAGCTAAAGTTGTGCTACAAGCTAGTTGTGCTAGTCTTTAGAGAACATGCTTGAAGAGTGGACCATCTATGATTTTTTGTGGAGCCTTATTTGTGACCAGTAGTAGGAACAACCCCATTTTCCCCCACAGGACACGGAATATATACATGAACAGCTTTAAATACATGTGCATTGTAAAGAAGCGCTCAGCAACTAGAGGAAGTGTACCTCATTGTCACGTAAAAAGAGAGTGAGGATTGTGTGGCTTTCTATGTTCTGCGATGAGATCATTGTTGTGTGTACAGGACAACGGATGTGGTGTGTGTACGTTATACAGTGATTTATGGGTGTGAACAATCATGCAGCAAGAGTGTGTCTACCTCATCCAGGACTGCCGTAAACAATAAACACTTGAATGTGGAACACACCAGACAGAGCCAAATAAGAAATCTTTCCAATTATTATTCTCAGCAAAACAAGTCCAGGGTTGATATCTGTGCAACATCAACGCACAAGAGCAGTTCTTCAGGTCAAAGCCACATTGTTTACAGGGAGAGACTGCACTTTTTTTTTCTTCTTTCTTTACCACAGTGGGCCAGTCACTCTGTATATATTGATCTTTAGTATATTGCCTCGTTTCCACCTAGTAAGAGCGGGTCGGACTGAAATCACGAGCCGATTACTGCATGTCTTGCTGGAGTTGTGGCGCTCGCCCGTCATCTCAGTGGTTTGGTGTGAGGTGGTCATCAGACCCCGACGTGAACACTGTCAACAACCGATGGGTCCGTTTTACCTGCTGAAAAATAACTTTTTGTTTGACTGAAATAACTTTTTATCTCCGGTAGCAGGATTGTAAAGAGTGATAATCTCAAAAGGAATCGTTCTAGTCTTGCAATATCAGACTCTCTATCTTTGCAAAATCTCAGTCGATTCACTTTATGTAGATGTGAGACTGTGTCACTCTTTAGTCGTTTCAAAGTCTTTTTAGAGTCTGTAGTGTGTGGTAGGCATTATCTGATCATCCCACTGCTTGTTTATGTTACCTGTCAAACTTCATTTCTTTTTAATGTTACCTTGTTTTCTGATCCCAGCAATTTGATGTATTATATTTTCATAACTCATAAGATATTAAGGAAAAAACTATCAAATTAAGATCCAAGTCGTTCAATTGTCCTTTAATGCTGGGCTTACACTAGAGGACTTTTAAAAGACTTTGAAAAGACTGAAGACTGACACCCTCTCACGTCTAAAGACAATTAACTCACACCTGAAGACAATTAGTCATAGTTCCTTTTTTTCAGTCACAGAATGAAATTTTGAGAAGACATGTGGTCTCATATTGCAAGACTACAACTAGATTCCTTTTGAGATTAATATTATTTGAAATCCTGCTACAGGGGAGTAAAAGTGATTTCAGTCAAATAAAAAGTATTTTTTTAGCAGGTAAAATGGACTGCGTGTTAAGTAGGCTAAATATAATCAACTATATGCCCTTATCACGTAGGCTAAATGTCATGCATGATCACCTTAAAAACTGCAAACGCGATTGTGATTATATTTAACTGAAAAAAAGTGAATTCAATTTTCCAAGTGGGGGACACCCTTTCGTTATTTGTCCGGGTTTATTTGCTGATCTCGTCCCCCAATAACTCTAAGTCCTAACCCTAAATGTGACTGTGTTAAGGTTGCACAGTTGTCAGCCTGGTTCTTCAGCCGAGGCTGCTAGGTAAAAGTGTCCGAAAAAAGTGCCTCACAGGCGGACACAGGTCGCGCCTCCTGCGTCGTGTTTGGTGCTGGAGAGAGTGCACCCATTGGTTGGGGGCTGTGTTCACGTCATTTAACTTACCTATTAGCATGAGCCCACCCTCAAGACTCAAGATAATATCAAACCTGTTTGATAATCAAGACAGGAGGAAGACACTTCGTTTTATATCTATGGTTAGGTCAGAACTCAGTTCCCCACAGAGATGGAGAAAGTCCAGAGTGATCTGCGGGAGATAAACAAGTGTGAAGCTCACAAGATCAGGCTGGTCTCATCAGGCTAACCCACACTGGTGTAGATAGGACATAGAATGGCAGCATGGCAGTGAGGGTGGATTGGTCCAGGGTAAGGCTGGAGAAGCTGGGGGGGGGGGTTGACTGGAAAAGGACAGAAGGGTCAATGGGTGGGTTTAAAGTCCCTTAAAGCCCGATGCACTTCTGAGGGAGGAAGTTGGCTTTGACAGTTTACCTGGCTGGGATCCCAGAGGAAGCCATGACGGGTGAACAGAGCTACGTAATCTGACCCCTCTCCACCCCCCCTCCCTGCCAGCCGCATAGCTTGGCAGCCTAGCATGGTTGGCATAGTCTTCAGCCCTCACCCCATTCAGATCTTTTACCCTTTCGAAAAGTTCCAAAAATGTATCGTGTGTGGTTATATTTTCAAGTTATTGGTTGATGTTGATGAAGTTGGCGGATTCTGCAGCAGAGAGAAGTGTCACTTTACCACAAAGTGAGAAACCAATTCTTCTTTTTCCTCAGTATCAAAGCTCGATTACCAATTTGACAAATTGAGCACCTGCCCTCTGTCGGTTTAGTACGTTTCCCAAAGTTGTGACAGATGAATGATCAGACAGAACAGGCAAACGGACTGAAGCTGATCCATAGTACATTTTCCAACAAGCTTCATCAAAAGTATTCTCACCAGCGGTACGGGCGCTACTCTCAATAACAGAGGAGCTTAGCTGTGCCTGTATCTTGGAGATGGAAATAGCGCACTGGTTAGGACGGAAGGGCAACCTGTGTGGACAGTGCTATGCAGGAACAATGTGACTTTTTTATTGCTCCAAGACTCAAACCCCCCGGACTGAAAGGCTCCGGTACCAAAATGACTGCCATGGTTGGTGGTGCAACTAGAGGGCAACTGGATCCCTGGGCACTGAGAGTATTCCCAGCAGTGTGCCCGCTGACAGACCACAGCCCGGGATCAAAGAGAGCCGCAAGCTCAAATGTGTGTGTGTGTGTGTGTGTGTGTGTGTGTGTGTGTGTGTGTGTGTGTGTGTGTGTGTGTGTGTGTGTGTGTGTGTGTGTGTGTGTGTGTGTGTGTGTGTGTGTGTGTGTGTGAGTGAGTTGGATAGGTAAGGCAGAGTTACAACACAGAAAGACATTCATGTTTAACTACATGTCAATAAAACAGATTAGACCGTGTCCAGCCATAGCCTAGTTTGACCTGCCTCTTTCCTGCAAGCTATAGCTATTTTCCTCCCATCACTATGTACATTGAGCAATCTGCTTTCCTGAATGAAATACTACCCTGAGAGACCCTCTTTCTACACTGCATCTGATATTGCATACTGCCCTAACACTCATTCATATTTTGCCCCATATGGATGTCACAGTTTTTACCACATAACTGAAACACCTGTAATTGTCCTCTTTCCCTGTCACTCTCTGCACTTACTGTCCAAAGAAAGGCATACATGCCTACAGAAAATAATACTATAATAGTACTATACTATTATCTGAATAAAACAGGACGATTTTCATGTCATATTCCAGGAGATTCCAATGAAGCCCATTGTCAAACTGGCAGTTACACATGAGAAATAATCCCATTTGCTGCCATTTTGCCGTTAACTTCTTGACATGTTGTTTGTTGTTGGAGTTATCACACCTAAAAGAAATGCCTGATCTTTGACTTTGAATTGCAATTATCAGGCTGACTTGAATGTTTTTTTTCCCCCTCTCAGCTGTTTGTAATAAAGGTTTAAACAACTTGACTTGAACACTGCACACAGGCAAAGGTATTTTTGAGGGATAGTGTACGTTTTTCATTAAAGGCGGAGTCAGTGATACTGGAGAATGCTTGTTGTGAAAAGATTACTTTTTGTCACAATCAGTGGATATCTCCTCATGATCCCGCTACCTGTCCGTACTGTGTGTGTGTGTGTGTGTGTGTGTGTGTGTGTGTGTGTGTGTGTGTGTGTGTGTGTGTGTGTGTGTGCGTTGAAAAAAAAATAACTGGAGTAAATACACAGCCTAGGCAACATGCCAGTTTACAGAGGGCTGTGTAATAACACTGGATATTTTTTCAGCACACACACGGTACAGACAGGTAGCAGATCATAAGGGGATTTTCACTGATAGTGGACATTGTTGCAGAGACACAGAGACGTGCATCAAGGGGTGGCCCATTGAACTCACTTTGAGGAAGTCGTGATTTCATGTCCTGTGCCTAGAACCCCCTAAACAATTGGGATGCTCAACATCCAACATGATTTGAGCCTTAACCAGGGCGTCCTGCCGATGCTATTTTATATGTTTTGCTGCGGCCTATAGACTCAAAGTGAGTAGAACTGCATTCATGAACACATATAAATATGGAATCCTATTGAATCTGTGCTCATTAATATTGAATTGCAGCTGACTTGAATCTTCTTTTATTGTAATAAGAATAAGAATGAGTTCTTAACGACCTGCCCGGTAAAATAAAAGTAAAATAAATGTTTTTTAAAATCCACAGGCCTTGCGTTTCTTTTGAAATCCTTTATACATACAGTATTCTCTATCCTGTAGATATGGTTGCAGCTAAAAAAGAACCCCTGCATTGCCCTTGTAAACAAGAGGCTTCATCTAATCTGTGCAGCTGACAGGGGGCGGGCGGGTCCCGGGGTCGAGCAGACAGTTATTTAAGTCTCCCAAGTTCACCTTGACATCTGTGCTGACAGGAAGAGAGCACGGCAGATCCCCTTTCTTTGCTGGTGATACTGTGAGTGCACAGTGCAGCTGCCACGGTGTGGGCCAGAGTTAGATGAAAGGCAGATAGGTAAAACATGGGGATACTGACAGTTATATACACAAAAGAGAAGGAAGAGAGGATTACAGAAAAGCAGATAACAGAAAGGAATAAGAGGCACTAAGTATAATGTGACTTTTATAAGCATCAATCTGTAATTTGTAAGATTAACAAGTGTTTAGCGTTCTAGTTGAACAGTGCCTCTGTTTAGAAATACCGCACAGCAGAGAGCTACAGATTTGAAAAGCAGGGCTTCAACAAAACACGTTTGGCGAGCATTCAGGATACAAATTGTGGTATAATAATCCTGAGTATTCCTTTTGACTTTTATATCATACATCAACACACCTGTACACTGCGTTTGTATCTATTTGGATGTTGTCAGGTGCTTTCCTTTCATTACCACTTGTTGGCTGGCTTCCATGTAGATTTGCTGTTTGGCAACTGATAAGAGGATGGTGGAGGGCCTGCTAACACTATGCGGAGGAAAAATAGTTAAAGAAAATGTAGACGAGAGATGCACGCTGGTTCATTAACTGATTGTCCCAAAATAGCAACGGGGAACTATGACCCCTTTGAATAGATTAATATGAGTGAGCATGACATGGCGTGTTGTCTAGATCACATGTATAGATAGAAAGAAAGTCTGAAGAGTGAAGAAAACACACATCTACTTTCCCCATGATAAACCTGATCTTCTTTCACTTAATGTTCCCGCCTGAACAGAACAAACACACAAACACACACACACTTAGCACATCACTTGTTAGAATTTTCTTTTGAAAAGGTTTTCACAGCCAGCTCAGAGCCGGTCATTTGGTCTCTCTCTAGTAAATTAACTTGAGAAACACCTCTGCTGCTCTACAGGGTTTAACATTTACTAAGGTTGAGTATTTGCTACTAAACAAGTTAATCCTTGTTTGTACAACAATCAGCAAACTGTACACAGAATGTCCATATTTCCTCCCATCCCTTCCCTCCACCCCAACACTCCCGCAAAAACACATACAACACATGCACACATACAGCACATGCATGCATGTCTGCATACATAGGCCTACATGCATGCACGCAAACAACACATACAGTATATACACAGAAAAAAGGGGGATAATAATAATAATAATAATAATAATAATAATAATAATAATAATAATAATAATAATAATAATAATAATAATAATAATAATAATAATAATAATAATAATAATAATAATAATAATAAATAAATACATTTAAAGCATATAAAACATTATGGGAAAGTTTCACAGACATGGATTAAGCTAAATCCTGGACTAAATTGTACTTTCAATGGACAATATCCATTCAAAATTCCATTTAGTCCAGGCCTTGGCTTAATCCATGTCTGTGAAACTGGCCCAATATCATTGCATTATCATTGTTGACAACCTTTAGATAATCCCTCCAAGAAAAAAATCAACAGGAGCCAAAGTCCTGGACAATATGACCACAATTACATTTTTTTCCATGAAGTTAGTTTGTAAGTTGAACCTTTTTACGGTGAATGAATTGTCCTAAACAAGACAACATAAACCATTTAGTTGTTTTTGTCAAAAAGGATTCTAGCTCCATGGCACAAGAATATAATGTCTTATAATAATGTGAAGTCTAGACCTACGTCCAGTGTTAATCACCTACATGGGCTGCGTCCCCCTATACTGCCCCATTTCACCTCTGTCTCTCTGCACTATCAATAAAGCATAAAAATGCCCCAAAAATGCCCCCAAAAAATATCTTAAAAAAATAATAATTGCCCGTCTCCCATCAGCAACCTCCCTCCCCCGCTCCCACAGTTAGCCCAGGCCCCCAGGAATAGTGCCTGCTTCCGCAATCCAGCAGTGCCCTGTGGCCAAGCCTGGTATTGCAGTTTCCCAGGTCCTGGGCCCAGAAGCAGATATCACGGTTCACTCCAATACAAGCAGGGAAGAGGAATCTGTCTCGGAAATGTTTTTCCTGGTCCGAAAGTCCAAACGGAGACCACTTATTTAGGTTGGACCAAGGTCTGCATGTTTAGTCCGCGGTCCACGGGACGTTTCAAACCTGTCATTTAAGTTTGGATCAAACAAGGTAGGTGTGAAAGCCCCCTTAGGTTCACTTTCTCATTCAGCTGTTTCTCATGGACAGCTGATTCCTTTACCAGATGGTCCTGAGATTCATGACAAAACAACTTCTAGGTTTCTAGTTAACGTCAGTGCTGCTTGATCTGATGTTAAGTTAGTATGATTGTTCACATCATAGCACTGAGTACATTTAGAATGGTGACCCACTCCAAGCTAAATGTGTTTGTTAAATTCACACTTCAGTAAATGTTTATGTTCACGCACTTGAGGCTTTTTATAGTGTTAATTAGTCCCCAATCTCACACTTTATTACTATGTAGCCAAAGCCTGCACAAGCCACAAAGTGAACACATTCACAACTTCCATCTACACTATAGGTCCACTGCTTTTTATGTTAAACTAAAGCATCCAACACATTGAGGAGACATGTTTATGACACTTCCCAAAAGCTCAGTGTTCCTGAAAGGATTAGTGTTGTAGTGTTTGTGATCAGTAGCTGGTGCCTCTCTGCTTGTTTTATCCATAAACAGAGGTTAAAAATAAGATATAACACGCTCAACTCTGAAAAAAAACTCCCAATTAAAACAGTGGGTGCTGAAACCTTCACAAGCACATATATTGAAAAAAAAGATAAGGACATCATTCCACGTTTACTCATTTATTCAGATGCCACACGGACGTTTTGGGCCAGACCTTTAAGGCCAGAGATCCTCTAACTCACTTGAACACGAAACGAGGGTACATTGTGCTCAGCTGCCTCACTTTGTGGGCGTTTTAACGATTGCAAATAATTAGTGCTAATTCTTTTGTGGATGCGGTGCCAAAACGGGGCAGATTGCGGGTGCTATTTCTATACAAATCAGCCAGCTATTAGCGCACGCAAACCGTTCTTAGTGGAATGGTCGCGGCGGCAAAAGCAACGTAATCCTTTTGTGGATTTGGCACATGGAGTATAAGTGTATATTGACCAACACCTACTTCTTTCCTCAGCACACACCCACTGTACAGGCAAACATTATGCTATTTTGGCACCACATCCGCCTTTCAAGCTAATTGGAGTCATTAAGATACATTTATTCAATAATGAATGCCTACAGTGAACACTGAGCCAAAATTGATATACTGTAAGTTGTCAAAGAAATGTTATCCACAGCTCCGTGATTTAGACCCCCTGACACACACACACACACACACACACACACACACACACACACACACACACACACACACACACACACACACACACACACACACACACACACACACACACTCTCTCTTTCAAAACTCTTAGTTTTGCAAACAGTCTGTGAGGCCTGTGCTACTTTGCTCCAGACATCCTGTGGGTATCAGAGCGATCTAGAGAACCCACAGGGAGCATGCTCTTATGTTAACAGACCTGGGCCGCCTGCCAACAACAGCACGTTTCAGAGGCTTTCTTAGGAATGGGCCTTTTTTTCCCTCTAGGTTGCAGAAGGGCAGAGAGAATGGTAGTTTAAATTGCAGTAGCTCATTTGCAAAGGTCAGTTGTAATTAGCGGCACTTGAAAGGCTGGGTCAAAGGGAACACACTGGCCACTTCAACAGATGGTGTTGAGCTCCTGGCCAAAGATGGAATCAACATCTTTAAGCAATCTTCCAAATGTCCAAATCTATTCTAAAAATACACTATAAGTGAAGTATTTCAATCAATTCATGGATATCTACTTATATATTGCGGCCTATTATATACTGTATTCAGGCTGGACATCAAGGAAGTCATTCACCATATTTAACCCCGTCAGTCCCAGCTCAATGCTTTGTCATTCATTTATTTTTCAAGCAATGGGACAAATTTAAAAATATTTTGATAATTGATTGATTGAGCCTTTTATGTTTTTCCTAGTCTTCAATTATAGTAAAGTTAATATCTCGGCCTTTTGGGCTATTGCTTGTACAAAACCAACTATATGAACATGGACCTAGGAAGCAGGACCAGAGAGATACCTGGCTGTTGAGTTACATCTGAGTCAAAACTTTCATAAAATGTCATTGAAGGAAACAATTCTTATAAGAGAATTGTTATAACTATTGTAATTATTTAACCCTTTTCCTACTGTTATTTCTCTGTGACTCACTGTGTGTTGAGTGTTTTGCCAGAGTGAATGTTATTCTCGGGGCTTTAACTTGCACCTCCCCTCCTGCCTCCAGAGCCAGGAGAGCTCTATACTCTCCTGATCTGCTCTACAGTGCCTAACCATGGTCATTGGTTTGACTGTCGTTTTCTAGTTTCATTCTTTTTTTTTGTAAATATCAGGTTTAGTACCATGATGCCCACATGATGTAATGTTATGTGACATTGTGTGTGACGTGGTTTTTGCTTCACAAGAGCATTTCTGGAGTTTGTTGTTTGTGGGTATGGGCAGTGCCAGTGGGCTCTGTCGGGGAGGAGGAGGGGGGGGGGGGGGTGAGTCCCACTGCCATAGAACTAATAGAAACTGAGGTTACGCTACGTAGCTAATCTTGGTCCTATTCATATCGAATGAGCACCAGCCAAAGGTTAAAGCTAAACTCAAGGTTCACTTACGAGCCTTTCTTGGAGTTTTCAGGCATTTACCACTGTGTAATGTGAAATATGCAGATAATTGGTTAGCTTTGTTGTTAGCTTTTGAAATACGGCAGTGGGTGTTATACAATGTCTTCAATGTGCACAATGTGCTAATGTAGAAAATTCTGAAACCTACAGATACTTTAATGTATAAAGATAGGTCACAGTCAGAGGTGATCCAAATTGGAAAGGGTTTGGGTAAGGGTGAATGCCGAATGTTTGTACGGGTACGGGATTGGCAATCTGCTTTATATTACTGTCATATTGTCCACTCAATGGGACTGAAATACAAATATAATATTGAAATGTAAAAAGGTCTTCCTCTCTACAACCCTGGTCCAGGCCTGGAATATGTTCCTCTGTGCCCAACTGTAACATCAACAGCGCAGGAGGAGAGGGTTGGTTTGATCGATGTTTCCCCTCCATGCTGGACAGACCAGCAGTTTTTTAACGAGTAGTTTCTGCCTCTGACACATCATGTAAGCTAATGGCATGGATCTAACCGGGGGCTTGTGTATGAAATGAAAACAGACGTGTGTGATGTTTGTATTCATTCTGTGGTTTGATCAATGGCACTTTGGGGCCTACGTATTCTTGTGGATTTTAGCTGAGATGCTACTTCCCTCTTCATTTAAAATGGGCTGCTGGAAAAAAACAGTCAACATATTTAACTTTGAGAAAGAGTTGAGGAATGTGGAAAGCTGAAACCCCTAACCTGGATAACAGCAGAAGGAGCTGTGCCAAACATGGCTTGAATGTTAGGCTTCTGAAGAGCTGCATTCTTTTAGATTGACTTTAGGAGCAGCAGGCGTATGCCAGACAGGTCCTTTTTCCATTCCAGTCTTTGCATAACAGCACCCACTCCACTATTAGACTCCCAATTAGTAAAGCATCTCATAACTGTGCTCTTTCCTTTTGAAACCAAGTTTATCTTTTGTAACATTAGACATTAACAGTGGTTTTCACTTCCATTGTGTTTTTAAGTGCAAATGTCAAAGGCATATACAGCAACACGATGAATACAGTAGGTTATGTTCAAAAATAAATAAAAGCTAAACTAACAAGCAAACAGAACTCAGTGAACCTTAATGACATTTCGGTCACTTTCGAGACATAATTCAGCTGCTCAAAAGGCAATAAATGTACAGCAAATGCTTAAAATATTGCATTCATGGGATATTTTGCTCCAGACCCTAAATACATCTGGCACGCATATTCATATTATCCTTATGGTAACACTTTACAATAAGGGTGCATTAATGAACTATTAGTTAAGGCTTAGTTAATGGGAGGGGGGCTTTAAACACGCCCCCCCCCCCCCCAACCCCCACTCCTGGCAACTACGATATATCTAAACCATATTGAATCAGCTTCTCAGTGGGTTGGGATAGTGAAGTGCATCTACCTTGCAAATAAATAGCTTAACTCAAAAAGAGTGCTTGTGGAGAGACCCTCTTGGCCAGGTAGGAGGTCAATTGCACAAACATATGACTGATGAGGGGAAAGGGACAGAGCCTACTGAACACTGGGGCTAAACCATGGTACACATCAGCGACGTAATGGGAGAGGCTCGGGGGTGGGAGGTGGGGGTCTGGGCAGAGAGGAGACAGTTAGAATGACAATACCAACTCCATGAAGTAATCTGGCCAGTAACCTATGGGCCGTTAACCAGGGGGAACCCAGAACTGACGCGACATGTGGACAGCCAATTCTAACATTTCAAACTTTGGTCATAGATTTCATCTCCAAAACTCCAAGACCAACATCCATAATAAACATCCATGCATCCTCCCTAACATCTTATTTTTTTATATGGTGTTTTTGTTTTAAACAGGGACTGCTCTATCAAAGAGTGCTAAGATGTGTATGTGATGATATTTGAACACACAACACAGGGAAGTCCTGTGCTTGACATTTCAAAAGCCAAATCAAATGCACAGATCAGTCACTGCGGATAAACTGCTTCCATTCTGCTTTTTACCACCAAGGACTTTTCCAGATGCGCACAGTATGAGAGCTTTGACCAATGGGTGGTTTACCTTTAGTGTGGGACATACGGCTCTGATTTGTCTCATCAGCCTTGAGGCTGAGCTTATTACATTTCCCCTCTCAAGCTCAATGGACTTTTCATATGAGGCCATAAGCCACAGGGTTTGTGGGGCCACTCTAGAAGAAGGTCTTTGCCAACAGATTGACTGGCAGAAGTGCAGACTTTTACAATAATAATGTTTAAGTGTTTCTCAGAATGGAACTAACATGGTCCACATTGACCATATGCTTTTACTGCTAGGTCTGACAGCACACTGGATCTCCTATCAACCCCTCTGGCTCGCTCCCTAACCTCAACCACCATCCTCAGCCCTCTATGGCCTGATCTCTGCTCTGTCACAACCAGAGACCCCTGGACTTTTACAGGCCTCTTTGAGGACAAATGATCAAGCAGAGTGGGAGGGGGTTGTGCAGAGTGGGAGTTGAGGTTGACAAGTGTTACACCAGAAGCTGTCTGCTCTGTCAGGAGGATCCATTACAGGCTCCAGAGACTCTGCAAAGGGTCATTTTGACCTGTGACCCTTAACCACCCACTTGGCCCTATATTTGTGTGTGATAATCTGAGAATAAGTATACTGGAGACACCATGATGGACATGCACACACTGTGCTGTTTCTGTAGCTGTCACTCCTTCAATTTGAAGTTAGATGTATTGCCTTGTGCCTGCTACAGTAACAGGCATTTGTGTATAAGTATATATATATATATATATATATATATATATGCATATTTCCCCCCTGACTATCATTATTACTACTGTAGTATTATTAACATAATATAATGTCATGTCTTTCACCTGTCTTGTCACTTATCACTTAAATAAATATAAAATACAGTAACAGGCATTTTTGAGATGTAGGAAAGTACGTGCTATACTGTAATCAAGAAATCAAGAAATCAGTTGTACTTAATGAGTTTATGAAATGTGGACCTCAAAGTGACTGAGATTCATATCAGTAGCCCGAGAATGTGCCGTGCTCCCACGTCAAAGCTCCTTCTTTGCTGCTTGTTGTCTTGTAAAGACGTTAGCGTGTCAGGTCTCTGAGGTGAGTTGAAGAATGCAACAGGAGCTGTATGGCTTTACCAGAGACACTACGACCTGCACCAGTCAGCCAGAAACTTCAGGTCTGGAGCAGTGCTACTGAGAATGACAGGAGAATTCTATTGTGAAGAAGTGAGACGTGAAATAGGCTCTATTGAAGCACTAGGGTTGCGTTGTTATGTGACACTCTAGGAACTACACATATTTGATCCAAGAATGGGTAAAAGATTGAAAGTTCAGCCAGGCTCTTACACAGCAAAGACTTTGGAAAACCCAACTCTAGTGTTGTCCTCCACACACACGTTCATCCATCTATATCTCTGTTTTCCTCATCACAAACACTGAGCAACACATCTGAAAGCTACTGGCATCATCCGGATCCATCCAGAACTAAGTATCACATCTCCCAAACTTCAACTCACACTTATAAATGATATTTACTGTAAAAGCCCACACCATTGTTGGACATGTTCCTTAGCTGGAACACTGAAGCATCTTTTTTAACACTCGTTGTACGTTACATTTTATTTGTATTTTTTTTAACTCAACTCAATACAGAATTTTACAAATACAATGTCCTTTCAGGAAAAAAATGTGTGTGTGTGAGTTGTGAAAATGTTAAAAGTATTTTATGAAGTGTCAGGAATGGTTATTCTGTTTCAGCTGTTAAATTAGTTCACAGTGGCAAACAAAACACTTGTCAGTGCTGTTGCTGGACACTGCTGTCCCCTACCATTGCTTTGCAGTTGGTAAGCTCATCCAGCTCTTAATGTTAATGACATAAACAGGGTTATTTACATAGCAGCAGGGGGTAGTGATGAGGTAGAGGTGACGGACACTCTCTCGCCCTTTATTTAACAGGTTGCGAGTGTATTTACTAAAGGAAAGTTGTTTACTATTGACACAGCTGCCTTGTAACAGGTTCTAGTAGGATTACATGTGTATGCCTGTGTGAGTCTGAGATTGAATAGTTGATGTCTTTAAAATAAAAAGGAGAACAGACTCGATGTATCAGACCGTTTTCTTTGGTGCCATTTCAGATACTTTTCTCAACATAGTGTTCACACAGAGTCCTTGTAATGTTTTGTACAATTGTCATCCAAGGTCAATATCAAAAGCAAAGACAAAAGGACAAGGCACTGAAAAAGCCTCATTGATAATGACATAAAAAGAGGTAAAAAGCAGAAAAGCAAAGCACAATCCTTTCTCTACATGGAAACAAATGGGGTTCACTAGCTGCCCCTTAAAGTCCGACACACATCATCTGTGTAACATTGATTTACAACATTTGAGGCCCCCAGCACACAAAACACTTTGTTGATAGGATAAGCTGTCAAGGACATATACTGTACACCTGACAAACTGTTCAGTGAATGTGTCAAATTGCTGCTTTTCCCACGTGTTGACACATGTTGATAGCCTGGCATTCCCAGACCTGCCACTAGGCGCTGGCAAATTAAATTTGCTGCACCTGGATATCAGGGTCTGGATTTCCAGGCTAACATGTTGAGGAAGTGCAGGTGGTATGACATCCTATGCAAAAATGAGGGTTGTACCTTATAGGCAATAATGTTCATTATAATATGCAAGAAGAAAGTTATAAATGGAACGGTAATATGATGATTTAGCTATTTTAAGAGGCGTAGCGAGACTTATCATACAAAGTTTCTTAAAGAAAGGTCAAGAATACGTATTATGCATGTACTATGTGAACAGTATATCTTACTTTTTTACAAATTCGTAATACTTTTTCCCTTCTATTTTAAATTCATATATGTGATAGTTTAGTAAAACCAAGTTGTACTTACTTTTCATTTTAGCTTGTATCACACTCACTGACTTCATCAGTGGATAGACACTGCACTCCACGGCCATGGAGATGGATGAATTCACACGTAAGCTCAATAGCTATTATTATTTGATACATATGACTAATAGGACGTATTTTCCATGTTGGCTTACAAGTTAAGCATCAATTGATGCTCTCAAACTACTGTTCCAAATTCAAGAATATACCTTAATCCTATTGGGTAATAAACATAAACTCTTAACCTTGGCAGATTGTGAGATGATGCGGAAGTAGAGCTATGAGTTCCCTAAGTTCAGTCAGTTCAAACTATCATATTGGACACAAATCCGATCACCAGCCCTGTACGACAAAAAGGACACATCACCCTGAAAGACAATTCCAAACAAACCCGGACAAACAGACACACCTTAGCAGTTAACCGGTGAGATCATAGACATGGACTTCCCATGTGTCCCCTGTTGATCATTCTCTAAAGTGGCCCATCTTACTTTACTACAGTTTAGGGCAGCCAGAGGAGGATCTAGGTTCCCTGTCCAACATCATCTCACATCCTGGATTACACATTCCACACTCAAGCCTGTTTTCCATGTTGTCTGACTTGAAGCGATAAAAAAACAACTCACACCCTGTCTGTGACCTGCGGACATTTTATTTTTTATTTTTTTACACAATAATCTAAATGTAATGGTCAGATGGCTCAAGTTGGCTGAAGGGAATGGCTTAAGAATTCTGGGTTCTTGGCTTGGTCCAGATCGTCAGGGGAACTCCTGATCAGTCAGGGAACAGTGGGGTTAAGGTGTTGGAGCCAAGGTACTGTAGACTTGAGGTGGACAGAACGACAGTACTATTGCATTGTAGAATGGACACAGTATCTCAATCTACAGTATATTTGAGTTGTGTACCTATGCCACCGGTAACTCAAAATGACATGGAGCTTTAAGCATGTTAAAGGGAAATATTATCAAAAGGATTATCTGATAACCCCAGGTGGAGAGGACCTGCTTGGTGGATCACTATACTAAAGAGACAACCATTGAGGATGTTGGTGTGAATGGGATTGACTAGGGACCAAGTGAAGTGTTAGATGTTCTCAAAGCTTTATATTCAGCAGACTGGCAGCATGGGTATAAGGATGGCATTTTCAGTTGGCCTGTGTGTTGATCTAGCATTTTGTTCCAAATCAGGAATGTTTTATACAGCTACAGGACAGTTTACCATGGCTTTGCTCTAGATGTTCATTAGTCTGGTTAGGGGTTTTGCTGACCCCTGTGACTTTTCCTCTATAGCAACCCTGTCGGTTCAAAATCCACTTGACCGACACATGAGCCACTCATCCTGTATCTAGCATCCACAGTGCATGCACACTGTATGGTGTTATAGTGGGGTGAAAAGTTTGTATTCCCCCCTAACTGCGCAGCATGGGGAGTCACATCTCAATGACTTTCATGCCTGATCCACATGATAATATTTATGCTTTTTCCAGCAGTTCTGTTATCAGATTTGTTACTTTTCTGGACAGTGGCGGGGCAGGAAATAGGCAAATGCAGAATAGAAGGGTTGCTTGTGGTGTGTTGAAGGAATGCAATGTCAGTCCTAACTCTGCTGGATCCATTTCTGCAGCCAGGCCTGGTTTTCTCATTTGGGGCAGCTCTGTACGAAACCGGACTCCATTTTTTGATTGGATTTTTCATTGCTTTGCAGTGGACATGGCAACCCACATCAATCATTACTAATTATTGTGATAGTCTGTGTTGGAATGAGAGGAATGGACCCAAATGTTGACCACAGGAATTACCATACCTCCCTGTGTTCAGATCATTTATTATTTGCCTGCTGGTGATACAGCTATGCCGTGCTTAATGACAGTCTACAAGCACACGATGCTGATGGCTTGCAGTACAGTCCTAATTTAAGAATCAGTTAAGAAAGATTATTTGCATTTTTGATTAATTGATTGTTGTATTGATACACTTATATCCTACTTAATCATTTGATTTGTAAAATGTCAGAACATTATCAAAATAAATAGTCAGCCCAATTTCCCAGAGCGTAGGACGGTGTTATCAGTCCAAATCCAAAGAATGTTTGGTTTGAAATGCAGATGCTGTTAACAGCATTTTTTAGCATGTTAGCATTATACATGAGGTTTTCCATCCTTCACCCTCTATTTGCAGTATTCCTGGTTCATTAATTAATATTCTCTTCGTCAGCACATTGGCAGCGGTTTTGATAAAAATGCAATACCTCAATAAAAAAATACTCAGCAGAATCTAAGCTTTACAGTTTGGTTGATCTGTCACAGATTACCACCAGAGCCCTTTGGTCTCCATTAACATGTAAGACTTGTGATGTTTATGTTGGTCGTTCTGCTATTGTTATTAGCCCAACAGGCCACAGCTATTAGAGTGGGAGCCTTCGTTTTCACACTAAGAGTGGAGTGTGGAGTGTGGAGTGTGAAGCTGGACAAATGCCAGACTCCTGCAGCACACAAGCACACATGTTACAAGCATTGACTTTACGTCCAATTTTTTTCAGCAACCTCTCCCTCTCTCTGTGTCTGAGCTTCTGTTTTAATAGCTTGCATAGCGTAGTGTGTCGGCTTCCATTTCTCCTGCCTGGTAACTCCATTTAAGAATAAATGGCCTCTTTAAATCCTCACTGCACCTCATTCTTAACATTGGCAGAAGATTGACTTAAGAAATCTCATGGGGGACTGCAGCCCCGCTGGCCCTGAGGGAGACCTGACGTCTGTGATATTAGTGACGTGACAAAGTATTTGCCTCACTCCCCACAGAAAGGTGACAGAACAGAGTACACATAGGGGAACCTGAGGAAACCAAACCAGTGTGTGTGTTTAGTTTTTTTTTAGAAAAAGGATGTCAGGAAAGTGACTAATTGCCATGTTAAATCCATACTGTGATAGCATTCCTCTGGAAATGATGATGTAAATCAGAGGCCCTGCAATGAATAACTCTTAGAGAAGTACATTAATATTCCAGCTCACAGTTACACCAAATGTGTCGAGGTGCGTAAGAATCCATTATGTAAGGTCGATAAACAACGACTTACTGTATACAGTCTTAATTAAATGAAAGGAAACATTGTTATTCTATGTCCTGTCCCCCCCTTCCCACTATCTGTTATAGTAACTGACTTGATTTCATAACTCCACACAAAGTTTTCCGCCACTTTTTTACATGCTACGTTTTAGATAAAGTTTTTTTCTAAAACGTTTTTTTTTTAAACATATCTTTTAACTTCATGAAAGATTGTTGGTTGAACGCGTATCTCATATTTTTAATCTGACTCTGGGAACTGGTATTCCTGATCTTTGTAAGCCTACGTTCTATTGCACAAAGGGGGTCAGCAGATTTAGCTCAATAATTAGAAGCAAAAGAGCTGGAGAAATTGGTGAATGATCAGATAAGGGCATTTTTTTATCTCCAAACCACGTTTTTAAATTCATACCAATCGGGATTTAGACCTGGGCTCAGTATAGCTATAACAGGATCTAAAGTGATATTGTCAGCGGTGTTGTGAGGATCTTGAAACATTGGGGGCTTAGTCCAGGGCAGAAAAGTCATCTAGGGGGGTCCTGGGGCATGTCCCCCCCAGCCCCAGGAGAAATATGTGCACTTCAGTTAGTTAAAATGCATCAATCTGGTGCAGAAGAATAGGTCAAATAAATGTTTTCAGTCCTCAAGATACCTGCTGATCGGCTGCAGACTATTGGGTGTGGGTGTGTACATACAGGATACAGGCTTTGTCCAACTGCTCCACTAATTCTCCACTCATTGGGATACACCTTCTTTTTTTGTTTCGTTGTTTTGAATCCATATGGATTTGACAGCCTTTCATCACCTTCAACATACAATGAATTCCTGCTCGTTTTTGTCTTGTGTCTCTTTTTTTGTTGCATTAAATGTAGTCATATAGTAGGCTATAATGTCAACCATATAACGGTGCTTCTGTCATGTCTCTCACCTTGTTTGTCTTGTACCGTGTCAGTTGTTAAAAAAGAGAGCATCAGCCCTAGCTTTCATTACCTAGCATGGTTTGATAGTGTCAGTGTATTCCTCCTAAAATTAGCCTACACCTTGCTACTGTAGCCCCGGATGCCCAGGTCTAACGACGCCACTGATTGATATGATATTGCTTGCGCTTTAGATAACTAGTGCAGTGCCCGTAGGAAGCAGGTATTAACTTATGCATACTTAAATGTAACCTGTCTATGACAGTGGGATACAGAAAAAGATGTAGCCTACACATAGGGAGTGTTTAACTACATTAACTGTATAACAGTGAAAATAGCGTAACGTGCGATCTTTTACACTAAAGCGGACGGGTTTGAGGAGTTGATGATGTCCGTGGAAAGGTTTAAGAACGTTTTGTTTGGAAAGTTGGGTCCATTGAATGAGGAAGTAAAGGCAGGCTGTGTCTGCTGTGTGTCCCACTCGTCAATTCAAGTTTTGGTCGCAGCAGCCAATCAAATCAGAGGGAGGCGGGGTTTAGTCTGAGTCAGTCTTCAGTGTGTGCACATATTCGCCGCCAGCATGATATACATATGATAACTTCTACATATTTGGTCCAAAAAACTTCAAAATCAATCAAGGTTGCACACCTTTGTGCCGTATGCAAGCCATATCCGGAAGCTTAGGCCGATCTGACTAACAGTCAGAGAGATATGCGAGCCACAGACAGACACACAGACAGACAGACGTTACTTGCTTTATAGATAGATAGATGACCATGATGTTATCGGCCTTTTTTTATTTATTTGACCTTTTCAATTGTCCAACTATACAAGTTTCTTGCCCTATCAATCAAACAAAGTGTTATTTAGGAATTGCCAACATATTTATAGATAATTAGAATGAATGCCAAAGAACAAAAAAATTAATGTGGATACATGCACATCAAAAGGTACAATAAATGCAACTATGCACTTTGCACTATGCACACTGTTGTCTTAACCCATACATAAAGCACTTAGTGAGTTTACCTTGGTGAATTTGTTGATTTAACCTTTTGAAGAAATGCCATTTGTCTGTGATAAGTAATGGGCTGCAGGGCCAGGCAGAGGTGTGGTTTCCCTCCTGTGACGGCCACAGTTTCTTGTCAATCTTAGGCTGAGAGGAAGAGAGTGGCGCCTGGATACCGCGCGCATTAGAAATGCCACGTGCTCAGCCTATTATTAGAAACTACCCGCAGTGGATGATTGAGAATAATGTCATCATTTGCTTAAGATACATTGATAGGTTTCAAGGGCAGGATTCCTGCATTATGTTTGGAAATGCATGTGAATTTAGACAAAAAGAGATAAGAATAGATTGACTGAAGAAAAAAATTATTGTGGCATCATATATATATATATATATATATATACATATACATGTATATAAAGGGTTTGATGTGAATATAATAAGATAATAATAAGATATATACAAATTGAACAATATTGACAGTCGTGAACAGTGTGATATTTGTATGCTAGATATACAATATTAACAATAGAAAATGTTTGTTACACCACAGGGTTCAGCAAGGTGAAAGTGACAATACATTTTTGTAAAAGGTAGGAGAACTATTGTTGGGCCGCTGTTAGTTCACACCAGACAACCATGTTGGGTGTGACATGTGATCCTGTTGGGATCAATCATACTGAAAACAGTCAAATCAAATCTAAACATTCAACTCAACTGTGGGAGATGTAGTGAATTGTGAAACAGCAGAAGACCTGCAGGAAAACCTCAAGTATGGTCTGATCTCAAAGTAAAATATGCATTTGTTAAAGACATACAAATTACACAATTTGGGGAACTTTTCATTCTTTACAAGAGTGAGCTGAAAGATTGAAACCACTTCTATGTTGCTTTATTATCTCCAGAGCCAGAGAGCCATCACTGTATACTGCATACAGACTGGAAGCTTTTCTCTCAGTCAGACGTCCAGCTGCCCCGCTCACAGCTTCTGGGGAACCACTCCAAAAAACCCACAGATTGTTTGAATCAATCTAGATGATTTTAAAATCCCAGAGCAGATGCATTGCAACCGCTGTCTCTGTTTTCACACACGCCCCTGTCTCTCTTCGACTTCCCGTATAGCTCTGCTGCTTCCTGTACCTACAGTAGTGACATCGAGCAGAGGAAGTGCAAGCTGAATGACTTATTGCTTTTCATGACAGGGGCCGGTAGACTTTTTGAAGGTTATTCAAAGGCGAAGGGGCCCTCTTGGGTTACAGTGTGGGAGGTATAGGAGAATCCTAGTCAAAGGCATTCAGCGGAAGCATTTTTCTTCGGTGGCCCTGTTGGTAGATCCTTTTCCATTTTTTTTTTTTTTACTTTGGTTGCCTCGGGCTTCTATTAATGTCTTCCTCTTTTTGTTTATTTGCCCACTTAACGTTTGTATTATTTTATTTTATAATTAAAGTTGACGTTTTCGTGGGAATCGGCTCATCTTGTCAGTATTCTTTTTATTAATATACTTTATTGTAGGAGCAGAAATAGGTTATCGTTTTTCTATTATTATTGTTCACATTGAAAGCATCCTACACATTTTCTTTTTCTTTTTGTGCAAACAAATCAAATAAATCTTATTCAATTGAATGTCTTCTTCTTCCACCAATCTCTCGTGTCCTGCTAATTCATCGTGTACGAAAAGCTAGACTTTAACAAACCCTGACTGTGCTCAAATGCAACCCCGTTATTATGTCAATGAAAGAGGAGCTAGTGCTACATTAAAAGCTCTGTCCTATTGCGGAAAAGGCTCAGACTGTGCATTTCTAGAGGTCAGAGAGAAATGAGCAAGTCAGGAAAATGTACCCTTCAATTCTGGGCACTGATGTTAAGCCTAATTTCTTAATGATAGGCCTCAAGCTTTATTGTCTGCCCATGCCCTATGTGAAGCGTTTGTTCATATTGGAACATATACTTAATGCAGTCCAGATTCTTGAAGTTTCTTCTTTTCTTTACTTTGTTACAGCTGTTCAATTCTTGCTTTTTTTTGTCACACTCATAATGATGGTATAGTAATAATGGATCAAATGACTGTGTGTGTAGTGATCTATCTGTGGTAACCCATAGATGATTATAAGCTTTGCTTATTTCTGCTTAAGGGCCCAACATCTACAGTAAGCAGTGTGTTACTTATTTTGCTGCTACAAAATAATAAAATGCAACTAAAAGATAGCTTTGCTGTGTGTTTACGTCCTTTTGACTCAGCATTAGGGTAATAATACTTTAAAATCTATGTGAAGGAATGCCACACGTCAAATTGTTACAAGCACCATGAAAGTGGAATGTTCAAGTACTGCTGGTTAATATATTCAGTATTTTATAAAATTGTTTAAAGGTACAATGTGTAGCATTAATTGACATTTTTCAGAACAGACTTGGTACCTTACCCTTTATATCTACATAGGAGATATGTTGCACCGCCATGTTTCTACAGTAGCACAGAACGGACAAACTTAAAGGCCTTACACGTTTTTATATATAGTGGGCATCCTGGGGAAATCAGGTCAGAAGTTCTATAGAATAAATAACTAAATACATCTTCACCTCATCACTTGATATTGTGGAAAGACTTGAGGCAGTGGTGGTTGATGCCATCTTTAGTGAATAGCTTCTGTAAATTCTGCCAAAGGGAGGGGTTAGCAAGGACGCATTGCAATCTATAACTTTTACCACGAGATGACACTGAACTACTCCGATATTACACACTGCACCTTTAAGTAAGCATAAGCGAGGGATGAAAAAACAAATAGGAACATCCAACTCAAGGGTTAGCAAATATTGTGTTTGTTAACAATGTTACAGTTATTTCAAACCCAGCACGAAATGGACAGTAAGATTCAGATTCAACAGCAAACCAGCAACAGTAAATAGGAAAGTCCCTTACTTGGCTCTACCAAAATATCTCAAATCAAACTTGCACTCAATGGGTGAGTCTGGTCAGCTGATGGGAGGTAGACTTTGTGTGCATGGTGCTCAAATGTACTCAAAGTTGACGGACAATGTTTTCCCCGTTGTTTTTTATGTTAAATGTTAAAGTCCAACCAATATTGGCCCATATACAGTAAGTCACTAGTGTTTTGTTGTTTACAGTCCCCCAGACCCAAATCCAAAAACTGGACTACTGTTCAACTTAAATATACACTGAATATATGCACAGTATACGTACATAACTGTATATATTCCTTCTTAATGTGATTTAGTTTCCTTTGTATTTCTTCCGTAATGGTACTTTTATTTAGTTTTTTATCTATATCATTGCCAATGTTTATATTCTAACACAATTTAAATCTTAAATTATAATTCATTCATGTTTAAATAGCATCTCTTTTTAAACATTGCTGTGTGGGTTGGGGTTACACATGTATTTCATTGTACAGTCCTGTGTTGTATAATGACCATAACCTTGAACTTAGACCATTGTTAAAGTATTAATATAAGGAAAGGAAAAGGAATGGGTAAGCAAGACTGACTGTTTGATCTGCAGCATTAGCATTAATGCCTTCTGAATAGAATGGAGTGTGACTGTGGGAGATATGGTCAAGTGAAATGAGATGCTTTTTTTGCATAAAACAGGGTCAATTATTTTACATCTAAATCGATTGGATCCCCAAGATATTCCACAGAACCTTCAGTGCCAGTACATTTTTACTTTTACAGCCAGCACATGGATATTTCATTAGTGTCGGACAAGCATTGCTGTTTCCAACCCTATAAGCATACTGGTTCCATAGTCAGGGCTCTGAAGGAGTTACATCCCGAAGAGGCTAAAGGTGCAAAATGATTTCCCATAAGAGACCGCTTGGCCAAGAACACCCCTCTTGAGATGTTGAATATGTGAGAGGATGTGCAGGTTCACCCTCTGTCTGACAGCCAAAAAAAAAGAGAGTTTCCAAATGTTTTTTGGGACATTTTCTCATAGTATTACCATTATCAGAAGCCAGAAAAAATAACAAGCAGCTTTAAAACTGAGACTATTTTACAAGGCAACAACACTATAGGGGCTCCCTGTGATTGGCTGAGCTGTCTTGTATATAGTTAATACGCAGAGAGCATGGATATGAAGAATGGGAGCCTTTGTCCTTACTGTGTCTGCTGCATATCATCATTTCAGACATTGTCATCTTTCTACTGGCTCTGTGTTCAACTGCCTCTGTTTTCACTTAACAGGCTGGAAATAAATGGTGTTTGATGGACTGTCTCAATCTGATTTCAATTTTTTTGGAGAGCACTTTATGGTTCGAATGCTGACCTTATAATCTCCTCATGGAGTTTACAGTGGTTGATCTCACAGCAGTGTCCAATTCACATAAACCAAAAACCTTAGACAAGCTGCATAGGGTTATTGACAAGGCGGAGACCTCATGTCCGGAGGGCTGCTTTTATTGTAGCTGGAGATTTGAACAAGGCTTGGTAACAACAAGGTTTGACCAGTCAGACTGGGTTCTTTACCACTGATGCAGCTCTAAGAGTAGTTTGTGTTTTAAAAATGACAACATAGAAACATATACATTGATTAGCTATAACAGCAAATGTATTGACAACACTGTACCTTGGATAACCGTAAGTACATTTCCAAATTAGAAGCTCCTCACTCCATATATATATATATATATATATATATATATAGGCCTATATAAGATAAAAATAACTTTGGTACTTTGGTGCTATTAGGATTCATCAATATCCCTGTAGTTTTAGCCAAGACAGATACCAAGTTTGCAACAGAGTCAACTATCCCTACTCTCCTCCTCTAAATGCATTTTTCATTTGGAAACTGAATGCATGCATATGTGAGGGGGGATATTTGCAACACATGGTGAAAATACATGACATTTGAACCCATTTTTTTTAGGTTTCATTAAGGGCTTGGTGAATAGCTTTAACTCTAAATACACAGAACCAGTTTATATGTGAGAATAAATACACTGGTGTATTACTATTCTTTATGCAGTCTTAAGGCTCTTATTGTGTCTCAAACAAAGTGATTTTCAACAACAAAGACACACATTTGCGGGGGGTGCTCATGGTGTAGTGTTAAGAGCACACCTCCCATCCCCAATAGAGGCTTAGCCCTCAGTACCAGAAGACCACAACCTAGTTCTAAACCTCTTTAGAATCCGGCCCGGGTTCTCTGCTTGATCATGACGCTTTCGGGATGCTAACCCTAACCTTAACCCTTTTAACCAATAGGATGATCTTCCCCTACCTTAACTGAGTGCTGCTGTAACTAGCTGTTTACAAGAGCAGCTGGAGAAGCAGGGAATCTGAGAGAGCTAGGGTACGATGAGGAGACCGCGGTGGCTGTTTGGATCTGGATATTTTCGGAACTGAAATTCCATATATGCTGGGAGCAGAGATAGTCTGGATATGACAGCCCACCTGTCTGACACCAGTTTACTCTTTTGAACAAAACATATCAAGAAAAGCTAAAACGCTATTGATTTGAAGCATAAGAATGATTGCAAATGCATGAGGTGAAAGCCAGTATGTCTCAGTATTCTAGTAGCCAATCACAGCACTGAAAGTTGTTGGAATGATCTGTATATGATTTGCTATTATGGTTTAAAGGGTTTAATAATCTCATTTGAGATTTACTTTATTGTAATTCCACAGCTGTACTTCACCAGCTCAAAAAGTATTGAAAAGGCAGTAATAATAAATGAATAATTCCAAATGATCAGTCTTTCACAAAGTGTTCCAGACTTGGTTGCATAACTGCTCTTAAACCATGCACCAGCCAGTCCTGAGTAAATCACTGGCTGTAATAGTATGAGGAACACCCATGACTTTGCGTGATAGCATGCGATATTAGATCTCCATTTCCGGACCACATCTAACAAGCATGAGCAGACACAACAGGTGTTAGCAACAGTGAGACAGCTTTAAGCCGTGCAAAGAAGAAGGCTTGGAATACATGATATCAATGCAGTGTGTGTGTGTATGTGTGTGTGTGTGTGTGTGTGTGTGTGTGTGTTTGTGTTTCATGTTTTGCCCAGTGCTTGTTGAACATAAAGCACCCCCCCCCCCCCAGCAGGCGCCACTTCATGCACTATATTTGAACCCCGGGCCTTCCAAAGTGCCTCTGGGTGAAGGTGCTCTGCCATTATGTGTGTCCCTTGGGGGAGTGCTCAAGCCAACAGGATGTAATAGCAGGCTCAGAATGACTAGAACAGCCATGCCCTGCTGTAAGACTGACTTCATTACAGGGATCCCATCTCATATGGGAAATTGCGTCTCTTAAAAAAGTACAAATAGTCCAATAGAGATTTTGGTTTGATTGGTAAAATAATTAGTCTGGAATTGTGGATAAGTAAAAGATATCCAAAGGGCCTACATGTATTGTACTGTCAGAATGCAATATAACATCAATTGCAGTTTCCCAAATTGCATGTTTGCCCCCAGATGACGCGAGGTGATTACAGCAGACAACCCTCACACTTAAAAACACAACTAAAAACTAACAGGAAAAGAGAGAATAATGATGATGTCCAGTCACCCTGCTTCCATCAGGCATAACTCCTGGATGTTTTGGCTCATAGCAAAACAGTCCCTTGGAGCAGGAGGAGGGACCAAATGTTCTGCTCAGTTTTCATAATATCCTGTCTCAGGAAATGTAAGATAAATTTATGACCCATCTTTTGACTCTTTAGCCTCTTGGGGCAACACTATAACTTTGACTGTGGCTCAGGTGGTAGAGCGGGTCGGCTGATGATCAAAGGGTTGGAGGTTCGATTCCCGCCCTGCCACTTGTGTCATGGTTGTTGTGTCCTTGGGCAAGACACTTCACCCACCTTGCCTCGTGTGAATGTCAATAGTAAGCCTGCTATCGGTGTATGAATGTGTGAGTGAATGGTAACGTGGGAATGGGAACAGGTCTCCCTTGAAAAAGAGTCTCCGGTCTCAATGGGATTTACCTGTATAAATAAAGGTTTATATATATTATATATAACCAAGTTAATTTAGATTTTTACCAAGTTGTTCCATTTTTAAGTTCTCCATAACTCCCTTCTCCTCCACATGAAGTTTCTCTTCTCCTTGTTTCAATTTGATGGAACTATAAAACGAACCAATCAGGCTGGTAGCAGACCAGACTGGTTTGGACCTGTCTTAAGAGGAGAGAGGGAACGTACTTAGAAGATAAAAAGAGGGGATTTGGATCTGACATTTAACAGAAGAGATTTGTCATTAGTGGTTTTCCACACCTCGCTGTGATTGACGTAATGACAGCGTTAGTCATCCCTGTCTCCACTCAGATGGAGCTGATTTTATGGACTCTGTCCTGGCTATCTCATGGTGCTAGTCAACTGCTCAATGTGGAGCCAATTGGTTTCTATCAAAGGTCAGTTGTATGGGGGAGTGTGAGTCATGGTCTGTTTGAGCCGGGTCCATGCTGAACTACCAAACAATAACATTTTGATAAGGTTTGCCTGTCTGGAGTTATCAATAAAACCATCCACTTAATACAGGCACAGGAAATTAGAGTCTTTTATAGAAAACTTAGACATAAACAAAGGGCTTACCTACATGGATGGTGTTTCTGCACCTATATACAGTATGTTGAACCAAACTACACTATCCATGCTATTATTTGCAAATATAATTTTTACTCTGGTAGAAAGAAATGCTTATTAATAGACTTCATATGTGAATCCAAATATACATATGTGGCATAAATGCTTCCAACTACTGTAGAGCCTCACACAGAGCACACATTGGGTCGATGACACCCTTGAATGGATCGCTAATGGCTCCATAATTTGCGGAGAGCAACGCCAGTTGACCATTTTAGCACTGTATCCACAAAAGAATTAGCATTTATTATATGCCGGCGCTAACACGCAGAGTTTGGCAACTGCAGAGTTTGCTCTCCTTTTGCGTATACGTGATGAAGTGGATCTCTTCCCAGTGTTTGCTTCATAAAGACAATCAGCCAGTATGTGAGGGGGATGAATGTTCTATACTCTACTTCACATCCACACAGGCCGTTACACACAGATCACAGGTTGATAGGGAGGAATTATTTGTAATAAAGCAACCCTTATTAAATAATCCTGAGCTCCATCAGAACCGTTTCATTTAAAAAATCCCTATATAAATTCACAACCCACTTGCCTGTAGATTTCCCCAGTAATATGACTCAATATCAATTCAGTGTCATTCAAAGCTCGCAAGATCAAAAGAAAAAGATTCCAAAAGAAAGAGTCTGGGAATGACATTACCCAGCTTTTACAAACTGTATGCAGTTGGTGATGCATCATTTGCTGTTCTTTGAGCAGTGCATTTTTATTTTTTATTTTACTCCTATGCTTTGTTTTCCCTGTGTTCTAACATTGTTTTTTTCCCCCTTGTGTAATGTGTCATCAACATTTGACTTAGATACAGCAGTGACGTGCAAAAAATAAGAGAGAAAAAATGCTTAGAATGCTATAAACCGAGTGACAGTTGCATGAGAATTCATTTTATTGAGTCTTGGAGGGCAAAATCTGTCTATTTTATTTTTACCTTATTGAATTGTTTATTGTGAAAACATTTGAGTGTCTTGACTTGCTTTTTGAAATGAACATTTATTGTACGTTCCATTTTGTACAAGAATATTCAGAGTAGAACCTTTTTCCAGATCCATCTTCATTTTAGATCTATATATTCAGTTAGTTATGAAACGTGAGCTCATGTTTAGAACACTCTCAAGTCTGAAATTGCTATATGGGCAAACACTATGGGGCCCCCACCCCACAAAGATAGAATTGCCCCCTTCCCCCCTTTTGGCCACCGTATAGCTTCAGCTTCACAGTATCGGCAGGACCCAGAATGCTAGGGGGCAAAACGCTCAATTTAGCTCCAGGTTAATCATGCTCCATCCACAGTGATTAATACCCTTTGAAGCAATGATACGCAGTGCTTTTGGGATATTTAGACTGTCATCATGGTAATGCATGTTGTGATGAACTGTAAATCTAAACGTGTTCTTCTCTCTTTTCTCTTGTTGACTTCCAGGGCCTCCAGTAAGTAGACCAGCCGCCTAGTGTGACCTGCATGCGGTAAAGTGACTGTGGTTTATTTTTGTACTTTGGTGTGTATTGGATGAACTGGAAAGTCTGCTCCTGTCTGTCTACTATGTTGTCTGGATGGAGTGATAATAATGTACATTGCTTTATTATATATATATGGCTCCTTTTCCCTGGCATAAACCAAACCTCTTGTAAAGTTTGAATTCTGACCCAATAACCTCAGTCTTTAGATGTACAGTTTGTAGAATGCACTTTGTGATTTAACATTTGAAGTATCTTGCTCTTTAGTTGCTTTTAATAAGTGCTGGCTAGCTTTAGTTAGCACCAGCCTGTTCAAAAACGTTTTGGGTTTGATTAATATGCACATCACTTTTTATGTTTGTGATTTGCATGTTCTCCCCATGTCAACATAGTTTTACTCCTCGATGTATGACTGAATTGTCTGTAGAATGTGACTCTGATTGTGAATGGTTGTCTGTCAGTCTTGTTCTGAGATCCAAGGTGTGCCCTGCCTCTCACTCAGATAAGCTTAGAGCTATAGTCAGGCCCGCCTAAAAAACTGTCTGGGCCCCTGAAAAGGTCCAGGCAATGGCTGCTACCCTTTACAGATGCTTTACTCGTATCAATGTGTGTGCATGCGCTCATCTCTAAATAGAAACAAACTGAGAAAGTAACTGGGTGGAGGGAGCTACATTATGGACAGACACATGCTGCATTAATAGGATAAGATCATATGTGAGTCAGATGGGTTTTAGTATGGACTCTAAACACAATAAAGGAAGGCCTTTCAGATCAGAGTTTCAGAAAACTCTCTCTGTATTTCTCAGTATGGCAGCATTTACAAACTGGTGTCGCCCCCCGGCACTGGTGCAAGAGCTCCATGGAGCACAACATGAGCAATCTAGTCCTGCTCAGATTTACTGTCCGTAGCTTGGGCAGGGGCAAGCAGCGCGATTGAAGCGATCTGAGCGCCCACAGGCATCCATTTGAAGTTGAGCAGAGACAAACTTTATGCAAATTAGGGACAACATCGCCGAGGCAGAGAATTACTGAAAGAAGGAAGTAGCTCAAAAGAGCAATCTAATGAATCCCAAAGTGATTTTAAAATTCTTCATTTTTAAAATGAAAGACAGATTGAATAAGCCCATGCACATTTTTCTCACTAATATGCAGTGGAAACGTGAAAAAAACAAATATTTTATCAGCTCTGGTTCTGCAAAGGTCCACTACAACCTGACAGACAATTCACAAACTGGGAGTGATGTTTGCAAGGCTGCTTGAGCGTCCTGCTCTCCTGCCAGCATCTGCTAGAGAGGCAGGCAGCGCGCTAACGACCTGAGAGCCCACAGGCGTATTTGTCGCTTTTGGTGGGGCCCTAGGGTCACGGGCAAATAGTTCCCATACCAGCTTGCACTACACAAAGGGCAGTTACAAAGTATAAGAGAAGAAGATCAGAGAAGATGGGAAACACCCAGTGACTATGATTAAGCTGAACAGGATACCGACTAGTGCTGCACCAATAATCTAATCACGTTTGCGATTTGAGGTTGTGCAATTACATAACTGCACCAATGGCTGCGATTTGCGATTTATTGTAATGAATGTGCGCGTGTCAACGTTCCAACCGCTCCTCTCGTCTTTTTGGTAGCACCCCTCAGCTGCTCTGACAGTGTGTGTGTGTGTGTGTGTGTGTGTGTGTGTCGGTGTGTGTGTCGGTGTGTGTGTCGGTGTGTGTGTGTATCTGCGCGCGCACCTAGTCAGCATGCAGGCCGGGTTCAGATAGCAGAGGAAACAAACAAACATGAACACCTACAGGCAAGAAAACAAACCCCATCCATCGCAAATCTCAATATTGGCCACTATAATAATCACACACTTTCTCCAAATCGTGCAGCACTAATTCCAACAGGGCTCATTTAAAACAATAATTACCAGAAGATCAAAACACAATGTACAATGTCTACTTGGATATTCAATAGAGCTACACCAAAGGCGGTAATGAACTGCTATTGTTTTCTTCAGTTTGAGTGGGTTCTAGGTCATTTGTAGGGCAACTCCAAAGTCAGCACTTATAAGAATGGAATAAATCAGACCTCTTTACTATTCATCCCAACTTACTCAGAGTTGAGTAGAGGAGGACCCAGGGGACTATCCATCTCACATACAATGTCCAATATACCCTTCTCTTACAAACCCCTCCCATTGATCTAGCAGCACACAGCCAAATGGGAGCCACATGTAGCAGGAGCACTGTGGCATTAAAGTGAGGGGTTCCTTCCGGCAGTGGTTGACCTTGGTCCCCTGGAGAACCAGTAGCTAACAGTCAGGCACCTACGCACAGCATTTTCACACTCAGCACCTGGCCATGCACCTTCATGCACTGCCAGCCCTACTTATTAGGGATAAGCATTGTCTATCAAATGGATGGGAGTAGAGTTTAAAATAAAGGAGTATACAAAAAAGTACCCACAAGATTTTGGTTTTGGTTGATAAATGAATATGGGTCCCCCAACACATTTGCATTTTGTACTTTTTTAAACTCTCCCTACTGGCTGCTATGTTGGTTTGTAGTTTGGCTCTAAGGTGATTGGCTATGAGCCGGCCAATATGCAAATGCTTATGACACTGGAGAACTTGGCAGACAGTGACTATGTTTCTATACACAGCCTATTCTGATTAAGGTCCATATTCTGGTTAAAGTTTTACAGCTATTCTTTTCGATCTAGTAGCGTTTTGCCCGCTTCCTTTTGCATCAGCATAACTATAGCGCTTACAGAGACGGTGTCCGATCCGTGCGCTCTGGGCATATTTGGAGAGGAAGCGCGCACTACTCCGTTCTGACCAGCTGTTTGTGACAGGTCTCAGTCACGTGGTATGGCTCTATCCAGTGAGCAGTTGCCATAGCGTTAGCCTATTCCTTTTTGGTGAAGGGGCCCCAGTCTACCTAGTGCTTTTTTCCCTGTATATTAAAATAAAGAAAATATAATTGAAAACCAGGTGCCTTGCCATAGTACTGGCTAAAGAGGGAGGCTATATTATTGCGCGTCGAAAAATTACGATATTGGGATACATTGTTGGTCAAAAAGTGACTTGAAGCCACACGGACCATTCGTCAATGTGGATGAGTTGGGGAAAAAAGGTTGAGTAGTTGCGAGTGAGAACGTGTTCTTAAATTTAAAAAATTTAAATAAATCTGTGGCCTATTATTTTATTCGAATGTAGGCTATACATTTTACCGAGTGTGCTCAATAGGGCAAAGGCTATGGTTCCATGTATACTATGATCCTATTATAAAGGTTACTAATACTCTGGACATAAAGAAGTAGGAAGCTCTCAGCGGTACAGCCAGAGGCTTGTTTATTTGTTTTACAGTCAGAATCGAACAAAGGGGAAATCGGACATGAAACATTTCAGTTCTCCCGTTTCCTTGTTTCTGTCGTAGTCCTTTTTGGTTTTGTACCAATAAGCAAGGAAAGGAGAATTCGGCTCGTATTCTCATTTCTGCCTTCCAGCAGGAAAACGCTCAAACGAAATTACGAGTGGTATTCTCCATTCTGTCACTTTGGATTCAATCCAAATAACAAACGATCAAAACGTACCTGAACCATTCAGGAAGAGGCCGTTGTCATTCTCTTCACTGAAGGGTCTCTTTGAATAATGTCAAGAGTTCCTGTTTTGACTGCCAACCAATTAGCCTTCCATCCTTAAACTCAAGAGCTGCTCACAAAAGAAGCTCTGATTTGTGTTCCTCTCGCTCAGTGAAAACAAAACCCACTTGACTTCTGACCATGGTCCCCTGTTGTTCTTAGAACCTGGACAGGACTGAACTCCATTGTAGGTGACCCCTTGTTGATTGTTTTTGATGGAGGCCAATGTGCTGACATGTTGTCACATCCACAATAGCTAGGTATTAGGCAAGGCAGGTTTATTTCTATAGCACTTTTCAGACTAAAGGCCATTCAAGGTGCTTTACAGGGGCAAGATTAAAATATATCAAGTATAGAGTACAAATAAGAAAAGCGAATGAAAAAAAACATGAACAGAAATATAACATTTAAATAAAAGAAATTAATCATTTAAATAAAAATAAAAATTACATGTTAAAAGGGAAACGGAAAAGTCTACAGACTTAAAAGAGCTGACCTCAAGCTCTCTGGGAGTTTGTTCCAGATATTGGGTGCATAAAAACTGTAAGCTGCTTCTCCTTGTTTAGTCCTAACTCTGGGGACTTTCAGTAGACCTGTCCCAGACGACCTGAGAGCTCTGGACGGTTCATAACACATCAGCAGGTCAGAAATGTATTTTGGCCCTAAACCATTTAGGGCTTTAATAAACCAACATCAATATTTTGAAATCAATTTTTTGGTTGACAGGAAACCAGTGTAAAGACCTCAGAACTGGGGTGATGTGATCCACATTTTTGATTAGGAATTTTGAATAGGGTTGTTATGTAGAACCATAAGGACCATATAGCATGTGCTTGTTCCCCCAAAACAATCTTTGCTTAGTTTTTGGGGTGGAACACACCGTTTTAAGTTTTGGGAAAATATATGTGTTGTGTTAAAATGTGATTCATGCTTGTTGAACCAAACTTTCAAAGTGGCATGTTACTGCATTGTGTTCTTTGTGTGTGTGCTGTCACTGTCATCTGGAAATGCCTTTATTAAAACCCACTCAGACATGTTAACACCTACCTCAAGTCCCTACATTTGGACTTTATCTGTAATTTTTCCTTTTTGTACCAATTCTCTCACCCCCTTTTTCAGGGTCCTCCTGGACGAGCAGGCTTTCCGGTAACTGTCTTTTCAACTTTTGTCTTTGTGTGTCTTATACATAGTATTTTGCATGTGTAATGGATCACTGCACTATTGATCTCTCTGCGTGTTCCCCTACTCAGTAGCTGTCTATCTTTAGATTTTAGAGTGAGTTTCAATGAGCATATAGATGAAGTGAAATGAAATATATCCAGCTGTTATCAATGATAACCATATACCTCCAGGTCATCTGTTTGAATCAGCGTATGTTCTTAAGCATCTCTGTCTACAACAAAATACATTCCTTATAGTCCCAGTCATTTTCCATATCTGTTCTGGAGGAAACATACTCGCTGCATTGATTATAGTTTGGCTATGTGACTTTTGAGAAAAGAAACAACACAAACTATGTTTTGAAAAAGGAAAAGATGACCACTAGCCTATGACGGAGCTTAGAGCTTTAGCTACTAGGCTGCAGTAAGGCAAACGGGAACATTAAACCCAAAAACCATACACAACATAATGTACAAGACTGGCTTACAAAGGATAACTGGATATTGTTACCAGACACCAGGGTTTGCATCCAGTTTAAACTACTAAAATATTTTGTAAGGAATAATAATAATAATAATAATAATATATTTTCTATAACATGCTAACAGACATTTAATAGATCTGTTTAGTACATGTTTTTTATTTATTTAAGGAGGTAAGAGATATAATCAAGGCACGATTATGTTTCCAACAAAAGATGATTGCAGATGCAAATTAGTTTTCTGAATGAATGTATTGATACGGTGACAGGGTTGCATTCATCATACATATTCTTTACC